>NC_057350.1:89809779-91066029 GCF_016509475.1 Prionailurus bengalensis | reverse complement strand
TGGCATTACTAAGGCAAGGTGGGATTTATTATACCAGCCACATAAACTGGTACAGAGCCATACTCAGATTGAATCCTGTAGAGTCAAAGGAAATCAGGGTCTGGCTTTGCTGTTCTGTCATACCATGAAGCTGGTGTGGAATGTATTACTAAAAGTAAATACTATTTTATCAAACTGGGAACACCTTAGGAGTTAGGTGTTTAAAGAACCTATCCTTTCTGGATGTGGCTTTTCTTCTAAGTCACTTCTGGCTCCCTGACATTCATGAGAGTGTTAGCAACACTTTCAAGTCTTGCCTCTCTTAATAAGGAAGGAGAGCGGAAACCCAGAGAAAAATGATTAAAGTCTGCTTTTACCTTAATCAGTATTTTTTGAAGTATCTTTATTGAGATATAACTTATCACATGATTCATCTACTTAAAATACATGACTAGTGGTTTTTAGTATATTCACAATGTGGTGCAATGATCACAACAACTTAATTTTAGAATATTTAAATTATCTCCCAGAAAAACTGCATCCCCATTTGGCAGTCTATCACCATTCTTCCCACACCCTGCTCTAGACAACCACTGATCTATTTTCTGTCTACATAGGTTTCTCTATACTAGCCATTTTATACAAATGGAATCATATAATATGTGGTATTTTATGATTGGCTTCTTTAACCATTTAATGTTTATTTATTTAGAAAGGGAGTGGGGGGAGGGGCAGAGAGAGTGACAGCGGGGAGAGAGGGAGAGAGAGAGAGGTAGAGAGGGAGAGAGAGAGAGGGAGAGAGGGATAGAGGGAGAGAGAGGGAGAGAGAGAGAGAGAGCGAGAGAGAGAGAGAGAGAGAGAGAGAATCCTAAGGAGAATTCGAACCCAACTGGGGCTCAAAATCATGAACCACAAGATCATGATGTGAGCCAACATTAAGAGTTCGACTCTTAACTGACTGAGCCACCCAGGGGCCCCATGATTGGCTTCTTTAACCCACAATAATAGTTGTCAAGGTTCATCTATGTTATAGCATGTATTAGATTCTATTGGGGTTTTTTTGAATAGTATTCTATTGTATGAACATTCCACATTTTATTTATCCATTCATCAGGTGTTGGACATTTGGGTTGTCTTTTTTGCCAAATGTGAACAATACTGCTATGAACATTCACACACATATTTCTCTGTGTGTGAACATATGTTCACATTTCACTTGGGTACATACCTAGGAATCAAATTGTGTTATATGGTAACTTTATGTTTAACATTTTGAAGAACCATCAAATTGTTTTCCAAGTGACTGCAACATTTTACATTCCCATGGCTACTGCATAAAGATTAAAATTGCTCCATATTCCTTTTTTTAATTTTTTAAATGTTTATTTTTAAGAGAGAGAGACAGAGAGACAGAACGCAAACGGGAGAGGGGCAGAGAGAGAGGGAGACACAGAATCCGAAGCAGGCTCCAGGCTCTGAGCCGTCAGCACAGAGCCTGACACAGGGCTCAAATTCATGAACTGTGAGATCATGACCCCACCTGAAGTCAGACACTCAACTGACTGAGCCACCCACACACCCCAAATTGCTCCATATTCTTGCCAACACTTGTTATTGTCTGCCATTTTTATTATAGGCACCCTAGAAGGTATAAAGTGGTATCTCATTGTGGTCTTGATTTGAATTTTCCTAATAAATGATAATGTTGATAATCTCATGTATAAATTAGTCATTTTATATCATGTTTGGAGAAATGTCTGTTCAGATTCTTTGCCCATATTTAATTGAGCTATTTGTCATTTTATTGGTGAGTTGTAAACGTTTATATATTCTGGATACTGAACACTTATCAGATACATAATTTGGAAACAGGTGAGTGAGTCATTTTTGCACTTTGTCAGTAGTATTCTTTGAAACATAAAGATTTTAATTTTGATGAAGTCTAATTTATTTTTTTTCTGGCTTGTAGTTTTGGCATTATAACTAAGAAATCATTGCCTAATCCAAGGCTGCAAAGACTTATTCCTATGTTTTATAGTTTTAGCCCTGATACTTAGGTCTTTCATCCATTTTGAGTTAATTTACATACATAAGGTGACATAGGGATCCAACTTCCTTCTTCTGTATGTGCATTTCCAGTTGTCCCAGCATCAGCTGTTGGAAAGACTATTCTTTCCCTCACTGAATTGTCTTGGTGTCTTTAAAAATCAATTAATCATAATCATATGGGTTTTTTTAATTCTATTCCATTGATTTCATGGACTCTCAATTCTATTTCATTGACTTATATGTCCATTTTCATGCTAGTGCAACAAAGTCTTGATTATTATAACCTTGCATTAACCTTTGAAATGCATAAGTGTGAGTCCTTCAAATTTGTTCTTTTTCAAAATTGTTTTTGTTATTCTGGGTGCCTTACATTTACACATGAATTTTCAGATCAGCTGGTCAATTTCCTCACACCAGCTAGATGATATTTTGATAAGAACTTCAATGAATCTATAAATTTAGGAAATACTGTCATCAAAATAAAATTGCTTTTCAATTCATGAACATGGAATGTCTTTCTGTTTATTAGGTCTTGTTTAATTTATTTCAACAATATTTTGTAGCTTTAGTGTACAAGTTTTACACTTCTTTGTTAAAATTTGAAGTGTTTTTATTTTATAATAATTGAATTATTTTCTTTTAAGATTTTTAAATTGACAGTGTATAGAAATATAATTGATTTTTTAAATATTTAACATGTATACAGCAGTCATACTAGACACATTTATTAGTTCTAATTAGTTACAATTTTTTAGTGGATTGCTTAGAATTTTCTATATACAACCTCATGGAATCTGCAGAGAGATTATTTTACTTGTTTTCCAATCTGGGTGGCTTTTATTTACTTTTCTTGGCTAATTTCTATAATGTTGAATAGAAATAGCAAAAGCAGAAATTCTTGTCTTGTTCCTTATTTTAGGAGGAAAGTATCTAATCTTTAACTGTTAAATGATCATTAAATGATGTGATGTTAGCTATTAGGTTTTTGTAAATGTCCTTTATTGGGTTGAAGAAGTTCTCTTCTATTCCTAATTGAGTGTTTCTTTTTTTATTATTAAAGGTGCTGGAATTTGTCATGCTTTCTATGTATCTATTGATCTGGTCATGTTGCTATTCTTTATTTTATTTAGATGGCGTATTATATTGATTGATTTTTGGATGTTAAACCAATCTTATATTCCTAAGATAAATCCTACTTGGTATTGGTATATAATTTTTTTAAATTTTTTTTATAGAGTTGGGTTTCTAGTATTTTATTGAGGATTTTTACATTTATGTTCATAAGAGATATTGGTCTGCAGTTTTCTTGTTATGTCTTTGTCTGATTTTGAAATCAAGGTAATACTGGACTCACAGAAAAAGTGGGGAACTGTTCTCTTCTATTTCTTGGGAAGAATTGGTAAAGGATTGGTGTGAGCTCTTTAACTCTTTAGTAAGATTCATTATGAAGCTATCTGGGTCTGGACTTTGTAAGACACTTTAAATTATGAACTAAGTCTCTTTTATTATTATACATTTATTTTGATTTTCTATTTCTTCTAGAGTCAGTTTCAGTAGTTTGTATTTTTCCAGGAGTTTATCTCTTTCATCTAAGCTATCTTATTTTTTGGTATACAAATTTTTACAGCATTCCTTGTAATCCTTTTTATTTTGTAAGTTTGGTAGTGACTTCCCCTCTTTCATTCTTTATTTTGGTAATTAAAGCTAGCTTATGTGCTCTGTCTCTCACTCTCTCTTCTTATTGTAGCTTTAGTTTTATCAATTTCGTTGATCTTTTCAAAGAAACTCTTTGAAACTCTTTTGGTTTCCTTTATTTATTCTATTGTTTTTCTATTGTCTACCTATTTCTGCTCTAATCGTTATTTTTTTCATCCTTTTGCTTTTTTCAAAGCTTTGTCTTCTTTTTCCAGTTTTGTAAGGTGGAAGTTTAGGTTATTGGTTTTAGGTATTTCCTCTTCTAATATTACTGCTCATAGCTACACATTTCCCTTTGAGCATTGCTTTCACTGTAGCTCATAAGTTGGTGTGTGATATTTTCATTTCTATTTATCTCAAAATATTTTCTAATTTCACTTGTGGTACCTTCCTTGATTTGTTGGTTATTGAATAGAATGTGGTTTAATATCCACATATTTATGAAATTCCTAAATTTCTTTTTATTATTAACTCCTAATATCATCCTATTGTTTTTTGATGAATACACTTTGCATGCTTCCAATCCTTTTAAATTTACTGAAACTTATGTTATAGCCTAACATGTGGCCTATCCTGGAGAATGTTCCATGTATACTAGAGAAAAATATGTATTTAGCTCTTGTTGGATGGGGTATTCTACAGATATTTGTAAGATCTAGTTGATTAATAGAGTAGTTCAAGAATTTTATTTCCTCACTGATGCTCTATCTAGTTGGGTTTTTTTCTATTTTTGAAAGTTGGATATTGAAGTCTCCACCTACTATTGTTAAATTGTCTATATTTTCCTTTAATTCTGTCAGCTGTTGCTTTATATACACTTATAGAGACATATATATTTATAATTGATAGATTTTCCCAATGGGCTAATCCTTTCTTTATTATAAAATTCACTTCTTTATCTCTGATGATAGTTTTTTTTAATGTTTATTTATTTTTGAGAGACAGAGAGCGTGTGCAAGCAAGCAGGGGAGGGGCAGAGAGAGAGAGAGAGAGAGAGGGAGATAGAATCTGAAGTGGGGTCCAGGCTCTGAGCTGTTTTAAAGTCTTTTGTATGATATGAGAGTCATTTTATCTCTTTAATCATTACTATTTGGATGGTACAATTATTTCTTTTTTTTTTACTTTCATCTTATTTGTATCTTTAGTATTACATGTTTCTTCTATTGACAGCATCAAGTTGGATCTTGTTTTTTTTTTAATTGTGGCATTTCTGCCTTTGATTTGATTATTTAATACATTTATATTTAATGTCATTGATATAGTTGAATTTATGTCTATCATCTGCTTTTTGTTTTCTGTATGTCCTATAACTTTGCCCCTCTGTTTCTTCTTTATTGCTTTTTCTTTTGCATAAGAGTGTTTTCTAGTGTAATGTCTTAACTTCTTCAATGATTATTTTTAATTTAGTTTTTTATTTTAATGAACTTAATTTTTGGAAATTTTTTATACTCACAGAAAACATTGTGAAGATAGTACAGAGTTCCTAAATACCCCACACCTAGTTTTCTCTATTATTAATGTCCTGCATTAGTATTAGTATCCTGCATTTGTCACAATTAGTGAACTAATAATTAAGCATTATTATTAACTAAAGTACACACTTCATTAAAATTTCCTTACTTTTTACCTAATATCTTTCTTCTGTTTCAAGATCCCATCCAATATGTAACATTACTTTCATCATATATTCTTAGTCTATTCTTTGCTTTCACAGTCTCTGAGACTCTCCTTGTTTTTAATGACCCTGACAATTTTGAAGATTGCTTGTCAGGTATTCTGTAGAGAGTTCTTCTATTGGAAATTGTCTATTGTTTTTCTTATTTTAAACTGGTGTTATGTGCTTTGAGAAAAGACCATAGAAGTAATGTGCAATTTTTATTACATCATATTGAGGGTAAATACTATCAATATGATATCACCTTGATGTTGACTTTCACCACCTTGCTAAAGTTGTGTTAGATTTCTCCACTGTAAAGTTACTCTTTTTTAACCTTTGCATACTGTACTGCTTAGAAGGAAATCACTATATGTAGCCCACATTTAAGTGAGAGCATAACTTCACTTGAGGTTGGACTATCTACATACATCATTTGGAAATTTTCTGCTCGAGATATTTGTCTTTTTTCCCCATTTATTTTTTTATTCATTCAATAATTCATTTATGTCAGGATAAACTCATGAATATTTATGCATATAATCCAATACTACTTTATTTTGTTGTTCAAATAGTTCCAACTTTGGCTCTTGGGAGCTTTTCGGTTGGTTCCTGTGTGCCATTGACAAAGTCCATCATTATATATTTTTTGTTTTTGTTTTTAGCACCCTCTTACTTTATGGAACTAAGAGATGCTCCAGGCTTATCTTACATATTTACTGCCCCAGTCCTAAAATAAACCTTTCCCACTGCCCCAACCTCCCACCAAGGAGTCTTAGTTCCTTTTACTGGCAAATGGTATTAGAAATAAAAATTTAGGTGCTAGGTGCATTCATTGCTACTAGGGCATTGTTATTTGTAAGTCCTTTCAGTTGCCAAAGCAAGAAAATATATGTTTTTGTACTAACCTGTGAATATACACGTATCTAATAAATATTTCTCTATTTAACCATTTGCAACTACATGAAGCTAAGCATGAGTTAATACTAAAGTCTCCAACTTTAATCCATTATTGCACAGATCATTCTAACTTCCTGTCCTTGCTTATCTATAAACTCCCACTAAGGGGCACCTGGGTTGCTCAGTCAATTAAGTGTACAACTCTTGATCTCAGCTCAAGTCATGCTCATGGAGCCTGCTTGGGATTCTTTCTCTCCTTCTCACTCTGCCCTACCCCACTTGTTCTGTATCTTTCTCTCAAAATAAACAAAACTAAAAAACTTTAGAAAATAAGTAATAAAAAAATAAAAAATATAAACTCCACTACCATTATTAGAAACCCAGGTCTCACTGTCCATTTACCTGTTTATTATACGTGTGTTAATTATATATGTAATTTATATATATATATATATAATTTATATATATAAATACATATATATGCATTTATATATATAATATAGTTTTATATATGTAATTTTATATGTAATTTTATATATAATATAGTTTCCCTTTAAAAAATATATATTTATAGTTTCCCTTTAAAATATATATTTATAGTTTCCCTTTATATATATATTATATATTATATATAATATATATGTATATAATATATATATACTATATACTATATCATAACATAGTTTCCTTTTAAGACAAGTATTATCATTCCTGTTTTGCAGGTGAGAATATTGAGGGTAAAGGAACTTCATTTGCTCAAAGTTGCAGTGCTTATGAAACTAGTTGAAATTCATACCTAGAACAGAACTGATTCTAAAATCTACCAAGAGCTTAAAACTCCTACTACTGGGAATATGGCCATGATTCTAGTTACTGGTTAATGAAATTCCGCATGCCTATTGCTCTAATGGAATAAGGCCTGGGATGTAGAGCCTTTCCGTCAACAACCAATAATGTAGGAAATGTTAAAAATGTCTCCCTCTTGACTACAAACATGAAGTAAGAGTATTTTAGAACAGAGGAGCAAGATTAGATCCGATAGGCCTGAAAGGATTAGTAGGGAAGGCAAACAGATCAAGAGAAAAGGACCTAAATACACTGTTCAATGTGAAAAACTAAATAAGCTTAGTTCTATTAGGTAAGTCGTATGAAATTGCTGACATTTGGCTCTTCCTGTCTTACAAAAATAACAATTTCATTTAGTTCAATCTTTACATTCCTGCCAAAATGTTGAAAAGTTTTTTTCCTTTTATAACTAATCAGTAGATAAAGGTAGAACAAATGAGACTGCGTTCCAGAAAGCAACGCAATTTTGTATCTTGCTCCCTTACCCTTATTTAAGTCCAAGGATATAATCTCAACATAAATTTCTCTTAAAAATATTAAAGTTTTCAGGGTGCCTGGGTGGCTCAGTCAGTTAAGTGTTGGACTTCGGCTCAGGTCATGATCTCATGGTTCATGAGTTTGAGCCCCACATCAGGCTCACTGCTATCCGCGCAGAGCCTGCTTTAGATCTTCTGTCCCCCCACCCCCCTCTCTGCCCCTCCTCTACTCATTCTCTCTCTCTCTCTCTCTCTCTCTCAAAATACATAAATAAACTTTAAAGAAAAATAAATAAAAGTTTTCTTTCAAGTGGTATTTTTTCATTTTAATTTGTTTTGATGAAGATTTTTTAATCTCCTCAAACTTTCCCAATCATGATAATCTTTTGTTCTGATTGCTATTGTTGTTAGGATCATCATTAGTACTAGTAGTGATATTAGCAGCTGTCATCATTGTCCTTATTGCTATTAGTGTCATTGTGTCATAATAGCAGTATTTTCTCTTTTGCCAAGAGGGTGTCAGATAGGTATAAAAGTGAAACAGTGCAAGATTTATCTTGCCTATGCTTGCTAAATTGTTATTTGCATTTTACGCTGTGACTTTAACCTCTCCGTTGCTTATCTCTTTAGCTGGAAAATGTGGATTGTGCCAATTTTACAAGGTTACTATAAAGGTTAATGTTTGCAACTTTTAAAGCTTCTTGGTAAGAGGCTCAGAGAAGAGAACATATTATTCTACACTGTTTGGTTCCTTCTGTCACAAGGCTAAGCTGTGAATTTAGAATCTGATTAAAACATATCATTTTTCTCTTTACCTGTCAATTGCCCTCTTATTGAATAAATAAATTGAATATTAAAGTAGGCATTTACTTAAAAATTCCATCAGATTCAGCCTCTTTTCACTGACTGTTCCAATTTCATTTGTTTAAAAAATGCACTTTTTAGTGTGTCTGGACTGCAAAATACTGAATAAAATTACCATGAAAAATAAGTACTGTCTGCATTAGATTGATGAAGTAATTGAATGATTACAGTGAGCTTAAAATATCTTCTGATGAACATATACTTCTTGTTATCATAAAAACAATATCTGAAAAAGAACTTTTCAAGTTAAATTTAAAATTTCTTTTAAAAACTAGAAATTAATAAATTTCTCTTTCTTCCATTATAATAGAGGGAATGACACCTTAACTTAGTTTCTGGGTAACTTTAAAAGAATGTTTAACTGGACCCAAGCCAGTTTCGTTTTACACCAAACAATTTCTCTTGTAGTTGAAAGTATATTTGGTTCTTTGAAGATTCTGAAGAGTTTTCAAAAGTAGTTGTGAATCTCCTCAGGTATTAAAATCAGATTGTTCTTTCTATAAAATGGAAACTTTTGAAGTTCATTTCAATATAGATTTTTCACATGGATGTCCACATATCTGAGACTAGTTAAAGAAATTCTGGTATATTCACAAAATAAAATGCAATAGAATTATTTTAAGCATCACATTTTTCTGTGTTTTAAAATTCCCTTAGAGAAATATAATAATTGTGAATAGGATATTATATATATAATTCAAATCCCATTATTGTATATAATGGATTGTATATACTGAGAATATATATATGTATATATTATATATATATATAAACATATATAATTTAAAGAGATACAATGAACATACAAATTGTGTTTATAATTGCGTAGTGGTAGAAATGCAGGTGGTTTTTATGTATGTTTCATTTTTGTGTATTTTATATATACACATTTAAAGTTAGAAATACCAAAAATTATATGGACCTATATAATTTATAAAATTAACATGTGTTTACAATAATATACATCTGAGGGGCGCCTGGGTGGCGCAGTCAGTTAAGCGTCCAACTTCAGCCAGGTCACGATCTCCGGTCCATGAGTTCGAGCCCCGCGTCAGGCTCTGGGCTGATGGCTCAGAGCCTGGAGCCTGTTTCTGACTCTGTGTCTCCCTCTCTCTCTGCCCCTCCCCCGTTCATGCTCTGTCTCTCTCTGTCCCAAAAAAAAATAAAATAAAATAAAAAAACGTTGATAAAATCTTCCCCCTCCATTTAAAAAACAAAAACAAAAAAAACACAATAATATACATCTGAATTAACATGTATGCAATCATATACATACCCATCTCCTATAGAACTAGACTAGAGAAAGAGGAAGCAGGGGCTAATTCTTGTGAGAAACATGGAAGACAGAGTCTACTCATTCCAGAATTGAGCAGCTGAGGGCTTCATGGTTAGCATCATGGTGGCTGTGAGGGTGTGGCATGAGTATGATATGGATATCTGGGGGGACAAAAGTGGCCAAGAAAATAAAATTATCTGAGAAAATTGACAATTACATGAATGTAAAGATTTTTGTGGTGTGTGGAGTCAGAATATTCAGATGGTTTTAGAGAACTAAAGAATACGGAGAAAAGGATTAAATGACTTTTAATATTATGTGGGTTATATTTTTTGATCTTTTAATTTTCTTCAAGGATAAAAGCAAAGGATTTGAGTTATTTTAATATTAGTTTTAGAGACTGATCTATGATTTCATAAATGAAAGCCTGTTCGAAACTGGGATACATGGATCTCCACAGATGTAATAGAGACATAGATACAGATGTTTACTTGTGTATCTTTCTATTCCATAATTATAAAAGGTACTTTTAACTGCGTGGTTAATGAAGGTATTTTATCTTACAAAGGCTTTTCTTAAGTCAAGCAGTCTATCAACGTCTTTATTTCAAAGCCAAATCTGGTACCCTTGAAATTCACAGCTGTTTCTTAATTCACTACCACACACTCCCAAGTAGTCCTTTGGTCTCAATGAATGGCTCACTTGTCCCTGGTGAACATCTCTTAAAGTGACTTACGACAGTATACTTCCAGCGCAAAGGAGGGGTGACATGTTTTGGTAGGAAAAGAGTATCAGAGATTTTCCAACAACACAATCCAGGATGAAGAAGACCATTGTCCATTCACAATGGTATTCTAATTAAAATGCATGTTCAGTGAGAAATTATAGGACAATATGTGCTTGATTGCTGAATAAGAGGCATGATATTGTGAGATCCTGATAATCACACAAGTGTAGGCGATGAAGTACTAGCCATATGTTTTAAACAGAGAAGTATCATGTTCAAGTACATAGTTTACAGTGATCTGGAGGATGCTCTGAGATGAAATTTGGACAATTCTCCCTGCCCAACCTATGTCGTATCCTCATATAACACATTAGCATATAAAGTGTTTAGCACTATACATATAACACTAAAGTTTAGCATATAACACTAAAGACACTGTAGCATTCTTTAACATGAATTCAACATGGTTGGCTTGGAAAAATGCTCTGTGACTTTAATTTTATTCTGCCAATTTTGATGAGTCTTTACCCTCTTTAGGCCTTTGCAATGTTATCTATAAAATAAGATGGGTAATCTCAGTGATCACCAACATTCTCTAGGTTTCAAATTCTCTGAAATAACAAATTTAAATAGTTATGTGAACTTCTAAAGTCTTGTTTTCATAGAACACCCACGTCTTGATTTATGAGGGAAAAATGCCATTTCCACTTAGACACCCACAAAAAATATATTCAAAAAATGTCGATAATTTCTTTTGGTTTTCTGCTCATTTTTTTTCTGATGCATAATAGTATAAGATTGTATGTAATTAATGGAGGGAGAAAAAAAAGAAATGATAAGAATTTGAGATTACTCTTCAGTATAAGGATGCTCAATATCTTACTTGCCATAAAAGTTAATGAGGATGTCAAGTTACTTTGAAGTTCAACCCCCAAAGGACATTCTCAATTCTGCCAAAAAGCAAAAGCTACGCATGATAATGAGCATCTCTGAGGGAGATAAAACAATGATGATGTAGAAGATGCATGGCTCAATTATGTGCAGAATAATAATAAGCCTTGCATCCTGTATACATTCCTAATTGGATAACAGTGCAATCCTGTGTACTACAAATAGTACAGAGTGCTCATTAAGGCAGAAAGAGAAACAAAAGTATCTCATCTTAGTTATAACTCAAATGCTATGAATTTAGAAGAAAAGACATATCTGATACCAATAGCTGTACATATTTTTTTCATAGAGGTTTCTCTCAACTTGACAAGCTACTGGACCTGAGGTGAGTTTAATTAGTTTGATGCATCATGCTAAGTTGTAGAAAGGACTAAAACTGGGAAAAAAGGGAGATAAGTATCTTTCTTAGTTTAATCGTACAAGTCTATCTGCAAATCACTATACTGAAATGCAGGAACAATGGGGTCTTAAACTGTACTCGAGAACTCTAGAAATCTATCTATATGTGATGGTCATTCAAGATTTTTTCCAAATATATTTTCCTGTTTCATATCATTTTCTGTCATCCAGGTTTTTTTCGACAACAATAGCTGTTCCAATCAACAAAATGGTTAAGAAGAACCACCTGCTCATATATTTCATGACTGTAAGAGAATAATAGATATAAGGTATAGGAGGACTGGAATAATAAACCACTACTACTTACACATCTAGGAAATTCCAGGCATTATCTGGAAAGAAAAGGAATATGGAAAGAAAAAAGAAGGGAAGAAAAGAGAGGGGAGGGTGAGGACAAAAGGAATAGAGGTGAAAAGAGGGAAGGAAAGGAAATGGAGAGAACAGTAAGAGAAAAGAAAGGAGGAGAGGGACCACAGCTCATTTGGCAGAGACAATAACTGCCAGATCTAGGCACGTGACCAAAAGGGGAGAAAAAGACAAATATTTCAAAGTTTAAGGCAATTGTCTAGGACTCTAGAACTACATCTTCTTAAGAGAATTCTTAGAGGAAAATCAACAGCTAATGCTTAACTAGAACGCACCAAAGGATTCTTTGTAGAGGAAATATATTCTTATTACTGTTCAAAGGTTCCTAGAGGAATAGGACATTTTTCATTGATACATCTATCCATTATTCAACATTTGGTAAGATAGACTTGAGAATCACACACATTGTTCTTCATCTGTAGTAAATCCAACTCCTCCATATTCATAAATTCCATAAACTACAAACCACACTCTAACTCTGGACCACATAGTATAGCGAGTGGTACTAGCAACAGATATGTTCCGATGTTTGCTTCCAGGCAGGAGGTTTCAAGAAAAGGGAGATAAGTGCGCCTGGGTGACTCAGTCGGTTAAGTTTCTGACTCCTGCTTTTGGCTCAGATCATGATCTCACGGTTCGTGGGATGGTGCCCCAAGTCCCTGTGCCAGGCTGTGCACTGCTTGGGACTGTCTGTCTCTCTCTCTCTCTGTTCCTCCTCCATTCCCACACACTCTCAAAAATAAACAAACTTAGGGGTGCCTGGGTGGCTCAGTCTTTGGGCCTCTGACTTTGGTTCAGGTCATGATCTCATAGTTCATGGACTTGAGCCTGCGTCAGGCTCTGTGCTCACAGCTCAGAGCCTGGAGCCTGCTTTTGATGCTGTGTCTCCCTCTCTCTCTCTCTCTCTCTCTCTGCCCTTGCCCTGCTCGTGCTCTCTCAAAAAAATAAACATTAAAAACTTTTTCAAATAAATAAATAAACTCGATAAAAAAGAAAAGGGAGATATATTCTTATTTACTCTTACATTTTTGACTTGAATTTCATCAGATCACTATCACTAAATTTTTCTAAAATAGGATAAGCATTTCCTCAAAGACTTCCACAGCTCTCAAGTACAAGCTAGATTAGCTTTGTGGGTTTACTATTCTTCATAAGTCTGAAAATTATTTTAGGACTCAAAAAACTAGTTGGTACTGTCAAATCCATACAAGGGCCATGTCTATCTCAGGTGAAGTTACCCTCACCGTAATACGTAAATGGATTTCATGATTTCCTTTAGGTATATGTTTAATATAAATGCCTTAACCTCTAGTTATTGTGTGGGAGGGGGGTGAGATTTCATATACTACCAAATAATTTCAGAATTGTTTCTACATTCCTCACACAGAATAGCATAAAGTGTGGAAGTCTAGGTTGACTATCAGCATTACAGCTACTCTCTCACTGAGAAATAATCATTACCTTCTATCGTCTAAACACACTACCTGCCTTCTCCCTATCCTGCCCTTCTGCATAGTCTCTTCTCAATCTATTTCATTCTAGCACCAGAATATCAGGAAGAGCTTGACATTATCTAAACAACTGATTTCCCTTGACCATAACACTATGATCATGTTTCCACTTTGGTAAGGAGTCGTAGAAGACTCAGACCTAAACTTGTGAGCCTCTTCTAGAAAAGTGTTTGGAAACTTGTGGCCTGTATTTTTTTTCTCTAAACTAACCTTATGTGAATCTCCATAATTTTCCCCATATTATTTTCCTTCCCCTTTTTAAACTATTTATCTTATAGTTTTATGTATCTATGTGCTCCTAAATCTCTACTGGGCTAGAGGCTAATGTATTATGTAGGTTGCACTCAGCTGAAGGTTACAAAGAATCTGCTACTTCTTTACCCAAATTGGACTTTTCTTTTTGATATAAAACAACTCCAGATGTACATAATACTAGTCTAGAATTCTGGATCCATGGCTTCCTTATGAACCCAGGGTCTTTCTACTTTGTCTGTGCCTTCTATCTCATACAGGCAAGGTGGCTGCCACTCCACGAAGGCAAAGAGCAAAAGGTACATAAGGTACATATTGGCTAAATACATCTTTATATTTTTAATTGGCTCATCCATAATGCTTATGTTTTCATTTTATTTGTTAGAATTGGCCTGCAAGATGGTGTGTTGTAAGACATGATTGTGAATTTTCCTTTCTGGACAACTTGAGACAATGAAAGAATTTATTATTTGGTTAGTTGTAGAAGTTGGGGAAAATGGATATTGGGTAGGCAATTAAAAGTGTCTGCTATCATATATATATATATCAAATAAAAAATTATAAAAATATACATTTGCATATGTGCAGATAGACTCATATGTGCATATACATATATATATACATATATATGCAATTGTGTTTTTTTTTACTTTTCTTTTTTTTCCTTTATGATAGACTCACACCTAGGATCATAAAAATACTTCTCCCTCTGCCCCAAATAAAACCTAACAACTCTTAAATATCTGTATGTACTAATCAGATTGCATTCATGGGAGAATAAACTAATCAAAACAAAGTCTGTCTCATTTTAACCAAGCCAACTTTTATTTGGTGTTATTACATGTAAAACATTCTGCTAGTAATGATCAGGAATTAAGATATTGAGGTTCATGCCTTTTATAGAAGCTTATAATTTACAGATGGGATAAGACTCAAAGTATTTGTTCCATTTGTGATCTTCATAGAAGTCTCACTTCTAAAACAGTGATTTCTAAATTTAGTTTTATCTATTATCTAAAGGAATGCTTAAAAAAGCAAAAGGCTGCTATCGTTCCCAGAGAATTTCCAATGACTGTCCTAAAAGTGATATAAATATTTTCTTTTATGAAAAATGAGGGCCTGAAATACAGAAAATTATTATTTTCCACCTACCTTGCCCCCCTTTCACTTATGCCTTTCCTCTTCACTGAGTGAACTGAGTTATGTAAACACATCATTACTACACATAAGTCAGTTAGCATCACTTTGCAAATACACGCTCCCTAAAGGAAGGGACTAGGAAGGGATCTTGTGAGCATTCCTGTTATTGTCACACACATTACATCTTGTCAGTTCTCTACCATTTTTATAATAGACCTATTCTTATTTTCCCTCAATTGCATTCCATCAACTACTCATTTTTATGTTTGTATTATAATCATTTTTATAGCCATTTCAAATTGATTTTCTAACGGTGTAAGGAGCAATATGGAGAAAAAGTAAAAATGACCCCCCCAAAAAAAAGATGGAGCATGAAAGAGAGATTTGCTTTAATCACTTCTGCGACCACTAGAAGTGCTTATTGCTAGTAATATTCCGATTCTGACTTCCAAGTACAGAGAACCTCATGTTTTGTGTCAAGTAATAATGAGCTTATTATACTGGCATACTTTTAAGAAAGGCTACTGAATTTGCAAATGGGCCAGAGCAGGTGAATTCTTTAAGCGTGACCATGAACATGGCTCCAGGTATCCTATAATATGAGTAACTCTGATTTCTATCTGAAGTATGAAGACACTGTGAACATTGTATGCGTGTCAACAGGGTGGACAACAGAGAAATCAGAAACAGCACATAATCACTGTAGTTTCATATATAACAGATAAAACAAATACACCTCTCTGACTTCTATTCCATAGTTCTTTCCTATTGGCAAAATTCTCTAAATCTACCTCACTTTCAATTTTAGAGAGGAGTCCATTATTTCAGATTGAGCATTATCTCTTTAATTTGCATCAACAAGCATTGAATTAACAGAAGTAAAAACTAACATTCTAAATACTAAACTTATTCCACTATAAGATGATCCATCAAAATAAACATTAAAAAATAATTTTGAATCGACAATTTTAACATCAATCAAGCACTAGCACACTCAAATTAGAAGATATGAATATTAAATTATCTTTAAGAGGGAAAATGTAGAGAAGAATATTATATTCTTCTTTTGACTTTAAGATTGTCTTTGAATATAAATTTCAAAATAGTTAACTTGAACACCAAGAACTTTTTACCTCATTGTCTTGGGCTCACTACATTTAATTTTAGTTCTTTGAAAATGTGATGGTGTGCTAACAAGACCTTCCATTACCTGACTGTTTTAATTCACTGTTTTGACTTCCATAATCACTTTGTTTCTACATTTAACAAGTGACTATACTGTTATAGCTGTAGTATTAGCAATAACATTCAATTAACACTCACACTGTGAGCTAAAATTATACTTCACTAACACCTAACTTCTACCTTCTGCTCTCTTGCTAAATGGTCGCTAATCTCTTCTTTGCACTTAATATTGCTGAATTGAAAGAAATCTGTAAAAAGAAGTGTGGAATATTTTGGGGAGAATCATAGTTTGTAAGGTAAATTAATGTGTCAAGTAAAATGTATTCATTGATCATCAGTAGCAGTGTTGCATTATCCAAAACAAAACAAGTCAGTGGAAGATGAGAGAAGCATACATTGAGTTTTCTTACTCGCAAGAAATTCAACTAATAAACTAGACATTGTAAACACATAGGAAAGGAAAGGAAAGGAAAGGAAAGGAAAGGAAAGGAAAGGAAAGGAAAGGAAAACAAGAAAATAAGATTTGTATAATTATTGTGTGTGTATTTTTCTTGAAATTTCAGTATTTTTACATTTAACTTTAGATGGATTATCTATTTTGACTTTATATTTCATCCTGAAATATTCAGTACAATCCACTATTGAAATAATTTGCGCCTGGAGTTTTACTTTTGGAAGATTTTTAATGATGAATTCCATTTATTTAATAGATATGACATTAATTATGTTATATATTTATTTATAAGTATGTTTTATTAACTTGTGTCTTTCAAGGAATTAGTCCATTTCTTCTAAGTTGAATTTGAGGCCATAGTGTTTTTCATTGTATTTCCTTATGATCTTTTTAAATGTCTATGAAGTCTTCAGTGGTGTCCCCTCATTCATTTCTGTTACTGATAAATTGTATCTTTTCTTTTCTTGGTCAATCTGCTGAAATGTTTACCAATTTTGTTAATCTTTTCAGAGAACCAGGTTTGGGTTGGATTGCCTCCCCCGCTTCTCTCTGTTTTTTGTTTTTTTGTTTTTTTAATTTTTTTAATGTTTTTATTTACTTTTGAGTGAGTGAGAGAGAGAGAGAGAGAAAGTGGAGGAGAGGCAGAGAGAGGGAGACATAGAACCCAAAGCCGTCTACAGACTCTGAGCCGTCAGCATAAAGCCTGACACAGGGCCGGAACTCATGAACTGTGAGATCGTGACCTGAGCCAAAGTCGGAAGCTTAACCTACTGAGCCACACAGCCACCCCTTTCTGTTTGTTTTTGTTTTTACTTTGAATTTTATTGATTTCTACTCTTGCTTGTCTTGTACTAATCCTCCTATTTGGGCTTTAGTTACATTCTGTTTGGTTGATTTGTTCTTAATGTCAAAGCTCAGAATCCAGTTTTAATTTCTTTTTCTTTTGTAATATAGATTTGCATCTATATACTTCTTCCAACTACTTTAGCTGGATTCTACAAATTTCAATATGTTGAAAATTTCAATATATTTTTAAACAGTTTTCCCTTGACCAATTATTTACAAGTGTATTTTCAAATATTTGTAAAATTTCTAAATACTTTTCTGGTAATGTTTTCTAGTTTAATTCTGTTATGATCTAAGAACATGCTTAAAATGATTTATATTCTTTTAAATTGGCCAAGGTTTGGGGCACCTGGGTGGCTCAGTCAGTTGGGTGTCCGACTTCAGCTCAGGTCATGATTT
This sequence comes from Prionailurus bengalensis, assembly GCF_016509475.1. Lineage (NCBI taxonomy): Eukaryota > Metazoa > Chordata > Mammalia > Carnivora > Felidae > Prionailurus > Prionailurus bengalensis. The sequence goes on along the minus strand of NC_057350.1, from coordinate 91,048,060 downwards.
CACAGTTTGTAGGTTTGCACCCTGCATCGGACTCTGTGCTGACAGCTCGGGGCCTGGAGTCTGCTTCAGATTCTGGCTCCCTCTCTCTTCTCCCTGACTCATGCTCTGTCTCTCAAAAGAGAATAAATGTTAAAAAAAATTTTTAATTGGTCAAGTTTTGTTTTTTAGCCCAGTATATGATCTATTTTGTTGAGTGCCCTGTGTGTACTGTAAAACAATGTGTCTTCTACTTTTGTTGGGTAGACTGGTCTAAAAATCTTGACTAGTTCAATTTGGTTGATGGTATTGTTTAAGTTTTCTCTTTTTTTTAATGATATTCTATCTAATATATCTATCAATTATCAGAATGGTTGTCTTGAAGTCTCCAGTATAATGATAAATTTATCTCTCTATTTTGTTCTTATCTGTTTTGATTCATATTTTTGTGATGTCTTTTTGGAAAATTGACCACTTTATCATTATGAAATGATTCTATTTTTCCTAGTAATATTCTTTATTCTGAGATATTCTCCTATTTTAACAAAGCTCATCCAGCTTACTTTTCATTAGTTTTAATATGGTGTATCTTCTTTTATTTAAGATATTTTTGTGAATTACAGTTGTAAATAATCAGTTTTGATATTAGTTCTTGTTATTTTTTTTCAGAGAGTGTAAACCTGTGTATATAATTCTCTTTGCCTATCTTTTATTGTAATCATGTTCTCTTTTGTTTTCTCCTTTATATTCTTTTTCCCTTAGCATTAAAATTCTTCAAATATATTAACATTCTTTTACTTCCTAAGTGACATTACTTAAGTATAATTCCAATAATATTAATTGCATCCACTTTAAGCATAAAGTTTCTAATGTACTGACAAATATATACCTCCATGTAACCATAGCCAGTCAAGAAATAAACATTTCTATCACGAAAAAATGTCTCCTCATGCCAATTTATAGCCAATAACCCCACTCCCACTCCTGCCCCCAGGCAATAACTGACCTGTTTTCTGTCACCACACATTAGATTTGCCTGCTCAGGGATTTTGTATAAGTGGAATTATACAAAATGTTCTATTGTGTGTGCCTGGCTCTTTTTACTAAGCAAAATGATTTTGAGAATCATCCATGTTGCAGTACATATCAGTAATTGGCTTTTAGGCTAGGTAATATTTGATTGCATTAAATATGGTACAATTTCTTTATATGCTAATTTTTCGATGAACATTTAGCTTTGTTTCCAGTTTTGGATTTTGAGACTAAAGATGCCATAGGCATTTATACACAAATATTTGTGGGATACATGTTTTTGTTTCTGTTTAAACAATTAGAATAGAATTGGTGGCTTTGTTCTAAGTATGTGTAACAACATTCCCGGGCTGTTTTCCAAAGATTTTTACCATTTTACATCCCCTTCCATAATATAAGGCAGTTAGTTCTAAATGTTCCACAACCTTATCAACACATATGTCATCAGGCTTTCAATTTGAAACATTCTGATATGTTTTATAACTATTTTAATTTGTACTTTTCTGATGAAAAATTATGCTGAACATATTTTATGTGTTTTCACTTCCTTCTTAGGTGTGGAAAGTGTGAGTTGCAATAATTTTGTCCTTTATTTTGGAGAGGTTTTCCTGACATGCCTCTAGACACTAGTTTCCGAAAAACTTCAGGCCCTTGAAACATTATAGGTTTTATCTCTAACTTCTGGAGCATATGTGTTATATCAAGGCCTTCAATACACTTGCCACATCTTGCTCATCTGGTTTAATTAACTTGATGTCATCAAAATAGTGGACCAACCTTATCTTGTGTGAAACATCCAGATGGTCCAGCCCCCTTCTGAGTTTATTAAGGAAAAACAATTAGCATGGCCTTACAGCATGATGTCAAATGTATTTTCTTGTTTGTCCCACATAAATGTGAACTGCTTTTGATCAAATCTCTTGAAAGGGGTGAAAAAAATTTTCGACCTTGCCATGGCTACATGCCTGAGGCTGAGTTAATCTGTTCTCACGAAGATACTATATTTGGCACAGCAGCTACAACTGAGGCTACTACTTGTTTGAGTTTGTGGTAGTCAACTGTTAATCTGCCAGGATCTATCTTCTTTTGTAGGTGTTAGATTATGAATTAAATGGGAATATGATGGGGACTAGCCTTTTGTATTCTTTAGATAATCAAAGACGTAAATAATCTCTGCTATTTCCTCCAGAGTTGATATAGCTTTGTACCTTGGCCAGGGGGAGGGACAGTTTCAGGTGCTTCCTCTTGGTTTACCACACTATAACAGCTCTTAAAGATTAACAAACCATTGAGGGGTTCTGTCACCTACCAAGTTTATTCATTGAATTATACATTTGAAGACCAGGAAAATGACCACCATGTGAGTTCACAGACCCAGTGCCTTTACTGAGAGTCAGGCCAGGGTCAAGACTCCAATTATTACTTACACACCATTCAGCCCCCACTCTAATGGTGGTAGGAGAGGGTTATACAGATGCTTCAAGTCCAGGTATTATCAACTTAGTTCTTGTGTACCTCAGTTCTTGACTCCTATTGTATAATTATCTGTGTAAATGGTCATAAGTCCTTTTGCAGAAGGCCTAGAAGAATTATTACTATATACCTTGTTGTGGTATTGTAGAGCCATTTCTCAGTGAGACTCTGCCTTTTCTTCAAACAGTGGCTTCTGAGTCACAGAGCCATATCAGGTTAAGAAACTGAGAACTGTCTTTTGAATTTCTATTGGAATGGCTGCCCTCAGAATCCTGATCATCCAATACCCTTCCTGATTATCTATCTATTTTGTTCTTAAGAATGGCATGTCCTAGGAGCGCCTGGGTGGCTTGGTCGGTTAAGCGTCGGACTTCAGCTCAGGTCATGATCTCACAGTTCGTGAGTTCGAGCCCCGCGTCGGGCTCTGTGCTGACAGCTTGGAGCCTGTTTCGGATTCTGTGTCTCCCTCTCTCTCTGCCCCTCCCCTGTTCATGCTCTGTCTCTCTCTGTCTCAAAAATAAATAAACGTTAAAAAAAATTTTTAAATAAAAAAAATAAAAAAGAATGGCATGTCCTATTTTAATCATATCCATATCCATACATTCTTCAAATAAGCTACCCCCTCTCTTCTTCCTCACTTAATGTTATTTTGTTCCCCATTGTAGTAACTGTATCCCAAGGAGAGAGAACAGAAAGCTACAAGTAGTTTGGGGCCAAGAGACCTTGTAGCTCTCATATATGTATATGTTTATAGGAGAAAACAAACAATTATAATATTTAAGCAACTATATTTTGGGTCTCTTACTCAGCTAATCCTATTTCTAACTATTACACTCACTTGTGATTGTATTCCAGAATTTTTTAGTTATGAAGCATTATGTTTCTGAGGAATATTGTATCCTATGGAATTCCTGGGACAAAGGTAGTAGGATGGATTGTGAGAGGAAACTAATGTTGAGAATTCAAGTATCAAAAGAAGGCAGATATTTAGGTTCTAGATATTTGAAAAGGGCTATTATATTTGGTAGAGAAAGGGGATAGAATCACCACATGAAGGCAAGATATGGAATTCAGGTATGTCCATAACTGTATCTTTTCTGAATAGTTTACACTTCCTTTTTCCCTCTAGGAACAGACAACATTTTTATTTTCCTTTACAGCATAATTCCCTTTAGATGTTCCAAAAAAATCCTGCTTTGTTTTCAGGGACTAAAGGACATAGAAGTGGTCTTTCTAAACACCACTGTTCTGCTGAGAAAAGCTTGGCAATTCAAGGTGGTACATCTTGACATTTAAAACAATAACCTTCAATTGGTAAGCAGAGATCCCATATGTTAGAGCAATATAGAGATTAGTTGAGATATGGATATATTTAAAAACAGACTCTTTGGGACACCTAGGGGGCTCAGTAGGTTAAGTGTCCAACTTCAGATCAGGTCATGATCTCACAGTTCACGAGTTCGAGCCCCATGTAGGGCTCTGTGCTGACAGCTCAAAGCCTGGAGCCTACTTCAGATTCTGTGTCTCCCTCGCTCTCTGCCCTTGCCCTTCCCCCACTTGCTCATGTGCACTCTCGCTCTCCCAAAAATAAATAAACATTAAAAAAATTTTTAATTAAAAAATAAAAACAGGCTTTTTGTCCAAATATACTAGCAGTGATCCTTAATTCATGCTGAACATCAGAATCACCTGAGCTTGGGGGGGGTGGGGGTGGGTAGGAGGTATATAAAAATACTGATATCAAAGCTCCATCGCAGGCCAATTAAGTCAGAATATTTAGGGGTGGAGACAAGGTCTAGGGCTTTTTGTTTTGTTTTTAAACACCCAAGGAGTTTAAAATTATAAGTATATAATTATATACTGATTATAATCTGCAGTATTTAAGGAAGCTAACGCTTAATGGGTGTTTTGGAGTTATCACATGGGCAGTTATTTAAGTTCTATGGTCTAAGCAAAATAACCACAACTTGAAAATATATCCCTTGAAACAGCTCAGCTATTTGACTACCATATTTAATATAAACTTTGTAATCATTTTGTTTATCTAAAGAATAAAATATTTTTATCTAAAAATGCCCCTAAGTTTTTTCCATGTAAATAATAAAATATAAGAATAGTAAACATGAAAATAACCAAGAACATAAAAGGAATTAAAGTTGTGATAATCTGAAATTGTCTCTAAATTTTATTTTAGGCCTTAACCTGCAGCAACCAGAGACAGCCTCGGCAGATTTTGTGATAGAATATCTCATTTCAAACACAAATGGTCTACTCATTCAGTTTGGAATGGGTTATGTTTTTACTCCCAATGTCATTTTTGCTTTGGCTAGTCTCATTTCAATGTCTGGATTGAAGACAAAGTCTTTTGTTGTTTGGTTTTCTTCCATCAGCTCGCACTTAAGACAATTACAGCACAGCTGGGCAAATGCTGGCTTGCAAGTGCCTTTCTGTTTCAAAACTCCATTGTGAAGAAGCAGCCCAGAGAACCAACAGTAAAATTAATTACAATTGAAGAGAGCAATCTACATTGTATTCAAGCACTATTTTCAAACCTTGACATAAATAAGACATTCATGGTTAATTGTTTATTATTATTAGGTATATTTGAACATTTTTCCTAGAATAGAACTCTGGACCTGTTATTCTAAGCTAAATCCCTTCAGTCCTGGGTCTAATTAAATCTTGGATCAAGGAGAATTAAATGTCAACAAAATCACAGTAGAAATGGTGTGCATGTGTGGTGTGTGTGTGTGTAAGTGGGTGTATGTGTGTTTAATCATATTGATTGCATGGGCCTTCTGGTTGGTGTTACAGATGATTGTTGCAAGTGAGAAATTTGGTAATACCTTTGCCAGTGCATGTAAAGAAATAGTATTCACAGAGGCAAGAAAGTACTTGGTAGTGGGATATGATGCAAGCTCCTTTTATTTGTGATGTGAAGTCTAGAACTGATCATTCCTGCTATGTAATGAATTGGACTCCACAGTGAATAGCAGGGCCACATAGGTATTGATAATATATGCTAAGTACAGGCTGACTTCTTAATTCATGACAAGGACTTCTGACTTATGGCTTCCAAAGCACTGACTAGAAGTACTCATAACGTCACCACCATCTGCAGTGTGGAAATGAGTGCTAGGTAGGTAATCAGGTGGGACAAAAGTAACAGAGAAAGATGAGAGTAAAGGACTTCCTGTGACTTATTCACAGAGGACTATTCTTATGATATAGTTGGTTTTTGGTATATTACTGAATAGGTTTGTTTCGCAAAGTAAGACTCTTCAAAACAAAAGTGAGGGTGGTGAATGGTGAATTTTTGACCTGCTTTGGAGAGAAAGAACTAGGAATGTTAAGGTCATCTAAGATGCTGTTTATTTTTTTACATTTATTTATTTTGAGAAAGAGACCAATCTCGATCAGGGCAGGGGAGAGAGAGAGGGAGACAGAATCCTAAGCAGACTGTGCTGTCATTGCCAACACGGGACTCCATCTCACGAACAACGAGATGGTGACCTGAACGGAAATCAAGAGTCGGAGGCTCAATCGACTAAACCACTGAGATGCTGTTTAAATTCTGATTTCAACTTTTATGTGTAGCTGGAGGTCAGCTGTCTTTCAGGAACAATGAGTCAAGGGACAAAAATGCACCCATGTCTGTTAATATCTTACTTTATGGATATGCGTGAAACTTGTCAGTAATATGGATAACTTAAAACATTTGTTTTAAAATCATTTTCTACTGGTTCATCTTAAAATGTCTCCAACAGGCAACTTCTGAATAGGGTAATAAAAATAAAAACTGAAAAATTATATATATATATATATATATATAAACTCATAGTTAACTGGTGATACAGTAACAAAAAAATACAAGAAATTTCAAATATGTTTTTATAACAAATTTGAAAATTTCATTAGCATGGAAGCCTTTCTGAAAATAAAAGTGAACTTAATTTATAAAAAAATAAAAAATATAATCAGGCAATAATTTCACTAAAAATACAGAAGTAGCTGGCAGAGAACTCTCATGAGTTTGTGTCACCACTTCTACTCACTTATGATCAACTGAGCCTGTAATCTCTAACTTCTGTCCTATTATTAAGAATGTGCTTTCCACACTACTCACTGTGGTACCCTCTACTTGTGCCCAACACAGGGTTATTTAACTCCTACTCTTTGCTTTAGCAATTTCCCCTCTTTCTGCTACAATATGAAATTTTTTCTTACCCATTATCTCTTGAAACTGCTTCAACTCAAGATTTACCCTCACCTTTCCATACACCCTTGTCAGCAAGCTCAACAAAGCCCTCCATGTTGCTAGATTCATCACTCAGTTCTCCACTCTTGTATGACTCAGCAGCATTTAACACAACCGGTCACTCTCTCACTTAAAACATGTTCTTTTGGCTTCAAGACTATTTTTCTCTCTGACCACTATCCCTCAGTCTTTTTGTGGCTCGTGTCTTTTTTCCCCTTGATTGCCAAATGTTTAAGGTTCTCAAGACTCAGTCCTTAGACCTCTTTTTTCATCTGAAATCTAACATATCCAAAACTCAGTTCCTGATATTCTCCCCAAACCTACTACACAGTCTTCTCCATCTCACTGAATTGCTACTCTCTTTTCTTAGAGACCTTGTGGTCATCCTTGAATCCTCTTCTTCTCTTACCTTGCATTTAATCTGTTGCTCCTACCTTCAAACTGTGCCTGAAATCCAATCATATGTTATCACTCTATTGCTAGCACTCCTGGTCTAAGCTATAATCTCTTTGAATTTAAGTTTTCAATAGTTTATCTTGCTTCCACTCTTGTCTACCTACCATGCAATGTCTCAGAGAGGTCAATATCATCTTGTTAACTAAAGTGACTAAAGTCAAGTCACTTCACTTTTCTGCTCAAAACTCCCAATGTTAACTCATCTCTCTCAGAGTAAAATATAATATCATTCCTATGACCTCAGACTTCTAAATGAATAATACTCCCCATTATTTGACTTTATCCCCTTCTATTACAGCCCAGTACCTCTAATTAGAATGATCTCTGATTAGAATGATCTCAGGATATTCTCATGCTCATTTCCTCAATCTCATTAGGGCTTTACTCAAATGTTATCTTTAAGGAAGCCTTCCCTAGTTATCCTGCCTAAAATTAGAATCTCCTGTCACTTTTTAACTTAGTATCCTCTATCTTATTTTTATTTTTAGCAGCTACTACTACATAACACATATTTTCTTGCTGTTCTTATCTATTGTCTATTTATTTCAGCTCCATGAAGGTAAGGATTTTTATATACTGAATACAATGGTGCCCAGACAACCAGTACATATATTTTTAAATAAGTGCCTATGCAGTGCTTTGAAAAATTTATCACCAACCCTAATCCATTGCAAAAGTCATTGGGCATACACCATATTATAGATGAGTTCTATCAAGTAAATTTAATCATGAAAAGAGTGAAGCTACCATAATTAATGTCATCAATTAGTCTTTATACCAAAATCTGCTCGGCACAGAAAATAAAAGTACAAACTAAACTCATATATGAATATAAATTAAATACTTCTATGGTAGGCAGAATAATGGCTCCCACTAACGGTTTCCACATCCTGATCCCCAGAATCTGTGACAATATTATCTCACATGGGAAAAGGAATTTTACAGATGTCATTAAGGGCCTTGAAATGGGGAGATCATTATACATTTTCCAGGTTGGCCCAATCTAATAGCATGGGTACTTAAAAGTGGAAACCTTTCCAAAAAATGCAGGCTTTTCCAACTCACAATCATAAAGATGAAATGTTGCTGGATTTGAAGGTAGAGGAAGGTACCATAATCACTTGTAATAGCTATGTATCAGCTATATGGGTTTTAAAGTCTTTGGTCAAATAACTGTGGTTAATTTATTGCCTTCTAAGGAAATTCATGCATGTACATACATATAGTAAATAGTTGGCATACATAAAGGCTGTATTCCTTATTAAAACCCCAAATCTATGAAGACTATTTAAAAATTATATTACTTCCTCCACAACATGAAGCTTAAGTGAAAATATCAACTGATCCTTTTAGTCAATTAAGTATTCTATAAATATAGAACAAAATTCATTTAGAAATCTCATACAATTATCCAATTCTTCTTTTCAAGTTTCAATAGCTTTTTTTTCCACCAGACTCAAAAACTGTGTGTTGTTTGAATTGAAAGATAATTTTACAAATATCATTCCCTTTCCCTCTATTCCTCTCTCTTTTGTTTGCATACAAAAGTTATGGCATATTTGCCATCTCTACATCAGAGCAACAGCAAAGCTAATATTCTTTTTATTTTTCCAAAACTTCTCTTATCTAAATTAAAGCTATCCATTTTTTTTTCCCTCAAGATTTCTTCACTTTTAAGCGCAGAAAAGGTGATTGGTTTTCTTTGGGGGTACAATTTCACATAAAACCACAAGATTTTATTGTTACATATATTACTGTATACAGAACAAGTAGAATAAAATGAAGCCATGCTGAGCTGCAGATTCTAGACAGTGAGCCAGGATTGCTCACCAACACTCATTCTCACAAGCCAGCCCTCAGTGGATCAGATTAAGATTGTCTCAGGACTTTGACAAGCTATCACATATCATGGAAGTTCAGCATGCATCTGCAGCATCTAATCAAAGCCTATTCAAAGCATCTACTCTATAATAAGGAGGAACAGAACTAACAGGGATGACTGAAACACAAACACTCTACAGTTCAATTTAATAGTTGGTGGCCACTCTCTTTCCAGGCAAAGAGAAGAAAAGAAAGGTTCTACATAATATACCAACTTTGGAATCACCCTGACTCCTTTATTTTCATGCTTGTTCTCTAGTATCACAGTTTATATGATTTAAAAAAATGAATATTTATTTTTGAGATAGAGAGAGACAGAGTGTGAGCAGGGGAGGGACACAGAGAGAGAGGGAGACACAGAATCCAAAGCAGACTCCAGGCTCTGAGCTGTCAGCACAGTGCCCAACACGGGGTTTGAACTCATGAATTGTGAGATCATGACCTGAATTGAAGTTGGAAGCTTAACGGACTGAGCCACCCAGGCACCACAGAGTTTATATGATTTAAATTGTTTTTTTTCTGTAATGGTAGTTTTCACATAGCTTTTCAGAGTTAGGTTTGCAAAATACATACAAGTTTAAAAAAGTGAATCAAACAGAATTAATTGCTGATGAAATTTCCAAGTTATTATTCAGAAAGATCAGGGAAAACAACTCTTGATTAAAGTTCTTTTGTTTTCCTCAATATAGAAATATATTTCCTTCTTTCTCCTGACCCATTTCTAAGTATAGCATTTTAAAATTTCCTGTCTCAACATTACCCTAATCAGCCCACTGAAAACTACTCTCATAGACCTCCCAGAGTGCATCTGATTGTCAAGGTGAAACCAGAATCAGATTCCTTATCTTTAATTAATAAATAAATTCCCTCCTTCTGAAGAGGAGGGTCAGAAGAATTCTTGACATCTAGTCTACCAATCATATATGTAAGAAAACAAGGAAGGCTGGTAGGTCAGCATCTGAATTTTGCAAACAAAGCAAAGCTAAAATGCATTCCTTTCTTTTCTCATTAAGCAAACAAAAAAGACTGGATTAAATCAGTCTAGGATTACTGAATATAAATAAGAGAAGAAACACTAGGAAAATGAAGATGCACGTGTAATCTAGAGCACTAATTTAGATATTTTTTCCTTAGTAACAGTTAAGAGAAATAAACTTTTGAAGATCTTTCTAATTGGAGCTGACTATAGAATTTTCCAGTTTCTTTTTTTCCTTTTCTGTTTTTTTCTAAAAGTTTTGGACTAGGTCATTATTGCTTCTAAAGCAGAGTTCAAATCTCTAAATGTAGGCATCCCATTAACTGAGGCTGTTTCATGCAAAAAAATAAATAAATAAATAAAAAGAGTTCAGACGTAGCTTATGAGTCATTTCCTTTTTTCATCGAACACTCCTCTAGATCCTGAAGCGAAAAGGACACCCTGTGTTAATTGCTAGCAGAGCTTCTCTCTGTTCCTGTCTTGGTCTTTTTTCTCAGCATGGCCTTCCCTTCACTCCTTTCTTTCTGTTCCTTACCTCTCCAGTTACCTGATTGCAACCACACTTGATTTAAGAAAAACGGAAAAAAACGTTAAAACCTTCAGGTCTAATCCTGTACAGAAGACACAACTTAACAAGAAGAAAGATGAAAGGAAATCAGAAAGGGCTAGAAAAAGAAAAGTAAAGCACAACACAGGAGCAGGCCGGGACTCTGACACAGAAAGGGAAGGCAATTCACATGAACTTTAAAAAAAAAAACCTCATACTTTCAAAAATAAATTTTCCTTTGAAAAAAAATTCTATAAAAAAGTTTGTCTATTTCTTTTATCTTCAGATTCAGTGAATCTGAAATATTCCCTCAAGTAAGAGGTGAAAAAAAAATGAACATTTCATCCCATATGAGGAGTTAAATTGAGAAATGTAATTCTTCATAACAAACAATCCAAGCTACACTATGACTGAAAATTATTTTCTTACTAAATCTCACTAGGAAGTCAGGAGTGCATTTGTGGTTTAATTGCACGTTTTAAGATTTTTAAACAATGTCAGACAGTAAAATTGTATATAGTATGTTGACTTTGGTGAAATTTTATATCATTAAACAATTTATTTAGATAAAGTCTTTTATATTTTCACAAAGGCAAAGCACTTGGAATCTGACATAAAGATACTGAAGTCAGTTAGTCTAATCAAAAGTAATTCTGTATGCAAGGTCATTTCTGATTTGGCCATTTGTTGTATTAGTGTTTTCCATGCCCTGCCCCCCTGGCTTCCAGCACAACCTTCCATTCTCTTTCTACAGGTTGACTTACTTGTCTTAGTGCTAATAGGATGATTTGATCCCTTCCATTGTTACCGTATTCCTTCATTATTCGTTCTCTCCTGAGTTACTGTGTTAGTATACTTTTATTATGCTCACATTCTCCTCTATCCAGCTGAACAGAATTAAGAGCGGATGTCTGCTCAATAAATGATAGTTTGATGAGAAAGACATAAGAACTAAATTTACAATACAATAGAAATGGGAGTAAAATACCATCAGATTGGAAGAAAAAGAAACAAATTATTCCTCAGTTGCAGGCTCATGGGAATAAGGTAAGACTCAAAGGAAGCAATGTTTGGATGGGTGTGAAGATGAGGAATGGTATATTACACACAGCCTGTAACAAGGCTGAGACATGAACTAGGTACCAGTGAAAACATAGAACACAACCTTCACAGACTTCATCATTTTGCTGTTTTTCTTTATGCTACCCTGGAAAACCTATGGACTATATACTTGTCTCCAAATGTGGAACCTTGTAATGTGGTTCAGATGTCATATAACTTTCAAATAGCTTAACCTAGTGACTCTCAGGAAAATATATGAAAAAAATGTTAAAAATTTATTTAACTCATGAATTCTATGAGAGTTTCAGTAAAATGGCAATATAACTGATTCAAGAAGAGTAGCTGAAAAGTTAGGCTATTTCTAGGATGATAGGGTCAGTGGGTAGGTTACATAATTGGTTACTACTATTAAAAAAAAACATTTAAGTGAGGACATTTGAAAATCTAATTGGCTTTATTATTAAAACTATTCATAAATCCAACAGCACCCCATCTAGCAAGTAAAGGGGAGGTCCAAGAAGCTGTACAAGATCTAAGGTTTTTAAAGCAGAAAAGCTGTGAAAAGGGAATTTATTAAAAAGGAATTCATTGCTTTAGGCAAGGTCATTCTCCTAGGTGGAATAGAAAGGATCTGTTAGGTGCTTAACTCCCAGTGTTGATATGAAATTCCAGTTTGTTGGATAAAGTTTACATTGGGGGGGGGGGGCATTGAGGACTGCCATTAAATTAGATATTAAACCTTGGTTTAATGACATCATTTTGGGCCTGTGGTTTTCTATCTAACATTACTCACCAGGGCTTTGAAACACAATACCTAAAATTTATGTGTTCCCTATAACTTGCAACATGTCTGAAAGGTAAATGGTGAATCAAACTAAGTAAATTCCTTTATTTAAACAATGTTCAGTCCTCTTCCCCTTAGTACAGCACTGAAAAAAAAATATATCACCTACATGTTGCCTTATTTTCCAGTAAGTTTTGGATGAGTTTTCAGACACTGTACATATAATTCTGATTTACAGCCATTGTTGGAAAGATCTGAACTTGGAGTTTTTATGACTATTAAAAGCCAATACTCCCTATTTCTCATCCTGTTATGTAATATACATGGCATCAGGAATGGCATGTGGAGGGTGGTTGATGCTGAGATTGGAGCAATGGAGGCAGTAAAATCGGGGGCTCCAGGACTGTGGCAGAGGTGAGAAAGAACTGCACCTTTTGTGAAAGGTACATAAATAGCTAATCTCACTTCTGACCATTTGTTTTATACAAAATGACAACATATTTTTATGAACAAATCTTAGGATATTATTTTATTTTTCTTTTACATTTATTTTTGAGAGACACAGAGACAGAGCACAAGTGGGGAGGGGCAGAGAGAGAAGGAGACAGAATCCAAAGCAGGCTCCAGGCTCTGAGCTGTCAGCACAGAGCCCATCGCGGGGCTCGAACTCACAAACCGCGAGATCGTGACCTGAGCCGAAGTTGGATGCTTAACCAATTGAGCCACCCACGCGCCCCGTTAAAGTATTATTTTAAATGGACTTAAAGTATTATCATTATATTCATCATCATTAATATTCATTAATGGAATTAATGAATTATCTAGAATGTCAAGCTTAAATAACCTCTTTTTCTTGAATTACTAAATTATTATATAAATGTATTTGATTTACTGATGTGATTGATTAGTATAATAAATTGTATGTATCCATCATGGCCACATATACATATGCCTGATATGGATATGGTATATATGACAAATTTGACCAAATGGTTATGGGAGTTAAAAAGTGACACAAAGGTCACGTACTTAGCAGTGTGAACCATGGGTATTTTAAATTGCTTGTAGAAAATAATCAAACAATTATTTCAAAGTTCCCAAGGTGACCTTGAATCCTTTGCATCTCTTTCCAAAAGTAACATCAGCAATTTGTAGGAAGCAATATCTATTTGAGATATTAAATAAGAAAAAAATGGGATTTAACCAAGTACGCCTCTCCAAATAGGAAATACTTCTTATGGCAAAGGTCAGGTTGAAGGGTAATATAAATTCAAATGTGAACTAATAATCAGAATCTTGAAAATAACTTGGAAGGCACCCAGAGTGAACTCTGAAATATGTTTATTAAGAAAACTGGGCAACTGATGACTATATCTTTTTAACTAATATAAAGTACAGATTTCTGAAAATCATAGCAATGACTTATACTACAAAAATGTAATTATATGTTAAAGGAATAGGGAACAGTTTTAATATAATGATACAGTACATGAATACAGAATGTAACTGAATATATACTGACTCCATAAGCATTTGTGACATGGTGCTATATGTTAAATAAGACCACCAAAATGCTTTTCTTTCTTCACACCCTCTACCAGTCCAATCATTGCAGCTTTCCAACAAGAACATCATTAACAACAGCATTTCATCAAATTGAAAAATCAGATGTTTTTCAACCTATTTGCAGTGAAAATTATATTATAGAGTGATATATGTATCACTGAGAAAGGTTAGCTTTCTTGGTGTTTTAAGATACATTGTCTACCCTCTTCCCCATCTTCCTCAATCAATAGAATAAGATACTCAATATGTATTATCTGATGATTTGAGTAAATCTATGGAAAAATTACAGAACTTCCCTTCACTCCCCATCCAGGGATTTTTTTTTTAAGCTTGACATCTTCCAAACTGCCCTTTGTTAACCATGAAAAGGCCATAGTACATTTTGCCTAGAAAGAAGATTATGGAGTCATCCTCCTAGCCCCAAAATGGGTATGTATAGGAACAACCAAATGGACCCTGTGGTTCTGCAAGAGGGAGTACGTGGTTGTTTGAGAAAGGAAACTTTGCTTTGTCTTGATATTTACTTAGCTCATCTCAAATACTGTACCTATGAAGGTGATGAGGTAAGGGGGAGAACGGGCAGGAAATGAAGGGAAATGAGTCTACTCATTTGGATCCTTTTGGACTGGTGAAGTAAAATGGGGTGCTGTCCAAGAAAACCACATGTGCCCTCTATGCTAGAATCACCAGTCAACTGTTATTTGTACGAATGAAGTAAAACTGTAGACAAGTCCCCTACTCCATGGCATTCAGTACCAGGGGTGGATAAAAGGTTTATATGAACAGTGGTTGAGAAAAAGGAGAAAACCAAATAATAAGTAGCTTCACAACTCTCCCTTTCTTTAGGCCATCACTGTTGAAAGCGGAAGCACTGTTAAGGTGTGAAATAGCAACAAAATAAAGGGAAGTACACATTAGGAGAAAAATTTCTGTGATTGAGATTATAAATTGGACAGCAACTCTAATTTTACTGAATGTATTAAAGCACACCATTGCTAGACTGAATTTACAGAAAAAGGACAGAATAATCCATTTTCGAAATGAGACAGCCTAAGCCGTAGTTAGGCTGAAGATGTAGAGGAAAAAAAAGAATACTTTCATAAGACCAAGACAAACGTCATGATTTCATGCAAATATATCTCTGACTCACATTCATTAAGTATTACTATCTTTAAGGTTAGTAAGGATAATCACTTCACTGTTCCCGGATTGCCACAAGCCATATGGTAGGTAAATACAAAAGGGAAAACAAAAGCACAAAGGGCATATACTCAATCTGTTACTTCCAGCAATATTAAGGATAACTTTGCATTGCCACTTATGACTAGGTTGATTCTCGTGTAATTAATAGTTGGTACCAAAAAGTGTTCAGCTTTTGCTTTTGCCCAATTGTGAACTCTGCCTTAAAATAAAACTGGAAGACAATAAAATAATATAAATAATTTATTTGTACATGTATTGGTGTGGTTAAGTGTTGGCAGTTTCTTCTATCATCATGGTTTATTCATTTTATGTAATTGAAAAATTACCTCCAGGGTATCATGTATTTAATTTTTATTCAATGATAAACTGCAGCAGGTGGGAGCAGCAGCTGCTTTACTAAGTAGGGAAAATTTTGTGTGTTTTTTTAGATGATTTTTTTCTTCCTTTTTATCCTATAAGAAGTGTTAATCTTCTTCTTCAGGTATGTCTAAAACTTAACTTTGAGTGGAAGTAGAAGCAATCATAATAATAATTCAAATTTTACAAATGCAATTGAGGAAATGTATTTGTTTTGACTAGACTTTTCAGTATACAATCCCCTACCCCATATTTCAAAACCTCCTTAGTGTTTGCTAACAAATTACTGATTAAGGAAAAGGAATAAATACGAAATTAAAGGATTTTGTTTATCTTCATGCTAAAATACATATGCATATGTTTATACATATTATATTGGAAAACAGAAAATATGCTGCATCAAGATCCTGTCTTAATGTTTTCTACTCCTAGACTTTTAGAAATAACTCACTGCTTCAAAACAACTGTTAATATCACTTATCCTCATTCACTTGCCTTTAGTCTTGATGAGTTGATAATATAGAGGTTTTGATGCCGTGACATTTTTGTGATTAAAGCCATCGTTTGTTACTGATGATAGATTTATTCATATCTGACTCTTCCCTCTCTTGATAATATCATTTACTGAATCCTTTTCATTCAGATCCTGATTGATTCTCATACTGCTCCTTCCTATAAATTCTAAGTAGCACTATTGTAGTGCAAAGTCTTTCTTTCTCACCTGATTTACCATAATAGAATTCTACTGATCTCCTTAGCTATAGTCCAGCCAAACTAAAATACTGAAAAAATTATCTTACCTAAACTCACCTGACTTGCTGGATTAGGCAATGGACTCTATAACTCTAAATCTTAATGCCTGATGTCAATACCAGCTGAGTTGAATACTGACCACGAATCAATTGTGTTTATTCTCAAACTTGCTTATGCCATTTTTACCTATAAGTAAGAAATTAGGAGATATAGTAGATATACTTTGTTTTTGAGAAGAGCAATCAATGGTGGAAAACACCTACTTCTGAGAGCCAATCCTCAATCTAATCCAAATTCATACTGTGTGTTAGTTTCCAAAACCTTCAAAGTGTTAATATATTTTAATATGACCTCTGACTGGATGGGCCCAAAATAACTGGTAAAAGCAAGTTATTTTATTTATATAAAAGCAAAATAAATTCTCTCTGGATAAACCCATCATAATCCTAGGTCACAAAGAATTTCCCCAAATAATTTTACAATAAAATGGAGTAGCTAGTAGATAAAATCTTTTAGCCCCAAGAAAACTATTCACCATGAGTGAGAAGTAGCTACCTCATCCCCAGGGGGACAGAATCAAGACCTCCAGGGATACAGACAAGTAATTTTAAAACCCATGCTTATTGTTTCAAGAAATTAAATACAAACTTGAAAATATGAGCAGAAAACAAGAACCTCTAAAATTTTATACAGAAGATTTCCAACTTAACCAAATGAAAATTCTAAATGTGAAATATAATGATAAATTAAAAACCCAATGAGGTGCAGAGCTGCAGAATAAAATGCATAAACACACACGCGTACACACACGCACACACATATTAGTGAACTGGATTTTCAGTTTTTATAGATCAAAAGTTGTAGGAGAGGAAAGAAGAAGACCAGGGTATACATTACTTAGTAACTTATAAAATTAGCTCCTTTATAAAGCTGGAACCTATCACAAATGACCCTGATCCTCACCAAAGAACAGAAACGAAAATTGCCTGTCTTCAAGTTTGGTGTTGAATAAAGTTTGTGTAAGAGGTCCAATCATGACATTTCATAACAACAGGCTAATCCTACATGAATCTGTAGCCCTAATTCATAACAAACAGTCGTTTGTATACAAATATTTCTCTCTCCCCAACCAAACAGGAAATCTGTGCACCAAAATAGATTTTCCATGCATCCCTAACATATACCATTCTTATTACTATCAGATAAACACACATAGATGAATGACTAAGCAACACTAACAACAGTCCTGGAATAAATAGTGTTTATTGGGAGGAAACTCGGTGACAAAGGAGCAGGTGCATGCCTTCTTACTGCCTTTTGCATATGTGGCAGTATACAGTGATTCAACTAGGCTGAGTGCCAGAACCTTATAATTTACAATATGAGGAACTTATCATTTACTTTCCTTCGCTGGAGAGAAATCCTCTTATGACAATTCAACACATTGGCCACCAATACTGTTCTGCCAGTGCTTCATCATGGCTGGGCCAACAATCCTTTCTTTGGCTTGATCAGAGTCTTCAGTCAAGCTTTGTGATTGTGGCTACATGGCACAGCTTCAGACTGGTAGCTAGCACTGATCAATATTTTATCAAGCTGAATGCTTACATATTTATTTGTATGGTTTTTATAGAGTGTTTTCAATTCACCAGAGATTCTTCACCATATGAGGACATCTCCCTATCTTTGTGAAGACATTCTATAAGACATTAATATTGGGCAAGTTAGCACTTACCCTTCCTATTCATATAATTTTGTGGAAGATGAACTTGTGCACAGAATGTGTCACCCACTGTTTCCAATTCACCTAAAACCTCTACAATGTTAAGTCAGTCCACTTCATTAAAACTTCTAAACCTTTCATTCTACCCAACTAGAAACCAAAGACAATGGTTTCCAATGATGGAATCCTGATGTATTTGTGTATAAAGAATCATAGCAGAGAGAAAAAGAGAGATGTATTACAGAAGATGTTCTGGAATTTCTATATGCTTTATGCATGATGTAATCTGTTAAAAATCTTGTTCTACTCACAGAGGAAGCGTATGAGAGAATTATCTTCCTTCAATTGTGTGACAGAAAAAAGATGCAGGCTTTTACCTATACCATCCTATGACACTTTTGTCTGGACTATTTATGTTGGTACTTAACTTTTAACATCTTGAGCAGTTTCAATATATTTCTTGTTTTGAATCAGCTCAATTATATTATCTGAAGATAGATTACCTTTATGTTTTCCCAAGAAACTAGCAAATTGCTTGGATCTTAATACATTTTTATTAAGGAACTCAGTGAGTTTCAAAGTACTACCTGTGATTTAAAAAGACGGGATACTATTTTTTAAGAATAACCTATCCTTTCAGCGAATGTTGCTCACCAATAGTTAGTATTACAATATATTGGCTGATTTTATCAAGTTAAGATAGCTTTTTTAAAAAAAATCAAATTAAGATAGCTCAAGTTAGGATCTGCTGTTCAAAATAGAGGAATAAATGATTTTACTTATCTAAAGGTAGACTAAAACCCAGTTATCAATCTATATCTATCAAATAATCAACTAATTGACCCTAGGTAATTGGTAAAACTTCTGAGTCACAACTTCCTCATTTAGAGTGATTATAAAGACCTAGTTCAGGTACTCTATATACTGTAAAATTATGTGAATATGTCCTATTGGTAGTACAGCAATACTAATACTGTTTTATACTTGAAGAATATAGTGTTTCCCTGGCACCATTAATTAACTCCAAGAGACATATATATCTGCCATTAATACTGGATTTACAAACAATAGAGGAAAATGCTAAATAAATAATAGAAGGGAAAATAAAGCAGCGGATATTAAATGTTGGTTTTGTGTCACATAATATTTCATAGTGTTTGCATATTTACTCTTTTTCAATAAGTTGTAACAATGGCACTCTGAATTGTACATTTATATAAATAAATCAAATAACTCTATAAAATAAGTCCCTGTGTTCATAATGGTCTGCAGAGATCTAATTGGATTTCAATTTGTGAAAGAAAACTTGATTGTCAAAATACATCAAACAAATGTAATTTGAGTCTATACTTAGAAACGATCACAAAAATAATCCTTTAAATTCATACATGTTGCGATTTAAAGTTTGTTTATAAATACTATACTTTAAACTATGATATATACAGAAATCATGTGAGGTAGGCAGGGCTGAAATTAGCATGGCAGTTTTTATAAAATTTAAATATCTTGGCCAAAACCACACAGACAGTAATGTTGGACACAGAAGAACCAAGGTGTTCTTAATCTAAATTGGGTAATCCTTCTATATTTTTCATGCTGCCAAGCCAAGTGAGATGAATATCATGCTCTTCTTTTTTTCTCGGGAATGTGTCAGAAACCTCACTCATGAGAATAATTAATTACCATTAATTTATCATTAATTTTAAATTTAGAATTCCTTTAAAATATTATTAAAATTGTTAATAAAACCAAACTGATTAAACATAATGGCATAGGTGAACTAACTGAATTTTTCTAAGTGTTAAGAATCCTATAGCTTAAGTAATGCAACTCAGTGATAGGTAGATGGATGAGTTCTTTTTTGTTTCTTTTTTAAAAATTTTTTAACGTTTATTTATTTTTGAGAGAGAGAGAGAGAGAGACAGAGTGTGAGCAAGGTAGGGGCAGAGAGAGAGGGAGACACAGAATCTGAGCAGGATTCAGGCTCTGAGCTTTCAGCACAGAGCCCAATGTGGGGATCAAACTCACGTACTATGAGATCATGACCTGAGCTAAAGTCAGATGCTTAACCAACTGAACCACCCAGGCGCCCCTGGATGAGTTCTGTTATAATTTGACTGTCTTGAGTGAGGACAAAAAAAAAAAAAAAAACAAACAAAAAAAAAAAACCAGACCTGGCATAATTATTGTCCTGTTCCAAAAGTAATGATTTAAAATAAAATAAAAAACTAATTTTAATTTAGAAAAAATAGTTCAACCAAACATTCTTTGTGGTCTTTTTGAAAATAAGAAATAGAATTAAACTGACAGTTATCTTCTGTATCTTCTGTTCCTTGAAGGGTAAAACAAAACAAACAAACAAAAAAACAAACATAGAAGAATCTACACCTTTAGTGTTTATTTTTTGTTTGATGATAAAGAGTTCCTGATACACAGAAAATTACCTCTTTGGGCTGCAAGTTCTAACAAGAATTACACTCCGAGGGTCAAATTGTACCACATTTGGAGATTCTTTGTTGTTCCTGATCCAATCTGCTCTCTATAAAACCTCCTAAGTTTAATAGAGGGATACAGACCTAGAAAGAAAGATAGAACCTAGAGAATTTGTTGTTTTAACTCAGCTGCCGGTTAAAACTTACAATATTGCAACTCAGTTTAAATTTTTACTAGCACCCTCAAATAACTCAGAAAGAACATTTAACAAAATAAAAGCATTTTCCAAAGACTTATTCTATCAATCCCAAAAGATAGGTGTAAGCAGAAATGGAAAAAAAGACAGCACAGCCCTAAAATGCAGGGAGAACATGGGAGCAAGTTTACCCTGAACATGTAAGGCCAAGACCTTTATAAACCTGGAGTTTTAATAGTAAACCCCAATTTCAGTGCAGTTCCCTTAAGAACCTAACATACAAGGACAAGACAAAGAACAGATATATCTGAAGAGCCTACTACATATCAGACTGTGTTAGGTTTATTTTATATTCAAACTATCAAGTGTCCATTAATAGCCCAATACAAGAAGCTATCGTTCTTTTTCATATGGAAATGCTGAAAATTAAAAGACTTTTAACGCTTGCCCAGGATGATAGATGCAGCAGGTTACAGGACTCAGAAGTGCACGTTTAAACTGAGGCTTCAAAATAGGTAGGAGTCTCTGTATTCATTCCAGGATTAAAGCAGAGACTCAATCCTCTCTGAGAAAAGTAGCATGCATGTTAGAGTTTTTCACTTCATCAAAGGTTATATTGATGTTAACTGGAGCTACTGGACTTCTACCAGAAATTCTGGGGAAACACATGACTGAAAATTTCGAGGATGAAGAGTAGTAATATTCCAGAAGGTTCTAGACATACCTCACCTTTTGCTACAAATTATTTCCAACTTTTGAGTTCAGATTGGTCCAGGTATTCAAGCAGTGCAGTAATTATGTCATTCTTTTCTTTTACTTTCAATGAAAAGCTTCTTAAACCTTGGAGACATGAACACCCCTGGTTCAAATATATTATCCTTTAGTCTTTACATGATTTTGAGTATTATGTCTAGCATCTTAATACACTGTTAGGATTATATCCTCTTCCCTATATTCCACTTTCATTTTCTGCAATGAATTTATATTACACTATTATATTGCCAAGTCATTTTAGAGGTTACCTATCCCTAACACGAAAGTATTTTGGCAGCTTGTCTATTGCAAAACACTACGTTTTATTGAATAATTGGAAGTCAGCTTTTCATTTCTTTGGTTTGATTCTCAATGTATTGCCTTCTTTCAAAAAAACATAATTACATACATTTCTCTATCAGATTCTTAGTTGCTTCATTTTCTTCTGCATCCTAATGTTAGGTATTTATTCAACTCTTCTCTAAGCATCATATAATTGTGAAATGGAATTGCCAGTCCCTGATGTTATCAGCCAAATCCATTAGGTAATTTCTGTAGCTTGAATTGCCCCTATCTCATTAAAGCAGCCTACTGTCCCCAGTGATTCTTTTCTAGCTTAGATAATATTGTTTAAAAATATAAGCAATTATACACAGAATACTCATTTAAAATTTTGTTGTGCCTACAATGTGCCAAACATTGACATTTTCGAACTATGGCAGGATAAATACTGTTCAATTCAATTTAACACACATTTATGGGATGGTAGATATATGTCAAAGCACTAGCCTAGGTTCTGGGGACATAAAGATAAATAGTACCCAGTGCTCACTATCTGGGAACTCGCAATATAAAAGGAAACAAAACACAAAAACTGACCCTGACACAATATGATAAACCCTATAAGACAGGTATAGAGGAAATTTATGAACACACAAAAGATGAGCCAATTAAGTTGACCTTGAGGGGGTAGTGGGTGAGAGTGCTTTTATTGAGAGCATAGAGGTGGTTATTATATTTGGCTTCCAAGGATAAATGGTTGCTCTTCATGTTTTAAAAACTGTGAAGGCCATTCTAAGCAGATGGAAGAACATAAGCAAGGAAATGGAAGTATAAATGTGCATGGGCTTTTCATAGGTGCTTGGATCAGTTGACCAACAGGAGAAGCTAGAAGGAAATGTTGGGTCAACTGTTTGGCAAGATGGATGTCACACTGAAGAGTTGGACAATTATTTTAAAGGTGATTGTGTTTAACAAATTACTACAAACTAGTAGGTAAATGTAACATTTGTATATTCTCTCACAAGTCAGAAACCTAGGCATGGCTTAGCTGGATCCTCTGCTTGGAGTATCAACAGACCCCAATCAGCTTAATTAGTTACGCATCTGACTGTTGATTTCGGCTCAGGTCATGATCTCACAGTTTGTGGGTTCAAGCCCTGTGTCAGCTCCAAATTGACAGTACAGAGCCTGTTTCAGATTCTCTTCCCATCCCCTGCTGCTCTCTCTCTTTCTCTCTCAGTAAATAAATAAATAAATAAATAAACAAACTTTTTTTTAAAAAGGGTGTATTAAAAAAAAAAACAATCAATGTATTAGCCAGTGTTAGGTTCTTATCTGGAGATTTGACTAGGGAAGCAAATGCTTCCCCATTTAGATGGTTATTGGCAACATTCAGTACTTTGACTCTTCCAAATGCACAAATAGAGAGAGAGAGAGAAAGAGAGAGAGAGAGAGAGAGAGAGAGAAAGAGAGAGAGAGAAAGCAGCCTGACTAGAACAAATGAGCTAGCAAGATGGAGTTTTATATAACATAATATAAAAGTGATATCCCATCACTTCTGCCATATTAAAATTGTAAACAGTAGGAGGTGGTGATCGATGACACCGTAAAATTTGTCCACAAGGAGATAGTTTTTAAGTGGTGATGATAATACATATGTATAACAAAGAAACAGGTATGCCAGGGTGAATAGTGGTTTCAAGGTGGAAAGAGATGGAAATATATAAATTTACCTTTTAAAATTTCTCTAAAATAATTTTCCTTTCAGAGATTAGTTTGTGTTATTTTTCTACCAAAGAAAAATGAAGATCATAAAGCTTCTTGGGATTTACTAAAAACATTCTCCCCTTAGGAAAGAAGAAAAGGACAAGACCTTGTAATACTAAAAGGTAGCTCTCCCTAGAAGAGGGAGGGCCAGGATAGGGGGCCCTCTATTTCGATTAATGGGATATAATTAGATTCTTTTATGTTTAAAACACATTTTTTAATGTTGATTTATTTTTGAGAGACAGAGAGACAGGGAGAGAGACAGAATGTGAGCTGGGGCAGAGGAGGGACAGAGAGAGGGAGACACAGAACTCAAAGAGAGCGCCAGGCTCTGTGCTGTCAGCACAGAGTCCAACGTGGGGTTTGAACTCACAGCCCCTGAGATCATGACCTGAGCTGACATCGAATGCTTAACTGTCTGAGCCACCCAGGAGCCCCAGATTCTTTTATGTTTCAAAAGTTTAAAATAGATTCTCTGGAAAGAAGCAAAGGAAGATGATGACAAGTAGTCTTCGAGGGAACCAGCACCAAACCTATTCTGACCTGGCAGCCCTTACTTAGCCTACAGTGTTCAGTTCACTAACTGAACAAAACGCGATTGTAAAAGGGCATTATTCCTGGCTAGGGAGGAAACAGGGTGATGGGACAGTTGGTGGGAATCCTTGTTTTGTTTTGTTTTAAGCATGGCTTCTGGTCATTTCTAACCACCACTTGGTTCTCCCCCATGCTTACTTTGTGGGAGGTGAAATACATTCTCTTTAAGCAACAAAAGATGACTCACTCCAGCAACACCCATGTTACTGGTAAGTTCTGATGTACTTTTTCAGCCTTGGCTTTACAACTACAATAACCTTGGGATTATATATATTCCATTTTTTACTGGTAGATGATCTGAATCAAATGCTCTGATATATGCAAGAATTGGAAAATTTTTAATGCTCTTTAGGTGTTTCCAATGTATAGCCAGGGTTGAGAACCAATATGCCAGGAAACTCAGAATATATGGTAGGATGGTGCTAGAGGTTAGTCTAAACTTGCTGATGTTAGGGAAATGGGTGAGGAGCATGAGATTCTAATTTCTGAGGAAATCAGACTGGGGTACTGGTCTACTCTAATTGGAGCAGGTAAGAACACACAGTGATACACTTTGTATTGCTATTTTATGAATGAGCAGTTATGTGCTGATAAATATTTAACAACCAGATTTCAGGGGAAAATAGAGTTCTAATTTATAGATTTGATTATATTCATGTTGCAAATAGTCCTAACTATTTTTTAACATCTATCAAATTTATCACTGAATGCAAAGTTGGAAAGAGATGAATGGTAAGTAGCACATCCCTGCATAGTATTTCCACAATACAGATAAAATAAACAATAGCTTCAAGAGCATAGAAAAGAGTAAAATATATTTTTAAAAAGCAAGGAGTTTTGAGTATTTATTTTCATTGTTTAATAAAACTTAATTGTAAGTTTCTATTATTCGCTTTTGATTAATGACTGCCTTTAACAACTGACTCAAATAATCCTTTAAAATGTAAAACGGGCCATTACAACATTTTATGAACGTGCTTCAGCAAAAGGCGACTTACCTGCAAGCAGGACTAATATTCAAAATACGTAACACCTATGTCTGCATGGGCACCACCTCATCAGAATTGTTACTAAGCCAGTATGCCATGGCTCTGCCTGAAAGGGTTTAAGGGTGTATCTAGAGGACGGATGCTATTTATCTTCACCTTTGTGTCCCTTAAGGTTCCTAGCACACTGACATTGACATAATGTCATAACGACATAGAATGTCATAAAGACATAAATGACATAAAGATATTGAACATAATGACTGAATAAATAAGTGATTGAATAAATTATGTATTAAAGGGCCTGGCTCCATAGTAGTTCCTTTACTAAGGATTCATGTTATAACAAACCCCCTCCCTCCTTTTGTAGAAAGAGTTTTTGTGATTGGCTGAGGATCTTTACAGAGGAAAGTAAACAGTATTTCATTTATTCCTTTTCTTAGTGATCTTCTTTGCCATATGTCGAGGTTCTACGTTGAAGTAGATACCTACTCCCCCTTCTGTGTTCTAAGTAAACTGAAGTCCCTGCTATCCTCAGACATGTCTGGCTATCTCATGCTCCATCAGACTTGTTTACTTCTTCTCAGTACTCACTTTTCTCAACTTTTCCCTTGGATCATCTGTTTCCCTTTCCAGATTCAGGAAACTTTTTTCTATTCTTCTCTGCAGCTGCTAGGATATTTGTTACATTCTCCTCTGTGCTCCCACTATGATTGATACATAATGCAAACATAATATCTAACACTTTCTATGGTTTAATTGTTTATATATCTGTATTTGTTGACTTCTCTCTATCCTTGGGGAGAATGTTGCCCCTTGAAGGCATCATTTCTCTGAAATCTTCTTGATGTCTCCTGTCTACCTTGAGATTTTCTACTGGGTATTACACATGTGTGACCATCCCTCCCACTTTCCAGAGCTTAGGCTCTTTGAAAGCAGAGCTAGGATATCATCTATCACTATTCCTAAAAGAAAAGATATTGGGGACTTTGAAGACAGACTTCTGGGATTCGAATTTGGGTTTTACACTAACTATGTGTGTGATTTGAAACTAATTACTTCCTTCTGCCTCATCTTCCTTATCTGAAAAACAAAAGTGTTAAAAAGCATACAAATTGCCCAGATTGTTCAGAGTACAGAATGAGGGAACTCATAAAAATAAATAAATAAATAAATAAATAAATAAACAAACAAACAATAAATAAATAAATAAAAGATTTAGAAGAATGCTTAGAACATAGCACAAAATGAATATTAGCTATTATTATTCTTACAGTAAACACTCAATAATTGCTGAATGAATGAAGAATAAAACATATAATAACAAACCAACAACACTTAACTCCATTACACCATACTTAGTATTATACTACCTTATTCCAGCAAAGATAAATAAATTGATTTACCATTTTAATACTATGCAATAACTGAAATTAATTTTCTTTTTTCTGTTACTCACTCAAAGATTGTCTTTTTATTTCTGAACTACCTTCAGGGTTTTTTTAAAAATTATTTAATTGTTAATTAATATCCTTCTAAAACAGAGAGTGCTTAAAAAATTCATGCTGAAGGTAGCACCTTTACTTCTGTCAGACCATTTGCTTTCTAAGATGACTTTCACCCCATCCATCCTGAGATGGTAAGTCATTAGTTTTGATGTAGCCTGATACCAAAAAGAACATGCCATTTTCCTTTAAAGAGATAAGTTAAATTGCGAAAGGTAATAAGAAGCAAAAAGCAAAGTATCCATTTTTAACTCTTTACCTAAGCAGAATTTTTATTTCTGATGACATAAAAAACAGATCATTTAACCAGAAACTGGGAGTATAGGAGCTATGAAATCCCAGAATATAGTATCTTAGGATACTTAGGAGAACAAAATATGTGGATGTATTTGCCTTCTGAAAATATGCTTAGGATATTGAACCAAGACTAAATGGGTTCTTAACTTGAATTTACCATTATAGACATGTTTAATTCATCATTTAAAAAATCTTGTCTGGGCTACTTTACTATTGATCCTTTCTTCTTTTTGTCTCTTAGTTACAAAACTTTCCTAAGAAACTCTTGATTTTTAGTTGCATAGATTTATTTTTTTAATGGGGGGCCTATTTATTTTCCTTTGAAGCCATACAGATACTTGCACTGATAAACTGGAAGAGATTGCTCTTGGGCAGTTGTAATTTGCCTATAACTTATCAGTAAGTAAGTAAGTAAATAAATAAATAAATAAATAAAATCACTTCAAGAAATCCCATTAAATCCAAGGAATCAATTTTAATGTTTGTAATTAATCTTTCCTAATATCAAAATCACCACAAGAAAAAAATGTGAAATGAAGCAAATTATTGAAGATGAAAATCAAATATCTTCTCATAATAAAACAATGTAGATCTTAGAAGTCAAGAATTCAGAAGTGTCCTTCCTCATTTAAACTGTTTCTCTCCTACAGTATTAAACCAGAGCCAGTCTTTCTGATCCTTCATGTAACAATTCTTTAGACTATATTACAACAGTTTCAAATTCCTTGAAACTCTTACTTTTAGAAACATATTATTCAGAAATATTTTATTTTGGTTCAGGTTGAACAAGGAATGATACAAGGAATTTTTCAGATA
This sequence comes from Prionailurus bengalensis, assembly GCF_016509475.1. Classification (NCBI taxonomy): domain Eukaryota; kingdom Metazoa; phylum Chordata; class Mammalia; order Carnivora; family Felidae; genus Prionailurus; species Prionailurus bengalensis. The sequence goes on along the minus strand of NC_057350.1, from coordinate 91,020,384 downwards.
ATCAATAGAAAACACACTGGATGAAGTATACACATTAGAAGTCTACATTTTTGTCATCAAACCTACTTTATATATTGTTTTACTTTTCTCTTAGCCAAATAACTGCTTTTGGTAATAACTAATATATAAAAATGATAGGAAAACACAGAAGATAATAGTATATTCCTAGAGTGAATTTAGGATTTTTTTTTTCTATTTGCGAAATTTTCTCCTACTTGCTTTTGAGCCTAGGCTAAAGAGACACAAAATTCTTGCTTCACCCTTAATCTTCAGAAGGGGAAAATAGTGCAATTATTCTGATTTTTTTTGTATGCTATTTTCTTACATTCTCTCATAGATGCTTAATTCTTGTCTTACTTCCAAACAATTTAGGCACAAATACTACCTCTGTACATGCTACAAATATTGAGGATTTGTCAGTAAAATGTAGTATCTCTGAGGGAGTCTATCTGTCTGACACTACTTTCTCCTAGGACCTTACATCTATATTTCTGATTTTTGCAATATTTTATATCACTTCCCCTCTCCCATCACTACTATTCTGGAAAGGTAATAAGCAGCAAAATTATTATTCACATTTAAAAGAGAGAAAATTGAGGCTGGAAAGACTTGTCCAAGGTCACAGAGGGAGACACTCCCTGGGGAGACACTGGAGAGTTATAGCAAATACTTCCTATAGAATATTTGCTTTTATAACATACTGCATCATATGAGGTAAATGCACTTTCTTTGAATGTGGAAAGCGAAGAGACTTGTTAGAAAACATGCAATTTCACAAGTGAGCCAGGAATATGTTTTGCCCAAAGAGACACCTGGAATTAATTGTTGCTCTCTTAAGAGATCAATGGGACTCATGTAGGGATTGCAATGTGTGGCAGAGTCACTGAGGCGGAAGACTTTCATGTTGGCAAAGCAGTGCCTCCCAGATAGATCTTTTAATTGCTTAAACATTAGGAGCAAGCTGTCACCTTGTGGATGAAAGCTTTAGTTGATATCTTGATACTTGGCATTCCTACCTCCAGTGGACTTAAAATAAAGGTTTGAAAATATGAGGAAAATTTAGCTCTTAGCTAAACTCCTTAGATTGAAGCCTTCTTATCTAAAAAGTAACTCTAACTAGGAGTTATTTTCTTCCCTACTCCCTCCCTCCCTTCCTTCCTTCCTTCCTTCCTTCCTTCCGTCCTTCCTTCCTTCCTTCATTCATTCCTTTTTTTTCTGCCAACAGATAATTTTTACAAATTATTAACAAAAGTTTCATGAACACTTATTAAGAGAAATTTTAGTTACTGTTTAAACATACATTGAAACTCCAGTGCTATGATCTATTATTAGTATCCATGAGAAAGAAAAATAAACCTCAGATCCTTCCCTTGACAAGGCTATAAGCTAGTGTGAGATGGAAGATGTATACAACTGACCACACCACAATATAAATATGATAAGTTGTAGTATAGAAGGGAACAAACTAATTATCTTTGGAGTTCAGAGAGAAAGAGATGGACTTCATTAAGGATGGGAAAGTGAGGCAAGACTCAAAGAATTAATATCAGAGAACAGGTGACCTCTATCTTGTCTTCTCCCCTGTTTGATCAGAATTTATATCATACTGCACTGCTATCTTTTGGGAGTTTCCTAAAACAATATAATAGTTATTGAATAACCAGGCCAGACGAAAGTCATCTGTCAACATTACTCCAGCTTCCATGTTACCTCATTCTGTCATTTGAAGGCTTTTCTTCACAGAAATGAAATGCTTCAAATTCAAACCCTCAAAAAACTGCCTCAGTTCAATTTTGGAATCTTAATGTGATGCTTCTACATGGATCATAACAGGTTTCTCTTTCCCCTGCCTCCCCTACATGAAATAGAATAAGAAAATTAATTATGCCACTTGACAACAACCACATTTGATAAGTGTGATTGTTGGGCAGGAATCTTGTGGGGAGGGCACAACAAACTAAAGTATTTTGGCAAAGATGAGACTTTACCACAATCATTGCCAGAGCTGTCTCATTGTATACCTCCATGGAGGAGAGAATACAAGATATCCTTGAAGCCAAGTGATGCTGCAACCCTGACTGTACCTCTTCTATTTGAGGTGACAAGTAAAAATTATGGAAATGAGATGGCATGTTAGCTATTTTGATGGTGTATGACTTAAGGCCACAATACAACAACTGTAAAGAACAAGTTAGCCACATTCAATGATGGATTTGAATTTCATATTGACATTTTGTAGAAGGATATAAGGCATCTCAGCTAATTTCACGCTTACTTGAGTAGAAATATATGAAAGTCTAGTTAGTTCACATATTTTAAGATAAGTTGAAGCCACTATTCTTTAAACATATCTTGATAATTGGGGGGAAAATCACTCTGAAGAATTCTTGAATGTGTATTTTATAAATCAATGCTTATGTGTTAACCATTGATAAATGTATGCCACACACAGATTGTAGACACCTATTTCTATAAACTGACTTCTGTTTATTCTTAATTTTTCTGTTTAGAATGTTATACTCTTCAGCCTTTTTTCATCATTCATGAATGAATATAACATCTCTTTATCTACCCATTTGTTTATCCAATAAATATTCATTGAGAACTAGTATGTATCACGCAGATCTAGGCACTTGGCAATATGGCTGGGAATAAGACATAAAAGATCCTGGTGTTTTAGGAAGAGGAGGGCCTGTGTGCGGCTCCTGCCCTTTCCGACCCATCTGGGCATATGCTTCGGGTTTCCAGTCTGAATTGGCGGTGAGAGCAGAGCCTGAGGAACCCGAGGTGCCTGAGGCTTGTGGGGCATTACTGGAGATGGACAGCTGGATTCCTTATTATGACTACCCTGTGGTTTTCCTGCCTGCCTACAAGTATCCCCAAGCATGGATTCCTCCTCATGAGAGGGTGCATCACTCAGGACCCAGTTTCTGCCTGGAACTGTCACACTGAAGAAGCCCACTGGAGCTCAGTTGGCATTTAATATCCAAGGAGGAAAGGCCTCACAACTAGGGATCTTTATCTCCAAGGTGATTCCTGACTCTGATGCACGTCAAGCAAGACTTCAGGAGGGGGACCAAATCGTAGCTGTGAATTATGTGGATTTCCAAGACATTGAGCACAATGTTGAGATCCTGAAAACAGCGCATGAAATCGGTAACCATACAATTATCATCACTGAAAAGAGAGTACTGTGCACCAGAGAATTGCAGCCCATAGCCCCCCACATGGAATCTTCTAGGACAAGCTGATTAGGCCTCAGGGAAGTCTCTGGAGAAACTCTATTCCTGGCCCCACCCTGGCAGAGTGGAGTGGGGAGGATGGGGACACAGTAAGGCCCTGCACCAAGTCAGCTAGCCAACTGCATTACCCAAACTGAACTGTACTTTTTGTTTCCTAGTTTTCTAGGTGATCTTCATTCCCTGAAAGAGGAAGAATGATGATATCTACGTACAGTCTATGGAGAACCCTGCTAGAAAAGGTAACTGACATTTATTGAATACCCTGTGCTAGACAATTATGCATATGTCATATCATTTTCACTCAAGTATAGAGATTAATAGAGAAAAGAATTTTGGGGGCCATCTCATCTACCTGGCCATCTCATCTCATCCTTGTACACCAGTGTCATACACTCTGGCAACAACCTGGGACTGTTTCTCCCTCTTCCTCCTATCCTTTTCTCCAAAAAGTAAAAGGCAATGCTGAGAGAAAAATAAAGACATAAAAGATCTTTGCTTTCATAAACTATATATTATTTTATACTCAAATACACACACCCACACACACCCACCCACACACACACACACACACACACACAAGTGAAAAATGGATAACCCAGTAGCAGTAAGTGTTATGAATGAGATAAAACAGGAAACTATTAGAAATGATCTCACATAAACCACACATTTGATGATCTCATGAAGAAAGGACTCACTAAAGAGATAACATGGGTTTGACATCTGCAGTGTAAGAAGAAACTTTGTTCTGTGAAGAGCTGGAAAGAACTGCTGGAAAGTGTTCAAGTTAAAAATAGTAGCAAACATTAAACTTTGAAGGCAGAAATGAGCTTGTCTATTCAAGAAATTCCCTGAAAAATAGTATGGCTGAAATATAACAAGGGGGAAAACTGGGCAGAAATCACATCAGCTAGAAATTGGTAGGGCAAGGTAAGAAGTCTGGATTTTTCTCCTGGCAATGGGAAGCCATCAGAGATCATGTACTTTATGTCTTTATGTGGCTCTTATGTAGAGCCAAAGGGTTACAAGTGTGCAATTAGAAGGAACAGACCTGTCAGGAAGGTCAAAGAGATCCAAGATGATCAATTCCAATGATAACAGAAGTGGATAAATGAAGTATAAATTTTGCCCATAGGCAAATTTTGTTGTTGGGTAGGATGTGTCAGATCATGAGTAATAGGAAGGAATCATGATGACTCTGAGGTTTTTGCCTGAACAAGTAGTTGAATGGAGGTATAATTTACTGAAGTTGACAAAGGCTGGGTAGGATCAGGTTACAGAACCAAAAATGAAGAGTTCTAGGTCAGATATATTTTTGATATATCGATTAGCCATTCAAATGGAAATTTCAAGTATGTAGCTGAATACATGGAATCTGGAACTCACAGAAATTATCTAGAAGTATATTTAAAGCTGTGAGACCATAGGAAAGATCAAATGCCCATGGAAAATACAGATTTTTAGAAGATAAGCAGAATAAACCCTGGGGCAGGTTAACATCTCAGAAGATTGCGATGAGATATTAATAAGAGATAATGTTCACAAAAGTATCTACTACATGATATATGCTTAATAACTTTGACTTATCTTTATAGATTCTTTGTACATGATAGACCCAGTGAAAAATAAGAATAAAATAAAATACGTATAAGAAATAAGAAAGGAATTCATCTGTACTGGCAGTAAATATCTGTTACATATGAACTTAAATAGTCATATTCACTAATACAAATTTATCAGGGTAATGTCATAATCCCATTTTATGTATCAGTAAAATGAGATCTATAGATTTTTCCTACATGCCAGTAACTGACAGAATTAAATTGACACTCCAAATTTTAAAGTTCACACCTTTGGAATCCCAGTCTCCAAATCATTTAGGATCTTATAGCCCACTTGAGATGTCAGCATGTACAAAAAGTTAGATTTTAAGATGGTACATTATTAACTACATTAGGAATGAGGTAGTGTGTTCTACAAGGAGTTAGGCTTTATAGCAAGGCACACATAGATTTGATAATAGGTTTGCTTTTTAATAGCTTCATGATATTAGGCAAATCATGCACTCTTTCTGAATCTCAGATGTTTTCTTCTTATGTGTAAAATAATATGTACTTGGTGAAGTTGTTTTGAGGAGATGAAAAATAGGTGTGAGTGCCTTGCAAACAATACATATGCAATAAATATTAGTTTGCTTCCCTTATCCTGCAATCAAGAGCCATAGTTCTAATTAAATCCGTTAGCTATCTGTGTGCAGTGGGGAGGGGCAATTAAATTCAATAATGTTTAATATGATCTTATTTTTCCAAAATGGGTTGGACAGATTTAATAGCTGGCTTTGCATAAAGTGAAAAATTAGAATTTCAGGTGAATAACTATGTTTTAGTCTATTTGAGTAATGATTCTTTTCAGAACACAGACCTGGTATCCTTCTTTTTCTTTTTTGAAATGAAGTAGAAGGGATACACTTTCAATGCCAAATAACCTAAAAGCTTTTAAGCTTCATTCAAATTATCTTCAGTCATTTTTAATATTGATTAACCAAAAATGCCCTTTAAGAAATATTATGCAAAATAGATATTTGCTTTTCAATTAGATTGTTTATTATAATGATTAAAATCAAATATAAAATTATTAAAATTAATATTTAATTATTTAATATTAAATAAAATTAATAATTAGCATTGGTATCAAATATTAAAATATTATATATGCCTGTTGACTGAATGTATGTATATATTACATTTTGCATAAAATTAACCAGACACTAAATCTGTGTTTGATCAATAGCAGATTGATTTATTAAATGAAACTATACAATGGAAGAATATTAAGTTAAAGGGTACTGTTTTAGTTTATTAATTCATTTGTCCTTAGTTAGCTTTGCTTTTTTTAATATAATAACTAGTTACTTCCTAGTGTAACTCATATTGAGGTATAATTATAAAATTTTTTAATTGAATTTTATTTGTAATTGGATCATTTTAAAATACTAAGGCCCACATTGCTTTTACAGGTTCATTTTGAATAGGTTGGAAGAAGAGTTATTAACTAAGAAAAGAAGTGCAAGGTACTGTGCTATATCACAGAGATAGGAATAAACCATGTCCAAGAAATTAAGTCTCAACCTGGTGATAGGATATAAGTGAAAATTATTCCCACATTTTCTCTCTGGATGTGTAGTAGATAGTTCCATGAAGGCATACCCAATGTGGTAAAGAAACTAAAGAAAGCCAACTCTTACTGAGGTTGTGGGCACTCTCCCCATAAGTGAAAAATGTTGCCTTATCTACTCACAGAAGGAGCAGGAGGCGCCTGGATGGCTCAGTCAGTTGGTCATGACTCAAGTCATGATCTCGTGGTTTGTGGAATCCAGCCCCATGTTGGGCTCTGTGTTGACAGCTCAGAGCGCCGAGCCTACTTTGGATTCTATGTTTCCCTCTCTCTCTGTCCCTCCCCCACTCGCACCAGCTCGCTCTCTCTCTCTCTCTCTCTGTCTCTCTCAAAAATAAATAATATTCAAAAAATTAGAAATAAAAAACAAGGGTGTGGCTTGTTGGTAATTAAATGTAGACAGGCTATAGAGTTACTCAGATGGTTGGGGGAGGCGGTAGCAAGCCATCTGCCACGGTATATTATACATGGCTCATCTTCGTTTTTTTTTTTTTTTCCTTTCTATCTAAATAAAACTATAAAATCCAGTTTTGATCCTGCAGAAAAACAAAGAAACTACACACCATATTTCAAATTTTTCTCATGTACTACAAAAGTTCATGTTCTATCATATTTCTGAGTTTGTTTCTCTTCCTTCTGAGATTCTGAGATTCTGTTATATAATGTGCACCTCTGATTTTTGGGGGTATGTTGTGGAAGGACGGAGAAGGAAGTTACTGGATGTTATAAATTAGAAAGGGGGATATTTGTATTCTTTCCATTCTGCCTCCATCTACTTTTGAGCAGGGCAACAGAGGAAAAAAAAATGTTGAATCTCATGGTTACTGTTTATAACAGTCAAAGGCAGGAGAAGAAGCATAGTTCGAGTAGATGACCCAACAAGGAGAAAGAAAAGCCTCTATGTGGCACCTCTTTTTATGCTGGGGCTCTATTTCTTTCATCAGAGATTTTACTGCAAATCAATAACCACAACCACAACAAAACACTGTGTACAGTTTTTTTTTTTTATAGTTAGCGATATTATTTAGAATTCCATGTGTATGTCTAAATAATATTAGTATGTAACACATACCATGTATATAAACATTATGTGTATATATTATATACAATCTGTATTTCACATATAAATATGTAGTAAAGCAAGTAAATGAAAAAAAAGCTTTTATTTTATTTTTTGAATTATTACTACTACTACTATTATTATTATTATTATTATTATTATTATTATCATTATTATTATCACAGCCTATTAGTAAAAAAATGAATTAGTAGAATTTAGGAGTAGAGAGCATTTGAAGGAGTCCTTAATCCCTTCAGTCCTTATAGTTCTTTTTAGGTTTATATCGTCTTAGACGAACTATCAAATCCTCAGTAGATAATCAATTAATATTTTGGTGGCTAATTTGATTGATATGACTATGTGAAAAAATTGAAAATAGGATTTTTTTCCTAAAATGAGGGGAGTAATCAGAGAAGCTTCATATTACTTGAACCTAAAAATCATTCTAGCGTATCTATAAAACTATATATTGTTGTTATATTTCGTCTTTTGACCATTTATCCAGATCTTATCTTCAAAAACAACCAGTTTCTTCTGTTAACTCCAAGAAAAGAGATTTTGATAATAAAACTCACTTGGCAAATCACTCACAACAGGTGTGTGCACTCTCTATCTTTCCCTTTTAATTATTCAGCCATTCCTGGCATGGTCGACTGTTCCTTTGGGCAAAATTAACAATATTGCTTCCTATCTGCAAAGGCATAGTCCTCTGTCACTCATTCATTTATTTCTGAGTTAGCACAGATTAAAAGTGTATTTTGTAAGAAAAACTCAATTATGGAAATTCATGGTAGATCTGTTATCAAGTAAATATGAAGCAAATATATAATAAAACTATTTAAGGGGTACCTGGGTGGCTCAGTTGGTTAAACACCCAACTCTTCAGCTCAAGTCATGATCTCGTGGTTCATGAGCTTGAGCCCTGCATTGGGTTCTGTGCTGACAGTGCAGAGCCTGCTTGGGATTCTCTCTTTCCTCTCTCTGCCTCTCCCTCTCATTCTCAGATAAATAAACTTAAAATAAAACAAAAATATTTAAGAATATTGGTGATGACATAAACATATCTAAAATCTTGCAGAAAACAGGATTTATTTTACTAGAACTAAAAATATTTTGAAATATTTTCATGTTTGGTGGCTCAGGGGCGCCTGGGTGGCTCAGTCGGATAAGCGCCGGACTTCGGCTCAGGTCATGATCTGGCGGTCCGTGAGTTTGAGCCCCGCATGGAGCTCTGTGCTGACAGCTCAGAGCCTGGAGCCTGTTTCAGATTCTGTGTCTCCCTCTCTCTGACCCTCCTCTGTTCATGCTCTGTCTCTCCCTGTCTCAAAAATAAATAAAATGTTTAAAAAAAATTAAAAAAAGAAATATTTTCATGTTAGCTGAATTCTTTACCAAAAAATTTAAATAAGACATAGAATTATTATTCTATTGAATGAGTACTTATGAAATCTGTCTACACAATGCATTTGGCTTCTAAAATGATATATTTTGGGGTGCCTGGGTGGCGCAGTCGGTTAAGCGTCCGACTTCAGCCAGGTCACGATCTCGCGGTCCATGAGCTCGAGCCCCGCGTCAGGCTCTGGGCTGATGGCTCGGAGCCTGGAGCTTGTTTCCGATTCTGTGTCTCCCTCTCTCTCTGCCCCTCCCCCGTTCATGCTCTGTCTCTCTCTATCCCAAAAATAAATAAAAAACGTTGAAAAAAATTTTTTAAATGATATATTTTATTTTAAATTTTAATGTTTCTTTATTAGAGAGAGAGAGAGACAGAGCATGAATGGGGGAGGGGCAGAGAGAGAGAGAGGGAGACATAGAATCCAAAGGAGGCTCCAGGATCTGAGCTGTCAACACAGAGCCTGACATGGGGCTCAAACTCAAAAACCATAAGATCATGACCTGAGACGAAATCAGTTGCTTAACCAACTGAGCCACCCAGACACCCCCTGAAATGATATATTTTAGTATATATTATGCTATATCCCAGTATTATCTTTTCATTCAACTCTCTTATTTCAGTCTAGGAAGTTTGGATATTGAAAGGAGATCATTTGCATAATTTTCCTTAGAATCTTTTCCAAATGTTAACAATTCTGAAAAGTTTAAACGAATTTTTTTGTCTTGATTTAGGAATATTGTTTTAAAATATCAAAATATGTTTATCAAATGTAGAGAAGAGAAAAATCCTGCTGCTATTGTTATTAACTATTACTTCTAAAGCCCAACAGGACCCAATTAGCATATTCAGCTTATCCAGTCAAGAACCATTTAAGGAGAAAGAGAGCTATATAGTGACCACCTGTAGCAAATTATCAGGATATCTTGAGCATAGGAAAATCTCATGTATTTAGATAAATCCAAAATTAAATTAAACACACATTTGAGAGATAACAACTTAAGGTTTATGTATTTTATTTTTGAGAAGAGAGAGAGAGAGAGACCAGGGAAGGGGCAGAGAGAGGGCAGGCAGAGAAAATCTCAAGCAGGCTCCACGCTGTCAGCACACAGCCCAACAAAAGACTCCATCCCAGGAACCTCGAGATCATGACCCCAGCGAAAATCAAGAGTGGGAGTTTCAACCAAGGGAGCCGCCCAGACGCCACTAAAGGATAACAACTTAAAGCAGAGAGGTATTCAAGAAACTTAGCTGTACCCCATTGAGTCTAGAAAGTTATTTGTTTGTTTATTTAGCTGCTGCTGCTTCAACATGCTTACAATGCACCAAAAAACCACAACTTACGCCACACATCTGCAGGAGAGAACAGTCTTGCCTGTACATACTGCAGTGAGGTAGAGATTTCACATACAACTTCATAATACCCACAGAGTAGCTGGGATATGCAATGCCAATCAGGTTAGCAGGAAGGAGAAAGTAGTTACGACACTGAGTCGTAACAGTACAGATTCCCAAAGAGTAGAATCAGGGAAGGAAGGAGTGAAGAGAGGGGGGGGAGAGAGAGAGGGAAAGAAAGAAAAGAAAGAGAGAGAGAGAGAGAGAGAGAGAGGAAGAAAGGAAGGAAGGAAGGAAGGAAGGAAGGAAGGAAGGAAGGAAGGAAGGAGAGAGGGAGGGAGGAAGGCAGGAAGGGAGAGAAGGAAAGGGAGAGAGAAAGAAGGAAAAAGAAAGAAGCATAAATGTCAAGTATTCAAATTGCAGTAGCATTTCAGTGACTGAAACTGTAGCTTACGGCATTTTCTCAAATGAAAGAAATAAGGGAAGGGTATGTGTCTCCTCCAAGAGCAAGGGCTACTGTGAGCTTTCATCCACCTCACCAAAAAGTAGCCCTTTTCAGTTCAGTTACAAAATAAAAACATGAAATACACATAAACCCAATTTTAAACTAAAAGTTAAGTCTCCAAAGGAATATTGGAAAGAGCACAGGCTTTTTTCCCCCGCTAAGAAAACTAGACTGGAATTAGGCAACTCTGACAGACTATATGTGTGACAAACTGGGATCATTATTTAATATTTTTGCCCTCAGTTTCTTTATGTATAGAATGGGGATAATAGTTTTACCTCACAGTATTTTAATATATCAAATATAGTAATACATGTAAAAGAACACATACATATTATTATGTCTTGATTCTCTTTTTATCTCTAGTTGCATGTTGTAATGCACATTAGGCTCTTCCCTGAAAATATTATAGACCATAATCTTTTCAAGTGAATATGAGCTCTCTTCTTTCTGCTCAGTGGCAGGGAAGATAAGTTGGTGGTGGCTTGCTCGCAAATAATTGTGACCAATAATTCTTATGTCTTCCCCAAATCTCTTGATTTGAATTCTAATTGTCATTTCTATTCTTGTCTTTTTCAGGTAAATTACTTTTTAAAATGCCAAGGCCTTCAGATTTGAGTCAAATCTTTCACCTACTACCACTTAGGTAACAACCATCAAAGTAATAAACATTCTAACAATTTGTACAGTGATTTAGCATTTATAAACCATTTTCACATGCATTGTTTTATTATATCCCCAGAAAACTCTTGTTATAAAGGCCTGCACCAATATATCCTTTAGGGCTGAAGACATAAATGGACTTTGGAAGATTATCCAAACAGTATAGCCAGAATGCAGTCCAGGTCTTCCTAATCTCGGAACTCTTCTGCTATTTCACATTGCCTTTCTGCAACAAAACTTTCCATGTTGATATCTGTTCATTTACTTGATCTCACATTTTATTTTTTATGCCTCTATATGCTTCATAGACACATTTTTCCCGTTAGAATTTTTTAAAACTATATAGTTTTTCTATTGGAGTGCACACCATTTTCAGACATATTATAGAAACTCTGGGGGCTAAAGGAATCTGGAAAAAACTGATTCTGAGATACTAACATGTTTCCTTTAAGGGGACAGGGCCCTCTCTCTGCTGAGAATCAGAGCTTTTGACTTTATACCCTGCAACCTGGCACTCAACTCCTGAACTACCTATTTTCTCTCCCAGTTCATCAAGCAGCCAAGTTCGCTTTTCCTGAGACCTTCAAGTATTACTAACTTCCCCTCACAATATATCTAGCATACATACACTTTAATAAGAGGCTCCCCTCCTGGACACACAGATTGTCCTCTTTCTTCAGATTCCTGGGCCAATTTTCCTGTATTTGATCCATTCTAGTGGCATCCATTTGGCTTTTCTCAAACTTATTTGTGAGTCTTAAACCCCCAATCCTCTCCTGTAATGAAACTCTTTCTTTCCAACCAAATAAAAAAATATTTCTAACTGAATATACTCTGTCCTCAACTTTCTTGAACTGTTACCTCACTCCACTGACCACTTCCTCTTTTTAAAATTTTATTTAAGGGCCACCTGGGTGGCTCAGTCAGTTAAGCCTCTGATTCTTGGTTTCAGCTCAGGTTATGATCTCCTGATTTCATGAGTTCAACCCCTGCATTGGGCTCTGGGCTAGCAGTGTGGACCCTGTTTGGGATTCTCTCTCTCTCTCTCTCTCTCTCTCTCTCTCTCTGCCCCTCCCCTACTCACACTGTCTCTGTCTCTCTCAAAATAAATAAACTTAAAAAAAATTATTTAAGATTCCATTTCCTATTGGGGTACCTGGGTGGCTCAGTGTGTTGAGCCTCTGACTTTGGTGCAGGTAATGGTTTCACGGTTCACAAGTTCGAGCCCCATGTTGGGCTAGATGCTGCCAGCCTGTCAGTGCAGAGTCTGCTTTGAATCCTCTGTCCCTTCTCCTCCCTGACTTGGGCTCCCCCAAAAGTAAATAAAAATGTTCCAGCTCTTGTTTTGTTACTGGTTTTGCCATTCTCAACATCCCTTCTTAATTTTTCAATGTTTATTTATTTTTGAGAGTCATATAATATTTGTTCTTTTGTGAGTAATTCTTATTTAAATTTTTTAATTTTTATTTTTGAGACAGAGACAGAGCGCCAGGTGGGGAGGGGCAGAGAGAGAGACACAGAATCCAAAGCAGGCTCCAGGCTCTGAGCTGTCAGCACAGAGCCCCACTCGGGGCTTGAACCCACGAGCTGTGAGATCATGACCTGAGTCAAAGTCTGACACTCAACCGACTGAGCCACCCAGGTGTCCCTCTCAACATCCTTTCTTGCCTTCAATGTATTCTTCTTCCTCTGCCTTCAAAATCTGTGCATGGCCAGCCCACCCTGTTTCACAAACAAGCAATTTGTGTGAAATGAACTGCAGATCATCTTCACTTAGATGACCTACCAGCAACTATCAATATGTCCAAAACGGAGCACATCCTATTCAAAATTGAACTCCCCCATTTTCACCACACAAACTGCTTCTCTGTCCTACATCACACTTTTTTTTTCCCAATAGCAGCATTATTCTTCTGGAATTCTAAATAAGAAAAAAGCTAGTTTTGATGCTTTTCTCTCTCTTTTCAATTGGTAGTCCTACCAAACTGCAGTTAAAGAGACTGGCATAGCTTTGGACTGATGGACTTTGATGACCGTGGATCCTGAGCTGCTGTGTGGCTGGGAGCTCTACTGGAGCAAAACCATGAAAGAACTGGAAAGAAACTAGAAATTATGTACCATGAAAACAAAGTTTCTTCAGAACCAAGCATTTCGTTTTCATGTCCCCATCACTGTCCAGGCTTTTATCAATTCATGCCTAGATTTTTAATGTTTTTAACTGAAAGGTAAATAACTAATGCAGAAAAAATGTTATTACTTGATAAGGTATTTTAATATGAATTCTTTTATTTGAACATTGCACCAGAAGAAGGTCCTATTGTTATCATAACCCATTTTTGCACACAAAAGACTGTTGAGACTTGGAGTAAATTTCTCATGATACACTAAAATACCGAAATTCAAAATTTTGTCTTGTTCCTACTCTACTATGTCAGATCTCAGCTTTTATATATAAATTCATTCAATCCATATTTCCTCTGGCAGATGAGGAAATTTATTTCCCTCATGGTAAAAATATTTTGACCATGGAATAGCAATGATAATGTAGTATTTATCTCATAAAATTAAACCTCAGCTTTGAAGACCCTCCAAAGACTAACACTGTTTCAGTTATGTAATTTTATTTCTTGTTTCTCCCCTATGTACCCTTGCTCCTTCCAGGCCAGTCTTTCCATCATCCTCTATATTCAGGACAAAATCTCCTATTTCCAAACCTTCATTTGTATATTTCTTCTTCCTCAAATGCCCTATGTCCTTTCCTTCCTCCTTCAATCATCATAATTTAAAATGCACTTCAAATTTCACCTTCTCTATGAAATCATTTCTATATGAATATGTTCTTCTGTAACTATGGCTTTCTGCATGTGCATATGTGTGTAACCATGCTCTAAAATGGAGAAGCCAGGCACATATTCAGATTTTTATGCTGATTTTTATAGACTGCTCTGCAAAGACATAGACATTGAATTCTACACATAATATATCACTTTAAGAAGAGAATAAACTTTTATCAAGTGGGGATGATCTCAGAAAATGCATATATTATTGTGAATGTGACATTGCCCACTGTGATTGTTTCCTTTTAGGCAATTCTTGGTTTTTATAATTTTTTATGTTTAACATCTTACCTCTCCAGCTATATTTTTAGCTCTTTGAAGGGACTACCATGTGCAACTTTGATTCCCTATAATGCTGAGATCACAGTTGAGCTAATAATACACTTGAGGCTAAAAACAATGCAGAAGGGTAGCAGATCATAAATTCCAAAGGATAAATGCCACCACATCCTGTATCGACCTTCTATGTTTCATTGCTAACCTGTTCCAGAAAAGAGGTCAGTTAAACCAGCAGTCCAGAAAAATATGAAAATATTTGCGCTTAATAAAATCACACACTAAACTTTACATTTCATTCTCCAATATATTTGTGTATTTGTTACCAAGTTATCACATGCCCATCTGTTTCTTTCATCAAAGAACTTTATGTGGATCATATTATCCCTTTTTTGATAATTTTTATAAGTTAAAGGAAAAGAGATAAATTGAAGCAGATTCTCACTGGTTACTTAACAGGCCAACCCCTCACTGTATCTATGAACATTCATCTATGATTCTCCTAGGAAATTTCCTGGGATCAGACAGATGAAGCAGAGCCATCTGTCAACTTGGAAAAGATCCCACACCAGACAGACAGGTAACACTTTGCTCTACCCTGATTGAGCCATTTATGGCAAAGGAAACGTAATCTGACTTAGCAACTCGGGCTAGGTATTTAGAGGATCAAGCAAAGAAGACTCTGACACACATAAAGACATGTTGGCTTTTAAAATATTTTACACCATAATATAGAAAAATATCAGTTAGGAAAGAGATAAGAGATATCCAATGACTTTAAACAGAGTAGTACTTTTGTGGGAAAGCCAAGGCAAAAAACAGACCAACTAACCAAATACCTGCTCTCCTTTTAGATTACCTGGGCATAAAACATTTAAAAAAGATTCATTGCTAAATGTGAGAAATGATCAGAACAAGTAGTTACACAGAAGAGAAACACAAAAATATGGATCATAGTAATAAATATAATTCTAAAATTCTGAACATTTCTGTTTTATTTATAAACACGACCATAAAATACTAAAGAAAAAATTTCCCATAAAACATATTGATTTGAGATTGTAAGGGAAGGGAATGAAGATGATTATTTATTATATGACACCTTTCTTATTAAAAGGAAATAAATGAATTTTATTATGTTCAGAGTCATTCAATGAAATATAATTGGCATTGTTGGGGAGGATGAAATAAGAGGCAGCTTAACTCATGGACTTATTCCTAGAGATTCAGGAAGGTGGAAACACAGCATAGAGGCTACTTATTCTTACTATAAAACTTATATCTAAAAAAAAATAATAAAACTCCTCAATGGTTTCATTTTATTCAACATCCTGTTAGCTTTAAGCAAAATTCTCATTTGTAGAATGCAAGAAATGGTAATCACTTTAGAAACCATCAAATCCAATCCTCTGATTTTATGAAGAATTAGAGACAGAAATTTTACCTGAGGTATATTAAATACTAAACCCTAGCAATTTTAACTTACATATCCTAGGACCACAGATGATAGAAGGATGATGTTAACCTAAGTCTTATAAATACCAGTGCAGGGGCGCCTGGGTGGCGCAGTCGGTTAAGCGTCCGACTTCAGCCAGGTCACGATCTCACGGCCCGTGAGTTCGAGCCCCGCGTCTGGCTCTGGGCTGATGGCTCAGAGCCTGGAGCCTGTTTCCGATTCTGTGTCTCCCTCTCTCTGCCCCTCGCCCATTCATGCTCTGTCTCCCTCTGTCCTGTCCCCAAAATAAATAAACGTTGAAAAAAAAATTAAAAAATAAATAAATAAATAAATAAATAAATACCAGTGCAGAGTTCTTGTCACTCTATCACGTGGTCTTTCTCATCATAACACCACAAGAAAGATAAAAACACATCTGGGAGCTAGCCTGGCACTGATGGCTAGGGCTTGGTTTTCTTTTGTTGAACATAAACACTTTCATAGAACATCAACATCAGACAAGGTTACTCCATGATACTGATGAATTAAGACAAAAACAAAATCATTTCATAATCATGCCTGAACACAGATAATATAATCACTGTCTACGCCACAAAAAACACCAACATCCTAATCCTGACTAATAGGAGTGACTGCTGCTTCCTTACTAATTATATCATTAGCCTTAATTTATTCCTCTTGCCTTAAAGATAATATTTATTATATACTTATCATAAAATTGCCTCAACTTCCCAAAAATATCTAATCTAGAGTAAACTTCGCTTCCCAAATCTTCTGCAAGTCACCTAATGCAAGTTCAAATTGTACAAGTCCTTTCTAGTAGTCTCTTAGTGAGACACTTTCCCATTGTGTTTTCTCCCTTCTTTTAAGAAGTAAGAAAAGTAATTTGCTCAAATACAGGTGTGTTCCCAATGGAGGGGACAAGGATAGTAAAGAACAAGCAAAAACAATAACAACAAAAACCCCAAAACATTTATTAAAACAACATAATGATGATGTATTTTGGAATATATCTTAAAGATGGTTCCATTATTGTTAAAATTGCACGTTAAACAATTTTGCTTATATAAAATCATCAATGCTAGCATCAGAGTCAAATAGTCTTACATTTAATGAAACCGGCAAAGACTACTTGCATACAAGCACCCTCTTGTCTATCCAAATTATTAAATGTTATTATCTGACTTTCACATTTATTCTTTTATTAGAGAAAAAGAAATTAATTCTTGCACTTCCACTTAGGTAAGATCAAATAGCAGGAACTGAAGTACTGCCTTCATTTGCAACAACAGCGGAGGGGAGAGAAGGCAAACTACATAAATCAATGGCTCTCAGAATGTTAAACATCACTCAACAAAGGAGGGGATCCCCAAGAGATGGAGACATGATCTCTATGATTGCCCCAGCTTTCTGCCTGGAGAAAGATTATATGCCACAGAATTGGGAGGGGAAGACCTACCAGAGCCCCCATGGTCATCTTGAGTTGAATAGACAGAAGTGGGCTTCCCAAGAAGCCACGGTGGCCAGGATTTATATGACAAAATCCTGTACAGGAGAGAGCTGTGCAGAGAGAGGAGCCTAGAGATGCAGAGGGCCTCCCTCCAGAATTCAGTTCAATACTGAGTATCACAGAGGCCAGAAGAACAACCGTGAGTCTAGATAATACTTGTTCCCAAGAGATAGAGTGGAAACTTTATAAGTCAGGAGGCATCTATTAGGGTAGTAATTGGCATAATCTTTCTTAAAGAACCAGTCTCTGTGGGTCACATAGTCTTTATTATAACTACTCCTTTTTGCCATTGTAGCACAAAAACAGCTAGAGAAAACAGATAAATGAATAGACATGATTGTGTTTAAAACTTTATTTACAAAAACAGACCCTATCACTCAAGCTGTAGTTTGCCAATCCTGAATTAGAATACTAAGAGGTGTCTTGCCTCAGTTTTAGGAAAATTGCAATGACTAAATGCTGCTCTGGTTACAGCCACAAAGCATAAATTCAACACCTGAAAGGATCAAACTGATTCCAATGAACAACACTACATTCCAGAATAAAGCTGAAGAATACTTTTAGAAATATAAAAATACTCTGCACACAAAAAACTTCACAATGTCTTTCATTATATCTAAAATTGTCAGGTATGCAAAGAAGCAGGGAAATATGGCCCATTAAAAGGAAAAACTTAGTTAATTGAAACTGACTCAGAATTGAGACAGATGATAAAATTTGGGGAAAAAAATGAACAGAATACTGATGAACTGTGGGACAACCTGGGTAGCAAACTATATATGTAATTAAAGTCCCTGAAGGAGAGGAAAAAGAGACAGAAGATACATCTACAAATATAATAACTAAAAATTTTTCAACTTTGTTAAAAACTATACACCCAGAAATTCCCCCCAAAACACAGTGAAACTCAACAACAACAAAAACATGAAGAAAACTATACACAGGCATATAGGAATCAAATTGCTTTGAACTGATTGTAAAGAGAAACAAAAATTACAAGCAGCCAGAAGGGGAAGGCAGATTACTCACAGAAGCACTAAATAAGAATGGCACCAGATCTCTTCTCAAACGAATAAAACTTACAAGAGAGTAACATCATCTAAATACCGATAAAAACACTCTTCTCCCCAAAATATAAAAACGACCAATTTTTAACATAGAATTTGTTACCCAGCAAAACAAACTCTGTCAAAAATAAAGTCAAAAAAAGGGTCTTTAATATAGTCAAATGCTGAAAGAATTCATCATTGGCAGGCATACACTATAAGAAATTATAAATATAGTCCTTTAAGTAGAAATAAAATAATTGCATACGGGGACCTAGGTCTAAATCAAAACATGAAGAGTATTAAAACTAGTTATTTTATGGGTCTATATAAAGATATAATTATTTATATCCCCTTAAGCATGATCAATTGTTTAAGGACAAAAACAAAAACAATGTGTTTGGGGTTTATCATACGTGTAGAAGTAGAATGTATGACAGCAGTACAAAAGCTGGTGGACAGAAGTAGAAGCATACTGTGAAAGGTGCTCACATTATACATGCAATATCATATCTTCTGAAGGTAGACTTTGATGTGTTAAAGATATAAACCATAGGGGCGCCTGGGTGGCGCAGTCGGTTAAGCGTCCGACTTCAGCCAGGTCACGATCTCACCGTCCGTGAGTTCGAGCCCCGCGTCAGGCTCTGGGCTGATGGCTCAGAGCCTGGAGCCTGTTTCCGATTCTGTGTCTCCCTCTCTCTCTGCCCCTCCCCCGTTCATGCTCTGTCTTGCTCTGTCTCTCTCTGTCCCAAAAATAAACGTTGAAAAAAAAAAAAGATGTAAACCATAAACTCTAGAGCAATCAACAGTAGTGAGGATGCAGAAAACCTGGATTGCTTATACAATGTTAGTGGGAAGGGAAATGGTACAGCTACTCTAAAACTGACAGTATCTTCAAAAAAACTAAACAGAAACTTCTGGTTTCTGATTCCTCACAAGAGGAGCTTGACAGTCACCACTCCATACTAACAAGTAAAAAGCTGAACACACTGAAAAATTAATAAGTCTTCCTGCATCTATAAAGAGAAGAGATGACGCAGAGCAAACTGCTGTCCCCAAGATCAAAGAGCCGGACAGGAGAACACAGGGAGGCGTGGCTTACCGGAGAAGAGACTGGCAAGGGGGAACCGCCACAGGAACCAGTGCCAGGGTAGAGAAACCTAAACCGTAACTGATGAATTTTTGGAGGCTCAATTAGGACAAACCTGACAGTTAGAAAATCCGAAAGGATGGAGTCATAGGCGGTCCTCACAATACTGTAAGAATTACCAGGAGCTTGACCACAGAATATATAAAAGAAAAAACCCTCATATTCTGGCAGAGGGAAAAAAAAAAAAAAGCAACATTTTCAAAATATGTCAGCACACACTTCTTAATAAGCCCAGCATGCGGAAAAACTAGTTAAACAAAGCCTCACCTGCTAGGGTATTATCATGACCTGCACAAAGGCAAAAAGCCAATTCCTGGCCACTCTAGGCACCTGACCCATTTAGGAGGGGGACAAAAGAACCAAGAAACTCTCTGAGGTTTAAATTCCAGAGGCATAAGCTCCCTAAAAAACTGAAACATAATCATGGGATAATAGAATGCTTTCTCTCCCTGAACACTCACCACATCACTAAAGGCCTTATTTACAGCAGTTTCTTTTGCCTAGTACATCACGCCCAGCTATCAAAAAAAAAAAAAAAGTGTAAGATGAAATCAAAGCAAGAAGGAAAGGAGAAAAAAGAGAAAGAGAAGGTGGGGGGAGAGGGGCAGGGCAAGAATCTGAACCAGACAAGAAAAGAATTTTGGAATTATCAAACTAGGAATTTAAAACAATTATGATTAACATGCTAAGGGCTCTGATGGATAAATTAGATATCATGAAAGAACAGATGGGCAATGTAAGCAGAGAGATGAAAAACCTAGGAAAGAATAAAAAACAAACGGTAGAGAATATAAAAAACTATAGTAGAAATGAAGAATGCTTTGGGCACCTGGTGGCTCAGTCATTAAGCATCTGACTTCAGTTCAGGTCATCATCTCAGGGTTCATGAGCTTGAGTCCCACATTGAGTGAGCTCCAGCCCTGTTTCAGGTGAGCACGAGCCCCACTTTGGGCAAAAACATGAGCCCTGCTTTGGGTGAGACCTGCTTCTCTCTCCTTCTCTCCCTCTCTCCCTCTCTCCCTCCTTTCTCTCTCTCTCTCTCTCTCTCTCTCTCTCTCTCTCTCTCTCTCTCTCTCCCTGTTCGTCACTCACTTGCACCCTCTCTCTTGAAAAGAAGAGAAGAGAAGAGAAAAGAAAAGAAAAGAAAAAAAAAAGAAAAGAAAAGAGAAAAGAAGAAAAGAGGAATACTTTGGATGGCCTTATTAGTAGACTGAACACAGCTGAGAAAAGAATCTATATGCTTGAGGATATATCAATAGAAGTTTCCCAGCAATAGCACTGCTAGGAATTTATCCAAGGGATACAGGAGTACTGATGCATAGGGCCACTTGTACCCCAATGTTCATAGCAGCACTCTCAACAATAGCCAAATTATGGAAAGAGCCTAAATGTCCATCAACTGATGAATGGATAAAGAAATTGTGGTTTATATACACAATGGAATATTACGTGGCAATGAGAAAAAATGAAATATGGCCTTTTGTAGCAACGTGGATGGAACTGGAGAGTGTGATGCTAAGTGAAATAAGCCATACAGAGAAAGACAGATACCATATGGTTTCACTCTTATGTGGATCCTGAGAAACTTCACAGGAACCCATGGGGGAGGGGAAGGAAAAAAAAAAAAAGAGGTTAGAATAGGAGAGAGCCAAAGCATAAGAGACTGTTAAAAACTGAGAACAAACTGAGGGTTGATGGGGGGTGGGAGGGAGGAGAGGGTGGGTGATGGGTATTGAGGAGGGCACCTTTTGGGATGAGCACTGGGTGTTGTATGGAAACCAATTTGTCAATAAATTTCATATAAAAAAAAAGAAATTTCAAAAGCTGAAAAGCAAAGAGAACAAAAACTGAAGAAAAATAAGAACAGAGTATCAAAGGACCATGAGACAACTACAAAAATTGTAACATATATATAATGGGAATATCAAAAAAAGAAACAAAGGAATAGATGAAATATTTGAAGCATCAGTGACTGAGAATTTTCTCAAATTAATGTCAGACACAAACTACAGATCCAAGAAGCTCAGAGGCTCTTAACAAAATAAATGCCAAAAAAATAAAAAAAAAAACAACAGAAAAAAAAATCTCCAACTAAGTATATCTTCAAAGTACAGAAAATCAAAGATAAAAAAAATCTTGAAAGAAGACAGAATAAAAACACTTCACCTTACCTATAAAGGAACAAAAAATTTACATCCAACTTTTCCTCAGAAATCATGCAAGAAAGAAGAGAGTGAGAGTGAAATACTTAGTGTTAAGTGAGAAAAAAATCTAAGAACCCAGAATTCTCTGTCCTGAAAAATTATTATTCAAAGTGGAAGAGAACTAAAGACCTTCTCAGACAAACAAAAATTAAGAGAATTTATTGTGGGCCGCCTGGGTGGCTCAGTCGGTTAAGTGTCCAACTTCGGCCCAGGTCATGATCTCACGGTTTGTGAGTTCAAGCCCCGTGTCAGGCTCTGCTGACAGCTCAGAGCCTGGAGCCTGCTTTGGATTATGTATCTCCCTCCCTAGCTCACACTCATTTTCTCTCTCTGTCAAAAATAAATAGACTTAAAAAAAAAAAAGAGAATTTGTTGCCACTAGATTTGCCTTGCAAGAAAGGTTAGTTTCTCAGAAAGAAGGAAAAGAATATAGGTAAGAAAGTCAGATAAACCTTAAGAGAGGAAGACAACTGAAGAAGGAATAAGTAAAAATAAAGTAAAAATCTTTATTTTTTTTACTTTTAATGGATCAAAAAATGACAGCAACAATATATTTGATTATTCACATGCCTATGTATGCTTATGTATAAGTGAAATAAATGACAGCAATGATACAAGGAACAAAAGGGCTGAATTAGAAATACTTTGTTAATAAAGGTGCTCATACTACCCATGAAGTGGCACAGTGCTTGATAGTGGACTTGGATTAGTTGTAAATGAATATTGCAAACTCTAGGGCAACCACTAAGAAAAATGAAAAAAAACCAAAGTATAAGTGAAAATGCTAAGAGAAGAGAGAAAATAGAATCACAAGAAAAGTTCAGTTAAAACCACCAAAGGGAGAAAAAGACTGAAAGACAAAAATATAGGCAATGAATAGAAAACAGTAACAAACATGGAAGGTATTGATCCTATGAAATCAATAATCATTTTAAATCCTACTAACCTAAATGTGCCAATTAAAGGAGATTATCAAAAATAAAGCCCAATTATATAGTGTCTACAAGAAATTCCCTTTAAATATAAAGACACATATAGATTACAAGGAAAAAGATGGAGAAAAATATACAATACTAACACTAATTTTAAAAATCAGGAGTGAATATTAATTTCAGAACACAATTCAAAGCAAGGAAACTTATCAGAGATAAAGAAGGGCATTACATAATGATAAAAGAGTCAGTTCTACAAGAAGACATAATTTTTAAAAATATGTACACAAAGAAACAGGGGGTCAAACTATGTGAGTCAAAAGCTGATAGAACTACAAGGAAGAATAGATGAATCAACAAACATAGTCAGAGACTTCAACACTCCTCTATCAGAAATAGATTCAGCAGGCAGAAAATCACTAAGAACACAGTTTAACTGAACAATATCATCAATCAATTGGATATATTGGATATCCATAGACAACTTCATTCAGTAACAGCAAATTACACATTCTTCTCAAGCTCACATGTAACATTGCCCCAGAAAAATCACATTCTGGGTCATAAAATACACCTGAACAAGTCTAAAAAATAGATATTATGCAATGTCTGCTCTTAGACCATATGGAAAGTTCACTTGAAAATTCCAAAATATGTGGAGATTAAATAACATACTTCTAAATAATATATAGGTCAAAGAAGAAATATCATGGGAAATTAAATATTTTGAACTAAATAAAAATAAAAACACAATTTATCAAAATTTGTAGGATGTAGTGAAAGCAGTACTTAGAGGGAAATTTATAGCATTGAGCACATATTTTAAAAAGATCTAAAATCAATAATCTAAGCCTCTACCTAAGGAAACTAGAAAGAGGAAAACAAATCCCAAATAACCAGAAGAAAAGAAGTAATAAGAATTAATGCATAAGTCAAAGAAATTCAAAACAGGAAATCCATGGTGAAAATCAATAAAACTAACTCTAGCCAGGCTAACAAGAGAAAGGTGAAGAGAAGGAGGAGGATGAGGAGGGGAAGGGGGAAAGGGAGGGGGAAAAGGGGGGGGAGGAGGAGGAGGAAGAGGAGGAGGAGGAAGAGAAAGAAAATAATAAAGAGGGAGAGAGGACACACAAATCACTAACATCAGAAATGAAGGAAAGAGAAATCACAGTAGATCATATGGATATTAAAAAGATAATAAAAGAATCTTATGAATAATTCTATACCCACAAATTTGGTAATCTAGTTGGAACGGACCAACTCGTTGAATGATACAATTTTCCAAAATGTACAGAAGAAAAGACATTCTGAATAAGCCTATGTCTATTAAAGAAATTCAGCCCATAATTAATAATCTTCTAAAACAAGAAGCATCAAATCCAGAAGAGCTCACTGGTGAATTCTACCAAATATTTAAGAAAGAAATTATACCTGTTTTCTATAATCTTTTACAAAGAATAGAAGCAAGGAAATTTTTTCTAATTCATTCTATAAGGCCAGGATTACCCAAATATCAAAACAAGACAAAGACATTATAAAAGAAGGAAACTCTGACCAATATCTCTTATGAACATAGATGCAAACATTTTCAGCAAAATAGTAGCAAATCAAGTTTTTAAAAAGTATGAAACAAATTATACACCAAGACCAAGTGGGATTTATCCCAGGTATGGAAGCCTGATTCAATACTCAAAAATCAATTAAAATAATCCATTACAACAGGCTAAAAAGGAAAAAAAAACACTTGATCACATTAACAGATGCAGAAAAAGCAGTACTTTCAATACGGTACTGAAAATACTAGCTAATATAATAAGAAAAGAAAAGGAAATAAGAAGTATATGGATTGAGAAGGAAAAATGGAACTGTCTTTGTTCACAGATGACATAACCATCTATGCAGAAAATCCTAAAAAATTGACCAACAAAACTTCTAATAAGGAATTATGTCAAGGGTGTAGAATTCAAAGTTGGTACACAAAAGCCAATTGGAGCCACTTGAAAATATACCAACAATGAACAAGTAAAATTTGAAATTAAAATTACAACACCATTTATGCTAGTGCCCCCCCAATGAAATACTTATGTATAAATCTAATGCAGTAATAATCTAACAAATTATGTAAAAGACTTATTTGATAAGAACTATAAAACTCTGATGAGTGAAATCAAATAATTAAAAAATGAAGAGATATTCCATGTTCATGAATCAGAAGACTCAATATTGTCAAGATGTCAGTTCTTCCCAATTTGATCTACAGTTTCAATGAAATCACAGTTAAAGTTTCAGCAAATTATTTTATTGGTATTGACAAACTGGTTCTAAAATTTATGTGGATAGGCATGAGACCCAAAATACCCAAAAAAATATTGAAAGAGGAGAACACAAATTTGTAAGACTGGAACTATTTGACTTCAAGACTAAATATATGACTACAGGGATCAAGACAATGTAGAATGGGGAAAAGAATAGATAAGAAGATCGATAGAACAGAATCGAGAGTCCAAAAGTAGATTCCCATAAATACAGTCAACTGATCTTTGACTACGAACCAAAGGCAATATAATGAAGCAAAGAGAGTCTTTTCAACAAATGGTGCTAAAACATCTGAACATCCACTTACAAAATAATGAATCTAGACACAGACCTTATATCCTTCACAAAAATTACCTTGAATTGGATTATAGACCTAAATGTAAAATGCATAACTTTAAAACTACTAGAAAATAACATAGGGGAAAATCTAGATGACCTTACGTGTAGTGACACTTTCTTAGATACAACACCAAATACAATAAGCTAGACTTCATCAAGAGAATGAGAAAACAAAACATAGGCTGGAAGAAATTGTTTGCAAAGAATGCATGTGATATAAATGAGCTATCCAAAATAAACAAAGGACATTTAAAACTCAACAATAAGAAAACAAGCAACCTAATTTAAAAAACTCAGTAAACTTGGGGCACCTGGGTGGCTCAGTCAGCTAAGTATCCAGCTTCAGCTCAGGTCATAATCTTGTGGTTCGTGAGTTTGAGCCCCACATCGGGCTCTGTGCTGACAGCTAGGAACCTGGAGCCTGCTTTGGATTCTCTCTCTCCCTCTGTCTCTGCCCCTCCCCCGCTCACACTGTGTCTCTCTCTCAAAAACAAATAAACATTAGATTTTTTAAAAAAATATAACCAAAAAATCTCAGTAATCTTTGCTTTATTTCAAAAATTAAAAAGTTGATTTCTAAATTTAAATGGAAATGCATAGGATCTAGAATAGCCAGAACAAACATAAAAACAAAAGGAGAAATGTGGGAAGACTTACACAACCTGACTTTAGGTCTTATTATAAAGTTGCTGTAAGCATTAAATGTGATATTGGTGTAAATACTGACAGGTATATTAGTAGAAAGAATAAGGTCCAGAAATAGATATGCACCTTTATGGTCAACTGGCTTTAAGTAAAGAGGCCAAGGCCTAGTAAATTATTGAAGAGATAATAATCTATATAAAACCTCTAGCACTGTGTTTGTCACCTAAACGGAAGCTGCTATTGGTATGGTAATTCTAAAATAATTAGTTTCTTTATAGTATTTAACAGTATAGTCTTGTGGTCCAGAGCTAGGAACCTGTATTTGAATCCTGGATCCACTTCTTACTAGTTATATGACCTGAATAATAACCTTAACTTCTCCTAGCCTCAGTCTTCTCATCTGCTAAATGAGAGTAATTGTAGTAGTAAATATTTCACACCATTGTGTTTAAGATTAAATAAATTAACACATACAAAGTGCTTAGGAAAAAAATCCTGGGTCATAGTAAGCATTCAGTAAATATCAGATATTATTATTAGTATGTCTTGTTCCATAGAAATCATGCCTGACGCCACAAATTTATATGTTGGCTGAAGGAGAGAACAAATTCATAAATGATTGGGAAAAATACATACATATAAAATAAGGGATTTAGTTATATTTTAAAAGCTTTATAATAGAATTCGTTACTTTTTAACAATAAAATCTTTGTGAGCATTGACAATAGCAATAACATTTTAAAAAATAAAGTTTGAATTCAAAGTGAGTACAAAACATGAAATGCCTTTCAGATTCTTTTTATCCCTACACAGATAGACCTAAATGTACTAATTAAAGTGCATCTTGATTTTTTCATATAACTAAGCTATTCACAATTCATCTATAACCCAGAGTAATTGAAACAGAATATTTACATAAATGAAATTGTGCCTCTCAACTGTACAAGCCGCCAATTAATTAATGCTAGAGGCAAGATTACTGCTCTCGCTGATCTGAAGAACCGAACATTATTTATGCCTATTTAAAAATCATGTTATGAGCAAGAGGTGAAGTAGACATATAGTATTGTCTATCAATTATAGCAAACATGGAATTAGGACACAATTGTTTTATATTAAAGTAAAGCACTTTATTTTCAGTTAAGACATAGCTAGTGGCTTTGATTTATGTTTAAAGATAATATTAATGATCTTAAATCACAAAGTATACAATTATATTCCTTGGGTAAATGTGAGAATATGCGTGTTCATTTTTCTTCTTAATTTCTACGTTTTGTAAGTGGTATCATTAATTTGCATTCATTTTTCGTTCATCTATTATTTCCATCTTACTAGGTAATATTTCTTTTCCTGGTTTCCTTTTGGCATATATTTTCAACCTTTTAAAACCTTTCTTTTCAACACTCTACATAATATTATGATTTATCTCCTTATGAGTAAGAAAGACAAATTTCTTCTTTGAACAATGGCTTCCCAGGAATGTACCAAGTCCCACACGTACCATCTCATCTGTCACTAATAAAGATCTTGGAGCCAATAGGCATTGAATAATAATAGAATACCAAAAAGAATGCTCAAATACAAAATTAAGGGAGACACTTCCACTTTTCCACTGGGGATCCTGAGAAGGAGAAAACTTGAAGAAATTCCCTTCACCTCGCATAATATGGAGCAGAGATGGATGTTCAGATGCCAAGGGTCTGAACCAGGCCTGAAAGACAGCCCGGCCTAGCATTTCCTGCCTCTGAGAAGATCATAAAATACAAGTGAATGAGAAAAAGAATGAGAGTGTTCTGTGACTTTGACAAGGGGACAAGGCAGCAGAAGGCACTTGAACCATAAAGCAGAGACCAGGGAGGAGGACAGAACAAGAAGGCCATTGTGAAGGATGACAATGCAATGGCCCAGACAGATTTATATCCACTGTAGTGAATGCCAATATGGAACAATTGTGAGACTACCCTTTTATTTAACTCACTTGAAACTATAATGCCACATAAGTCCCCTCCTCCCCCATTCCCACTTCACCACAACTATTGCTCAGCTAAATCCTATGGAGAAAGAAGGGATGTTAGAGTGATTACAATATTTCATTGACTTAGTTTAAAACAGGAATCGCCATTATCCTTGTATTTATTAAGTTGTTTTCTGCCATCATTTGAAATATCAGCTCAAAATAGAGTTTTATGAATTAGATGAAACAATTATTTGTATGCCTAAGTTTATGGTCAGAAAACCGAACCTTACTATATGGTTTTTATAATACAGAGCCATGTTTGAACCTCAATTCCATTAATAATCAGATGGCTTTAGGACTCCTGTGTCGTTCAGGGCTCTATTCAGTGTCATCTTCTCAGAGAGTCTCTCCTTTATTTGTCTATAATGATAGCTTTCCTGCCACTATGCATCACTTCTCTCTATTTTTTTTCTTCACAGCATTTACTACTACACTGTGCTATAAATTTGTTTGTGTATTGTTGGTCTCCCCAAAGAAATAAACTCCAAATTGACATGGACTTTGTGTTGTTCGCTGTGGTATTTATAGAGCAATTCCCTTGTACAGAAAAGACGTTCAAAATATGTAAAATCAAAATACATAGTGAATAGTATAGTAGAGGGTATTAGGTACTAGGTAAATGTGATTATTTGCTTCTCTTGTTCCCCTTATTCTTGTATCCCAGTTATTCCTCAGAAGATTGTGTGTATGTCTCAACAATCCTGAAGTAAAGAGTTTACTAAATTATGATATCTGGAAGGAGAAGCAGAATTTTTTGATAATAAAGTCACAGAAGTGAAGAAAAAACTCAGAGATGACCTAAGAAATAATATTTTCCTATTTTATAATTTTACCCACACTTGGTCCTGCACACAAGTCTATTTGATATTTTTTTCATTGATTAATACACCATGTGTTTTAGAAAATGGAAAAAAAGGAAAAAAAAGTCTCAAATAATTTTCAGGGTCAATTCACAGTGGAATTTATTTTTAAACCTCACAGGAATATGTATATGTTAATTATAATTTTTCAATAAAGCCCATCATCATCACTGGTCCACACAGGTCCTTCTGTTGTTTCGTCTACCTATCGATTCCCATTTATCTTTATCTGCATTCTGCTTTCCGATTACACACTTTCAACCTTTACAATAATTGTAAAGTGTTTCACATATATTGTTTCTAAAATATATGTATTGCTGTCTTAAATAGATGCTTTTTAATTAAGTTGTATGATGTTTTGTTATATGTATAAATCTCTCTTCCCTTTTTCATTCAGTTACATATTATTAAGATTCAGCCATGTTGCCATGTGCACGTCACTTCCAAATACTGCATACTACTCCATTCATCTGTTTTGTGACTGCCACATCTTGCTTATCTATATTCTGTAAATAATTATTTACATTATTAGAACAAATAACAGAGCAGAAAGTGTTCTATTTAAATACTTAGTGTACCTTTAATGAAATGCATCTTTAAGAAAGTATAAGGGGGGCCTGAGTGGCTCAGTCAGATGAGTATCTGACTTTGGCTTCGGTCATGATCTTGCATTTCGTGAGTTTGAGCCCCGAATCGGGCTCTGTGCTGACAGCTCAGAGCCTGGAGCCTGCTTCAGATTCTGTGTCTCCCTCTCCCTACCCCTTCCTTGATCATGCTCTCTCTCTCTCTCTCTCTCTTTCTCTTTCTCCCTCTCTCTCTACCCCTCTCAAAAATAAATAAACATTAAAAAATAATTAAAAAAAAAAGAACGTATGAAACAATCATGTTTATTGTTAAGTTCTGTCTTTTGCTGAATTTGTTTTAAGATACCTGGTTTTCTGTCCTAAGTATGAAAGGTGAATAATTTGTTTTTCATATGGACAGGAAAAATTCTTATATTCATATGTCTATGTGTACATGCACTCAAAAGGACAAAAGGATCCAGAGAGGCTTTCTCCTGCTGT
Source organism: Prionailurus bengalensis (assembly GCF_016509475.1). NCBI lineage: Eukaryota > Metazoa > Chordata > Mammalia > Carnivora > Felidae > Prionailurus > Prionailurus bengalensis. The sequence goes on along the minus strand of NC_057350.1, from coordinate 90,990,366 downwards.
GAAGGACAAAAACTCAAGATGGTGTACTTTGACACAAAGTGCATTGCTTTGCCAATCTCTAAAATGTCACTTCGTGGACAGCCTGCTGGGCTCAGCTCAGAGCCATGGTGCCAAGACTGCTAATATAAAAGAATAAAGGTTAATGAAGGCATTGGGTTATTTATTATCTGGAATAAAATAGCCTCGGTTTTATCTGGATGGTTTGTTCAAGGCATAAGGTCTTGCCTTTGATTTTTAACACAGTATTATTCTTTTCTGCAGGCTGTGAATCTTACTGCTTTTGCTAGGATACAATCTTATCATGTTTATTAGATATGCAATTATATTACAAAAATAAATGGAGACATCAGAGATGTTGAAATATGATGGCTACCATACATGAAAAATAAAATAAATCCTTCAGAGAACTCACTTTGCAATTCAGTAAGTGAGAATCTTAAACATCAAACACATCTTTTGTTGCTCATGAACAATTTACTTAAAGAAAATAAATCTAAAGCTCTGTGGCATTATAACATACAAGGAAACTGACCTTTTTTAAGTGGTATATCATGCTTCAGTTGCATACACTAAGTTTAGACACTGCAATTTCATTAAAAAGGAAACAAACTCTGTCATAAAACTTATCTTTGTGTCAACTGACAGAATGTAAAATGCAAGAAGTATGCCATGCTCCATAGCCAGGACCTCATCTTGAAGATTTCAAGTCATCTAAGAGTGAATACACACACTACTCAGCCCTCAACTGGTAATTTCAGAATATCAAATGCGTAAGATAAACAAAATGGTTTACTCCTGTGGTTTGGTTTTGTCTGTGTCCTCATTTAAAATACAGACTTTATAACAGCATCTTTGCTGTGACAAAGCTTGTAGCTGTCTATAATCATCTCTAAAAACTTAGATTTGTTCTCAAATAAGTACTAAATATGAAGTCATCTTTAAAATGACTGCTAGTCATTCCTACATTTCCTACTCCATCCTAACATAGAAGAATAAACAAATCTTTGTGAAAAAAATTAACTTGTTTTCCATTTTTGTTACATTTTATCTGTTCGAAGCACTGTTCTGGCTTCCTAGATTGATTAATATTGTAATGAGACTCATAAGCTATGCCACCATTTCTTCCTGACTAAAACAGGAAGTATTTCATTATCTTCTAAAAATAACTAGAGTTACTGACACTACTCATTCAACAAATATTTCTTGGGTGGCTAATATGTGCCAGTCACTATTCTAATATTGGTGATATATTCATTAAGAAAATTCTTCTAGAGCTTTTGTTTTAACCCATGTTAGGAAAATATCAAAGATAATTAAGAAAATATTTTATTAAACTGCATAGACAATCTATAGAACATTATATATTTATAGATAAGGTAAAACTCAAAGATCAGAAATACATATTTTTAACTTTTAGGTAAATAAACTCAAAGTTTAAGTAAGATAAACCCAAAGTTTATAATCTTTGGTGAAGATAAATGTTTCTTATTTTATTGGAAAATATCAGAAAATATAGTCATCATTAGATCTGTTTAAAATATTCTAGTTCTGGGGTACCTGGGTGGCCCAGTCTGCTAAGCATCCAACTCTTGATTTGGGCTCAGGTTGTGATCTCCTTGTTTGTGAGATCAAGCCCAGCATAGGGGTCTGTGCTAAGCATGGAACCTGCTTGGGATTCTCTCTCTCTCTCTCTCTCTCTCTCTCTCTCTCTCTCTCTTTCTCTCTCTCTCTGTCTCTCCCTCCCTCCCTTGCTTGTGTTGTCTCTCTCTCTCTCTCTCTCTCTCTCTCTCTCTCTCTCTCTCTTTCTCTCTCTCAAAATAAATAAATAAGCTTTAAAAAATAAATAAACATTCTGGTTCTATTTCTGAGTAGAACTATAGTTTCCAATCTCCTTAAAATTATGAGTAACCATCTGATTTTCTTGAGCTAATGAAACGTGAATAGAAGTAACCCATGAAAGTTTAGTAATTCACTGTATTCACTATTACTCTGCAGTACCTGAGGTGGTGGCTTCCCCTCCAATAAGTCCCAGAATGAGGACTACCTGGAAGAAATCTTCCACCTGACCCATTATACATATATATCTTGAGTGAAATTTTAAAGATGTGTGCTTAATTTTAACTTACTTTAGTGAGCTATAGCTAGCATACAGCAAAATGCACCCTTTCAGGTCTACATTTGATGAGCTCTGATGAAAGTTACCATGATCGCAAATGAGATATAGAACATTTCTATTACTCCAGACAATGGACTAATAAAATAAAACTGAATCACAAAACTATATTGTATTTTTTTCTAAAGAAAAAATTTCCTTTATAATTAATACCTGTTTCTACAAAACTCAGAAAACAAGCCTCTTAAAAACTATTGGCATAAAAGTAAACTGATACAAAATTTCTAGAGCAGACTTTGGAACTGTGCATCAAAATGCTTACACTTCTATAACCTTTATATAATTTTAAGTGACCAGTATTTTTAAATATGTAATTATGTAACATAACACATCAAACTCAGATACAACCATAGGAATTAAATAATCGTCTTGCATCCTTATGATGAAAGCATCTAATAACATGAGAAAATGCAGCATCTAATAACATGAGAAAAAAATCCAAATAATTTTTATGTGGGGAAAAATTATAAAATACTATGTGCAGAGGTGCCTGGGTGGCTCAGTGGGTTAAGTGTCCAACTTCTACTCAGGTCATGATCTCAAGGTTTGTGAGTTCGAGCCCCCCACATCAGTCTCTGTGCTGACAGCTCAGAGCCTGGACCCTGCATCGGATTCTGTGTCTCCCTCTCTCTCTGCCCCTCCCCTGCTCATGCTCTCTCTCAAAAATAAACATTAAAAAAAGTTAAAAAATAATATTTTAAAAAACATACTATGTGTAGTAGGAGCCTATTTTGCAAATTGTATACATACATAGGACTTTGTCTACCAAATTCTTATACTAGTTGGCTTATAAGAAAGGATTCAGAGAGTACTTTACAGTATTTGAAATACCGCTAGCACTCAAGTATATGTCCAGACCAGCCAGGTTGGGGATCAGAGAATAATGACATGTGCTCATCCTAATATGTATAATGTACTGAAAACATAATTCTGACTTTTCCACATCTAGTTTTGTGACCCTGTGACCCTAAATACCCCAATAATAACTTCTCTAAGCTTTCATTGACTGATTTCATTTTTAAAATGTTAAGTAGTTATAATAATAGTACTAGTAGTAGTGAAGATTATCTCATGAGGTTAAATGAAATAAAATAGCATGGTTTCTTGCATATTTTAGATGCTGAATAAACACTGGGATAAGACAGACTTTTCCACACACAGTATTGATTGGGTTGACAATTTTGACTTGTTGATGATCTCCCAAGAGAACGATATATTTCTCTCACAAAGAAAATATGAAATAGATGATCTAACCATACAGAGTGTGGCATTTCAGTACTAGGTTATAAGGAACAGTTAGGCAGAGAAGAAAACAGGACTCTCTATAAGACTAGGCCTTTACCATCTGCCCAGAAAAATAATATCAACCTAGACAACACGATTTTGATTTAAACTGCAGTTCAACTTTACATTTTGTTCTCTTTTATTTTGTTAACATTTGGGATGGTGATGATCCCACATACAGAACTTTCTGTCTCCAAAACACACAAAATGACTAATCCAGATGCTGTTGCTGGTTACAGAATGTGTGTGATGAGTTATGGAATTCACTACAGAATTTTATCTACAAGTGTCAGAAAAATCAGCATTGCATACAGAGGTGCCCGTCACAATGTTAAATTAGTCTCATTATATGCATCTAGATGTGCAATCATTTGCCCATTTTAACAATAATGTATATGCTGCATTAGCTTCTCTATTAAGGTGAGGGAAGTACAACACACAGTAAGTACATTCCTAAAAAAAAAAAAAAGAAAGGGAATAACATACTGTCATTTTTCATACCACAGGCTAGAACTACAAACCAAAAAAGAAAAACCACCTCAGAATTGTATGAAAGCCTAGAAGAAATCATCACAGAACCATGTGATAAAATTTGTTCTAATCATAGCAGTAGTGTCTGGTTCACTCATTCTTATATCAAATATTTATTAAGCACTTTTGTGCCATGTTATAGACTCCAAGAATACTGTAGAGAATTTTGTAGATTATTTCTGTTCTTATGGAGCTTAAACAGTCTTTTGGGCATAGGAGTGTTGGCAAAGGACACTAGTGATATGAAATAAGCAAAGAAAATTTCAAATACTATACTCTAAGGATAATTAAAGGAAATTAAAATTGTATGCATTCTGCATGTCTTGTGAGCAGAGGTACTGACTGTCTTTGTTTCATACCACATCTTTAAAGATATATGCATAGCAAACTACGTATACCCAGGCCTCAGAGGGGCTTAGAAGGAAAACTGAGAAAGGCTTGGGTCCAAATACCCCAATATGCAGGGGCTTGTGGGCCATGAAAGAAAACTGGAGGGTAGCTAGCAGATGGTCTCAATTCCACGAGCCAGGTCGAGCTATGCCTGAATCTAAAATTATTAGGGGCACCCGGATGGCTCAGTCGGTTAAGCATCTGACTTCAGCTCAGGTCGTGATCTCACAGTTTGTGAGTTAAAGCCCTGCATCGGGCTCTGTGATGACAGCTCAGAGCCTGGAGCCTACTTCAGATTCTGTCTCTCCCTCTCTCTGCCCCTTACCCACTCATGCTCTGTCTCTCTCTATCTCTCAAAAATAAACATTAAAAATTTTTTAAATAAAATTATTATCAAACTGGTAAAAATTAACTGTTTTTATGCAATAAATAGTGCATTGTATTATGGAGGAGGAGGAGGAGGAGGAGGAGGAGGAGGAGGAAGGAGGAGATAGAATTCCAGAGTAAATGGAAGGGTTGTTTCCCATTCAGTAAAATACACATTATGCCATGCTGTGGAGCAAAGATCAGTAAGATTTGGCATTCATTATAAAGTTGTGCATCCCTAAACCTTGAGATTACTCTGGAACAACTAGCCACATGTGCAAGCGTCACTTGGATTTCTTTTTATGGAGACTTGGGAGTTGTAACTCAGGGAATCAGTACAAGTGCTGATACCCTGGTAAGTGATATTTCTGGGAGTAATCAAATCCTTGTAGTCTAAATCAAGAATCTCTTACCTTCTGCCAATATTCATAAAAGTGCAGCAGACTAACCTGTACAACCATAAGTCAGGTAAAGTCTCAGAGCCTTCACCATTCTTGACGAGGCCCTGATGAGCTTGTATGTACTGAGGAAAGAGGAATAGAGGCAACTTCTGAGAATGATGAGTGAAGGAAGTAAAGAAAATTCAATGAGAAAGGTAGGTTCTAGATTTGTAGATCCTTGTAGACCATGTCTAGAATTTGGTTCTATTTGCAGAAAGAGAATAAACTGGAAGGTTTAATCAAGAAAGTGGCATGATCCTATTTACATATTATATGCTTATTAAATGTATAGACAAAAAAAATACTAGACTGTGAGTCAGATTTAGATTTCCGTGTTAGCTCTGCAACATAGTTATTTTTTCTTGATTAAATTGTAATTTTTCTCAGCTTCCATTTTCTCCAATGTAAAACAAAATCAGTGCATCAAAACAATGTGATATACCTCATATCTGTTAGAATATCTACTACTATCAAAAACAAAAAACAAAACAGAAAGCAACAAGTGTTGGCAAGAATATGGAGAAAAGGGAACACTTGTGTACTACTGATGGGAATATGAAATCATGCAGCCACTATGGGAAACAGAATGGTGTTTCCTCAAAAAATTAAAAATAAAATTACCATATGATCCAGCAATTCTACTTATGGATGTAAACCTAAAGAAAAAAATTGAAAACAGAGTCTCAAAATGTAATTTGTACATTGGAATTCACAGGAGCAATTTTTCACAATAGCCAAAAGGCAGCCCAAGTGTTCATCAAAGGATGAATAGATACACAAAATGTGATATGTACAAACAATGGAATATTATTCAACCTTAAAAAAGGGTGAGAATTCTGACACACGTTACAACATGAATGAATATTGGTGAGATTAGGCCAAGTGAAATAAAGCAAATTACAAAAAGACAAATGATGTGCCCAGAAGACCTTGGGGCACCTGAGTGCCTCAGTTGGTTAAGTGTCTGACTCTTGGTTTCGACTCAAGTCATGATCTCATGGTTACTGAGTTCAAGCCCTGCATCTTGCTCTTTGCTAACAGCTCAGAGCCTGGAGCCAGTTTCAGATTCTCTCTCCCTCTCTCTCTCTCTCTCTCTCTCTCTCTCTGCCCGCCCCTCCACTCGTGCTCTGTCTCTCTGTCTCCCTCTCTCAAAAATAAATAAACATTAAAAGGACAAGTTTATTGAGATGTACTTGAGATGCAATAAACTATACATATTGAAATGGACAATTTGATAAATATATATATACAAATTAAATTTACTATTATTGAGACAGTAAAAATAATCATTACTTCCCAAAGTTTCCTCATTTGCAACGCCTTTCCCTCTCTCCCCACCCCCACATATGTAGCAATACTGACCTTTCTTTCATTAGGTTGCATTTTCTAGAATTTTATATGAACAAAATTATACAACATACTTTTTTTTTTTTTTGCTGGGCCACTGTCACTCAACATAATTATTTTGAAATTCATCCATGTTGTTGTAATTATCAAAAGTTCATTTTTTAAAATTTCTGTATAGTATTTAATTATGTAGATATATCTCAGTTTGTTTCTTCCCAGTTTTAGGCTTCTACAAATACAATTATGAAATTCACATATATATACACCTTTGTATGGATACATGCTATAATTTCTCTGAGTATACCTAGGATTGGGATGACTGAGTTGTATAGTAGAGTGTGTATTTTTTTAAAAAAATGCCAAATGCATTTCCAAAGTGGTGCAGTATTTTACATTCTCACTTACAGTGTGTGAGGGTTCCACTTGCTCAATTTTCTTGTCAACACTTTGAATGGTCAGACTTTAAATTTTAGCCATTCTAATAAGTTTGTAGTGGTATTTTGTGATGCTTTTAACTTGCATTTCTGAAAAAACTAAGATGTTTAACATTTTTCCATGCCCTTATTTGCAATAGTATATTTTCTTTGGTGTAGTGTATGTTCAAATATTTTGTTTATTTTATTTTATTTTTATTTTATTATTGAGGTTTATTTATTATTTTATTTTATTTTATTTTATTATTATTGAGATCTGAATGTTGTGTATTTATTTTGCCATAATGTAGCAAGGTAAGACTTCAACTGATAAAAATTCAGAGCAAATAAGGACACTGCATTTGTGATACTATGATAGCTGACTTCTTGTAGGAAGATGTACAAGAGGAGTTATGGCTACAGTTGCTCCTATGTTGTTGATACTTCTAACTAAAATTCAGAGCTCAGCTCAGTTTGTAACATTCCCGAGGACTGCGTGAGCTGGAATATTTAAAATCATTCCTTAAACTGTGAGGAATAAGCTACTATTTGTCACAGACCAAGTCAGAAATTGGGATGCTCAAACAGGTAGGTTTTTGGGTTTTGGTGAAATCATATTTTTCATCAGAGATCCTGTTGGTCCAATTAACAAAGTCAACAAAAGGAATGTGAACCTGAATGACAGGATGCTTAGAATATTCCAAAGGGCCACAGCACAGGCAGTCTTACCTGACCCTTATTGTCTGAAGGCTCAGGCGGTACAACATATGTTGGAAAATAAAATATACACAGACTAGATTTTTTGGCAGAAATCAAAGAAATTTTCTCAACAGAAACCTCCCAGGTTTTAGTCTAGAAATGTGCCTACTACAACTACTCAGTATAGTCCATTAAAAGACAATGACTAACTTCTCATGCGGAATTGGTTGAAACCGCCCCCCACCATAGAAGGGTGTCTATCAGATGACTTCAAGGACAGGAGTATCGATTATGCTTATAAAATGTCAGAGTAGAATAGAAAAGGAAAGCCCAAAAAAGTTTGCTCATAAGATAAAAGTTTCATATTCAAAATCATGCTGCAGGAAGGGTGGGAGATTCATGGGGAACATAGAGCATATAAGACCAGATGGCTTCACTGACCTTAGGGACTACCACAGAGCCCTCCAGGGGTACCACCTCCACCACTGTGTCGCTCAAACCTTATAATTTTCTCCTACCTAAAGCAAAGCAGTTTAATCTGGTTCACTAAAATAAATGGCCAATAATCCTAGGAAAAGATGTTTAGTTATAAGTAAATAGGAAAGTGCTAATTTAACAACAAAACATTTTAATAAGAAAATATCAAGTGAAAGAGAATATTTGTAGAAAAAGAATTCTTGTACATTGCTGCTAACAGTGTAGAATCTAACAAATATAGAATTTACATACTTTAAAATCCAGCACTTTGCGGGGCACCTGGGTGGCTCAGTCGGTTAAGAGTCTGACTTTGGCTCAGGTCATGATCTCATGGTTCATAAGTTACAGCCCCACGCTGGGCTCTGTGCTGACAGTTCAGAGCCTGGAGCCTGCTCCCTCTCTCTGTCCCTTCCCCACTTGCATCCTGTCTCTCTTCTCAAAAATAAACAAACATTGCATAAAAGAAGAAAAGGAAGCACCTCCCTAAGAGCTCCCCATATTTGCAAAGCATCAAAAAAAAATCACCTCTGATAAATGCTAAGATAACAACAGTATGCTTTTTAACAATCTTCTCAGCCCCTCCACTAAACAAACAAACAAACAAACAAAGATGGAGCAACTAGCATAGCAGAGCAGAAAGCTAAAAATAAAGTTTTCAACAAGACTAGGTGGATCTGCATCTATGACTCCGGGTATGTGAGGATATTGGGGCAAGCCAGCTCAATAGCAGCTGTGTGGGAGCAAATGGAGAAAAGAGAAGACGGTTTTAGCAGTCCTAAGAACTGGGAACCCAGCCAAGAAGTACTCCCCACTGCAAACAAGATCACTCCCCATGGAGTGAAGAACTGGTCAGTGGATCTGAGAACAACAGTCAGCCTTGGTAGGTAAGTTCTCAGGATCTCTGGGAAGGACTGAGCATAAAGTGTGACGTTGGACTTTGCAGCTATTGAAATATTCAGTGAAAATACTGGCCCACGCTGAGATAAAACAACTGGGAGTAAGACACAAATTAATTAAGAAATAGATCAAATTGGAATGAAAGGGAAGGAAAGGTTCTGATGCCATTTATGGAAAGAATGAGAGAATGCATGTGACAAATTCTAGAGAAATGACTATGACTAATTTTTCAATTCTCAGTTGTAAACCAATGGAAGCAGACTATAAGTGGGAAGCTAGCATATTAGCTACTTTTTCAGTGGCTTTGGGGCCAGTACATATGGAAAGTGGGGAGGGAGAGGGAAGAATTGAGGACTGAGCACAGATTGTGGTCACACCCCCAGTGAAAGCACAACCATAGCCTCGGTTGACCACAAGGGGAGCTCTTGAGCCAGAACAGCCTTTTGGAACTCCTCTGAGCTAATCTTTAAAAATGCTGAGAGCTGAAGGTTTCTTCATACCAGGACCACTAGCAGTTGTAACAACATTTCATTGCTGGGCATCTGGGCCGCACATCACACCCCCAAAGGCAGCTTGGGAACTGTAAAACTAGAAACACTTTCCTGACTAAAACTTCTGAAAATATAAAACTCAACACACTTAGGAAGAACAGAATTGGATTGCATTCAAACCCATAGTAATATACTGTAGGAATAAAAGAGAATAATAAGAAACTACCAAAAATTGAGACACACAAGAAAAACGTGCCAAAATGCAGAGCAAACCTGTAAATGAATATTTTTGTAAGAATAAACAAAGATTATGGAAAAAATAGAATCTATGGTGGAATAAAATGAATCAAAACTGGACGGAAATGAGAGGACAGAAATGAGAGAATGAAATAGAAATAAAAGATCCCAGGATATAACTGGAAAAAAGTAATAATTAGAAAAAAAGACTAAATTAGAAAGAACCAAGAATAAACAGACATGATAAGACATACTATTATTGAAATAGAGACGGCCAAAGAAAAAACAGAAGAAATTAGACGCTAAAAGAAGATACAAAAAAATCTTTATTATTTCTTTCATCTTATTTATTTTAGAGAGAGAACGAAAACATGAGCAGGCAAGTGGGCAGAGAAAGTGTGGGAGGGAGAGAGACAGACAGAGAGAGAGAGAGAGAGAGACAGAGAGACAGAGAGACAGAGAGAGAATCTTTATCAGGCTCCATGCTTAGCACAGTGACATGGGGCTTGATCCGACAACTCTGGGATCATGACCTGAGCCAAAATCAAGAGTCAGACATTCAACCGACTGAGTGACCCAGGAGGCTGGAAGATACAAAGATTCATAAATACTAACGACATAATTGGAAAATCACTATTATACAATATTTAAAACATAATGAAACTAGATGAGTTATCAAAATGTGGTCTGATAATCCCTGGTCATGAGACCTTTTCAGTGGCTCCATGACTTTCTCTGTTTTCCAACTGCATGTCTGTTTGAGGCCAGACTTTCTTCATATACTTCAACGAAAACAACACATTGCAACATATTGAATGCAGAAACAAACATGAAAATTTAGTTATATTCTAAGAGACAGTAAAAAGTTTTACAAGAATGTCAAATGATACTACTTTTCTCACTTCCTTTGTTTTAAAAAATAGTTATTTTTTATAGAAATCTGGTTTTTTTTTGTTAGCATATGTAACTAATGAAACTGAACAAGAAAATTTATATGGGAACATGGAACACAACATATTTAGGACACTTTTCTTGTCAAGCAAGAAAGTATTATTCATAAAATTTCTGAAATTCTCATTCATAAAAAAACTATAATTTTTAAAGAATTGGCAAAATAAATAACATGTTCTCTGACCACAATACAATGTAACTGGAAAACCGTAATAAATGACAACTAGAAAAATGATGATGTTTTCCAAATAAGAAATAAATTTAACCTTAAATCAAAGAAGAAACAACAGTAGTGATTAGAAAAAAATTTCACACTGAATGATAATGAAAATATTTTGTATAATAACCTGAAAACACAGTTGAAACAGGAATAGAAGGAAGTTTATAGACTTAAAAGCATGTACTATGCAATATTGGAGGCTGGAAAGTTGAAGAGCCAAATAACTATCCCAAGAAGTTGGAAATAGAACAACAAAGTAAACAGCCAAATATGAAGAGGCATAGAATATAGATAAAAGCTGATAATAATAAATTGAAAACCTATAGTAGAGGTGCCAAATAGATTGAAATTTTAATTCTTTGAAAAGGCTAACAGCAAATAATAGAAATCAAGCAAATAATTTTAAGAAGGGAGAGGGGTGGCTTAAGGGATACATAGCCCATAACAGAGATGAAAAAGTACATGTCAAAAAAAAGAGAAAAAGTATGTAAAAGTATGCTGTCAATAAGTGTTAAAGATGTAATAAATGGTTATGAAAAATTATAATTTTTAAAATTTAGATGAAATACATAACTTTTTAGAAAAACATAATATTAAAAAATGTATACAGGAATAAACTCCTAAAAATAGCCTTTGGCAGTTAAAGAAATTAAATTCTTCATTTAAAATCTTCCTGTACAGAAAATTCCAGGTCAACATGACCTCACTGGCAAATTCTAACAAGGAAATAGAGAAATAATGCCAATTTTACATGAAATTTTGGTATACTAGAAAATGATAGTACATTTTCAAACTCAATGTGACTAATATAACCTCGATACACTTGACAAGGGCAGTACAGGAAAAAAAACTTATAACCCAATCTCATTAATGAAACTAGATGTAAAAATTCTAAACAAAATATGAGGAAACAAAATCCAGCACAGCATAGCAAACTTAATATCTCAGACCAAGATGAATTTATTTCATGCAAGATTAAGTTAGCATTAGAATATCAATTATTTTAGTTTGATACCTTAATAGATGTAGAAGAAAGAAGACAAATCATATGATCAATATGATGATGAGAAATAGTGTTTGATATTAGCAATCTAGAAAAAGATAGGAACTTCCTTAATCTGATTAAGAATATCAAAAATTTACAACAAATATTATACTAAATGGTAAAATACTGAAAATGTACTCTGACGGGCACCAGATAATGATATTTCTGCTTCCATTTCTATTTAACAGTTTACTAGATGCACTAGTTAGTTCACAAAGCCTAGACAAACAAATAATACATTTAAGGACTGGAAAGAAAGAAACAAAATCCTAACTTTTCGTAGATGAGATGATTATGTATGTAGAAAATGCAAAGGAATCTACCCCTAGGTTATTATAATTGAATGAATTAGCAAATTTGCCTGATACAGGATAATATAGACAACCAATATATAATATCAACAGAAATGTTTCAACAGAAATGTTTCAGTAGAAAAAATTTTTAATGATACTATCTATAATAGCATAAAATAGTAAATATCTTGGAATGAATCCAACAAAAGATGCACATGACTTCTCAACAGAAAATCAGAATTTTTTATGGAAGTAAAATAAAAAATACCTAAATATATCAGGTTTATGGCTTAGATGATTAAATATTTTAAAGATATCAGTTCCTTCTAAACTGACCTAAAGAGTGTGCATTCCAAATTTAAAACCCCTGGAGAGTTTGTGTGCATGTGTGTGTACTTGTGCGCGCGCGCGTGCGTGCGTGCGTGTGTGTGTGTGCATTTGCATGTATTTGCAGCTTGTCAAACTGACTCTTATATTTTTATGGTGACACAAATGATCAAGAACAGGCAAGACATCCCTGAAGAAAAACAAAACTGAAATATTTGTTCTACCAAATAATAGGATCACACTAAAGCTAGAGTAATTAACACAGTAATTAACACAATTATCATGTTGGTGTAAAAATGTACAAATATCTTTATCAAAGTGCCTAGAAACGGAATGACTCATGGATAGTTGAGACATTGCAGAGTTGTCTCTCTCAAGTAATAATGTTGTAGTAGTAGCAATAACAAAAGTTTTAAATGATACTAAATAATATACATGTACTATCTACTTCAATCCTTACAAAATCTCTGCTAAAATTACTCCCATTTTATTGTGGGGGTAAACATGACCAGGTCAATTAATTTTTTCACAAATGTAATGGAAATGGTAGAGTCAAAATGTACACTAGATAGTCAGGTCTAAATCTCACATTGATAGCTTCCTGTGCCAGCCATTGTGCTACGTACATTTATGCATATTATATTATTTACTCATAATAACCCTGGATAGAAGTCTTTATGTATAAAACACCTTGAGCTCCTGATGAAGCAGAAGAGTTTTTTGTCTTTATGTTTATATAAAAAAAAGTAAATGACAATTATACCATTGGTGACATTTTATTGAGAAACAATTTTCCAGAATTGTGATACACTAAATTATTTAAATAAATTTATATAGAGAACATAGTTCATAATTTACTGTTTATTTATTTTTTAAGTTTACTTATTTATTTTTGAGAGAGAGAGAGAGAGAGAATACAAGGGGCAGAGAAAGAGAGAGGGAAAGAGAATCCAAAGCAGGCCTCACTGTCAGCACAGAGCCCCATGCAGGACTCAAACTCATCAACTATGCGATCATGACCTGAGCCAATGTCAGACTCTTAACCGACTGAGCTGACTGTGCCCCTATTGTTTATTTGTATTACCTAACCTAGTAATTTCACAATAATGATTAAGACTATAAATAAATTTTGATTCATATTTATTGTATCCACTACAACTTCTGTTGTGAGTTTTCCTTGGCTACTATTTCTCTCGTCTATTTTTTCCCGGATAAAATTTTCCTGATCTGAATTTTTCTAAAAAACAAATGAATTTTTGAACAAATTTTCATTACAACCTGAATTTTAAGTTCCTGTGTTGTTTTGGGCTTATTTGTTCCACGAAATCTAATATTATTCAGAATAACTTTTTCAGGTATCTGTTATGTCAATAAGATGTATTTCTTCATTTAGCTTTCATCCATAATAAATTATATGTCGGACTTAGTCAAAATGTTGAGTTAAAACAGTTGGATCATAACATCCTGCTTTATAACTGTATCTATTTCACTTTATTTAGATAGTGAAATTGATGCTCACGCAGAAATTGCCATGACATATATTTGAATACAGGTCTAAAACCAGGTTTATGTTTTTCTCCTATATGCTAATGTCTCTGACACTATCACCAATTTAATCCTGAAACTGGAGATAACTTTGTCTTGCCTTTCTCACAGCTTATTATTTGAATAAAATGAGATCATGTATGTAAATTGTTTATAATCTGTAGACAGTGTACAAATATAGATATTATCAATACTTGTAATTATTAACATTTATTCTATTTTAATGTGTTAGATTGTTAAATGTAAATTTGTTAGATTTGACCTGCTTCTCGACAGTTGAAGATGTTTCCATTTTATATTTGTATTTCATTTTTTGACTATTCATCCTTGATATATCTTATGACAGAGTTCTTTTATGCCTATTTCAGATGTTATGCAATGTTGCAAATTAAGGTGGTAACTTAGGAATCCTCTCATACTCTTGGACAATGATAAGGATTTTCTCATCTCAGAAGTCCTTATTCTAAGTGTATATTTAACTCTGTGTGAGTTATGAATACACAGGGACAGTATGTCTGTCAGTAGGGAAAACTCAATCTTTCTGTGTTCCTCCTCTACTCTCATCTTCCTACCATACTCGCATTACCAACTAGGTGGGTGGGGTTCTTCCCACACCAAGCAATTCTTGGTGATACTAGCTGGGCATCCTCTAACATAACTCAATTCTGACACTACCTACCTAGAGATAGTGTCAAGTCTCACTGGTCTAAGGCTCAGTCTTTTTTAGACTACCCTTCACTTCAGATGACAATCACAGGTAGTAGGTCCCAGGTTACCCAAAAATTTTTGTCAGACTTAGCTCCAAATTAGAGGTTTCCAAGACCTCTTCCCCTTTAGATTGAATTATTTGTAGAAGAGCTCACAGAACTCAGGGAAACACTTACTTATGTTTATTAGTTTGTTACATAATAATGGATATGATAAAGGATACAGTTGAACAGCTAGATAAAGAGATACATAGGGGAATGTGGGAGGGTCTCAAGCACTGGAGCTTCTGTCCCTGTGCAGTTAGAGTACCTCACCCTCCTGGTACATGAAGTATTCACCAACCTGGAAGCTCTCCAAACCCCATGCTTTTGGGATTTGTATGGAGACTTCATCATGTAGGCGTGTAGCCCTGTCCTCTGGCTAGAGAACGAGAAGTAGAACTGAAAATTCTAGGCTTCTAATCATGGCTTGGTTTTCCTGGTGACCTGCTCTCATACAGGAACCATCCAGGAGCCCACCCAGAGTCACCTCATTAGAACAAAGAATACTGCTATCACTCAGGCAATTCCAAGGGATTCAGGAACCAGGGTCAAAGACCAAACATTAGAACAAAATATGCTCCTAGTGCTCTTATGGACTTAGAAAGCTACAAGGGTTTTAGAAGCCCCATGCCAGGAATAGGGGGGCTATTATTATATTATATATTAATATACATTTATAATATAAATTATAATTTATAATATATAAATATATAATATAAATATTAAAATTTTACATAATATAAATATTTATAATATATAATGTAATATAAATTATATATTATATATTAACATATATTCAAAAAATTTTTAATGTGTATTTATTTTTGAGAGAGACAGGGACAGAATGCACATGGGTTAGGGGCAGAGATATTGGGAGACACAGAATCAGACGCAGGCTCCAGGCTCTGAGCTGTCAGCACAGAGCCCGACGCAGGGCTTGAACTCACGAGCCGCGAGATCGTGACCTGAGCTGAAGTTGGACACTCAACTGACTGAGCCACCCAGGCACCCCTATATTAACATATATTATATATTATTATTATACAGAGAGATAGATATTCTATTATCTCACACACTGCTAGATAATTTTTATCATTATCTTTATCTTCTTTTTCCTCTAAAATGCATTTAATGTGGTTTAGAAAAGAAAGCCAGACTTTAACCAAAACTATGTAAGGAAGAGTAGACTCATATTCTGAACATTGTTAATGGGAACTGGATGGACCCTCATGCTGTAAACTGGACAAAATGTATAATGATGGAGCCAATGGTTCCCAAAGCATCCTACCTAGAAGCACATGCCAGGAAGGTTTATCAGTAAAGGAATGGAATGTTGAGAAGAGGAAGGCTGCCACTGAGTTAAGGAACCAGAGTTCAGAGATCAGGAAGGTTGAGACAGCTAGAAGCCCCAAATTAAAGCAAAGGCAAGTAAGACACTGAGAAAAAAAAAATGAATATAACCTAACCGGACAGTATCAAGCGGTCAAATATATGGGTGTTTGGATTTCCTGAAAATGAGGACAAAAACTTTTGGAAAAATAATGACTAAATTTTTTTCCAACACTGATGAAAATCGTGAACTAGGGATCTAAGAAATTTGTAAAACCACAAGCAGGATACGTAAAAAGAAAACTAAACCAAAGCATATCATAATCAAACTGTTGAATAACAGTTATAAAAATATCATAAAAGCATCCACCCAACAAAGACAAATTATGGGTATAAGAACAAAGATAAGAATGACTCCTGGCTTCTCATCAGAATCTTTGCAAGCCAGGAGAAAATTCTATATCTAGCAAAAATGACCTTCACTAATGAAGGTAAATTAAAACTTATTCAGACAAACTAAAAAAGATTTATTATCATCAGACCTCTATTAGAAGATATGTTTAAACCACTTTAGGCTGAAGGAAAATAATACCAGCTAGAGACTTTGATTTGCACAAATGAGTAAACATCTCATAATATCTTAATATCTGAGCAAGAAGAAAAAAGCAATATTAGATAGCTGAGAAAGACAAACTATTTCCTAGCATCAAAGTCTTAGGAAAAAGAGTCTTTGAATGAGAGATAAAGAACATTGAAACTGATATTCTTGATAATGTATATTTCAAATGCAAAGTTGATTTTTATGTGGCCATTTTATCTTCTAAAAATGTCAAGTATATAGTCTTAAAGTATAGTTAACATGTAAATATCTTCATATCATCATTTCACCTTCTTTTCCAGAATCCTCTCTTTTTATAAAAGCACCAAGTGACCCTGAAATCTGAATTCCCTAAACCTAGCAAGCTTGCTTGTATTTGTTGAAATCTTTCTTATACCATTACTGACTTCAGCCCAAAATACTTGTTTCCCCCTTTTCCCTTGATGCATTACTTCTCTTCTATCTTCTCTAACTCAGACAGACTCAGTCATTATATTCACTGTAGCTCTAAATCATATTGTTAATATCTCTGTTGGTGTCATATGAATATACAAATACATAACATATCTGTCCTACATTTCTTGAAAGTGGTACTATATTACTACATTCTTTCTTCATCCTCAGTGCCCAGTAGAGTGCCAACACAGATATTTGTTAAATGAATGATTCTGTGAATATATTTCTGAATGTCTTTTACAGGTCCTTTGATATGGATACCTTTATATTAATGCCTGGATCAAAATTAATTTTTTAATTTTAATACACCATACCTTATCATTATACAAAGAATAAATTTACATAGTAAAATTTTTATCTCTAGGTATTCTATTCCTTATAGTCAGGCTTCACACACATGGCAAATTGAGAAAGCTCGATATTTTAAAGAGATTACAGATATTTTAAAGGCAATAAATGTTTTATTTTTGTTATATTTCCTTTGGAAAATAAATAACTTTGATCTAAATTTTCTAGATAATAACATGTTTTTGCTTTAGTCTTCTATTTGTGTTTTTTAACATGACAAAAATATGTAAGCAGAAGACTTAAGTTTACCACATAGAATTATTTAATAATACCACCACAAATAATTTAGTTTATTATTATGATGAGGCAATTGATTGCATAGATTAATCAGTTCAAGATTTCTGAGTTACAGAGTAGCTTCTTCCTTTAATGGCTTAAAAATCTAGAAATTCAGAGCAGAACAGATTTCATGTTTTACCTAGAACAAACTTTTCATTTCAAAGATCAAGAATGGTAGGCACAGAAAAACTGACATCTCACATTCTGTGGTTACTAAGAGGACCAGTCTCTGCAATTGGTTCATTTGCAACTCAAGTCAATTCCAGTCTTTAGCAAGAGAAAAGAATCTCAGTATGGAAATCCTCTCTATTCCATTCAAAACATTTGTGAAGGAGTATGATATGTTTCTCTAAGGCTTAGTAAGTTTGTCCACCTTGGATGCACATTCATTACTGGTGGGAGCATACAAAGTATCAATGCTTGAGCCCCAGTCCCCAGAAAATCTTTATTAATTGGCCTCTGAAGGCACCCACCCATGTACTAGCACTACAAGGTGTAGTTCAGGTTGAGAGATAAGGCAATAATACTCAGTTTTATTTTTCCAAGTCAGCAATATTTTCTTAAACTGTTATTAATTTATGCTTCTGAGTAACCATTTTTAGTTGACAGAAACTATAATGAGCTGTTAATAAAAAGAAATATTTCAATATTTCAGAATTCATATATTAAAAATTATCACAATGTTTCAGTTAATCAGTCATGGTAGTCTAGGACCGGGTATATGGCTAAACCTACCTAAAACATTTACTGTGTATTATATCATTATTTTCTGTTAATATTCCTGGTACCATGTATCCTTAGAAGCATGAAACAGAGCACACCTATATTATACTACATATTGTTATAACAGGGTTTTGGTGTGGTGACTTTCAGCTAAAATCTATATTAATATGTGTTTCATTTAACTCAGCAGGCCAGCCATGACAATGTATTTTCAAATATTAAGTTGAAATACAGTTCACATTTAAAAAAATAAATATTTACACTAAATATAATATTTCCAAAATGCTATTAAATAAAACTAGAATTTTTATTTTTCATGTAATTTTTATGCTCTCTTTTATTAAGTTTATAGAAAAATTAGAATGTTACATGAGTATTTCTCTTTCCAATAGTGATTTGAAATACCAACTTAAATGAAATTCCAGCAGTAAATCATTTATGTTATCAGCCTATGTTAGTCTGAAATTATGAACTATAATTGAATGATCCAATAACACTAAAAAGATTAATTCAAGTTTTAAAACTTAGATTTTTTTTTTGGCACATATATCTTTTCTTAACAGAATATATAATCAAACTAAGACTAGTAATAACACCTCTACCTCACAAATATGGGAAATCTTGATGGTGTATACTAATCTCTAAGATAAACAAAGGGTTCCTTCCTCATTACAACTTTAAGAAATGCTTTGTCAGTGGAAAGATGGGGTTCTCGTGGCCACAGAGATGGCTGCCATCAAAGAAAATGAGCTTTCAGCAGGTTGAGGAAAAGAAAAAATCCTGAGGGCATGTTGTCTTGGAAATAATATTATGATGATCAGTTCCTTCTGGGACATTTAAAGATTAGTTGACAAAAGTTCTTGAAGGGTTCAATATCCTTTTGTATTGGCCTAGTTGCAACTTGGGAATGATGGCAATGTTAGTGACAGTGGCCTCATACAAAAGCACATGCAGGCCTGAGACAGGGAAAAAAACAAAAACAAAAACAAAAATAAAAACAAACAAAAACACCTGATTGGTCTTTAGTTTCACTTCAAAATATTGCTCTTTCCAAAATGTTCTGCTTGGAAATGGCCATGTGACTTTTCTCATGGTTTTCAGACAAAAGGAAATATCATGTAAAGATAAATGCTAACAACCAGACAATCTTTCTTCCTCAAAGAGATTTAATTCAATGTAAGTTGACTGGTTATCACAAGTGTCCCCTGTAGTGTGGGATGCTGATACTGGGGGAGGTTATGTGCAGGGGTAGGGAATATTACGGACACTCTCTTACTTTACATTCAATTTTGCTCTAAACCTAATAGTTTACTTCCAAACAGAAGAAGAAGGAAGACAGAGCCATATATATAATCAGTGTTCTGTCCCGGAAGTCATGAAGAGAGACTGCAGTTTGAGTAGCCCTTTATCTGATAATCTCAGTTAGTTGATAAGAAACAAAACTAAAATAGTGATTCTCAGTGTTCACTGTGCTTCAGAATCACCTGGGAAAGTTTTGAAAATACATATGCTAGGATCTTAAAGCAATGAATCAAATGCAGTTGTTCAGGGATACGGAGAAGACACTGGTATTTTTTAAAGCTCCCTAGGTTACTCTCTACAAAGTCATTCTGTAATAATTTTAGCCATAAGGTCTAAACACACTTACACTCAATTTTGTATCATAAGGAAGAGTCCTGATGGCCTATAAATTATTCTGGTCTTTTCTCCACCACACCAAAGTCCAAAAAATGCCCATCAGTGAATGTCTCACCTAATGGAAAGATGAATAATCCCAAAGGAGTTTTTATTGAATTGATTCACAGATAGTACAAAAGAAAATAAGAAAACTAATGTTAGAAAAAGAACATTCAAAAGTGAATTACTGCCAAAAGTGATGAAAATTCTGAGCTTCTATATGATTCAATTTTTAGAAAACTCAATGAAGGAACTTAGTGAAGTTGTAGCAAGATCTGATTATAGAATCAAATAAATAATAACCATCACCCTTACCTGTACAATTATGCCACTCAAATCCTTTTTCTTTAAATCCCAAACTTCCTTGATTTCCAATATCTTTCTAATTTCAAGATAATTCCTGTTTGATTTCAGTATTCTGCTGACCTTTTTACTGTATTTCTAATAAGCTAATGGTCAATGTTGTGATTTAAATTTGGGACAGCCATTCTCAGATTTGCTATTCAACAATAGTGTTTTGAACATTTTGAGTTTTCTCAAGTGAGAAAAATTCCAAATTAATGACCCTTTCTTCCTCAAATTGAAAACAACTTTAAATGATATTATAATGTTCACATAACACTGTAACTGCAAAAACACTCACCAACTCTAATCACATACAAAAATTCGTTTTTAACTGAAGCCAATTTAAATATCTTGAAGAGATTCTTCATCTATCAAGCCAATAATAAATAATCTATTTGAAGAACTGCTCAATTCCCAATTGCATGTAGGGCATTGGTGTTGACATTTCTGAGGGAAAATTAGTATCTGAAAGACTATTAATCAAAAAATAGACAAACCTAGACAGGAGAGGCAAAGATAATTAAACATCCTATCACCTTGACCCACTAACCAATACCAGATGGATCTTTTCTAGAAGCAATAAAAAAGTATTCAGTTTTCTATGGCTATTTCACATGCCTCAAGGCAAAATCCTCAGGTCACAGCTATTGCCTGGACCTTCTCAGTTCTTGTGTTTTTATATGTGCATGCCTATTCCTTCTTTTTATCCATTTTCTTAGATAAAATATAAATGTAGATTAATTCAAAACTGATGTATAAGTGACAATTTGGAAAATAAAATAAGTATCTATAGTCATTATACAATACACTAATAAACTTCTCATTCTTGATTTAATATTAATTATGGTAGTTATTTGAATGTGTTTAACAGTCCCATAAAGATATTTCTCTTATTAGCATTTTGGATGTTTGTTTGTTTGTTTGTTTGTTTTAGACAGAGAGAGAGAAAGCGAGGAGGGTGTAGGGGGAGTGAGAACGAATCTCAAGCAGGCTCCATGCCTAGTGCAGAGCCTGACACAGGGCTCAATCTTGCAACCCTGTGATCATGACCTGAGCTGAAATTTAAGAGTCACATGCTTAACCTACAGAGCAACCCAGGTGCCCCAAGATATTTCTTTTTTATTGAAGGAATCCCCTTCGTTTGTGTTCAATATACATGGATGGGTAAAATCAATTATTTTATTTTGCTAGAAATTATGAATACTTTTTTTCAGTGAAGCCTGAAAATGATAGACAGATTTTTTCTTTGTGCAGACATGATATAAAGGAGTCACATTTTGAAAGACACGATGATAAATAAACCGTAAAGCTGACAGCATAGTAGCAACATAACACTAAGATACCCTTTTATTCTTGCTTTTTTCTCTTTTTAAATATTTTATAAACTTATATAAACTATTATTGGACAAAATTTGGTTGTATTTTAAATGACCTCTTATTTAAACATATGTGTAATCAACGAACTATTGTAAAATATTAATAATTTTATTATTGGATGGTAGACAGAAAATCCCATTAATATTCATTGTTATAAGGGCCATATATTTTGATGATTACTTCAGTTAATAACACCTGACATTTTTATCACACCTTACACTATTTAGATGCTTCTATGTACCAAATTCCATTTTCTCTTAAAATGTCCGACTCTACCCCAACTTCCTGGAGTCTTCTAATTTCTATTGCCATTGCTACCATTTTGGTTTAATCCCAGAAGTATGTCATCCCTTAATTTACCAACATAGATAGAGAGGGAATAAAAAAACAAGAAAATACTCTTCCCTTATTGAATTAGCTGAATAAAGACTGAAAACTTGCAAAGAATTTTACTTAAAAAATGGGGGAATATTTTAGGAAATTGTGATCCCATCAAAACACACAAAATTCATTTCCAGGTGTTTACTTCCACACCTTTCCATGTCCCCCATGACTTTATTAATAGAAGCTGCAAGAGCAAAACTCAGTAATTTTATCAAATGAGACAGATGGTTGCTATATATTGTACTTCTTAGGTTTAGCAAAGTCATCTTTATTCTCTAGGCATAGATTTATTCAACTAATGGAATGCCCAAATATTAACTTAAAAAAAAAGTGAGTGGTGGGAGCAGGTGGAGGAGCTAAGATGGTGGAGTAGGAGGAGGACTCTAGACTTGGCTCTTCCCTGGAGAACAGTTAGACAAATGTCAAATCATTCTGAACACTCAAGAAATCGATCTGAGGACTGACAGAATAAAGTGCACAACTAGAGGGAGAGAAGAGACCACATAGTGGAAGGTAAGAGGTTCAGAGATGTGATTTGGGGGGAGGAAAGGACCCCTAGTGCTGCAGAAGGGAGGGAACCCTGATCACAGAGAGAGGAGACAGAGAGGCAGAGAGAGACAGAGAGACAGAAGTGCACAGGGGATGGCAAAAGAAAAACACTTCACTAAAGCCACTGACTGGCAAACAAGAGGGGCTGATAATCATGAGTTTTTACAACCAGCAGAGCTTAAACACTGGAGTTTTAGAGGTCCACAGGGTGGCTGATGTGGATCCCTAAGGGCCCTTACAGTGCACCTGTGGAGAAAAGAGCACATAGCCAGGTAGCGGATGCTAGATCTGAGGATCCTCTGGGATGCATGAGGAGAGACATTTCCCCTTTCTTGGAGTGCAAGTGGAAGATGTGGCATTGCCTCTCAGGGGACAAAAGAGCCAGTAGGTGCCTTTGTGATCCCCTGCCCCTCAGCAAAGGCACAGAGACACCTGCTGAGGGTAGCTAATGTGGACACCGGCTTTTTTGCTGTGCTTTACACCAAACATCAAGCTCCTGTGCATTGGTGCAACTGCTGTTCTGGGACAAACCTGTGCTAGCCCCAGCATGGCAAGACCCTCTCCCAGAGGACCGGTGCAGGTCTGAGACATACCAGGTCCCTAAAATTTGGAGTTTTAAAGCTCAGCTGGCCTGACTGCGACAGAACACAGGTGCACTGCAGACAGACAGACAGCATGGACACAGACTGGGTGGAAATAGGGATCTGAAGGATGCCTGGGACACATGAGGGGAGACTGCTCTTCTGTGAGGGCTTCCTGGGTAGCGGTGGGCCTGAACTCTCCTCTCTAGGGATGAGGGAGGGGGCTGGCACTATTTCTCTCCCTCGCCCCTCACTATAAACTAATTTCAGGAAGCAGCATGGCACCAACAGTAGTGGCCTAAACCACTTACACCAAGCGATGCTCCCCTGCACTTTGCAGGTGCTGTTTAGTAGGACAAGTGTGCCTGAGAACCAGAGCAGTAGGCCCTCCCCCGGAGACCAGCACAACATGCAACCCCCCGCATGCAACAAGTCTACTGGCCATAGAGTGCTGCAAAGCTTCGGCTCTAGGGGAACCAGCATCAGGTCTCTTTTAAAAAGAAGACCAGAGAACACCTACTTAAACTCACCACATTCTGGCCAAGCTCCAAAAAATAAAACTGAAACAGGAAGACACAGAAAATCTGAACAGACCCGTAACCAGCAAAGAATTTGAATTAATAATTTCCCAACAAACAAAAGTCCAGGATCAGATGGCATCTCAGGGGAATTCTATGAGACATTTATTTTATTTATTTTTTTTATGAAATGTATTGACAAATTGGTTTCCATACAACACCCAGTGCTCATCCCAAAAGGTGCCCTCCTCAATACCCATCACCCACCCTCTCCTCCCTCCCACCCCCCATCAACCCTCAGTTTGTTCTCAGTTTTTAACAGTCTCTTATGCTTTGGCTCTCTCCCACTCTAACCTCTTTTTTTTTTCCTTCCCCTCCCCCATGGGTTCCTGTTAAGTTTCTCAGGATCCACATAAGAGTGAAACCATATGGTATCTGTCTTTCTCTGTATGGCTTATTTCACTTAGCATCACACTCTCCAGTTCCATCCACGTTGCTACAAAAGGCCATATTTCAGTTTTTCTCATTGCCACGTAATATTCCATTGTGTATATAAACCACAATTTATTTATCCATTCATCAGTTGATGGACATTTAGGCTCTTTCCATAATTTGGCTATTGTTGAGAGTGCTGCTATGAACATTGGGGTACAAGTGGCCCTATGCATCAGTACTCCTGTATCCCTTGGATAAATTCCTAGCAGTGCTATTGCTGGGTCATAGGGTAGGTCTATTTTTAATTTTCTGAGGAACCTCCACACTGCTTTCCAGAGCGGCTGCACCAATTTGCATTCCCACCAACAGTGCAAGAGGGTTCCCGTTTCTCCACATCCTCTCCAGCATCTATAGTCTCCTGATTTGTTCATTTTGGCCACTCTGACTGGCGTGAGGTGATACCTGAGTGTGGTTTTGATTTGTATTTCCCTGATAAGGAGCGACGCTGAACATCTTTTCATGTGCCTGTTGGCCATCCGGATGTCTTCTTTAGAGAAGTGTCTATTCATGTTTTCTGCCCATTTCTTCACTGGGTTATTTGTTTTTCGGGTGTGGAGTTTGGTGAGCTCTTTATAGATTTTGGATACTAGCCCTTTGTCCGATATGTCATTTGCGAATATCTTTTCCCATTCCGTTGGTTGCCTTTTAGTTTTGTTGGTTGTTTCCTTTGCTGTGCAGAAGCTTTTTATCTTCATAAGGTCCCAGTAATTCACTTTTGCTTTTAATTCCCTTGCCTTTGGGGATGTGTCGAGTAAGAGATTGCTACGGCTGAGGTCAGAGAGGTCTTTTCCTGCTTTCTCCTCTAAGGTTTTGATGGTTTCCTGTCTCACATTCAGGTCCTTTATCCATTTTGAGTTTATTTTTGTGAATGGTGTGAGAAAGTGGTCTAGTTTCAACCTTCTGCATGTTGCTGTCCAGTTCTCCCAGCACCATTTGTTAAAGAGGCTGTCTTTTTTCCATTGGATGTTCTTTCCTGCTTTGTCAAAGATGAGTTGGCCATACGTTTGTGGGTCTAGTTCTGGGGTTTCTATTCTATTCCATTGGTCTATGTGTCTGTTTTGGTGCCAATACCATGCTGTCTTGATGATGACAGCTTTGTAGTAGAGGCTAAAGTCTGGGATTGTGATGCCTCCTGCTTTGGTCTTCTTCAAAATTCCTTTGGCTATTCGGGGCCTTTTGTGGTTCCATATGAATTTTAGGATTGCTTGTTCTAGTTTCGAGAAGAATGCTGGTGCAATTTTGATTGGGATTGCATTGAATGTGTAGATAGCTTTGGGTAGTATTGACATTTTGACAATATTTATTTTTCCAATCCATGAGCAGGGAATGTCTTTCCATTTCTTTAAATCTTCTTCAATTTCCTTCATAAGCTTTCTATAGTTTTCAGCATACAGATCCTTTACATCTTTGGTTAGATTTATTCCTAGGTATTTTATGCTTCTTGGTGCAATTGTGAATGGGATCAGTTTCTTTATTTGTCTTTCTGTTGCTTCATTGTTAGTGTATAAGAATGCAACTGATTTCTGTACATTGATTTTGTATCCTGCAACTTTGCTGAATTCCTGTATCAGTTCTAGCAGACTTTTGGTGGAGTCTATCGGATTTTCCATGTATAATATCATGTCATCTGCAAAAAGCGAAAGCTTGACTTCATCTTTGCCAATTTTGATGCCTTTGATTTCCTTTTGTTGTCTGATTGCTGATGCTAGAACTTCCAGCACTATGTTAAACAGCAGCGGTGAGAGTGGGCATCCTTGTCGTGTTCCTGATCTCAGGGAAAAAGCTCTCAGTTTTTCCCCGTTGAGGATGATGTTAGCTGTGGGCTTTTCATAAATGGCTTTTATGATCTTTAAGTATGTTCCTTCTATCCCGACTTTCTCAAGGGTTTTTATTAAGAAAGGGTGCTGGATTTTGTCAAAGGCCTTTTCTGCATCGATTGACAGGATCATATGGTTCTTCTCTTTTTTTTTGTTAATGTGATGTATCACGTTGATTGATTTGCGAATGTTGAACCAGCCCTGCATCCCAGGAATGAATCCCACTTGATCATGGTGAATAATTCTTTTTATATGCCGTTGAATTCGATTTGCTAGTACCTTATTGAGAATTTTTGCATCCATATTCATCAGGGATATTGGCCTGTAGTTCTCTTTTTTTACTGGGTCTCTGTCTGGTTTAGGAATCAAAGTAATACTGGCTTCATAGAATGAGTCTGGAAGTTTTCCTTCCCTTTCTATTTCTTGGAATAGCTTGAGAAGGATAGGTATTATCTCTGCTTTAAACGTCTGGTAGAACTCCCCTGGGAAGCCATCTGGTCCTGGACTCTTATTTGTTGGGAGATTTTTGATAATCGATTCAATTTCTTCGCTGGTTATGGGTCTGTTCAAGCTTTCTATTTCCTCCTGATTGAGTTTTGGAAGCGTGTGGGTGTTCAGGAATTTGTCCATTTCTTCCAGGTTGTCCAATTTGTTGGCATATAAGTTTTCATAGTATTCCCTGATAATTGTTTGTATCTCTGAGGGATTGGTTGTAATAATTCCATTTTCATTCATGATTTTATCTATTTGGGTCATCTCCCTTTTCTTTTTGAGAAGCCTGGCTAGAGGTTTGTCAATTTTGTTTATTTTTTCAAAAAACCAACTCTTGGTTTCGTTGATCTGCTCTACAGTTTTTTTAGATTCTATATTGTTTATTTCTGCTCTGATCTTTATTATTTCTCTTCTTCTGCTGGGTTTAGGCTGCCTTTGCTGTTCTGCTTCTAGTTCCTTTAGGTGTGCTGTTAGATTTTGTATTTGGGATTTTTCTTGTTTCTTGAGATAGGCCTGGATTGCAATGTATTTTCCTCTCAGGACTGCCTTTGCTGCGTCCCAAAGCGTTTGGATTGTTGTATTTTCATTTTCGTTTGTTTCCATATATTTTTTAATTTCTTCTCTAATTGCCTGGTTGACCCACTCATTCGTTAGTAGGGTGTTCTTTAACCTCCATGCTTTTGGAGGTTTTCCAGACTTTTTCCTGTGGTTGATTTCAAGCTTCATAGCATTGTGGTCTGAAAGTAAGCATGGTATAATTTCAATTCTTGTAAACTTATGAAGGGCTGTTTTGTGACCCAGTATATGATCTATCTTGGAGAATGTTCCATGTGCACTCGAGAAGAAAGTATATTCTGTTGCTTTGGGATGCAGAGTTCTAAATATATCTGTCAAGTCCATCTGATCCAATGTCTCATTCAGGGCCCTTGTTTCTTTATTGACCGTGTGTCTAGATGATCTATCCATTTCTGTAAGTGGGGTGTTAAAGTCCCCTGCAATTACCACATTCTTATCAATAAGGTTGCTTATGTTTATGAGTAATTGTTTTATATATTTGGGGGCTCCGGTATTCGGCGCATAGACATTTATAATTGTTAGCTCTTCCTGATGGATAGACCCTGTAACTATTATATAATGTCCTTCTTCATCTCTTGTTACAGCCTTTAATTTAAAGTCTAGTTTGTCTGATATAAGTATGGCTACTCCAGCTTTCTTTTGGCTTCCAGTCGCATGATAAATAGTTCTCCATCCCCTCACTCTCAATCTAAAGGTGTCCTCAGGTCTAAAATGAGTCTCTTGTAGACAGCAAATAGATGGGTCTTGTTTTTTTTATCCATTCTGATACCCTATGTCTTTTGGTTGGCGCATTTAATCCACTTACATTCAGTGTTATTATAGAAAGATACGGGTTTAGAGTCATTGTGATGTCTGTATGTTTTATGCTTGTAGTGATGTCTCTGGGACTTTGTCTCACAGGGTCCCCCTTAGGATCTCTTGTAGGGCTGGTTTAGTGGTGACAAATTCCTTCAGTTTTTGTTTGTTTGGGAAGACCTTTATCTCTCCTTCTATTCTAAATGACAGACTTGCTGGATAAAGGATTCTTGGCTGCATATTTTTTCTGTCTAGCACCCTGAAAATCTCTTGCCAATTCTTTCTGGCCTGCCAAGTTTCAAAAGAGAGATCAGTCACGAGTCTTATAGGTCTCCCTTTATATGTGAGGGCACGTTTACCCCTTGCTGCTTTCAGAATCTTCTCTTTATCCTTGTATTTTGCCAGTTTCACTATGATATGTCGTGCAGAAGATCGATTCAAGTTACGTCTGAAGGGAGTTCTCTGTGCCTCTTGGATTTCAATGTCTTTTTCCTTCCCCAGTTCAGGGAAGTTCTCAGCTATGATTTCTTCAAGTACCCCTTCAGCACCTTTCCCTCTCTCTACCTCCTCTGGGATACCAATTATGCGTATATTATTTCCTTTTAGTGTATCACTTAGTTCTCTAATTTTCCCCTCATACTCCTGGATTTTTTTATCTCTCTTTTTCTCAGCTTCCTCTTTTTCCATAACTTTATCTTCTAGTTCACCTATTCTCTACTCTGCCTCTTCAAGCCGAGCTGTGGTGGTTTCCATTTTGTTATGCATTTCGTTTAAAGCGTTTTTCAGCTCCTCGTGACTATTCCTTAGTCCCTTGATCTCTGTAGCAAGAGATTCTCTGCTGTCCTGTATACTGTTTTCAAGCCCAGCGATTAATTTTATGACTATTATTCTAAATTCACTTTCTGTTATATTATTTAAATCCTTTTTGTTTTTTTTTTAATTTTTTTTTCAACTTTTTAATTTATTTTTGGGACAGAGAGAGACAGAGCATGAACGGGGGAGGGGCAGAGAGAGAGGGAGACACAGAATCGGAAACAGGCTCCAGGCTCTGAGCCATCAGCCCAGAGCCCGACACGGGGCTCGAACCCATGGACCGCGAGATCATGACCTGGCTGAAGTCGGACGCTTAACCAACTGTGCCACCCAGGCGCCCCTAAATCCTTTTTGATCAGCTCATTAGCTGTTGTTATTTCCTGGAGATTCTTCTGAGGGGAATTCTTCCGCTTGGTCATTTTGGATAGTCCCTGGCGTGGTGAGGACCTGCAGGGCACTTCCCCTGTGCTGTGGTGTATAACTGGAGTTGGTGGGCGGGGCCGCAGTCAGACCTGATATCTGCCCCCAGCCCACTGCTGGGGCCACAGTCAGACTGGTGTATGCCTTCTCTTCCCCTCTCCTAGAGGCGGGATTCACTGTGGGTTGGTGCGGCTCGTCTGGGCTACTTGCACCCTGCCAGGCTTGTGATGCTGGGGATCTGGCGTATTAGCTGGGGTGGGTAGGCAAGGTGCTCGGGGGCAGGAGGGGCAGGCTTAGATCGCTTCTCCTTAGGTGACCCACTTCAGGAGGGGCCCTGTGGCAGCCGGAGGGAGTCAGATCCGCTGCCGGAGGTTTGGCTCCGCAGAAGCGCAGAGTTGGGTGTTTGCGCGGAGGGAGCAAGTTCCGTGGCAGAAACTGGTTCTCTTTGGCATTTGGGCTGGGGGATGGGCGGGGGAGATGGCGCTGGCGAGCGCCTTTGTTCCCCACCAAACTGAGCTCTGTTGTCAGGGGGCTCAGCAGCTCTCCCTCCCTTTGTCCTCCAGCCTTCCCGCTTTCCGAGCAGAGCTGTTAACTTATGACCTCCCAGACGCTAAGTCGCGCTTGTTGTGGGAACACAGTCCGTCAGGCCCCTCTGCTTTTGCAAGCCAGACTCGGGGGCTCTGCTTGGCCGGCGAGCCGCCCCTCCGCCCCGGCTCCCTCCCGCCAGTCCATGGAGCGCGTACCGCCTCGCTGCCCTTCCTACCCTCTTCCGTGGGCCTCTCGTCTGCGTTTGGCTCCGGCGACTCCGTTCTGCTAATCCTCTGGCGGTTTTCTGGGTTATTTAGGCAGGTGTAGATGGAATCTAAGTGATCAGCAGGACATGCGGTGAGCCCAGCGTCCTCCTAAGCCGCCATCTTGCAAAACCCCACCTCTATGAGACATTTAAAGGAAAGTTAATACCTATGTTTCTCAACCCGTTCCAAAAAACAGAAACGGAAAGAAAACTTCCAAACTCATTCTATGAGGCCAGCATTACCTTGATTGCAATCCAGACAAAGACCCCACTAAAAAAAGGAGAAGTACAGGCCGATATCTCTGATGAACATGAATGCAAAACTTCTCAGCAAGATACTAGCAAATCGAATCCATCAGAACATTAAAAAAAATTATTCACCACAATTAAATGGAATTTATTCCTGGGCTGCAGGGTTGTTTCAATATTTGCAAATCAATCAACATGATACACCACATTAACAAAAAAAGGATAAGAATCATATGATCCTGTCAATAGATGCAGAGAAAGCATCTGACAAAATATCGCACCCAGCCTTGATAGAAATCCTCAATGAAGTACAGATAGAGGGAACATACCTCAAGATCATACAGGCCATATACAAAAGACCCACAGCTAATATCCTCCTCAATGGGGAAAAATGGAGAGCTTTTCCTTTATGGTCGGGAAAAAGACAGGGATGTCTACTCTCACCATTGCTGTTTAACAAAAAGTAGTATGAAAAGTCCTAGCCTCAACAATCAGAAAACAAGAAGAAATAAAAGGCCATCCAACTTGGCCAGGTAGAGGTCAAACTTTCACTATTGGCAGACATGATACTCTATGTAGAAAACTCAAAAGACTCCACCTAAAAAAATGGTAGAACTGATACAAAAAGTCAGTAACGTTGCAGGATATAAAATCAACATACAGAAATCTGTTGCATTTCTGTACACCAATAATGAAACAGGAGAAAGGGAAATCTAAGAATCAGTCTCCTTTACAATTTCATTAAAAGATACCTAGAAATACACCTGACCAAAGAAGTAAAAGACTTTACTCTGAAAACTATAGAATACTTATGAAAGAAATTGAAGAGGACACAAAGAAATGGAAAATTATTTCATGCTCATGGATTGGAAGAGCAAACATGTTAAAATGTCTATACTACCCAAAGCAATCTACACATTTAATGCAATCCTTATGAAAATACCATCAGTATTTTTCACAGAGCTGGAACAAACAATCCTAAAATTTTTATGGAAACATAAAAGACCTCAAATAGTCAAGCAATCTTGAAAAAGAAAAGCAAAGCTGGAGGCATCACAATTCCAGACTTCAAGATACATTACAAAGCTATAGTCATCAAGACAGTATGGTACTACCAAAAAACAGGCAATGGAACAGAATAAAGAACCCAGAAATGGGCCCATAAACATATGGTCAATTACTCTTCAATGGAGCAGAGAAGAATATCCAATTGGAAAAAGACAATCTCTTCAACAAATGGTGTTGGGAAAACTGGACATTCAAAAGAAGGAAACTGAACCACTTTCTTACGCCATACACAAAAATAAATTCAAAGTGGATGGAAGACCTAAATGTGAAACAGGAAACCAT
This sequence comes from Prionailurus bengalensis, assembly GCF_016509475.1. Classification (NCBI taxonomy): domain Eukaryota; kingdom Metazoa; phylum Chordata; class Mammalia; order Carnivora; family Felidae; genus Prionailurus; species Prionailurus bengalensis. The sequence continues at coordinate 90,958,527 of NC_057350.1, read as the reverse complement.
CAAAATCCTAGAGGACAACACAGGCATTAGCTTCTTTGACATTGACCATAGCAACTCCTTACTAGACACATCTCCAAAGCCACAGGAAACAAAAGCAAAATTGAACTACTGGGACTTCATCAAAATAAAAAGCTTCTGTACAGTGAAGGAAACAATCAACAAAATTAAAAGGCAGCCTAAATAATGGGAGAAGATATTTGCAAATAATTTATGATAAAGGTCTAGTATCCAAAACATATGAAGAATTTATCAAACTCAACAACTAAATAACAAATAATCCAGTTAAGATATGGAAAAAAGACATAAAAGACATTTTTCTAAAGCAAACATCCAGATGGATAACAGACACATGAAAAGATGCGCAACCTCACTCATTACCAGGAAACTACAGCTCAAAACTATAATGAGATATAACCTCATACCTGTCAGAATGGCTAAAATTAACAACAGAGTAAACAACAGACTGGCAAGGATGGGGAGAAAGGGGAACCCTCACATTGTTAGCAAGAATGCAAACTGGTGCAGCTACTGTGGAAAACAGGATAGAGGTTTCTCAAAAAAATAAAAATAGAACTACCTTATGACCCAGAAATTGTACTACTGGGTATTTACCCGAATGATACAAAAACACTGATTCAAAGAGGTACATGCACCCCAATGCTTATAGCAGCATTATCAACAATAGGAAAATTATGGAAAGAGCCCAAATGTCCACTAACTAATGAATAAAGAGGTGGTATATATATACAATGGAATACTGCCCAGCTATGGAAAGAATGAAATCTTGCCATTTGCAATCATGTGAAGAGGGCTAGAGAGTGTAATGCTAAGAGAAATAAGTCAGAGAAAGACGAATACCATATGATTTCACTCATATGTGGAATTTAAGAAATGAAACAGATGAACATAGGGTGAAAAAAGGAGAGGCAAACCATAAAACAGACTCTTAACTGCAGAGAACAAACTGAGGGTTGATGCAGGGAGGTAGGTAGGGGATGAGCTGAATGGATGATGTGTATTAAGGAGGGCACCTGTGATGAGCACTGGGTGTTATGTGTAAGTGATGAATGTCTAAATTCTACTCTTGAAACTAATATTATAAACTGGAATTTAAATAACTTGAAACAAAAAAGAAACTAAAAAAAGTGAGTTAAAACGGAAAATTAAATTTCAAATTAAAATTACAAAATTAACATGGAGTAGTTAAGTTTTACTCGTGGAAGTGAATTGAATTCATCTTTGTTGAAGATAATTCCTTTTTTTCATGGAAAATCTTCTTAATGGTCTTTTGGTTTTCCACCCATTATTCCAGAGGTAAAAATATGACACAACTTGAAAGGGAAAGTTTCAGGCTCTGAAAAAGTCTTGTATCATAATTTAGGTATACATTTTTAAAGAGGTAAGTACAGCCTTTGTTGCTGTTTTGGGGAAAATGTTTCTCAATCCCATATATACTTAGAAATGGGAGTGCCTCAAATTGCTGTATGTTTTTGCAAAGAAATCTATGTTTTCCATGAGTTGGATTACCAGAAGATAGACTCTGAGAAAGAGTTTAGTGCTTAGGAGATTTACTGTGGAGTGCCTTTGGAATCAACACTTGCAGCACGAGGAGAAAAAAGAGGATTGTGAAGAGCAAGAAATCAAGTTGTGACAATAGCTTCAGCTTAACCGTGGTGAAATCTGGAGCTAGAATAGCTCTTCAGAGTCATCCCAAGTTGGTCTCAATGGTCACTCCTAATTTAAGAAGTCACTGAATGTGGAATGTCCTGGGAAGGGAAGTGATTTTAGCCAAAGTGGCTTTCTTCATCTAAATCTAATCCCTGTAGGAGCTGACAGCTAAAGGGTATCTACCAATCTCAGAGGCTGGGGCAATACGCATACTAGGTGGCATATCAGAGTTTTTGCTGTCTTTAACCTCTTGTAAAACTCAATTCACCTCTGTATATACATCCTTATGGACCTCTCCTTTGAGGGAAACTTAGCAGAAGAAGGTCAGTGAGACAAAAAACCACCTCTGCCACTGCCAATGGTTGCTTATTGTCTCCCCTCTCCATTGCCCATTCTAGAGTCCTATTAATATTATCTAGTACCTCTACTAGTCTCAGGGCTTACCTGGTGGCATAATTCTGTGGCTCTGAGCCCCTGGTCACCATGGCTTTCTCAGGTTAGGGCTGCTGGCAATCATCCATTTACAATTAAATTTGAGCAAGGAGATCCCCACAGGCATCTGAGTGCATTACCCTGTAATAAACATATTTCTTCTTGCCCCCATTATGTAGCATATGTAGCAGAAGCCATGGACCTTATTTTATTTCCACTAATTGGTTCAATAGAGATATACTCATTATATTAAAAATAAAGCCAATGTTACCTAAGCACATACATTTGAACTAAACCATCTTAAGTATGAATTCTGTTTTCATTATTTGCTATTTAGGACTCTGGGCAAGTTACTTAAATTCTCATGCCTTAGTATCATCTCTGTAAAGTACTGATAATAATATCTACCCTGAGGTTTTGTGGAAGGATTAGAGATAATATAAAATGTCTTGCAAAATACATTGACACAGAGCAGTGCACAAGAAATAGTAACCATTCTCACAAAAGTTAATTTTTCTATAGGGCTTTTGTTTGTATGCCTGATAGATAAGAAAAATGGGAATGGAGAGAGAGTTAAAAACTGCAATTACATTCACAATCTTTATAAAGAAACACTAGCTATGTAATGATGTCAGTGGAGCATTTCAGACAGATCTGTATGATTATTGCTGTTTACCTATTTATTCTGCTTGCCAATTCCTATGTGCCTACAGGAGAGTTCTCTAAAGACTTGCATTTAGTTATATTGCAGACAGATTGGTATGTGGAAACATTTGAGGAGTAGCTTAGAAGTTTCCCCTTTAGATTGACCCAAATTACTATTAAGTGGAATTAATTTCTATGTTCCATGGTTCATCTCACTTTTGTAAAAACCAAATAGTTTTTTAAGATATTAAAGACTTTTATTTACTATAAACACTAAACTGATAAATTATAAATAGGTAAGTAGATAGATATAGATACAGATACAAATATTTTCACCACTATAAATGGTGTGATAGATGGTAGTAATGGACTTAATTCTTCACTCCTCCCTGGATCAACTTCATTTGTCAAGTAACTTTGCTGTGGCTTTCACTTTAAGTGGGGCTTCTTTCCCACCCCTGAACTCTTGGGTTGGCCATATAGTTTGCTCTGTCAATAAAATTTCAGGAGCCAGGACACAAAAAGAGGCTTGTAAAATGCCTCCATTTCATGTATTTCTGCTGTCACCATGAGAAGGACGCGCCCCAGCTGGTGCCTGGTCCCAGGAGAATGAGAGGCACGTGGAACTAAGTCAAATGTAGCCAAGCCAATCTAAATCAGCTGACCATTAGCTGTCCCAGTAGGTGTGAGTGAACTAAGCTGAAACCAAGAGAATCGCCAAATGGACCCTAGCTTAGATCAGCTGATCCTCAGATGACCTGATTGCCTGTAAAAAATATAAGTGGCTGCTGTTTTAAGCCACTGAATTTTGGGTGATTTGTTACATAGCAAATTTTCCTGAAATTGGTTTATTTTCCAGAAAAAGGAAATTTCTTTCTGTTTTCCTCAGATGTGTCATCCATCCATAAAATATTGGTTTAAAATCTTACATTAGAAGCTCTAAGCATGATGCAATTCTGTGCATAGCAAGAATCAGAAAAACTCATTTTAATTCAGGGGGAAATTTGTAAAAATTAGGACAGTGTAAATCAAGTTATGCAGTAGATGAAACTTAGGCGGTTAGTTAAAAATTATATTAAATTCATTTTTAAAGTTTATTTATTTATTTGTGGTGGGGGGTTAGGGACAGAGAGAGAGAGAGAGAGAGAGAGAGAATCCCAAGCAGGCTACATACCAGCAGGATGGAGCCCAATGCAGGGCTTGAACCCATGAACTGTGAGATCATGACCTGAGCCAAAACCAAAAATCAGACACTTAACTGACTAAGCCACCTAGGAGCTCCCCAAAGTATATTAAATGTAAAAAGCACATTGCAGCTATAATCACAGAATATACTCAGTGAGTTTCAAGTCTACTTCAGCTATTTCAGCCTTATTGAGGATGTGGCAGGAGTTAGGAAGAATTTCATTCTTTTTATGTTTTATATTCTTAATTTCATAAACTTATGATACCCCTAATATAGTTTCTTGCATCATTTCACAGTTTTACATAAAAATTCTTTTGCTAAACAGTAAGAGGAAAATAACCCCCCAAATCTTGAGGAATTTATGATCTCATTCTAAGTTTTCATCAGGAAACTTTAATAGTCAATTCATGAAAATATGAAACTGTAATACACATGAAAGGGAAAGTTTAATTTCTATTCTTCCAATGGATTAATTATATTAAGGTTTGCTCTTGAGTAATGAAATTAGATGTTGTACATAGCCCTTAAGGACGACAAACAGGACAATCATTTGAGAATAATACTAGTGGTGTCACTACAAGTGAACAAGGTAACTGGGCAGTCATATCTGGGACCAGAGGAGAAAATTAAGCTTAAAGGAAAACCTTAGTCCATTATCAAAGAGGCAATGACATTGGGAAGATAAAATTAAACTGGGAGTCAAACAGGAGAGAAGCAAACAGCTACTGTTTAGAGTTAGGAATTGGAAAACAGGAAAAGCAATCAAGAAAAAGGAGCAAGAAATGTCAAGGTCCATGACCATGGACATTTGGTCACCGCCCTGGAGCATCTAAGAGGCAGAAGAGGCAACGGACTCTTGGCATCTTGTACACAGATGACACACAACAAATAGTGGAGATGGTATGCATGAACAACTAGCACTAAATAAGGAGACCATGGGTCAAAATATTATGGATTGTTAAATAATTCAAAAGACTTATCTCTAAGAAAAAAAGGAAAAGCAGTCAAATTTGTGAAGCATCAAGCAAAAAGGTTATGTATTTATCGTAAAATGGAGATTTGGAGATTGTGGTAAAAATGTTTAGAAGAGAAAAAGCTTAATATTCTTTTTCTTATACAATTGCTCTATCCTGCATGGTTTTGGTTATTAATACAGCATACACATCAGGAGCTGAAGAGATTTATACACACCCCAGAGGAATTGTATAAGTTGTTCTCTGTTTCTCCAATACAGTTGCAAACCCTGAAGCAGCTTAATGCACTGCATGTTAATGGGCTTTTGGATATTCTTCAGGAAGTTATCAGAAAAGGGTTGGCAATGAGCTCCAATTACTGAAATCTGAGAGTCTCCAGTGGAAAGCATAACAATATAGACTTTGTAAAGCTGAGGAATCTCTAAAGACCAAGATAAATTTGATAGTCCAACACAAGGAAAATAATAACAATATGTTTTGTGATTTACTTTCTTTGTATTATGCTTTTGGAGGTCAGATATTTCAGAGGGGACTTTTCAAACTTGAAAATTGAAAATCAGGTAGTTTTTTTTTTAAAAAATAGACAAGACTTTGCATTGTTATAAAAATAGAAAGTGTTAAATAGGTAAGATAATTTATGCCAAAATATAGCACGATTAAACTACTGTTGAATATCAAAATTAAATGAGTTAAAACATGGCAAATATTAGGATAAATGGTAGAATTTAATTTAGTATATAATTCACATATAAGTCAGATTTTAACTCAGTTTTAATTTGTGGCTTTTTACTCTTCCTATTATATTTAAGGAGTTGAAAAACTATAATAGAATGTCTGTCATTTTATCTGTTATCTAAAATCTGAAGATGATTCCTTTTGAAGGAATTTCATGTTTTATGAGGCTCAGTAGAAAGCATGTTCCTGATTCCCACTGTTAAAGCCAAAGAATTTAGGTGTTTCTCTTGCCCCATATGAGATAGGAAGAAGACCTAGGTGAAAATTTTCCTGCTCCCTAGAATTTCAAATCTAGTAGCAGTGAAAACACAGCGAGAGTTAAGCAAATATTCACATATAGGGTAGCATGAATCTAACTACGAGGTCAGTGACAAAAATTCAGCAATGGTGGCATTGCTGTCAGTTGCCTTTCTACCCAAGCTATTCTCATGCTAGACTCTGTGTCTGCTGTCTGGTGTCACTTGTCTGCCTATGTTCTGAGGGAGGCTCTTTTCACCGATTTTCCATAGACTCTTTGAGATACTCAATATTCCCGCCATTTCTAAGTCTTTGTTCAATACGTCCTCTCAATGAGGTCTACCTAATATTTGAATCTGCTCCATCCCTCCCCACACACCCTGACACTTGTGCTTTAATCCACTCTTACCATGTACAATTTTTATAGCAGTTACTAAACTCCAATATGAAATATAACATATTTATAATTCTTATACTTTATTGTTTCCACCTTTGGAATTTAGTTGCAGGAGGGAAGAGACATTTGTGTCATTCACTTTTGAATCCTAATACCTAAAACAGGGCCTAGAACACAGTAAGATCCATTAAGTATTTGTAGCATGGAACCATGAATGAATGAATGAGTGAATGCTCATTCCTTTTTAGGACCCTTGCACTAACTATTCCTTTGTCTGGAATGTTTTTTTTTTTTCTCATTGCCACATAGTAGCTTCTTCTAGACATTCAGCCTTCAAAACCTCAAAGAAGCCTTTCCTAACAACACAATCTGAAAGTACTACAAGTCATTTGTCTTCCCATCTCCCTATTTTCATAGTTTTCATCACTATATAGTATTTTCTTATTTATCTATTTGTTTATTATATATCCTTTGCCCCATCCCACACAGAGTTATTCATCTCTCTCTTATTCTCTGAATCCCTAGAACCTAGGACAGTGATTGTCATACGTGAGGCACATATTTATTACATGAAAAATATCACAAAGCCAGCACATCAAATGAAAAGCATTACACAAATTATACATTAAAGGCAGAATCCAATGCAAACCTCTAATATGCCAAAGCCCCCTTAATAGATATTCTGCCAATTTAGTAGCCAAAGAATTCTAAACAAGAGGAAAATATTCAATATTACTATTTTTAGTAGGCTGCAACTATAACAGCTTCTCTAACTTAATCATTACATAGCTTTTACACATGGCTTAAACCCATAGAGCACTGAAAATCTTCAACTATATTACTCTTCCATTGCAGACTGTCTGGTACTGTGGGCAGAGAAAAGCTAATGCCAGATCTAAGTTAGGAGTATGCCTGGTGAGTTTGAATAACAGAGAATATTTCAGTGCAGATAGATCGCATTGACTGAGAATGAGAATAGAAATATATGGGGCAACTTCTGTTAACAGAAATGTTGCATGTGATATTTTGTAGAAATAGATTTTGTGCTAGTTGGATAAATCTGAAGAAAAAAAAGTGGTAGACTGCATGAAGTCATATGAAAGCAATTGGGTAGTATGAAAGAGGAAGTATGAGGAATAAGGATAGAAACAGTATTATGTTTATCTTATATAGACTCTGATTGACAAAATATTATTTTGAGATCTACTCATGGACTTTCACTTTATCTAAGGCTATCATCAGGTTGAAATACAGTAATACTTCAAGAAGGGCCAGTCTTGGGGCAGCTGGATGGCTCAGTCGGTTAAGTAACTGACTCTTGATTTCAGCTCAGGTCATGATCTATAGTTCGTGAGTTCAAGCCCTGCATTGGGCTCTGTGCTGACAGTGTGGAGCCTGCCTTGGATTCTGTTTCCTTCTCTCTCTGCCCCTCCATTGCTTGGTCTCTGATTCTTTCTCAAAATAATTAAAAATAAATTTTAAAAAAAGGTCCAGGCTTGACCAATTTATTTTAAGTTTTTACAATATTATGTGATAGTTGAAGCCATCCTGAAGTGTGATTTTCTTTTTTATAGAGTCTTCATTTGACTATAGTTTCCCCCTTAAATGTAATCTTTATGAGAGCATTGCCCTATTCACCACCATGTGGCCATAACCTAGAACAGTGTCTCAATGAGTATCTGTTAAATCAATCACTGTTTCCCTTTTAACTTGTTTCCTTTTGAATTGTACCCTTTACTTTAGTAAGTGTTCAAGGTCTCATGGCTTTCATTTGATATATTCATCTGACCAATGAATTTCTCTATCCTGATTTTCCTATCTTTGGGATTTCTTCATATCCATCATTTTCAACACATTTTCTTACTATGCATATATATATATAATCTTAAGTAAGTTTTGATTCAATATTAGGTAGAACTAAGTAAATCAAAATGATTCATTCATCCATGTACTTATTGAGCAGAGCACTATATTTATGGCTTTTACTAAATGTGCTGGCTTCAATTCTCAGGGTATTAAATATTTGATGAATTCCAAGACACAGAAAGGATCCCCAAAAAGCTGCTTCTCCAATAAAGAATAGACAGAGTAATGTAGTAAATACCATTATTTGAAATATTTTAAAAATAGTTGCAATAATTCAAAATTTTGATAGTCAATCTCCATTTAATATCATTGAGGGAACTGACTATACACAGAGCCTAAAAATGAATACTGGCACAGAGCCTAAAAAGGAATACTGGTTGTTATATAAGTAATAACAGCTTAACATGTATACATGTATATTTTATGTCTATGTATGTATTATACATTTATATCTGTGTGTGTATTCTAAAATGAGGTACATGTATAGAGTTTGCCCAAGTATGGCAGAAATGTCTTGAAAAGGAATGGGTGACAGTTGCAGCATGGTAGAACTGTCACAGTGATTTTATAAACATGGGTCACTGACCAATTGTTAGATTAATTACATATGATCGACTAAGGTGACTTTAAAGAGATTCTTAGGTTCTACCAACAAATATTCTGATTTGACAGGTTTGGGGTGAGGTACATAAATCTCTGTTTTTCTTAAATTATTTTCTTAAAGTTCCCCAGGTATTGTGGTAAGCACTCTGATTTGTGAAACATAATCTAGTGTTACTAGAGATGAGCAGAACCAAGCTAGACCTCAATGGTTTGCCACATTCCAGATAGACCCCCCCCCTTAACAGTCCAGGCAATTATTCTTGTTGGGTGCAAAATAACCAGGACCTAAAAGAGAGGGTCTTGTTATATAGATACCATCAGAATGCCAATATATTGTCAATGAGAAGTATAAATATCATGTGTATGTGAATACTTATCATAGCAAGGTATATGAGAAGCCAATCAACATCTGAAAGTTTGGGGCAAATATGAAATCAGGAAAATAGAGAGTTAGGTAAATTGAATTTTAATCTTAGAAGACACACATTCATGGTAGTTCTGTTAATGGGATGGGAAATAGTCAAAGTCTATTTGCTAATGCCTCCCTCTCTCTGAGAAGGGTTTATTTGGGCATTGACAGCATTTGTTTTATAATTCTTTCTTCGTTCTTTGCAGTCTTATATTGTGAGCCAACCTTTCGGATGACAGAGACTACATATTTTTTAATAAATTCTCTTAGAATACATTCAAGGTACAAGAGCCTAGGAGCTAGTGTGTTTCTTTTATGTGAATTAAATTATGTAAGTTCTAGTCCATTATGTCTTGAATTCATAATTTAATTTTTAGGAGGAAGTCTGATTTTTCTAAGTCTTCTATAAGAACTTCAAAATAGTGCCCAAATAATGACAAAAAGTCCTGTAGACACATGAAGTTTTTTCTACATTCTATCAAATATATGTGTTTATATATAAATATACTCATTTTTATCTTTTTTTATATAGACAAAGATTCAAGGAATTGTAAGGCAGGTGAACTTAAGCAAAAAAGATTCTGCACTAAGAATAGGAGGAACTGATTAGTGCACATAATCATGTGTAAATATATGAACATTATAGAAAGATAAATGAGCCCAAATTTCAATAGATGAGTTAGCTGCAAAACTATTTTCCCATCTCTGGGAGATAAATGACAATTAAAATGAGATGACAATGAGTAATAATGAAGGATATATGAACTTAAAAAGCATTGCTAGTAGGGGGGCCCTGGGTGGCTCAGTCGGTTGAGCATCCGATTTCAGCCAGGTCATGATCTCACAGCTTGTGAGTTTGAGCCCCGCGTTGGGCTCTGTGCTGACAGCTCAGAGCCTGGAGCCTGCTTCAGATTCTGTGTCTCCCTCTCTCTCTGCCCCTCCCCAACTCACATTTTGTCTGTCTCTCTCCCTCAAAAAAAAAAAAAAAAAAAAAAAAGCAGTGCTAGTAAAGAATGCAGAGGTGTAAAAGGGGTAAAAATCAGGGACCTGTACTGTAGATAGGCCATAATTACCATTGGTCTATAAGTGTTAGACTTATACTGATTATAGGTTCCCTGAAGATACAAAGGCACTAAGATGTGACTATAGTAAAATCATTTCTGGCCAAGTTGTTTCTCCCTTATTATAAGTAATCAAATGTTGGATGATTAAGTATCATTCTCACCAGATTTGATTAGTGCTATGATTTAGGGCTTTGTAATAACAAAATTCTCAGATCAAAGTAAATGGGCATGATTTAATTTAGAAATTCAACAAAGCATATATTTCATTCATAAAATTTTTACAATCCTGGACATGTCACTATACATCTTTGTCCTTTATTTTCAGTATTTCTAACTCTTTATATTCACTCATTCAGAGGATGAAGTGTATAATCCAATTCATTATGAGTTTGGATTACCAAAGATGGATTTTCTGTCAATGAAATATAAGATCCTTCATGTAGTGCAATTTCTCTTTTCCTCTTGACCTATTGACACCAATAATGGAGACTATGGACTTTCCCCTAATGTCTGTCCCCCCTTCTTTCTTATGAGAATAGAGCACCCCATGTGTTAGTTAGAACATAGTCACTGAGCTCCACAGTATGGCCACAGGATCCTAACAGAAATATGTGTCACTTTCTAGTCATCTACTTAAACATGCCTGCCCTAGGTATCCTCTACCTGTCTTCTTGCTGGCTGAGAAGTGGTGACAACTCGAACAACTTTGGAAGCCTGTGTTAACCATGAAAGATCTGCTCCATCCTCCCTGGCCCCCTTGCCATTCTGCCATGCATTCCTTGACTATTACATGAGAGATAAATAAATATCAATCTTCTTGATGATACTATATTAATTAAGTGACTAAAACATAGAGACTTCAAATAACCTTTCCACTCTCATGTCCTCATTACATTAGCCACAAATAAGATCACATTTTTTTAATTTGACTATATTTGTTTTAATTACCTCCAAGAGTCAGTTGCCCAAAGTAGCAATAATCCAGGATCTCTGTAGGGTCTGCCTCCATTCCTTGAAATACATTATACTTTATGGGAATTATGCAGCCCAAAGGGGGCACTGAACTTTCAAATACCAAACCAACAGAAATTTACCATGTTTGATGTTGGGCCACCTTATGTATTTAAATTTACAGGTCACTAGAATTAATATATTTGAGGAAAAGATAGTCATTTCCCCCTTCTTGGTAGAAGTATAAATTTTGATATTTAACATTAAAAAATTAAAAATATATAAATTCTTTTCCCAGAAATTCTGATCGTAGAAATGCAGTATACAAATATTCATTTATCCCTGACCATAGAGTAAAAATTATCACTTTTTCTCCAGTGAGGATAATATTAGCTGTGGCTTTCTCATTTAAAGCTTTTATTATCTTAAGGTATGTTTCCTCTAAATTTACTTTGTTGAGGGTTTTTATCAAGAATAGGTGCTGTACCCATTTAGCACTAAGGAATCTACTCCTGAAATCACTGTTGCACTATATGCTAATTTGGATGTAAATTTTTAAAAATAAAAAATAAAATTTAAAAAAAGAATGGATGCTGTACCTTGTCAAATGCATTTTCTGCATCTATTGAGAGGATCATGTGGTTCTTATCCTTTCTTTTATTGATGTGGTGTATCAGGTTTATTGATTTGTGAATATTGAACTACGTTTGCAACCCAGGAATAAATCCCACTTGATTGTGGTGAGTGATTTTTCTAATGCATTGTTGGATTCAGTTTGCTAGTGTTTTATTGAGAATTTTTGCATCCATGTTCATCAGGGATATTGGCCTATAATTCTCTTTTCTGGTGGAGTCATTATCTGGATTTGGGATCAGGGTAATGCTGGCCTCATAGAATGAATTTGAAAGTTTTCTTCCTTTTCTATTTTTTGGAATAGTTTGAGAAGAATAGGTATTAATTCTTCCTTAGATGTTTGTTAGAATTCACCTGTGAAGGCATCTGTCCCTGGACTTTTGTTTGTTGGGATTTTTTCGATTACTGATTCAATTTCTTTGCTGGTTATCTGTTCAAGTTTTCTATTTCTTCCTGTTTCAGTGTTGATAATTTATATGTTTGTAGAAATTTATACATTTCTTCCAGGCTGTCCAATTTGTTGGCATATAGTTTTTCCATAATATTCTCATATAATTGTTTCTATTTCTGTGGCACAGGTTGTTATTTCTCCCCTCTACTTTATAATTTTATTTATTGGGGTCCTTTCTCTTTTCTTTTTGGTAGGTCTGGCTAGAGATTTATCAATTTTATTAATTTCTTCAAAGAACGAGTTCCTGGTGTCACTGATCTGTTCTTTGTTTGTTTCTATATCATTTATTTCTGCTCTAATCTTTATTTTTTCCATTCTTCTGTTGGCGTTAGGGTTCTTTTACTGTTCTCTTTCTAGATCCCTTATTTGTTTTTAATGTTTATTTACTTTTGAGAGAGAGAGCATGTGCATGAGCAGAGAAGGGTCAGAGAGAGAAGGGGACAGAGGATCTGAAGCAGGCTCTGCGCTGACAGCAGATAGCCTGATGCGGGGCTCGAACTCATTAACTGTGAGATCACGACCTGAACTGAAGTTGAACACTTAACTGACTGAGCCACTCAGGCACCCCTATAGCTCTGTTAGATGTAAGGTTAATTTGTTTATTTGAGATTTTTTGTTTGTTTGTTTCTTGATATAGGGCTTTATTGCTATATACTTCCCTCTTAGGACTGCTTTTGCTATATACCAAAAGTTTTGGACCTCTGTGTTTCCATTTTCATTTGTCTCCATGTAATTTGTTTAAATATCTTCTTTGACTTCTTGGTTGACCCATTCATTGTTTAGTAGTATTTGTTTAGCCTCTTTTAAATTTTTTTCTTATGGTTTATTTCTAGCTTCATAACATTGCGGTCAGAAAAGGTACATCACAGTTATCTAATATGGTAGTCCTAGCCTCAGTAATCAGACAACAAAAAGAACTAAAAGGCAGTCAAATTGGCAAGGAAGAAGTAAAACTTTCATTATTTGCAGATGACCAGAAACTCTACACAGAAAACCAAAAAGATGTACCAAAAAACTGCCAGAACTGATGAACGAATTCAGTAAGGTCATAGGATACAAAAGCAATGTACAGAAATCTCTTGCATTTATATACACCAATAATGAAGCAGCAGAAAAAAAATCAAGGAATCAATCCCACTTACAATTTCACCAAAAACAGTAGGATACCTAGGAATAAACCTAACCAAAGAGGTGAAAGACTTGTACTTTGAAAACTAAAACACTGATGAAAGAAATTGAATGTGACACATACAAAAAATGGAAAAATATTCTATACTCATGCATTGGAAGAAGAACTATTGTTAAAATATCTACTGTACTCAAAATTACTTACAATTTAATGTGATCCCTGTCAATATACCATCAACATTTTTCACAGAGCTGGAACAAACAATCCTAAAATTTGTATGCAATCACAAAAGATCCCAAATAGCCAAAGCAACCTTGAAAAAGAAAAGCAAATCTGGAGATGTCACAATTCCAGATTTCAAGCTACATTACAAAGCTGTAGTCATCAAGACATTATGGTACTGGCACAAAAATATATAAATCAATATAACAGAATAGAAAACTCAGAAATAAACCAACAACTATATCATCGATTAATCTTCAATGAAGAAGGAAAGAATATCCAACAGAAAAAAGACAGTCTCTTCAACAATGGTATGGGGAAATTAGACAGCAATGTACAAAAGAGTGAAACTGGACCACTTTCCTACATCATACATAAAAACAAATTCAAAATGGGTTAAAGACCTAAATGTGACACTTGAAACTATAAAAATCCTAGAGGAGAACATAGGCATTAGCCTCTTTGACATTGGCCTTAGAAACTTCTTTCTAGACATATCTCTGGAGGCAAGGGAAACAAAAGCAAAATAAACTATTTGGACTACATCAAAATAAAAAGCTTCTGCATAATGAAGGAACAATAAATAAAACTAAAAGACTACCTTTGGAATGGGAGAAGATATTTGCAAGTGACATATCTGATAAAGGACTAGTATTCAAAATATATAAAAAATGTATAAAACTGAACACCCCAAGAAATGAATAATCCAATTAAAAAATGGGCAGAAAACACATAGACATTTCTCCAAAGAAGACATCCAGATGGCCAACAGACCCATGAAAAGATGCTCAATGTCACTCATCATCAGGAAAATACAAATACAATGAGATATCTCTTCACACCTGTCAGAATGACTAAAAAACAATACAAGAAAGAACAGGTGCTGGCAAGGATGTGGAGAAAGAGGAATCTTCCTGGACTGTTAGTGGGAATGCAAACTGGTGCAGCCACTCTGGAACTGTATAGTGTTTCCTCAAAAACTTAAAAATAGAAATATCCTATGATCCAGGAATTGCACTATTAGGTATTTACCCACAGAGAACAAAAGTACTAATTCATGCACCCCGATGTTTATAGCAGCATTATCTATTAAAGACAAACTAGGGAGGAGGAGCCAAGATGGAGGAACAGCATGGAAGTTTTTTGTGTGTCTCACATCCATGAAATACAGCCAGACCAACACTAAACTATCATGCACACCTAGAAAACTGACTGGAGGATTAACACAACATTCTGCACAACCTGAACTACAGAATCCAGCGGGTAAGCGGAGCAGAGAAGTGAACTTGGGGAGCAAGAGGTGCAGGAAGGGAGGTGCTTTTGCAAGCAGAGAGAGGATGGAGATGGGGTGGGGGGGAAGAATACAGGAAAAACACCCCTCCCCAAAAGCAGCTGGAGAGAAAGTGGAAAATTGGAAACAGCTACAGGGACTAAACTAAAAAGGGTGAAAGGAGAGGGTTTAAATTCCATTAAGACTGTAAACAAGGGGAGTGCAGTCTGCAACTCCACAGCTCCATACCTGGCATTGCTCTGGTGGGAAGGGCGAATCCCCAGGAACAGAGTGGGGTCCGGGAGGTTCTCGGCCACATGGGGAAAAGCAGTTCCACTGCTTAGTAGAGACTGTTGAAGTGACCTGGTCCCAGCAGACCCCAGAAAACAGCCACATTCACTGATGCTGGAGCAAGGTCGTTAAGGGTGAAGCCTGGTGCCAGATGTGTGTTGTGATCTTCCATAATCCCTGAAGCACTGCTGCTACACTATTTTGCAAACTTTTTCTGGGGCGGGCTGGCACCTGGCCACAGTCTCGGGGCACCGGCAGCAGCAAAGACCAACAAGCGTTCCTGGGTGCAAACGGCATTCGGCCATTGCTCAGTGAGACCCTCCCGCAGGGGGGCAGGATGGGTCAAAGCCACAGTCCTTCAGAAGTAAGGGGCTGGGGAAACAGCCACAACTGAGACAAAACTCGGGAGAGAGGTACTGCCTGGGGCCTGGTCACGGAGAGTGAAAAAGCATAGAGTGGACAAAAGCTGAAGAGAGAGGACAGGTGCGCGATAACTGATCCGGGAGAACAGACTGGGTTGCTGGGTGGCGCATTTTCACCACTCCCGCGCATGCGCATACGCACCTACTAGCACCACAACACTCCACCTCAGTAGGCTAGCAGCGCCATCTAGTGGAGAACGGAGCTGTTTCACTGAGCCCTGACCAACTGGGCCAACCTTGCTCTTCAAGAATACAAGTCTCAACACCGGCTTAGTTTATGGACTATAAAGTGCTACATAGACTGACTTCTAGGAGTAAACGAAGTTATTTCAGACCTACTTCAATCTGTAAGCAGGTCTATTCAATTTTCTTTCTTTTTTCTCTTTTTCACTTCTTTTCCTTGAATACAGAAAGAAAAATTCATTTTTATTTTCAATTTTTATTAAAAATATTTCTTTAATTTTTGTTCCTATATTTTTTACTTTTGTGTAATTTTTTTCAAATTCTATTTTACTTCCATCATTTTATTTTAGTCTACTTCGGTGTATTCACCTTTTCAAATTTTCAAAAAAATCGCCTTTTTTCTTTTTTCTTTTTCCTTTTTTTCTCTTTTTGTTTCTTTTCTTTTTCTTGAATGAAGAAAAAGAAAAATTCATTTTTACCTTCAATTTCTATTAAAAATATTTTTCTTTAATTTTTCACTATATTTTTTGCTTTTATGTAAAATTTTTCAAATTCTATTATACTTCCATCATTTTATTTTAGTCTACTACAGTGTATTCACTTTTTCAAATTTTCAAACGATTTCCTTTTTTCCTTTTCCTATTTTCTCTTTTTTTCTTTTTCGTTTCTTTTCTTTTTCTTAATATAGAAAAAGAAAAAATTCACTGTTATTTTTAATTTTAATAAAAATATTTTTCTTTAAATTTTTCTACTATATTCTTTACTTCTGTGTATATTTTTTCAAATTCTATTTTACCTCCATTTTCTCATTTTAGTTTACTGCAGTGTATTCATTCTTTCAAATTCTCAAACGATTTCCTTTTTTTTTTCTTTCCCCCTCTCCCATTTTTTTCTCTAATCTGTCAAACCACATTCAACACCCAGAACAAAACACACCTAGGATCTAGCGTCATTTATTCAATTTGTGTGTGTGTGTGTGTTTAATTTTTAAATTTTAATATTTTTTTAATTTTAATTTTTTTAATTTTAATTTTTCTACCTCATTAATTCCTTTTCTCCCTTCAAAATGACAAAATGAAGGAATTAACCCCAACAGAAAGAGCATGAAGAAACAACAGCCAGGGATTTAACCAACACAGATACAAGCAAGATGTCTGAACCAGAATTCAGAATCACGATAATACGAATACTAGCTGGAGTAGAAAATAGATTAGAATCCCTTTCTGCAGAGATAAAAGAAGTAAAAAAGAGTCAGAATGAAATAAAAATGCTATAACTGAGCTGCAATCATGGATGGATGCCGCTGCGGCAAGGATGGATGAGGCAGAACAAAGAATCAGCGATATAGAGGACAAACTTATAGAGAATAATGAAGCAGAAAAAAAAGAGGGAGCTTAAGGCAAAAGAGCACGATTTAAGAATTAGAGACATCAGTGACTCATTAAAAAGGAACAACATCAGAATCATAGGGGTCCCAAAAGAGGAAGAGACAGAAATAGGGGTAGAAGGTTATGTGAGCAAATCATAGTGGAAAACTTTCCTAACGTGGGGAAAGACACAGATATCAAAATCCAGGAAGCACAGAGGACCCCAGTAGATTCAACAAAAACCGATCATCAACAAGGCATATCATAGTCAAATTCACAAAATACTCAGGCAAGGAGAGAATCATGAAGCAGCAAGGGAAAAAAGTCCCTAACCTACAAGGGAAGACAGATCAGATTTACAGCAGACCTATCCACAGAAACTTGGCAGGCCAGAAAGGAGTGGCGGCATATATTCAGTGTGCTGAATCAGAAAAATATGCAGCCAAGAATTCTTCATACAGCAAGGCTGTCATTCAAAATAGAAGCAGAGATTAAAAGTTCCCCAGACAAACAAAAATTAAAGGAATTCGTGACCACTAAACTTGCCCTGCAAGATATTTTAAGGGGGACGCTCTGAGGGGAGAAAAGATGAAAAAATATATATACATAGAAATGAATAAATAATAAATACCAAAAGCAACAAATATTAGAAAGGTCCAGAGAACACCACCAGAAACTCCAACTCTACAAGCATCATAATGGCAATAAATTCTTACTTTCAGTACTCCCTCTAAACGTCAATGGACTCAATGCTCCAATCAAAAGACATAGGGTAACAGAATGGATATGAAAACAAGATCCATCTATATGCTGTTTAAAGAGACCCACTTAAGACCTAAAGACACCTTCAGACTGAAAATAAGGGGATGGAGAATCATCTATCATGCTAATGGTCAACAAAAGAAAGCCATAGTAGCCATACTTGTATCAGACAATCCAGACTTTAAAAAAAGACTGTAACAAGAGATGAAGAAGGGCATTATATCATAATCAAAGGATCTATCCACCAAGAAGACCTAACAATTGTCAAAATTTGTGTGCCAAATGTGACAGTACCCAAATATAAAAATCAATTAATCACAAACATAAAGACACTCATTGATAGTAATACAATAATAGTAGACTTCAACACCCCACTCACAACAATGGACAGATCATCTTATCAAAAAATCAACAAGGAAACAATGGCTTTGAATGACACACTTGACCAGAAGGACTTATATATAATTAGAACATTTCATCCTAAAGCAGCATATACATTCTTCTCCAGTGCATATGGAACGTTCTCCAAAATAGACCATATACTGGGACACAAATCAGCCCTCAGCAAGTACAAAAAGATCGAGATCATACCATGCATATTTTCATACCACAACACTGTGAAACTCAAAATCAACCACAAGAAAAAATTTATAAGGGTAACAAAAACTTGAAGACTGAAGAACTTCCTACTATAGAATGATTGAGCTAACCAAGCAGTTAAAGAGGAAATTGAAAACCATATGGAAGTCAATGAAAATGATATCACCACAACCCAAAACCTCTGGGATGCAGCAAAGCCAGTCATAAGAGGAAAGTATATAGCAATCCAGGTCTTCCTAAAGAAGAAAGAAAGATCTCAGATACACAACCTAACCTTACACCTTAAGGAGTTGGAAAAAGAACAGCAAATAAAACCCAAAACCAGCAGAAGACAAGATTAGAGCAGAAATTAATGTTATCGAAACCAAAAAAAATAGTAGAACAGATCAATGAAACCAGAAGCTGGTTCTTTGAAAGAATTAACAAAATTGATAAACCACTAGCCAGTCTTATCAAAAATAAAAAGGAAAGGATCCAAATAAATAAAATAAAGAATGAAAGAGTAGAGATCACAACCAACACAGCAGAAATAAGAACAATAAAAAGAGATATTTTGAGCAATTATATGCCAATAAAATGGGCAATCTGGAAGAAATGGACACATTCCTAGAAACATATACACTACCAAAACTGAAACAGAAAGAAATGGAAAATTTGAAAAGACCCATAACCAGTAAGGAAATCGAATTAGTAATCAAAAACCTGCCAAAACACAAGAATCCAGGGCCAGATGGCTTTCCAGGGAAATTCTACCAAACATTTAAGGGAGAGTTAACATCTATTCTCTTGAAGCTGTTCCAAAAAATAGAAATAGAAGGAAAACTACTAAACTCTTTCTATGAAGCCAGCATTACCTTGATTCCAAAACCAGAAAGAGACCCCACTAAAAAGGAAAACTATAGACCAATTTCCCTGATGAACATGGATGAAAAATTCCTCAACAAGATATTAGCCAACCGGCTCCAACAATACAATAAAAAAAATTATTCACCATGATCAAGAGGGATTTATACCTGGGATACAGGGCTGGTTCAATATCCACAACACAATTAACATAATTCATCACATCAATAAAAGAAAGGACAAGAACCATATGATCCTCTCAGTAGATGCAGAGAAAGCATTTGACAAAATACACCACCTTTCTTGATAAAAACCCTCAAGAAACTAGGGATAGAAGGAGCATACCTCGAGATCATAAAAGCCATATATGAACAGCCCAACGCTAATATCATCCTCAATGGGGAAAAATTGAGAGCTTTCCCCCTAAGGTCGGGAACAAGACAGGGATGTCCACTCTCACCACTGTTATTAAACATAGTATGGAAATCTTAGCCTCTGCAATCAGACAACACAAAGAAATAAAAGGCATCCAAACCAGCCAGGAGGAGGTCAAACTTTCACTTTTTGCAGATGACTTGATACTCTATATGGAAAACCCAAAGGATTCCACCAAAAAACTGCTAGAAGTGATTCATGAATTCAGCAAAGTTTCAGGATAAAAAATCAACACACAGAAATTGGTTGCATTCCTACACACCAACAATGAAGTGACAGAAAGAGAAATTAAGGAAGCAATCCCATTTACAGTTGCACCAAAAACCATAAAATACCTCCCAAAGAGGTGAAAAATCTATATGCTGAAATTACACAAAGCTTATGAAAGAAATTGAAGATGACACAAAAAAAATGGAAAAAGATTCCATGCTCCTGGATAGGAAGAACAAATATTGTTAATATGTCAATACTACCCAAAGCAATGTATATATTCAATGCAATTCCTATCAAAGTAACACTAGCATTCTTCACAGAGCTAGAACAGATAATCCTAAAATTTGTATGGAACCAGAAAAGACCCTGAATTGCCAAAGCAATCTTGAAAAAGAAAACCAAAGCTGGAGGCATCACAATCCCAGACTTCAAGCTATACTACAAAGTTGTAATCATGAAGACAGTATGGTACTGGCACAAGAACAGACACTCAGGTCAATGGAATAGAATAGAGAGCCCAGAAAT
Source organism: Prionailurus bengalensis (assembly GCF_016509475.1). NCBI lineage: Eukaryota > Metazoa > Chordata > Mammalia > Carnivora > Felidae > Prionailurus > Prionailurus bengalensis. Next base: position 90,938,014 of record NC_057350.1, on the reverse strand, counting down.
GGACCCACAAATGTATGGCCAACTAATCTCTGACAAAGCAGGAAGGAATATCCAATGCAATAAAGACAGTCTCTTCAGCAAGTGGTGCTGGGGAAACTGGACAGCCACATGCAGAAGAATGAACCTGGACCACTTTCTTACACCATACACAAAAATAAACTCAAAATGGATGAAAGACCTCAATGTAAGACAGGAAGCTATCAAAATCCTCAAGGAGAAAGCAGGCAAAAACCTCTTTGATCCTGGCCGCAGCAACTTCTTACTCAGCACATCTCCCGAGGGAAGGGAAACAAAAGCAAAAATGAACTACTGGGACCTCATCAAAATAAAAAGCTTCTGCACAGCGAAGGAAGCAATTTGCAAAACTAAAAGGCAAATAACAGAATGGGATAAGATATTTGCAAATGACATATCAGATAAAGGGTTAGTATCCAAAATCTATAAAGAACTTATCAAACTCAACACCCAAAAAATAAATAATCCAGTGAAGAAATGGGCACAAGACATGAATAGACACTTCTCCAAAGAAGACATCCAGATGGCCAACCAACAAATGAAAAAATGCTCAACATCGTTTATCAGGGAAATACAAATGAAAACCACAATGAGATACCACCTCACACCTGTCAGAATGGCTAACATTAACAACTCAAGCAACAATAGATGTTGGTGAGGATGTGGAGAAAGAGGATCTCTTTTGCATTTTTGGTGGGAATGCAAGCTGGTGCAGCCACTCTGGAAAACAGTATGGAGGTTCCTCAAAAAACTAAAAATAGAACTAGCCTACGACCCAGCAATGGCACTACTAGGCATTTATCCAAGGGATACAGGTGTGCTGTTTTGAAGGGACACAGACACCCCCATGTTTATAGCAGCACTATCAACAATAGCCAAAGTATGGAAAGAGCCCAAATGTCCATCAATGGATAAATGGATGAAGAAGATGTGGTATATATATACAATGGAGTATTACTCACCAATCAAAAAGAATGAAATCTTGCATTTGCAACTACGTGGATGGAGCTGGAGGGTATCAGGCTGAGTGAAATTAGTCAGAGAATGACAAAAATCATATGACTTCACTCATATGAGGACTTTAAGAGACAAAACAGATGAACATAAGGGAAGGGAAACAAAAATAATATAAAAACAGGTAGGGGGACACAACAGAGGAGACTCATAAATATGGAGAACAAACTGAGGGTTACTGCAGGGGTTGTGGGAGGGGGGATGGGCTAAATGGGTAAGGGGCACTAAGGAATCTACTCCTGAAATCGTTGTTGCACTATACGCTAACTAATTTGGATGTAATTTTTAATAAATAAATAAATAAATTAATTAATTAATTAATAAAAGACAAAATATGGAAATAGTCCAGTGTCCATTGACAGATAATGAATAAAGAAGATCACACACACACACACACACACACACAGACACACGCACACTGGAATATTATTCAGCCATCAAAAAGAATGAAATCTTGCTGTTTGCAATGACATGGATGGAGCTAGAGAGCATTATGTTAAGAGAAACAGAGAGAAACAAATACCATATGATTTCACTCATATATGGAATTTAAGAAACAAAACAATTGAAAAATAGTGGGGAAAAAGAAGGAATCAAACCAAGAAAGAGGTTCTTAACTATAGAGAACAAACTGAGGGTTTCTGGAGGGGAGGTTGGTGCGAGGATGGGTAAAATAAGTGATAGGGTTTAAGGAGTACATTTGCTGTGATGAGCACCAGGTGTTGTATGGAAGTGTTGAATCACTATATAATACACTTGAAAGTAATATTACATTGTACGTTACTAATTGGGATTTGAATAAAAACTTTAAAAAAATAAAATGAAATAAAAAAGACACCTCTAAAATAAGACAAAATAAAACAACAAAATGAAAATAAAATAAAATAAATAAAATAAAATAAAATAAAATAAAATAAAATGCATTTAAAAATAAACCAAAAACAGGGTGCCTGGGTGGTTCAGTCAAGTCATAATCTCGTGGTCCGTTAGTTCAAGCCCGCATCACGCTCTGTGCTGACAGCTCAGAGCCTGGAGCCTGCTTCAGATTCTGTGTCTCCCTCTCTCTCTGCCCCTTCCCCACTCGCACTCTGTCTCTCTCCTTCTCTCTCTCAAAAGTAAATATACCTTAACAAAAAATTAAGAAAACATACAAAACATTTTAGCTGTATCTTAAAATAAAAATACTCAACATGGAAAAAATGACAAATACTTATATATTTATTCATATACATATTCATTAATATATGTATACATATATTCATATATGTATTTCTTGCAAGGTTATTTTGAATAGAAAAGTAATTAAAACCGACATCATCTGGAAATAGGGGTCTTTTGTATGTGTTTGTGTGTGTTTCCCTTCAAAAAAATTATTGGTTAAATAAATTATGGCAGATCTCGGAAATTATATTTTACACAGTTATTTAAAAGTGAAACAGATTTCACTTTACAGACTATTAACTGATAAGTACATGTTACAAAATATTTATAACAACCATACTTTATTTTAATGCATATTTACAGAAACATAGACAATTTCTGGAAGAATACACAAATATCTCTTAAGAGGTAAATTTTGGAAGGTATGAATAGAATTGCAGGTGAGTGAAAGAAATTTTAACTTTTTGTCACTTCTAAAATAAATAACTGAATGTCTTTTAATGAAATATTATGAAATAATATATATATACATACAATATGTATATATATAGCCATGGGAAAAATATTTGCAAAGCAAGTGAGAAAAACAAAAAAAATTAGAATTAACCTAAACCCAATGATCTATTTTACTTTCAGCAAAAGTTTTTTCAGTGAAAAAAAAAAGAGCATGAACATAATTAAACCTTTGGCTCTACAAATCTGTAAGAAATATAGGGAATAGAGGCATAAAGGGAAAAAGTTAACCCCACAAGTAATCAGCCAAATCCATAATATGCTGTTTTCTACAGTGAAAGTGACCTGAGTTTTTCAACAAATAAATGAAATAAAAAATAAAGTAAAATAAAAAACAAAAGTGATAAAGGACTGCAAAGTAAAAAAGTTCTGAGACATATAAGACCCAAATATAATATATTTGCTCAGATCCTTATATGAAAAGCTACAAAATGAATTCTTGCATTCTTGGGAAAACTGATAAAATCTGAAAATGAACAACAGTATATTCATTATTATGAAATTATTACTAATTTTCTCAGTTGTGATAATGGTATTATAGTTAAGGAAGAAAAAAAAATTTTTAGCAATGTATATAATGTTTGCTACCTACTTTCAAATGTTAAAATATGCATCCAAAATGTTTGGATAGAGAAGTTTGAACATGGTCTTGGTATTAGATGATATTCAGAAATTATTGTCAATTTTATTAGATGTGATGTCATTTTGGACAACCAGAACCCTAAGTTCACAGTAGACCACAGTGCTAATAAAAGATCATCATAGTGGTACCTGGGTGGCTCAGTTAAGTATCTGACTCTTGATTTCGGCTCAGGTCATGATCTCACATTTCGTGAGACAGAGGCCCACATGGGACTCTGCACTAATAGCACAGAACCTGCTTGGCATTCTCTTTTTCCCTCTCTCTCTTGCCCCTCCCCTGCTTGTACACTCTCTCTCAAAATAAATAAATACACACTTTTTAAAAAGTTAAGAGAAACAGTCAAGAGAAGATACAGCACATTGAAGAAAAGAAAATAAATTATAAGCCTGAATTCTCCCTGTATATTAAACTGAAACACAAGGATCACTCTTGGGGCACTTTCTTTATAATTTATTTTATTTTAAAATATGTTCCTAATATAAGAAAATAAGCTGTTGTTTTCAATGAGAATGACAAATCGTCCTCAGTTCCTTCCCTCCTAATTTAATTAAACTTCATATCAGTCAAGAAAGACCCTTAGTGTTCTTTCCACGACCAGATATCTTGCCCAATATTCAAGAATTAGACGGCCTTAAGAATAGGATCAAAGGTAAAATGAATCCAAATTTCATGCAAAACAATATTTTAACCATTAAAAACTATAGAAGTGAAATCATCTTATAGATGCCTTCAACGATCTTATCAGGGAATACACTTCTCTCTGCCTATCATGATGTTTTATTCCCTGTGTCACTTTTGCACATGGGTCTAATCAACTTTGTAACCATATTACTCCAGTGAAACTGTCATTCATGAGGACATTGATGATCTCCATGTTATCAGAATGCAAAAGTCATTATTCTGGCCACGTTTTACTTGACATTTTAGAGATCGCCACACTTGCTGACAATACTTCTTTAAACACTTTTTGTCTCTCGGGACAACCTGATGTCACTAGCCACTCCTTCTCAGTCTCCTTACTCTTTGTGTTGCAATGGACCTCTAAAACTGAAGTGTCCCAGGCTCAGTTGTCTTTCTTACCTTTTCTTGACATTTTCTCCTGATGATTTTTTCCAAGCTCAAATTTACAATCTATCTTCACATTGTTGATTCTCATATTCATATCTCCAGATTTGACCTGTTCCTACAACAGGTTTAAATATTTTCCATACCATCTTTCCTTGGATTTATGAGAGATTTATGATTCCTTTCTTTCCTTTAATATCTTTATTTAATTCATCAGTGTGTCTTTTTATATTTTCCAAACATATCCCATATTCACCCACTTTTTCCCGTCTATTTCTACCATCCCAATCCAAATCACTTAAAATAATGTAATGGTCCTATTATCACCCCAATTACAGTTTAGTGTTTTAAAATTTTTTTAACGTTTTTTTTTTCTGAAATTTATTGACAAATTGGTTTCCATACAACACCCAGTGCTCATCCCAAAAGGTGCCCTCCTCAATACCCATCACCCACCCTCTCCTCCCTCCCACCCCCCATCAACCCTCAGTTTGTTCTCAGTTTTTAACAGTCTCTTATGCTTTGGCTCTCTCCCATTCTAGCCTCTTTTTTTTTTTTCCTTCCCCTCCCCCATGGGTTCCTGTTAAGTTTCTCAGGATCCACATAAGAGTGAGACCATATGGTATCTGTCTTTCTCTGTATGGCTTATTTCACTTAGCATCACACTCTCCAGTTCCATCCACGTTGCTACAAAAGGCCATATTTCATTTTTTCTCATTGCCATGTAATATTCCATTGTGTATATAAACCACAATTTCTTTATCCATTCATCAGTTGATGGACATTTAGGCTCTTTCCATACTTTGGCTATTGTTGAGAGTGCTGCTATGAACATTGGGGTACAAGTGGCCCTATGCATCAGTGCTCCTGTATCCCTTGGATAAATTCCTAGCAGTGCTATTGCTGGGTCATAGGGTAGGTCTATTTTTAATTTTCTGAGGAACCTCCACACTGCTTTCCAGAGCGGCTGCACCAATTTGCATTCCCACCAACAGTGCAAGAGGGTTCCCGTTTCTCCACATCCTCTCCAGCATCTATAGTCTCCTGATTTGTTCATTTTGGCCACTCTGACTGGCGTGAGGTGATACCTGAGTGTGGTTTTGATTTGTATTTCCCTGATAAGGAGCGACGCTGAACATCTTTTCATGTGCCTGTTGGCCATCCGGATGTCTTCTTTAGAGAAGTGTCTATTCATGTTTTCTGCCCATTTCTTCACTGGGTTATTTGTTTTTCGGGTGTGGAGTTTGGTGAGCTCTTTATAGATTTTGGATACTAGCCCTTTGTCCGATATGTCATTTGCGAATATCTTTTCCCATTCCGTTGGTTGCCTTTTAGTTTTGTTGGTTGTTTCCTTTGCTGTGCAGAAGCTTTTTATCTTCATAAGGTCCCAGTAATTCACTTTTGCTTTTAATTCCCTTGCCTTTGGGGATGTGTCGAGTAAGAGATTGCTACGGCTGAGGTCAGAGAGGTCTTTTCCTGCTTTCTCCTCTAAGGTTTTGATGGTTTCCTGTCTCACATTTAGGTCCTTTATCCATTTTGAGTTTATTTTTGTGAATGGTGTGAGAAAGTGGTCTAGTTTCAACCTTCTGCATGTTGCTGTCCAGTTCTCCCAGCACCATTTGTTAAAGAGGCTGTCTTTTTTCCATTGGATGTTCTTTCCTGCTTTGTCAAAGATGAGTTGGCCATACGTTTGTGGGTCTAGTTCTGGGGTTTCTATTCTATTCCATTGGTCTATGTGTCTGTTTTGGTGCCAATACCATGCTGTCTTGATGATGACAGCTTTGTAGTAGAGGCTAAAGTCTGGGATTGTGATGCCTCCTGCTTTGGTCTTCTTCTTCAAAATTCCTTTGGCTATTCGGGGCCTTTTGTGGTTCCATATGAATTTTAGGATTGCTTGTTCTAGTTTCGAGAAGAATGCTGGTGCAATTTTGATTGGGATTGCATTGAATGTGTAGATAGCTTTGGGTAGTATTGACATTTTGACAATATTTATTTTTCCAATCCATGAGCAGGGAATGTCTTTCCATTTCTTTAAATCTTCTTCAATTTCCTTCAGAAGCTTTCTATAGTTTTCAGCATACAGATCCTTTACATCTTTGGTTAGATTTATTCCTAGGTATTTTATGCTTCTTGGTGCAATTGTGAATGGGATCAGTTTCTTTATTTGTCTTTCTGTTGCTTCATTGTTAGTGTATAAGAATGCAACTGATTTCTGTACATTGATTTTGTATCCTGCAACTTTGCTGAATTCCTGTATCAGTTCTAGCAGACTTTTGGTGGAGTCTATCGGATTTTCCATGTATAATATCATGTCATCTGCAAAAAGCGAAAGCTTGACTTCATCTTTGCCAATTTTGATGCCTTTGATTTCCTTTTGTTGTCTGATTGCTGATGCTAGAACTTCCAGCACTATGTTAAACAGCAGCGGTGAGAGTGGGCATCCTTGTCGTGTTCCTGATCTCAGGGAAAAAGCTCTCAGTTTTTCCCCGTTGAGGATGATGTTAGCTGTGGGCTTTTCATAAATGGCTTTTATGATCTTTAAGTATGTTCCTTCTATCCCGACTTTCTCAAGGGTTTTTATTAAGAAAGGGTGCTGGATTTTGTCGAAGGCCTTTTCTGCATCGATTGACAGGATCATATGGTTCTTCTCTCTTTTTTTGTTAATGTGATGTATCACGTTGATTGATTTGCGAATGTTGAACCAGCCCTGCATCCCAGGAATGAATCCCACTTGATCATGGTGAATAATTCTTTTTATATGCCGTTGAATTCGATTTGCTAGTATCTTATTGAGAATTTTTGCATCCATATTCATCAGGGATATTGGCCTGTAGTTCTCTTTTTTTACTGGGTCTCTGTCTGGTTTAGGAATCAAAGTAATACTGGCTTCATAGAATGAGTCTGGAAGTTTTCCTTCCCTTTCTATTTCTTGGAATAGCTTGAGAAGGATAGGTATTATCTCTGCTTTAAACGTCTGGTAGAACTCCCCTGGGAAGCCATCTGGTCCTGGACTCTTATTTGTTGGGAGATTTTTGATAACCGATTCAATTTCTTCGCTGGTTATGGGTCTGTTCAAGCTTTCTATTTCCTCCTGATTGAGTTTTGGAAGCGTGTGGGTGTTCAGGAATTCGTCCATTTCTTCCAGGTTGTCCAATTTGTTGGCATATAAGTTTTCATAGTATTCCCTGATAATTGTTTGTATCTCTGAGGGATTGGTTGTAATAATTCCATTTTCATTCATGATTTTATCTATTTGGGTCATCTCCCTTTTCTTTTTGAGAAGCCTGGCTAGAGGTTTGTCAATTTTGTTTATTTTTTCAAAAAACCAACTCTTGGTTTCGTTGATCTGCTCTACAGTTTTTTTAGTTTCTATATTGTTTATTTCTGCTCTGATCTTTATTATTTCTCTTCTTCTGCTGGGCTTAGGCTGCCTTTGCTGTTCTGCTTCTAGTTCCTTTAGGTGTGCTGTTAGATTTTGTATTTGGGATTTTTCTTGTTTCTTGAGATAGGCCTGGATTGCAATGTATTTTCCTCTCAGGACTGCCTTTGCTGCGTCCCAAAGCGTTTGGATTGTTGTATTTTCATTTTCGTTTGTTTCCATATATTTTTTAATTTCTTCTCTAATTGCCTGGTTGACCCACTCATTCGTTAGTAGGGTGTTCTTTAACCTCCATGCTTTTGGAGGTTTTCCAGACTTTTTCCTGTGGTTGATTTCAAGCTTCATGGCATTGTGGTCTGAAAGTAAGCATGGTATAATTTCAATTCTTGTAAACTTATGAAGGGCTGTTTTGTGACCCAGTATATGATCTATCTTGGAGAATGTTCCATGTGCACTCGAGAAGAAAGTATATTCTGTTGCTTTGGGATGCAGAGTTCTAAATATATCTGTCAAGTCCATCTGATCCAATGTCTCATTCAGGGCCCTTGTTTCTTTATTGACCGTGTGTCTAGATGATCTATCCATTTCTGTAAGTGGTGTATTAAAGTCCCCTGCAATTACCACATTCTTATCAATAAGGTTGCTTATGTTTATGAGTAATTGTTTTATATATTTGGGGGCTCCGGTATTCGGTGCATAGACATTGATAATTGTTAGCTCTTCCTGATGGATAGACCCTGTAACTATTATATAATGTCCTTCTTCATCTCTTGTTACAGCCTTTAATTTAAAGTCTAGTTTGTCTGATATAAGTATGGCTACTCCAGCTTTCTTTTGGCTTCCAGTCGCATGATAAATAGTTCTCCATCCCCTCACTCTCAATCTAAAGGTGTCCTCAGGTCTAAAATGAGTCTCTTGTAGACAGCAAATAGATGGGTCTTGTTTTTTTATCCATTCTGATACCCTATGTCTTTTGGTTGGCGCATTTAATCCATTTACATTCAGTGTTATTATAGAAAGATACGGGTTTAGAGTCATTGTGATGTCTGTATGTTTTATGCTTATAGTGATGTCTCTGGGACTTTGTCTCACAGGGTCCCCCTTAGGATCTCTTGTAGGGCTGGTTTAGTGGTGACAAATTCCTTCAGTTTTTGTTTGTTTGGGAAGACCTTTATCTCTCCTTCTATTCTAAATGACAGACTTGCTGGATAAAGGATTCTTGGCTGCATATTTTTTCTGTCTAGCACCCTGAAAATCTCTTGCCAATTCTTTCTGGCCTGCCAAGTTTCAAAAGAGAGATCAGTCACGAGTCTTATAGGTCTCCCTTTATATGTGAGGGCACGTTTACCCCTTGCTGCTTTCAGAATTTTCTCTTTATCCTTGTATTTTGCCAGTTTCACTATGATATGTCGTGCAGAAGATCGATTCAAGTTACGTCTGAAGGGAGTTCTCTGTGCCTCTTGGATTTCAATGCCTTTTTCCTTCCCCAGTTCAGGGAAGTTCTCAGCTATGATTTCTTCAAGTACCCCTTCAGCACCTTTCCCTCTCTCTTCCTCCTCTGGGATACCAATTATGCGTATATTATTTCTTTTTAGTGTATCACTTAGTTCTCTAATTTTCCCCTCATACTCCTGGATTTTTTTATCTCTCTTTTTCTCAGCTTCCTCTTTTTCCATAACTTTATCTTCTAGTTCACCTATTCTCTCCTCTGCCTCTTCAAGCCGAGCTGTGGTGGTTTCCATTTTGTTATGCATTTCGTTTAAAGCGTTTTTCAGCTCCTCGTGACTGTTCCTTAGTCCCTTGATCTCTGTAGCAAGAGATTCTCTGCTGTCCTGTATACTGTTTTCAAGCCCAGCGATTAATTTTATGACTATTATTCTAAATTCACTTTCTGTTATATTATTTAAATCCTTTTTGATCAGCTCATTAGCTGTTGTTATTTCCTGGAGATTCTTCTGAGGGGAGTTCTTCCGCTTGGTCATTTTGGATAGTCCCTGGCGTGGTGAGGACCTGCAGGGCACTTCCCCTGTGCTGTGGTGTATACCTGGAGTTGGTGGGCGGGGCCGCAGTCAGACCTGATGTCTGCCCCCAGCCCACCGCTGGGGCCACAGTCAGACTGGTGTGTGCCTTCTCTTCCCCTCTCCTAGGGGCGGGATTCACTGTGGGGTGGTGTGGCTCGTCTGGGCTACTTGCACCCTGCCAGGCTTGTGATGCTGGGGATCTGGCGTATTAGCTGGGGTGGGTAGGCAAGGTGCTCGGGGGCAGGAGGGGCAGGCTTAGATCGCTTCTCCTTAGGTGATCCACTTCAGGAGGGGCCCTGTGGCAGCGGGAGGGAGTCAGATCCGCTGCCGGAGGTTTGGCTCCGCAGAAGCGCAGAGTTGGGTGTTTGCGCGGAGCGAGCAAGTTCCCTGGCAGGAACCGGTTCCCTTTGGGATTTCGGCTGGGGGATGGGCGGGGGAAATGGCGCTGGCGAGCGCCTTTGTTCCCCACCAAACTGAGCTCTGTTGTCAGGGGGCTCAGCAGCTCTCCCTCCCTTTGTCCTCCAGCCTTCCCGCTTTCCGAGCAGAGCTGTTAATTTCTGACCTCCCAGACGCTAAGTCGCGCTTGCTGTCGGAACACAGTCCGCCCGGCCCCTCCGCTTTTGCAAGCCCGACTCGGGGGCTCTGCTTGGCCGGCGAGCCGCCCCTCCGCCCCGGCTCCCTCCCGCCAGTCCGTGGAGCGCGCACCGCCTCGCCGCCCTTCCTACCCTCTTCCGTGGGCCTCTCGTCTGCGTTTGGCTCCGGCGACTCTGTTCTGCTAATCCTCTGGCGGTTTTCTGGGTTATTTAGGCAGGTGTAGATGGAATCTAAGTGATCAGCAGGACGTCCGGTGAGCCCAGCGTCCTCCTAAGCCGCCATCTTGCCGCAACTCCCCAAAATTTTTTTAACGTTTTTAATGTTTATTTATTTTTGAGACAGAGAGAGACAGAGCACGAACAGGGGAGGGGCAGAGAGAGGGAGACACAGAATCTGAAACAGGCTCCAGGCTCTAAGCTGTCAGCACAGAGCCCGACGCGGGGCTTGAACTCACGGACCGTGACATCATGACCTGAGCTGAAGTCCAACGCTTAACCGACCAAGCCACCCAGGCGCCCCCAGTTTAGTGTTTTAAATTGTGCAATTTTCCAAAACTACACAATAGTCTGAAATAAAAAATCATTTTATACCTATCATCCATATTCAATAATTATCAAAATATATCCATGCTTACCTAATTTTTCCCTTTGCTATTTCTTTTTCTTTTTCCTTTTTTAAATGAATATTCAAAATAAAATCATAGACTTTCTCTTATTTTACTCACAAATACTTCAGTATGCATGCAAAACAGATAAGCACTTTTGCACATGATCGCCACACCATGATTACATTAACAAAAATAATTCCTATATATTACCTAATAATCCAGTTCATATCAACATTTCTTAGATATTCTTAACTGTTTTTTCATGATTGCTTTCTTTGATTTCTTTGAGTCAGCATACAAGAAAGTTCTACACATGACATGCCACTGTTCTCTCTTACATCTCTACTCTACAACGATTCCCTTACCTTTTGCTAATGCAATTGTTTCTTTTCACAGAAAAGATAAACCAGAACACTTCTCTAGAATTTCCAATATTCTATATTGGCTGCTTCTTCAATGTGTCCTCAGGTTATTTCTATAGCTGCTATACTTTCGAACGCTGTTAGTTAAAACAAGAGGTTGGATGAAATTCAACTTCCATTTCATAGGTAAAAATCCATCAAAGACACGGCTGTAAACTTTCTATTGCATCACATGCTGAAATTTATTATGTCTGCTTATCCCTCTGTATGCTTAAATGGATTAATTGGATCAGGTTGGTTTTATACATCTTCCTTCCTTTATTTAGTTCCCTGTCAAAGTAAAATCTAATGTTTTATTTTTCTCAATATATCTCCCTGCATCTAATGGTAAATACATAGGCAATTTGGTTAGATTGTCAAATTTATCTCTGTAGAGCTTATGCCATTTTGTATTCCTACCAGCTAAGTATAAGAATGCCTGCTCCCTCACACCTTTACCAAGTCAAGTTTTTGAACTTTTGACTATCTAATGTATGAGAAATAATATATCAGGATTATAATTTTAACTTGTATATCCAGTATTCTAAGTGAAGCTGAACATCATTCCATATGCTTATGAGTCTTTTTACTTACTTTTGCCCAATCCTTTGTTGATTTGTTTGTATTTTTTATAGTTTTAAGTTTTTATTTAAATTCCAGTTAAATAACATACAGGGTAATATTAGTTTCAGGTGTAGAATTTAGAGATTCATCACATACACACAACATCCAGTGCACATTACAAGTGCCCTCCTTTATCCCCATCACCCATTTAGCCCATCCACCTGTCCACTTCCCCTCCAGAAACTCTTAGTTTGTTCTTTATTGTTAAGAGTTTGTTTTTATGGTTTCCTTCTCTTTTTCCTCCTATGTTAATTTGTTTCCTTTCTTAAATTCCAGATATGAGTGAAATCATATGGTATTTATCAGTATTCATTACTGAGGTAATGATTTTCTTTTGTTTCTACAGGCTCTGAGTGCTGGTTATTTTTATACATATTTAATTAAAATAATTTGGAAATTTTCTTTATTTTGGATATTCTGGATAGTTTAATTAACAACAGGATTTTTTGATCTATAACTTTTGTATTGTCATGTGAGCTCGTCTGAGCTTGGTGCATTTTATGAGGCAAACTTTTATAAATTTTTGTATATTTTTAAAAACAGAAACTGTCTTTTAAAATGAATTTATCTATTTTTTTCTTAAAGCTACCCATTTCATCTGGATTTTTAACTTTATTGACAATTTAACAAAGCAGTTTCATGATTTTTTTTTTGCAAACTTCTCTGTTCTGATGGTAATATTTTACTTAGTATTTCTTATGTGTATCCGTGCTTTCTCCCTCACACAGGCTCTTCCATTATTAATGTTATCACCACGAAAATGATTTTCTACATTGCTGAAATGTTTGTATTCGCTCTGTACATGGTCAACACCCCCACCCCTTGGCCTGCATTCTCCAGTTCTGGGAATCAGCAAATGCCCCAAAAGTAATATGGGGAGAAATACTGGTTTATCTCAGTGCTTTTCCCTTTTATCTGGGATCATGTCCCAGGAAGTTCTGGTGGCTTTAGCTGTTCTCTGATTCTCTCAAAAATCATTGTTGTAGTAGAAGATGTTGTTTTGGTGTTTTATCAAGCACCAAGAGAGTGAGCTCATGCTCACGCTCTCTCTATCTCTCTCTCTCAAAATAATAAATAACTATATTTTTAATTAAAAAAAAACAAAGTATAACTTTAAACATAACATCTAGGATATGAACAGCTTTCTACAATTTGTGTGATTTTGGTTGGGTGGTTTAATCTTGGAAAGCTCTTATTATTTTCATCTATAAAATGAAGAAAGGAAATTAGAACACCTAAAATTTCCTGACTTATCACAATATACTTTTATACTTTAACATGAAAATATACAGTATAATCTAGCTAATTTAAAACATTATCAGTATATTTGTTCCCCTAGGGATTTTATTGTACATATTAATTTTTACCAGGGAATTACATTCTTTTTATCTCAATTATTTTAATACATTTTTAACCTGTTACGTATAATAAACAATATTAGGTACAAAATAAAATATAGCGGAGGAATTAAGATGGGAGAGTAGCAAAGGGATCCTGGGCTTGTCTCATCCCTTGAACACAGCTATATCAAATCATTTTGAACACCTAGGAAATTGACTTGAGGATTAACAGAACAATCTGCATAATTTGATGGAGAGAACACAGCAGGCAAGTGGTGCTGAGAGGTGAACTGGGGGAGAGAAGACCCACAGTGTTGCAGAGGAAGGGAGACATTTTCACAGAGAGGAGAAAGACAGAGGGGGGTGCGGGGAGAGCAGTGCATCAGGTTTGTGCAAGAAAGCACTCCCCCCAAAAGCAGCTAGAGAGAAAGAGTGAAAACATGTACAGGGGACTGCACAAGAAAACTGTTCCCCAAAACCATTGATGGGGAGAAAAGGAGAGGGTTTCAATATCGCCGGATTTTTTTATAAAAAGCAGAACAGAGTCTGAAGTTTCAGAGGCCCTGCAAGAAAGCAGGGCAGAGCCCAGGGAGTGGGCAGCCCAGTCTGAGGATCCCGTGGGTCACACTGGGAGACATGGTTCCCCTGCTTAGAGTGCATTTGGTACAGGTGATATGACCTCTCCATGGGCAGAAGACCAGGCAGGCGACATCAAGCTGCCTCGTTCACCCAGCAAACCCTGGCACCAGCTATGTGTTGTATGATTTACCATAACCTCTGAGCCACTGCCACTGTACATTGATGCTACTCTTTTCTGGGACAACCTGGCCCTGGCCACAGCAAGAAGACTCTCCTCCAGAAGACTGCTGCAGTTCTGAACTGCAGGGTTCTCTCAAGTGTGGGGTTTTGAAACAGCCGTGCCTGAGATAAAAATCTGAAGAGAGCCAGCACCTAGTAGGCAGACAACTTGGACAGTCAAGGCAAAGGCAGGAAACTGACAGAAGCAAGGGACACAGGAAGAATGACTGATCGCAGGTCTGTGAGTGTACAGACTTCCCACTCTGGAGACTAAAGAGCAGGGTGAAGCCATTTTCACCATTAGCTCACCAACATTAATCAACAACAGTGAGCTAAACTGCACCACCAAGCTGAGAATGGAGCCATTACACCAAGCCCTGTCCCTCTGTGCCTGTAGGTATATATCCACCAGGGCAAGTCAGTCTGAGAATCTGAGCAGCAGTCTCCTCCCCCAGATCAGCACAAATCCCTCCCAGGAGGGACTGACCATAGACTGTGGCAAAGGTTCAGCTCTAGGGGAAACTAGATCTAACTTCATTTGGGTTTTTTTGATTGTTCATTTTTACTGTTGTTGTTGCTTCTGTTTTTGTTGTTGTTGTTTTCATTTGTTTCTTGGATACAGAAGAAGCAAATTTTTTTTTTATTTTTTCATTTTATTTTTTCTATTATTTTTTCAATTTCCGTTTTTTTTAATTTTTAACTTTTTTCTCTCTTCTTTTCTCTTTTCTCTTTTTTCTATCAAGCTTCTCCTAACAAGCAGACCAAAACACACCTATGATCTAGCTCCCTTTATTTGATTTCTTAAAAGTTTTTAATTTTGGGGATGCCTGGGTGGCTCAGTCAGTTAAGCATCTGACTCCTGGTTTTGGCTCAAATCATAATCTCATGGTTCATGAGATCAAGGCTTGCATCAGGTTCCATGCTGATATCTCAGAGCCTGCTTGAGATTCTCTCCCTCTCTCTCTGCCCCCCCACTTGTGCTCTCTCTCTTTCTCTCTCTCTCTCTCTCAAAATAAACAAATAAACATTAGAAAAACTTTTTAAAGGCTTTTTAATTTTTATTTCATTCTATTATTATCACCATTAATAATAATAATTGTTATTATTATTGCTTTTCTTCCTCCAAAATGACACAACAGAGGAATTTACCTCAAAGAAATGATGGCCAGGGATTTAGTCAATGCAGATATAAGTAATAATATCTGAACTAGAATTTAAAATGATTATAAGGATACCAGCTGGGCTTGAAAAAAGCATAGAAGACACCAGATAATCCCTTTCTACAGAGATAAAAGAACTAAAATCAAGTCAGGTGGAAATTAAAAATGTTGTAAGCAAGAGGCAAACCCAATGGAGACCATAAAAATGAGGGTGGATGAGTCAGAAGAATGAATTACCAATATAAAATATAAAATTATGAAAAATAATGAAGCTGAAAAGAAGAGGAAAACAAAGGTCAGGGATCAGGAAGGCAGACTTCAGGAACCTAGTGATTATTAAAATGTAATAACATTCATATCATAGGAGTGTCAGAAAATGAAGAGAGAGAAAAGGAGGCAGAAAGTTTAGGTGAGTAAGTTATAGCTGAAAACTTCCCAAATCTGGGAAAGGACACAGACATCAAAATCCAAGAAGCACAGAGAATTCCCACTAAATTCAACAAAAGCCAACTATCACCAAGACATACCACAGTCAAATTCACCAAACACACAGACAAGGAAAGTATCCTGAAAGCAGCAAGGGAAAAAAAAATTCTTACCCTACAAGAGAAGACATACCAGGTTTGCAGAAGATCTGTCCACAGAAAGTCAGCAGGCCAGAAAAGAGTAGCAAGATGTATTCAATGTGCTAAATGAAAAAAAATATGCAGCCAAGAATACCTTATCCAGCAAGGCTGTCATTCAAAATAGGAGGAAAGATAAAGAGTTACCTAGACAAACAAAAACTCAAGGAGTTTGTGACCACTAAACCAGCCCTAGAAGAAATTTTAAGGGGGACTCTGAAAACAGAAAGAAAAAAAAATATACCAAAATCAACAAAGACTAGAAAGGACCAGAAAGCATCACGAGAAACACCAACTCTACAGGTAACACAATGGCACTGAACTCATACCTTTCAATAATCGCTCTGAATATAAATGGGCTAATGCTCCAATAAAAAGACATAGGATATCAGAATGGATTAAAAAAAAAGATCCATCTATATGCTGCCTATAGGAGACTCATTTTAGACCTAAAGACAACTGCAGATTGAAAGTGAGAGTATGGAGAACCATCTATCATGTTAATGGATGTCAAAAGAAAGCCCAAATAGCCATACTTCTAGCAGACAAACTACATTTTACAACAAAAACTATAACAAGAGATGAAAGGCATTATATCATAATAAAGGTGTCTATTTAACAAGATCTAACAATTGTAAATATTTATGCCCCCAACTTATAAACAATCAAATATATAAATAAATTAATCACAAACATAAAGAAACTCATTGATAATAATACTGTAATTATTGTAATTATTGTAATTGTAGGGGACTTTAATATTCCACTTACAACAATGGAAAGATTACCTAAGCAGAAAATCAACAAGGAAACAATGGCTTTGAATGACACACTGGACTGGATGGACTTAACAGATATATTCAGAACATTTCATCCTAAAGCAGCAGAATACACATTCTTCTCAAGTGCTCATGGAACATTTTTCAGAACATCACAAATTAGGTCACCAATCAGCCTTTAATAAATACAAAAAGACTGAGATCATACCATGCATATTTTCAGATTACAACACTGAAACTTAAAGTCAACCACAAGAAAAAAAATGGAAACCCCTCAAATACATGGAGGTTAAGGAACCTTCTACTAAAGAATGAATCGGTTAACAAAAAAATTAAAGAAGAAATTTAAAAATACATGGAAGCAAATGAAGATTAAAACATGACAGTCCAAAACCTTTGGGATGCATCAAAGGCAGTCCTATGAGGGTAATATATTGCAATTCAGGCCAATCTCAAGAATCAAGAAAGGTCCCAAATACAATACCTAACCTTACACCTAAATGAGCTAGAAAATGAATATCAAATAAAGCCTAAAGCCAGAAGAAGGGAAATAATAAATATTAATGAATTAAAGGAGAAATAAATAACATAGAAACAAACAAAAACCACTAGAACACACCAATGAAACCAAGAGCTGGTTTTTTGAAAGAATTAACATAATTGATATACCCTTACCCAGACTTATCAAAAAAGAAAAGAGAAAGGACCCAAATAGATAAAATCATGAACGAAATAGGAGAGATCACAACCAACACCACAGAAATACAAATACTTAGAATACTATGAAAAATTATATGCCAACAAACTGGGAAATCTGGAAGAAATGGAAAAATTCCTTGAAATTCACAAACTACCAAAATTGAAACAGGAAGAAATAGAAAATTTGAGCAAAGAAATAGAATCAGTAATCAAAAATCACCCAATAAACAAGAATCCTGGTGCAGATGGCTTGTCAGGGGAATTCTACAAGACATTTAAAGAAGAGTTCATTCGTATTCTCCTAAAACTATTCCCAAAAAATAACAATGGAAGGAAAAATTCCAAATTCAATCTATTAAGCCAGCATTACCTTGATTCCAAAACCAGACAAAGACTGCACCAAAAAGGAGAATTACAAGTCAATATCCCTGATGAACATGGAATATTCTCAACAAGATATTAGCAAATGTAATTCAATAGTACTTTGAAAGAATTATTCACCATGATCACAGGGGATTTATTACTGTGCTGCAGGACTGGTTCAATATTTGCAAATCAATCAATGTGATACACCACATTAATAAAAGGAAGAATAAGAACCATATGAACCTCTCAATGGATGCAGAAAAAGCATGTGACAAAACACAGCATATGTTCTTGATAAAAACCCTTAACAAAGTAGGGATAGATGGAACATACCTCAACATCATAAAGGCCATATATGAAAGACCCATAGCTAACATCATCCTCAATGGGGAAAAACTGAGAGCTGTTCCCCTATAGTCAGGAACAAGACAAGGATGTTGACTCTCACCATTATTACTCAAGATAGTACTGGAAGTCTCAGCCTGAGCAATCAGACAACAAAAAGAAAAAAAAAGGCATCCAATATGTGAGGAAGAAGTCAAACTTTCACTATTTGCAGATGACAAAACACCCTATGTAGAAAACCCAAAAGACTCCACCAAAAAATTGAATTCACAAAGTGGCAGGATATAAAACCAATGTACAGAAATCTGTTGCATTTCTATATACCCATAATGAAGCAGCAGAAAAAGAATTCAAAGAACCGACCCCTTTTGCAACTGCACCAAACACAATGAGATGCCTAGGAATAAACCTAACTAAAGGGGTAAAACATCTATACTCTGAACACTATAGAACACTTATGAAAGAAATTCAAGAGGGCATAAAGAAATGGAAAATCATTTTATGTTCATTGACAGGAATAACAATCATTGCTAAAATGTCTATTCTACCCAAAGCATCTATGCAATCCTTTAATCAAATACAACCAGCATTTTTCATGGAGCTAGAACAAACAATCCTAAAATTTGTGTGGAACCACAAAGACCATGAATAGCCAAAGAAATCCTAAAAAAGAAAAAGAAAAAGAAAAAGAAAACTGGAAGCATCACAATTCTGGATTTCAAGCTATATTACAAAGTTGTAGTTTTCAAGACAGTAGGGTATTGCCACAAAACAGCCACATGGATCAGTAGAACATAATAGAGAACTCAGAAATGGACTCACAACTATATAGTCAACGAATCATTGACAAAGCCGGAAAGAATATCCAATGGAAAATGACAAATGGTCGTTTCAATAAATGATGTTGGTAATGCTGGGTGGCAACATGCAGAGAATGAAACTGGACCACTTTCTTACACCATACACAAAAATACATCACCAATAAAATGGGCAATCTGGAAGAAATGGACAAATTCCTAGAAACATATAAACTACCAAAACTGAAACAAGAAGAAATAGAAAATTTGAACAGACCCATAATCAGTAGAGAAATCAAATTAGTAATAAAAAAATCTCCCAAAAACAAGAGTCCAGGGTGGAGTGGCTTTCCAGGGGAATTCTACCAAACATTTAAAGAGGAGTTAACAGTTATTATTTTGAAACTGTTGCAAAAAAATAGAAATGGAAGGAAAATTTCCAAACTCATCCTATGAAGCCAGCATTACCTTGATTCCAAAACCAGACAGAGATCCCACTAAAAAGTAGAACTACAGACCAATTTTCTTGATGAACATGGATGCAAAAATTCTCAGCAAGATACTAGCCAACTGGGTCCAACAATACATTAAAATAATTATTCACCACGACCAAGTGGAATTTATACCTGGGATGCAGGGCTGGTTCAATATCCGCAAATTAATCACACATCAATAAAAGAAAGGACAAGAACCATATGATCCTCTCAATAGATGCAGAGAAAGCATTTGACAAAATACACCACCTTTCTTGATAAAAACCATCAATAAATTAGGGATAGAGGGAGCATACCTCAAGATCTTAAAAGCCATACATGAATGACCCAACGCTAATATCATCCTCAATGGGGAAAAACTGAGACCTCTCCCCCTAAGGTCAGGAACAAGACAGAGATGTCCACTCTCACCACTGTTATTCAACATAGTATTGGAAATCTTAGCCTCAGCAATCAAACAACACAAAGAAATAAAAGGCATCCAAATCGGCCAGAAGGAGTCAAATTTTCACTCTTTGCAGATGACATGATACTCTATATGGAAAACCCAAAAGATGCCACCAAAAAACTGTTAGAACTGATCCATGAATTCAGCAAAGTCTCAGGATATAAAATCAATGAACAGAAATCAGTGGTATTGCTATACACCAATAATGAAGCAACAGAAAGAGAAACCAAGGAATCAATCCCATTTACAACTGCACCGAACTCCATTAAATACCTAGGAATAAACTTAACCAAAGAGGTGAAAAATCTATACACTGAAAATTATAGAAAGCTTATGGAAGAAATTGAACAATACACACACAAAACAAATTGAAAAATATCCCATGCTCATAGAGTGGAAAAACAAATATTGTTAAAATGTCAATACTACTCAAAGCAATCTATTCAATGCAATCCCTATCAAAATAACACAGAACTAGAACAAACAATCCTAAAATTTGTAGGGAACCATAAAAGACCCCAAATAGCCAAAGCAATCCTAAAAAAAGAAAACCAAAGCTAGAGGCATCACAATCCCAGACTTCAAGATATATTACAAAGCTGTAATCATCAAGACAGTATGGTACTGGCACAAAAACATATACTTAGATCAATGAAACAGAATAGAGAACCCAGAAATAGACCCACAATATGGCCAACTAATCTTTGACAAAGCAGGAAAGAATATCCAATGGAATAAAGACAGTCTCTTCAACAATTGGTGCTGGAAAAACTGGATGACAACATGCAGAGAATGAAACTGGACCACTTTCTTACACCGTAAACAAAAATAAACTCAAAATGGATGAAAGACCTACACATAAGACAGGAACCCATCAAATCCTAGAGGAGAAAGCAGGCAAAAACCTCTTTGACGTTGGCTGCAATTTCTCACTCAACACATCTCCAGAGGCAAGGGAAACAAAAGCAAAAATGAACTATTGGGACCTCATCAAGATAAAAAGCTTCTGCACAATTAAGGAAACAGTCAGCAAAATAAAAGGCAACTGATGGAATGGGAGAAGATATTTACAAACAACATATCAGATAAAGAATTAGTATCCAAAAGCTATAAAGAACTTATCAAACTCAACACCCAAAAAACAAATAATCCAGTGAAGAAATGGGCACAAGACATGAATAGACACTTCTTCAAAGAAGACATCCAGATGGCCAACCAACAAATGAAAAAATGCTCAACATCACTCATCATCAGGGAAATACAAATCAAAACCACAGTGAGATATCACTTCACACCCATCAAAATGGCTAAAATAAACATCTCAGGAAACAACAGATATTGGCAAGGACACAGAGAAAGAGGATCTCTTTTGCACTGCTGGTGGGAATGAAAACTGGTGCAGCCACTCTGGAAAACAGTATGGAGTTTCCTCAAAAAAATTAAAAATAGAACTACCTCAATTGTACTATTAGGTATTTATCTAAGGGATACAGGTATGCTGTTTTGAAGGGGCCCATGCACCCTAATGTTTATAGCAGCGCTATTGACAATAGCCAAAGTATGGAAAGAGCCCAAATGTCCCTCGATGGATGAACGGATAAAGAAGGTGTGGTATATATATACAATGGAGTATTACTCAGCAATCAAAAAGAATGAAATCTTGCCATTTGCAACTACGTGGATGGAACTGGAGGGTATTATGCTAAGCGAAATTAGCCAGTCAGAGAAAGACAAATATCATATGACTTCACTCATATCAGGAATTTAAGATACAAAACAGATGAACATAAGGGAAGGGAGGCAAAAATAATATAAACACAAGGAGGGGGACAAACATAAGAGCCTTTTAAATACAGAGAACAAACTGAGGGTTGCTGGAGGGGTTGTGAGTGGGGGCATGGGCTAAATTGGTAAGGGGCATTAGGGAGAACACTTGTTGGGATGAGCACTGGGTATTATACATAGGGGATGAATCACTGGAATCTACTGAAATCATTATAGCACTATATGCTAACTCAAATGTAAATTTAAAAAAATAAAAATTTTAAAGAATGTATGAAAGACCTAAATGTGAGACAGGAAACCATAAAAATCAAAATCCTACAGGAGAAAATAGTCAGCAACCTCTCTGACCTCAGCAGGAGTAAATTCTTACTAGACACATCACCGAAAGCAAGGGAAAAAAAGCAAACGTGAAATATTGGGACTTCATCAAGGTTAAAACCTTCTTTGCAGTGAAAGAAACAATCAACAAAACTAAAAGGCAGCCTACAGAATGGGAGAAGATATTTGGAAATTACATATCTGATAAAGGGTTAGAATGGAAAATTTATAAAGAACTTATCAAACTCAAGACCCAAGAAACAGATAATCCAGTGAAGAAATGGGCAGAAGATATGGATAGACATTTTTCCAAAGAAGACATGCAGATGGCTAACAGACACATTAAAATATGCTCAACATTACTCATCATCAAGGAAATACAAATCAAAACCACGATGAGATACTACTTCACACCTGTCAGAATGGCTGAAATTAAGAACACAAGAAACAACAGCTGTTTGCAATGATGCGGATAAGAGGAACCCTCCTGCACTGTTGCTGGGAACGCAAACTGGTGCAGCCACTCTGAAGAACAGTATGAAGGTTCCTCAAAAAGTTAAAACTAGAACTACCCTATGATCCAGCAATTGCACTATTAGGTATTTACCCAAAGGATACAAAAATACTGATTCAAAGAGTATATATACCCCCCAAAGTTTATAACAACATTATCAACAATAGCCTAACTATAAAGAGAGCCCAAATGTCCATCAACTGATGAAGGGATAAAGAAGTTGCAGTATGGAGTTGCGGCAAGATGGCGGCTTAGGAGGATGCTGGGCTCACCGGACGTCCTGCTGATCACTTAGATTCCATCTACACCTGCCTAAATAACCCAGAAAACCGCCAGAGGATTAGCAGAACAGAGTCGCCGGAGCCAAACGCAGACGAGAGGCCCACGGAAGAGGGTAGGAAGGGCGGCGAGGCGGTGCGCGCTCCACGGACTGGCGGGAGGGAGCCGGGGCGGAGGGGCGGCTCGCCGGCCAAGCAGAGCCCCCGAGTCGGGCTTGCAAAAGCGGAGGGGCCGGGCGGACTGTGTTCCGACAGCAAGCGCGACTTAGCGTCTGGGAGGTCAGAAATTAACAGCTCTGCTCGGAAAGCGGGAAGGCTGGAGGACAAAGGGAGGGAGAGCTGCTGAGCCCCCTGACAACAGAGCTCAGTTTGGTGGGGAACAAAGGCGCTCACCAGCGCCATTTCCCCCGCCCATCCCCCAGCCGAAATCCCAAAGGGAACCGGTTCCTGCCAGGGAACTTGCTCGCTCCGCGCAAACACCCAACTCTGCGCTTCTGCGGAGCCAAACCTCCGGCAGCGGATCTGACTCCCTCCCGCTGCCACAGGGCCCCTCCTGAAGTGGATCACCTAAGGAGAAGCGATCTAAGCCTGCCCCTCCTGCCCCCGAGCACCTTGCCTACCCACCCCAGCTAATACGCCAGATCCCCAGCATCACAAGCCTGGCAGGGTGCAAGTAGCCCAGACGAGCCACACCACCCCACAGTGAATCCCGCCCCTAGGAGAGGGGAAGAGAAGGCACACACCAGTCTGACTGTGGCCCCAGCGGTGGGCTGGGGGCAGACATCAGGTCTGACTGCGGCCCCGCCCACCAACTCCAGGTATACACCACAGCACAGGGGAAGTGCCCTGCAGGTCCTCACCACGCCAGGGACTATCCAAAATGACCAAGCGGAAGAACTCCCCTCAGAAGAATCTCCAGGAAATAACAACAGCTAATGAGCTGATCAAAAAGGATTTAAATAATATAACAGAAAGTGAATTTAGAATAATAGTCATAAAATTAATCGCTGGGCTTGAAAACAGTATACAGGACAGCAGAGAATCTCTTGCTACAGAGATCAAGGGACTAAGGAACAGTCACGAGGAGCTGAAAAACGCTTTAAACGAAATGCATAACAAAATGGAAACCACCACAGCTCGGCTTGAAGAGGCAGAGGAGAGAATAGGTGAACTAGAAGATAAAGTTATGGAAAAAGAGGAAGCTGAGAAAAAGAGAGATAAAAAAATCCAGGAGTATGAGGGGAAAATTAGAGAACTAAGTGATACACTAAAAAGAAATAATATACGCATAATTGGTATCCCAGAGGAGGAAGAGAGAGGGAAAGGTGCTGAAGGGGTACTTGAAGAAATCATAGCTGAGAACTTCCCTGAACTGGGGAAGGAAAAAGGCATTGAAATCCAAGAGGCACAGAGAACTCCCTTCAGACGTAACTTGAATCGATCTTCTGCACGACATATCATAGTGAAACTGGCAAAATACAAGGATAAAGAGAAAATTCTGAAAGCAGCAAGGGGTAAACGTGCCCTCACATATAAAGGGAGACCTATAAGACTCGTGACTGATCTCTCTTTTGAAACTTGGCAGGCCAGAAAGAATTGGCAAGAGATTTTCAGGGTGCTAGACAGAAAAAATATGCAGCCAAGAATCCTTTATCCAGCAAGTCTGTCATTTAGAATAGAAGGAGAGATAAAGGTCTTCCCAAACAAACAAAAACTGAAGGAATTTGTCACCACTAAACCAGCCCTACAAGAGATCCTAAGGGGGACCCTGTGAGACAAAGTCCCAGAGACATCACTATAAGCATAAAACATACAGACATCACAATGACTCTAAACCCGTATCTTTCTATAATAACACTGAATGTAAATGGATTAAATGCGCCAACCAAAAGACATAGGGTATCAGAATGGATAAAAAAACAAGACCCATCTATTTGCTGTCTACAAGAGACTCATTTTAGACCTGAGGACACCTTTAGATTGAGAGTGAGGGGATGGAGAACTATTTATCATGCGACTGGAAGCCAAAAGAAAGCTGGAGTAGCCATACTTATATCAGACAAACTAGACTTTAAATTAAAGGCTGTAACAAGAGATGAAGAAGGACATTATATAATAGTTACAGGGTCTATCCATCAGGAAGAGCTAACAATTATCAATGTCTATGCACCGAATACCGGAGCCCCCAAATATATAAAACAATTACTCATAAACATAAGCAACCTTATTGATAAGAATGTGGTAATTGCAGGGGACTTTAATACACCACTTACAGAAATGGATAGATCATCTAGACACACGGTCAATAAAGAAACAAGGGCCCTGAATGAGACATTGGATCAGATGGACTTGACAGATATATTTAGAACTCTGCATCCCAAAGCAACAGAATATACTTTCTTCTCGAGTGCACATGGAACATTCTCCAAGATAGATCATATACTGGGTCACAAAACAGCCCTTCATAAGTTTACAAGAATTGAAATTATACCATGCTTACTTTCAGACCACAATGCCATGAAGCTTGAAATCAACCACAGAAAAAAGTCTGGAAAACCTCCAAAAGCATGGAGGTTAAAGAACACCCTACTAACGAATGAGTGGGTCAACCAGGCAATTAGAGAAGAAATTAAAAAATATATGGAAACAAACGAAAATGAAAATACAACAATCCAAACGCTTTGGGACGCAGCAAAGGCAGTCCTGAGAGGAAAATACATTGCAATCCAGGCCTATCTCAAGAAACAAGAAAAATCCCAAATACAAAATCTAACAGCACACCTAAAGGAACTAGAAGCAGAACAGCAAAGGCAGCCTAAGCCCAGCAGAAGAAGAGAAATAATAAAGATCAGAGCAGAAATAAACAATATAGAAACTAAAAAAACTGTAGAGCAGATCAACGAAACCAAGAGTTGGTTTTTTGAAAAAATAAACAAAATTGACAAACCTCTAGCCAGGCTTCTCAAAAAGAAAAGGGAGATGACCCAAATAGATAAAATCATGAATGAAAATGGAATGATTACAACCAATCCCTCAGAGATACAAACAATTATCAGGGAATACTATGAAAACTTATATGCCAACAAATTGGACAACCTGGAAGAAATGGACGAATTCCTGAACACCCACACGCTTCCAAAACTCAATCAGGAGGAAATAGAAAGCTTGAACAGACCCATAACCAGCGAAGAAATTGAATCGGTTATCAAAAATCTCCCAACAAATAAGAGTCCAGGACCAGATGGCTTCCCAGGGGAGTTCTACCAGACGTTTAAAGCAGAGATAATACCTATCCTTCTCAAGCTATTCCAAGAAATAGAAAGGGAAGGAAAACTTCCAGACTCATTCTATGAAGCCAGTATTACTTTGATTCCTAAACCAGACAGAGACCCAGTAAAAAAAGAGAACTACAGGCCAATATCCCTGATGAATATGGATGCAAAAATTCTCAATAAGATACTAGCAAATCGAATTCAACGGCATATAAAAAGAATTATTCACCATGATCAAGTGGGATTCATTCCTGGGATGCAGGGCTGGTTCAACATTCGCAAATCAATCAACGTGATACATCACATTAACAAAAAAAGAGAGAAGAACCATATGATCCTGTCAATCGATGCAGAAAAGGCCTTCGACAAAATCCAGCACCCTTTCTTAATAAAAACCCTTGAGAAAGTCGGGATAGAAGGAACATACTTAAAGATCATAAAAGCCATTTATGAAAAGCCCACAGCTAACATCATCCTCAACGGGGAAAAACTGAGAGCTTTTTCCCTGAGATCAGGAACACGACAAGGATGCCCACTCTCACCGCTGCTGTTTAACATAGTGCTGGAAGTTCTAGCATCAGCAATCAGACAACAAAAGGAAATCAAAGGCATCAAAATTGGCAAAGATGAAGTCAAGCTTTCGCTTTTTGCAGATGACATGATATTATACATGGAAAATCCGATAGACTCCACCAAAAGTCTGCTAGAACTGATACAGGAATTCAGCAAAGTTGCAGGATACAAAATCAATGTACAGAAATCAGTTGCATTCTTATACACTAACAATGAAGCAACAGAAAGACAAATAAAGAAACTGATCCCATTCACAATTGCACCAAGAAGCATAAAATACCTAGGAATAAATCTAACCAAAGATGTAAAGGATCTGTATGCTGAAAACTATAGAAAGCTTCTGAAGGAAATTGAAGAAGATTTAAAGAAATGGAAAGACATTCCCTGCTCATGGATTGGAAAAATAAATATTGTCAAAATGTCAATACTACCCAAAGCTATCTACACATTCAATGCAATCCCAATCAAAATTGCACCAGCATTCTTCTCGAAACTAGAACAAGCAATCCTAAAATTCATATGGAACCACAAAAGGCCCCGAATAGCCAAAGGAATTTTGAAGAAGAAGACCAAAGCAGGAGGCATCACAATCCCAGACTTTAGCCTCTACTACAAAGCTGTCATCATCAAGACAGCATGGTATTGGCACCAAAACAGACACATAGACCAATGGAATAGAATAGAAACCCCAGAACTAGACCCACAAACGTATGGCCAACTCATCTTTGACAAAGCAGGAAAGAACATCCAATGGAAAAAAGACAGCCTCTTTAACAAATGGTGCTGGGAGAACTGGACAGCAACATGCAGAAGGTTGAAACTAGACCACTTTCTCACACCATTCACAAAAATAAACTCAAAATGGATAAAGGACCTAAATGTGAGACAGGAAACCATCAAAACCTTAGAGGAGAAAGCAGGAAAAGACCTCTCTGACCTCAGCCGTAGCAATCTCTTACTCGACACATCCCCAAAGGCAAGGGAATTAAAAGCAAAAGTGAATTACTGGGACCTTATGAAGATAAAAAGCTTCTGCACAGCAAAGGAAACAACCAACAAAACTAAAAGGCAACCAACGGAATGGGAAAAGATATTCGCAAATGACATATCGGACAAAGGGCTAGTATCCAAAATCTATAAAGAGCTCACCAAACTCCACACCCGAAAAACAAATAACCCAGTGAAGAAATGGGCAGAAAACATGAATAGACACTTCTCTAAAGAAGACATCCGGATGGCCAACAGGCACATGAAAAGATGTTCAGCGTCACTCCTTATCAGGGAAATACAAATCAAAACCACACTCAGGTATCACCTCACGCCAGTCAGAGTGGCCAAAATGAACAAATCAGGAGACTATAGATGCTGGAGAGGATGTGGAGAAACGGGAACCCTCTTGCACTGTTGGTGGGAATGCAAATTGGTGCAGCCGCTCTGGAAAGCAGTGTGGAGGTTCCTCAGAAAATTAAAAATAGACCTACCCTATGACCCAGCAATAGCACTGCTAGGAATTTATCCAAGGGATACAGGAGCACTGATGCATAGGGCCACTTGTACCCCAATGTTCATAGCAGCACTCTCAACAATAGCCAAATTATGGAAAGAGCCTAAATGTCCATCAACTGATGAATGGATAAAGAAATTGTGGTTTATATACACAATGGAATATTACATGGCAATGAGAAAAAATGAAATATGGCCTTTTGTAGCAACGTGGATGGAACTGGAGAGTGTGATGCTAAGTGAAATAAGCCATACAGAGAAAGACAGATACCATATGGTCTCACTCTTATGTGGATCCTGAGAAACTTAACAGGAACCCGTGGGGGAGGGGAAGGAAAAAAAAAAAAAAAGAGGTTAGAATGGGAGAGAGCCAAAGCATAAGAGACTGTTAAAAACTGAGAACAAACTGAGGGTTGATGGGGGGTGGGAGGGAGGAGAGGGTGGGTGATGGGTATTGAGGAGGGCACCTTTTGGGATGAGCACTGGGTGTTGTATGGAAACCAATTTGTCAATAAATTTCAGAAAAAATAAAAAAAATAAATAAAAAAAATAAAATAAAAAAAAATAATAAAATAAAAAAAAAGAAGTTGCAGTATATATATATGTATATATATATACATACACATATATATGATGTAATATTACTCAGCCATCAAAAAGAATGAAATCTTTCCATTTGCAACAACGTGGATGGAGCTAGAATATATTATGCTAAGCAAAATAAGTCAATGAAAGAAAGACAAATACCATATGATTTCACTCATATGTGGAATTTAAGAAATAAAATAGGTGAACATATGGGAAGGGTGGGGGGAAGATAAGTGAGGCAAACAAACCACAAGAGACTTTTAGTGATAGGGAACAAACTACGGGTTAATGGAGGTAGGTGGATGGGAGATGGGCTAGATGAGTGTTGGGTACTATGGACGGTACTGGGTGTCATATGTAAGTGAGGAGTCACTGAATTCTCCTAAAACCAATATTGCACTGTATGTTAGCCAACTAAAATTGGAATTTAAAGAAAAAGGAAAGAAAAAAAAAAGAAAGGGTAAGGCAAAAGATAAATATGCAAATAATAAAAATATAAATATAATTCTTAATATGCATATATCATAAAGGAGAATATGAGTAATAAACTTTCCTAGGCAATTTCTACTCTGCATTGAACTTGCTGTGTTCTTACATGAATAAGAGAATATACTAAAAATTGATGGCACAATCCTTTTGTTAGAGCGGTTATGAGATGAAAAGGCAAAAATACAAGGTAAATTTATTAAAAAAAAAAAACAATACATCTCTAACAATAAAAAGATGAAGTTTGTATTTTCATTTATGTCTATCTTTAGTGTTATGAATATTAGATCAAAGTTTAAACTCATTCATAGGTTTGTAGGATTGCCCATTTTTTATAAGCTCTGGAAGTGCTACTTCTTTGTAAATATACAAAGATTTATGAGTTAATTTTTATATTGAAATCACAAAGTTGTCTAGTACAATTGAAGTTTCAGCCTCATAGTTAAACTGAATATTCCATTAGCATTCAAGTTACCTGCCATGTTTTTGAATGTAGATTAATGTGAAATGTCTTCATCTGTGGGAAAGTACAATAAAATTACTTTAGCAATTGGACTTCTGGAATAAAATAGTCCCCTTTTAAGCCATTAAAAAAGTGATAAAATTCAAGATTTTTTTCTTCAAATCTTACCATTCACTTATATAATGCTGATTTTTAAATAAGAGTAATATAATGTTAATAGATTGAAAATATTATAAATACAGTAAAACTAAACCATTATATTCTACTGAAGTATCATGTGTTTGCAAAAAAATAGGAATCAATCTGTATAGGTTTTAAGCAGTGTGTTCACAATTAAAAACTTATGAAAAGATCAAATACAAATAACTTGCTGATAGTTTAATAGCAAATCACTATTTTGCCACAATCATTTCAAACACATTAGGAACTAGGTGCCTTATTTTATGTTCAGTAGAACTGACTTTTTTAAGATCTTTAAAAAAGAAGATATATTTATTGTTTCCCATAGTTACAAAAATGTTCATTAAGAATCAGTTTAGAAAAAATCAGATGTAAATCAGAAAAACTCGAGTCTTTTGTAGTCCTAATCTCCAGAAAAACAAAACAAAACAAACCTCTTTTTAACATTTGGAATATGTACAAATGCTTTTATAGACTGCAGATATAACATTCCTCAGCAAAGACAGAATGTCCATTAGTCATTACTGTTTTAAAACAAAATCACACGCTGAAAAAGAGAAATTTACTGAAGGCACTTAAGGTTCCTTTAAACTGTAGGGGAACAGGTAGTGCCCAAACCAGTGTTCATTAGTTAGTTGATAAGTAATGGTGTTATTGTAGCACCAAAGAAAAATCCTTTGTTATAAAGAGAAGCAAGGCGTGAAGGGAGTCAATGTTTCACAATTTTTATACAGTCAAACATAGGTTTATTAATGCATTATTGAAATCTTACTGTCTAGACAAATTTTATGATTTGAAGATGGGTTGATTGATTAATTGATTGAGTTTTGTTTTGTTTTTTTTTTTTTTGTTTTTTGTTTTTTTCCTCTGGCTAACATGAAGCAATAACTTCTCTGGCTGATTAGTTTGATTACAGATGAACTCTCACAAATAGCTTGTTTGCAAGTAAAGAGCTTAACTAGGCTTTTAGATAAATCATCTATAATCAAGATGAAGAAAAATACCCCCTCTTTCTTTTGCAGCATAATATGCAACCATTTCCATGGTTTCTGTCTTTTTTGGATGTACGGATGGGAAGGAGATACGGTACACATAAATTTAGAAGCTTCCTGCCACACACCTAGTCTACAAGTTCGAATGCATTTTCCCATTAGTGAGTTTTAGACTGAAAAAAGGAAGTGGTGAATTAATTTAAGAAAATAAATTATGACACTGGTAACAAAAATAAACGCAGAACTTCTATTTTCGTTTACCATGCCTGACTTACTATTTCAAATGACTAAACTTTCCTCATGGCATCCATTAGATAAAAGGAAAGAGAAAAAATTCAAGGCATTCAAGGAACTCTTAGAGAAGTTTCCTTTATTACTTCCTGCCTTTTTCTCAGTTCTTTCAAAAACAGCCAATAAGTTTCAGACTTCTCAAACCCATCTTATTACATTTGAGGATACATCAAATGTCTCCTCTCTTTACTCCACCTCTGTGTACGTTAAAAGGCAAGGCAGATGATAGCCCACAATCAGTCTACTTTATTTTTTATGAAATAGTTCAGACATAAATGGTAGTAAGACTACTATATCAACAAGAAACAACATTTATTCCACCACTAAGTGAAGAAATAAAATTTACAAAAGTATTGGATCTCTTAAAAATCTTTTCTCTCTACCAGTGGTAAATACTCTCTTGTGTCTGATGTTTTTTTTCATTTCTACATGCCTCACTTATTTTATATATCTATATATATATATACTTACATTTATATTATATTTACATATGTACTTAAGTAATATATAGTATTTTTATCCTACAAATTTTATTTGTATGTATTGTTGTATTTATATTTCATTTTTTTTGCTAAATATATCTGTGAGATTCATTCAGTTGCTATGCAGTTCATTCAGCATTGATGTAGTAGTGTTTCTTACATAAATAATTCAAAATTCACTTGTCCTTCTGCTCATACTTGTCTTATTGCCATGCTTTTTAATTTTCTTTTGAAACATAATTGTCAACATGATAAACTGCAATGCAAATAAGCTATATGCATCACTGAACCCTCTTGGCATGTACATATGTAGGTTTCTTCCTGCGCTTCATCCCTGTATATAAGAGTTGTTTCCAATCTGGTGGAAGAACAGGAAAAAAAGTTACCTGGAGATCTTATTAAAAAGAATTTCAGATAATCAGGCTCCACTCTAGACCTTCAGAATCAGAATTTTCAGGATGTGGCTCATGAAGTTATACAAAAATAAAATTAAAATGTACAGATGATCGTAATATACAGATACATTTGAAACCACTGTATTAACAGTCAAGAATGCTAAAGGTTCCTGCACCCCAGTGCCAATGTGGGTGGGGGAGGGAGTTCCCCACCAACAAACAATTCTCCAATACCAGCTGGGTATCCTACAATTCAACTCAATTCAGATACTATCTACTTGGATAGATCTATGACACTGATTCCACCTCTACCTCCAGACACCAACAGCAAGCCCAGTTTATCATCTGTGCTTCTGTCAGACCAGCTATAGATTGGAGGTTCCAACAGCACCTTCCTTGAATTCATTTAATTTGAACTCAGAGAATTCAGAGAACTCAGAGAACTATTTTACTTACCTAGGTCACTGGTTTATTATGAAAGGATATTAACTCAGAAACAGCCAGCTGGAAGAGATGCACAGGACAAGGTATGGGGATAGGGGTGTAGGGCTTCCATGCTCTCTCCAAGCACTCCACCTTTCCCAATCTCCACATGCTCCCTAACCCAGCAGCTCTCCAAACCCAGTCCTCTTGTGTTTTTATGGAAGCTTCATTACCTAGGCATGGATTGATTAAATTAGTGGCCATTGCTAATTAAACTCAACCTCCAGCCACTCTCCCCTCCATGGAGATTAGGAACTGGCCTCAAAGTTCCAAACCTCTAATCATATGGTTTGGTCTTTGGGCAATCAGACCCCATTCTTAGGTGCCTTCCAAGTCTCTCTTTATTAACATAGCATAAAAGACACCTTTACTGCTCTCATCGTTTAGGAAATTCCAAGGGTTTGAGGAGCCCTATGCCAGGTATAGTAGACGAAGAGCAAATATATATTTCTTATTATAAATCACAGTATGACAGGTGCATTTTTAACCCCTTAATAAGTAAAATGTACATATGAAAAAGTGCACATAAGTGTGCAATTAAAGGAATAGGATAAATATTTTATAGTTGTGTGCTTTCAAAAGTCAAGTGAAAATTATTTTTTCCAGCTTCTAATTTGAACAAAGAGTTTAAAAAGAAAAAGAAAAATAGCCTGAGATATGTAAAATAATAAGTTAAACTGACAAGAAGATAGCAACTAATTGAACATTGGCCTAGTTTTTGTGCAACTTATTAATGACTTTGAATTCATACAAATAAAAACATCCTCATCTTTCCAAAGGAATAGTATTGTATAATTAATGCCTTTAGCCCAGGACACAGTTACAAAATAGAAAAATTGGTTGTACTATAGAATTGCATTTCATAAATAGAATTGGTCAGCTATGGACATGGACACAAATGACTATTTATGAATGGTTTTGTGAAATGAACTGAAGTCACTGAACATTAAAATTGCTATAGTACGTCAATCATAATTTGTATCAGCTTTTATTCTTTGATCTTGGAGTGACTTCCTCCTGCTTAATTGTATTATTTATGAGATTGTATTAATCATGTCCATTTAATTTGGAGAAGTGAATACAGAAGATTTTAAATGGATTTGTCTCTAGATTTTTTTTTCTTCCAACATGGTCATCTATCCTTAGAAAGTTATCTTGTGGCACCTGGGTGACTCATTCAGTTAATGCTCTGACTTTGGGTCATGTCATGATCTCACAGTTCATGGTTTTTTGGGCCCCACATCGGGCTCTGTGCTGACAGCTCAGAGCCTGGAGCCTGCTTTGGATTCTGTGTCTCCCTCTCTCTCCCTCCACCCTTGCCCCAGCTCGCGCTCTATCTCTCAAAAATAAATAAATGTTAAAAAATTTTTTTAAGTTATCTTAAATGTTCAACATGCAACAGCTATTACTATTGTCAGAGTGAACACAAAAATGTACAAATAATTATTTTAATAGTTTGATCATCCATGCTATAATTATTACATGCCATCTTTTATTGTTCGCCTAATACCCTTTAAACATTTCTCTTCCACATCTCATTCTATTATACTATGACTTCAGGATAATATTTTTATCCTTGTTAGAGTTTTACCTTTTTTAATGGATAAAAAAGTCACATTACATTTTTAGAGAAATACACTGTCATCATTGCTTAGTTTGATAAGTAAAATGAAGTTGCCTTATAACATTACAGTTAGATCATATTGCTTAAGATTCTAAATATATGAAACTAGAAAAGTAACTGATGCAAATTACAAATAAATGATTATACAAATATGCATAAATCTTGTAAACAAACAATAAAACAACAAATAATAAAACTATTTAGGTGCATCTTTTTCATATGCTGAACTAAATTCTCCCATCTAATATAACTTTCCAGATCTATGAATATTTGTGTTCTCAATGACAAAATAACGTCTAAAGCAACACAAGTTGTTTCCTTAGAGGGTGGAATTTAAGATAATTTCTAAAGTGTTTTTTCCTTTTTCTTAAGCTACCAAGAGCGAGAAATGTTTTCACTAGCTGTTGTGACATAAAAACAAGACTCACAGTTTGTTATCCTGGAAAAACACTGGAATAGAAATTGGGCACAGAACTGGAATAAACCCACGGAGGTAAAAACTGTTCTTTTCGGTTCTCTTTTATGCTCTACTAATAATCTGAAATTACCTGTTGGGTCAATAAAAAAAAAATGTTGATCAATTCTGTTTTTGTTTCTTGTGCTTTATTTTTTTATTGATTTGGGTCAGTACTGAAGACATTGTCTCATTACTTGTAGTTCCATTCAAGAGTGGAAAATATCATTTGAGCAGAAAAACTCTCAAGATTTTTCTAGTTAGTGTATACTTTAAGCTTGAATACAGGGAAGTGAGATTTGGAATTGGACAGGATTATAACTTTTTTCCCTAATGCAGAGTTATTCAGGCAAGAACAATAAATATATAGGATGAAAGTAGGATATGCACAGTCCAAATTAGCCTCTTATAATCTCTGTATTTCTTTGAAATTTTACATTGCACGAACACTTCATAGATCAACCTTTTTTCTCAGTTTGTGCTACATGTCATCAGAAAGGCCTTGTTGGTCTGAGTTATAATATTTGTATATGTCTGTTGAAAGAAAGGGTCATGAGGATAACACACCGTGTAGGTAAGAATAAAAGAGACATTTCAACCCAATTTTACATCAGAAATAATTTTATGTTAGATTTTTGTTATAACATATTGTGAGTAAATTTCTTTTCTTTAAATTTTTTTAAAAAAAATTTTTTTCAACGTTTATTTATTTTTGGGACAGAGAGAGACAGAGCATGAACGGGCGAGGGGCAGAGAGAGAGGGAGACACAGAATCAGAAACAGGCTCCAGGCTCTGAGCCATCAGCCCAGAGCCCGACACGGGGCTCGAACTCACGGACCGCGAGATGGTGACCTGGCTGAAGTCGGACGCTTAACCGACTGCGCCACCCAGGCGCCCCTCTTTAAATTTTTTTAACATTTATTTATTTTTGAGAGACAGAGTGAGACAGAGCAGGAGCAGGGGAGGGGCAGAGAGGCAGGGAGACATAGAATCCGAAGAAGGCTCCAGGCTCTGAGCTGTCAGCACAGAACCCAATGTGGGGCTTGAACTCACAAACCGTGAGATCATGACCTGAGCTGAAGTTGGACGCTTCACCAACTGAGCCACCCCGGCGCCCTACTGTGAATAAATTTCAAGATGATTCAGAATTTTTAATAAAGCGCACATAGCCCACGCCTTCATTTCCTGACATGAATTTCAAGTAACAGTTCCTGTTATAAATCGAGTGAGGCAGGAAGATACCACCTACATAGTTTGTTGGATCAATCATAGGCTTCAGATTACACAGATTTTTTGGATTACATCATTTTTTCCTCTTATTAGACATATGGCCATAGACCAAGCACTCAAAAAGTCATGAAACTCAATTTTCCAGTTGGTAAAATGAAGGTAAGAGAATCTTTTTTGAGTGTTGTCCTAAGAATGAAAGCATAAATATGCTTTCATTGCAAAATGCTGCAAAAATGAAGAATACAATGGATGACACAAGGTGTTCTGAATTAAACTGTTGCTATTACTATCTGTATGATGTCAATATGTAACACTCCTTTACCACTTGCTCTTTTGATGAGTGGCTTTATAATTTATCAGCTAAGAAAGTAATTTATGTTATGAAAATATCAAGAGGAGCCTTAAATAATATGAGGTACTCAATGACCAGTCAGCCGATGTCTGTTATAGTCTGTGGTCAATATTATTTTTAAGCCCAAGAGAATTATTAATTAAGTTACTACTATATTTGGAGTATTGGTTATAGTTTTCAAAGAGATCAAATTATTTCTGAGACAAGTGAAGTTTCAGAGTATCTCAAAGATGATTTTTGGTAAAATATTTTTTTTATTATCCTTGCTCCCACCCCCTTCATCAACTAAAATAATTCCCTACTGCAGGACTGCACTTGAAAGATTCAAGCAAGCATATTGGTACCTCGGATCACCAAGGCAAAGCTTGTATTTGCCTCCGGTTTGAGCACAGCACTGAAAAAAATATAAGTAATCAAAGTATATCCATTGACACAGTATCCTCTATCAATTAGGAAACTGATAGCTGCATTTGTAATACAAGTAACCATTTTGTTTTTCATACAAAAGTGCTATGTAAGGGTAAGATACTGAGAAATCATTTCTACTTCTACTATAAATAAACTAAAGTTATAAAGTGCACCTGAATGATCAGTATTATAATATGAGGTAAGAAAAGTTATGGAACATGAAAGGAAAACATGCAAATCTAGGGCACGCTACTATAAATATACCTCTGCTTTGAATACTTTCCGGACGTGTATTTCAGTTATCAGCTTCAAGTTATATGGATTTATTTTCCTTTTGAAGGGTGAAACTGCTCCTATAGTCTGTGCTAAATGTCATTAACTTTAGGAATAAAAGTTATAATACATTTTGTTTATTAAATATAATTGAAGCATAAATTATATTTGCACAAAATACATATAAGCCATAACTTTTCACAACCTAGTAGTTGAAGTGTAACACTAAGTCATTATGAATTAGAACTAGCTAAAAATAGTTTCATACTCATACCTGTATGACAAGGGAATATTATTTTCATTTAATGCATGAATTTACTTGTACTAACTGCTTTGGGAAGCTTAATTTAAAACTTTATTTTATGAACAGTGATTCCTGTGTTGGGTTAACTTCACCCAGTAACCAGTAATTTGTCACATTTTTCATTGGTATGATGACTCTCTATTTTGTACCCTGTTTAAATATGCTCTAATTTTCACTGAAATATTATTACATAAATAGCAATTACTTACAACTTCAGTATTCTGGGCATTGTTGTATCAATCTTAAATTTCTTGCCCACATTTATAAAGAATAGATACTAATACAGAGTGATGCATGTCTACTCAAAAACATTTTATATCTTTTACCCGTAATAAGGCTTCGTGGAATTTTAGAGCTGGAAGGGTATTTAGAGGTCCCCCAATTCAAATGTTCTATTTGCTTTGGTTTAAATTTTTTAATGTTTATTTTTTTTGGGAAAGAGAGAGACAGAGTGTGAGCAGGGGAGGGCAGAGAGGGAGACACAGAATCCGAAGCAGGCTCCAGGCTCTGAGCTGTCAGCACAGAGCCCGATGCAGGGCTCGAACTCACGAACTGTGAGATCATGACCTGAGCTGAAGTTGGTCACCTAACCGACTGAGGCAGCCAGGGATCCCTCAAATGTTCTATTTGTAAAAAGAGGAACATAATGTCCCAAGACATTAGCTTCTTGTCTGAGGTCAGAGAGCACAGTGGCAAAGCTTGAATTTAACCAGGTATTTTGACTGCTGGCTCAGATATCCTTTCACCTAACTTCATAGTTTCTCCTATTATAAGCGTAAGTGATATAGTTAAAGATTAACAACAACTACAAAACCATTTCAAGTGGATTAAGCAAATTTGTTAAGTCATATTTACTTCAATATTAATTTTTTTTAAAAAAGAGTGTTTATTCAAGCATCAGTTTTGATAATAATATTGGTCCAAAGAAGAAGGAACAGGCAAGTGTTTCAGCTCTATTTTGCTATTAATACCTCTTCATCAGTAGGAACAGAACTGGGGAATCCAACTTGATATATCTACAACAAAGTGTATACAAGAGAGGCAGATGAGTAGAAGTGAGGGAGAGGCCACTGGTTATCATCATTAGGTCCCCTTTTTCTCCATGTTAGGTTAGCGAATGGCAAGCAGTTGGTGGCTTCTTAGAGAAGCTTTGCTTGCAGAAATAGAAATAAATTTTGGGATGAAAGTAGATTGAAATATGGAGAAAAAAATGTCCTTACTCATCTCTAAATAGATTGGGAAGACTTGGTAAAGTGAACCATACGACTTATTTTGACACGGTCACAGTCTTGTAGTGGTAGTTTTTACCTAATAAGTTGGCTCTGTTCAGATTTTCCATATGCTCTTGTAAATGAAGCAGAGTGAAAACTGTAAAGATATACTTAGTATAAAAACTTTTTCTAAAAATTTTTTTAATGTTTATTTTTGAGAAAGAGAGAGAAGGGGGGAGGGGCAGAGAGAGAGGGAAACACAGAATCTGAAGCAGGCTTCTGGTCCTGAGCTGTCAGCACAGAGCCCGATGCAGGGCTTGAACCCACAAGCCATGAGATCATGACCTGAGCTGAATCGGACGCTTAACTGACTGACCCACCCAGGTACCACATAAAAACTCTTTCTAATTAAACCTGAGAGAAAAATGATTTTCCTCAAATATTTTTCCCTAATATCTGTTGTTGAACAAATATCAAGAAACATTTTACTTAAGTTGTAAGCAATACAATAGGAAAATGAATGTCAGTGGTATAATTGTCTGACAAAATCTGCACTACCTAAAAAATTAAAATCAATTTATACTAAATCATTATCTTTTTATGGCAGGCAGATGTTGGGGTTATGGTATTAGTGAACTTTGGGTTCTTTTCATTCATAGATCAAGATCTGACTTTTAATAAATTGAGAAGCTAAGGTCTAACCCTTCTGGCAGCACGTTGGCTTTCTAATTATCTTAGTAATAGTTCTAAATTATTATTCAATGTAGGTCTGCATCCTGCTGTTAGTGGGTCATGGTATCCCTCGGGATTCATACTTTTTTTACAGTTTTAGTAAATGACTTGCCACCTGAAGATAATTCAAGTTCATTGCCTGAATTTTTAAAATAATATTGATATAGTTGGGAAGATACTGACACATTTGAAAGGGTCTATAAAGGAACTGGGGAACAGAGCAGCTGATTCCTTTTTAAGATTCATTCTTGCTAAAATAACATCAGTAATTTTGTATGAAAATACATTATGTTTTTCTTTTTGGTTATACTTGCAGTCTGATATATACAATATTTCTACTGAATGAACTTTTATTTCTTATAATAATGAAGTCACATAAAATTGCCTCATTAATAAAGCACCAAATTATAGACCATTGCTCAGTGAAATATGCTTTAATGCCTCCTCTGACAAACACTAGATTTTGATTTCCAGCATCACCTACCCTCTCCAAGCCTCAGTTTATTATCTTTAAATGGAAGTAAAAATACTTTATCTTCTTGACACATCAAAAGCCTTTAAGAAGTTACTCATTTTGGTCAATAATTATAATTTTCTGTCACTATCTTAAGGAAACAATGTATCATTTAAAACACATATATTAACACTATTAACATATATTAACTGAAATTAAAATCAAATAAAATAACTTAAAAAATGAAACACAAAGGGGCGCCTGCGTGG
Organism: Prionailurus bengalensis; assembly: GCF_016509475.1. NCBI lineage: Eukaryota > Metazoa > Chordata > Mammalia > Carnivora > Felidae > Prionailurus > Prionailurus bengalensis. The sequence continues at coordinate 90,898,213 of NC_057350.1, read as the reverse complement.
TTCAGTTGGTTGAGGTCTGATTCTTGATTTCAGCTCAGGTCGTGATCCCAAGGTCATGGTATCAAGCCCTGTGTCAGGCTCTGCACTAAGTGTGGAGACTGCTAAAGATTCTCTCTCTCTCTCTCTCTCTCTCTCTCTCCCCCCCCTCCCCTGCTCGCATGCGTGCACTGCTTTCACTCAAAAAAACCTATATACACACATGCTGACTGGAGAAAAATTTGACTAACAAAAAATGAAAACATTTATTTTTCTATGGATATGAGAACTATTTTATAACTAAGGACACCACTGCATAACAGAATACTATGAGGTCATAAACAATCATATTTTTAAGTATTTAATAAGATGAGAAACACCATATTATAATGACTAATATGTTAAAACTAAAATAATCTAAAATTATAACACTAATATACGTTTTAACTATATACCAGTGAATATCATATGTTTAATATTAATTTTAATAGTCCCTCTGTTTAATCTTTTGGGTTTTGTACCTAAACAGAATGACTATTAAAATTAATCATTATAAAATTAATAATTATGTTTAGTTTATTAAACATAAAATATATATGATATAAAGCCAAAAAATAAAAATTATATCTCTTAATAAAAATTAGATAAAAACTTTTAACTAATAGCTTTTAAAATCATACCAAAAATATAGGAATACTTCTAACAAATGATGCTCAAATTTCTATTCTGAAAACAATATAAATATTGACAGAAATTAAAGAATATCAAAATAAATGGATATTCTTAGATGGGAAGATGCAATAGCATTAAGGCATCACTTTTTTACAAACTGATGCATAGATTAAACATAAGAATAATCAAAATCAAAGGAATTTTCTGGGGGAAAACAAAAATGCAAATAGCCAAGCTAATATTGAAAAAATTGGGTCACCTGGTTCAAGCATCAAACTTCAGCTCAGGTCATGATCTCACAGTCTGTGAGTTCAAGCCCCATGTCAGATTCTGTGCTGACAGCTTGGAGCCTGGAGCCTGCTTCGAATTCTGTGTCTCCCTCTCTCTCCGCCCCTCTCCTGCTTGTGCTCTGTCTCTCTCTCTCTCTCTATCCTCTCTCTCTCTCTCTCTCATAAATAAACATTAAAAAGTTCTTAAATAATACTGAAAAAATTAACATAGACTTTTATTATTAAACATTACTACTTATTACAAAGCTCAATAAGTAAGACCATAGGGTAGTAGAACAAAGAATAGTGGCAAATAGAATAGAATAGCATATCCAGAAACAGATTCACACATCCGTGTTCAGGTGAGTTATGACAAATCAACAGTGCAGTGTATTGGAAAACAATACTCTTTTTCAATAAATGATGCTAGAACAGTTGGATAAACATATAGAATAAGAATAATGTGGTTGAGGTAAAACTCAACCTCACACCATCGTAAAAAGTAATTCCAGTTTGAATGTTGGTCTAAATGTGATAGGTAAAACAAAACTTTTAAAAAAGGATAAAATGGTAATTACCTTGGGAAAAGATGAAGGTATCTTAAACAGAATAATATAAAAAGCAGTACCTGAAGGGAGAAAATGTAATAAATAGAACTACATAAAAATTAAGAATGAGTGTTTATGAAGGGGTATAATTAAAAGAGTAGAAGAGCACACCATAGAACATATGCACATCTAACAAAGAACTTCTATACACAGAACTCCTAAAATACAATCAGCTATGAAATAGCTGATACAGTAAAAAGAAAAAAAAAAGAGTGGGCAAAAGACTTTAACAAGCACTTCAAAAATAAAGAATCAAAATAGCTAATATACATTTTAATAGCTGAAAATCTCATTAGTTACCAAATTCAAATTAAAAACAAAATGAAGCACCACTAAAAACCAACCAAATGACTGAAAATAAAAATATTGACATGTGTTGGTGTGAGTATGGAGCAACTGGAAATCTCATATACTGCTGGTGTTAGTAAATATTAATACAATCACTACAGAAATTTTATGGCAGGATCTACTAAATCTGAATGTTTACATACCTAAACTGGCTAAGACCACTCATAGACAAAACTTAGAACAACTGTATACATATGTTCACTAAAATGCATGCAGTAGTTCACAGAAGCACTGTTCATAAATAGACAAAACTTGAAATGACCCAAATGTGCATCAAATGAAAAATGGATAAATAAATCATGACAGAGGCGCCAAGGTGGTTCAGTGGGTTGAACATCTGTTGGTTTCAGCTCAGGTCATGATTTCAGGGTTCTTTTTTTTTTAATGTTTATTTATTTTTGAGAGAGAGAGAGAGAGAGAGGACAGAGCATGAGTCGGGGAGGGGCAGAGAGAGAGAGGGAGACACAGAATCCGAAAGAGGCTCCAGGCTCCGAGCTGTCAGCACACAGCCTGACGCAGGGCTTGAACTCAGGAACTGTGAGATCATGACCTGAGCCAAAGTCGACCCCTTAACCAACTGAGCCACCCAGGTGCCCCATGATTTCAGTGTTCTTAGGCTCGAGCCCCACACTGGGCTCTGTGCTGGCAGTGCAGAGCCTGCTTGGGATTCTCTCTCTCTCTGCCCTTCCCCTGCTCGCTTTCTCTCTCTCTCTCAAGAAATAAATTAATGAACATTTAAATATAAATAAATAAATAATTAAATAAGTCATGATATATTTATACAATGCAATACTAATAATTAGAGTGGACTATACAGCTATATTCAAGAACATATGTGAGTTTGGAGTGGAATAGTAAGATATAAAAGAGTCCAAATGGCATGATTCAACCTATAAAAAAGTTAAAACCAGAAAAAACTAACCCGGGCTGTCAAAGTCAGACAGTCTTTATATTTGGGGAAGGAGAGTGACTAGGAAGGTCATGACAATGGTTTCTCTTGTATTGTCAGTGTTACTTGTCTCATCCTGAGTGACGGTTATATGGATATTTCCATGTTGTGAAAACCATAGCACTCTATACTTCCAATATATGCATTTTATCTATGTAATTACACATCAATAAAAAGTTTATCTTTAAAATGATAATGAAATATGCCTATCTTACGGTTTTATTAGGTGGGCCAAATAAATCCACATATGAGAAAGCACTCGGTAGTCTGCAAAGCTCCGGAAACATTACTATTGTTGCATAGGAAACTGTGATTGCTCAGCTATGAGTATATAGGGTCATCATATGAATTTTGACCCAATAAAATATCACCTTGCATACCCCTGACCTCTTTTCAAATTTTCTTTCTTGGCTGTGTTTAGAGAACAGCTTGATTCCCACTGAAATTCTGTTCCCAGCTTTGTGAATGCCAAGAAAACCATTTTAATACATTGTCCCCGGATTCACTTTCGGAAGAAAGTAACTCTTCTTTCCCAATATAAAATTTCAGGAAGAAAAACAGGTTAGGTACTGCATTGATTTTTAGGATCACTACTTACTCCTGGTCCTCCACTCTCTTAGGACAAATTAAATTCTAATATAAGTAATTACAGAAAAATTGTCTGGAAATATTATTTCGTTCTTTTTTTTCAATTGAGGTATAGTTGACATACATTATATTAGTTTCAGGTGTATAAAATAATAATTTGATATTTGTATATATTGCAAAATGATCACCATGATAAGTCTAGTGAGTATCCATCATCATACCTAGTTATAAATTTTTTTCTTGTGTTATGAACTTTTAAGATTTATTCTCTTAGCAACCTTCAAACACGCAGCACACTATTATTATTACCTATAATAATATTAATGTGCTTAAAATTATATCCCCTTGACGTAATTTTTTATAACTGAAAGTTTATGCTTTTTGACTCCCTTCACACATTTTGCCACTCCCCCCCATTCCCTGCTGCTAGCAACCACCAATCTTTTCTATCTCTGAGCTTATTTTGTTTGCTTGTTTTTTTAATTCCACATGTAAGTTTTTTTTAATTCCACATGAAAGACATACATGTCTTTCTCTGTCTGACTTATTTCACTTAGCATAATGCTGTCTCAGATAACAAGGCTTCATTCTTTTTTATGGCTAAATAATATTTCATTGTGTGTATATATATATATGTATGTATATGTCTATATATATATGTGCATATGCACTCACATACGTATATATAATTTTTATGCTTATCTGTCTTAAGCTTGTATCGAAGAAAAAGAACATAAAGAATTGCAGGTGGGCAGCTGTGGAGTGGCTTATATCACTTTTACAACATTCCTTTCTCTGGAACCCAGTCACGTCAACTCACCCAAGTGAAAGGGAGGGCAGGTGATGTAGTTTTGCTGTGTGCTCAGGAAGAAAAGAGAATTGGAGTTAGAAAAAACCTAGTTGGTTTCTGCCTTAGTCACCCTTTTGTTTCACTAATCCTCCCTTAGAGATGATTATAGGTCTGTAGCAGCTCAGCTGTGAAAAAGTTTATGTAGTCAAAGGTAGGCACTATGTATTTAATTAAGCAAAATCATGTTCTAATTACATTGGTAGGATGAGTGAAATGGCAGAAGGAAATGTGTGCATTAGAGTGTGGGGGAGTTAGGCACTAAGAGAGCTAATTTCTTATATTTTACACTTGGGAGTCTGTAACAAATACATAAGAGAAAAAAATTCAGAAAATATTTGTATGAATGTGTCACTTAGACTAAAAATGAAATCCAGTAGGAACAGCTCGAAGGAGTTGAAAGTTATTGTCTTGATGTAGTAAGAATCATGGGTAGGGAAGGATGAGTCAATGTCTTGCTGGTGTACATTGTACATGAAACTGGGAGACACATAGGTGATAAATATATAAATTCTTGTGACTATAACAGAGAGGAAGGAAAGGAAGTAGAGTGTGATATGTGTTCAGATACACAACAAGGACTGAGAGCATATGGGGGGAATTTTTGTGTGTTTAGGGAATGCCCTAATCATGCAAGGTGGAGAACTAAGTGGGGATGGTAATGCCTTTATCTCTTCATGTGGTATGATTACATAGACTAAATAAAAAAAGGTTCAAATTCCAAGTTTTGTCAATTGTTCTTCCTATTTAAATTCTATATTGGAATGTTATGATGATTACTGTTCTGCTGACTTTTGTGAATTGTTTTAGGGACTAGCATTTGTAGCTGCCTTGACTGTTTCTTAATCATGGCTGCTTTTCACATTGACCTCACCAATGGGGAAAAAAGTGAAAGTAAACATTTCCTAAACTTACTGTTTTTATAATTAGGGGGAAAACATTCATTACATGAACATTTACTTGGAGCAATTTCAAGTGTGTTTAATATAGCCTTAAAGAGTTAGTAAAATATTGAAATTAATTTTAAAAAAGAAAACTTGGTACTTGGAGAAGCCAAACAAACTTTCTTGCCAAGGTCATGGTTTTCAACCCAGTTGATTCTTAGAGTTTTTGAATGAACTCAGACATTGTAACTACAGAGAGTCAGATAATTAAGACTCATGAGATGCCACAGAGCATACAAACATAAAGATTTAATAAAGACAAGGAATACAGGGGCACTTTGGTGCCTCAGTTGGTTAAGTGTCTGACTTCCACTCAGGTTATGATCTCATGGTTTGTGAGTTCGAGCCCTGAGTTGGGCTCTGTGCTGACAGCTCAGAGCCTGGAGCCTGCTTCAGATTCCGTGTCTCCCTCTCTCTCTCCTCCCCAACCCCTCACTCATGTTCTGTCTCTCTCTCCTTCAAAAATAAATAAACAAACAAAAATTTTAAATAAAAAAAAGACAAGGAATCAGGCAGGTCCAAGGCATCCAAGTATACCTTCCAGAGTCCTTGCTCAGTCACACAGGATAAGCGTCATCTCTAGCCCACAAATCACCAAGATAAGTGCAAGAGGTCTCAGTCTCAGGGAAACCAAAGCACGTGCTGACTGAGAGGTCACTGATATCACACTAACCAATGAGCCAGATGAGGCTAAATGACCACATAAATTAGGTTTAGACCATCACGTTATACATTTACAATAAACAATTTAGACAGTCTGCTACAGAACACCTCTAGAGGAGTTTTAGTCTTAACACATTACAAATCATTAGCTCAAATATTTCAATGCTATCTTGTCCAAGAGTCAATGTTATGGTTCCAGACACCTCTAGGGATAAGCATAGAGTTACCACAAATGATCTGTAAGTTAAATCTATACCTATGCAGTCATAAATTAAGTCCCAAGCTACTCTTAAAGGACAAAGACCATAGTAAAGGCATAATAAGAAACCATTCTTTTAGATTTGTGGTATTTCCATACACAAATCCAAAGCTTCAATTTAACAAGGTTTTTGTGTATTCTTATTTTTGTTTTGCTCTTAAAATTTCCTCTCTGAATTTAGAACATTACAGTATTAAACTAAGGGAAGAAAAAAAAGTTGCAAAATGTAGTCACAGATGGACATTAAGAAGGAAAGGAGGTCACATGTAAACACATTAAAAAGCTTTCCTTTACCTTGAAGAATATAATATATTCTATGTCATTTTTTAAATATACCTTGTCATATTCTATATATTTAAAAATATGACCCAGAGAACTATTCATGAAATAGTTTCTGAGAACAAAAAACAATAGTCAGTGTTCCTAGAAAAATACAATTAAAACAACAGCTTTAACATAACCCAACAGAAAAAAAGGAAGCTTTGTTTCTTTCAAATTTTGCTTTAATTATACAATATTTTTCTGTTACAGTTACATTGTAGTTATGTTCAAAACATAATTTTTTATCATCTGAAACACTATTATTTGGGCATTCTAAAAAGATGCACAGTGTGTCATCTAATTCAAAGCTAATAATACTAGACCTTTGTCCTGTAATCTAATGACTTATAAGAGTATCCCAATTCCTTGAATGGCCAAGCAAGTGCTAGCACTTCCTTTTAATGAAAAATACATAAATGATAGCTCTTTGACCAACAGAGAGACAACCACTAAAATGTTTAAAGTAACTGTACTAGTTTTCCATTACTGCTGTAACAAGCTATAACAAAGTTGGCTGAAAACAACATAAATTTATTATCTTATAATTCTGCAAGTCAGGAGTCTGACATGAGGTCCACTGGGCTAAAATTAAGCTGTCTGTAAGACTGTGTTCCTTTCTGGAGTCTCAAGAGATTATCTGTTTCCTTGTGTTTTTCCAGCTTCAAGTGGCTGGCTGCCTGTATTCCTTTGCTCATGGCCCCTTCCTCTGTGTTCAAAGCCAGCAACTGTGGGCACAGTTCTTCTTACATCATGTCACTCTGACTGCCTCTTCTGCCTTCCTGTTCCACTTGTAAGGATCCTTGTGGTTACATTAGACCGACCCCTAAAATCTCAAATAATCGCCGTCTTTTAAGGTCAGATGATTTGCAACCTAACCTCATCCGCAAGTTTGCAAGTTTAACTTCTCCTTCGCTATGTAAGGTAACATTCACAAGTTTCAGGAATTTGGAAGTGGATATTTTTGTGGGGTCGTTATTTTGCCTGCCACAGCCAACTAATGTCATACCACTGTTTCCTTTTAATGTGTAAACATTTACGAGCATTTAAAAATTTTTCCTTTGTTCTTTTCATTACCTTTTATTAATTTATACTGTTCTACTTCAATACAGTGTAACATGTAGGTACTTTTGCCAGTAAAGGATTACAGTTTTGAGTGTTTATAATTAAGCAGACTCTTTCTAGGTGTGAGGATATAGAAGTGAAAAAGAAATGATAAACTATAATGAGGCTTATATTCTAATGGAAAAGACAAACAATAACATAAGTAAAATATATACTAAAGAAATTCTGGAAAGAGTATAGGAAGTATTTCACATGAATGTGGACAACGTGGATGGGGGATAGAAGGGAAGCTTCCACGGGTCTTTTATATTTACTCTTACAAGGCTATCTAGCCTATTGACTGTGGTATAGATCTCACTTTGGTTGAAATCACAATCAGATATAATCACGCTGAGTTGGGCACCTCATCAGTGCAGCAAAAGCAGGTGGAGAGCTAAGAGAAGTGATGTGTGATGCAGCAGAAACCAGTCAGCCAGGCCAGCCTTTATACAGTGCCTAATCAATAAGCCCAGACATTACCGGCAATCAGTGGCACTCAAGAGCTGTGGCTATCCTAAAATGAGACAGAGAGACCTTTGTGGGTATAAGAGGCCTATCCCATTTCTACTCCCCAGACTTCATCCCTATATTGGATTGCTTTTCTTACTGGGACGTACAAAACTTCCACTCAGTATCCACTCTTCAACAATAGAGAGGCCAGTGAGCTGATGTTTTAGTTTAAAACATAATCCTGACAGAAACAGAGGGTTGCAAATGACCTTGAGGGTGTTGCTTTAAACAGCTAGAAGAAAATGAAAATAGATTCCATTTATTGGTTTAGGAAAGATTTAGAAAAGAGTAGATTTAGGGAAAACTTCAGGAGTTCACGTTGGCTTTGAGTTTCCTAACTGCCAGAGAAATGAAAGAGACATTATAATATATATGACTTAAGGCATGCAAACAAAATTTCTTTCAGGGAAGTGAAATCTTTCCATTAAAAGTGGCAACTTCTTTGCCACTGGTAATAGCCATGGGGAAGGATTTTGCAGATATCTGGTCTATGAATCTTTTCTGTTTCTTTTAGCATGTAGAGTGACTTGTTTTATTATCTTGGAAAAAAAATTAGGTATGCATGTCTCCACTATGCTTCCTGGGGTGAATGTGGGAGTAGCATTTGGAAATCTTTTCCTTTTTCAAGAAAAGCCAGACCCTGGATCATTTTATGTGAAATCTTCCAGTTTTAAATAGGCTAGCTAATTAAAATTTAAAAAAATGTTCAAGCTAAACATAGAACAACTGTGTTCTGAATTAGGCCCATTCTCTGTCCACTTTTGTGACTTTCATCTTACACCTAAACTTAGACATCACAGTACAAATTATTGCTTACACAGCAGATGGTGTACTAAGCCAAACGAATTTAGCTACCAATATGTCAGCAGTATTTTTACTCATTAGGTGAAAGAAAATACTTGTAGCATTTTACAAAAATATTACTGATCTTAACTCAATAACAGACCAATTAAATCTCTGCAGTTGGTATTTCTGTTAATGAAAAATAAATTGCAGGAAAACCATATTGAATCTCTACGGACAGGAAACAGTGTATCTGTTTATATACCATACTCAACTAATCCACCCAAATGAAATGTAATAGCTAGAGGTAGATGTTTATTTCCTCTAACATTTATTTTTCATATTTATGTTCATGCTATGTTTCATTACATCAAAACTATGCAAAAATGCAGTGGCAGTATGTTTTATAAAAACACTTGCTTCATTCTCTTAAATTATTCCTTCTCTGTATATTATTGTCTAATAAAATTGAATTAATAAAAGAGAAACATCACTATAATCTCCGTATTCTAACAGCAATTTGTCAACTCTTGTTATTAGTATAAAAATTAGCATGCAAATTATAGCATATAAACTTGAAGAAACAGTAAGTGGCAAATAATTTTTAATTGTTGAAATGCTAATAAACATCCCATTATCATCCAATATTATGAATAGCTCTTATACACTAAGACAGATTTCTCCCTTTAATTAAACTACACAAGCATTGCGGTGTTGGTGGGTCTGTGAATGTGCTGATACTGGTGAGTACCTGTAGTTGACAAACCTAAGCCAGGCCTTCCCTAGAAATGATGGCTTGAGCTGAGATTCTGAGGATTAGGTCATCTTGATTTGTGCTGGCAGTTACACCTTGTCTTTTAATTTGTTATGTGCTTAATTTAAAGTGCTTGAGGTAACTTATGGAACAGAAATATAAACTAAAAATAGAGAAACGGAAAGACTGAGAACTATGTACAACATAATGAATGATGTAAAAAGAACAAAAATAGTTGTTTTTGTTGTTTAATAATAAGAAAAATCCATGATGATGTAGAGAAATCATTTTCTCCAAAAGTTATATTTCCTAGCTTCTGATCAGCATTATTAATGGCACAGTCCCACCACTGGAGGAGTTTGTGGTTCCCATTAATTAGGAGTTCTGATACAGATCAAGAATATGCAAATTGAAAATACTAAAATTGAGCCTTAGTTTTAGAATGTGGAGTTTTATTAGAGGCAGTTTGAATGGGCAGAGATTGAAGCAAGTGCTCTGTTTTCTCGTGTGTCTTCTTCATAAAGGATGGTAAAATTCTAAGACTAGGATCAGGATGTGGAATTTACAAAGATCAAAGGGTCTAATTTCTCAACATTAAGTTTATATTATGGCTTTTAAGGCGTGGCTCCACCCTGAACCAATTATATAAGAATCTTTGGAGTGGGATTTTGGCATCAATCTTTTTAAAACCTCACCCAAGTGATTCTGCTCTGATGCCATAAAAAATAACCACTGATCTAGGCTAGATGTGGTAACAATGCTCTAGCATAGTTCAATAGATAGATTATTGTATCACTACATAGAAGTTTAAACCAAAATACATATGTATGGTGGCCGCCTTAAACCTTGCGCGTAAGGACAGAGCTTTCAAGGAATTAAGATCTTGACATAATTAACTAGAACACTAGAAAATTGTATGAATGCAAAATTATGTGTATATGTATATGTGTATATATATATATATATATATACACACACACGCACACATGCATATATATGTGTATATATATATTTAAGCTAAACATAGAACATATCTATAAATACACACACCTATATATGTATGTGTACATATATAGGGGTGTGTGTGTGTGTGTGTGTGTGTAAACAAGAAAGAGATGATGGGATGAAGAGTGCAAGAGGTTTATTGGGAGAGGAAATACCCAGGGGGAAAAAAAAAACTGTGAGAGGGAGTAGGAATAGGTAAGGAAAGTCTTCAGACCATGTTGTAGATCTGATACCTCCAAAAATAGGGGGGAAGAAAGAAGGATTGGACAGGGGGCATCTCTATGCAGCCCTGACTAAATCTTGGCCAGTCTAGTTGGGAGCAGTCAAGATTGTCAGTTGGAGAGATGTCCTGCACTGGGTTGAATGAGCTGGCCCATTTACCACTATCATGCTCAGTTATTGGCTGTGGGCTGACCAGAAACACCTTAGCACCATCAGGAAGCTGTACTGCATCCTAAAGGTTCTATGAGCTGGAATGGTAGTAACTACTACACTCCTTACAGCCTGATGGCAAGTTCTCCTGAAAGGAGATCAAAGTGTTGGGTCTCTGATTACCACAAAATGTATATAGCACATTAACAATATTTTTAACTTCCTTCAATTAGCATCTTCAACTCATAAACCATTGGTGAGCAGTTATCTCCTGGCAAAGGCATTTAGCCAAATCCAATAACCAAATCCAGAGGAAGGGGTAAGACATATATTTCTGCAACCCAATGTTTGCCCACATCCCTGTCCCTTGGTTAACCATAAGGACTTTTTTGTGGGGAGGGCTTTCTATTTTAACACACACTTTATGAATGTTTCAATCTTATAATAATCTAGTAAGAGAGAGCCTGGAAAGTAACTCCAGGTAGAACTGACGGGAAAACCTACCATTTTGGTGATCGTAAAAACTTTCTGTACTCAATAAGTCCTCAGATATCCAGCCAATCTAGGGAATATTGTTGTGCATTTAAAAAAAAATCAATATTTAGAATGAATATATTATCCTTTAAACGATTTTTTAATGTTTCTAGATTGTATTACACATTCCTTGACTAAATAGTTTTAATGATTTTGATTTATCCTTTCTTTAGGAACATGGATTTTGACCAGATTCAATTATTGAACTATGCTATAGTTATAGATGAATCCAAATATCATGCTTAGTTTATTGGATCAATTTATATCATGGCATATACACACAAATTTCAAAGCACTTTTTATCTATTATTTCATTGGTATGTTGTGTAATAGTCTGACCCCTTCAAATGGGTAGCAAATCTTCAAAAGGTTTGAGAACTGCATTCTCACAAGTTATATCACTGTCCTCAAAATCATATCTTTTATAAAACATCAGTGCCTTTTAACTTTTAAATGACATTCAAAAGATTATTTAACACAACCACCCACTTTATTCCCAAAGGCATATTCAATCATCTATTTTAATCACATCAAGTTCTTAAGAAATCATCACCTTTTGTGAAATTCCAGGGTTGATTTTTTTTTCCAATACAAAAAGTTCTTGACTTACTGTTATTTTTGCCTTACTCTAACAATCAAATACAAGTTACTATGAGCAACATGAAACACGGTACAAGGCAGTGTCTAGCACTCTGTCACTTTAGAAGTAAAGTAGCCAATCTGAAAAGCATCATTATGTTCAGTATGCAAATAAATAATTTTTAGGCACAATTATTTTTCAGGCAGAACAAGACAAAACATCATTCCAGAAATTTTTCCCCAAACTAAGGAGACCAAACACATTTGGAACTTATGTTTTAATCATAGCTAACCAAATGTATTCTTTAGAATAAAACCATACATATTTTAAAATACTAATAATGAAAATGTTAAATAAATTTTAATAAATAAATTAATAAGAATAAAATATTTATATTTATAAATAATTTATAAAATATTTATGAACTTATTTCTATATAACATATATTATATAAATTATATATTGTGATATACATATATATTACATGATATAATATATATTATATTTATAATATGTTATATTCATATACTAAGTGTATTTATATTTATATATGTTATATGTTATTATATACTTATATATATTTATATATATTATATTATTTATAAAAATTATTTATAAAATAAATATTATTTATAAAAATAAATTTAATAAAATTTTTAATAAATTTAATAAAAATGAATTGTAGTTTTATGCTTCTTTTAAGTTATGGAATAACTTCTGCCCACATTTTCTGGTAAAATATTAGATAGATCTTAATATAATTGTCACCAGTAGGACAACACTAAAAGAAAAAAAGAGGGAGAAAATTTCAAGTTTTCAATTCATTATTTTGGATTAATATTATAATATTTTTCTTTTATTCAACAAATACTTATTGAGTCAGTCATTAATACAGGTAGTATCCTTTGATATTAAAATACTACATTGAACAAAACAAAGCCCCTGAATTCATGTAACTAATTCTGGGATCCCAGTAAACAGACAATAAAAAATAAATAAACAGAAACAATGAATAAATCCAAGCTGTGATAAGTAGTATAGAGTAAAAATATGGTAAAGTTAAAAGGACAAAACTAAAAGTTTTGGATGGAGATGGAGATGGAATGTTATTTTGGCCAGATAGATGGTAACACTATCTTTGCAATTGCCTCCTGATTCCCGATAGTATAAAAAATTAGTGAGAGAAGGAAGAAGAAATAAAATATGATTTTTTTCTAAAGTCCCAGGGGTTTCTTTTTGTATCTTATTGTGGTAGAAGAAAATTTTATTCATTTGTATCTTTTCTAACAATAATAATAATATAGGATCAAGAAAAAGAAATGATTAAGATGTAGAGCTTTTAAGTAATATTGGTCTATTGTATTTTAAGATAAAAATAAAGATATTTCGTTAAGATTTTAAAGAATTTATGTATTTAAATATTTCAGTAAATAATAATTATTACTATTTATTTCAATGATAATGATTTCTTTGTTTGACTTAAATATTGAATTGTTATCAAATTTAAATTCAGAAGATTAACAGTGAGGTAAATGTTTCAGGATCTTTATCTTTTCTCCTGTTTTATTTTCAAAAAGAAACATTTTAAGTAACCCTTATTTTTATTTATTCTTTAAGTTATTTTTATTTCTTACTGAAAACTATGCATACTAATAAATTCACATACCACGCTCCTGATGTTGGTTACATTTCTGCAACTTACCTCATGTTCACAGCACCCACCCACACACTGAGCTCTCACACCGTCTTGACTTCTAACAGCTTAGATTGGTTTTCCTGTTTTTATTCTTAATGTAAATAGAATCATAGCATCTACACTCTTTGTGCCTGGCCTCTTGCAATCACCACTATATTTGTGAGATTTATACGTATTGTATTTGCAAATTGCTCATTTTCATTATTATATGATTGTAGCCCATTTTATTTTTCCATATCAGAATAATGGATATTGAGATAATTTTCAGTTCGGGCTATTTTAAATAACACTAATATGAACATTCAACTACACATATTTCTGTTGGACATTCACTGATAGATTAAAGAGTCTATACATGCTCAGCCTTAGTACTTACTGTCAAAATGTTTTCTAAAGGCTTCTTACCAATTTATATCATACCATATATACATTTATATGCTTTAGATCCTTGCTAAAACTAGGTATGTTTTTGATTGTTTTTTATTTTGTTTTGTTTGCAGTTCAGCCATTCTGGGAATTATGTAGCAGCATCTAATTGTGGTTTTAATTTACATTTCCCTGATGACTAATGAAATTGAGCATCTCTTCACGTGTGTATCGGCCATTTGGCTATCACTTTTTCATAACTGTTCATATTTTTTACCATGCTTTCTACTGTGTTGTCTTTTTCTCACTGATTAGTAGGAGTACTTCAGGTATTCTGAATATGAGTCATGTTTTGGGAAGATGTATTACAAGTATTTTCTCCCATTTGCATTGACTTTTCACACTCCTAAGGATGTCTCATTTAGATTACTCATATAGGTCACAAAAAGCATGAACCACCATAGTAAAAATGAGTTATCTGGAGTTAATAAAAAATTTTAAATTTCTGATTTTATGAAAGACTGTTAAGAAAATGAAAAGGCAGTCCACAGATGGGGGGGCGGGGCAATATTGCTCTATTTGCTGTATATTGTCTGATAAAGGAATAGTGCTCAGAATATATGAAATCCTACAACTCAACAATTAAAAGATAAATAACCAAAAAATTACAATAGTTTTAAAAATACACTTCATAAAAGACATCTTAAAATGGCATATAACAGCATAACAACATACTCAACATCATTAATTATTAGAGAAATCCAAACTAAAACCACAAGGAGATTCCAAGATACACCCATGAGAATGAATAACATTGAAAAGACTGATAACATCAAGTTGTTACATGGATGAAGAAGAGCTAGAAATTTCATATATTACTAACATAAATGCAAAGTGGTATAGGTGCTTTGGAAAACAATTTGGAACTTCTTATTAACTTTGACACTTACTGAATGGCCCATCAGTCTCACTCCTAGACGTTTCTTCAAAAGTGAAAAATCATGTCCACACAAAGACACATCTGCAATTATTCATAGTAATTTAATTCACAGTTGCCAAAAACAGGAACCAACCTGGGCTTTTATTCTCCTCTGTTAGTCACACTGGATAAGCATCTAGGAGTCAAACCCGGTAGGCTTCTGGTTCTTCCCTGTATCTCAGGCATTTCCTTCCCATGCTTTTAATAAGAAACTGGGTATTTTTAATTCCTCAAGATGATGTTTGGAAGAGATTTAATCTTTCCTTCCAAGGTTTTGAGCTTTGCTCTTTGGCTCACCTTACTGCTTTAAAGTGTAAATATTCTGAAGAGGTTACTAGCCATGTGTTTGAGACAGGCACCATTCCTAAAGTGGGACTTGGTTTCCTAATAATGGGAGACCATGCAAAATTTCAAGTCCATCTTCTAGAAGCCCCCTACATCCTCCATGACACAGATTTCAGGAAATGCATCACGGGAAAAATTTGGTCTTGTTTAGGGATCCAAAATTGTGCATATGTGCTCAGCAAATAGCAGAAACAATGCCAGTTTCTTTTCCCCCAGGAACATTCCTCTGTATGGGCAAGCTCACTTGTCAACCCTACTGGAATCCAGAAATGACCCTAGAGAAGGAAAGGACTGGATTCTCCTTTCATTTAATCCTCTCTGCTTTCACAGATCTCCAATACTTTAAAACCATATTTTGTTTGCAATAAACCTGGCTTTATTTTGTTTTAATGGTATTTTGTTTTTAATGTAATGGACTTGACTTGTAGTAACTTAGCATTGCTTTTGTAGCATTAGACCTTTCTTGTACATATTTTTAAGTCAGTGTTCAGTTTCCCAAGAAATATTTTCATATATTTTCCTAAATAAAAACACAGATTTTTAAAGTGTCAATAAGTTATTAAAATTATAAAAAGTAAGTTAAAAATAAATATGTAGATATTTAATATAAAAATTAATCTGATGTTCTAATACTTATTCAACCTTTTGAAATTTGTCATTGGATTTACTTTCTTAAATACTTGTATAAACTGCCGCTATATTATTTTTCCGAATGAAGGTTGAATCACAACATTCCCCTTTGGAAAAACTTTAATTTGTCTCTTTTATTAAAGAATAAACTTTCAATATTTTGATGGTGCTTAACACTTCCCATGATTTTATCATAACTAATTTCCTGGTGGCTATCTCTCATTGCATCTAATCGTACTCATCTGGATCAGTGACCATTTACATCTAACTTATTCTCCAGATATGTCATGCACTCACATACCTCTGAGCTCTATTGTTTCTATGTGAAATACAACAGCCAGCCTCTCTGCCTATCAAAATCTTACTTTTCTTTAAAGGGTTAACTCACAGGAACCCCTCTTCCCTTGAGGCTTACTCTAATTAAAAGAATACTTATCTTCCTTTAAATTTCAATCATTACTTGTATCTCTTCTTAGCATTTAGTTTTTCCTGTCCTTTCTCTCTGTAATCAGTGGTTTTTACATCTTTCTCATGTTAGTATAAAACCCTTGAAAGGGAACCAAACATCAGTGTGTGTGCATTTCTGACATACTATCCATGAAGTTTATTTAAGAATATCTTTTAGTCGGGGCGCCTGGGTGGCCAGTCGGTTAAGCGTCCTTCAGCCAGGTCACGATCTCCTGGTCTGGGAGTTCGAGCCCCGCATCGGGCTCTGGGCTGATGGCTCAGAGCCTGGAGCCTGTTTCTGATTCTGTGTGTCCCTCTCTCTCTGCCCCTCCCCCGTTCATGCTCTGTCTCTCTCTGTCCCAAAAATAAATAAACGTTGAAAAAAAAATTAAAAAAAAAGAATATCTTTTAGTCAATATAACCTTTGATTTTTTTTTATTACATTAATATGGTTCATTCATAGGAAAAAGCTCTAATATTTTATACTTAGGATCCATTACCTTAAAATTGACATTTCTTCTGGTCAACTTTCTACATAATTATCTACCTTTAAAATATCTAAAAATATGCATTGTAAGTTACTAAAACATGCTTATTTCTCCTTTAAAATTTAATTATTAACTCTCACCTATTGTAAAGTATTTTCCTTATTGCGTCATTTACAAGCAACTTTTTGCACAAAGCCAAGGTCAACACAGGGACAATCTGAATAATTTCTATATTTCAAACACACTGAGATTGTAGTTTAAGACAAAAATTCATTAATTAAACATAAGAATCTCCCAACTTGCAAAATATTTTCACAGATGTCTATTTTTATAAGTTATATATTGCCAACTTTATTCAGACTACTTAGATACGAGACATGAATTGTTCAGTTTGGGCATCAATATTGTTCTCTAAGGGGGAAAATAGCAGCAGTTTTTGAGTGCAAGAAAATTATAGTCTTTCCTATATTGTAAATATCTAAGACATCCTAAGGCAGGCAGAGAGTTGTAAAATGTCTGTCTTTCAGTAGCTGGACAATAAAGAGAAAAATGAGCATCATCATGGGTGTTAATGTGCATAGAAAACAAAATGTTCAATAAAAATTATTAATTATGTCTAGTTTCTCATTTTTCTTATTATGTAGGCAATATATTTCAAATGACTTTTTTACCTTTGGAGATGAAAATATAAGAAAGCATGATGAGGAAAGAGCCATATAGTAAATCAAGATACTTTTGTAGGGGTGTTCAGAGTAGGGAGATTAAAATAATGTCAACATTTTCTTGATTTCTTAAGGCTCAACAAGTCAGGTTCCCTGTTAGGAAATGTTACTGGAAATCAGTAATCCCAGCTGACTGAGGGATCTGAGGAAAAATCAACCTTTCTTTGAGATACAAAGTTGAGTATGTATGTAGAAATAAATCTCTATTTAAAAAAAAAATGTTGCTCCTTAAATATTAGAATTATACACTTATGCTCCTAGAAGAGCCCTGGGAAGCAGACTAACACTAACTTTCATTTGAAGAATGAGAAAGCTGAGATAAAATAATGTGGCTTGTCCATAGTTATAAAACCTATTCTCTCAGAATACAGATTAGAAACTGCTTCTAAACAGAATTAGGACCCAAATCTTCTGTCATTACTACATAGCAATTTACTTTCATCTGATTAGATCAATTGGAGCATTTTTGTCTATGAATATTTTAAAAACCAACAAAAATCTAAAGGAGTTGATTTAGCATCAAATACCCAAATAATTTCATTTATTTTTTTTCATAGTTCCCATAGCCTGTGAGGTTGAATATAAACAAACCAAAGCTTCGAACTTTTAAAAAATTTATTTTCAATATTTCTGTTTCATCGAGAAAGACTAATTTGACTTCAAATTTCAATGGTTTGAAAGTAGAACAAGTTTGACCTTGTCTGCCTTTATTTGTAGGGATTCCTGATCTAAAAGGCCACATTCTACAAATGATGTCTGGAATCTGGCTTAGGTGCTTAGTTCAGCCTGTCTTGGTAACTACATATTTTTGTCTATTTCCCTGCTGACCATGCCCCCCTGCAAATGCCTACCTATAGAGACAAAACCTCTCCAGCTCTCTAGCCCTGATAAACACCACTGAGTCCTCCCATTTCAGGCAAGTTCCAGGGTAAGCTTGATTCTTATCTCATTTCAGATCTCCTGCCTTTCCAGTCTCTGTGCTCAAGCTGCTGACGGAGATGAGCAGCTCGGCTGTTGTCTGCCAAGGGAGAAAAGAATTCTAGACTAAACCATTCTCACCATTTCTCTCCAAGAACAACAGCTATTGGCAGCATTTGGAGCTGCCATCAATATAAGCATGCCATTCCACTCACAGAGAAGGACTGGCTTACATGACATTCCCTGCTGCTGCTGTCACTGACAGAGATTCTTAATGTAGGAAATCTTATGCGTTCTGACTTCGCAGCAAGCCCAGCAATGATACTCCTGGTAAAAGGGCATTAGGCAGCAGAATGACAGCAGCGGTTCATTTTCCACTCCCTCAGGACATACTCCTTTGTGTAGGTGTGTGGTCCCAGGGATGCCCACCTCTTACAACATGTTATGATGACTTACTATGTTTGTTTCCTGGCCTCTAAGAATTTGCAGTGGAAACCAATGTTGGATTTTTTTTTTTCTTGGAGGATAAGCTTTGGGAGAAGTAGTAGAAATAAAATGGGGGAGAAGTAATTTAGGTTGAGCATATTTAGCCACTCATGATAAACTTAGTATTGATTGAGGCATAATTGCCTGATTAATTCAAATAATTATCCCTCCATACTCTGTATCAGAAAATTTACATTTATAGACAACCTAGAAAGAGCATTGTAGTTGGAATGAGATCAGATTTATCACAATTCTACTCCCTGGCCTTTGGCCTGCATTAACTCCCAAAGATAATAGCTGTTCTTATAATGACAATAATTTAACCATTACCTTATGATTATCAATGATTATCTAAAGTTCAATTATAATTTTTGAAGATTTTATTTTATTTTATTTTATTTTATTTTATTTTATTTTATGTAGAAAGAGCTAGCATAGTTTCTGCGGTCACACAGATGTCTTGGATGACCCATTAAAGAAAGTTCACTTAGTAACTTAATGAAGCCTGTATTCTTCCAGTACTGATGGAAACACTAGGCACATATTGATGTTGCATTTCTTAATCAAATCATGCAGGTCTGAGCAGATGCATCACGAGCAAGGACCCTGGCTGAATTTTCTCAGATAGCTGCAATACAGATGCTGGTTATAGATCACATAGATAGATATAGATATAGGTATAGATAGAGTAGTTAGGCCAACAGACAGACAGGATTACTAAGAAGACTTGTAATCAATTTATTTCCCTGGATATTCTAAACCCTATGATAGATCTAGTAGAGAAACCAACAAAGAAACAGAGCTCCAGGTATCCAAACATAAAATTCCTTGTTTTCTAGAAAATTGCTTTTACTGTTCTAGACTTTGGTGTTAAGACATTTACTATATCAAGAGGCAATATAAATAAAAACCTTGTGGGGATGCCTGGGTAGTTCAGTTGGTTGAGTGTCCAATCTGATTCCAGCTCAGGTCATGATCCCAGGGTTGAGATCGAGCCCCAGTTGAGGCTCCCCACTGACCATGGAGTTTGCTTAATATTGTCTATGTTTCTGTATCTGTCTCTGTCTCTCTCTTTCCTTCTGCCCCTCTCCCCCACTCACTCTTTCTCTCTCTCTCAAAGAATAAAAAATAAAACAAAATAAAACCCTATGAAATTTATCATTATATCTTTTATGGAAGTATTCGTTTCCACATTAGAAATGTGAAAATGAGTCCTTTTTCTAAGGGTGCAGAAGAATTCTAGCTGTATCTTTAAAAAAAGCTTTTTTTCATCTTATCATCTTTATGAACCTAATAACTGTCCATGGTCTCATTGCCCAATGAGAATATCTGTACCAAATTTTTGGCTGTTTATAGTATGTTATGTTTTTTAAACTAGCCTCATTCTTTGTTTAATTTTATATTGTCAGTCTTGATTATTTTTCTTGTGGGTTTTTTCCATTTTTTTTCATATTTAAGCTATATGGTTGCATTTGTGTATCGTGAAAAAATGTCTGAAATACTTTCTGAATCAAGTTGGGGCATAAATAAGGAAATAGATATATAACTCTGCTATTGACTTTCTATGAGTGATCTTGAGCAATTTAATCAAATAATAGTTCCTTATATGTAAAATTGGAATGCTAACTACCTCATACACTGTGTGGAAAATTAAAGTGGGATAACATTTTCATTACCAAGTGCAGTGCCTGGTATGTAGCAAAGCTTAATAAAAGTTAATTACATCTGAATTTATATTTGGTCCTGAATGCAACATTCCAAGAGATTCACTGACAGATTAGAGTGTAACCAAAAGAGAGCCATGAGTGATGATGTTTTCATGGGGGAAAAAATGACACAGCCATTTTATAACAAGCTCTTTTTCTTTGAAATAAAACAAAAGTCTAAATTGTGTTCTGTGTGTTTGTGTGTGTGTGTGTGTGTGCATGCACACGTGTGTGTGCATATTTCAGCATGATATTACAGAAAAATCCAACTCAAATTGTCAACTATTAAATATCTGAAAGGTTGAGATTAGAGGCAGAAAATTTTCATTTTTGTAAACATAGTTTTAAATGGAAAAGAAATGCAGAAAGTGTATAACGACCATTGCAAATTTCACATTTCTTTCTATTTTCTAATTTTTTCTTAAATTAATTGATTAATCACTGAAGAAAGAAGGTAGACAGGAAGATGAGGGGTCTAGAAGTCATTTTCTATAGTAGGAAAAAACCCTGAAGATGTTTAAAGAAGAGGTAAAGGAGGAATTATGGCTGTCTTCAAATATTTGAAGGAATAGTTTAGACTCATTCTATATTATTCCAAAGGATAGAAAACAGTCTTGTTAAAAGAAATAAAGATCTAATCAGAGTAGAGTCAATTTTGAGTGAACTGCCACTCAATGTTAGCTTTAAGAAGAGGTCAGATGTTCACCTTTCAGAGATGTTATATGCTGGTGAAAGTTACTAAGGTAGATCTAAATAAACTCTGAAATAGCATCATCCCTTCTTTATGTATTAAATAATAACTATCTGCTTTGGCATGCCAAAATTTGCTAATGAACCAACAAGCATTTATTAAGTAAACAGTACATTGAAGTAATATACTACACATTGGGAATGGACAAGTAAATAAGATATATCCAATCCTTCAAAGAGCTCATGGTATTAGAAATTCAAAGTGAGAAATTTTAATAATATGACAATTTTTAGAAATGCATACAAGGCATTTTGTAAATATAGAATGACAAACTCAGGATTAAATAGTGATTTCCTATGAAGTATTGATAATATTTGTTTTGAAATGTCATTAGCTGATTTTTAAAACATAAACCAATAATATAAGTGACATTTGCAGACATTATCTGGATATAGTTATACTTCTAAACTATCATGTAGAAAAGACTAGACTGCCAAGGTATTCAAATAAACTCATTAGAAGTGTAGAAATGCTTAAGAATCAAGAAAAAATGAAGACCTTTCAATGAGGTGATAGGCTTGACTACAGGGTAATTGCAAAGGAAGCAAAGATGCTATTCCAATTTTAAAATATATAAATTATGCAAGTGATTTCAACAGTAGGGGGTTATTTGTCCTGATGTGGAGATGTTACAAAGCTCATGAATTTCAAATCTATAAATTAAGAACAAAGGATTTACAGCTTAGTTAGAAGCAAATGAAAACCCAGGTTATGCCAAAAGAGGTCAATGTTGTGGCTCACTCTTACCTCCAGGGATTGTTCATTTAAACTCTCTTTCCCCATTACATTCTAAGGAGCAAAAGTACTGATGGGTCAAGTCTAAGGACACAGGTGACAGAGGTGATAGTGCTCTGAATATTTAGACGTGATATTTTTTAAAAGGTTGGCAACTCTTGCATCTGCCTGTTGCAATGTTAGATGTTGCCCAAAGGGTTCCCTTTCCTGGTCATTTCCTTTTGGTTTGCTTTTGTCTTTTTTCCCAAGTAGCTAGTGAAGAGGTATCTGCTCTAAGTTTAGGACAGGTGAGGCCAATTATTTGTGCTAACAGGTAATACTATAGCTCTGCAAGGAATGTAAGCATATTTACCTGTTTATTCCCAATGTGTTTTCCATAACATAGCCTATTAGGATTTATTTAAACTTCATTCATTCACATTGTGCCAGAAAACAAAATAATTTATTTTGTTTTATTTTTTTAAGTTTGTTTGTTTATGTATGTATGTATGCGTTTATGTAGGTGGTAGGGTTTTTTGGGTTTTTTTAATATAATTTATCATCAAGTTGGCTAGCATACAGTGTATACAGTGTGCTCTTTGTTTTAGGGGTAGATTCTGTGATTCATTGCTTACATACAACACCCAGTGCTGATCCCAATAGGTGCCCTCCTCAATGCCCATCACCCATTTTCCCCTCCCTCCCATCAACCCTCAGTTTGTTCTCTGTATTTAAGAGTCTCTTATGGCTTGCCTCCCTCTCTGTTTGAAACTGTTTTTTCCCTTTCCCTTCCACATGGTCTTCTGTTAAGTTTCTCAAGTTCCACATATGAGTGAAAACATATGATATTTGTCTTTCTCTGACTTACTTATTTCACTTAGCATAATACCTCCAGTTCCATCCACATTGCTGCAAATGGAAGGAGTTCATTCTTTTTCATTGCCAAGTAGTATTCCATTGTATATATAAACCACATCTTCTTTATCCATTCAGCAGTTGATGGACATTTGGACTCTTTCCATAATTTGTCTATTGTTGATAGTGCTGCTATAAACATTGGGGTACATGTGCCTCTATGAATCAGCAATCCCATATCCTTTCAATAAATTCCTAGTAGTGCTATTGCTGGGTGGTAGGGTAGTTCTATTTTTAATTTTTTAAGGAATCTCCACACTGTTTTCCAGAGGGACTGTACCAGTTTGCATTCCTAACAACAGTGCAAGAGGGTTCCCATTTCTCCACATCCTCACTAGCATCTGTTGTTTCCTGGGTAGTTTATTTTAGCTACTCTGACTGGTGTGCGGTGGCATCTCAGTGCGGTTTTGATTTGTATGTCCCTGATGATAAGCGATGTTGAGCATCTTTTCATGTGTCCGTTAGCCATCTGGATGTCTTATTTGGAAAAGTATATATTCATGTCTTCTGCCCATTTCTTCACTGGATTATTTGTTTTTGGGTGTTGAGTCTGGTGAGTTATTTATAGATTTTGGATACCAACCCTTTATCTGATATGTCATTTGCAAATATCTTCTCCCATTCCGCCAGGTGCCTTTTAGTTTTGTTGATTGTTTCCTTGGCAGTGCAGAAGCTTTTTATCTTGAGGAGGTCCCAACAGTTCATTTTTGCTTTTTATTCCCTTGCCTTTGGAGACGTGTTGAGCAAGAAATTACTGCAGCTGAGGTCAAAGTTGCCTGTTTTCTCCTCTAGGGTTTTATTTATTTTGAGAGACAAAGAATAAGTGGGGGAGGGGCAGAGAGAGAGGAATAGAGGATCGAAAGCAAGATCTTTGCTGACAGCAGAGCCCAATGTGGGGCTCAAACCCACAAACTGTGAGATCACAACCAGAGCCGAACTTGGACGCTTAACCAACTGAGACATCCAGGCACCCCAATTTTGTTTTGTTTTTAATAGAAGTAAAAATAGCAGGTAAAATACAACTACTGTATTGGCCTCATTTCTTCCAGTTACTACACTATCAATTCTACCAATTGAATCAGCTACTTCAGACTGTCAAAGAATAGAAAAAAGTATTGACCCAAAAGAAGGTCAATACAATATTCACATAGATATTATGTATATTCGATACCATATGGTTCTCTGCATTTGCATTTTCCCTCATATTTCATTTTAGCAGATCCTAATACACCACGGCCAGTAGATAGAACAAGAATGGTTCATCAGCAATTGCATTAGGAGAGCTATATTTTAGACGCTTGCCAAGTGGGCAAGTTCAGTAACAAAGTCAAAGTCCTGCAACAACTGGAATTTGATGCAGATGAATGTCAGATCAATAGGCTCTTAGAGCCCCAAAAAAAGTTTGGAAATGGCAGGTGAAATTGAAGTGGTTCTTTGTTTGAATTTTCTGTCACTTTATATTTTTCCTTAGCTAAAACCTTTCTGAAAATCACTTCACCACTGTGCTCTTGAAAAGAAAAAAATTGCAAACATATGCATTTTAATTCGTCATGTTCTTAGGAAGTTTTGATTAAAATATTTTTTGGCAAATGTTAAGGTTCTGTAATCCTGTGTTGTTTTATTAGTTTGGCTTTAATAGATATTTTTTTAAACTGTTATCACAAAAAGAAATGGAGTTATGAGTACCATGCCCATAATCATGGAATTGTTCATTTCAATCAGTGTTTTTTTCCCTAGGAGATGTTATTTACCATGGCCATGTTATTTGTTTTATCATCACTACATTACTTTTTATCAGTACATTGCAGCAGACCAACTTTACTTAACTTTATCCCCTTGCTTGCAAATTCTGAGGACAATAAAAAAGTTACTGGAAGATCAAATACTTTTAGCCACAATTTATCTCTGTTGGGAAATGTGTAGTTTCAAATTTTAATATAATATTTTATGATACTAATGGTTAAAACTACTACCAATGGCATAAGCCAAAGAAAGGATAGAACAGAGATATGCAAAGTCATCTTCAAAAATTTTGTGACCTTAGTTAAAATATTCACTAAGGTTCCCATCACGTTGACTTAACAATTAGAATTTTCTTTATTTTCTGCTGCAACAAGTAAGTCATCTTTTCTGACACATTTTCTACTGGATTCTTATTCAGTTCTTCTTCTTCTTTTTTTCTTTATTTATAGACTGAAGATTCAACTTGCTCTGCAAAACTTTTTAAATCCATGCTTAAATCTTTTATACATATAAAATATGAGAAGAATTGGGCAACATGTTAAATCTTCACAGGTTAACATCTCAGAAACTACTATGTCAGGCCACCAACTCTACGGTATGTGTTATGTTACTGCTCAAACTGGGGGGAGTTTCCCTTCTTGTATGTTAGAGTTCATTGATTTTTATAAATGCAGTGAGGTGTCCGGATATCAACAGAGATCAGTCAAAAGTTATTTACTGCCGTTTCCTTTTCCTTCGAGGCAAAGTATCATTAAGCAACAGAGACATATTGTCAGCACTGACTTTTTGTGTGTGTGCTTCAAATGTTTCTTTTTCTTAGAATCTGAAACCCATCAAACTGAAGGAACAGACCAAAAAAATGTCATCCCATAATCCCAAGCCAAATGCAGTGAGCATGACTGTGTTAACTATTTCAAACAAGAGATGGATTCTGACCCTTTTTATAACCTTGCTGGTGTCTGAAGATGGACAGTGATGATATCCTATCACAAGGTTCCTTTCATGATTTGAAATTATCAAATAAGAACACATTTGGAAAAGAAACAATTTTTAACTTTTATATTTTCACATTCTTAGTACCTCAATACATTTGACAAGAAGATATAAACTAACTACAAGCAATTTGAGGATATCATACCTTTGATCAAAAAGTGATATCCTCAAATAGGAATATAGTCTTAATTCAGTTTAATTCTGACCTATTGAAAAAGAAAATAATGAAATTCTCTCTTTTAAATATAAGTGCGTATATAAAATAAACATTGTACGTATGGTGAACATTGCTAGTTTACAAAGAAAATAGTATCAAGATTTAAAAAACTTGGGGCACCTGGGTGGCTCCATCAGTTGAGCATCTGACTCTTGATTTTGGCCCAGGTCATGATCTCACATGTCATGAGATTAAGTCCTGGATTGGCCTCTATGGAAGCCTGCTTGAGATTCTCTCTTTCCCTGTCTCTCTGCCCCCTCACCTCCCCGCTCATGCTCTCTTCCTCTCATTCTCTTTCTCTATAAATAAATAAATAAATAAATAATTGAAAAACTTAGGATTTGTTATCAGAAGGCCTTATTTTAATTCCTAGTCAATTATTAGCAATGTAACAGAGGACAAATCAAATACAATCTTTGAGCCTGTTTATACATCTGTAATAATAATATTCATCTGTAATAATATTTAACATTATTTTTTAAAACAGCAGCTGAAAATAAAGGTAAAGATTTATTTATATGTTCTATATATATATTGTTTCACATGTTTTCAGCACCAAGTAGGAGCTAGGTACTAAATCAAGAATGTGAACAGGAGAGTGGATGAAGTCTGTATCCTTGAATTTTGAACCCTGGTTGAAAGAGACAGATGTATTAACGTCAATATAATATGGCAACACTATAATTAAGGAAAAAATCTAAATATGTTGGGACTGAGACTACAGAGAGATAAGTTCTGCCTTTGGATGTCAGAAAAAAATTTTATGTAGTTGAAAATATTTGAGCTGAGCCTTGGAAGAAAAGAGTTTTCCCTAAAGAGAGAGGATTCACCAGGGAATAAACACCACATGTACACATAAGGCATGGAGGGGTAACAAAGCAAATGGTGCTTAAGAAAGTTTGAGACACTTGGGTGGTTGCAACATAGAATCTATGGGAGAATGACAGCTGATGAGGCTTGAAAACTTAAACAGGGGCAGATTGTGAAGGTTCCTGAAACATAAAGACTTTCAGATTTGATGTGAAGGATACTAATGAGCTATGAAGCCATAGTGCTTTAGGAAAACTAGTCTAACTGTAGCATGAAGAATAGTTGGCTGTTCTCAAGACTAGAGTCTTGGCGACCAAGTAACACCCACTGAAGCAATTCAGGTATGGTTTGATGAGGTCAGGGATACAGGATAGAGTGTTTGGAATTAGATGATGTGTTTAGTTTGGGGCATGCTTAAGGTCAATGATTATATTAGGTGTGTTGAGGAGACAGCAGTTGGGGAAATGGTTGCTTGCTCCATTGAAACTTATGTCACAGTAATATTTTCAACATTTAATGTCTTCCTGTTGCTGTAGAAAATAATCAAAGCTCTGCATACAAGGAACACCATAACATCTATCTCAGCAGCAGCATCTCCAATTGATATCTAGGTTTCAATAATCTAGTAACAACACTCCAAATGGATGATACCCTTTTTAGGCTCTGTACTTTGCATACTCTGCTTCTTACGCTTAAATTCTTGGATTTCTTTTTTCAAACACTCATTATTGGGTGATTCACATGTAAAAAATAAATAAATACATAAATAATAATGACATAAACTCTATTTGACTGTTTCTACATTTGTTTTTCCCTCTGACACATGATAGGCACACAAGGAAATTTTAGTGAATAAATGAATGTATAAATGAGGTATGAGCATTATATTGGAGTAACTTTGCATGATGAAGGTCTGTTTTGTGACAAATTTTCTTCCAACAATTCTCAGAGTTAGTGGGACAGATTTTTGAGTGGAGTTGGCATACTAGACACTACTCATCTACATTGTGGGTGTCTTTTTCTAAGAATAATGGCAAGAGGGTGAACCAAATTTCATAATTATAAACCTGATTAAAATTTTAAAAGCAAATGTTTTATTAAAATGCTTGCTAATTTCTTATACTATTCTTTTACACATTATGCAACTTACATGCTTAGACTGACAGCTACTTATTCTCTATTAAATGCATTAAAAAGAAGCACCAATCTAGGTTTTGACAGTGTAAGATATAAAGATTTTGAATCCATCTTTTCTTGGCATCCCTGCCCTCATCACCTTGACTCTCTTGCACAGGGGAGCATTGTTTGAGAATGATCAAGAAAATTAGGCACAGAAATACCAAAGTTAATGCCATTACAGTGTATTAAAAGAATTACCTCACCATCAAATGATTTTTTTGTTCTCTTTCTGACCACCTAAATGAATCAAGCAGGATAATGACATTCTCATTATTTTAGGAACACATTTGCATCCATAATGAAAGAGTCCCTAAAGGGCACAGATACCACAGAGGCGACTATCTGAATTAATTAAAATTGTTTGCCTGATTAGATAAAAAATGCAGGTATAAACTGCATATCGGGGAAAATGCCTCTCTTTTCATCAAAACACGCGAATAATCTATTTTTAACACAAAGTCTAACAGGTTTAGTCTTTATAAAACATAAAATATAGGTTTGCATATATTTCTCTCCTTAAAAGACACTGAATATCTTGGCCAATAAAAAATAATAATATCTATATACCACATTTTATATTTTCTTCTAAATTCTTCAGTATTTGTATAATTTAGTCTAAATGTAATAAGATTATTAATAAAAGATAAACACATATCTCAAAATAAAAAAGAATTTAATATTTTTATTTAAAGTTTTGAAGGATAATCCTTATACATCCTTATACAATCCTTACTTTTTTAAATTTTATTTTTAATTTTTTAAAATTTACATTCAAATTAATTAGCATACAGTGAAACAATGATTTCAGGAGTAGAGTCCTTAATGCCCCTTACCCATTTAGCCCATCCCCCCTCCCACAACCCCTCCAGCAACTCTCAGTTTGTTCTCCATATTTATGAGTCTCTTCTGTTTTGTCTCCCTCCCTGGTTTTATATTATTTTTGTTTCCCTTTCCTTATGTTCATCTGTTTTGTGTCTTAAAGTCCTCATATGAGTGAAGTCATATGATTTTTGTCTTTCTCTGACTAATGTCACTTAGCACAATACCCTCCAGTTCCATCCATGTAGTTGCAAATGGCAAGATTTTATTCTTTTTGACTGCCAAGTAATACTCCATTGTATATATATACCACATTTTCTTTATCCATTCATCCATCAATATAAATTACTATTTTTTATCATTTCTTTAAAAAACGAATACACATTTGTCAACATAAAGAATCATTTGCTCCTATGGCAAATATTCTTCTCAATGTCAGAAAGCAGTCAAACAGTTCTTTCTTATTTATAAATATGTATTCAAATATGCAGATAAATTTAACTAAGCTATTAATGTAGTGTTTAATAGTTATTAAAATGTGAATTATCTTGATTCATACCAAACACACTACTATGTAGTCAAGTGATACGTTGTAAAGACATTTCTTAGTAACTATAGAAAACAGTCACTATATACTTCAGTGGCTTAAAAAAAAACGTTTACTTTAACAGCCCATTTTATGGGAGAATGGAATTCTATGGGGTATATGTACAATCTACCTTAAGCTAATATAGGAAATACACATATCTGATGAGTTTATCTTCTAATCTCAGTAAAATAATTTTATGATATTGAAATGACTTGTCTAAAATTGAAATTTTCAGCACTTTTTTTCTGTGTATAACAGCAGACAATTGACTAAAAATTTTCCCTTCTAAATTATTTCTTAATGTGCAATTTGGCACATTTTATAGATCCAGTGTGAAAGTAGTTCCATTACCAATATTGAATAATCTTATCTCATTGCTGCCCAGGGTCTTCAATAGTAGATATGGATATGAGTGTGGGGGGGGTGGGTGGAGATATAATGAAAAACAAGCTGTGTTGTAAAGGAGGTAATTGTCCAGGATGAAGGGGACTTGTGCAAGGAAATCAATAAATATGAAACAGAAAGTGTCCTTTGAAGCTCAGTAAAGTGTTAAATGAGTTCATGCAGAGGAGGGAAAGTTTACTCTCAACAGGCATGCAAAGTGGTCTACTGGGATGATGTTTTTTGTTCATAATATTGGACAGGAAATGGTGGATTTCAGGTGAAGAAAACCTTATCTAACAGCAGTATAAACTTGGCACTTCTCAAAGGAATAATTAGTTCAGTGACTATCAGCATCAGATTCAGGAAAGGGAACTGGAGAAAGTCAAACTAGAAGATAGAGAATAATAGAGGAGGGCAAAAATGCTACTGTAAAATGTAGAACATGTCCTGCAAGAAACTACAGGTAATTGACAGCATAATGATACAATAGAGCTATGCTTCAAACACTATACTGTACCAACAATCTATGAGATCAGCTAGAAGCAGTGACGTCCGAGATGGACATAAGTTCAGCAAGTCATTGTAAAAATCAATGCAAGTTATAGCCAAGTACAGAGAATAAGGAGCAAGATACCATGTAAAACCTTAACATTGTACTGCACTAATATTAGCCATAGTAACTAACATTTATTGAACCTCTACTATGTGTCAGGCCCCAGGTCAACCACTATACAAAGATTATTTTATTCAATTATCACTAAACTGTAATTATTTTAAATACTAATGATATCTACATCTTACAGATGAGGAAACAGGGCTTCTGAGAAATTAAATAGCTTGCCTAACCTCTCATATCTAGTGATAAGTGGAAACAAGATTTAAACCTGAGCTTTCAGACTCCAATCCCATGCTATGAACAATTACAAGTTAGATAACTGATTTTCTGGAAAAGAAAAAAAAAAGAAAAATCAAAGATGACTGAGCTTTAAGTCTGAGTGACTGGAAGGAGAGCTATGCCATTAATAAAAATAGGAACATTAAAAAATATTTATTTTCAGTGAGACTTGGCCTTTGTGCAGGCCTGCTTTAGTAGAACTGATTTGGCTTTCTACCTAAAGTATGTACCCAGGTATTGGGCCTTTAGGGAACAGGGGAGACAGAGAGTAAGGACACCACACCAGCTCACCATCTTGATATCATCAGTCAGAACTATAACATATTTCATTTTCATCCCTGCCAAAAAGATGGTATGATTCCAATTTACAGATGAAGAAATGGACTCACAGAGGTTAGGTAACCTACCCAAAGTTATCTGGCTAATAAGTGATAAAGACAAAATTCTTTTCTGCATCACCCTCTCATCAGAATCTGATTCCTTTTCAGAATACACTAGTTCAGATAAATTTGTGCATCTGCTAATTGAATCTTCAATCACACCTCACTTCCAAAGGAATCTTTAATGGGCAGCCCTTCAAAAACAGAAGCTTCTAAGTTCTACAAGGGAGTGTTCGACTACCATTCTTTCATAATTCTAGTAAGTATTGATAAATGTCTAAATACTTTCCTGTCATTAGGCAGCAATTTTCAGTCTTCATTCTTAGTAGACAGGAACTTCCACACCTACAGCTCACTTAATAAACTCTCAGATATCCACAATGACCTGCTAAATGCTGAGACCTCTCCGAATCTCCTCAGAGTTTACCCTCTGTGACGTCCCTCTTGGCTGCACCTTCCTTTGCAAGGTCTCTTTGGCTTTCATAACACTGCTGCCTCCTTTTCTTCCACCTCTTGTTATCTTTCTTTGCAGTGTTCTCCATATCCACTCCATTACCAACTAGTCCTTTGGTATAACTCTTCCCCTGTAATCTTGTTCTTTTCCATTACTCTCCTCTTTCATGCTGGGACAACTCATTTAATTCAATAAATTTTCTCCCAAGAAAAGAATCCCCTAATTTTGTCTACTGGCCATATTTCTATTACTTCCAGATGTATCTTCATGACTGTCTTTCCCTGAACTGTTGGTCCTCCTGGGTCCCTATCTTAGTTAACATTACCATTTTCCTCCTGGTGATGTAGTCCAAAAATTTAAAGCCATATTCTATGTGCCGTTCTCCATAACACTCTCCATTTAATAAGATGCCAAAGCCTTCCGTCTACACCCCCATATCTCTCATATGATAAGAAAAAGAGAATAATGATAAAGACACTATCAACTACCCCACCGGTACCACTGTTATATATATATATATATATATATATATATATATATATATATATATACTGTACCAAGGATTTTCTGCATGTATGTCACTTACACCTCACAATGGCACTAGACAGACCATAGCTGAAGTACAGAAATTGAGAAGGCTCAGAGAGCACTTGCCCTTGGTCATGCAATTACAGAAACACACATATCCATTTCAAACTCAGGTGTGACTCCAGCCCTTGAAGCCCTCTGTTATCCTGCCTCATCCTTTCCATCCCCATTTCTACTTACTAAGTTTGTCTCTCATCACTTCTTAAAATAATGCAAGAGCCTCCCCACCTTTAACTGTGGCTCTCTCTTTGCTTGTTTTTTACAATGCATTTATCTTCATAAAAACGAGGATAATCACAATGCATCCTTATCAGAAATTCTTCCTTAAAGCCCTCAAATAAATGTACAGGCAAGGCTTCCTGGGCTGGGTACCCAAAACATACTCCTCATAACTAAAAATTTTTATATACATTTATTTATTTTTGAAAGAGAGGGAGAGAGAGGGAGAAAGCAGGAAGGGGCAGAGAGAGAGGGAGACAGAGAATCCCAAGCAGGATCCACACCTTTAGTGCAGAGCCTAACATGGGGCTTGAGCTCACAAAATGTGAGATCATGACCTCAGCTGAAATCAACACTCAGATGCTTAACAGACTGAGTCACCCAGGTGCCCTGTAACTCAAATTTCTTATTCAATAGACATTGATGCAATATTTCCTATATGCCAGATACTAAGTTCCTTACACAGGTTGACACAATTTATCCTCAAAGAATCCATCAGAAAGATTTTTTTTTCTTCCATTTTACAGATTTAAGAATTGAGCACAAAGGGGTCAGGTTAATTGTCCTTTCTCACAATACTAACAGTTGGTCCCACTGGGCATCAAATTCCTGCAATCTGGCTCAAGAAGTCTTATCCCTCAGGCTATGTTGCCTCCCTATTACTGGCTTACTTAATTTAAAGATTGGCACACATGCATTTCTCCTCAGACTTTAGATTCCTTGAGTTATCCGTCTTCCTTCCCTACCTTGCCACACTACTGTATCTGATTTGAGGCCTTGAAAGTAGTAATGTAAGATCATTCATTTAACCTTTTTTTCCTAAATATAGTTTGTCAAGTTAGCAAACATACAGTGTATACAGTGTGCTCTTGGTTTGGGGAGTAGATTCCCATGATTTATCGCTTGAATACAACACCCAGTGCTCATCTCAGCAAGTGCCCTCCTCAATGTCCACCACCCATTTTTCCTCTCCCCTCACCCTGCCTTCAACCCTCAGTTTGTTCTCTGTATTCAAGAGTCTCTCATGGGTTGCCTCCCTCTCTGTTTGAAACTGTTTTTTCCCATTCCCTTCCCCATGGGCTTCTGTTAAGTTTCTCAAGTTCCACATATGAGTGAAAACATATGATATCTATCTTTCTCTGACTGACTTATTTCACTTAGCATAATACCCTTCAGTTCTATCCATGTTGTTGCAAATGGCAGGAGTTCATTCTTTCTCATTGCCAAGTAGTATTCCATTGCATATTTAAACCACATCTTCTTTATCCATTCATCAGTTGATGGACATTTGGGCTCTTTCCATGATGTGGCTATTGTTAAAAGTGCTGCTATAAACATTGGGGTTACAAGTGCCCCTATGAATCAGCATTCCTGTGTCCTTTGGATAAATTCCTAGTAGTGCTATTGCTGGGTCATAAGGTAGTTCTATTTTTAATTTTTGGAGGAACCTCCACACTGTTTTCCAGAGCAGCTGCACCAGTTTGCATTCCCACCAACAGTGCAATTATTGAGCATCGGTACTTTTGCAGAAATTAGAGATACATACTATTTTAAATAAGACTGCTTACTTGCTTGAGCAAACAAATTCCAGTGTGTGTAAGACAATAATATAATGAAGGTAAATTTTACAATAAAAGAGGGTGACATGATAGAGATGGGGAGAGTTATTGGAATTTAGATAGATAGGGGCGCCTGGGTGGCGCAGTCGGTTAAGCGTCTGACTTCAGCCAGGTCACGATCTCGCCGTCCGTGAGTTCGAGCCCCGCGTCAGGCTCTGGGCTGATGGCTGGGAGCCTGGATCCTGTTTCCGATTCTGTGTCTCCCTCTCTCTCTGCCCCTCCCCTGTTCATGCTCTGTCTCTCTCTGTCCCAAAAAAAAAAAAAGTTGGAATTTAGATAGATGGAACAGGTCACATTTATGCTGTGAACTGAATTACAGGAAGACATCTCTTGATCAATGAAATCAGATAAGTACTTTCTCATCAGAGGAAGGAATGGGCAAAAGCACTGTAGAGAAAGTAAGTCTGACATTTTTCCATGTTTTAGAAATAGACATAAGATCAACGTGGCTAGACTTTGGTGGATGAGGGAAACGGTAGTATGATAAAAGGCAATATCTCTAGGTATGCAAGATCACATCATGTAAGGCCTTATATGCCATGACAAGGAGTATTAAATTTGTTCTCATCTCAGTAGAAAGTCATTGGAGGATTTGAAACAGGGGAGGAAAATGACCTGATTTACATTTCTGAAAGATTACTTTCTTGACTATGTAAAGAATGCATTATCATGTTTAAATGTAGAACCCAAGAGACCAGTAAAGAGGATGTTTGAATGGTCTAGATAAAAGATAAGCAAACTCTTCTCTTGGAGGATAAATATTTTTCTTGTAGATGATAAATATTTTAGACTTCTTGGTCACACAATCCCTATTGTCAGGACTACTCAGGACTTCCATTATAGCAGACAAACACCCATAGACAGTATGTATATGAATGTGCTTTCCTGGGTTGCAACAAAACTTTATGTGGAAATTTGAATTTCACATACTTTTTAAGTGTTGTGAATTATTATTTAAAATTTTTTCAACCATTTAAAAATGTAAAAATAATCCTACCTGGAGAACTATATAAAAACAGGTAGCCTAGATGAGAGATGATGATGACTTAACTAGGTTCATAGAGATAAAGGTATATTTATTGATATGAGGAAGACTTGAAAGGGGAGTGGATTGAGTAGATAAGAAAGGAGAAGAATATCAAGAAGTTTAGTTGGGGTACATTATTTCCTCAACTTTAAAAATAAAAATGTTTCTTGGGCACCTAGGTGGCTTAGTTGGTTAAGTGTCCAACTCTTGATTTTGGCTTAGGTTTTGATTTCACGGGTCTGTGAGTTCCAGCCCCATGTTGGGCTCTCTACTGACAGTGTGGAGCCTGCTTGGGATTCTCTCCCTTGCCCTGCTCTCTGCCCCTCCCCTGCTCTATTTCTCTCCCAAATAATAAACTTGAAATTAAATGAACTTAAACTTGTAGGATGCAACCAAATGGAGGTCACTGGTGGGCTTAGCTAGAAAATAGGGGCACCTGGGTGGCTCAGTCAGTTAAGCGTCCGACTTGGGCTCAGGTCATAATCTCTCAGTTCATGAATTCAAGCCCCACGTCCAGCTCTGTGCTGACAGCTCAGAGTCTGGAGCCTACTTCACAGGCTCTGTCATGCTCTCTCTCCCTCTCTCTTTCAAAAAGAAACATTAAAAAAATTAAAATAAAAAATAAAAAGTGTTTCAGAAATTTTGCTCCCTGTTAAAATTTTGCAATGTTCAGAAACTAATTTTCCCACAAGACAAAGTATTTTATTCATGAATGCTTGTGCTTCAATTTATTAAGAAATTCGTTTTTACTTTAATTGGAAATGTATTGCCCTAAAACTTATGTTTTTTTACTCTAACTCTTCTCAGACGACATAGAATAACTGGCATCTCTTCATGTGAGAATGTCTAAAGATAACTATTTTTTTTTCTTTCTCCTATATCTCCAGGATAAACATGTCTAGCTTTTAAGCCATCATTTAAGACCTGGTTACTAGAGTATCTCTCAACTCAGTAGACCATTCCAAATTTACTTTTTCTTTTAATATATTCCTTGTAACTGAACATAACATGTCCAATTGTTTTAAATTAAATATTGACAAGACTGTATAATTTCCCACTGACTTTTGATACAGGGATAATGGAAGACTTTAAACAATAAGACTACATAAAAATCTGTCTGTGTCACTATTTACAGAATTTACCTTAATCTGAATCAGCGACCAGAGGCATAGAATGCTGAGAGGTTATTTGTCACTTTAACAAAAGTCTTTCTCCACTTTTCTAAGTCACCTCCATAGCAGGCTTTGAGAACAGTTAGAATTACTTACAAGACAGGCCTAATTATTATAACTGTAAAATTCAAGTAAAATGTAACCAATGACATCTATGAAGTGGGTTCAAACCATAAATCTCACCTCTGCCTAGAGAAGAATCAAAGATTATCCTATTGGATAAAACATTACTTCATCCAAATGAATCAAACATGAGAGGCATCAAAACTCTTTTATATCCTTCCTGCCTTTTTATTATTTCACACTTTATGGTTGGGGCTTCTACTTTCTATTTTTCTATTGTTTTGGATATGAAAACGTGTTCTAAAAATATTCACAAAATATAATGGGTTCCTGTTTCTGAACTTTATTCTAGAAAGAGAACTTGAAAATGAAAACCCAGAAAAAAAAAAGTAGGGGTGACTGGGTGGCTCAGTCAGTCAAGCACTGACTCTTGATTTTGGTTCAGGTCATGATCTCATGTTCATGAATTTGAGCCCCAAATCGGGCTCCACACTGACAGTGCAGGGTCTGCTTGGGATTCTTCCTCTTCCTCTCTCTCTTCCCTTCCCCACACATGCACATGTGTGTGCTCTCCCTCTCTCTCTCACAGAAATAAAATAAATAAATAAATGAACATTAAAAAACACAGGTAGAGCTATTTTTCTGAATGAACTCTATGAAGAGTCCTACTGAACAGTACACAATCACTCAGTCTATTCCACCCAAAATGCCTGCCTGCCATTCAATAGACCATGAGTGAAATGGAACCTGGGGTAGTAATAACTGATGCCTACATTGTAACTTCTTTGTAAAGTCAACCCTGAAACTCTAGTCAAAATGAATTTTAACAATAATATCTTTTCCCCCCATAACACCTTACTTATTTCAGAATGGAATAAATGGAGAAACTATTATTAGAAGAATAAATGAATGAACTAATAAATCAGTTAATTACTAAATCAATATAAATATATTTAATGATATAAAAATACCTTATGGGGAAGCTTTAGTGATAAATAGAACTTTCATAATATAACAATGCATAAAGCCCTACTCTGAGGTGTTCTATGACATTATTTACCATATTAACAAGTATAACAGTATTCACTATTTATTGAGAACCTACTATGTGCCGAGAACTATGGTAGTTACACATTCTGCATTAACACACTTAATCTTTATAACCAGTAAATGAGGTAATTAGTTTTATTATCTATCTATTTTACAGATAAGAAAATTGAACCCAAGATTACTCATCCAGAAGGTGAAAGAGCTGGAAACAAAATATAAACATTCTAATACCACAGGAATACTCTTCATGTCCATCCTAAACTGTCTCTCATGGAAACTAGACAAAAAATCTAGGTCAGCATTTAGATAACACCTTATTCTTGAAAAAATCATCTGGGTGATATATCTTGTGGCCATACTGTCACCATCCCCAATTTCAGTCAAATATTTGAAATAATGTTTTTTCATTATTAGAAACACTCTCCATATCTATTATACTATAGTGTTGCTCATCTTGAAGGATCACATTAAAATTTAGTGTTTCTCTCATGGAATGAAGTAAAAAGTGTACCCAACATATGCATAATCTGATCCCAATCTACCTGTTCAACTTTAACTCCCATCACCCCAATCACACACTCTGTATTTTGGCAGCACCTTCCATTAAATGAACCTTTTTCCATGGTGGTTTATACGTCTTTCAGCCAAATTCCAACTCTTCCACAAAACTTCCTTAATTCCTTGAGCTGAACCTAATACACTTAAAAAAAGTTCTGAAACCCTATACCCATAACTGTCTTATAGCACTTTTTACCATACAATTCTTGTTGCTACTGAATATTCATGGAATTCCCTGCTGAAATGCAGTTTCCTGGTTGGCCAAGACCATATTTTACTCAATTGTTTATACCAGTAGGCATTAACACAGAACTCATTGCCTAATAGCTTTGTTAATGGAATTAAGAAAATTAAAAATAAAAAATGCCAAAAAAGTATTTTATCTAATTGTTTTCAATGTCTGTATCTCAAGTCAAAGAAGGGAGTATAAAAACTTTTAAGATATCCTGTCATCAGTGGTACATACTTTTATAAAAGTAATTCATACATAATAGATAAGAAAGAACCTAAAGTACATGATGTATTAATGAAAAGTTCTGTGCTTTGTCCTTCCCAAGATTCAATTGCCATTATCAACATTTTTAAATTGATTCATACTTTTATTGCTTTTCACTTCCCTATATGCAGAAACATGAAGTTTGTAAAGAATTCTGCCTTTTCATGTGTTTGTACTTCTTTCCTGAAGAATTATTATAATAAATAATATATTCTGATTTTCTTCTTATTTTGGGAAATATGATTCATGACTTTCTCAGACTTTGAAATTTTTTGTACTATTAAAAAAAGACAAAAAATAACTGTGTTAACCTGTTTTATACCACCTATTGATAATTTTCTTTCTTTTCCTTTAAATGCTCATGTATTTATTTTGAGAGACAGAGTGCAAATGTGAGCAGGGAGGGGCAGAAAGAGAGGGAGAGAGAGAATCCCAAGCAGGCTCCATGCTGTCAGTACAGAGCCCAACACAGGGGTTGATTTCACGAATTGTGAGATCATGACCTGAGCTAAAATCAAGAGTCAGATGCTGGAAGGGAGCCAAGATGGAGGAACAGCATGGAAGTTTTTTGTGTGTCTCACATCCATGAAACACAGCCAGACCAACGCTAAACCATCCTGCACACCTAGAAAACTGATTGGAGGATTAACACAACAATCCGCACAACCTTAACCACAGAATTCAGCAGGTACGCAGCATGGCGAGGTGAACTTGGGGAGTGAGAAGCTGCAGCTGGCAGGGAGGTGCTTCTGCCGGGGGAGAGAGGACGGAAACAGGGGTAGGGGGGAGAGAATACAGGAAAATCACCCTTCCCCAAAAACAGCTGGAGAGAAAGTGGAAAATTGGAAACAGCTGCAGGAACTAAACTAAAAAGGGAGAAACTGCAACTCCACAGCTCCATACCTGGCAGTGCTCTGGTGGGAAGGGTGAATCCCCAGGAATAGAGTGGGGTCTGGGAGGTTCTCTGGCCACACGGGTAAAAGCGGTTCCACTGCTGGAAGGACATTTGGAGAGACTGCTGAGGCCACCTGGTCCCAGCAGACCCCAGAAGGCGGCCACATTCACTGGTGATGAAACAAGGGTGAAGCCTGGTGCCAGATGTGTGTTGTGATTTTCCACAGTCCCTGAAAAGCTGCTGCTACACTATCTTGCAAACTTTTTCTGGGGCAGGCTGGCACCTAGCCATAGTCTCGGGGCATTGGCAGCAGGAGGGTCCAGCAAGTGTTCCTGGTTACAGCCAACATTCAGCCATTGCTTGGTGAGACCTTCCTGCAGAGGGGCTGAATGGGTCAAAGCCTCAGTCCTTCCAAAGTAAAGGGCCGGGGAAAACAGCCACATCTGAGACAAAGCTCGGGAGAGAGGTACTGTCTGGGGCTTGGTCACAGAGAGTGAAAAAGTAGGGAATGGACAAAAGCTGAAGACAGAGTACGGGTGCCTGATTGCTGATCCAGGAGAACAGAGTTCAGATTCTAGAGAGTGGGTAGCTGGGTGATGCTATTTTCACTGCTCCTGTGCATGCCCATAAGCACATACGAGCGCCACAATGCTCAACCCCAGTGGGCTAGCAGCGCCAACTAGTGGAGAACAGAGCTATTACACTGAGCCCCGCCCAACTGGGCCAACTTTGCTCTTCAAGAACACAAGCCTCACCACCTGCTTAGTTTATGGACTATAAAGCACTTCCACAGTCTGACTTCTAGGGGAAAATGAAGTAATTTCAGTCCTATTTCAATCTGCTCGCAGGTCCATCTATTCAATTTTCTTTCTCTTTTTTCTCTTTTTAACTACTTTTATTTTTCTTGAATACAAAAAGAGAAAAAATTCATTTTTATTTTCAATTTTTATTAAAAATATTTTTCTTTCATTTTTTTACTATATTTTTATTTTTGTGTAAATGTTTTCAAATTCTATTTTACTTCCATCATTTTATTTTAGTCTATTTCAGTGTATTCACTTATTCAAATTTTTAAATGTTTTCCTTATTTTAGTTTTTTTCACTTTTTTGTTTTTTTTCCTTTTTCTTGAATTCAGATGGAGAAAAACTTCATTTTTGCTTTCAATTTCTATGAAAAATATTTTTCTTTAATGTTTTACTACATTTTTCGCTTTTATGTAAATGTTTTCAAATTCTATTTTACTTCCATCATTTTATTTTAGTCTACTACAGTGTATT
The DNA here is from genome assembly GCF_016509475.1 of Prionailurus bengalensis. Classification (NCBI taxonomy): domain Eukaryota; kingdom Metazoa; phylum Chordata; class Mammalia; order Carnivora; family Felidae; genus Prionailurus; species Prionailurus bengalensis. Next base: position 90,857,539 of record NC_057350.1, on the reverse strand, counting down.
CACTTCTTCAAATTTTCAAACAATTTCCTTTTTTTCCTCTTTTTTCTCTTTTTCATTTCTTTTCTTTTCTTGAATACAGAAAGAGAAAAAATTCATTTTTATTTTTAATTTTTATTAAAAATATTTTTTGTTAATTTGTTTCTACTATATTATTTACTTTTGTGTAAAATTTTCAAATTCTATTTCACTCCCATCATCTCATTTTAGTCTACTTCAGTGTATTCGTTTTTCAAATTATCAAACGATTTCCTCCCCACCCCCCTTTTTTTCTCTAATTTGTCAAGCCACTTTCAACATGTAGACCAAAACACACCTAGGATCTAGCATCATTTATTCGATTGTGTGTGTGTGTTTAATTTTTTTATTTTAATATTTTTTATTTTAATAGTTTTTTAATTTTAATTTTCTACCTGATTAATTCCTTTCTCCCTTCAAAATGACAAAATGAAGGAATTCACCCCAAAATAAAAGCATGAAGAAATGACAGCCAGGGATTTAACCAACACACATACAAGCAAGATGTCTGAACCAGAATTGTGAATCATGATAATAAGAATACTAGCTGGAGTCGAAAATAGATTAGAATCCCTTTCTGCAGAGATAAAAGAAGTAAAAAAGAGTCAGAATGAAATAAAAAATGCTATAACTGAGCTGCAATCACAGATGGATGCCACGGCACCAAGGATGGATGAGGCAGAACAGAGAATCAGTGATATAGAGGACAAACTTATAGAGAATAATGAAGCAGAAAAAAAGAGGGAGATTAAGGCAAAAGAGCATGATTTAAGAATTAGAGAAATCAGTGACTCATTAAAGAGGAACATCAGAACCATAGAGGTCCCAGAAGAGGAAGAGAGAGAACTAGGGGTAAAAGGTTATGTGAGCAAATCATAGCGGAAAACTTTCCTAACGTGGGGAAAGACACAGACATCAAAATCCAGGAAGCACAGGGGATCCCCATTAGATTCAACAAAAACTGACCATCAAGAAGACATATCATAGTCAAATTTACAAAAATACTCAGGCAAGGAGAGAATCATGAAAGCAGCAAGGGAAAAAAAGTCCCTAACCTACAAGGGAAGATAGATCAGGCTTGCAGGAGGCCAGGCCAGAAAGGAGTGGCAGGATATATTCAATGTGCTGCATCAGAAAAACATGCAGCCAAGAATTCTTTATCCAGCAAGGCTGTCATTCAAAATAGAAGGAGAAATTAAAAGTTCCCCAGACAAACAAAAATTAAAGGAGTTCGTGACCACTAAACCAGCCCTGCAAGAAATTTTAAGGTGGACTCTCTGAGGTGAGAAAACAAAAAACAAAACAAAACAAAACAAAACAAGACCAGAAACAACAAAGACTAAATAAGATCAGAGAACACCATAGAAACTCCAACTCTACAAGCATCATAATATCTTTCATTATCACCCTAAACGTTAATGGACTCAGTGCTCCAATCAAAAGACATAGGAAAACAGAATGGGTAAAAAAATTAAAAAAAAGATCTATCTATATGCTGTTTACAAGAGACTGACTTTAGACCTAAAGACACCTTCAGATTGAAAATAAGGGGACAACCATCTATCATGATAATGGTCATCAAAAGAAAGCTGGAGTAGCCATACTTATATCAGACAATCCAGACTTAATTTATTTTTTTAATTTTTTTTAATGTTTATTTCTGAGACAGAGAGAGTCAGAGCATGCATGGGGGAGGGGCAGAGAGAGAGGGAGAAACAGAATCCAAAGCAGGCTCCAGGCTCTGAGCTGTCAGTACAGAGTCCAACGTGGGGCTCGAACTCATAGACCACGAGATCATGACCTGAACTGAAGGTGGACGCTCAACGGACTGAGCCACCCAGGTGCCCCAGGCAATACAGACTTTAAAATAAAGGCTGTATAAAGAGATGCGCAAGGTCATTATGTCATAATCAAGGGGTCTATCCACCAAGGGGTCTATCCACCTAACAATTGCAAACATTTATGCGCCAAATGTGAGAGCATCCAAATATATAAATCAATTAATCACAAACATAAAGAAACTCATTGACAGTAATACCATAATAGAAGGAGACTTCAACACCCCACTCACACCAATGGACAGATCATCTAATCAAAAATCAACAACGAAACAATGTTTCGAATGACACACTGGACCAGATGGACTTAACAGATATATTCAGAACATTTCATCTTAAAGTAGCAGAATATACATTCTTCTCCAGTGCACATGGAAGGTTCTCCAGAATAGACCATACACTGGGACACAAATCAGCCCTCAGCAAGTACAAAAAGATCGAGATCACACCGTGCGTATTTTCAGACCACAACGTTATGAAACATGAAATCAACCACAAGAAAAAATTTGGAAAGGTAACAAATACTTGGAGACTGAAAAACATCCTACTAAAGAATGAATGGGCTAACCAAGCAGTTAAAGAGGAAATTAAAACTATATGGAAGTCAATGAAAATGATAACACCACAACCAAAACCGCTGAGATGCAGCAAAGGCGGTCATAAGAAGAAAGTATATAGCAATCCAGGCCTTCCTAAAGAAGGAAGAAAGATCTTAGATACACACCTAACCTTATGCCTTAAGGAGTTGGAAAAAGAACAGCAAATAAAACGCAAAACCAGCAGAAGACAGGAAATAATAAAGATTAGAGGAGAAATTAATATTATCGAAATCAAAACAACAGTAGAACAGATCAATGAAACCAGAAGCTGGTTCTCTGAAAGAATTAACAAAATTGATAAAACACTAGCAAGTTTGATCAAAGAGAAAAAGAAAAGGACCCAAATAAATAAAATCAGGAATGAAAGAGGAGAGATCACAACCAATACAGCAGAAATGAAAACAAGAATAAGAGAATATTATGAGAAATTATATGCCAATAAAATGGGCAACCTGGAAGAAATGGACAAATTCGTAGAACCATATGTACTACCAAAACTGATACAGGAAGAAATAGAAAATTTGAACAGACCATCACCAGTAAGGAAATCAAATTAGTAATCAAAAAACTGCCAAAAAACAAGAGTCCAGGGCCAGAAGGCCTTCCAGGGGAATTCTACCAAACATTTAAGGAAGAGTTAACACCTATTCTCTTGAAGCTGTTCCAAAAAATAGAAATGGAAGGAAAACTTCCAAACTCTTAATATGAAGCCAGCATTACCTTGATTCCAAAACCAGACAGAGACCCCACTAAAAAGGAGAACTATAGACCAATTTCCCTGATGAACATGGATGCAAAAATCCTCAACAAGATATTAGCCAACTGGATCTAACAATACATTAAAAAAATTATTCACCATGACCAAGTGGGATTTATACCTGGGATGAAGGGCTGGTTCAATATCTGCAAAACAACGTGATTCATCACATCAATAAAAGAAAGGACAAGAACCATATGATCCTCTCAATAAATGCAGAGAAAGCATTTGACAAAGGACAGCACCCTTACTTGATAAAAACCCTCAAGAAAGTAGGGATAGAAGGAGCATACCTCGAGATCATAAAAGCCATATATGAATGACCCAACACTAATATCATCCTCAATGGGGAAAAACTGAGAGCTTTCCCCCTAAGGTAAGGAACAAGACAGGGATGTCCACTCTTGCCACTGTTATTCAACATAGTATGGAAACTTTAGCCTCTGCAATCAGACAACACAAAGAAATAAAAGGCATCCAAATAGGCCAGGAGGAGGTAAAACTTTCACTCTTCACAGATGACATGATACTCTATATGGAAAACCCAAAAGATTCCACCAAAAAACTGCTAGAATTGATTCATGAGTTCAGCAAAGTTGCAGGATATAAAATCAACGCACAGAAATCGGTTGCATTCCTATACACCAACAATGAAGCGACAGAAAGAGAAATCAAGGAATCAATCTCATTAACAGTTGCAACAAAAACCATAAAATACCTAGGAATAAATCTCACCAAAGAGGTGAAAAATCTATACAATGAAAATTATAGAAAGCTTTTGAAAGAAATTGAAGAAGATACCAAAAAATGGAAAAAGATTCCATGCTCCTGGACAGGAAGAACAAATATTGTTAAAGTGTCGATATTACCCATAGCAATCTACATATTCAATGCAATCCTTATCAAAGTAACATCAGCATTCTTCACAGAGCTAGAACAAATAATCCTAAAATTTTATGGAACCAGAAAAGACCCTGAATAGCCTAAGCAATCTTGAAAAAGAAAACCAAAGCAGGAGGCATCACAATCCCGGACTTCAAGCTATACTACAAAGCTGTAATCATCAAGACAGTATGGTACTGGCACAAGAACAGACACTCAGATCAATGGAAGAGAATAGAGAACCCAGAAATGGACCCACAAATGTATGGCCAACTAATCTTTGACAAAGCAGGAAAGAATATCCAATGAAATAAAGACACTCTCTTCAGCAAGTGGTGCTGGGGAAACTGGACAGCCACATGCAGAAGAATGAACCTGGACCACTCTCTTACACCATACACAAAAATAAACTCAAAATGGATGAAAGACCTCAATGTAAGACAGGAAGCCATCAAAATCCCTGAGGAGAAAGCAGGCAAAAACCTGTTTGATCTAAGCTGCAGCAACTTCTTACTCAACATGTCTCTGGAGGCAAGGGAAACAAAAGCAAAAATGAACTACTGGGACCTCATCAAAATAAAAAGCTTCTGCACAGTGAAGGAAACCATCTGCAAAACTAAAAGGCAACTGATAGAATGGGAGAAGATATTTGCAAATGACATATCAGATAAAGGGTTAGTATTCAAAATCCATACAGAACTTATCAAACTCAACTCCCAAAAAACAAATAATCCAGTGAAGAAATGGGCACAAGACATGAACAGACACTTCTCCAAAGAAGACATCCAGATGGCCAATGGACACATGAAAAAATGCTTAAGATTGCTCATCATCAGGGAAATACAAATGAAAACCACCTTACACCTGTCAGAATGGCTAAAATTAGTAACTCAGGCAACAACAGATGTTGGCGAGGGTGTGGAGAAAGAGGATCTCTTTTGCATTGTCGGTGGGAATGCAAGCTGGTGCAGCCACTCTGGAAAACAGTATGGAGGTTCCTCAAAAAACTAAAAATAGAACTAGCCTAAGACCCAGCAATTGCACTACTAGGCATTTGTCAAAGGGATACAGGTGTGCTGTTTTGAAGGGACACATGCACCCCCATGTTTATAGGAGCACTATCAACAATAGCCAAAATATGGAAAGAGCCCAAATGTCCACCAATGGATAAATGGATAAAGAAGATGTGGTGTATATATACTATGGAATATTACTTGGCAATCAAAAAGAATGAAATCTTTCATTTGCAACAACATGGATGGAACTGGAGGGTATTATGCTAAGTGAAATTAGTCAGAGAAAGACGAAAATCATATGACTTCACTTATGTGAGGACTTTAAGAGACAAAACAGATGAACATAAGGGAAGGGAAACAAAAATAAGATAAAAACAGGGAGGGAGACAAAACAGAAGAGACTCATAAATATGGGGAACAAACTGAGGGTTGCTGGAGGGGTTGTGGGAAGGGGGATGGGAGGGGGGCACTAAGGAATTTACTCCTGAAATTATTGTTGCACTGTATGCTAATTTGGATGCAAATTAAAAAAAAATAAAAAATAAAAGAGTCAGATGCTTAACAGACTGAGCCACTGAGGCACCCCAGTAATTTTCTACAATAAAATTTAGTTAAGAGGCACCTGGGAGGCTGAGTCAGTTAAGTGTCCAACTTTAGCCCAGGTCATGATCTCACAATTCGTGAGTTTGAGTCCTGTGTCCGGCACTGTGCTGACAGCTCAGAGCCTGGATCCTGCTTCAGATCTGTCTGTGTCTCCCTCCCTCTCCGCCTTTCCCCAGCTCACACTCTGTCTGTATCAAAAATAAATAAAAACATTAAAAATGTTTTTTAATTTAGTTACTGAGAATTACTACTCAGTTTCTGTGTATTACGGTTATACCAAGACTCTCCAGAAAGTTTAACGTTAAATCATTTAAATAGCTAAACATTTAAACACAAGTATACCTTTAGATAACATGTAAAGCAGAGAAATGCTGTATCAAGAAGTCAAGATAGAGGCCTGCTGAATTTTAATTGGGGATAAAAGAAGAATAAACACATTTCTAGATCAGTGCTCTACAATAAAACTTTGTGTGTAATTGGAAATACCCATACTCGCATTGTCCAACACAGAAGCCACTTTCCACATATTGTTATTGAAAACTTATAGTGTGGCTAATGTTAATGAGGAAATTTACTTTTAATGTTATTTAATGTTAATTAATTTAAATTTTCAATGGCTACATGGGGCAAGTGTCTCTTATATTGGACAGTACAGGCCTAGAGTATGTTATGTCCAGAATAGGTCCTGATAGGTAACAGGTATTGGGTGGGAGGCACCTAGCAGCCATGTGGCAACTGACATTATTGGGATCTGGGGTTAAAATGCAACAGATGCTTAAGCAGAGAATAGGAGGATGCTAAACACAAGTTTGCACTACTTTGTAATTGTGTTGGATTTCTCTCCCTCATTTTCAGAGGTTATTTTAGCATGGAGAAATAGTCAGAAGTGTTACCAAGGTTGGTTTATTTTTTCCCAAATACTCATTCTATACTTGGAAAATACTTGCTGAAAGCATATATATAAATAAGGAAATTAAATTATTTTTTATTTTATTTTTTTAACGTTTATTTATTTTTGAGACAGAGAGAGACAGAGCATGAATGGGGTGGGGGGGTCAGAGAAAGAGGGAGACACAGAATCTGAAACAAGCTCCAGGCTCTGAGCTGTCAGCAAAGAGATGGATGCAGGGCTCGAACTCACGGATGGCGAGATCATGACCTGAGCCGAAGTCGGATGCTTAACCGACTGAGCCACTCAGGCGCCCCAGGAAATTAAATTATTGATGTAAATACCTAAAAGAAATTACCCACTGGAAAAACAAAAATTATCACCATAAGTGAGAGTACAGGAAACTTCATGATCCATATATCAATCTGGTTTAGCAATGAGAAGACACATAATTGAAATAAATAAAAAAAGTACAACTAAGATAAAACATCTTTTTGTGTTTCAGCAAATAGCCATATCCTGGTGCATACTATTCTGGCAAGTTGGCATTGTTTTTAAATATACTCTCCATTCTTCTATGGTTGTTTTAACTATATATCAAGATGTTAACTTAATACTTTGTATATAATAATTTTTTTGTCTTAGTTACCAAAGTCACTGTGAACAAGGAATTTCTACATAAGGGAAGAACATTACTGTATTCTGTGTCTCTGTTCTATTAAGAACAAGTATCTTAGGATAAAGTAAATGTCAATTACTCATTACTATAGTATTCCCACTAGTTCAAAGGTATGGTAAGAATGCCACCAATTATTACTTTGTTTACATCTTTCATAATGAAAACCTGTTAAGCTAACGACAAGACAGGTGTTCATCATTTAAGGGACTCCTGAGAAGATGGTTCACCTAGCCATTAATAACATTTCTGAGACATTTTACATCTCTGGATTGCATAAAAACCTGGTTTCACAAACATCTGGATCATTAATGAGAAAACGATTAACTAAATTAATGTTGGTATTTTGTAAAATAAATTTTAATTTTTTTTCAACGTTTATTTATTTTTGGGACAGAGAGAGACAGAGCATGAACGGGGGAGGGGCAGAGAGAGAGGGAGACACAGAATCGGAAACAGGCTCCAGGCTCTGAGCCATCAGCGCAGAGCCCGACGCGGGGCTCGAACTCACGGACCGCGAGATCGTGACCTGGCTGAAGTCGGACGCTTAACCGACTGCGCCACCCAGGCGCCCCATGTAAAATAAATTTTAAAAGAAATCAAATTAGATTAAGATGGCTAGGCTTTTGCATTTATTTTAATATACTAAATCCATAATAATAAGAATACAAGTATACTTTATATTTACAAAATGATCTTGAAAATATTTAGTAACTATCAAGAATTTTACTGAGGATGTACTAGCTGAAGGGCACTATCCAGGTGGAATCATATCACGGAAATCGTGCTAAGACCAATGTCATGAAGTTTTTCCCTATGTTGTCTTTTAGGAGTTTAGGTCTTACCATTTAAATCTTTATTTCACTTTGAGTTAACTTTTGTACATGGTGTAAGATTAAGGTGCAATTTCATTATGCATGCAGATATAATAGTTTTCCCAGCCCTGTTTGTTGAAGAGACTATCCTTTCCCCATTGTGCATTCTTAACACCCTGTTGAAGATCAGTTGACCATATACATGGCGATTAATTTCTGGACTCTCTATTCTGTCATAATAGTCCTTGTGTCTGTCATATTTCCAGAATATACTGTTTTAATTACTGTAGCTTTGTAGTTAATTTTGAAATTAGGAAGTGTGATGCCTCCAGCTTTGTTCTTCTGTCTCAAGATTTCTTTGGTTATTTTGGGTCATTTGTAGTCCCATATGGATTTAGTATTGCTTTTACTATTTCTGTAAAAAATTCCATTGAGGTTTTGCTATGGATTACACTGAATCTGTAGATCACTTTGGGTAATATGGACATTTTAACAATATTAAGTCTTCCAAATCATGAACACAGAATTTCACCATAAAAGTCTTTCTCTTAGTTAAGTTTATTCCTAAGTATTTTATTCTTTTTTGGTGCTATTGTAAATGAGATTGTTTTCCTAATTCCCTTTTCAAATAGTTCATTTTTAGTGTATAGAAATGCAACTCATCTTTGTATTTCCACTATGATCTTACTCTGTTTCCTTGAAATGAGCCCACTGAAATGGATATTTTGCCAGTGAAAACTGCTCAAAGCCCCAGTTGCCTTTATTCACCCAATGATAAGCTTGCTCTTATACCTGCCCTATAAAAAAGAGAAGAGAGACTGATAGGAGAGGTCAATGGGCAATGACCTGTCACAGAAAACAAATTCATTGGATCTGGGCATGTCTCTCTATGAGATTATTAAGCCTCAGAGATGATAAAGAGATGCAGGACCTCTACATATCTTTACTTGGTGACTTCTGTCTGTTAGGTTTCAAAAAATGTTTTCCTCCTTTAGCTGATATGATGTGACATTTTCTCTTTTTCCATTGAATAATAGTTGGGCACCACAAATAAAAGTAATAGTTTCCCTTACCCATTTTTATAAGAACCATATTTTTCTGGATGGGGGTTGGTTCTTGGCAGAGATAATTGCAATGGTAATATGTTTTTTATTTTAAATTTAATAAGGAAGAATAAACCACGCCACAGTGGAAAGCCTGCACCTACTCAAGGGTTTGAGGTTTACCTCTTTGCCTTCTACTCTCATACAAATGTCTCTCCCTTCTGAAAGGAGATAAGGCTAAGGAGAAAAGCCACTGAAATTCATAACTTGAGGCAATAAAATTTTCAAGACTCAATAGGATATTGGGATTTCACTATTCTTTTAGGGAAGGGTGATCTGTCATAGGAAATTAGAAAAGTAAAAACTAACAAGGAGCAAAACAAAAGAAGTCATGAAGAGAAAAGGAGAGGAAGAACATCGTTAACTAAGGAAATTGTATGGATAAGACACCATAGGGGTGACTGTGAGATTTCCTTCAACTGCCTAGGCTGGAGACCATAGCTCTTATGGAGGAAGATGGAGTAAAGCACAGCCAATCTCTAGTCCCAGCTCTGTAAAATTTTAATAATTGTACTCTGTATAAGAATTACTTAAACATTCTTTGGTGTAAACTATATAATTTCTTATGATAGCAAAGAAAAAAGCTCTCAGAAGATGTAGAAAAGTATCATGCTATCCCCTATCCACTGATGGTCAGTAGCAACATTGCAGTCTACTGGGAAAGAAGAAGCATGTATCAATCAATGATAACCCAGACAGGGGAAAAGCAATAGTGGTGCCATTTGTTCCTTACCTAGAAGTTACATCGGACATCTTGTGTGATAGACAGAAGAAACACCTGCCAAAGGAAGCTATCATTTCAGCCATGTAAGATTTTATTGTATGATAAAAGTTACTAAATCAAAGATGAAAAGCAAATTATTAAGCAAACAAACTAAGCATTTTGGAAATCAAAAACAAAACAAAACAAAACAAAGACCTAGCACACAAATATATTCAAATATATTCCAGGTGTTTAAATAATTAAACAAATGAAAATTTATGGGAAAAAACAGAAAAATATTCATAGTTCTATAAAAGTATTCATATATTTATAGTTATATAACATTTTGGAATGGAAATTCTTTCCTAAGGATGAAACTATAAGCAGATATAACAAAGAAGTGAGTTATATATAGAGTGTCTATTTCAAATCTTAAGATGTTTTCAGTAAAGCACGTGCAAATAAAAGGAAAATAGACTTGGAAAAACAAAGGACAGATTAATACCTATGATGAAAACAAATCATATTAGAAGAATAGGGAAAATTATGGACAAGAAATTAAGGAAAAAATATAAACAGTCAGTAAACATGTAAAAAGAGAAAACAACATTCACCACAGTTAAATAAATGCAAATTAAAGTGATATTTGAAGCAAAAAAAAATAGTGATATGAGTTTTTTGACCATTCAATTGGGCAAATGTATTGGGTGGGGCAGAGTAAAATGGAACTTGCAGTAAAGTAATAATATGCTTTTTAATGCTCTGATGCTCTGTGCTGGCATACTACTAAGACATTTACAGTGTTACCTATTTTAGCCTTACCACAATCCTTTGGGTAAGTAGTACAGCATTCCCCATGTTATAAGGAAGAAAATGGAGGCTTAAATCTTGTATCTTGTGCAACATCAAATACCTTTTAATTTTAGCTAGAGCTCAAATTAGAACACAAGTTTATTAGATCCTACAATCCCTGTTCTTTCTACAGTGTTACAAAGTAGTCCTGCAGCACATGAGAAGAATTAGAGAGGTATTTGATATAGGAAGTAACATGATAAAACCAATAACTGAAAAAACTGTGGCAGTATTAAGTAATAAGGTGTATGTGTAGCATTAAAAAAATGTTCATTAGTATTAACATTCATTGTATGACATGCTTTCATGTGTTGGTTCTCACATTTGTAATTTCTGCTAAACCTGGAGTGTCAAGGTTAAGTTTACTGTAGTGATATCAATATTAATGCCTTGTGCCTTCATGTCTGAATTTTTCAGTAACAATGCTATCCCTAGCCTGTTTCCGATTCTGTGTCTCCCTCTCTCTCTGCCCCTCCCCCGTTCATGCTCTGTCTCTCTCTGTCCCAAAAATAAAAATAAACGTTGAAAAAAAAATTTTAAAAAGGGGCGCCTGGGTGGCGCAGTCGGTTGGGCGTCCGACTTCAGCCAGGTCACGATCTCGCGGTCCGTGAGTTCGAGCCCCGCGTCGGGCTCTGGGCTGATGGCTCGGAGCCTGGAGCCTGTTTCCGATTCTGTGTCTCCCTCTCTCTCTGCCCCTCCCCCGTTCATGCTCTGTCTCTCTCTGTCCCAAAAATAAAAATAAACGTTGAAAAAAAAATTTAAAAAACAAAAAAAACAAAAAAAAAAACAATGCTATCCCGCAGTAATCACATCCCTTTCCATTTCACTGTGTATCTTGTAAACAAGAAACTTTTAGGGTTAGTAGCTGAGAAATCAGTCTGAGTCAAATATAGTTTGGAATTAAATTTCCATCCCCATGGGAGCAAAACTGTCCCTCTTCACAGTGCCCTAAGCAAGGATTTCAGTCACCCATCAAAGGCTGAGCCTGAGGTGAAAGTTCAGCAAGCAGGGAACTACTAAAAGCCTCATTAAACAATTCCCATGGTTTCCTGTCTCACATTTAAGTCTTTGATCTATTTAGAATTTATTTTTGTGTATGGTGTAAAAAAGTGGTCCAGTTTCATTCTTCTGCATGTGTCTGTCCAGTTTTCCCAACACCATTTGTTGAAGAGACTATCTTTTTCCCATTGGATATTCTTAACTGCTTTGTCAAAGACTAATTGACCATACTGATGTGGTTTTATTTCTGGGTTTTCTATTCTGTTCCATTGATCTATGTGCCTATTTTTGTGCCAGTACCATGGTGTCTTGATAACTACAGCTTTATAATATAAGTTGAAGTCCACAACTGTGATGACTCCAGCTTTGGATTTCTTTCTCCAGGTTGCTATTTTCTGGGGTCTTATGTGGTTCCATACAAAGTTTAGGGTTGTTGGTTCTAGTTCTGTAAAAAATACTATTGGTATTGTGATAGGGATTGCATTGAATGTGTATGAAATCAAAAAATCTGAGAGAACACAGGCAGTAGCCTCTTTGATATCAGACTTAGAAACTTCTTTCCAGATGTATCTCTTGAGGAAAGGGAAACAAAGCAAAAATAAACTATTGGTACTTCACCAAAACAAAAAGCTTCTGCACAGTGAAGGAAACAATCAAAACTAAAAGGCTACCTACAGAATGGGATAAGATATTTGCCAATAACATATATGAAAAAGGGTTAGTATCCAAGGTCTTTAAAGAATTGATCAAACTCAATACCCAAAAAAATGAATAATCCAATTTAAAAAATGGGCAGAAGACATAGACATTTTTCCAAAGAAGACATCCAGATGGCCAACAGACACATGAAAAGATGTTAAAATAACTCACCATCAGGGAAATAAAAATCAAAACCATGGGAAGAAGTGGAAGATGGCGGCTTAGGAGGATGCTGGGCTCACCGCACGTCCTGCTTATCACTTAGATTCCATCTACACCTGCCTAAATAACCCAGAAAACTGCCAGAGGATTAGCAGAACGGAGTCGCCTGAGCCAAACGCAGACGAGAGGCCCACGGAAGAGGGTAGGAAGGGCGGGGAGGCGGTGCGCGCTCCACGGACTGGCGGGAGGGAGCCGGGGCGGAGGGGCGGCTCGCCAGCCAAGCAGAGCCCCCGAGTCTGGCTGGCAAAAGCAGAGGGCCCTGATGGACTGTGTTCCCACAACAAGCACGACTTAGCGTCTGGGAGGTCATAAGTTAACAGCTCTGCTCAGAAAGTGGGAAGGCTGGAGGACAAAGGGAGGGAGAGCTGCTGAGCCCCCTGACAACAGAGCTCAGTTTGGTGGGGAACAAAGGCGCTCGCCAGCGCCATCTCCCCCGCCCATCCCCCAGGCAAAATCCCAAAGAGAACCAGTTCCTGCCAGGGAACTTGCTCGCTCCGCGCAAACACCCAACTCTGTGCTTCTGGGGAGCCAAAACTCCGGCAGCGGATCTGACTCCCTCCTGCTGCCACAGGGCCCCTCCTGAAGTGGATCACCTAAGGAGAAGCGATCTAAGCCTGCCCCTCCTGCCCCCGTGCACCTTGCCTACCCACCCCAGCTAATACGCCAGATCCCCAGCATCACAAGCCTGGCAGGGTGCAAGTAGCCCAGACGAGCCACACCACCCCACAGTGAATCCCGCCCCTAGGAGAAGGGAAGAGAAGGCACGCACCAGTCTGACTGTGGCCCCAGCGGTGGGCTGGGGGCAGACATCAGGTCTGACTGCGGCCCCGCCCACCAACTCCAGTTATACACCACAGCACAGGGGAAGTGCCCTGCAGGTCCTCACCACGCCAGGGACTATCCAAAATGACCAAGCGGAAGAATTCCCCTCAGAAGAATCTCCAAAATAACAACAGCTAATGAGCTGATCAAAAATGATTTAAATAATATAACAGAAAGTGAATTTAGAATAATAGTCATAAAATTAATCGCTGGGCTTGAAAACAGTATACAGGACAGCAGAGAATCTCTTGCTACAGAGATCAAGGGACTAAGGAACAGTCACGAGGAGCTGAAAAACACTTTAAACGAAATGCATAACAAAATGGAAACGACGACAGCTCGGCTTGAAGAGGCAGAGGAGAGAATAGGTGAACTAGAAGATAAAGTTATGGAAAAAGAGGAAGCTGAGAAAAAGAGAGATAAAAAAATCCAGGAGTATGAGGGGAAAATTAGAGAATTAAGTGATACACTAAAAAGAAATAATATACGCATAATTGGTATCCCAGAGGAGGAAGAGAGAGGGAAAGGTGCTGAAGGGGTACTTGAAGAAATAATAGCTGAGAACTTCCCTGAACTGGGGAAGGAAAAAGGCATTGAAATCCAAGAGGCACAGAGAACTCCCTTCAGACGTAACTTGAATCGATCTTCTGCACGACATATCATAGTGAAACTGGCAAAATACAAGGATAAAGAGAAAATTCTGAAAGCAGCAAGGAGTAAACGTGCCCTTACATATAAAGGGAGACCTATAAGACTCGTGACTGATCTCTCTTTTGAAACGTGGCAGGCCAGAAAGAATTGGCAAGAGATTTTCAGGGTGCTAGACAGAAAAAATATGCAGCCAAGAATCCTTTATCCAGCAAGTCTGTCATTTAGAATAGAAGGAGAGATAAAGGTCTTCCCAAACAAACAAAAACTGAAGGAATTTGTCACCACTAAACCAGCCCTACAAGAGATCCTAAGGGGGACCCTGTGAGACAAAGTCCCAGAGACATCACTACAAGCATAAAACATACAGACATCACAATGACTCTAAACCCGTATCTTTCTATAATAACACTGAATGTAAATGGATTAAATGCGCCAACCAAAAGACATAGGGTATCAGAATGGATAAAAAAACAAGACCCATCTATTTGCTGTCTAAAAGAGACTCATTTTAGACCTGAGGACACCTTTAGATTGAGAGTGAGGGGATGGAGAACTATTTATCATGCGACTGGAAGCCAAAAGAAAGCTGGAGTAGCCATACTTATATCAGACAAACTAGACTTTAAATTAAAGGCTGTAACAAGAGATGAAGAAGGACATTATATAATAGTTACAGGGTCTATCCATCAGGAAGAGCTAACAATTATAAATGTCTATGCGCCGAATACCGGAGCCCCCAAATATATAAAACAATTACTCATAAACATAAGCAACCTTATTGATAAGAATGTGGTCATTGCAGGGGACTTTTACTCCCCACTTACAGAAATGGATAGATCATCTAGACACACGGTCAATAAAGAAACAAGGGCCCTGAATGAGACATTGGATCAGATGGACTTGACAGATATATTTAGAACTCTGCATCCCAAAGCAACAGAATATACTTTCTTCTCGAGTGCACATGGAACATTCTCCAAGATAGATCATATACTGGGTCACAAAACAGCCCTTCATAAGTTTACAAGAATTGAAATTATACCATGCTTACTTTCAGACCACAATGCTATGAAGCTTGAAATCAACCACAGAAAAAAGTCTGGAAAACCTCCAAAAGCATGGAGGTTAAAGAACACCCTACTAACGAATGAGTGGGTCAACCAGGCAATTAGAGAAGAAATTAAAAAATATATGGAAACAAACGAAAATGAAAATACAACAATCCAAACGCTTTGGGACGCAGCAAAGGCAGTCCTGAGAGGAAAATACATTGCAATCCAGGCCTATCTCAAGAAACAAGAAAAATCCCAAATACAAAATCTAACAGCACACCTAAAGGAACTAGAAGCAGAACAGCAAAGGCAGCCTAAACCCAGCAGCAGAAAGAGAAATAATAAAGATCAGAGCAGAAATAAACAATATAGAATCTAAAAAAACTGTAGAGCAGATCAACGAAACCAAGAGTTGGTTTTTTGAAAAAATAAACAAAATTGACAAACCTCTAGCCAGGCTTCTCAAAAAGAAAAGGGAGATGACCCAAATAGATAAAATCATGAATGAAAATGGAATTATTACAACCAATCCCTCAGAGATACAAACAATTATCAGGGAATACTATGAAAAATTATATGCCAACAAATTGGACAACCTGGAAGAAATGGACAAATTCCTGAACACCCACACTCTTCCAAAACTCAATCAGGAGGAAATAGAAAGCTTGAACAGACCCATAACCAGCGAAGAAATTGAATCGGTTATCAAAAATCTCCCAACAAATAAGAGTCCAGGACCAGATGGCTTCCCAGGGGAGTTCTACCAGACATTTAAAGCAGAGATAATACCTATCCTTCTCAAGCTATTCCAAGAAATAGAAAGGGAAGGAAAACTTCCAGACTCATTCTATGAAGCCAGTATTACTTTGATTCCTAAACCAGACAGAGACCCAGTCAAAAAAGAGAACTACAGGCCAATATCCCTGATGAATATGGATGCAAAAATTCTCAATAAGATACTAGCAAATCGAATTCAACGGCATATAAAAAGAATTATTCACCATGATCAAGTGGGATTCATTCCTGGGATGCAGGGCTGGTTCAACATTCGCAAATCAATCAACGTGATACATCACATTAACAAAAAAAAAGAGAAGAACCATATGATCCTGTCAATCGATGCAGAAAAGGCCTTCGACAAAATCCAGCACCCTTTCTTAATAAAAACCCTTGAGAAAGTCGGGATAGAAGGAACATACTTAAAGATCATAAAAGCCATTTATGAAAAGCCCACAGCTAACATCATCCTCAACGGGGAAAAACTGAGAGCTTTTTCCCTGAGATCAGGAACACGACAAGGATGCCCACTCTCACCGCTGCTGTTTAACATAGTGCTGGAAGTTCTAGCATCAGCAATCAGACAACAAAAGGAAATCAAAGGCATCAAAATTGGCAAAGATGAAGTCAAGCTTTCGCTTTTTGCAGATGACATGATATTATACATGGAAAATCCGATAGACTCCACCAAAAGTCTGCTAGAACTGATACATGAATTCAGCAAAGTTGCAGGATACAAAATCAATGTACAGAAATCAGTTGCATTCTTATACACTAACAATGAAGCAACAGAAAGACAAATAAAGAAACTGATCCCATTCACAATTGCACCAAGAAGCATAAAATACCTAGGAATAAATCTAACCAAAGATGTAAAGGATCTGTATGCTGAAAACTATAGAAAGCTTATGAAGGTAATTGAAGAAGATTTAAAGAAATGGAAAGACATTCCCTGCTCATGGATTGGAAAAATAAATATTGTCAAAATGTCAATACTACCCAAAGCTATCTACACATTCAATGCAATCCCAATCAAAATTGCACCAGCATTCTTCTCGAAACTAGAACAAGCAATCCTAAAATTCATATGGAACCACAAAAGGCCCCGAATAGCCAAAGGAATTTTGAAGAAGAAGACCAAAGCAGGAGGCATCACAATCCCAGACTTTAGCCTCTACTACAAAGCTGTCATCATCAAGACAGCATGGTATTGGCACCAAAACAGACACATAGACCAATGGAATAGAATAGAAACCCCAGAACTAGACCCACAAACATATGGCCAACTCATCTTTGACAAAGCAGGAAAGAACATCCAATGGAAAAAAGACAGCCTCTTTAACAAATGGTGCTGGGAGAACTGGACAGCAACATGCAGAAGGTTGAAACTAGACCACTTTCTCACACCATTCACAAAAATAAACTCAAAATGGATAAAGGACCTAAATGTGAGACAGGAAACCATCAAAACCTTAGAGGAGAAAGCAGGAAAAGACCTCTCTGACCTCAGCCGTAGCAATCTCTTACTCGACACATCCCCAAAGGCAAGGGAATTAAAAGCAAAAGTGAATTACTGGGACCTTATGAAGATAAAAAGCTTCTGCACAGCAAAGGAAACAACCAACAAAACTAAAAGGCAACCAACGGAATGGGAAAAGATATTCGCAAATGACATATCGGACAAAGGGCTAGTATCCAAAATCTATAAAGAGCTCACCAAACTCCACACCCGAAAAATAAATAACCCAGTGAAGAAATGGGCAGAAAACATGAATTGACACTTCTCTAAAGAAGACATCCGGATGGCCAACAGGCACATGAAAAGATGTTCAGCGTCGCTCCTTATCAGGGAAATACAAATCAAAACCACACTCAGGTATCACCTCACGCCAGTCAGAGTGGCCAAAATGAACAAATCAGGAGACTATAGATGCTGGAGAGGATGTGGAGAAACGGGAACCCTCTTGCACTGTTGGTGGGAATGCAAATTGGTGCAGCCGCTCTGGAAAGCAGTGTGGAGGTTCCTCAGAAAATTAAAAATAGACCTACCCTATGACCCAGCAATAGCACTGCTAGGAATTTATCCAAGGGATACAGGAGTACTGATGCATAGGGGCACTTGTACCCCAATGTTCATAGCAGCACTCTCAACAATAGCCAAAGTATGGAAAGAGCCTAAATGTCCATCAACTGATGAATGGATAAAGAAATTGTGGTTTATATACACAATGGAATATTACGTGGCAATGAGAAAAAATGAAATATGGCCTTTGTAGCAACGTGGATGGAACTGGAGAGTGTGATGCTAAGTGAAATAAGCCATACAGAGAAAGACAGATACCATATGGTTTCACTCTTATGTGGATCCTGAGAAACTTAACAGGAGCCCATGGGGGAGGGGAAGGAAAAAAAAAAAAAAAAGAGGTTAGAATGGGAAAGAGCCAAAGCATAAGAGACTGTTAAAAACTGAGACAAACTGAGGGTTGATGGGGGGTGGGAGGGAGGGGAGGGTGGGTGATGGGTATTGAGGAGGGCACCTTTTGGGATGAGCACTGGGTGTTGTATGGAAACCAATTTGTCAATAAATTTCATAAAAAAAAAAATCAAAACCATGATGAGATATCACCTAACACCTGTCAAAATGGCTGAATTTAAGAACACAAGAAACAACAGGCGTTGGTGAGGATGTGGAGATAGGGGAACCCTCTTGCACTATTGTTGGGAATACAAACTGGTACAGGCATTCTGGGAAACAGTATGGAATTTCCCCAAGAAGTGAAAAATAGAACTACCCTATGATCCAGCAATTGAAATATTAGATATTTTCCCAAAGGATACAAAAATACAAATTCAAAGGGATACATGCAACCCGATATTATAGCAGCATTATCTACAAGTCAAACTATGGAAATAGCACAAGTGTCCACTGACTGGTTAATTTATAACGAAGATGAGGTGTATATATACAGTGGAATATTATCCAGCCATAAAAAAAGAATGAAATCTTGCCATTTGCAACAATGTGGATGGAGCTAGAGAGTATTATACTAAGTGAAATAAGTCAGAAAATACAAAAGTGAAATAAGTCACAGAAAGATAAAAGTCAAATAAGTCAGAGAAAGACAAATACCATACGATTTCACTCACATGTGGAATTTAAGAAACAAAAGAAACCAGTAAGGGGGAGGGGAGAGAGAGAGAGAGAGAAAGAGAGAGAGAGAGAGAGAGAGAAAGAGAGAGAGAGAGAGAGAAAGCTCAAACCAAGATACAGCCTCTTAACTATAGAGAACAAACTGATGGTTGCCAGAAGGGAGGTGGGTGGGGGGATGGATGAAATAGTGATGGGGATTAAGGAGGGCACTTGCTGTGATGAGCACTGGGTGTTGTACTGAAATGCTGAATCACTATATGGCACACCTGAGACTAATACTACACTGACTGGAATGTTAACTAACTGGAATTTAAATAAAAACTTTAAAACAAAATAAACAATTACGATGAGTACTGGGAGACAGCATAGGCAGTAGTCTATTCCCTTGGAATAGCATAAACCCTGGAAAAGTCTACCTCCTCATTATAAAAGGAACAACTGGTTTTGTTTGTTTTTGTATTTGCTTTTCAATTACAAAAGTGATTCAGATTGAGACAGCAAAATAGTTCCTGGGTAGTTCTGGAAATACACTATTGTAATGCACTGTTGTCGCAGCTGTAAGATAATTTAGCTATACTTGAAATTGCAAGTTTCATGTTTAGACCCAAAACTGTATTTTATTCTTTTAACATTCAAAAAGATGGTATAGAATTTTAAATGCTGAGTAACATTAAAAATAAATCAATACGTTATTCATGCATGGTCTGCCAGGGAGTTTTTTTAGTAATTCCTATCTTTTCAGATCATTAATCTTAATCATTATATTACACAGGCTTTATATCACCCTCAAAATGACTAATACAGCAATCTTTATAATTCTGAAAACGGGGTAGAATACATACTTGAGTGACTCAACAAGGCAATTCTCAGGAGACAAAAGCATCTCTAATTTAGTCTTGTAGTTTTTTGATAATAAACAGAAGTAGAAGAGCGAAAAAATGATATCCCTTTACCTAGAGTTTATTTTGAAGGTTTTTATACTATTTTTTCATTGTATTGGATTTCATACATTGAGTCACTACTTATCACCTCATTCTGCAGATAAAACCAAATAAATAACTTGATTTAAATTTTATTGTGTAACATTTTCACATCTTTAGAGCTTTCCATCAAAATATATCCCTATGGTATCAGATAAAGTTGAACATCGCATTGCAACAAATTTAGATTTCCATGAAAGAGGAAGGTAATTCACAGTGATAGCTCCTTTGCTTTCTGTTTATTGTGTGGTGAATATGTGGGCAGATGCAGATTTAAATAATACATTTATTAGCACATATAAATATCCTGTAATACTTTAACAGCTCCACCAAGCACACAAAGGATATGTCAATATAGCCTAAGTTAGATAAGCTCTTATCACTC
The DNA here is from genome assembly GCF_016509475.1 of Prionailurus bengalensis. NCBI lineage: Eukaryota > Metazoa > Chordata > Mammalia > Carnivora > Felidae > Prionailurus > Prionailurus bengalensis. The sequence goes on along the minus strand of NC_057350.1, from coordinate 90,837,053 downwards.
CATTTCTTATATATGCAGAAGCGCATGCTAAAGTTTTGGAATTTTCTTCACACTTATATTACACTATAAGGATATGTTCATACTTCTAAAATTATGGAAAATTATTTAAGCCATCTGGTAATTTCTTTTCTGAGTAAATTTCACCCAGGATTGTGAATCCAACACACAGACTGCTATAGTTATTTTGTCTAAAACATAAAGCCCTAATGTCTCAGTGGTTTTAGTAGCCTTCCTGATTTTATAATGAAAGAAATTCCTCAGTCGTATTCTGTCTCTAAACTATATTGCCTGTTAAGTTAAGAGCATTCTAAGTCTTCACTGAAAAGCTATGGAAACCTCAAAATCAATTTCTCAATAGATGTGAGCAATTTGGTTTCTATTTTAGGATGCCTCATTTCCTGACTCTTGAAAACATTGACATATTGCAAGAAGTCTGGCTGGGAGATCTAAGTACTAGTTATTTGCAATTTATGGCACCAATCACCAAAGTTGGGTATAACCCATCTTCATTGAAATACAAGTAACAAATTATTGGGCACGTCTCCATTGGGCATGTTAGGTGGTTGATATGATGCAAGAAATGCAATGGCTATCTGGCCTTGAGAATTTGAAGTTTAGTGAGAATTTAATCCAATTTTTCCCAACTCTGATCAATGATGCACAACCACACTCAACAGAATCTTATTTAAATCCAGAAGGAATTACAGGCAAAATGCATATTTTCAGACTTACATGAAGAAGCCACAACACTGCAAAGAGATAAAACCTGATTTATTCATCTAAACCACTTCTTTAAAAATGGCTAGAGGGGCGCCTGGGTGGCTCAGTCGGTTAAACGTCCGACTTCAACTCAGGTCATGATCTCGCGGTCCGTGAGTTCGAGCCCCAGGTCCAGCTCTGGGCTGATGGCTCAGAGCCTGGAGCCTGCTTCGGATTCTGTGTCTCCCTCTCTCTCTGCCCCTCCCCTGTTCATGCTCTGTCTCTCTCTGTCTCAAAAATAAATAAACGTTAAAAAATTTGTTTTAAATAAATAAAAAAAATGGCTAGAGAGTGTATAATATCAACGAGTTTTAACTGACTAAAGTTTCATTAGGGCTTAAAGGAGAGAATATAATTGCCTGTGTCTTTGATATAAAGCCAATTGTTTTTTTTTTCTAATTTTATAATAATGGGGGGGGGGGACATGAGAAGAAGCTCATTCTTATAACTCAGTCTTAGAAAGGCTAACAGAAATTTCCAGGGACTTTTCCCCTTCAAGATCTTTAACTGGATAGCAAAGTGGAAAAAACATACTTAATTTAAACAGGTTCCTAATCGAATCATTATATAAGTATATTTAGGGGCACCTGAGTGGCTCAGTCGGGTAAGTGTCTGACTTCAGCTAAGGTCATGATCTCATGGATTCGTGGGTTTGAGACCCGCATCGGGCTCTGTGCTGACAACCTGGAGCCTGGGGCCTGTTTTGGATTCTGTTTCCCTGTCTCTGTTCCTCCCCTGCTTGTGCTCTCCCTCTCTCAAAATAAACAGCAAACAATATTTTTAAAAATAAGTATATTGAGAAATGATGCATGCTAAGGCAACCAGGGGCATTTATAACTTAATGACAAAGAGTCCTATTCATTAATGTTACAATCTTACATAGGAGGTCACTCAGTCACATGGTTACATTTCATGACCTATAGGAGAAGAAAGGAATCGGTATCAGTTCTCACTGGAAATTAGTATAGTTTTAAAAATCAAACATACAAAATATAGTGCTTAGGAAGCATTACATTTAAGGACTAAAGGCTAGTTTGTATATCTTTATTATATTTGGAACAAGAATGATGTTATTTAAATCTACATTTCTTGTTTAGTACGTCTCTATTTTATCTAGGCTATTTTTATTTAATATATACAAAAGGGCATTTTATTCCTAATATATACTATGTGCATTTCACTTATAAAGTTTTTAATAGCTGACACTGTACAATGCAGACAAATCCTTTAACAGAGTTTCAAATTTTTCCATAAACTCATTTTATTCCTTCAGCAGAAGTGATCCCTAGTGTAGCTTTCTCCAGCAATGGGCTTTACATCAGAAAAATCTAATTCCCTGGACAAAATAATGAAGAACATTTGCAATAGTATGGTATAGACTTTCTTTTTCAGCATAATATCAGATTTCTGTGCCACTTCAGAGAAATCCATTTTATCCCTCTCTTGAAGTCAACAGAAAATACCTCTATAAAAATTCTACAGTTAATCCACTTGATAACTAATATGTAGTTTTACAGGATTACATAGTTGTTCATTCAAATGCATTGCCATTGTTATCATCATCATCATTTATTAGGAAATAGGTTGTAGGAAGGCAAAGAGTAAAGAGAGGGAAAACGAGAGAAGAAAGAAAGCAATACTAGTGTTTATTCTCAACATTTTCTTAGCATTTTTGACCCCTTTCCTTTATCTCTTATGTGCCATATACTTCACAATTATATAAAAGAATCCTCATCCAGGCAACTACCCACAATTTTGGCCCACATCAGTAGTTTTGGCCTTCACAAATGTGTATGAGGTATTTCAACAATGAGTAGCCAATACAAAGCTTTATGGGCTTAATGACTGAAAAAAAAAAAATAGCACCTGAAACCACCAAGGCTTTGGACACCTGTGCAATCAATCTGTTTTCTCTGACCAGCTCCTCAATCAACTGTATAGCATTCTCTTGGAGTTATTCTACAGCCAACAGATTAGTGCATAAAGACTACTGAAATGACCAGACCGTCTTTTCTAAAATACAGCCATTTCAATCACACAGATAAGAGAGTGTCACTTAGAGACACTCTTTCACTTAAATTTATTTTCCAAAACCTCAATACAAAACAAGGAAAACAAACAAGTCTATCAAAATTCAAACTTAGCATTTCAAGAGGTTTTCACAGGTGGAAGCTATTCAGTGAAGAACAATCATTATTTAGCAAAAGTCAAGGAGAATTGTGACAATTGGAAACATTCAAGTGATAAAATATTTTAATTTTACTTTTCTTTTTGTTTTGAATGCCATTCAAAGCACACCTGACCTCATCAAAAGTTTTCTTTATAACTTAGTTTTCTATTAAAGCTCTGACTATTATATTCCTGGTAATCTTGGGAGCAGAGGGAAGAATTAAATTAGATCCTTCACCAATACATAAAAATATATTATCACACAAACACCAAGCAACAGTGAGTACAAATCAGTAAATAAATAGGTAAATAAGCCCCAAATTTCATGTATAATAGTCATATCTACTGAATATTATCATGTACACAATGGTATTTTCAACAGAGAAGCACAAAGAATCATGGAAATCAGTCCCTGCTACTGAACCAGATAGGTCCTTTTATATAATTTTTTATATGTTGTCTTGACCCAGTTTTGAGGCCCTGGCTACCGCAGGTTAGTTTCCCTTCTTGAGCAGCTGATTAAGTATATACCAAACCACTTCTTTTTTAAAACAATTAATTTGAGCACAGTTGACACACAATAATGTAATGTTACATTACTTTCAGGTGTACAACAGTGATTGACGACTTTATACATTATGCAATCAATGCGTATCACAAGTGTAGCTACCATCTGTCACCATACAAAACATTTACAATATCACCGACTATATTCCTTATGCTCTTCCTTTTATTTCCATGACTTATTCATTCCAGCCACTTCTTTATCAGGCCCTCAAGCTCCAGGCCACTGTGCACCTGTCTGCCTTAATCATCCTAAGGCCAGGTATCAGACAAGTAGGGACCGTCCCTATGCCCCAGAGACCAAGAAATTATTCAGACCAGCCAATCAACAGGGAGCTCAGGAACCCCAGTTAACCCTATACCACTTGCTATCCATAAGCTGCCCTCAGAGCTCCAGCTTGCTGTTACCCTGTCCCTACACTATTCCCTGCTTGGCCCTGCCTGCTGGCTTTCTCTTGTTCGGAGCTGTAAGTAACAAAGTGTTCTGCCTCTCATCTCTCCAAGTGTCAGTGTTTTTTGTTCTGCCATCAACAACATATTTAGATTTTATAAAATGGTCCTTGGGCACTAAAATTTTAGTGACTACTTGTCATTAATGGAAGACATCACTCTTATTTGTGAAATTAATTTATTTCTCATGCTTAAGCACAAATGAACATATACCCTGGGTGTGGAAAGAATATGTAATTATTACTAATGTTTTACAAAAATACTTTTGAATAAACATCCATTGTTACAAAACACTACTTTGAAAAACCTAATTTCTATGTTGAAATATTAAGTTTTCCTTCCCCCCCCCCCCATCTACCGCAGTAGAAAGTTTAGACAAGAGAAACAACCACTGATAACTTTTGATCTGGCAAGTCCAGGGCTATCTTTTTATGACCTAGTTATCATAATATACATAAAATTTTTAATCCTTTAAATTCCGGTCCTTTCTACTATATCACATATAACCGTCTTTGTGTCAAATGTACAAATATATTACAATTATAGGATTAATACTAAGTCATATCTTCCTATCTACTTAATAAAGTAGAAAGAGATTTTAGATAAACTGGATATTAAGCTGTTATAAGAGAGAGCAGAAACTGAGGATAAAACGCAGAAACTAATAGAGAAAACAAAATCGAAATGTAGGGATCTTCCAGTGTAAGTGTGTTAAGGGTAACAAAATGATGGGGGGGAAAGGGAGATTTATTAACCTAAAACATGTACATATAAGAAAGTTGCTTTTCATTTACTTACATTTATTTAATTAGGAGAGAGAGAGAGAAAAAAAAAAAGAAAACTAACATTTGTATGGCCTCTAGTGTGTTGTAGGCACGGGCTCCCTGCTTTCACAAAGTTTTCTTAACAAGATATAGTGTCATAATATTATTATTGGCATTTTACACGAGGCAAGGCTCAGAAAGACTAATGATTTGCTCAAGTTTATACAATCCAGGTTACAAGCAAGAATTCCAATTCCCAATCAGTTTGATTCTAAAGCCCATATCACCCTTTTTCTGTAGGAAAACAAAGATCTAAGGCAAGATGCTGGCTACAGATGCATAGAAGCCAGAGAAAGCAATAAACCAGAAATCTGTTCATTTAAATAACTAGGATTAAAAGACATAATTGTTAACAAAATGATGCAAAATTGAAAAAAAAGATATAAAAAATATCCTGAGAGGGAAGATATAATATGCATGAGAGAAATGCCACATATATATAAGGATAATTACCTTATCAAAAAAATTTAGCAGAAGCTTTACACCATTATATAGCATAAACCTTAGTATTTTAGAATAAATTTTATTTTTGTTTGTTTGCTTTTCTATTTACATGTCTTGAGCAGGTAGCGCTGTTAAACAAAAATATTCAAAGTAGTCACATATACACTAATCATTATAGTTAAGCTAACAACAAAACATGTTTCTTTTAGTACATTTACTATTTTTGGCCTATTCTGTAATAGGTCCCTGGAGTAAAATGGATATACAAGAATATGACTTTTAAGACAATATTACAGAAGTACTTTTAGTTCCAAGAATATGGAGTAGTGGGTTTTTTTTATTCCTCTTTTTATTAAAACAATTAAAATACTGTAGACAATTAAAAAACATAAACATTACATATAAAGCAGACATAATAGACCCTGAAAGGGGGAGAGAACATAGATTAATTAGGAACCTTGGGACCCAAGATATAACACAGTTATGATTGGTTTTCTTTTTGTCTCACATATCCCAGATTTAGAGCTAAGAAAACCAGTAACCCCCAAATGCCAACAGACATAGGGAAAAAAAAGCCCAATCAAACCCTGTTCTCAAAGAATTGCATACCAATACAAATAATAGTTAAACTCTTGAGAACTATAGATGAAGAATAAAAAAAATCTTGAAAGTATTGAGAGAAATGACACCTTACGTGTAGGGGAAAAGAAATACAATTCAAATTATACTAGATTTCTCACTAGAAACTACTGAGACCAGAAGGAAATGGTATAAAATGTTTTAAGTGCTGACAGGGTGCCTGGGTGACTCAGTTGGTTAAGCATCCGCTTCTGGCTCAGGTCATGATCTCATGGCTGGCTCATGAGTTCGAGCTCCACATTGGGCTCTCTGCTGTCAGCACAAAGCCCAATTCAGATCCTCCGTCCCTCTCTCTCTCTCTCAGCCTCTCCTGCTGGTTCTCTCTCTCTCTCTCTCTCTCTCTCTCTCTCTCTCTCTTTCTTTCTCTCTCTCTCTCTCTCCCAAAAAATAAATCAACTTAAAAAAATATATTAAAATGTTTTAAGTACTGAAAGAAAAGAACTTTCAACCCAGAATCCTATATCTAGTGAAAATATTCCTTAGGGATAAAGGGGAGATGATGACACTTTCAATTTCAGAAATATTCATAGCTTGGGTTGCCAGTATACCTACCCTAATAAATGGTTAGAGGAAGTTCTACAAACAGTGAGGAAGCTATAAAAGAAGAAACTTTAGAACATAAGAAGGAAAAAAGGTCATGTAAAACAAAAATGTGAGAAGCAATAGATGAACCTTTTCATTTTAAGTGTTCTAAATAACATTTACAGTTGAAAGCAAATATTATAGCAATGTTTGATGTAGATCTAGATGTAGACAATTATATTCTAATTAGGGAGGGTAAACATATAAAAGGAGCTAAGGCTTCTATGTTTTGCTCTATTTGGTGAAATTAAATAAACAGCAGGCTTTGATAAGTTATATATATATATATATATATATATATATTCTATATATTCTATATATACATATATTCTATATATATATAGAAACCTACATCAACCACTAAAAAACTATAAAAGGAAATATACTCAAAAACACTCAAGATAGATAAAAATAGAATTCTAAAAAATTGTTCAAGCAACCCATAAGAGAACAGGAAAAAGAAACAAACAAAAAAACCTGGTGAACAAACAGAAAAACAACAACAAATTAATAACATGACAAATTATAGGCCTAACATATCAAAATTATATTAAATGTAAATTGTCTAAATGTACTAAATAAAAGATATAAATTGGCAGAATGGATTAATAAACATGAACCAAGTATATGTTACCTATAAGAAACTCCCTTCAAATATAACACTTCAGGCAGGTTTAAAAGTAAAGGATGGTCATGGATATATAATATAAACAATCAAAGATAATAGAAATGACTATATCGATGTCTAATCAGGTAGGCTTCAAAGGAAAGAGATGGAGAGAAACATCACATAGATAAAATGGTCCATCTACCAGCAAGACACAGCAATCCTAAATGTGTGTGCACCAAACAAGAGAGCTACAAAAATATGAAGCAAATGTATAGAATGCATAGAAATAGACAAACACACAATTATTATTGGAAACTTCAACACCTGTCACCCAACAATTAAAAGAACAACTAAATACAAAATCATCTTAAAAGCACCATCAAGCAACAGTATCTAATCAACACTTACAGAGCAGTCTACCCCAAAAGTGCAGAATACACATTTTCTTCAAGTGCCCACAGAACATACACCAAGCGAGGCTAAATCCTGGACTATAAAACACATCTCAAAAAGCTTAAAAGAACTGAAATCATAAAGAGTATGTTCCTCTACCACAATGGAGTCAAAACAGAAATCTCTAACAGAACCAGAACAGTAAAATTTCTAAAAACTTAGAAACTAGACAACAAATTTCTAAAAATTCATTGTTAAAAAGCAAATGGGTTGAAAAACCCATTGAACTGAATTAATATGAAAATAGAACAAATCAAAATTTGAGAGACACAGCTAAAGCAGTGCTGGGGAAAAATGTATAGCACTAAATATATGCACTAGACAAGAGGAAGTCTCAAATCAATAATCTAAACTCTCACTTCCAGAATATAGAAAAAGAAAACCAAAATACACCCAAAACAACCAGAAGAAATGAAATCAAACAGAAATAAATGAAAATGAAAATGAAAAACAATAAGAAAATTAATGAAAATAAGAATTGGTACTTTGAAAAAGTCAATAATTGGCAAACTTTGAGCAAGACTGACAGAGAACAAAAGAAAAAAGATACAAATTACCAAAACTAGAAGTAAAATAGGATCACTGTACACTCTGTATACACAAATAAATTTGACAGCTTAGGTGAAATGGACCAATTCCTCAAAATACAAACTACAACAACATACCGATCATGAGATAATTTAAATAATACTCTAACAATTAAGAAAATTGAAGTCATAATTTAAAAGCTCCCAGATAAAGAAATCTCCATGCTCAGAAGATTACACTGTAGAATTCTACCAAACATTTAAAGAATTATCACTAATTCTACACATACACTTTTGGAAAATAGAATGGAGAGGACTTCAATATCCATCATGAGTACGTAAGAAAATTTTCTTAACTAAATATTAGTAAGTAAAATTCAGAACTGTAAAAAGGAATTATACACCATGACCAAGCAAAGTTTATTCCAAAGATGCAAAAACAGTTCAATATTTGAAAATTAATGATGGTGATTTGACAAATTAATTGACTAAAGAAGAAAAATCACATGATCTTATAAATCCATGCAGAAAAAGCAATTGACAAAATTCAAAACCCATTTACGATGACAATAGAGGAAAATTTCCTCAACTTAATAAAAAGAATACAAAAAAAACCCCCACCAACATTACATTTAATGCAGAAAAAATTAATGGTTTCTCCCTAAAACTGAGAACACTTCATGGATTTTTGCTCTCACCACTCTCATCCAACATAAAGCCTGAAGTTCAGCCACAGAAGGCAAAAAAGAAAAGAACCTGTACCTGAGGAAGGAGGAGACAGAAGTGTCCCTTTTGCAGATGACTTGTCATATTTTGTATAAAATTTTAAGAACTTTGCAAAAAACAAAATCCTACAACTAATAAGTAGGTTAAGCAAGGTGGCAGAATATAAGATAAACATTTTAAAAAATAAATTGCATTTATGCATACCTCAAATGAACACAGACATAAAAACTAAAATTAAAAATGTAATTTATTTGTAATCACTCAAAAAATATGAAATACTGAGATGGATGATTAACAAAACATGCAAAGATTCTGTATATTGATATCTACAAAACACTAATGAAAAAATTTTTTTAGAAAAGTGGACCAATACATCAAACTCATGAGTAGGAAAACTCAATATGGTTAAGATGTCAATTCTCACCATATTGCTATACAACTTTAATGTATTTACTTTCAAAATCCCATAAAAATTTTCGGTAAATATAGAAAAATATTATTCTAATATATATATGGAAAGGTGAATAAACTAAAATAACTACCACAATTTTGGAAAAAAAATAAAGTGGTAGGAATCATTCTACTCAATTTCAAGATTTATTATACAGCTATAAAAATCAAGACCATGTGGTATTGGTAGAGAGATAGACATATCAATCAGTACAACAGAACAGGGAACCCAGAAAGTCACACAAATATAATTTTTGACGAATATGAAAAAGCAATTCAATGGAAAAAAATGGACATCTCATAGACATATATATTTGTAACATACATACACACACAATCTAAATCTGAAATCTATACAAAACTTAACTCAAAATAAAGTACAAATCCAAATGCAAAATATAAAATTATAAAACTTTTGGAACAAACTGGAGAAAATCTTTGGGATATAGGAATAGGCGAAGAGTTCTTAGACGACACCAAACACACAATGTGTAAAAGAAAAATTGATGAATTGGGCACCTGGCTGGCTCAGTTGGTAGAGCACATGACTGTTGACCTTGAGGTTGTAAGTTCGAGTCCCATGTTGAATGTAGAGATTACTTAAAAATGAAATCTAAGAAAGAAAGGAAGAAAGAATTGGGGCCCCTGAGTGGCTCAGTCGGTTTAAGCATATGACTTCAGCTCAGGTCACGATCTCACAGTTCAGGAGTTCGAGCCCTACACTAGGCTCTCCGCTGTCAGCACAGAGCCTGCTTCAGATCCTGTTTCTCTCTGTCTCTGCCCCTCCCCAGCTCTTTCTCTCTCTCTCTCAAAAATAAACATTAAAAAAAAGAAAAAAACTGATGAGTTGTAATTGCACAAAATTGTGCAAGACTGTTAAGAAGAAGAAAAGAAAAACTGAACAAGAATACTTGCAAAGCACATATCTCACAAAGGACTAGAATTTAGAATATATAATAAACTCTCAAAACTCAACAATAAAAAAAACCCCACAAAGTATAGTTAGAAAAATTCAATTAGGAATTCATGTATTTATGTATTCATGGGTGGCTTAGTTGGTTAAGTGTCTGACTCTTGGTTTCAGCTCAGATCATGGTCTCATGCAGCCCCACGTGCTGCAACCCTCCTGGCGTTAACAGCATGACTCCTACCACTAATACTTACAGCCAGCTAATCACACTTATCAAAAGAAACCCTAGCCCCAAAAAACTATACATCACAATACTCACCCTTTTACAACTATTCCTAATTATAACCTTTACTGCCATCGAACTAATTATGTTCTATATTTTATTTGAAGCCACACTAGTGCCCACTCTGATTATTATCACCCAATGAGGTAATCAAACAGAACGACTAAACGCAGGCCTTTACTTTCTATTCTACACCCTAGTAGGTTCATTACCTCTACTAGTCGCTTTAGTATATCTCCAAAACGCATCAGGGTCCCTAAATTTTCTAATCACACAATACTGAACTGAACCAATCTCAACCACTTGATCTAATATCTTCCTTTGATTAGCTTGTATAATAGTATTTATAGTAAAAATACCTCTATATGGATTACATCTCTGATTACCCAAAGCACATGTAGAAGCCTCTATTGCTGGATCGATAGTACTTGCCACTGTGCTCCTGAAACTAGGTGGGTATGGAATAATACATATTACAATATTACTTAATCCACTAACAGACCAAATTGCATCCCTTTCCTAATATTATCCCTATAAGGAATAATTATAACAAGCTTTATGTGCCTACGCCAAACAGATCTAAAATCCCTAATCGCATACTCATCCATAAACCATTGTGGCGGTTCTTATCAAACACCATGAAGCTATATGGGAGCAACAGCCCTAATAATTGCCCAAGGATTAACATCATCAATACTATTCTGTCTCACAAACTCAAACTATGAACAAATCCATAGCTGAACGATAATGTGGGTTCAAGCCCCACATAAAGCTCTGTGCTGGCATCATGGACCCTGCTTGGGATTCTTTCTCTCTCTCCCTCTGCCCCAACCCTGTTCATGTGTGCTCGCTCTCTCTCTTGCTCTCTCTCTCTCCCTATCTCAAAAAAATAAACATTAAAAAAATGTTTAATAAAAAATAAAAAGAAATATGTGAATAGATATTTCACAAACGAGGATATACACGTCAAGTAAGCAAATGAAAAAATGTTTATCATTAGCCATTTAGGGAAATGCTATTAAATCCCCAATGGATTTAATAACTACATATGTATCAAAATGGCTAAAATAAAAAATCCTGGCAATGCCAAATACTGACATGAATGCACAACTTGATGATTCATACATTGCAGTTGGGAATGTAAACTGGTACAGCCATTCTGGAAAATAGAAATTACTTACATAGCTAAACATGTCATTACCATATACTATACAACCACTGCACTCCTGGACATTTATTTTAGAGAAATGAAAACCAATGTTGACAGAAAAAAAACCTGTACACATGCATATTTATAGCAGCTTTATTCATACAGTAAAAACCTAGAAACAACCCAGATGTCCATCAATGGATGTGTGGTTAAAAAAACTGTGGCACATTCATACTCTGTAAAATTATTCAGCAATACAAAGTAATAATCCATAGATACAAACAATAACCTAACAAATATAGAGGAAATCATGCTAAGTTATAAAAAAAACAACACAAAAAGAGAGAGGGTATATGCTATACATTTGTGCCAATAAAATACTCTTTGAAATGAAAAGAATATAGAAATGGAGGAAAGATTAGGGGTTGCCAGTATATGAGGAGAAGTGTGATTGTCAGGGGTAAAGTGGATATGGTGATAAAAAGGCAGCAGGAGAGGCCTTGTAGTGTTGAAAATGTTCTGTGTCTTGATTGTATTGTTGCCAATATCCTGGTTGTGACATTGTGCTATATAGTTTTCCAAGATATCACCATCGGGGAAAACTAGGTAACAAGTCCATAGGAACCCTTTGTATTATTTTCACACAACTAAGATTCTTATTAAAGAAAAGAGAAGTTACAAAGCATTTGGGGAACCAAATGTGTTACAAGGTAGTTGCACTGAGTATTGCTTTCCTTCACAGGAAAATAAGTTTAAGAATTTGCATTTCATTAAATTATTTTTCAATAGATTATTTCAATAGATTATTCTTATTCAAAACTTATTCAACAATTGTATATTGAACACCTATTATGTACCAGGAACTATAGAATGTGACCTGATAGAATGTAACCATAATATACAACATTACAACTAGTATAGAATAAAGAAGTTCGAGTTTGCTAGAATTCAGCCTCTGACTACCCTACCATCATTTTTTTTAGTTTCCGATTTTCTGATGGAGTTTATTTCATTACCACATTTGTTGCTATTCATCTACATATACCGAGTTTTTCTTTCAAAATTAATAACTTAACAAGAGTTCCTACGATTCTCCATGTGTTAAAAGTTCTATTTGTACCAAAACCAAAGTATAAGCTGATGGCTTTCAAAAAGAAAAATATATTTAAACTTACGTACAATGCATAGGCAGTTCTAGGTTACATTTTATTATGAAATCAGTTCTGTGGATTTCTGCCTTTTAAACAAAAGAAATTCAGTAAATACCAGAATGGAAGCTATGTATTACTTCTCATTTAGCAAATAGCATCTACAGTCACCGAGAGGAATACATATCTAAGGGAATATTGCTAAGTATATTTTCCATATTGTCAATATTATACCTTTAAATGAAATGCCCATCATATTAAATTCATTCATTCTTCAGAAGGTTTTAAAATAAATGGGTAAACATTTGCTTAGAGAAATGAAACATAGTATGTAGTCCCATAAGCCAGAATAGCCCATAAAATGAAAAGGCAGAGGACGCACAGGAACTATTTGATGGATTAGCTAGTATGTATGCAACTTTTATGCAGAAAAAATTGTTCCAGAAAAAAATTGCCTTCTATTCCCAAGTCACACAATACTCTGTACTTGAATTACAGAATATAATATTTTTATAGAATTTGTTTGGATGTATAGAATTTAAACTCAGTGGAACACAGTCCTCTCATTTGATATTTTGGTGACAAAAATATATTCTTATTTTGTCTATGTCTTCAAATGTTCCTCATTATTTTATATACAACACCTATTGCTATTAAAGTTAATATTTACTTTCCTATGAATAATCCTTTTTAAATGACATAAAAAATGGAATATTTTATGATGAGAAGCCTTTCTCAGTTGTTCTTTGAGCTTCACTATTAAAAACTTTTTTTTTCTAGAACTGAAAGTCATCGATAACTTAATTATTTAATTGCTACTATGAGCAATAGATATTTCAACATCTGTTCCTCTATTCTTGAACTCTGTCTAAAAACAAGCCAACATCAGATTTGGATTAAGGATTTCAAAGTCAAATAACATATAAGGACAGGTAAAATCTCTTTAAAATTCTTTTTTCATTTTACACACACACACACACACAACATATTCTTCATCCATTCAACTATAGATGGATACTTGGGTTGCTTCCATATCTGGGCTATTGTAAATAATGCTGCAATAAACATCAAGGTGCACATATCTTCCTAAATTAGTATTTTTGTATTCTTTGGGTAAACATTCAGTAGTGGAATTACTGAATTGTATAGTAATTCTATTTTTAATGTTTTGAGGAACCCCCATAGTGTTTTCCACAGTGGCAGCACCAGTTTATATGCCAACCGACAGTGTACAACAGCGTCTTTTTCCCTATCCTCACAAGCACTTACTAGTTCTTAGGTTTTTTGATTTTTAGCCATTTGTTATATTAGTTTCATGTATACAATATAGTACTTTAACACTTCCATACATCACCTTGTGCTCATCACAAGTGCACTCTTTAATCCCCATCACCTATTTAACCTATCCCCACACCCACCTACCCTCTGGTAATCATCAGTTTCTTCTCTGTTTCTTGGTGTGCCTTTTCTGTTTTTGGTGTGCCTTTTCTGTTTTTACTTCCATTTCCTCATTTGTTTGCTTTCTTAAATTCCACATATGAGTGAAATCATATGGTATTTTTCTCTCACTTATTTTGCTTAGCATAATACTCTCTAGCTCTATCCACATTGTTGCAAATGGCAAGATTTCATTCTTTTTTTAAGGCTGAGTAACATTCCATTGTATATATACACGATTTCTTTTTATCCGTTCATCAGTTGCTGGACACTTGGGCTGTTTTCATAATTTGAGTACTGTAGATAATGCTCCTGTAAACACTGGGGTGTATGTATCCCTTTGATTTAGTATTTTTGTATTCTTTGTATAAATCATGAAAGTGCTACTTCTTTGCCTATTAGGATGCATTTTATTTCCTTTTGTAGTCTGATTGCTGTGGCTAGGACATCCAGTACTGATGTTAAATAACAGTGGTGAGAGTGAACATCCCTTATTCCTGACTGTAGAGGAAAAGCTTTAAAGTTTTCCTCATTGAGAATGATTTTAAGTGTGGGTTTTTAATATATCCCCTTTATTATGCTGAGGTATGTTCCCTTTAAAATGTACTTTACTGAGGGTTTTCATTGTGAATGGATGTTGTACTTTGTCAAATGCTTTTTCTGTGTCTACTGAAATGATCACATGGTTCTCATCCTTTCTTTTATTAATGTGGTGTATCACATTGATAGATTTGCAAATATTGAACCACCCTAGAAACCCAGAAATATGTGCCACTTGATTACAGTGAATAATTTTTTGATGTATTATTGGACTCAGTTTGTTGGTATTTTATTGACCATTTTTGCATCTGTGTTCAGCAGGAGTACTGGCCTATAGTTCTCTGTTTCAGTGGAATCTTCATCTGGTTTTGGTATCAAGATAATGCTGGCCTCATCAGATGAATTTGAAAGTTTTCCTTCCTTTACTATTTTTGGAATAGTTTGAGAAGAACAGGTATTACCTCTTCTTTAAACTTTTGGTAGAATACACCTGGCCATGTACTTCAGCCATCAGGCCATGTACTTTTGTTTGATAGGTGTTCTCTGATTGCTGATTCAGTGTCTTTTCGGGTTACTTATCTGTTCTATCTGTTCAAGTTTTCAAATTCTTCCTGTTTCAGTTTTGATAGCCAAATGTGTGCAGGAATTTATGCATTTCTTCCAGGTTATCCAATTTGCTGTCATATAGTTATTCATAATATTCTCTTATAATTGTTTCTGTTTCTGTGCTGTTGGTTGCTATTTCTTGTAATTTGTGATTTTATTAATTTGGGTCCTTTTTTTTTCTTTTTGATAAGTCTGGCTAAAGGTTTATCAATTTTATTAAATTTTTCAAAGAACCAGCTCCCATTTTTTGTTTTTTAGTTTCTATATCATTGATTTCTGCTCTTTTATTCTTTCTTTGTTTCTGCTGGCTTAGGCTTCTTTTATTGTTCTTTTTCTAACTCCTTTAGGTGTAAGGTTAGGTGGTTGTTTGAGATTTTTCTTGCTTCTTGACGTAGTCCTTTATTGCTATATACTTACCTTTTAAGACAGCATCTGCTGCATCCCAAAGGTTTTGGGCCTTCATGTTTTCATTTTTTTTCATGTATCTTTTTTATTTATTTGATTTCCTGGTTGACCCATTCATTGTTTAGTGGCATGTTGTTTAACCCCCATGTATTTGCATGTATTTGCAGTCTTTCCAAATCTTTTCCAGTGGTTGACGTCGAGTTTCATAGCGTTGTGGTCAGAAAAGGTGCATGGTATGATATCAATGTTTTTGTATTTGTTGAGGCCTGTTTTGTGACCTAATATGTGATCTATTCTGGAGAATGTTCTATGTACACTTGACAAGAATGTGTACTCTGCTGTTTTAGGATGAAATGTTCTGAATATATCTTTTAAGTTGTCTGGTCTATTGTGTCATTCAAAGCCATTGTTTCTTTATTTTCTGTTTAGATGATCTATCCATTGTGTGAGTGGGGTGTTAAAAGTCCCCTACTATTATTGTATTATTATCATTTAGTTCTTTTATGTTTGCTCTTGTTTCATATATTTGGGTGATCCCCTGTTGTGTGCATCAATATTTACAATTGCTGTATCTTCTTATTGGATTGTCCCCTTTATGATTATATAACGCCCTTCTTTGTCTCTTTTTACAGTATTTGTTTGTCTGATGTAAGTGTTGTTACTCCAGCTTTGTTTCAACATCCATTTGTGTGATAAATGTTTCTTCACCCCCTCACTTTCAGTCTACAGGTGTCTTTAGGTCTAAAATGAATCTCTTATAGGCAGAATATAGCTGGGTCATGTTTCTTTTTTTAACCCATTCTGACACAACCTATATCTTTTGATTAGAGTATTTATTCCACTTACATTCAAATTAGTTACTTATGGAAATGTATTTATTGCCATTTTATTACTTGTTTCATCATTGTTTCTGGAGATTGTCTCTGATCCTTTCTTATCTTTGTCATTTTTGGTCTCTCCTTTGCATTCAAAGACTCACCTTCAATATTCTTTCAGGGCTGATTTAGTGGTCATGAACTCCTTCAATTTTTGTTTGTCTGGGAAACTCTTTATCTCTCCTATACTAACGATGGTCTTGCTGGATAGAATATTCTTTGCTGCAGATTTTTCCTATTCAGCAATTTGCATATATCATGCCACTCTCTTCTGGCTAGCCAAGTTTTTGTGGAAAAGTTTCCAGCTAGCCTTTTGGGTTTTCCTTTGTAAGTTAAGGACTTATTTTGTCTTGCTGCTTTTAAGATGTTTTTTATCACTATATTTTGCAAATTTAATTACAATATATGTCTTGGCATTGGCATGCTTTTGTTGATTTTGATGGGAGATCTTTGTGCCTCCTGAATCTGGATATCTGTTTGCTTCCTCAGATTAGGGAACTTTTCAGGTATTATTTCTTCACATAAATTTTCTGTCTCCTTTCTCTCTTCTTCTTGTGGGACTCCTAGAATATGAATGTTATTACATTTGATGGAGTCACTGAGTTCCCTAAGTCTATTCTTATGTTGCATAATTCTTCTTTCTTTCTTTTGTTCAGCTTCATTATTTTCTATTGTTTTGTATTCTACCTCACTAATTCATTCCTCAGCTTCTTCCAACCTGTTGTTTATTGCCTGTTTCCAATCTTGTTTATTGCACTCTTCACCTCTGGTTCTTTTTTAATTCCTTTATCTCTGTGGTAAGGGTCTCACTGATGTCTTCCATTCTTCTATCCAGCCCACGGAGTACATTTATGATTATTGCTTTCAATTCTCCATTAGGCATATTACTTAAATGTGTGTCACTTGGATCTCTAGTTGTGGCCTTATTTTGTTCTTTCATTTGGGATGAATTCCTCCATCTTGGCATTCTATCTAAGTCTCTGTCTACTTATGTGTGTTAGAAAAGCCAGTTATGTCTCCTGCTCCTAAAAGTAATAGCCTTATGAAGAAATGGTTAAATAGTGCCCAAGGCCTGACACTTCAGTGAGTATCTGTCGTGTGTGCTGCATACATACTCCTGTTGTGTTTTGGCTGCTCTATATTTCATGTCAGTCATCTGTAGAGCCTCTCCTTGCTTTTTGGGGGGCAGTGTTTGGTCCCTGGCCTGAATGTGGTGAGTTTTAATTAGGTGTGCTCTGTTCTGCTTGTGAAATGGGATCTGACACCAAATACACCAGAACTGCAGTCCTGCAGAACTCTCTGGTCAGGAGAATTGGTGTGGGCAGGGGTTTGTACTGGTCTTCTGGGGTAGAAAACTGTACTAAGACTGAGGCAAGTGTGACTGAGAAGGTCAGTGCTGCCACAGTGCAGGTGGGTGGGGCTTGGTGTAAGCAAGTTAGGCAGCTAGTGTTGGTGCTGAGCTGCTTCCCTCAGAAGGCTCTGTGTTCCTGTTG
The DNA here is from genome assembly GCF_016509475.1 of Prionailurus bengalensis. Lineage (NCBI taxonomy): Eukaryota > Metazoa > Chordata > Mammalia > Carnivora > Felidae > Prionailurus > Prionailurus bengalensis. The sequence continues at coordinate 90,819,009 of NC_057350.1, read as the reverse complement.
AGGGGCAGGAATAGAAATACTGCCAGTCAGCTCCTTAGTTGCTAGGGTAGCATCTCCATGTATGCTGCCTCTCAGGGCCACATTCTGGGAAGAATGAACAATCTCCCCACTGTGAGCTCCAGGCACTTACAGATCTGTTTCCAGTGTCTTCCTCTGGGTTATTTGCCTGTCTTCCATCCATAATCAGGGCAGTGTTCCAAGTGTTCTGTCTTTTGAAACTCCAGAATTTAAGCCATGCTCGTTGCAAGAACCCACAAAATTCAACCCCTCTCATTTTCCAGGTCAATGGCTTTGGGAAAATGTTCTTCTTGTGCATTCCCCTCTGTGCTCCCACTCTCTCATCCCTCTCCATGACCATTGCTCCCTCCCCTCCACAGCACCCATTATCTGTTTCTCTCCTAAACCACATCTCTGCACTTCTATCTTCTTTGATGTGGTCTTTTCTCCCCCTTTCTTTGTAGAATTTTCTCTGTCTTCAGGTTGGCTTCTGAGGTATTTAGCATCATTTGATAGTTAGTTAGTTGTTTTTATGGGATGAGATGAGCCTAAGGTCTTCCTACTCCACAGCTATCCTTCTCTCCCCTCTGGATTATTGGGGGGGGGGGGGGGGTTGGTGTTGAGTTGTGTAAGTTTTTTATATATTTTGGATATTAACCTCTTGTTGAATATATCATTTGCCAATATATTCTCCCACTCAATAGGTTGCCTTATAGTTTTATTGATGGTTTCTTTTGCTGTGAAAAAGCTTTTTATTTTGATGTAGTCCTAACAGTTTAATTTTACTTTTGTTTCCCTTGTCAAAGGAGACACAGGGATAAAAATGCTTCCATGGCCAATGTCAAAGAAATTAGTTTCCTTCTAGGAGTTTTACGGCTTCAGGTCTCTCAGCTCTTTAATCCATTTCGAGGTTATTTTTCTGTATGGTGTAAGAAAGTGGTCTAGTTTTATTCTGTTGCATGAATGAGTTCTGAATTCCGTCCAGTTTTCCCAGCACCATTTATCGAAGAAACTGTCTTTTCCCCATCATACATTCTTGCCTCCTTTGTTGTGGATTAATTGACCATGTAAATGTGGGTTTATTTACGGACTTCCTATTCTGTTCCATTGATCTGTGTGTCTATTTTTGTGCCAGCACCATTCTTCAGCTTTTCAGTACATCTTGAAATCTGGGATTGTGATACCTCCAGCTTTGTTCTTCTTTTCCATGGTTGCTTTGACTATTCAAGTCTTTTGTGGTTCCATGCAAATTTTATGATTATTTTTCCTAGTTCTGTGAAAAACGTTGTTGGGATTTGATAGGTATTGCATAAAACCTGTGTGTGAACATTTTAACAGTATTGGTTCCATGAGCATGGAATATCTTTCCATTTGTTTGTGTTATCTTCAATTTCTTTTGTCAATGTTTTACAGTTTTTGGAGTACAGACCTTTCACCTCATTAGGTTTTTGCTTAGACATTTTATTCTTTTTGGTGCAACTGTAAATGGGATTGCTTTCTTAATTTCTTTTTCTGCTACTTCATTATTAGTATATTCCTATACACTACACAATACCTTTCTGTATATTAATTTTGCACCCTGTGGCTTTGCTGAATTCATTTTCTAGTTCTAGAAGTATTTTTTGTGGAATCTTTAGGGTTTTCTATATACAGTATCATGTCATCTTCAAATAGTGAAAATTTGACCTCTTTTTTCCCACTTTATATGCCTTTTATTTCCTTTTCTAGTCTGACTGCTGTGGCTAGGACTTCCAGTACTATGTTGAATAAAAGAGGTGAAAGTAGACATCCTTGTCTTGTTCCAGATCTTAGAAAAAAAAAATCTCTCAGTTTTTCACCACTGAGTATGAACTTAGCTAGGATATCACTGTACACTTGTCAAAATGGCTAAAATAAAAAACACAAGAAACAACAAATCTTGATGAGGATGTGGAGAAAAAAAACACCTTGTGTACTGTTTATGGAAATACAAACTTGTGCTGTCACTGTGGAAAGCAGTATGGAAGTTCCTCAAAAATTTAAAAATAGAATTACTACATGATCCAGTAATCCCACAACTGGATGTTTACACAAAGAAAACAAAAACACTAATTTGGAAAGATTTATGTACCCTTGTGTTTATTGCAGCATTATGTACAATAGCCAAGTTTTGGAAATGGCCCAGTGTCCATCCATAGATGACTGGATAAAGAAGATGCAGTATACATACACAATGGGATATTATTCAGCCATAAAAAGAGAATGGAATCTTGCTACTGGCAACAACATGAATGGACCCAGAGGGTATAATGCTAAATGAAATAAGTCGATGAAAGAAAGACAAATGCTGTATGATTTCACTGATGTGTGGAATTTAAGAAACGAAACAAATGAACAAAGAAAAAAAGACAAACAAACAATAACAACAACAAAAAACCAGACTCTTAAATACAGAGAACTAACAGGTGGTTGCCGGAGGTGAGGTGGGAACACAGAATGGGTGAAATAGATAAAGGGATTAAGGGTGCACTTATTTTAATGAGCACTGAGAAATGTAAAGAATTGTTGAATCATAAAGAGGAAAAAAAAGGTTTACTTTTTTTTTAAATCTCAACGTTTATGATGCCATCTCCACCATCCAGCCAGAGGCAAGTCCTGGTTGAGACAAGCACTTCCAGTTGTTCCAAGCTATTTTGTCCACGGGTGGACATGGTGCATAGAAAGTTGAAGACATGGGATAAATAATTTACAGCAAATTATTATCTTTGGGACCAGAAGGTTCTTTTCTCCCTTTTACCACCATGGGCTTCATAAAAGCATGATAGCATAGTATTTGCTAGCTTAAATATTAATTTCAAATCCACTACATCTAATCTTTCACAATAAACCTTTTAAATTGATACAATCACTGTCTCACGCTTCTGAAGGGGAAATCGAGAATCAGAAGATTTAAAGAGATCACATAGCTGGGTGGAATTTTTACTTGACCTGAATCAGATACTGTAGTCTATAAATGTGAAAAGAATTCATTGGTTTTTTGAAGTTAACACTAATGAAAACTCACTTTTTAAAAGCAAAATACTTCATACAAACATTTTCATTTATTTATTTTCAACATTATTTAGAAATGATTAGGTACCAAATATTCAAATAGACACTGATAGAAATTTTTTTTTTAATTTTTTTGTTCAACGTTTATTTATTTTTGGGACAGAGAGAGACAGAGCATGAACGGGGGAGGGGCAGAGAGAGAGGGAGACACAGAATCGGAAACAGGCTCCAGGCTCTGAGCCATCAGCCCAGGGCCCGACGCGGGGCTCGAACTCACGGACCGCGAGATCGTGACCTGGCTGAAGTCGGACGCTTAACCGACTGCGCCACCCAGGCGCCCCTAGAAATTTTTAAAAAAATTACAAAATAGGTAATTTTGCCATGAAGGAATTCATGACTTCATAATAGCTAATAAAACTAACGATTTATACAGTTTACTGAGCACTGTCTACATTATAGGCACACATATATTTGCATGTATTAATTTGTTTGCTCTAATAGCATTACTATGAGAAAGGTACTGCTATTATCTACATTTTTCAGATGAAAAAGTGAAGAACATGGAACATAACTTACAAAAGTTCAAACATTTTGTAATATTTTAGAAATCATAGCAACTGGTAGTTATAAATTCTAAAGGTGCAATTAGTAATTATTCCTCTTTTCCTGAAACTGAGATATGGGTTCCAAAGTCTTCAGAATGCTGTAAAGATTCTTTTGCAATCATTATGATTTACTGCAAAAGAAATGTCTTAGAATTCAAACAGAAGCACTAACTTCTTAGCATCTTCCTCTCTTCACTCTGTCCTTCCCCTGTAGTACTATAGTCTCTCAGTAGAAGCTTTTCTATCCAAACCGTATACTTACCCCAGGGTTCCTGATGCTCAGACATGGTTCTGGTGTTAAAGCCTTTGATTCAATTCATTTAGATAAGAAATAAATATCATAAATAGTATTCAAACTCTTCCAGAGATTTAAAAAAATAGAAAGAATTCCTAACTTTCTTATGAACCTAAGAATGATATCATAGGAAAGGAAAATTATAGACCAATAACTCTCATATACATAAGTGCAGCAATCATTTATAATGTGTTAAAAAATCAAATCTGTGACACACAGAAATAATTACACATTTTAAGCAAGTAGGGTTCACTCCAGGTATAAAATGTTATATTAACATTTATAAATCAATTAATGCATTTTAGTACATTAACATAAATATAAGAAAGATCATAAGATTATCTTATTAGGTACAAAAAATGACAGAATTCAATATCCATTCATTGTTTTAAAAAAACATTTTAGGAAACTAGGGATAGAAGAAAACTTCCTTAATCTGATAAAAAATATCCCAAAATAAATAAATAAATAAAAGCCAATAGCAAGCCTCTTATTGAACAATAAAATTTTGAACACTTTCCCTAGAAATAAGAAACAAGAAAAAGTTGTCCACCATCACTATTAAAACTGTAAGAGTAACTAGTCAGTTCAATGAAGGGTGAATTATTACATAAAATATGATAAAAAATCCAAAATGATTTGTAGACAAGTATTAAAGTAAAGAAATGAATTCAGCAAGGTATTTGGATATGAGGACAATACATAAAAATTAATTCTAATTTTACATACAAGCAAGAGAGAGAAATTATACATTGTAAAAATAGTCTACAATAATATTTTTTTAAATCAAATACCCAGAAATAAAGCTACCAAAAATAGGCAACTGAAACAAGTGAAGATTAAAAATAATAATAATAAATGACAAGATAGACCAAGTTCATAATTGTGGAACTCAATAATTTAAAGACATAAATGTCAAGTTAATCTGTACATTCAGTGTTAATTTCAATTAAAAAAATCCACCTGGTTTTTTTTGCAGAAATTTACTAGGTGATTTAAAAATTTATATGTATGTACAAAGGGTCAAGAATACCCAAAAAATCTTTAAGATGAGGAATAAAACTAAAGGTCTTACACTATCTGATATCAAGATCTATTGTTGGGACACCTGGGTGGCTCAGTCAGTTAAGCATTGGACTCTTGGCTTTGGCTCAGGTCATGATCCCACAGTTGGTGAGATCAAGTCCCGCCTCTGGCTCTGCACTGACAGTGTGAAACCTGTTTGGGATTCTCTCTCTCCTTCTCTCTCCCTCTCTCTCTGCCCCTTCCCTGCTCATGCTTGTTCTCTCACTCTCTTTCTCTCTGAAAACAAATAAATAAAAACTAAAAAAAGAAACAAAAGATCTATTGTAAAGCTAAAGTAATTAAGACTGTGGTGTTTGTGTATAAATAGAGAGAATCACCAGGGAACAGAACAGATTGTCCAGAAATGCAATAAAAAAGTAAAGCACACAGTGGGGGGGGGGGGGGGGGGGAGTATGGTATTTTCAATATTCAATAAAAGGTATCAGGTCACGTGGACAGCCTGGATAGCCACATGGAAAATACTATGTCGTAATACTCACATTACACTACACAAAAATAAATAAGTACACAAACAAGCAAACAAATACATAGGAAGGAAGGAAGGAAGGAAGGAAGGGGAGGGAGGAAGGAGGGAGGGAGGAAGGAGGGAAGAAGGAAAAGCTTTTGTAGAAAAATTTAGGACAACATAGGTTAGGCAAAACTATCTTAAACAAGACACAAAACATGCTAATCATAAAAGAAAAATAATAAACTAGAATATATTAAAATTTAAAACTTCTTTTTAACTGAGATAATTAAAAGAGTAAAAAGGCAAGCCACAAAATGGAAGAAAATATTTGTCTACATACACAAATGACTTTTATCTAGAATATATATGGAAAAATACACCAAGGTATAAATGAGAAATGGCAAACACATATACACAAAAGGGGCTTTCCAGATGGCCAGTAAGCATATGAAAAGATGTGCAATTTCATTAGTCATCAGGCAAAAGCAAATTTAAACCTTAGCGACCACCATATACATGCCAATATGGCTAAAAATCAAAGGAGCAAAAAATTTCAGAATTCTCTTAGAAAGCTACAGACCAACCACAATTCTCATATGATAGTTACAGGATATATGAATTGGTACAATACTTATATTGATATAATATCTCTAGAGAAATATTTGGTGTTATCTACTAAAGCTGAAGATATGTATAAGCTATGACCCAACAATTCTACTTATAGGTATATAACCAACAGAAATGCATGTTTTCCTAAAGATAGATACTAGTGTTTACAGCAGCACAAATTAAAATAGCCCTGACCTTAGACCTACTCAAATACCCATCAATAGTAGAATGGGTAAAATAAATTGTATATATCCACTCAATGAATACTTGAAAGCACTGAGAGTAAATAATCTACAACTACATGCAACAAAAAGAAAGAATGCACACACATAATATTGAGATAAAGAGGCCAGGCACAAAAGAATACACATTATACAATTTTGTTTATATAAAGCATAAAAATAAGCAATATTAATCTATGCTGTTGGAAACCAATATGGTGATTCTGTTTGGGCAAGTCAGAAATGCCTGGAAGTGGCATGGAAGGTGGGAAAAGGTGGTTCTAGGGTGATAGGAATGTTCTCCGCTGGGCTCTGGTTACACAGGTGTGTGCAGTTAGTAAAAACTCGGTCAGCTCTAAGGAGTTCAGTATATGCACCTTCTACACATATGTGTTATGCTATAATGTAGAAACTCTAAAAATAATTTAAAAATAAAAACCATCACCTGCATGGTGCTTAAAAATCTCTAGATTCTGAGGCAATTAAAAATTGCAAGTTTGAGTTTGCAAGTCAAAGAGATTTAAAGAAAATTAAAACTTTTAATTTAAAACATAATTCTCTTTTATGAACCTAATTTTACTTTCTACATCTTAACAGAATGAATGGTTTTATTAAAAAATCACTTTTAATTAAACCTTTGCACATCTATGCAGTTCCATCAGTGAATTTGCAAACAGGTTGCAATGAATATTTGCCACCTGGCATTGATTTTGTAAAAATAGGAAAAGTGTGTAACAAAATTCAACTCAGTACTTATAGGTGATTTTTACTACAATGAAAAAAGCCAAATATTACTATTCCAGCTATTTTGTGTCTCTATGAGAAATTTAAAACCTATATACCTAATTGAATGCTTCTATTTTAAAAATGCATTCGGGGTCACTGTGATATCCCTTTCACCCCACTTCTTAGACAATACTTTTGGGTCCATTTATGCCATTCAGGCCTCTATTCTCATTGCTCTAAGGACTAGACTGAAGTAAATATTTCATTTTTCTTTTTAGTGAAATCCAGTGTCAATCCAAGGACAAACTGTGATGTAGGAAAATGGATCATCAGTGCTTTCAAGCTCTTATTTCTGCCATGCTCTCTGGTGCCTCCTTCCACACACATGCCCGCCCCCCCCCCCACATGTTCTCCTCTACTACATGTGTTCTCCAGACCTGTGTCCATTAAGGAACGGTGTTGAGCCAGTCCTCCAGGAGCCAGACACCATGTCAAACTCTACCTGCCTCTCCTGCCAATAAAGGTTGCCAATTTTGTATTCCATTATCTCAGGACCAAGTCTACTTTCCAAAAGAGGGAATAAAATTAATCTGACCTATAATGATATGTAGAAATATACAGTGTATCTCCCACAGCAGTCATCTTGAGACGAAGCTTTTACTTTAAAGCAGCATGCTAACAGTTGGCTCATTAGACTTCATGGAACATCTGCAGGAGAGATTTTGTGGGCAGAAGGGGACTCTCGGCACCCTTCTAAGAGTTTTCCGTCTATGGCAGATCTTGTGCAATCTACTCAGATCATAATACTTCAGTGTTTACAATACTCTTTCAAGAAACAGTCAAAATGGGGCGCCTGGGTGGCTCAGTCGGTTAAGCGTCCGACTTTGGCTCAGGTCATGATCTCATGGCTTGTGATTTTGAGCCCCATGTTGGGCTCTGTGCTGACAGCTCAGAGCCTGGAGCCTCTTTGCATTCTGTGTCTTTCTCTCTCTCTTTCTGCCCCTCTTCGCGCTCACACTCTGTATCCCTCTGTCTCTCAAAAATAAATAAGCATTAAAATTTTTTTTTAAAAAGAGTCAAAATGGATCACAAAAATAAACAATGCTAAAATATGTTTATTAAAGATAAATAAGCAAGTTTGAATAACATTTGTTCAAAACTGCAATCAGACAGTGAGATATTGGCCACTGTGTTTTAATTTTCTGTACAAAAATTTACCTATATCCTTTTAATTGTATAGGATCTATCTTTTGAGAAGCTGATTATTTCAAATTCTATTCTACTGGATTTTACTTTTCACATTTTAGTTTTCTAATATAGTCTAGAAATGCCAAGCTTATTGGAATATTCTGATCTTTGAAATTAATAACTCAGTTTTAAATAATTGATCAGAGTGGTCTAAGTTCTAAAAGAATGTCTGGTAGAAGTTTTATCCACAATATTTGGGATAGCAAAGTACCATAATTTTTTTTTTACCTTTCTTACTTAAAAATATGATCAAAACTAAAAAAAAAGTTGTCTATCTTAAGATCTTCCTATAGGAAGTCATAACTGTCCATTTAAACTTCATTCTTATTGTGACATTTTCTCAGCACCCAAATGAATACGGTATCTAAGAAAACCAGTTTCTTTGAAAAGTTTATCTATTTTATAAAGTTACTTAAGATTTCATGGGAATTTCCAGTTGGATTTCATCAAAGGGAGAAAAATGGTATAGACATCATGACTCAGCAGTTGTTTTAGTACATGAGTGCTCTAAAGGTCTTGACATTTATTTCCTTAAAAAAGGTATTTATTTTCTTATTATATATTTATAATACAAGAGAAGAAGGTAAAGCCTATACCCTGCAAAACATTTTGTATTATTTCAAAAGGCATGGGAAGTCTACTGGTGAGGTAATGAAGATAGGAAATAAATCAAAGTCACTAGGCACTAGGGTCATGACCCTGGTAAAGTCTGAGACAGGAACTGTATCTGGAAACTAAGAGAGGTAATGGGAATCAGTGAGTGAGAGCCAAGTTGTGGAAAAAGCCAGATGTGGTGGAACTAACACAGACATGAATGAGAGAATTCCTAAAATCCTGTTAAGTGGAAACAGCAACTTGCAGCAAAATACATTAAATATTAGAATTCCAAAAAAATAATGACAGCAAAAATACTCAAAGCATTACTATTTATGAGAGTATCTGCTATATGTTCTAATATTTTGCTTCCCCTGTTCTCTCTCTGTATCTCTCTCATCTATCCCTAAATAAATGCATCTGTAAAGTACTCTAAAAGGATATATATGAAGCAAATAATAGCATTACTCTTACTGGCAGACATCCAGAGAAAGAATAAGAAGATTTTGGTGGTGGAGGGGGGGAATGTTGTTGAAAGAATACTTCAGGTTTAGAGATCTATTATTATTATCATTCATCAAGTTTTTTAGGGAGAAAGTATTCACATACTAATTTTTCAAAACCTAATAATTTAAAAGCACAAATAAAACAAAACAAATGACTAACTCAAACAGCAAATCAGAAATGAAAAGACACAAACTTTACCTAAGTTAAGAGTCAGTGGCCAAGGTAGAGTAACAAGTATACAGAAAGAGTTTCAGTGTCCAGATCCCAGACTGTACCTCTCTGTCCTCTACAGGCCCTCCCAGTCATTCATTCAACAAGTACTAACTGACCTACTGTGTGCCTGGGACCACACAGCTGTTGGTCCTGTGATGACTCCTGATTGTGAGGAAGATAGGCAATTATAATACAACATAATATGAGCTTCTTGGTGATCTGTACTCTAGAGGCCTGCATGCAATAAATATTTTATTGTGCCCTACAAGGTGAGGAAATAATGTAGGAAAAACCTTTGAAGGAAAGACTTAGTGAAGTGCAGAGGAATTTGGAGAACAAGCTACTTCAATTTGGGTGTTAGAAATGTTGACCTGTACCAGATCACCTTGTTGTATAGAATGTAACCTCTAGAAAGGCCTTGAAACATTGCCAGGTTCTTTAAAGTTGATCATGACAGAAGATGAACATAGTGAACCTTCAGGGAATAGATCTTCCACAAACATACTTTCCTTCAAATGGCATCCATGGAATTGCCAGAAGAAACCACAGGACTCAGCAATGTGGACGAAAACTCCCCGCAGTTTGTGTGCGTCCACAGGAATTTTCACCAACTTTCAGTGCCTTGACAGCATTTCACATGATCATCAAAACTGATGAGCAATTGCAAAGCCCCTGGAGATGACAAATGGGTATGCTTCTAAAATAAACATACTGAAATTGATAGGTTTAAGAGTGTGTATATATGAGATAACCAGTGTGTGCATTCTCATGGAATTGCTTTCTTACTAAAATTTAGCATTTTTTAGCTTAGTGTCTGTTTCTTACTTTCCTAGCTGGCTCGAATACAGGCACTGAAGATTTTTCCCTAAAGGTGAAGCCTATTCTGACTCCCAGCCAATCCTGACCAAATCAAAGAAAATATTTGGAAAGTAACTTGGAAGAGCAGCTGAGATCAAGAATTAATGTGCAGTGGGTTTGAGGAAGTGCCCACTAAATTACAATATATAAAACTTGGCTTATGGCTCTGTTTCCAGCTTGATATGTTATCAGAACCTGCCAAAATCTGAAATGGTTTCCCTCTCCTGGACCTCCATAACTTGATTACTTTAATTGGAACAAGATAACAATTTTCAGTACTTGGGGGCAGATGATAATTTTAAGTAAACAAGAGGTGGAAGATGGTCAAATAATTTCCATATCAAAATCTCCCAATCAAATGTAATGCTAGGATATTATGTTAGCTATTTACTGTCTTTCTGAAAGTGAGATTCTTTAACTGTAATAATGGCTGTCAAATAAAAGCAAATATGCAGTTAGATAAGGAGAGACTTTATGAAAGAGACTATTGCAAGAGAGAGAATTCCCTAATCATAAATCTGCAGGTGTCTCAAAATAAAACAGAAAAAGGCCCGTGAGATAGAAAAGGTAGTTTTCTCAATTTTAACATCTTCCAAACAAAAGCAGATGATATCAATCAGGATATTGACATTGATCCACAAAAATAAGGGACATTTCTACAAGGATCCCTTTTATAACCACACCCACTTCTCTCCCACTTTCCCTGCCTGCTTAGCCCTGGCAGCCACTGATACCTTTTCCATCTCTATAATTTTGTCATTTCAAGGTTATTAGAAAATGGGATCATAGGTAGGTTTTTGAGGTAGGCTTTTCTCACTCACAAAAATTCTCTGGGAATTCATTCACGTTGTTGCACATATCAATAAGTTCATTCATTTTTACTGTTGAGTAGCATTCCATTGTAAGAATGTACCAGTTTTAACATTCGTCGATTGAAGGGAAATCAGGTTATATCCAATTTTGGGTTACTATGAAAAAAGCTCCTACAAACTTTGCGTACAGGCTTTTTGTGTGAACATAATTATTTCTCTGGAATAAATGCTCAGAAGTGCGTTGCTGGGTTTTATGGTAATTAGATGTTTAGTTTATTAAGAAAGTGAACAATAGTTTCCCACAATGGCATCCAAGTCAGCATTTGACATTGTCAGTATTTTTTATTTCAGCCATCCTAATAAGATGTATTGCAATACCTCACTGTTTTAATTAGTATTTCCCCAGTGGATTATGATATTAAACATTTGTTCATGGGCTTACTTGCAATCTGTGTATCTTCTTTAGTGAAAAGTCTATTTATCTGTGTTGACCATGTTACAATTGGATTGTTTGTTTGTTACTATTGAGTTTTGAGTTTTGTATTAGATTCCAAGGGCTGTCCTAGAAACATACTTTATAGACTGGGTGGCTTAAACAACAGAAATTTATTTTCTCCTATTTCTGGAGGCTAGCAGTACAAGATCAAGGTGTCAGCAGGGTTGATTTCTTGAGAGGCCTGTCTTCTGTGTACCTGATCATCTTCTCCTTGTGCCTTCATTGGTCTTCCCTCCGGTGTGTATCTGTGTCCTCATTTCCTCTTGTAAGGATACCAGTTGTATTGGATTAGGGCCCATCCTAGCTACTTCATTTTAATTAAATTACTGCTATAATTATGCCATTTCACAGTCCTTGTAGAAGAAAGAATGCCCCATTGGAAGGACTGAAAGATGGTAGTCAGCCTGGCTGGAAAATATAAGAGGAGTCCTACAGACCTGCTAACGCCAGGCCGAATCAGCCACATTAAGCAGTTTGAACTTTACCCTGAGAGCAAGGGGAATGGCATCATGCTGAGACCCCTCCAACCTCCAAGTGCTGTCACATTTCTTTATCAAGATGAGGGAGTCCACCTCTGCATTTAGTGCACTGATAGTTGTTATCATGAATCAGTATTAAATTTGGCAAATGTTTTTCTGCATAAATTGATATGTTCATGTAATATTTCTTCTTTAGTAAGTTAAAAGGTAAATTATATTATTGATTTTTGAATATTGAGCCATCCTTGCATCCTTGGAATAAATCCCACTCGGGCATGCTATAAAATTCTTTTTTACATTGTTGAATGCTATTTGCTTTTCTGTTAAGGAATTTTGCACCTGCTCTTGAGGAATATCACTTGGTGGTATTCCTTTTTTGTATTGTTTTTGTCTGCTTTTGCTGTCAGACAATACTTCATAAAATAATTGGGGAGAATTCCATTCTCTTTTGTTTTTCAGAAGAGATGGTGTAGAACTGGTGTTAATTCTTTTAAAGCTTGGTAGAGTTCCCTATTGAAATCACGTGCATATTGCAGTTTTGTTTGTTTGTGAAGTCTTAAGTCATACAATTAATCTCCTAAATGGTTACAGAGATAGTCAAGTTACCTATTTCATACTATGTAAATTGTGGTAGTTTGTGTTTCTTGACAATATGGTCCATTTCAACCAACTTGTCAAATATAGGGTGTATAACTGTTCATAGTATTCCCTTACTAGTTCTTTGATGTCTGCAGGACCTGTAGGGCATCCTTTATTTCCTTTAAAATATTGTTTTTTTTAGAGTACCAACTCATATTGATATTCTCCAGTTTTTATGATACATCTGTTTCTATCTTTTTACTTTTAAACTGCTTATTTGTTATATTTGAAGTCAATTTCTTGGAGACAGCACATGGTTGTTCAAGTTTGCAGAGTTATTATTTTTTTTAATTTCCTGTTGATTCAGTATGTTTTTGTTTCTCTGTTTTATTTTTTCTATCCTACCATGGTTGGTTTAAACATATATTTAGAGTTCCATTTTCATTTATCTTGGGTGCTTTGGGGAGAATCTCTTTATATACAATTTTTAGTGGTTACTCTAAGTATTACACTATATACATATAATTTACCAGTCTATAATCATTATCATTTTACTAGTTAGACATAATATGCAAAGCTTACTTCCTTTTACATCTATTCACTCCCATCAATTTGGAATATAATTTTCTTAAATATTTCTTCTAGATACATATAGAACCACATCAGTGCGACAAATTTTCTTCAGTTGTCAAACACTAAAACATTCCAGATGAGAAGGATCATCTATTACATTTACCCATATTTTTTTAACATGCTCTTTCTTCCTTCTTGATATTCCAAGCTTCCTTCTTTTATAGTTGTCTTTATAAATAAAACTATAAGTCTTTCTAAAAATCTTTGTTATAAAGTCTTTTGTAAGACTTTGTTACAAAATCTTTATAAAACTTTGTTAGCCTTTTTTTATGGTAAGTCTGTGGGAAATAAACTCTATCAGTTTTCTTTCATCTGAAAATGTTTTCATTTACCCTTCATTGCTAAGAGAAATTTTCTCTGGCTATTGGATTCTGTATTGGTAGTTCTTTTTTTTTTCTTTTTTTCAGTATTTGAAATATTTTGTATCAATTTGTTCTGACCTCAGTGGTTTCAGATGAGAAATTCAGTGTGTTTTGTATTGTTTTCCACTATAAGTAAAATGTCATTTTTTTTTCTGGCTACTTTTTAGATTTTTTTTCTTTGTTTTTAAGTTTTCAGAACTTTAACTATAATTTGTCTTGATTTGTTTGGATTTATTCTGTTGGGTATTTCCTCAGCTTCTTAAATTTATAAAGTTTTATCTTTTCACAAATTTATAAAGATTTTAACCATTATTTTATTTTTTTGACATATTACTTTTCAGCCTGTACTCTTTAATCCACCTCTTTCGGGACTCTCATGACATCAATATTAATTCTATTGTTAGAGCCCATCAGGTCTTTGAAACTGCTCATTTATTTTCATCTACTTCCTCTCTGTTTTTAAGATTGAGTAATTTCTATTGTTCTATCTCAGATTTTACTGATTCTTTCCTCCATCATCTCCATTCTGCTGTTGAGATCATTTACTGAGCTTTTTATTTGTCATTATAGTTTTCAGTTCTCAACTCTCCTTTTGGTTATTCCTTACATCTTATACTTCTTTGTCAGGTTTAGTATTTTTTATTAATTTGTTTTAAGCATTTAGTAATTGCTTGTTGATACAATTTTATCATGGCTGCTTTAAGATGCTTGTTAAATAATTCCAACATCTCTGCCACCTGGGTTTTGGCATCTATTAATTCCCTTTTTCTCATTCCATTAGAGATTCACATTTTCTTGGTATGACAAGTGATTTTTTATTAAAACCTGGACATTTTTGGACTAAGCTGCAGGATAGTGGATTTTATTTAAACCTTCTGTTCTAGTTGGCTTTTCCTGACACTGTTCTGGCATACAAAAAGGGGTGCTGCCTCATTACTGTTAGGTGGAAATAGAAGTCCAGATTCCCCTTCTTGGGGAGGGAGCTCCTTGTTACCGCTGGAATGAGTGGAAGTTCTGGCTTCCTAAGTGGTTTCCACTAAAGCCACAGTTGGGTAGCCTCATTATTGCTGGGTAAGGATGAAAGTCCTGACTCCTCTCAGCCTCCTCTGATATCAGCACAACAGGGGGAGTAGAGGTGCTTCATTACTACCAAATGGAAGTTGAAGTCAAAGCTCCCCAAGAGTTTTCATTTACTTGACCAGGGAGGGCTAGGAGCGCTCCTTAGGGGTCAGTTCCTTACCTGGCCTTCTCTACCACATGCCTCGCGGGAGTATCAGAGCACCTGGGTACAGCCTGGCAAGTATGGAAGTTTATGGCAAGGTTTCACTTGCCTTTGTTGGTGGGAGTAGAAACATGGTAACATTTTTTTTTCTATGTTGTTTGTCTGGAGTAGAGCAGTTTTGCTTAAATTTTTTTCTGTCTAGTGAGATTGTCCCTTTCTTGACCCTTTGGCTGAATAGAACAGGCTTGTTGGAGGACATTTTTATCCACACCTATTGATATTTCTAGGTTGCCAGTTTCTTCATCTCCAAGTATATGTGAGGAAACCACGAACAAACAGAGAAATCAACACAGGGTCCTTTCTCAGGCCTCAAAGTCCCTAGCCAGTCTGCTTTCCATTACCCACCTTTCAGAGTCTTCTGATGTTGGTTTTATACATAAAATACAGGTATCTTAATTGTACTTAGTATATCTATTCTATCTTCCCAGAATCAGAAGTCTCACCTTAAGCTTTTAAATTTAATTTACAAATTATGGTACTCTTTTATTCTCATAAGTTCTAAAAATTACTTTTAAGATCTTTAGCTTAGAAATTGAATTTCTTAAATATTGAAAACTGTATTTATAAATTTAATACATTCAGGGTTTTGTTTTGTTTTTCATTTTACCAAATTCAAATACTTCTAGTCAGCAAAATGTTGGCTAATAATTTAAACTATTCTGACTAATACCAAATTACTTTGATTTTCCTAATGTTTACAAACATATCCAAATCATATTTTACATTTCAAATTAAAACTTCTAACTATAAAATCACTTACTTGTGTATTTTAACTGGGATCATAAGATGACTCCGTTGTATAATATATTAAAGTATCTTATACTTAAAATATTTAAGTAAAAATTATAGCCATATTTTTCTAAACTTAACAAAAGATTTGTAGTAAATGGGCTTAATATACTTTATTATCTCTAAGCATAAGTCTGAACCTTTGCAGGGTGAAAAAAGAACTCACTAAGAAACAATTTGATTATCTCAAACATGTTGGAATCACCATTTCAGCAGCCAAGTTTACACACTGAACATTTGGACTGGGGCATAATACTCAAAGCTCTAGCTACTGGCTGACTTTTCTCACTGCAAAAACTGACACATTGAGGTCCTTACAGATGATTGGTCTTTCCTGGATTCACAACACACCATTGCTTAATTCTTCTAACTGACTGGAAATGGTACCCCACGCAAGCTACAGCTAACTTTCCTTAGTTCTGAGCTTGATTTCCAACTTTTCCATATTTTTATTATATTTACATTTTATTTCCTTCCTATGTGGCAGAAGAGGCATATTAATATCATGTCACTATATATTATACCCTTATACTTATGTTTCTTACCCCTGCTAATTTTATCACTTAATTGGAGTTGATGTTTTTCCAGTATCTTTTTTTTAATGTTTATTTATTTGTTTTGAGAGAAAGAGTGTTTACGAGTGGATGAGGGGCAGAGAGAGAGAGAGGGAGAGAGAGAACCCTAAGGGGCTTGATCCCACGACCTGTGAGATCATGACCTCAGTCGAAATCAAGGGTCAGAGGCTTAAGTGACTGGGCCACCCACGTGCCCCAATTTCTGATATCTGCCTGACAGGAAAAATACAACATTACACATATACAGTCCCCAACTTACAATGGTTCAACTTACAATTTTTCAATTTTATGATGGTGTAAAAGTGATTTTCATTAAAAAAACTGTACTTCAAATTTTGTATTTTGCTCTTTCCTGGGAAAGGGATATGTGGTACAATGTTCTCTCATGACTCTGGGCAGTGGCAATGAGCCATAGCTCCCAGTCAGCTGCTCAATCACAAGAATAAACAAGTGATATACTTACAACCATTTTGTATCCATATAAACATTCCATTTTTCACTTTCTGTACGGTATCCAATAAATTACATGAGATAATCAACACTTTATTATAAAACAGTCTTTATGTTAGATGATTTTGCCCAACCATAGGCTAATGTATGTGTTCTGAGCACATTTAAGGAAGGCAAGGCTAAGCTACCATGTTCGGTAGGTTAGGTGTTTTAATGCATTTTCAGCTTATGAAATTTTCAACTTAGGATGGGTTTATCAGGACATAACCCCACTGTAAGTCAAGCAGGATCTGTGCATTAAGGAAGTATACAGTGTGGTGATCCATGTCCCCAGTTGCTAGTTGGACAAGTGTTTTATAGACTAGTCACTAACAATTATGAATCCACTCCCTGAGTAGCTGAGTATTCATACTACGGAGAGCCCAAAAATGATGATATCTTACACACTAAATTGGATTATCTTTGTTCAGGTTGAGTTCACTGCAACCTACTTAGAAATTATAGTAAATACAAACTGGCATGGCTTCCAGGCTCATCATAACTCCCCAGAAGCCAGGTCTATGCTATTCTCCCTTTCTTTTTAAATTTTTTATTAAATTTTTTTAAAGTTTATTTATTTTTTTTTTAATTTTTTTTTTCAACGTTTATTTATTTTTGGGACAGAGAGAGACAGAGCTTGAACGGGGGAGGGGCAGAGAGAGAGGGAGACACAGAATCGGAAACAGGCTCCAGGCTCTGAGCCATCAGCCCAGAGCCAGACGCGGGGCTCAAACTCACGGACCGCGAGATCGTGACCTGGCTAAAGTCGGACGCTTAACCGACTGCGCCACCCAGGCGCCCCAAGTTTATTTATTTTTGAAAGAGAGAGAGAGTGCACAAGCAGGGAAGGGCCAGAGAGAAAGGGAGACACAGAATATGAGGCAGGCTCCAGGCTCTGAGCTGTCAGCACAGAGCCCTACATGAGGCTCGAGCTCACAAACCATGAGATCGTGACCTGAGCCAAAGTCAGATGCTTAACTGACTGAGCCACCCAGGTGCCCCTACTATCCTCCCTTTGTAAGGGAAATGACTTCACTCACACATTAATCATTGTTTGTAATAGGGGCTTACAATAACGATACTCTGAATTACCCACAACCTGGAAACAAGCACATGACCCAGTCTGGATAAACATAGTATCTCTACCCCAACACTGTGCCCCCAAAATTGGAATAACCACTATGTACCCAGAGTTCTTTCTCTGAATTTTTTTCTAAGTGTTGCTGAGGACAAAAGCCTCTTCTCTTCTGGTAATTGAGCTGCAAAAAGCTAGGCCTAGAGCTTCCAGTGGTCCCTCCACAATCATGTGGAAAAGTGGTCAATGGGAAGGGAGCATTAGGTAATACACAGAAACACCAGAAATGGAAGGAAAACGAGAAAAGTCCTAATGACATGAGGGTTCTGCTTCTATTCCATTCCACTTATATTTCTGCAATTTCTGGTTACATAAGCCAACATACATCCTCAATTTACCTAAGAGGTTTCAGGTGGTTTGTCACCAGCATCAATTGTGTCCTAATCAGGACAGCCTGAAGCCTCCCTCAATTGACAGGTTAGCTTTATACTCATATTCCCTTCCACCTATCCTCACACCCACTTGCAATATAAATACATGAGATTTACCTTAGGTACTGTACCAGGTTTTAAGCATTCATAATCAGAAAAAAATATCTAATACTCAGAAGAAAGACACCAACATGGCTTGATGTCCTATTTGTAAATAGAAAATAGTTGGCCTTCTTGTATAATTATCATATTGACAGGTTATGATTATTTTTTCCTGGTTTGTGTGGTTTCTAGTAGTATTATAATGATGTAAATTAATATGATTTTATTCCCTAGAGGATATAATCTATGCTATTCATTCATTCTAAACCAAAACAAGTCAGAGAAAAAGAAGAGTAATTTGTCATTGTGACTTTCCAGAATTTGCTTAGCATCCCAATTTTTTTACATTAGCTTTTTCTCTTCAGTTCCATTTATAGTATTCCAAAACTGCTGAGAAATTATCCCCTCAAAGAAAATAAGTTCATATTCTTAATAGCTGTGCTCAGATAAGGATACTAATCTATGCCTTACAGAATTATTCTAAAGATAAAATGAGTTGTCTTATCTCTCCAATTACCCTGAAAAGCTCCTGGAGAATAAAAATTCTGTCTTCTACTTCTTTTTCCCTTAAACTGTGCCAGCAGAGAACTTTCTTGTCTTAAAAGGCCCACAGAATTCTCATTGACCAATTAAAAATATAGTATAGGTATCTTCCTGTCCTGAGCATTTCAATCCTAAAGCTATCCTGTGGATGAATAGTCTATAGTGGGGGGACGTGAGGGGTTGCCTCAATGGTCCAGACCAGGGTGTCAGAGTCTAAATAGAGTGAAGATCCTGTCACTGAAGAAGGGACAGCAAAATTTAGGGAGTCAGAATTCAAACAATGTTGGAGTCCAAGTAGTGTGAGGAATGATCCCATTGAATTGGGAAGGTTAGTATCCAGGAATATAAAATCAGAACCTGAGTAGGATAGCATCCACTCAAGGGAAGAAGTAAAAATAGTGATGGGAGATTGGATACATACAAGGAGACTGATTACTAAAAGAATCAGAACTCCTTGGACAATGGCTTATTCCGGGTTTGGACAGGGAAAGTACTAGGACATCAGCCTAGGACATGTTTTTATTTTAGAAAGTAAGGAAGTACTCAAAGAACAATGAGAACAGGTCAAAAGGACAGAGTAGCCAGCTTGAATGGGCTCAAATTGGCCAAATCTAGGAACAATCTAAACATCAAAATAAATGATAATAGCAGTGAATTACAGTCCTTTGAACAAAAAACCACAAATGGTTTTGAAATGTTATGAAAACATAAATAATTAAAAGTTTGAAAAGTAAAGGATATTCTTTTATAGACTCAGAGTAACCCTCTAAATAGTACTTACTAATTTCAAAGATTAAAAAGAGTAACTTTAAAATTGAGTCATCTGACAGATATCACTTTAAACAAGTGATCCCAGTGAACATCATCAGTAATGGGACAAACTGAAACCGTGCATCACCAGATAAGATACAATGAAAGAAACACAGCATCATTTCTGTAACACTTCTGCCAAAGAGGAATAGCTTGAATCATATATCAAATATAAGGAAACATCAGACAGCTGCAAAATGAAAGCTATTCCACAAGACAACAAGATTTTAATCCTCCAATATGTAAAGGTCATGAAATCAAGGTAACATAAGGGAACTGTTGCAGATTAAAGAAAACTAACAACTAAATGCATGAGTGATTCTGAACTAGACCCCTTCATCATTTATAAATTGCATGACTAGGGAAATTGGCAAATTGGAATAGAACCTGAATTTTAGATGGTAAAATATATCTGTGTTAACGTTCTAGTTTTGATGGTTACATTATGGTTATTTAGGAGCATGTCCTTGTTTGTAGGACAAAATACTATATGTAGTATATATACGTACACACACACAGACACACAGACACACACACACATAAACACAGACTATATACTATGTAATACTATATACACTACTTTTAAATAATACTAAGTACTAGTAAATACTGGTCTTGTTTGTGCGACTAAAGTATTGGAGTGTAATAGGGCAGTAGGTTGTCAAGTTAATCTCAAATGGGACAGAAAAAAATGTTCTTTGTTATGTAAATCCAACTTTTCTGCATGTTGATTTGCTACAAAATCAATAAAAATACTATTTACTAACATTATAGGACATTAAAATACCCTATAATTAAAAAGCTTCACACATACACACAATAAGAACTACAAGCATTGTTTATTTAATATACTACTCATCTACACAGTTAAGAATTATGTTTTTAGATGGAAATCAAACATTATCTCATTAGACAAAAATCAAGCCAGATTCTGTAAAATAAAAATATAAAACAGCTTATTTGTGTTAAGTAATTGTATTACATAGCTTTATAAAAGATGCCTAAGTAATTGGTTCCACTTTTTACTTTTCCCCTTTGCTTTGCTATTTTATTAGGTAAGGAGCACTTGAAATTAAGAACACAGTTGTTTCAATTCCCTTTACACATTGTATTGCAACTGTGATTTTCCTTGTCTGTCCACCACCTGGTGAGCACCTCAAGGACAGTATTCTTGCTTATTTAGTTTTGCACTTCTTTCGTGCAAACATAATAATTACATAGAAGGCTTTTTTCATGGGTTTGAGAGCAGTTTGTTGAGGAATGGGAATGATCATTATCACTTGAAATAAATGAGCTCTGCTAATGAAAGGTGCCCTGAGTGCACATCAATACACTGAGGCAGGTGTGAAGTCAAGAGTGGATAAGAGAATCTATGTATTGACACAATGGTCAACACAGAAAATTTAGAACACCACAGACATCGATTCTTAATCTATAGGTAATATATGTGTCTTCTCCTGCTTGTTCTCTTCTATAAGAATTGCCTTTGCCTCACAGGTAGGACCTGGACATCTTTGTTCTATATGACCCTTCCTGGCCATAGCTTATTAGGCAGATAGTGGACACCTCACCACTAGAAACTATCTTCAGAGGCTCGGCTGGGCCAATAAAATTCTCTCTTCCGGGAATTCAGAAATGGAACAAGCAAAGTATAGACACTGGGCTATACAGAAGCTAAAACTGGGCTGAGGAAAGAGGAAAAAAGGGGAACGATGCAAAAAGACCAATCAATTCCATAAATAAACTGAAAGTGCTGTCTTGCCCAAACCTTCTGGGACTGGTTCTAGTCCCTAATTTACTTCCTGTCCTTGGCTTTTATGTGATACATTGAAGGAAGAAAATATCTTGAGGAACCTCAACAAAGTAAGTTTGGCTGGAGCACTCTGTGATTTGGAGAGGGATAACAAGTCACAGGGGCAACCACAAACCGTATTTTGTAGGACTTTGTGGGACCTATTAAAACTTTTTGGGTCATTCTGAGTAAAATAGAAAGCTACTGGAGGTTTTGGTTTTTTTTGGTTGTTTGTTTTTGGTCTTTAACTGTGATATAAGACACAAAAGAGTGAAGTATGCCTGTAGCTTAATAAATTGTACATATACCTCTCCCCAATATATATATGCAAGCACCATATAACTAATAACTAACAGGCTGATCAAGTATATAACACTTCTAGAAACCCAAGAGTCTTTTCCCATTTAACATCCTGTCTCCCTTGAGGTAACTGCTAATCTGATTTCTATTAAGGAGACCAGTTTATCCTGTTTTTGAACTTCGTAGAGAAGATAAAATAAGTTTTTGCTTCGATTTTCTTTTGTCAATATATCTTTGGTATTTTCAATGCTTTGCACGTACCAGATTTTTTTGAGATTGCCAAGATTATATGAATATATCACAATTTATCCATTCTTCAGTTGTTGGGCATTTGGGTGGCTTCTAATTTGAGACTATTGTGAATAAAACTGCCAGGAATATTCTTGTACATGTCTTCTTTTGTATATATGCACTCATTTTTATTGAGTATATAACTAGAAGTAGAATTGTTGGATCACAGGGTAAGTATATTTGGATTCAGTAAAAACTGCTAAAGAGTTTTCCAAAGTAAATTTACCAATTTATACTCCAACCAGGATGTATCACATATAACATATAATGTGTAAATATATAATGTCCTGGCTAACACTCAATATTATCAGGCTCCCTAATTTGGGCTATTATTTTGAGAGTGTATTAGTATTGCATCATAGTTTTAATTTGTATTTTCTTGACGACTAACAAAGTTGAGCACCTTTTCTTACGTGAAGAAGCCATTTGAATATCCTGTTTTGAAGTGTCTATTCAAGGATTTTTGCTCCCCTTTAATTTATGAGGTTGGTTTTCTTATTTGTTTCATTGGTTGTTTTTAAAAGTTGACTTGTAGAAGCTCTTCATTTATTCTATATATAAATCTTTTGGGGGGTATACATTGCCAATATCTTCTCTCCGTGTGTGGCTTGCACTTTCACTTTCTTAAAGGTGTCTTTCAGTATATAGAAATTTCTACTTTTAATTAACTCCAATTTATCCATCCTTTTGTTCTTATGTGCTTTTGGGTCCTATTTGAAGAAGTGATGCCTACTC
Organism: Prionailurus bengalensis; assembly: GCF_016509475.1. Taxonomy (NCBI): domain Eukaryota; kingdom Metazoa; phylum Chordata; class Mammalia; order Carnivora; family Felidae; genus Prionailurus; species Prionailurus bengalensis. The sequence continues at coordinate 90,795,997 of NC_057350.1, read as the reverse complement.
TGGAGCTTCAAAGGTATTCTGTTATTTTTACAAAAGCTTTATTATTTACTTTAAATATGTACAGAATCAATCCACTTGTGATTGAGTTTTTGTTTATGGGTTTAATAGAGGTTTAGGTCCACTTGTTTCCATATGGATATCCAATTGATCTGGCATTGTTGAAAACCATTCTTTCCCAACTGAACAATAGTACTTAGTTGTATATCAAATGAATATGTGTATGGAATTTCTGTTCTTTTTCATTATGTATTCATCCTTGTACCAACATCACAACATATTAATTTCATTCCTTTATGGTAAGTCTCAATAATTTACCAATACGAATCCATTGATTTGTCTTTAAGATTGCTTTGGCTATTCTATGTCCTTTGCATTTCCACATAAATTTTAAAATCCACTTGTAACATTTTATATACACACATTAACACAAACTCTCTCAAAGAAAGAAAACCTGCTGGAATTTTTACAAGATTATAGTAAGAGTCTGCAGCTTAGTTTGGGAAGTATTGACACCTGTATAATATTAGATCATTCAACTCGTAAGTGTGGTAAGCCTGTACATTTACTTAAAGAGTCATTTTAATTTCTCTCAACAATATTTTGCAGTTTTCAGTGTATAAGTCTTGTGTATCTTTAATAGGATTTTTTGGTACTATGGTACATAGTATATTCTAATTTTATTTAATAATCCTTTGCTTTTGTATTGAAAAACTATTTACTTTTGTACAGACTTTTTATCTTTTGTATATTAGCCTTGTATATATGAGTACACTCAACCTGGATTCTTTTATATTGATCTTGCTAATTCATTTCATAATTCGAATAGCTTTTTGGTCAAGTCCAAATCCTTTGGATTTTCTATGTATATGATCATATAATTTACAAATAGTTACAGTTTTACTTCTTCCTTTCAAAATTTTTATCTCTTATTTATTATCTTCCCTCATTGCTCATGTCTAGGCCTTATAAAATGTTTTAAGTAGGGGAGACATAGGATAACATATCTTTCCTACTTGAAGTAAATAGTCCATGAGTAACAAGACTGGAAAAGGACCCCCAACTAAGTTTATACCAGTGATGATGGTGGCTTTGACTAGGGAGGCTGCTGTATAGGTGGGAGAAATAATCATATTCTAAATATCCTTAGAAGGTAAAATTACCAGGAGTTTCCTACATCAGGTGTGATCCTAAGGGGAGCCCTGAAGGGCTCCAACTTTTGGTGTTGTTTGAGTAACTACATAAAGGAGTTGAAATTTACTAAGATGAAAAGATTGGAAAAATAAAGTTGTAGAACTTGGAACAGAAATTGCATATTCATTTTTGAGCATTTTAATTTGGAGTTACCTGTTAGATTTCTTAGTACATAGGTTGAGTTCATTGCTATATATAACAATCTACAGTTTAGGAGAAAGATTTTTGAGTCCTTTAAATATATATTTGGTAATCATCAGCATATAAATGATATTTAAAACTACACAGTGTTTGAAATAAATGTAGCTAAAGAAGAGGAAAATGATGAAGACTTAACTGTAGGACACTCCAACATTTATGAAATAGAAGGATTAAAGAAAAATAGTAGAGCTGGGGCACCCAGCTGGTTGTCAGTAGAACATGTGAATCAATCCCTGGGTTGTGAGTTTGAGCTCCATGTTGGGTGTAGAGATTATTTAAAAATTAAATCTTAAAAAAAAAAAAGAAAAATAGTAAAGTCTAATGAAAAGGAACAGCCACTAAGGTAAGAGAAAAACCATGGCAGTATGTTTATCTCAGTAGCCAACAGATTAGTGTTTGAAAGGTAGAAAGAATGATCAATTATGTCTAATATTTCTGATAGTTCAAGTAGAGTGAGAATTGAGAACTGATCATTGGATTTAACTACTTGGAGATTATTAAGTAATGGGAATTGAAATCCAGATTGGTGAATCTCCCACAAAAGTAATTCTACTTAAGTATAAAGACCATCTACTACACATAGAGTATATAACTTAGAATCAATGAACTCAGTGTCATCTGACAAAATAAACAGATAATTTTTAGGTTAGAAAAAAAGACAAATCAGTAAAAGTTTCCAAATGGAAGCTGTATTTTCTTTTCCACCATTATCTTCAAGTTTGGGCAAAGTCTGTTTTAATTCCTTAGTCTTTTCTATCTGCATTTTCCCCATTTTGAGTTCCTTTTCTTCACCCAAAACAAGGAACATGCTAATAACCAAATGGAATTGCCTTATGCCTATTCACTCTGAAATGTAAAGAGCTTATTGTATTCATCTTCCCAAAAGCACTTACATTTTAAAATAGACCTATTAGTTGAAAGTTAGTTTAACACGCAGGAGTTCACCACTAATAGTGGACTTTTAATTACCTTGGTTGATTTTATGGGCATTTCATATCATTCCACATGGTAGCCAGTGGTTAAAATATAGGCAAACATTCATGAAGAACCGAGGCACAAACTGCCAATATTCTAATACTATTATGTAACTTTTAAAATTAATGAGAGTTATCATTTAGAAAAATCCCAAGCCTAGATCTAATTCCCACAGTAAAGAAAAAAAAAATTATTCTTGTAATGTCCTATAATAATATGATTCTGTAAGATTCTTTTGACCCCTGATTTATTTCCTACACATTGTTTCCAGATATGTTTCCCATTATAAGAATACATCTATAATTGGACTTATTATTTAGGTCTCTTATTAGAATTGTTTGCTTTGATTAGGACATGCCTGTCTTTAAATGGCAGTGTATCCCCTTTTGTGAATATAGCCTCCAAATACTTATCAGGTGCACTGCCACTAGTTTTTGTTAATGATTCGTAAAGAATTTTCACATAATCCTCAAATGTTCTCTTTTATAAAATTTGCTGATGCAAAAGTGAAGGTCAGTTCAATTCAGCTCAATACATTCCTTTCTTCTTTGGCCAAGTCTTCCTTTTTAACCCACTGCCAAAGGCTGACATCGTTTACCTTAATACAAATACTCTAATTCAATCAAAATAACTTGTAAAGTGTAATCAAAGAAGAAGTTTGGGATGTATGATTCAGATAATTGACTTCAAACATTTGAGGACCAAATTTACCTGCTTTAAATAATGTAAGTAAATCCATTCTCCGTTGCAGAGTGGGTTAATTATTAAGTATAAGACTACTATATAAAGCAACAGATATGATATTTTTTCTGCATATATCACCACAGCTCCTGGTCAGACCTTTAGAGAGAAGACATTTAGAGGATTCTTTAAGAAGCCTAATTTTTCTACACATTTTACAGTGACCTATTAGATTATCTATTAATTAAAACCCTTAAGTATTATGTTTACTTTAGGAAATATGAAATTCAATAAATCAAGCAAAATTTACCATAGCTCAGCTACAGCAGACTTACATAAAACACTTCCAAAAGTTAGATCATGAAATACCTTCTAATCTCCATTTGTATTCCTCTGAAGGTGTATTTCCGTTAACCAATACTAAGGTTATATTATGAAAGAATATGTTTTTAAAATGCAGAGTTGTCTTGCTTTGCTATAAATGTAGGAGCCTTTGAATCTTTTTCCTACGGAAATAATACATGGCAAATAAAACAGCAGAAAGTTCTATTACAGGTAGAGAGGGTGTTCAATTTATTTGTCATCTAAAATAAGATTTTTTACCAGATTCAGGGATTATTTACTCTCCTGAAATACTATTAAAAAGCCTATTACAGAGATATTTGCAAATAGATCCAGATAAGGATGTTCATACTCTAAACTATTTTTCAGGATAATTTAATTGACCTTCCACAGAAGAAACAAGCAACCTTTAGTAGTGAATTCAATCATAACCTAATTTTCCCAACTTCCTTTGGGATAACAACTTCCTGGAAATTGCTGTGTTAGGTCAAACCCAAAAATTTGGTTCTCAATATTGTAGTTAAATTTTGTAAAATCTAGAAACAGCAAAACTGCAGGGTGATTTATTTTAAATATTTTAACACCTGCTTTGGAAATTAGTAAGCAAATCAATACGGAACATTTTGTGAAGGTATTATGATCTATATCAACTAAACCATTTTTTTAGGTAATTATAATTGATTATATAACTGGAAGAGATAACAGCAGAACTGAATTACTGGTCCTGGAAGTGTGAGGTGAAAAGGATTAGGACCTGTACAGGGAGAGGGGGAAATCATCTCAAAGTTTTGTGCAAGAATCTCTAATTCTCTATTAGAAAAATAATAAATGGGCCTTCATTCTTACTACCCAAGTAATTCACAAAACCTCAAGATAAAAACTTAATTTTAAGTAGTCCCTGACTGTGCACCAACCATATGGTTAGAAACATTAGAATCTCTTTGGAGAAACACACTTTCAAACGGCCTCAAAGAATAAAGTTGCAAGACTCATGAGCTCAGAGTCACAAAGAAACAAACCACCAAGGGCAGGGATCAGCAGGAATGACAAAATCAGACATGCAAAATAAGACGTGAAAAATTCCAGATATTTTATCAGCTACAGAATATAAGGTGAAGATGTTTAATCAAAGAAAAGACAGTCTTTAATATATGACTATAGGGCAAGAGACTACAAAAATTGGCCAAATATGCTTCAAAAATAGTGAAGGGTTTAAAAATGAAAATATACTAAATGAAGTTAAAAGTCATCAAATATTTTTAAACATAAAATTTTAAGAACCAAGGACAGAATTAGTGAATTAGAATATAGTAATAAAGAAATTACTCATGAAGAAGCACAATAACATGAAAAAAACCCCAGGAAAACAGTAAATAGATCTTAGAAGACATGGAAGAGAGAAGTTCAAACATTCTTCTAATTGGGTGTACAAAAGAGGAAAAAGCATAGAATGAGGTGATACAAAAGTTAAAAAATCCCATAATTGCTGTACTTCCAATCATCAGATTCTGGATTCTTAAAGTGTCTCTGGCATAAATAATAAAAGGAAATTGATACTAAGACACATAATGCAGAAACTTCTGAACACTAAAACCAAAAGGTATTTTAAACACAGCCAGAATAGAAAGAATAAAATACATGATTTTGCAAATATTCCCCCTCACGTCTATGGGAGCAATACTTCCCTTCTGTATTGACACTGGGATTCTCTGTGTATCTTCCTTTGGTCTCATGATGAGCAGAATATTTTATTTGGGGTCAAGCTTATCACTTGTTTTGGCTAATGGGTATACACAGACATGTCCACAAAGAGAGACTTAAAATATAATTGAAAAGTTGGGTGTGACTTCTCACTCCTGCCTTTTCCCATGAACAGACATGTCCTGCCTCACCCACCTACACAAGGAGAATACAAGATGGTGGACTTGTACCCAACATGTCTTGGACTAAACCCAGTCGGTACAGACTTTATCAGCAGACTTCCCCAAACATTAAGACATTAAGCTTTGTGGTTGTTTGTTATACAACATTACTCAAGCAAAATCTAACTGAGAAACACATTGACTAGAAGTGGGTTTGCTGTTAACAGAAAGCTAAAATATGTGGCAATGGATTTGACACCAGGTAGCAGTCAACAAGGGAACCATCATAGAAGGCTGGAAACATGGTGACAACTGTGGGGAAAAGCTAGAGAAGTGACCACCTATGTCATGTAGGGGGAAAACACTTGCTAAAAACATTGTGTGAGATTATATCAAAGGTAGAATGTGTATATAATAAACGTGTAGAATTGGGAGCAGCCTCAGACAAAATGAAAACATGGATTTTGTTTGTTTTGTTTTACCAGCTGCATTTGATTTTAAAACATACCAAAAAATAAAAACAAAAAAGAGAGAGAGAGAGAGAGCCACAGGGCAGGGTGTGGGAGGGAGTGATAAGGAAACTAGCCAGATTGTAAGCAAAATTTAGTGAGCATATATAAAGCTAATTAATTTCAGGGTTGAAACGTGGAGTTATTTCCTACCAAATCAAAAGTGTGACCACTATACTATGACCCCTTGAAAGAAGACTAAATTCAATGTTTCTCCAGCAAAATAAAGCTTCAAGGTAAAGACCAATGGTGGGGCTGTAATACCCTTTGCTTTTCACAAGCTCTTAAGCTTGTCATGATTTTTAGGTTGGTGGTGTGCCTCACAACCTTACTCATGAAATTCCTGTGTCATCCATGGCCTCTCTTTAAGCTTCTCATTAGTGGCTCTCATTGGCCATTAACTTTCACAAAAGACATTGGAGTTGCATTAGTTTCTTAGATTTGCTATAAACAATTTACCACAGGCTGGTTAGTTTAAAACAACAAAAATTTATTTTCTCACAGTTCTGGATGCCAGAAGTATAAAATGAAGGTGTTAGCAGAGCCATGTTCCCTCTCTTCCTAGCTTTTGGTGGCTCCTGATCATTTTTGGCATTCCTTGGCTAATCGCAATATCACACCAAGGCACAGAACTGATGAACAGGTAGGTATGTGCAAACAGTTTGGCACTTTTGTATCATAAAGCTCATTGGAGGGATTGATGAGAGGTGATATTAGAAGGTTGGGCAGTGGCAAAAGAATGGAGGGCCTTGAATGCCAAATTAGCAGTGTGGATGTTCTCTTTTAAACAAAGGCGTGTTATAGAAGGATTTTCAGCAGAAAAATATAACACAATCTGATTTATATAGCAAATAAAATGTACCTGCAAACATGATGGGAGCCCGTATACATCTCAACTTGGTTTATTTCTCTTCATCTCTATAAAGTAAGTATGCTCCTTAGACTTGTACAATTCAAGCCACACTCTCCTTTTGATTAATGAATGTATCAAATGGGATGGTTTCACAGTTCTGATGAAAAGGTATTGTAGTTTACTCTATCCTACACAGCCAGATAGATAAATAAATAAATAAACAAACAACCCTTACGTAATAATCTAAATAAGATTACATAATTTTATATATAATACTTTCCCTAGTATGAAAATCATGCTTTTTATTCTACAAGCTCCTCCTTTCTTATATGTACACCAATTGCTTTATTCTTGTTGTTTCATTATTTTTCCAAGTATTTAAAGTCAAACTTGCACATCAATGAATTTGCATTACCAACCTAGAGAAGTCTTTTGATAGTACCTTTTAAGTTCAAAGAACAAATTCACTGAGTTGCTGAAGAGTCAAACCACCTTGTATTTTGAAACAAAATTTAAATTACATATACAAGTAAAATAATCACAAATATATTGCTACACACTGCAATGTGACAATGTCACTTTTTTACTTCTGTGAGAAAGGATGAGTCACACACCAAAATAGAATTGTTAAAATATTCCTTTTCTGAATCTCCATCAGACTCATTGCAGGTGCAATTGGTCTCTTGTGTTCTCAGAAAAGAGAAGCAAGTGGCCAATTAAAGTGGGAATGAGCCCACTGAATGGTAAATTTTGGCAAGCATTAAGTTGCAGATGTAAGAAATTGGCTCTAACCTACTTAGAAAACCGTGACATGCACAGAGAAGTAAACAGAAGACACCTTGATATTGGCTTGATCTTTTGTAACTACCAAGAGAGAAAATAAAACCAGCAGATTTCTCACTCACAGATTTCTTTGTATAAAACCACGGCTTTCAGAACAGTTTCATTTTCTTCAATATTATTGGTATGTGTGACCATCTCTTCTGGCTATGCATACACTTTACAAATAAAATCACTAAACAGTGAGAAGAAAACAGGAATATAAACTAATATTTGGTCTACTGAGCAGCAAAACCTCCATTTGACAGAGTTTTATTTTTTTAAAGTTTAATTATTTATTTTGAGAGAGAGCGAGAGCCAGTGGGAAGGGGCAGAGAGAGAATCCCAAGCAGGCTCCACACTGTCAACATGGAACCCATTGTAAGGCTTGAACTCACAAACCTTGAGATCATGACCTGAGCCGAAGTCAAGAGTAGGATGCTTAACCTACTGGGCCACCCAGGATCCCCTGATAGAGTTCTTTTTGAATTCTGGTGTGTTGGGAGTCATAACTCAGTATGTCTTTTGATGGGAGACAACATTAACCCTTCCTTTTTTAGCAATAACTGTATTCAAACACTTTTCTTGCTTTCAGGCTGTAGTTGAATATTCATCCTGGTAATAAAAGATTGTGTGTTTGTGGGCTTATGTGTATGTGCATGTGTGTTTGGGAATTTGGGAGGGGCAGATAACTGGAGAGACATATTGACATCCATAGCAAGACTAGACAAAGAAATCCTACTTCCTGGCATATTTAAAATACTGTCTTCATTCATCAGGAAAGCTATAAAAAGCTTTTGTTTAATGCTATAGATTGAGAACTAGAAGTCCTGCAAAACCTTACTTGGAGCTCCTAAGAATTAAGAAACAACCAGATATTAATGGAAAAGATTCAAGCATTTAGGGAAAAACCCTGAGATCAAATAATTATAATTCATAGGTGAGCAAGCTCACACACACACACACACACACACACACACACACACAGAGTGAGTCAGGGTGAAATCTGTTTTACTGTGATTTAATACTTGTAGTTGCTTGTAGCATTCCATCAGGGAGCACACATCCTTTTCAACTCTTACAGTAAAAAAAGCTAACTGGCAATCTGAAACCCTGCACTACCATTAATTCAGTGAACTTTGCCAGTCACATGACTTCTTTAAGTCTGAGTTTCCTCAATTTGTAAAATTATCAGGTTGGACTCCATGATTTCAGAAGTTCTACCCACTTGGCATAAAGTGACAGGTGTATCTTCTATATCACCACACTATCCTCCCTGTTAATTTCTTTTGCAGCAAATGAACTAAAGTATCCAAGAAAATCATTGGATAGTGTTTATTTTGAAAGAAACCCTGACTCAAATTTTGATCAAACTCATCATGCCAATGTTGACTAAAGAAATATTTTACTTAATGAAAAACCCTCAATCATTCCAACTTCTTGTTCAATACTCCATGTCATTGTAGCACACCCCTTGCAAGTGACTGCAGATAGCACTTACAGACTTCCACTGGTCCAGAATGTATACCTTGCACAGGCAGTCTGTTCTTCCTTCAGACTACCTGGACTCAATATTTCCCTTCTGTTGAGCTTAAACGTAACTCTCTATGGCTTCTCCTTATTTTTCTTAGCTCTAATCTTTTGGAGGGCTACACATAACAAGTTTAATCCCTCTTCTCCATGACAACTCTCAAAATATTTGAAGATAGCAATCATATCTTCTCTAATTTATCTTACCTTCTTTCCACTACTCTGAATAAGAGAGCTTTATATCCCCTTATCATTATCCTCTAAATGTGTTTATATCCCACTTAACATTTGGATCCAAGTACAAAGAGTAGAGTCTGATAAGTGCCAAGAAAAGCAATTCTTCTGCCCTCATTGTGGACAGTCTTGGTAAAAGATTAAGAATAACTACATCACACCATTAACTCATATCGGATATACAATGAACTAGGCTAAAATCTTCTTCAGTGTATTGTTGATAAGCCAAATGTCTTCCTTCCCATATTTGTACAGTTGGTTAAGATGGGAAAAGAAAAGATGCAAACACCAGAAGAGTCCCAACAATAGAACTCTGATTCACGCTAAGTGACATCTAGGGGACTTAAAAATGAAAATGTTTTGATATCATCTTGGATGTGTGGTCTTCTGTTTGGGGTTCCTTCCCATTTTTTTAAACTGAAAAACTAAGAATTCTTCAGTGCATACTTTTAACATAGATTACTTTCTCCTTCATCTCTGTGCATGTGTGTTTCTAACAGAATATACAGAGTAGAAACAAATGCCCAGTTTTAGCTAGGTATCACATATACCTCAGCTCTCATGGAAAATAATGGACATTAGGTAATAATACATACAAAAGATTTTGATGCTTCAGTCTCTAGGAATAAAACACAGTAGCACTGTCTCTTTGAAATGCATAAAAACATGGTGGGCTTCGTGTTAATGAAACATGAAAACCTTTTTCCTTTACAGAAATACACTGAGAAAGCTAGCATGGCTGATTATGAGTCCTTCAACAGTGCAATCCCTGGGTCTTTGATGTGATAGAGTAGTTGTACCTCCATGACATGGAAGAAAGGATGCATTACTGTTCGGCAATTCACTATAAAATAAAAAGTAGTAAATAAATAACACCAACGAAGTGGTGTTGATCAAATTCTCTTGTATGGTCACAAATCTAAAAAAATCAATGTGTTTTGAACTATTTCTTTAATAGACTGAAATAATGCTTACCTGAAAAGAAAGTGACGTAACTTTTGAATCTGACGCTTAGGAAAGACAGGTCTGACTTTTTAAACTCAAATGAGAAGCATTTAGTATTCAGCATATATTATAATCACAAGGAGGCAGCTAGAACAAAGTTTATCTCATATAATTTGCAAGCTGTTGTGATAGCAAGAAAATCAGAATCAGGGCAGTTGCTTTTTTCTAATAGGTCTACCCAGTGATTTGTTTAATTCACATAAGTCACCTTAATTATAACAATGATCCTGGGCGTATGTACTCTCCAAACACACACAGTTCTCCAGCTGCTGACCTTGGCAAAATTCACCGTTGAACTCCTTTCATTGATGAAGTTTGCTATAACCTTGATCAGCAAGACAGACTATTAATCCTTCCCATTAGAGAGTTGTTAAAATCCCTTCTAGAAATTGTCTTTTCCCCACCCTCTGCTTCAGAACAAGGGAGAAACTTACTTCAAAGTGATAAACTCCTTAAACCACTGGAGTTGAGTATGACCATATCTCAGATTTGAAGAGACTCTGGAGTCATCACCTGTGGTGAATACTCTTAGAGGTGGTCAGCCTGGAGTACCAAAGTTGGCATCTTGTAACCTCATCTGTTTCTCTTACTTTAATTCTCTTTTTTATCCAGCAATTTGATAGAGGTAACAAAATTCCTAAACTATCTCAAGATTTCTCATATCCCAGATAATCTCCACAAAGAAAACAATTCTTCCTTGCTCTAGCAGGCCCCTTAATCCCACAACTGCAGGGACCCAATCCTCCAAGGTTTCCAAAGCATCCTGAGAACTGGTCCCAGTCTCCTAAGGTTTACATGCAAACAACCCCAGGACATTTCATTTAGTTACCAATGTAATGATTACCAACGAATCATTGTTCAGTGGTCCTGATCACCTCTGAGTTACCAAATCAAAACTCAGGACATACTCACACAAATTGCTAATGCCTATCAGGACAAGCAGTCTTGTTCTTACATTTTATAATGGTCACTTCAAATAAGATTTAGGTTGGAAGCAATGTCATCACTAACTCATTTCTATCAAGCAGAACACATGATGTGAAGCACTGTTAGAGATCTTTTGGTGATTAATAAGATAATTGTTCAGCTGATTTAGGGCCTATACAAAAAATGCTTGAGAATCAATTTGTAGTACAGGTAGCTCAACAGTTTTACATGAACTAGCTCTCCAAAGCATTTTTGTAGGGGCAAATGGCTATAAGTCAGGATGAGTATTTGTAAACAGAGGGCTAGAATTAATGCCTTGCAGGGGTGCCTGGGTGGCTTAGTTGGTTACGCATCTGACTCTTGGTTTTGGCTCAGGTCATGATCTCAGGGTTCTTGGGTTTGAGCCTCACATCAGGTTCTGTGCTGACAGTGCAGAGCCTGCTTGGGATTCTTTCTCCATCTCTCTCTGCCCCTCTCCCACTCTCTCTGTCTCTCTCTCTCTCAAAATAAATAAATAAACTTTAAAAAAAATTTTAAATGCCTTGCATATTGCATGAGTAGACTAGGTATTTGTTTGTTTTAGGGAGAGCATATAATTAATAAATATCTTAGTAAACAAGAAAGGTCACAATGCTTATGTTTCAGAACACAGACTTTAAAGCCATAACACGTGCATTTGAATACCAGCTACACCTCTCTCCTAGCTCTTTGACTTTGGGCAATTTAAGCTTGCTGTGCCACAATTTCATCACCTAAAAAATGAGGATAATACTTGTATAAGTATCATAATGAAAAAGATAAAATGCTCCAACAAAGTACTGGTTAGCACTTGTTAAAGAGTTATCTTACATGTTTATGAAGAAATGAGCAGAAAGATAAAATAGCTATGAAAGAATGTTGAAGTAAAATTGCAAATTGCATGTGTCTGCTAGGTTCACTTTCAACAGAGGTATAAAACCATATCATCTTTGGAGTTGACATATCTCTGGGACTATCAAACTATAGGAACTTATTAATACCTGCAGGTCAACCTCTAACCTCAAAAGGACAAAAAAACCTATGCACATTTGTTAGTCATTGATTATTAGCCAAAGTTACATCGTCTTCATCAGATGATGCTCAGATGGGCTTATTGGAAATGATCTAGCATGAAATTTTTAAAATCAGGAAAATAATTTTGCCTATCTCCAAGGATGGAATAAATAATTTTTAGCAGCTCTGCCATGACTTTTATGTAAGTTCATATTTGCAAAGTACTTAGAAAAGTGTCTGGCACAGTGTTCAATAAAATACCCAGTACCTGTGTAGTGGCAAAAATATATGGCCTATGGAATCTTTGTGATATTCTAAAAGGCCTTACATCATTTGCCTGCAATAATTCTTTATGGATACTGTGGGGATGGTTTGGTTGCAGATCCACTCTATAAGAAGACTTTTGATTCAGAGTGGACACTTTTATGCTGCAAGAAATTTATACAGCAGCTTAGGTGTATGCTTGTGCTTAAGCTCTTATTACAACTATTGCATATATATAATTTAATTCTTAAAGGGTTACTAAAACAGAATTTTTATACTTTTCCAGAAGTATTAGCCTTTCCTAATGGAGTTTCCCAGAGGGAAAAGTCAACAGCAAAATAGAGGAGAGAAATGTTCAAACCAATTTGAATGCCTTAATATGACAATCATTCATACTTGGGGACAAAAGTGTTGAGTATCTTATCTTACTATTTTTTTCCAAAATATTTGCATACTATCATACAGGCGCATTTTCCTATTATTTTTCTACCCACTGTGTGAACAGAAAAAATACAGTTATTTACAAAGTCATACGAGATTAATAATCCATTAAAATAACATATATTTTCTTAGAGAGACTTTTGCAAAATTCCAAAACCCACTTTCCCTCAAACAATGTTAAAGATGGTATTTGTTTAATATTGGGAAAGGATTATGCCACAACCACTTATTCAAAGTCTTGTTTAGTGTCAGTATCTATTCAATTTTGCATGTTCCTAGCTTGATGGAAACTAACTACCTCACAGCACTCCATAAATATTTATATTGTAATCCATTATTGATATCTTCCAAACATTTTTGATATAGCTTGCTAATGGCTGCAACATGACATTTCTGGGTGGAGCTGAGCCATTATTTTAATTTTGTTTCTAAAAGAGATGCTTTACACACATTAAAAAAAAATGCCAGCGCTAGCATTTAATCGGGGCAACCACTACGAACACACAAAAAAGGCAGAGTATCTAAATCAAGATCTGAAAATGAATCAAAAAATGTTTACAAGAATATTTTAACATAAAAATTCAATTTCCCTATTATGTCAAAATCTTTCCAATTCATTGGTACTGCGACCCCTTATACTCAGATGAGCTAATTTAGCTCACAATATCACTATAATATAGGAAACATACCTAAATCTTTACATTATAAATGAACCAAATAAGCATTCCGAGAGGTTAAATGACTTACGCGAAGCCACGCAACTTTTGCTGGTATTCAAACCCAGGGTTTCTTCCTCTGATGCCCCTAGTGCCCATAACGAAGTCTTTGCCATAAGCACATGCTCTTTTATTGATATCCCTGTGTTGCCTTAAAAACACAAATCATATAAACTTATCCTTGTTTACCACCTGAAATGAGGCCATCCTAATATGTACATAGTGTTTGAGTTTAGTTTAGTCTTTACTGCAACTGTTTTCTGTTTTTAGACTGTCAGTTCACTAAACTAGTGTTAAAGGGAGGGTCAGTAGTTTTCGGCATCAAGACAGCAACTAATGGATAAACATGGGGTCAAATCAGGAAGCAGCATGCTGCAGGACGTGAAAACAACACAGAAACCAGATCTATAACACCTGCCATCTACTAGTTGTGTGACACTCAAAAAATTAGCCTAAGCATCAGTATTTAATGAGATGATGTAAGAAAAGATATTTAGCACAAGAACAGCACAGAATAATTTTTCAAATTAAATGAAATTAATTCTTGTATCAAAAAATAAGTCCCCTTTTCAAATGTGCACACACATAAAAAAAGAAAAAAAAATCCCTTTTTATATTTAGTGTTTGTAGTAAAGATAGAATTTTGTATTAATATTTATTATTGACAGGTACACCACCTCCTGCACACATGTATGGTAACAGCTGATCATAAGGGTGAAAGTCTTCCATATACATGTAGCACATTTCCCTCCATTTTCTTGTTTGATGCACTCAAAACCACTGTGGTTTACTTTATTATTTATCGTTATCATCCTCATCATTTCCATACTGGAAATGAACAAACTGAATTTACAAGGGGTAAAGTATTAGGCTAAAATTCTCATGCCCAATAAAATGTAGATCCAGGAACTCATATTTCTTCTTCCCACTAAATCAGCTGCCAACATGTTTCTTACCTTCTTTATTTTTGAGGATGCTAGATGTGAAATTTGACATGAGTCGTAAAATAACAAATAATCGCAGCAAAATCATCAGCCAGCCTTTTTTAAAAAGCTTCCACACTCCCATCATTCTCATTGATTTTAACAGAATTCACCTCAAACAGAATTTCATAAGGAGAGGGGGAGAAATAAACAGGAGGACACTGACCAGTACACCTTTTGCCAGCCTCTGACAAAACAGTTTAATGCCATTAAATGTATTCATCTGTTCCTCTGGCAACCTCAGTACCACATTTCCAGTTGTTTTTTCAAGACCACCAAAATGGAGTTGCCAACATCTGTTTGACGGGTAGGATTCTCAATTCACAATAGCATAATTAAGATGCAATTGTATTGAAAAGAAATGAAAACTGTTCCCTTTAGCTAGTTGACAAGATGCAATGTAGAAATATGATTATGCAGAACCATAAACCTGTTCTACTCCATCCATCCTCTCTTAGTTGGTATCTATTCAGTGAGACTTCCTCGCACCATTGAAAACGTTAATGGAGTGTACAGTTATATGTAACTTCTCTACAGATTCTTAATCTGCAGCAATCATCTGCTAACATCCCTAAATCCTCACAAGCCTTTGTTTTTCCTTTAATGTATAGCCCGAGTCATGCATTAAAAAGACCATAAAACCAATTACATCCTTTGTTTCTTTTAGAGAAATATGGTACTTGGGACTCTCTGCTCACTCCTGTGTCTATATCTTAAATTCATGACGTTTTAGAAATCTAACCCCTTCAACTTACAAATGTTACAAGGTAACTGAGGCCCAGAGAGGTAATGTTAACATATGTAAACCAGCAACAACTTACACAGCAGAGTCCAAACACGGGCTCAGATCTCCTGATTTCAAGAGCAATGTTCTTTCTGTTACCGTGTTTCCTCAAATTACAGAAATGAGTACCTAGAACCTTTCACCGGTCGTGCTATTGAATACTATGTGACTACTTCGACAGGTTTGGTCTTGGGCATAAGAGAGGTGCCTTACTTAATTATTCCCTTTAGATAGGCTTTATTCTCTCTTTGTCCTACCTAAGCCTCCCAGAAATAAAGACCAAAAAGAGGTCACAACCAAAAGGGGAAAGAAAAATTGGGAATAAAAGAAAATATATCCCTAGTGTGTATCTTACACAGCACTAGGCAAATGATTTACCAGAGCAAAACAATAAAATGACAATTATGAAGAAAGTGTAAAAATATTTAAAAAATGTTTTCTTTCTGGTAATATGGAAATGGTCAAAAGCAGCACAAAACAGCAATGAAATGGCATGGGCATGAATGTTTTCACTGTGTGTGTGTGTGTGTGTGTGTGTGTGTGTGTGTATGGATGGATGTAGAGCAGAAGAGGGAGAGAGAACATGACAAGAACTAAAACAGAATAAGCCAAAATAAAATAAAGGTATTGTAATGTATTCAATCTCAAAATGTTGTTTATTGGTACTACAACTTATGCTAACTAAAATTAACATTTGCTCCTTCAGAAATATTTCTTAAGTTTTCTTTGGAGGGAGGCCTTCTACACAAGGAGATTTCTTGATGGCTCAAATAATTATCTACAAAAGTATTACTTTTCTGTGTTTATCATTATCAAAAGTCTATAACATTTACATAGCAGGCAATAAAATAACAAAGATAAATAATTACTTTGAATCTTTTGGCAGATGTTTTAAAATCACTAAGTAATGACAAAAGAAAAATTGTCCAGAAAAAGTAAACAAATAACTTACGTCAAAATTTCTGAGGTCTAGGGGCGCCTGGGTGGCGCAGTCGGTTAAGCGTCCGACTTCAGCCAGGTCACGATCTCGCGGTCCGTGAGTTCGAGCCCCGCATCGGGCTCTGGGCTGATGGCTCGGAGCCTGGAGCCTGTTTCTGATTCTGTGTCTCCCGCTCTCTCTGCCCCTCCCCCGTTCATGCTCTGTCTCTCTCTGTCCCAAAATAAATAAATAAATAAATAAAATTAAAAAAAAAAATTTCTGAGGTCTAAACCTGAGAAGAATGACTCACTGGAGGATCCATTCAAAAGTTTTGTTTTGTTTTGTTTTTGTTTTTGTTTTTAATTGCCAAGGAGGATTACTAAAGATAAAGGGTGCTATGGCATACAACAGAACTAGAAAGTATGTATGGCTCATTTCTTTTCTTGTACCTAATTGAAAATCTCCACTCTTTTTTTATCTTTCAAATGTTACCTTTCCCTCAAGGTCCAATTCAAGGCCCACCTCTCTGATCACACACATATACACACACACATACACATCTCCTTTAAACTTCTGTTGCCTTTGTGTCTTTACACATAATGAGTACTTTCTCCAACTGTTAATTATAAGTGTGCAGCTCCAACCCATAACACGCTGGGGCCTCTTTATTAGGCCTATACAACAACTTCCACATCTTTGCTTTTCTCCAGTCCCTTGGACAAAGTAGGCACTTAGTCTATAGGAGAATATAAAGAGGTTTGAAGCCAAGACTTTAAGCTGAAATCTGAATATCTGAACTTGGGAAAAAGGCATTTATATAAACTCTTTGGTTCTCAAAATAGAATTTTCGTGTTGGCTTAGCTGGCAAACTTTGCCTACAATGTTATTGTGAAGATAAATTAGGTAACATGTATACATCGTGAATTCACTTTCAAACTGTAAGAAAAGTACATTTTATATAGGAAACAGAATTCTCATGTAGAGAAAAACAAAACTAAACAAAACAAAACCCAGGCTACAGAGACAAATAGACAGATGTTCCAATGCTGGCTTCTGCCACTAGATTGGTCTTCTTACAATACAAAATCATCTGTAAAAATGTGATAATTCATACCTAGCAAAATACTCTGAGGACTAACATCTCGCAGAATTCAGAAAACCATAAATAAATAATAGACTTATCATTACTATCCCAACATAAGATATTATCATACTTATTATTACTATAGATGCAGATATTTTACAAAGAGATATGATATAGAAAACTACTAATACAATCTAAAAGAGCACCAGGAATTTGTTGATAATGGGTCTTTATGCCACATTTGTTGCTCCATAATATTAAAATACAAATAAATAGGGCCAATTCAATTAATGCTCAGAAACTGGCCAGCAGTTGGTAAAAAGAAAGAAACTCTGATTTTGCATTACTTTTAGTTTATATAAATATATCTAAACTATATATCAGAAATACCTATAGAAGTTCATAAAATGCTGAATTATATGCCCCATAACAAACACATTGAACCAATTATCACCTACAATTATAAGAGTCGGTAAAAAGTCAGAAAGTCCTTGCCACTTCTGAGTCTGATAATATCTAACTAAATAAGCTATCCTTAAAGGTTTAATTAGTCTGAATTTAATGATAAGTCAAGGTCTCTATTTTACAATGAAAATCAAATAAGAAAGTATATACAGTATAGTGGTTTAGTAAGAGTTGGATTAGCATAAAGGTCTGTTAAAACCTCCACATTGTTGTCATTATTCTTACTTGTTATTATCATTATTGCTATTACCATTGTTATTACACTGTATTGTATTCCCATGAGTTCTTCTCATAGTATCAACAATGAATATTTTCTTTCTATTTGCTATTTCGCTGTGTCACTTAACTTGAAGTTAAGTGACTAACATCCTGCCCTACCAACCAAGACTGGAACCCAAGCTCTTTCTGTGAGAATTCTAAAAACACTTATCCAAGTTACCTAATCTCAGAGAAAGAGAAGGTAGGCCACTTGTTTTATCTAAACTAATTGTGGCAGTACTTAGAAGGTTAATTTCGTATGTCACTCTTGAGCCTTTTAAGGAAAGATGTGTGTCAGATATGTAAGGTGAGTCAAAAGACTGATGGTATGGTAGCTAGCAACTTAAAATGGACTCTAATGCCTTGATTTTAGTGATCAAAAAAAGATTCACGATTATTTTGATTTGGCTTAATAATAAATTCTATCCAAATGTACATGCACAACATGAAATACACAGAACATTCAAGACACTTTGAACAAGCTTCACTTACTGAAGCAAAATCTTGACTAACTGCAGGGGGAAAAAAGGAAATTATTGCATATATTAATCAAATGACAGCTCATTTTCTGTATTTTTTATGGTATGAACTTCAATAGAGTATTTGAAGTACTGCTTGATGCTTTAAAAATAGACAGCCGCCATATGGAATTTATTAATCTTGATTTAAGTGCTGAAGGTCAAATTATTTTCCTCTTTCCTGCTAAGTGCTCCCTTCTACAAAGCCGGTATAATTTGTTCATGTTGTCATACTTTCACATCCTCCAAAACATATAGATTATTTGCATAAAATAGTATCAACATACTATATACAGTTGACATTTAATTTACTCATTTGAAATGCACAAGTATTATTTTGTGGAAAACTTGCATTTTTAATAATTTTCCTTTCTTCAACTTAACTTGGAGTCCTATTAAAGTTATTGCAAAGAGAGACACTCTTTCTGTTGAAAGGATAAAAGTCACATCAAGCAACTAACTCATTTTACAATAGACCCATAAAGATTTGTGTAATATAAAACTTGCCGCCAACCTATCTCAAAAGAGTACTTTGAAGAGTAACTAATAAATTAATTTAAAGAGCTTCTGACACAATGTGCTACACATATGCACAATAAAAGTCAGAAAAGAATGCTGGAATTACTTCAGATTGAAATGGTATCATATACAACTGACAATGTACACAATCCAAATGCTTCTACTTACTAGATAGTAGATTCTTAGGAAAAAAAGATGTTTTAAGACATACAAACACCAATGTCCTTTATAACATTTCCAATGATTAATTGTATAAGTAAATAAAACCTTGATAAGAATTCAGTGCTTTTGTCTCAGACAAGAAAGAAAAAAAGAAAAAAAAAAACAGTTTTTACCACTAGTGCATAATCTTCTCCAATTTCATGTTCTCATGTCCATGATTATTCCTAGACTAAGGGATCGTAATGAATGGAACATCTCCCACCCTTCCACAAAACAATGCATAGAGACAGCTGTCTGGCTCCCTACACCAGATAAGGAAGCATTCAGAATCCCTGCACCCCATTTTAACTCTGATACAGCAGTGTGTCCAGAACTTTCAGAAACTCCTAAGTCTCACCTCTGCTCAATTCCACTAATGTAACCCACGCTCTTTGCTTGAGTTCATGGTAGAAATACTGGAACAATGCTTCTGTACTTTAGCTCTAGAATGTATGGTAGAAAAAAAAACATAGGAAGAAAAACTGTACAGTCATCCTCTGCCCTATAGCTCATCTTCAATGAACTTTGAGGTCCCGTCAGTACCACACCTGAAATTGCTCTCAAATTCTTTCATTTGCATTTTTATCATCTCTGACCTGGATTTGCAAACAGCTTCTAAAAATCAGAAAACTTCCTGCCTCTCTTCTCTCTCTCCTTCAAGCAGCCTCACACTCTACCCCAGAGATTATTAGCCTGACGCCCTGGTCAGTGCACAAAAGGGGAAAATGGGGTAGCACATAGCATTCCTCTCTCCCAAACAGGCAGAGAAGTTTAGGTGATCACCTTTGGAAATGCAAAGGAATGAAAATCAAAAGATGACAGATGGCCATTTTTATAGTAACTCATCCTAAGAAATGTTTCCTTAAATATTTCACAGATTAAACCAGATTGTTTCCTAATTATCCATCAAAAGAACAAGGTATATTCTCAGAGTGAAAAAAAGCTGGAAAAGAGTGATTTAAAGCAAGCCAAACAAAAAGCAATCAATTCTGCTACTTCTTCTGTTCTATTATAATCTGGCTGAAGACATATTTATATTTTTAGCCCATAGCTCTTTTCTCAGTCTCAGACCTACATATCCATCTGCCAACTTGACATCTAAACTTGAACAACTTACAAGTATCCCAAATTTAACATGGACAAATATTAACTTTTGAAATTCCTCTTCAAACATCCTCCAAAGTTTGGCAAACCGACATTTTAGGAGATGGTCCTTCCGTCCTCCCACCCGAATTGTCTTTGATAACTTCACCTCCTAGATGCCACTCATCCAAGTCTTCCTGATTGTATTTCCAGGAAATATCTAGATTCAAACCACTTTCCTGCATCCCTACAGCCACCATCTTAGGCCAAGACACTTCCTTTTCTAAACAACTCTGTTAACAACCATGTGACTGTCTCTTTGCTTCTTATTCTTCCACCTCTAGTTCACTCCTCACAGAGCAACAGAGTAAAATTTTTAAAGCATAAATTATATCATCTCTCTCACCTGTTCAGTTAATTTTCCTTAAATGAGAATGAAACACATAAATGTTCTATGAACAGTCTGCAAGCTCCGGCTTCAGCTGACTGCTCTCTTCTCCAGTATCAGCTTATGCCTAGGTTTTCAGATACGCAGTGTGTCTCACCCTTACACTGACAAAAAAAAGAAAAAAGAAAAAAGAAAAAAAAATCCATTGTTTATTTGAAATTCAAATATACTGGGTGTCCTACATTTTATCTGACAACCCTAGCCATGCCACTATCTGATTTTTTCCAGCATGCCAGCCACAACAGCTTTACAACATTTTCCTTCTGAGCCACACCCTTTCCTGCTGTAACACCTACTATTTCTATTAACAGGAACGTTCCTCTGCCTGACGAGTCTTCTCTCCAGACTTACCTTAAATGCCACTTTATAAGAGACTTGTCTAATATGCCTCCCCAAGTGAGGTCACACCATTGATTTCTCATAACACCTTATATATGGGTTTCTTCTTGCTCTTAGCATCATTTATACATTTATTTATGTGGACATAAATAAATGAATATGTGTTTGACATACCACTATATCCTCAATGCTAGCAGAAAATCATGGACATAGTAGAGCCACAATATATACTTTTGAAAGGCAGAACAGGAGGGAGGGAGGGAGGAAGGAAGGAACGAAGGAATGAAGGAATGAAGGAAAAAAGTAACAAGTAATTCCATCTAAAGCAACCCCATTATTCTAAGTCTATACTGCCTATGCAAACTTCTATCCTATAGTTCAATTTCCTGAAAGCATTTACTCTCTTTGGACCAATGCATCTGATCTTAACATAAAATATTGCTCAGTCATTCTTACAGATCTACTGATCACTGGACATGAAGATACTGGCACACTGGTTTATGAATTTAGTTTTTATTTTTAAATGCCAAGGATTCTATCATTTTATTATAAGGTCCAGCCTGATTTCTGGTCACCTCAATTTCCTCTCATCACAGTGCCAAGGACACTTGATTTCCTGAGGCAGGTTTCCTACTCAAATCCTAATCAGCTATAGCATCACATGTAAGGATCAGCTTTTATTCACTATTCACTTTATTTATTAGTTTGATTTTAATCTGATAAATAATCTTCAGTCTCATTGCAGAGAACAGTGTTAGTCAAGATAGCACAGTAAAGGTTATGTGTTTTGATATCAGAAACCCCTATCTCTAATCTGGTCTTAGTAGCCCAACGAACTTAGAAAAGATTCTGCAACTCTCTGAATGTCAATATTCTCATCTATAAAATAAGGATAAGCTATCTACTTCATGTAATACTATGCTGATTACATGAGGTTGCTTTCCCCTCCTCAAAAACACCAATTGAGGGGTGTCTGGGTGGCTCAGTCAGTTAAGGGTCCAGCTCTTGATTTTGGCTCAGGTCATGATCTCAGAGTTTATAAGTTCAAGTCCCACTGTTAGCACAGAACCTCCTTGGGATTCTCTCTCTCCCTCTCCCTCTGTCTCTGCCCCTCCCCAGCTCGCATTCTGTCTCTCTCAAAAGTAAATAAACATTAAAACAAACAAACACTGATCCAAAATCTCAAATTGAAGCCCATTCGTGATCTGGATACTACTAAACTCACCAGCCTCATTTGATGCCCCTTTCCTGTCTTATATCAAGCAATATAAATTCCAAACCTTGCAGTGGCCAAATAGGTAGAGCAAATATCAAATCTTGTGAGATGTAACAGAAAACAGGAAGCAGTGGCAGTATGGTATAGCAGCTAACACAGGCTCCATCCGAAGAAATCAGCTTACTCAGTCCAGGTAATTGTTACCACGTGAGAACAAAGCTCAGTGTTTTGTTTTGTTTTGTTTTGTTTTTAAGTTTATGTATTTATTTTGAAGGAGAGAGAAAGAAAGGGGGAGGGGGGTAGGCAGAGAGAGAGGGAGACAGAGAATCCCAAGCAGGCTCTGTGCTGCCAGAGCAGAGCCCGGCGTGGGACCCAAACCCACGAAACCCTGAGATCGTAACCTGAGTCAAAATCAGGAGCTGGATGCTTAAACGACTGAGACATCCAGGCACTCTCCTCCCCTTTTTAAAGTTTATTTACTTATTTTGAGAGAGAGAGAGAGCAGGGGGCAGGGCAGAGAGAGAGAGGGAGAGAGAGAAACAATGTTTTTAGATCATTTGATTTTTCTTTAACAGAGGCCAGAAGTTCAAATTTGTATATAAACATTTTAAATTTAATATTGAGTACTGAATAAAATATTTTAGAACATTATAAACTTTATTATAGTTAGTGTTTCCATATCTAAATGATACTGTTCTAAAAATCTGTATCTGTAATGGGAAATGTTTAAACTCTCAGCCATCGCAATATCATTTTCATATATGAAGGTTTTTTTTAATGCTTCCAGCTTGATATATTTCTCTGAATGAAAATTCTCTAGTTATTTGCCCTTAAGTTAAATAGGAAAGGAAAAAAAACAGAAAAAAGCTTACTCTGTCAAATCCTCCTTACACATTTTGTCATTTCCCCTCTATTAACTCTGTCCTAGGGTTGAGAAGAAGTTGGCTTCCTGAACTTTCATTTACATACTGCGCTAAAGCTTGGCCTTGGTTGCAGCTTGTTAAATTTATTGACTAAAAGTCCCTTGAGCTATCGAAGACTGGCTTACTATGTTTTAAAGATGCCACTTGTAGCCAATTGAAGCTTTTTACTTGCAACCATTTTCCTCATGAACAATTTTTTTTCTTTCTTTCTTTCTTTCTTTCTTTCTTTCTTTCTTTCTTTCTTTCCTTCTTTCTTTCTTTTCTTTCTTCTTTCTTTTCCTTTTCTTTTCTATTCCTTTCTCTCTTTCTTTCTTTCTTTCTTTCTTTCTTTCTTTCCTTCCTTCCTTCATCCTTCCTTCCTTCCTATTAAAAAAAAAACCCACTTATTCCATTATACTGGTTGTTCATTTGCTTAAAATATACAAACATAAAGGAAAAATGACCCAGGAAAAAGCTCCAGGGATGCATCTATTACAAAGCCATCTGAGAGAATTAATCAAATGCTATAAATTTGGACAGATTTTTCTTTGGCTGCAGCAAGCTCTGTACCGGGGCTAGTGAGTCAGCATGAGATTTGTTTTCTAACAACCTTAATACTTCTTTTCTAAAAGAAAGTCCTGAAATTTAGAGGGTCAATCTATTTCTGAACCTGGATGTAAAATAAACAAGAAAGCAAAGGAATAACAGCAACAACAATGAAGCTTCCCCAGAATCCTGATTTATTTTCCACAATGCTCAGGAATATGTATCTGTCGCTGATTCTGCTACTGTTAAAATGTGCACACCTAAGCTCCCCAGAAGTAGGTGGGGAACTCAGTGTTCTCCATTCACGATAGAGCTGCCCCTGCACTCTGTACTCTCAAGGACAAACGGATGGTTGGGTTAGCCTCTGCTCAGTGGCCTGGGGGTGGTAGAGGAAGGTCAGTGGCTGAGATAAGTACATGTAACTTAGCTTCTTCCCTAGGCATTTTTTTTTCACATTAGTATCCACAGAAGGAACTTCGTGCATAATTACCAACAAAGTTGGCCAGGGGAAGTCATGATTTGATGTACTTTTTCTTTTGCACACACATGTCAAGGTCAGAAATGATAACTAGAATATAAAAAAGAAAAAAATACAACTAAGATAAAGAAAAAACAAATAATGTCTCTGAGGAAGACAGAGTACAAAAACAAGGTGAAAAATCTGTTTTTCCATGTATGAAGCCTGGCCTTAAATGTTTATCATTCATTAAAATGTTTATTTATTTATTTATTTTGAGAGAGATAGAGAGTGAACAGTAGAGGGGCAGAGGGAGAAGGAGACAGTGAATCCAAAACAGGCTCCGCACTGTCAGCACAGGGCCCAACATGTATCTTGATTCTACGACCTTGGGATCATGACCTGAGCCTAAATCAAGAGTCCGATGCTCAACTGAATGAGTCACCCAGGCATCCTGGCCAAGAGATTTTTTTGTTTGTTTGTTTTGTTTTGTTGGTGAATGTTTTATTTATTTATTCATTCATTCATTCATTTTTACTTTCTATACTTTATTTTTTTATAATTTACATCCAAGCTAGTTAGCACATGGTGCAACAATGATTTCAGGAGTAGATTCCTCAAGCCCCAAGGCAGATCTTGCAAGACATTCAGAGAATGGTTGGCATTGGGCAAGGTTTACAACAAAAGAGCTTTGGATTGGAGGGTACAGCAAAGCTGGGATCTTAAAATAAGGCTTGATGGTCAAACTGTAGGCTTTTTAAACTGGTTCACAGTTTTATCTTCCAGGAGCAAGTATTTCCTGGAACAAGTAACTAAGTTATTTTTTCCTAGCTCCAGTATTATTTTGCAGACAGTAGAAGGTATGTTTGGTCCCAGAATTTTTTAGCATACAGACGCAAAACTAAGTTGGCTGCAGTTTTCACTCCCAAACATGCATATACTTCGTTTGTACAAAATTCCTCTAGCAATAATAAGAACTATTTTGACCTGAGATGTTGCTGACTTCTGCTACATTGATGGAATGCCTCAGATATCCCTAAAAAGCAGCCTGCCTTCTTATTCGATGTTCTTGCTATTTTAGTCTTTAAGACTTAAATCATTGAAAATAAAACAGAACCCTTAATTCTTAGAATACCACTTCCTTATGAATCATCTAAACAATTATATATTTAGTCTAGCAAGCAGTACTGAGTAACAAAACTAGTTTACTGAAGCAAAGAATTTTTGTATTATAAATTACATGAAGATCAGATACATGATATAGTTAGAGTCTGAGCCAGTCTAGCAGATTAATTTGGTTTCTCTTCTAGGATTAAAATATGTAACTGAAAAGAAATTTGAAGAATACCTAATTCAAACTCATTCATTTTAACATAAACAAACAAATAAATGGAAACACTGCCTTCTGCCTAAAGTCATATTAGCTACCTAGCTTCTTTTAGATGCCATATTTTAGGAGGTTTTAATATCTGAGAATTCATTCTCTTTTCCTCATGCTCTCACTCTGTCTCAGTTTTTCTTTCTCTCCCACAGACTCTGGTTTTAAGGGAAGAAGATCTCTACTTGCTGGCACTATACCCCATCAGCGTTGTTTTTCCAGCAACCCTGGATTAGATCATGTCTCATGCCTTTCTCCCCAGGTCTGTCCCCTGAAATCTCATGAATGAGCTTTTACCCAGGCACCCTTTCAGGGAAGAATCCTCCACTCTTAACTGAACACTCAAGTCTCTGCTTAAGTTATTGGCTCATCATTGGGATTCAGATATATTTCAGCATGGTTAGTTAGGCACACGTAGGGCACCCTGCCAGGTGTCCATCTGCTTGAGGGGCTGAAGATAATTCTGGAAAACAACACATCTTAAAAAGGAAAATGAAGCAGCAAATATGGCCCAACAACAAGCCTGCAGTCAATAAAGAAATTCATGATCAGTGTTGGACTCGTCCCAGCCACGATCACCATGGACACATGTGAAACCCAGAGAGAATAAAAGCTAAAATGACTGTGGTTAACCAGCAAATACAATGCGAAGTCCCATGGGCTAAGAGGAACATACAGGCAGGGTGATGAAAGAATTTTGCATATCAGTTACACAACTTGCAAGTGTCCCTGACAAGAAGCTATAGTGCTAATGGTTTCAGTGGGGGGCCGGGGGCAGCATGATGTGGCGATGTGGCCTGTCCTGCTGGTGAGGGCACTCATGTTGGGTGTCAACAGGAAAAGCAGTAATGACTCATTAGTAGGCATCAACAACAGGATCTGTAAGAGCAGAGGATTACACTGCCTAATAACCAAGAGAATTTGGCTTACAGACCAACAAAAAGCTTACTGTACTAGGTGTTAGGGGTCCTGGAGATGCCACAAGAGCAAGTAAGAAAGGACACCTAGAACAGTGCTATGGATTCACTTCCCTGGGGCTCTGGGCCTGAGGAAATGTAAGTTACAGTCCGATTTCTTTCTCATTGTTCTAGCTTGAATCCAAATCAATGTTTTTTAAACTACAACGCATCTACTCAGCATTTTCTCTGTCCGTCTGCTTTCTCTTCTTCATTCTATTTATTGCTATTTATTTATTTTATTATCAATCACAAAATTAACTTGTATAGTATTACAGAATTAACATTTTTTGAATATATTTAAGATACAACCTCTCCCTGATGGATACAAAGATACTAAAGAGGATATGCAATTATGATACATGTTATTTATGGGGAATGGTTTATCATTGGTTAATACTCTCTGCTTCTCTTGAAAGGACTGCTCAATTTCACAGATATTGGGTGTATGACTCAGTTCTATACTCAAATGCCTGATTGGACAGATTAGTGAGGAAGATTATGCTATTAGAAAAAAAATAAATAGCTTTACTTTTTACTTCAAAAAATTCTTGAATTAATTCGTCTGAGCAAGAAGTTTGTTAATCTGGGCAAAATCTCTCCTATCAGGACAACACATTTTCACTTGGGAAAATGGCTTACCCAAGAGTTTACTGAACAAAACTTGACTCGGAACCTCCCCTCACTCAAATGATCCTAAATTATCCTGTGACAATCCCAATCAGTTCTTATCCTTGAAAATCCCACCATCAATTCCTTGAGCACAGACCTTAAAGCTAGCTAAGCATTATTCTTTGATATCTCCTTTTTGAGAAACTACTAGGACTGTCAAGGTAGTACTCTCCTGTACTGCAGTACATCTAAAAAAATTAGTTCTGTCTGACTCTAGCAGTCGTTTGGGGAGTCTAAGAAATGCCCCCTGAGATCCAGGTGAGACTACTACAAACCACTGCTAAGCCCATTGCAGCTCAAGTGCTTGGACTTGGAAATAGCATGCTCCCCTTCCAGCTATGAAGGGGAAATAAGCAGAACTCTTACTTCTTTTCTTTGAGTCTTCAACTTCTGAGTTCATTTTATCTCTTAGAAATGAGGAACCCTTGGGTCGCCTGGGTGGCGCAGTCGGTTAAGCGTCCGACTTCAGCCAGGTCACGATCTCGAGGTCCGGGAGTTCGAGCCCCACGTCAGGCTCTGGGCTGATGGCTCAGGGCCTGGAGCCTGTTTCCGATTCTGTGTCTCCTTCTCTCTCTGCCCCTCCCCCGTTCATGCTTTGTCTCTCTCTGTCCCA
This sequence comes from Prionailurus bengalensis, assembly GCF_016509475.1. Taxonomy (NCBI): domain Eukaryota; kingdom Metazoa; phylum Chordata; class Mammalia; order Carnivora; family Felidae; genus Prionailurus; species Prionailurus bengalensis. The sequence continues at coordinate 90,768,074 of NC_057350.1, read as the reverse complement.
AAAATAAATAAACGTTGAAAAAAAAAAAAAAAAAGAAATGAGGAACCCTGTACAGAAATCCTTTTATTGTCTTCTCAAATTTTAAACTATTTATCTTTGGTAGAAATCTTCCTTTTATTGATAACACTACTGTCTTTATCTGTCATCATTTTTGTGTGAAGTCTATTTGGGGACATTCATAGGAAAGAGAACAGGTAAGTCCATCCCTCAAGCATCCCCCAAAGATTCACTACGTCAGAAGAACTCATCGCACTGGCATCCTTGTAAGACAAAAATTGCCTTGGTTCGGCTATCAATATCTTATAAAAACTTTCCTCTATCTTTTCTTGTTTTGGCCATTAGAGTATTGTTCTGAAAGGGATGACTTCAGTCCATCTACAAAGAAATGGCCACTTGTCAATCTTGATTGGCAAGAGCCAACTTTAAGTTGGGGATCCAAACACAAAGTGCAAGAGCAACTTATTCTGCCACCATTAACAGACACCCAGGCATTTATCTCAATGTAAGTTGAAACCCACTCTGAGCCAGATTCCTGTTTCTTACATGGTTTTGCCCTATAAATCTAATTCCAGTGCTTCTCTTCATAAATGACATAATTACACGAAAGATAAGCAAGAACTTTAGTGGATATTTGGGGGAATTAAAAAAAATTAACGTTTATTCATTTTTGAGAGATGAGAGACAGAGTGTGAGTGGGGGAGGGGCAGAGAGAGAGGGAGACAGAATCCCAAGCAGGCTCCAGGCTCTGAGCTGTCAGCACAGAGCCTGATGAGGGGCTTGAACCCATGAACTGTGAGATCATGACCTGAGTCACCCAGGTGCACACGGGGAGTTTTCAATATTAACAAGCTTGTTCATACCAGAGGCACCTTAAACAAAAAGAGAGTAACACTGAAAATATCCATTGAGCATGTTCTTTTTTTTTTTGAAGAAACGTCCCCAAATAAATTCAGATTCCATAACTGTTTCTTGAAAAGAGCTCTTAGTCAAGACACATGGAAAATGTAAAAAAACTCAAATGCCTCTATTGGAGACCTCCTAAATCATAACTTGCCCATAACAGCCTTTATCCCACTTGTCCTCTCCTCTCCTCCCCTCTGTGCTTTTCCAGGACCCTCAGCTCTTTCCTCTCTTTATGATCCAATTCCTTTACGTTCTGGACAGCTATAAATCCCCAAAGCTCCACTGCCACTAAAAATTAAATTCACTGTAAAACAGGGTAAATTCCTGTTCCAGGATTAGCACTCTTGCTAGACATCAATGTGAACTGCTATACATTTGTCACTAGCACTTCTATTATATTTTATAAATAAGGAAATATTTTTAAAGAAAATTCTTTATGTTTTTAGTATGCTTCATTGCACTTTTTTCTAGATTTCTGAACAAGGAGTGTCCCATTTTCATTTTCTCCCGGGTCCCACAAATTATGTAGTCAGCCCCTAAATTATTATTTCAAAGTACAGCAGGATAAGATGTTAATAAATCCATAGAATTCCTCCCTTGTGATTTTCATAAAATTGCACAAAAAAAGTGGATTAAAATAGGCTGCCTTAAAGAAAATATTAGGAAATGCTATTTTTTTTTAAGTTAGGAATATGTGCTATCATAGGGGAAGAATATTATACTTCTATCACTATAGACCTCTGTGTATATAAATGAGAAAGCAAACAAATACAAAAATAAATGGGGAACTAGGTCATTTGCTTTATATACCCATAGATCCTCCTCTCAGCAATTCAGGTTGGGGATGAGTTTTGTTTTCTTGATCTACTTGAATACTCTTGGTGTCTGGCTCAGAGGAAAACTACTAACTCTCATTATATGTATCCTGTTAGTATTTGTCTGTATATAGTTCTCCAAGCTGAGGTCTCTAGAAGGTTAAATGTCATTGTGTCACACTGTCATCCCATTAAATGATTCTGAAAATAATTATGCAATAAAAAGAACAGAAAAACTTGACAGTTACAGACACTGAAATCACCACCGCCAGAAAAATAGTACATGATCACCGTACCTTAAACAGGGCTGCAGATCTGTATTGATTACTTCCTCAACTCATGTTGACATATAATCCTGGGGAGCAGGGAAAATTGAGACCACCTATAACCACCTAAATTAACTATTAGGACCGAGAACTGAGGCTCACCGGTGTCAACATGACTTAACTCTGTGTTCTAGGAAATTCTTGTCCAGGAACTCTAGCCAGTAGGCCAGTAAATAATGTAACTGTTTGCTTCAGAAATTCCTGCAACCAATTTGTCTGGGAAAAATAGTTTGCTCATCTGGGATAACAGCTCTCCTTTCAACAATATATTGCTCACCTGGCAAACGGCTTGCATATTAAAATAGTTCACTCATCTCTCACTCACCTTGGCACTCTCACCCCACTGCATCCACCAACCTTAAATTATTACACCACAAAACTTACTCAGTCCTGATCAGTTTTCTGCCCAGACAAACCCTAAACCACTCAAAGTAGACCTCATAACTTTATAAATATCTTTTTCTTACATTCCTGTTTAAGACACTACTGAGACTTTATTAGGGAGGTGTTTATTCTCACTTTAGTAGAACTAATAAACTGAGTTTGCTTAACTAGTGGGTTCTGGGGGAACTTTCGAAGGGGTGCTAATCAACAGGCACATTCGTATCAATAAAAATAAGTGAAAACAGAGAGAAACAAGCAATAATCAACCAGGATCGCTAGAAAATGACAAAATAAAAGATCTTCTCTATCATCCTAAATTTATTGTTGGTCACACTACCCCCAAATTTTATTTCTCAAATATATTTCCCAAATATTTTAATATTCAATATATTAAATGAGTTTGGGTGGTAGAGCTATAATAAAATAGAAAATTTCACCTGGCATGTCCATCCATAGAGTTAAAATTAAGATTTATTTCCTGGACTTCGAGTCAGAAAATCTGTGATCAATATGTAGTGCTACAAATGATCTCTGTAATCTTGTAAAAGTCACTGATTCTTTGTTTAGTTCTTCCCTTCTAAAATAAGCCAAAAGCATTTACCATTTAGTATAATTTTGACTTCTCATTGTGTATCCAGTGTTCTAGGAAATGGAAATATATTTTAATGACCACACAATATTTAAATCAAATAATGTGTGTAAGATAAATTTGTAAAGTTTAAAAATTAAGCCAAATATGCAAAGTCTTCTTGTTTTCATGATCATCAGTAATAATATCTAGACTCTCTAACATGAAGAGTCAAAGTGTTTTTAAAAGATGAGATTATTAGTCTCTAGATGAGAACTTCTTCAAAGCCAGAGTCCATCAATAGTTGAATATTTGGTCATTCTGAATTTATCAGGCTTATTTTCATGTGGATGCCATAAAATATGAGATCATAAAAAATACTAGTGAAAGTATATTACTGTCCTCTTCCAAGACTCCTTAAACAAAGTACAGAGCAACAAGGGTTGTTTTGCAAATATAACAGTTGTATTTCATGGTTATTTAATATTGTTGTTGTATAGCCATCACCACTATCCATATCCAGAACTTTTTCATCTCCCCAAGTGAAGCTCTGTACCCATTAAACACTAATTCCTCATTCTGCTCCCTCTCCAGCCTCTGACAATCACCATTTTATTTTTGTTTCTATGAATTTGACCATTCTAATTACTTTATGTAAGTGCAATCATTCAATATGTGTCCTGGCATATTTCACTCATCATAATGTCATCAAGGTTTATCTATTTTGTAACGTATGTCAGAATTTCCATTCTTTTTCAAGATGTAATAATATTCCAATGTATGTATATACCGCATTTTGCTTATCCATTCTTCTGTCAATGGACACTTAGGTGGCTTTTACATTGTAGCTTTTGTACATAATGCTGCTATATAAACATAGGTGTTCAAATATCTCCATGGCACTCCGCTTTCTTTCTTTTTTTAAATGTTTGTTTATTGTTGAGAAAGAGAGAGTGTGCACATGAGCAGAGTGGGGAGGAAGGCAGAGACACAGGGAGATAGAGGTTTCAAAGCAAGCTCTGTGCTGACAGCAGCGAGCCCAATACGAAACTCGAACCCATGAACCATAACCTGACCCACAGTCCAATGCTTAGCCAACTGAGCCACCCAAGCACCTGAGACCCTGCTTTCAATTGTTTTGGGCATATACGCAGATGTGGAATCGGTGGACCATCTGGTAATTTTATTTTTATTTTTCTGAAGAACAACCATGTCATTTTCCACAGAAGCTGCACCTTTTTGCATTCCTTCCAGGAAAGCACAAAGGTTTCAATTTCTCTACATTCTCTCCAACACTTGTTATTTTCTGTTTCTTTCTTTCTTTTTTTTTTTTGATAATAAGAATAGTAGTGTATAAGAAGTTGATTTAAATGTGAGTTTGATTTGCATTTCCCTGATGATTAGTGAGGTTGAACATCTTTGCATATGCTTATTGGCCATTGGGGGGCGGGGGGGGGAGATGTTTATTCAAGTCCTTTGCCTTTTTTAAAAATCAGGATTGTTTGTTTGTTGTTGAGTTGTAAGAGTTCTCTACATATTCTGAATATCAATCTCTTATCAGGTTATTATTTGTAAACAGTTTCTCCCATTCTGTGGGCTGACTTTTAATTTTTTTAAGTTTATTCATTTTTGAGAGACAGAGACAGAGAGAGACAGAGCGTGAGTGGGAGAGGGGCGGAGGGAGAGGGAGACACAGAATCCGAAGCAGGCTCCATCCAGGCTCTGAGCTTTCAGCACAGAGCCCAACGTGGGCTCCAGCTCACAGACCATGAGATCATGACCTGAGCCAAAGTCAGAGGCTCAACCCACTGAGCCACCCAGGTGCCTCAGGGGCTGCCTTTACTCTGTTGATAGTGTCCTTCGATACATAGAAGCTTCTAATTTTCCTACTTTAATTACCTACTTTTGGATGCAATTGCATTTCTTTTTTTTTAATGTTTATTTATTTTTGAAAGAGAGAGAGTGTGTGTGAATGTCAATGGGGGAGGCGCAGAGAGAGGGAGGACACAGGATCCAAAGTGGGCTCCAAGATGACATCAGAGAGCCCAATGTGGAGCTCGAACTCAAGAACTGTGAGATCATGACCTGAGCCAAAGTCAGATACTCAACCAACTGAGCTACCCAGGTGCCCCAGCAATTGCATTTCTTAATTGCTACCTGTGAAACACACAGGTATGGCTCACACACTCAAAAATTTACTATGAAAATTTTGTTGGAATTATACTTTTTATGAAACCCAGAATTTAATTGAGAAAGTGAGAATGTGTTCATTTGCCACCAGGAAAGAGAATACAGATGGAGAATTCTGTTAAAATAAATACAGGGAAGAAGAATCCACTGAACACTTCACTTAAAGATGAAGAAAAAGAAATATACTGAGGTACCTCATATTGAATAGGAAACAGAGCTAAAAATAAAAAGCAGATAAATCCTTCCAAGTTGGGGCTGCGACAGACTCACAGGTGGAAACCAAGAAGTACCACAGAGCCAGCTCTTGTTTTGCCCACCAGCATGAAGGGCCTCCTGCTGCACTCTGCCAAGAGCCATTATTTTCTATGCAAATAAAGGACATTTCCATAGTAAGATAAGTAGCTTTATTTTTGAGAGTGAAGGAAGAAAAAACTAAGTAAAATATGTTGGTTGTACGCTATCAAGTATTATCCAATATCTAGAAACTACAAAAGACATATACACTCAGCAGCAAGGAGAGCTCTTAAAATGCCATGTAGTAAAAATAATAGACAAGATAAGTTTTTTTAAACAATGCAATTTACGCACATTTAAAACATACATAAAAATTAGATATTTTGCAAAGACAAAAATTCAAAGATATCTATCAAACCCAATAGAAGTGGTTGTTTTTAAGAGGGAGAAATATAAGGGTGCCAGGGATAAAATTTTAAAATATATATACAATTAGATGAGGGGGACTGTGCATAAACTGATAGGAACAGTGTGCCACATATGAAGTAAGGATTAGAATGAAGTAAACTCTGTGCATCTATAATCCCATTTTTTAAAAAGTAGGTATTATGGAGATGTAGCCAAGAACATCCATGACCATAGCAGCCAGGAAGTCAAGTTGGGACCACTTAGAGATGCCAGTAATTTGAGGTTTGTTCTTAGAAAACAGGCAACACTTCACTATGCAGCCTTCATGCAACAGCAAATGAAAATAAGGGCAGAAAGGCAGACTGAAAGAGAAATAAATGCAGCAAAATGGAGTCTGATTTATGAGCAAAAAGAATAAGGCCAGAAAGAATTCAGAAAGAAGTAGCAATAACGATAACGTAAAAAGCACTGGAAGGAGAAGTGGATTGAGAAAAAATCTGCAAAAATAAAAAAGTAAAAAGAATGTAGGAGCAAGTTAAAATAGTCCCAGTTAGAATGAGCAAACCATAATGCCCATAAGCTGGTAAAGGCATTTAGGGACCCTCTAAGAGTTCTTCCAAAGATAACAATATAATTACAAAAATTTTGAAGGAACTATGTATTTTGTTTCATTGTTTGAATTTTGATCATAATTTTTTAACTTTATTTACTTATTTTCAAAGAAAAAGAAGGAGAGAGAGCACAGGAGGAGCAGAGAGAGAGGGAGAGAGAGGGAGGGGAAATCCCAAGCAGGCTCTGCATTCTCAGCTCAGAGTCTGATGCGGGGCTTAAACTCATGAACCATGCAATCGTGACCTGAGCAGAAATTAAGAGTCTGATATGTAACTGACTGAGCCACCCAGGTGCCCCTCTGATCACAATTTTAAAGAGGATGCGTGAGCCAATGGTTTTCAAGTTTTAGTGTAAATCATCATCACCTAGAAAGTTTGTTAAAGCACCAAGTGCTGAGACCCATACCCATACCCAGATTGCTGAGAATTTCTGATTCAGTAGGTCTGGGCTATGATCTGATTATTTGCATTTCTAACAAGTTCCCAGAGATTGATGACATGTATGTTGCTGGTCTGGGGCCCCCTTTTTGAAAACCACTGGTCTCAAAGACATTAAGAACAACTAGTCTCAGAAGATATTTGTAAAATAGCTCATTGCATTGTGTTTTACCTGGTAAAGCTTTTTCAGAGAAAACGCCTTTGCTTGGCAAATAATCAGAAGCCCAATTTCTTCAAGAAGAGGAATCTTCATGGCCACCTTATTTCTAAGAAACAGGTCAGGCCATCGCAAACAAAACAAAACACTAAATAAAACAAAATAGTAAAAAAAAAAAAACAGACAGGATTTAGGGAAGCCTTAGTTGCAAGGATAAGAAGGGTTCTGAAGAGTAATCCAGAATTTGAAGTGAGAACCTGACATAAAATGTAAGTAGTAATAAGGCTGCTGGAGTATATATGTCATAAGTAATCTACCCAGAAAGTCAGTATCATGGAATGTTTTGGTATAATGTGGTGGTTAGGAGCATATTCTTAGGGATTGGTGGACCAAGATTCAGGCGCTGGTTCTTCCATTTTCTAACTGTTGTTCTGTGAGCAGGTTGTCTTGTATTTTACTCGGTTTCCTTATTTAAAAATGGGATCACAATACACAACTGCTTTAATAAGGATAGGTAATCAGCTGTAACAAAAAACCTCAAAATGTCAGTGGCTTGACACAATATGTAGACTTTTTGCTGACACAAATTTCAATATAACTGTCCCTGACTGAAAGAATCTTTAAAGCAACCTCCTACCAGTGATTCAGACACAGGCTGATTTCATCTTGTGATTCCACAGTCCCATGACTTTGTTGTCCTGATGCCATTCCAACAGCAGATGAAGGGAGGCAGGTGGAAAGAAGAGAAAATATGCAGCACTGGACAATATTATTTAACATTCTAAGCCAAAGTGATATCACTCTCACTGAAATTCCAATGGTGAGAACAAGGCATAGAGCCACACATAGACGCAAAAAGCCAGAAAATGCAATTCTAAACATGCAGCAAATTCCTAGCAAAAATCTACACTATGAAACGGAAGCATGAATTTTCTTGCCAACTAGCCATCTCCACCACACTAGCTTCCAGCATTTCAATATTAAACTACTAAATGTAAAGGGCTTAGGACACAGTGTTGATCGCCATTATCTTGACTTGCTGGTTTTTACTTTTTTTTCTTTTTTTTTTTATCAATTTTTATTTACATTCTAGTTAACATATAGTGTATTATTGGTTTCAGGAGTACATTTTAGTGACTCAATACATACGTATAACATCCAGTGTGCATCACAACAAGTGTCCTCCTTAATACCTATCACCCATTCAGCCCATCCCCTGCCACCTCCCCTTCATCAACCCTCAGATTGTTCTCTGTAGTTAAGAGTCTCTTATGGTTTGCCTACCTCTCTTTTTTTTCCCTTCCCCTATGTTCATCTGTTTTGCTTCTTAAATTCCACGAATGACTGACTTGCTGGTTTCTAAAGGGCTAATGGCTGACAGTCTTGTGAGACATGATACCATCGAAACCCTAGAGAAGAACACAGGCAGCAAGCTCTTTGACCTCAACTGCAGCAACGTCTTACTAGACACGTCCCTGAAGGCAAGGGAAAGAAAGCAAATATGAACTACTGGGACCTCAAGATTAAAACTTCTGGACAGCAAAGGAAACAATCAATAAAACTAAAAGGCAGCCTACAGAATGGGAGAAGATATTTGCAAATGACATATCTAATAAAGGGTTAGTATCCAAAATCTATAAAAAAAACTCATCAAACTCAACACCCAAGAAAAAAATAACCCAATTAAGAAATGGGCAGAGGGGCGCCTGGGTGGCGCAGTCGGTTAAGCGTCCGACTTCAGCCAGGTCACAATCTTGCAGTCCGTGAGTTCGAGCCCCGCGTCAGGCTCTGGGCTGATGGCTCGGAGCCTGGAGCCTGTTTCCGATTCTGTGTCTCCCTCTCTCTCTGCCCCTCCCCTGTTCATGCTCTGTCTCTCTCTGTCCCAAAAATAAATTAAAAAAAAGTTGAAAAAAAAATTAAAAAAAAAAAAAAAGAAATGGGCAGAAGACATGAATAGACACTTTTCCAAAGAAGACATCCAGATAGCTAACAGACACATGAAAAGATGCTCAACATCATTCATAATCAGGGAAATATAAATTAAAACCACAGTGAGATGCCACCTCACACCTGTCTGAATGCCTCAAATTAAGAGCACAAGAAACAACAGATGTTGGCAAGGATGTGGAGAAAGGAGAAACTTCTTGCACTGTTGGTGGGAATGCAAACTGGTGCAGCCACTCTGGAGAATAGTATGGAGGTCCCTGAACAAACTACAAATAGAAATCCTATAATCCAGCAGTTGCACTATTGGGTACTTATGCAAAGGATACAAACATACAGATTGGAAGGAGTACATGCACCCCAATGTTTATAGCAGCATTATCAATAATAGCCAAATTATGGAGAGATCCCAAACATCTGTCGACTGATGAATGGATAAAGAAGATGTGATATATATATATATATATATATATATATATATACACACACACACACACACACACACACACACACACACTGGATATTACTCAACCATCAAAACAAAAAAAAAAGAAAGAAATCTTGCCATTTGTAATGATGTGGATGGAGCTAGAATGTATGCTAAGCGAAATAAGTTAACTAGAGAAATACAAATATCATGTTTTCACTCATATGTGGAATTTAAGAAATAAAACAGATAGACATATGGGAAGGGGGAAAAAGTGAATAAAGAGAAATAAATCACAAGGAATGCTTTAGGATAGAGAGTAAACTATGAGCTGATGGAGGAGGTGGGTGGGAGACAAGCTAGATGGGGGATGGGTACTAGGAAGGGCACTTGTTATGATGAGTACTTGGTGTTGGATGCAAGTGATGAATCACTGAATTCTACTCCTGAAACCAATATTTAACTGCATGGTAACTAACTAAAATTTAAATAAATAAAAATAAATAACTTTCACGCAGTGACCATCTAGCTTCAATAATTATCAACATTTTTTATATGTAACAACCACTTTTTATTTTAGAGCAAATCTTTGTTACCTTATCATTTTACTTGTACATACCTCAGTATTATCAGTCCTGAATAATAGTATACACACAAAAAAAAATTACATTAATTCCTTAGCAATGTCTAATACTCAGACTGTGGACTTATTTTTCCCATTACCTCAAAAATATTCTTTTAGTTTTTAGTTTGGTTAATTTGCAATCAGTATTCAAACAAGTTCCCTACACTTAATTTGGCTGATATGACTCTTCGATCTCTTTTAAAGGAAAACATTTTCTCCTATTATCTAGTTTTTATTTTAATGTCATTTATTTGTTGAAGAAAGTGGAACATTTGCCCCCAAAGAAATTCCTTTATTCTGGATTTGGACTATTTTATGCATGTTGTGTCATTTTTTAAAAACTTATTTATTTATTTATAGATGCAGGGAGGGGCAGAGAGAGAGGCAGAGAGAATCCCAAGCAGGCTCCGCACCAGCAGCACAGACCCCAATGTGGGGCTCGGACCCACAGTCCCTGAGATCATGACTGGAGCTGAAACCAAGAGTGGACACCTAACCAACTGAGCTACTAACACACCATACCATGTTGTCATTTAATATGAAAGTTCATTTCTTGTATTTCATGTAAACCAGTTGGTAGATTCTAAAGTTTTGATTAGATTTAAGTTTAATTCTTCTGGCAAGAATACTACATAGGGTGGTTGTCCTGTGTCATTCCCAGCAGGTCAGTTCAGAAGGTATATATGGTTTTATCCCTTTAATGATGTTAAGATTGATCAGTGTGTGTATGTGGCGGGGGGGGGGGGGGGGGGAGGCGGGTTTACCTGGGTGGCTTAGTCAGTTAAGCGTCAGACTTTGGCTCAGGTCATGATCTCACAGTTCATGAGTTTGACCCCTGTGTTGGGTTCTGTGCTGATAGCTCAGAGCCTGGAACCTGCTTCAGATTCTGTGTCCCCCTTGCTCTCTGCCCATCCCCCACTCATGCTCTCACTCCCTCTCTCTCTCTCCCTCTCAAAAATAAATAGACATTAAAAAAATAAGACTGATCAATCAGTTCGTTGATACCAGCCCAATCTTGTAACAAGTTTCTCATCAACCTGTCATTTAATAATTTTAGTAGTCATTCACAATCAATGCCTAAACCCACTTGATAATGTTAATTTTGTGATACTGTCTCCATTTGGAGTTGGAATTATTCTATAAAGAACTTATTAACTTTTTATTTACTCTAAAGTATCATTCAAACAGATATCATATTTTGGAATAATGAATTGGTGCCTTAAATATCTTCAAAAACCCCATTAAGTTTTCTTTTTGCATTATTATAAACTCATGGATTTTATATAAGTGACATGTGTTAATCCATTTTTAGCATTATTATTATTATGATGCTAAAATTCTCCTACTGTTGGTCAACACGAGCCCCATCAAGATGCCTCCTGTGTCCATTTGTATAGTTCCGGCCCTCTTTGATAGGTTCCTTGTTTTCTGACATAACATAATACTCCTAGGCTGATCTTGAACATTTTCTGCTCCAGACCCAGAATCAATTATTTCTCTGATGTGACTTCATATCTTTTAGTGAAAAAACTGAATTGAGGAGGTACAATATAGAGTCTAGAGATCTGTCGTTATTTCTAGGAATTTTATGTGGTCAAAGGTAGAAAAAAATGTGTACGCACACAGACACACACACACACATTTATATATTCACATATATACCCATTTATATATTCATGTACATACATACAAAAAAAGTAAAATAAATCATAGATACAGTACACACACACAGGCGCACACACACACACACACACACACACACACACTGGTATTTCCTATTCAAATTTACACAGTTTTTACTTAAATGTTCAAATTTTATCTTGGATTTCTTTTCCTTATGCTGATAATCTTGGTTCCTAATGGCATGAATTTACTTATTATTTTTATTCTGTTATAGGATAGTTATATAATTCATAAAATAACTTCAAATAACCATACTAATGTTACTACAAAAAACAAGTCTGCTGAATGCAGTCTATTTTTTTTCTGGTTTTTTTCTTTGAACATAATCCAGTAAGGATGTACAGTTAATATACTGTGCTACAAAAATCACTTGAAATATTTTTCTCTGTGTGCTTATGCCACTAACTTAGGCTAATTTTTGTCTGTTCTATATTTTAAGAACTGCTCTTTTTTTGATACAAGTTTTTTAAAACATCTACATTCATATGGTTCAAATATCAAACAAACATTGTCCAAAATCAAAATCCTAGACATTAGAAATTAGACATTTAGGGAGTCTACTTACGAACTCTTTCCCTCTATACGGTCTATTTTTTCCCTTTCCATACAATCCTTTTTATTAGCTTTTGGTTTATCCTATACTGGACATTTTTGATAATATAAGCAAATGCCTATAAATACTATACTTTCCCCCCATTCTATGCAACAAATCTTGATGGTCCCTAATCATCATGACTCTTGGTGATGGTTTCACGATCCTTAACCCACTGTCTTTCTTCTCGGAGGAGTAGTAGCACTAATCAAGGACATTCAGAGTAATAGTAAACTCTGTAAGCAGAATTTCCCCCATACTGGTAAAATCAAGGGACCACTGTTGATGTGTGCCCTCATAGTTCCAAGGTGCCATGTAGCCTCAGAATTGAATGTGGCCCTGGCCTTGTGGCATGTACCAGGAATTTATCCTCAGAGGTTCATATTATGAAGCAGACCCACAAAATCACAGTTAAATTTTGAGAAATATATCTGATATTTTGGTTTACCATATTGGCAGTTTTCATATAACCAATCATAAAAAAAAAATCACATCTTTAATTTGTTATGGAAACCTAAATAAGATGACATTTTCAGGAATCGTTAAATAAGTCTTGGAAAAGATACCTCGGAGTCCCAAATCATACAAAAATTATATTAAATGTTATAAAGTGTAAAAACAGAAGACTGTCTTTCAGTTTGACATCCTGCCTCTTTCCTAGCTCCATTCTTTAAGTGTTATCAATTCATAATGAATTCATTGCTAAGAAATATAATGAATGACTTTATGGGGCACCTGAGTGGCTTAGTCGGTTGAGTGTCTGACTTCAGCTAAGGTCATGATCTCACAGCTCATGAGTTCGAGCCCTGCGCCAGGCTCTGTGTTGACAGCTCGGAGCCTGAAGCTTCCTTCAGATTCTGCGTCTCCTTCTCTCTCTGCCCCTAACTCACTCATATGCTGTCTCTGTCTCTCTCAAAAATAAACATTAAAAAAATTTAAAGAAAAGAGATATAATGAATGAATTTATTAGTTGCTCATATTACATATGTACACCTGATTCAGCTTCAGAAGCATGTATTGAACCTGTGTATTCTACAAAATTCACTATACTAGGCACAAAAGACAGAAAGATAAATGATGTTTCGTTCTGTTCCTGTTGTTGTAAATAAAGAATAACATATGTAAATGATTTCAAACTAACATGAAAAATGTTATGATAAGAATGGTCCGGGTCCATCCATGTGTTTGTAGAGGGGGAAGTGATAGTGGCCTGTAAGCAGTTCAGGTCTAAATGGTGGCTATATCAGAGGATCCTGGAGTGTCAGGTAGGTGATGGTTGAGAAAGACCCAGAATCTATGATTCTACTAACATGGGGTGTCTACTGTTCACTAGGAGTTGTTAAATTACAGGAAAAAATGCCTTCACAGAGCATACATTCTAGTGGAACACACACACATAACAAACACATAAAAAATAAACACACAATATGATGTCAATAGTGACAACTGCTATGAAGAAACATTAGCCAAAGGGGGGAAAAAAAGTAAGAAGGGTGTTGTATTTTTGTCTGGGGGCTAGCAAGGCCTCTCTGAGGAAATGGCTTGTGAACAGGGACTTGATTTAGATTATGTGGAAAGTTATGTGAGTATTGGGGAGAAAATCTTTACAAGCCAAGAGAACAGAAAACTTGGATTATTCACAAAAAACTACAAGGAGATGGGGGAGCTGGATAAGTGCATGCTATTTATGACAGGGAGATACCATGTTTAAGCTCCACTCCCGAACAGAAGTCAGCCAACTATGGCATGCAGGCCAGCTCCTGCATGCCACATGTTTATGTAAATAGGTTTTTCGGAATAGAGCCAAACATATTTGTTTATGTATTGTCTATGGTTATGTTCTTTTTACAGCAGCAGAGTTTAGTCTTGCTTGCAAAGTCTAAATATTTGAGGTCTTGCCCTTTACAGAAAAGGTTTACTGACCCCTCCCCTAGAGGCAGCCAGTTGCCTTAATGAGGAAAGTACAGGACATGAGTGATCAGCCAGCACTTAATTAGCAAAGACACACTCCAGAGCTGTCCACCACAAGTGCTTCAGGCAAGAGCAAGAGGCCTTGCTCATTACTCAAATGAACCTACAAAATAGGTTTTCATTCGTGACCTTAGAGTCATTTTTAAATTCTTTATTTTTCTCATTCCAAATCCCAGTGTGTTATATTTTTTGGTTTTCCTTCACTACACTGTATACATGGAATTCACCCATCTCTCACTACTTCCAGCCCTCACCCCCAATCTAAGCCACCATCACGTCTTGCAGGACAATCCCAGTAGACTTCAAATGGACCTTTCTGCTACTATTCTTGGCCTCCTATATTGTATTCTTATCACATCGGCCAGAATCTTCTATTAACTATTGAAAGTTAGATGATGTGATCACTCTGTTCAAATTCCATCCTCACACGTCTCACTCGGTAAAGCAAAGTTCTTATCACACAATCTAGCCTCCTTACCTCTCTGACTTCATCTCCTGCCACCCCCTCGTTCACTCTTCTCCAGATACAATGGTCTTCCTGCTCTTCTACCAACACCAGAAGCCCACTTCCATCTGAGAGGCTTTGCACTTACTCTTTTGTCTACCTGGAGTGCTCTTTCTCCAATATTTACATGGCTCATTCGTCCAAGTTTTTGCTCACATATCACCTTCTCAACAAGGACTTTCGGACTTTAAATTCACAACCCTACCTCACCATCCCAGCATTAGTTACATTCATACCCTGTTTAATATATCCCCATAATATTTAATGCTTATTAAATTTACTTATTTATTTTCTTTTAGCTTCCTCCTTTATTAAGTGAAGAAAGAGATTTTTTTGGAACTTTTTTCTTCTTCACTACTGTATCCTCAACAACAAAAACAGTGCCTGGAACATAGGAAGCAGTCAGGAAGTATTTTATGACTGAATCAATTAGATCAATCCCTCTTTTCACAAGCTGGATATTAAAGGTAGAGTTAACAGTATTCTACCTCAGTGGCAGTTTACATATTTTAGAGATACTCGTCACAATGCATATATAAAGTACAGATGAACAAGGTGTAAAACCTAGTGAACTCTATTGTGTACGCTTTGCAATGATGCTGAGGACTTGATTCATTTCTAATTTAATTCCATTGCATTCAGAGAAAAGAATTGGTATGAGTTTATCCTTTTAGCTTCATTGAAATTTGTTTTATAACCTAACATATTATCTATGCTGAAGCACTACGGTGCTTGAAAAGAATTCAACTGTTTGTTGGCTGAAGTGTATTATAAATGTCAATTAGGTCAAGGCAGTAGATAGTGTTGTTCAAGTTTTCCATATCATTGCTGACTTTCTGTCTAGTTTGTGTATCAATTTTTGAGAGTGAGGTGTGGAAGTCTCTATTATTATTCATGTTCTATTTCTCCTTTCACTTTTGTTATTTTTTGCTTTACATATTTGAGGAGTACTGCCATTAGTTGTGTGTATATATGTATTCTTGCTGTATCTACCTGAAAAAATGACCCTTTCATCACTTTCATCCCTATGAAATATTCTTCCTTGTTTCTACTAATACGTTTGTCTTAAAGTCAATTTTGTCTGCTACTAATGCCATTATTCCATATCCTTGATGGTTACCATTTGCATGGTGTATCTTTTTTTTCACCTCTTTGCTCTCAGTCCATTGAGTCTGAATCTACAGTGTGTGTCTTGAGGAGAGCATAGAGTAAGATCTCCCTTATTTTTATTTCAGTCTGACAATGGCTGCATTTGATTTGGATGCCTAATTCATTCTTATTCTATGTAATTATTCACGTTTGGATTTATGTTTGCCATTTTGCTATTTATTATCAAAATGGATGCAGCTATAGGTAAGAGTGCCTTGGATTCAAACTTTCCTTATCTGAATATTAGTCACTTTTCATTAACAGTGTTTCACATTTTGTTTTATTTTTTATTTTTTTAAGTGTATTTATTTATTTTGAGAGAGACAGAAAGAGAGAGAGAGAGAGAGAGAGAGAGAGAGATGAGTGAGATATATATAAAGAGCGTGCACACAAGCATGAGCAGGGGAGGGGCAGAGAGAAAGGGAGACAGAGAATCTCAAGCAGGCTCTGCACTGTCCAGCACAAAGCTCGATGCTGGGTTCAAACTCACAAACCATGAGATCATGACCTGAGCCGAAATCTAGAGTCAGGCACTTAACTGACTGAGCCACTCAGGTGGCCCTCAGTTTGTTTTAAATCATTGTCAATCTCCAGGGCTCTGAATGTTTGTTTTTGATAATATTGTCTAGTTTTATCATTGCCCTTTGAGGATAGAATATGGTGATCTCTTCATTCTACCATGCTAGGAATCCATCCTCACCAATTATGAGGATTTTGCAATAGTTCAGGAATAATATGAAGACAGAACTAGGAATGAATAGTGACAAACACAATAGAAGAGATTTAATAAACATTTAAAAGTACACAAAATTTGAAGAATAATTGTATTCAAGAAGGATAAATTCCAAGCCAATAAAACATAATGGTTAAAATTGCAGGTTTATTAGCACCACGCTCTAACCTACTGAGCTAACCGGCCAGGACTAAAATTGTAGGTTTAAATCTTAACTCTGGCACTTTAGATTGGATGACCATTTTAGGCCTCAGTTTCCTCATCTGAAAAATAGTTATAATCATTCTGGTGTAAGGACTTAATACAAACAATGCATATAAGATTGTTTACACACTGCCTGGCGTCTTGCAATTTCCTAAAAATTGTAGCTATGACTTTTACCATTATTAGGTCATCCTCTGCTCCTATCAGCTCTTTGTTAAAGGCATTAATAGCATCACTGGAAACAGATCACAGCCACCTAGGGCATACTCCATAAGAGCTCTGTAAATTAAGGTACTCCTAATTCTTGCTAATCACCAATAAGAGAAATTTAAGCAACATTCTTAAAATAATTAAGAAACATACTATTTTCTATACTAAAATCTCTAAATATGTTATGGCATAATTGTCACATTAATAAGAAATATGATATTTTTAAGAGAAGTTGTCAACTACCTTTAAAATAGCTGTCAAATTTTTCTCCCTATTTAATATATTCCAAAGGGGTTTTAAAAATAACGTTTATTTCCTCTCCATTTTTCCTCATTCCTTCAGCAAACACTGATTATTTTCCCTAGTGTTCTGAATACAGATTGAAATCAATGTGGATTTGGGGTTTATTATTTGATTAGTGCACCTGAATCATTAATGACATGAGCTCAACTCTTAAAATAGTTTGAATAAAGAGCTTCTGTCACAGATCACGCACAGGGAGACCAACAACGCAAGCCTTCATTTCTACACATTAATATTAACTACTACCTCATGCCCTAGACCTTATTTCAGTAGAAAAATCAAATGAATTCTAACATACAGCATGATGGTCATGTTTTTATTTATTTTTAGTTATTTATAATTTATACTTCCCATCCTTTCAAAATATGTTTGAAGTTCCTTTTAATAAACAGATAAAGGCAAAGGAGACCAGAAAGAGATAGCAAAAGGGGTAGAGATTATTCTGTCCAGACTCTGGGCCCAGAAGGTCACTATGATTGAGCATTTCTTTTAGCCCTGACCTTCCTGGCAGCCAAGAGAAAAAGTGAAATAATGGATTACATATTCTCAGTGTCTGATTAAAGGAAATGTAATAGTATCGCAGATGACAGAAACTTTGCTTGCAATGAAATTCCTGGAGGAATTCAATTTCACAAAACCTATGCAAGACACGTTGTGTAACATATAAAACAAAAAAAGATTTCCTCAGCAGTTTGCAATAAATGAAAATATATACCTCATGTGGTCATTGGAAATTCCATGACTTCTTAATAAAAACCGAGGAAACAATACTAAATATTAGCACAGAGAATGCTTTTAATGATGACGTCACCTGTCATCTGAATTTCCACATCTAATAGACTCTGCAGAGCCACCCCACTGATTATTTTGTGGCAAAGTCTGCTCCTCTAACTCTTCTTCTCTGTGGCTTCCTAGAGACTGCTTTCTCCAGGTTACCTCCTTCTCTGATCACTCCTGTCCTGATGGACCCCCAAAGCTCTACCCTTAGCTTTTTTTACTCCACATGTTTATCCTGAGCAATTTAATTGATAAGCATGCTAACCACATACCAATGACTCACACATCCAAATAACTATTCCAGGGCTCTTTCCCGAGGTCTAGTCCTTCACGTCAACTCCTGAACGTTTGAAAGACATTTAAAACTTATTAGGTTCCTATCAGAACCTGTCTTCCTTTGTATCCTCTATCCTGGAAATTCACACCATTTCCCAAACATTACTAAAGCACATCGATCAGCTCCTCCTCATTTCTATCTCCTTACTGGTTTTCCATATCTATCTGATCTTTCTCATCCTCACTGTGACTGTTTTATTTCAAGCCCTTTGCATTTTTATTTGTGTGCAAGTCTGCCTTGCTCAGCAGTGACCTCTTTGCAGGCAGGGGCCTGATTCACCTTTAAATTCTGTACCAAATACAGATGGAAACTAGAAAGCTGTTGGTTAAGTAAATACATATTTAATAAACAAATGGAAAAATAATCACATGAAGAGCTAATGAAAAGTATTGAGTTACATTCTTCACATCATATTTCATTGAATCTATGAGGCTCAATTGTAAGATATATCATTATTTTATGAGCCATTAAACAGGAGAAAATAGTACTGATTGTTGTAAGATGCTATTGATTGTGAAACGCATTCTAGTTTCAGATGTGAGAAAATATGACTAAAATAAGTGTGTCTGAAGATTGATGAAATTATGATACATTATATCTAAGTTGAATTATATCATTTTACATTGATTTCAAAAGAAACTAAAGAGCTTTGGTGCCTCAAAACAGCTGGCTGATAGCAAGGACCCCTGAGAACCTCTTTCTTCGGTTACTTTGTACAGCCCTGTTTAGCTTAGTTTGGGTCATAATGATATCATATACTTTGCCTTGTTAATTAAAGCAAGAACTACATACTCCATCCAGGTGCTCTTTCTTCTTTCACTTTCTCCTGATTCAACCATGACTCTCACCACACCCAAAGAGTATTTTTTAATTGAAGTTCAGTTGACATACAATAATATATTAGTTTCAGGTGTATAACATAGTGACCCAACAATTATATACTTTGAGAAATGCACACCTCAATAAGTATAGTTACCATCTGTCACCATAAAAAGTTATTAAAGTATTATTGACTATATTCCCTATACTGTACTTTTTATTCCTGTAACTTATTTATTTTATGACTGGAAGTTTGTACTTCTTAATCCCCTTTACCTATTTCACTCTACACTCTCACACTCCTCTCTGACAACTATCAGTTTTTTCTCCATATTTATGAGTCTGTTTCTGATTTTGTTTGTTTTTTTGTATTTTAGATTCCAGATACAAGTGAAATTATATGTCTTTCTCCATCTGACTTATTTCACTAAGCATAAATACTTCCAGGTCCATCCACTTGTTGTGAATGGCAAGATTTCATTCTTTTTCTATTGCTGAGTAATATTCCTTTGTATATATAAATGACAATTTCTTTATCCATTTATTCATTCATGGACACTTAGTTTGCTTCCATATTTGGCTTTTATACCACAATAAACAAAGTAGCATATACCTTTTGAATTAGTGTTTTTGTTTTGTTCAAGTAAATGCCCAGAAGTGGAATTACTGGATTATATGGTATTTCTACTTTTTATTTTTTGAGGCACCTCCATACTATTTTCCACAAAGGTTGCACCAATTTACCTTCCCACCAACAGCGCAGGAGGGTTCCCTTGTTCTCACATTCTAACCAACACTTGTTATATCCTACCTTTTTGATACTAGCTATTCTGACTGGTATGAGGTGATATCTCATTGTGGTTTTTGATTTGCATTTCGCTGATGATCAGTGATATTGAGCACCTTTTCATGTGTCTATTGGCCATTTGCATGTCCTCTCTGAAAAAATTTTCACTCAGATATTCTGCATATATTTTAAATCAGATTGTTTGGGTTTTTTCCAGTGTTGAGTTGTATGAATATTTTATATATTTTACATATTAGCCCCTGTTGGATGTATCATTTGCAAATACCTCTTCCCATTCAGTAGGCTGCCTTTTCATTTTGTTGATCGTTTCCTCTCCTGTGAAAAAGCTTTGTAGTTTGGTGTAGTCACAATGGTTTAATTTTGTTTTTGTTTCTCTGGCCAGGAAAGACATATCTAGAAAAGTGTTTCTACAGCTGATGTCAGAGAAATTACTGCCTGTGTTTTCTTCTAGAAGTTTTATGGCTTCAGGTCTTATATTTAGGTCTTTAATCCATTGTGCGTTTATTTTGTGTATGGTGTAAGAAAGCGGTCTGCTTTCATTCTTTTCCACGTATCTGTATAGTTTTACAGCACCATTTATTGAAGAAACTTTTTCCCCCATGGTATATTCTTGCCTCCTTTGTCATAGATTAACTAACCATTTAAGTGTGAGTTTATTTGTGCACTCATAGAAAGTCTGTCTTAATCTGCCCAGCTGCCATAACAAAATACCATAGAATGTGGACAGGTAGCTTACACAACAGAAATCTATTTTCTCAGAGGTCTTGAGGCTGGAAGTCCAAGATCAAGATGCCAGCATGGTCAGGATCTGGTGAGAGTTCTCTTCCTGGCCTACAGATGGCTACCTTCTTCCTGTGTCCTTACAAGTGTACAGGAGGAGTGAGAGCTAGCTCTGATTTCCCTTCATCTTCTTATAAGAGCTCTAATCTGTTTCTGGGGACCCACTGTCATGACTTCATCTAAACTTAACTACCTCTAAGAACCCATCTTCAAATACTATCATATTGGAGGGTTAGGGCTTCAACATGAATTTGGCGGGGGCGGGGGGGGGGGTGTAGAGTACAAAAACATTCAGTCCATAACAGAGTTCCCATCACACAAAGCACCTGGCTCAATTTTGCTTCCTTCCTGGGCTCCACTTTTATTTAAAAAAATTTAGAAAGAGAAAATAATCTCCTTTCTTTGATCTAGAAAAGAGAGAAGATAGCCCGAACCTTCTGCCTGTCCTCTTAGGGACTGTGTTTTGAGACCACACATACATGGAGTAATTAAGTGGTAATTCACTGATGCTTTCAAAACTTGGCTAGTTGTCAGACTTTGCAGAGAAGTGATCAAACAGCAGTTGTTTCTAGAGGCATAGCTGGAAAAGCAATGCTGTTGAGATGGGAATTGAAAAGTCATTCATTCATTCATTCATTCATCCATTCAATAATGATAGTGCACTTATGATTTGCCAGGCATTGTGGTATAGCCTTCATCCATGTATCAAAGTGGGTTTCAGTGGTGCACTACTCTAGAAACTTCACTTCAGATATTAGGAATTCTCTCTTAAGCATTTGAAATGTCTTGGAAATTTAATTCTATTTTGTAATTACTGTGAGAACTCCAAACTACCAGTCACACTTATGATATGGGGAAGTGGCAAGATGGGGAGGATTTTCTAGTAGTTTCTGCTTTGAAATCCCAGATGATAATATTCTCACATGAACTTTGCCTCATCTCCACAACATTAGGTTCAAGCAGGAAAAAGGGTCTTTTTGGCTCCAAATCTAGCCTAGAGCTGTCTGTTTATAACTCACTTCCCCCTTTAAAGTAGCAGCCCTGTGTTTTTTGTTTGTTCATTTTGTTTTTGTTTTTTCCCCCTGACTTTATCTACATAAAAATACTGAATGAAAGAAGAAAGATGAAGAATAATAATATGATCCCAAACTTGTGTCAATGATGGCTAGTCTTGCACCATTTCTTTGTAAAAACTCATTCACTGCTTTTGGTAACTGGGCTCTTCCATGGACTTGCACTTCTTCCACAGACATCCCCAGATCATTAATTTACTTATTTCCACTGGTACAGATGATGGTGATGGTGATGGTGAAGATGATGATGATAATGAAGATGAAGATGATGATGATAGTAAAGAAGAAGATGATTAGAGAGAACTGTACACTGACTACTATGATACAGGTTTTAGGCTAAGAATTTTATTTATTCCCAATAATAGTTCCATGAAGTAGAACTATTATTAAGTTATTTTGAGAATGAGATTAAGTTTTACAGAGGTAAGTAATTTTCCTAGGGTTACCTAACTGGAAAATGGCAGAGCTGGATGTGAAGCAAGGTCTGCTCATTCCAGATCCAAGTACATAACTATGGTAGGTATAGCCAGCTTTGGAATTTGCCATCAGAAGGAACCTAGCTCCAGCAGTTCTTATTGGTGTGTTCTTAGGCAACTTGAAGAACATTTAAGATTTGGTGCCTTTATTCGTACACATTAGACTAATATGCTTTTCTTCTCAAGATCTGTTGTGGGGACACCTGGGTGGCTCAGTCAGTTAAGCGTCCGACTCTTGATTTTGGCTCAGGTCATGATCTCACAGTTCGTGAGTTCAAGCCTCACACAGCCTGCTTCGGATTCTCTGCCTCCCTCTCTCTCTGCCCTTGCTCCTCTTGTTCTCTCTCTGTTTCTCTCTCAAAATAAATAAACTTAAAAAAAAAAGAATAGTTGTGAATACTTGTAAATATAATGAAGGAACATGGCTTTAAGGTGGTCATTGTTGGTTTCTTTCCTTTTAGAATGACCTGTTAACAATTTCTGGTGCTACATACACTAAATTGGTGTTCTAACATTTAAAATTAAGATTTTAAAATTAATAAACTCCTTTTTTATATAACAGTTTCAGATTAACATAAAAATGAATAGGTAATATAGAGAGTTCCCATATACCCTCCTCCCCCATATACAATCTCCATTATTATTAATATTTTGCATTAGTGTGTGAGATATGTTGTAATTAATGAGCAAATATTGATACACTATTATCAACTAAAGTCCCTAGTTTGCATTAAGTTTTATTCTCTGTGTCATACAGTTCTATGGGTGTTGATAAATGCATAATGTCACGTATCCAACATTGTAGTATACACAATAGTTTCACAGCCCCCCAAATCCCTTGTGCTCTATGTATTCATCCATTTACCTCACTTCTCTGAGTCCCTGCCAACCACATGTCTTTTTTACTGTTTTTATAGTTTTGCTTTTTGCAAAATGGCATATAATTGGAATCAAGCAGGATGTAGACCTTTAGTTTAGCTTCTTTCAGTTAGCAATATGCATTTAAGCTTCCCTTATATCTTTCCATGGCTTGATAACTCATTTCTTTTTATTATTGAATAATATTCCATTGTATGTATGTGCCACAGCTTGTTTTTCCATTTACTTATTAATGAACATCTTGGTTGATTCCAGTTTGAGACATTATGAGTAAAGCTGTTGGAAACATTTATGTACCCATTTTTGTGTGGACGTGTTTTCAAATCAAGTGGGTAAATACCTAGGAACACAATTGCTGGATCATATGGTAAGATTGTGTTTACTACCAAACACTCTTCCAATATGGATGTATCATTTTGCATTCCCAACACCAATGATTAGGAGTTCCTAATGTTCCACATCCTTTGCAGCATATGCTACGGTGAATTATTTGGACTTTAGCCATTCTAATAAGTAGTACTGATATCCCATTGTATTAATTTGTAATCCCCTTATGGAATATACTGAATATATTTTAATATGTTTATTTACCATTTGTAGATACATATCTGGTGAGGCAGTGTTTCATATTTTTTACCCATTTCTTATTAGGATATTCATTTTCTTAGTGTTGAGTTTAAAAGTTCTTTGTAGGGGCGCCTGGGTGGCCCAGTCAGTTAAGCGGCCGACTTTGGCTCAGGTCATGATCTCGCGGTCCATGAGTTCAAGCCCTGCATCGGGCTCTGTGCTGACAGCTCAGAGCCTGGAGCTTGTTTCAGATTCTGTGTCTCCCTCTCTCTGATCCTCCCCTGTTCATGCTCTGTCTCTCTCTATCTCAAAAATAAATAAACGTTAAAATAAATAAATAAATAAATAAATAAATAAATAAATAAAATTCTTTGTATATTTTGTATACAAGTTCTCTATTATATGTCTCACAAATATGTTCTCTCAGCCTGTGGCTTATCTTTTCCTTTTCTTCACAGTGTCTTTTGCAGAGCAGAAGCTTTAATATTACAAAGTCCAACTTATCAATATTTTCTTTCATGGATCATGCTTTTGGTGTTATAGTTAAAAATTCACCATCACATCCCAGGTCACCTAACTTTTTTTCTCTGTTATCTTCCTGAATTTTTATAGTTTTGTATTTCACATTTATGTTGATAATCCCTTTTGAGTTGACTTTTGTGAAAGATATAAAACCGATGTGTGGATTCACTTGTTTGCATGTAATGTCCAATTATTCTCACATTGCTTGTTGAAAATATACCATTTACCAGTATCTTTTGAGGAACTTTTTTTTAGTTCAGACCTCATAAGTTTGTTCGGATTGAGCTTTCTTTAGCAGTTTTACACTTACTTTTACTGCTGAGGAATAGCCTATTTTAATCTACGACAAAAAGTGGGTTCTACTTTGGGCCTAAGCCATTGGTGATGTTTTTTGTTTGTTTGTGACCTTTGGGGTATGCTTAAACATGCTGCTAAAATAAAACTGAATTTAAAAAAAGAAAATGATATCCAAGAAAGGTCCATGCCTCAAGGTCTTTAAAAAAATATGTGAGATAATTGCTTGTCAACTATTTGCTTAAAGGGTATTCTCTCCAGCTCAAGAAAAAAAACAGGCTAGCTTTTTGATCTTATTCCCTATGTTACCTTTTGGCACATCTTTTGACAACAGTCTGACTAGGTAGTAGAATTCAGTCTTGTCCAGTGGATGTTTTAGCCATTTTTTTAAGGCTCCTTCTTCAACTCTTTTCTTCTCTCTGTTAAACATAAATTCACAAAGGGAGTCAAAAGCTTTTCATATTTTCTTATAATACTGCTAATGAAAAAAGATGCTGAAAGATTTCACCTAATGAAAAACCCAAATGTTTGCATTTTTTATAGAATGCTACTCTTTCACCCAAAGAATATTCCATTGCTTGCAGAATGTTAAAATGCGTTGACTGGATAAACTTAAGAGATAACATATCACCAATCTCCTCCTGAATCTGTTTCTTTTGAGGTTATTTTTTGGGGAAGGTGATATAATCATAACAAGAAATCAGGATGCATTGAATTATATGTAATAAAAACATAATTAAATGTTTTAACCAGGAAAGGGACTTATTTTCTTAGATAGCAAGAGGACTGAGATTGGCAATTCAGTGCTGATTCAGGTGTTCAAGCAAACGGCATCTTTCAGTCTCCCTACTTTACCATTCTTGGTGTGCCATCACAAAATGGCTTCTGCCTGTCTGACCATGGCAGGTGGATTTTAGGCAGGAAAACAATGGGGTAGATTTATCAAGATAACAAAATCTTCCCCCAAATCCCAATAGGCTCCCACTTACATCTCATTAGACAGATTTATGTCACATGGCCACCTGTAACTACAAGAAGTACTGGGAAATGAAATGTTTTGTTTTTAGCTGTGGGTACTGCTGCCTCATTCTTTTAGTAATGAAGAAGGCAACAAGAAATATATATAATATCGGTTACTTAGACTGTCGGCAACACAAACTGTCTGTCGAACTACTCTGAAGTTTGACAGCACATAGGTTAAGCAACCAAACTCAAAAAAAAAAAAAAAAGACTGAAACTTCAATAAGGTTTTAGTTACAATTTATAGGTAATAAGGTATGTACATCCATAATTCCTTTAATAGTGAGGAGGATGACTATGGTCATTTCCCCATAGCTCAATGTTTTTAATCATACTGTACAGCAATACGTTTTCAAAATATTTTTAAAATACATTCGTTCTCCTCCATTTCTTCCATCACTCTCCTAAGATAGGCCTAAATTCAATAGTTTCCCACCCTTACAACTCCTACTCATTTCAAATTCACCTTCCAAATATCTTCTAGGAAGTTGAAAAACACAAATCTATGTGTTAGTCAAAGTTATGCTACCCATTTTTTTGTATAACTCCTCCATCAGAAAACAAGCCCTAGCTTATTCACTATCTGAACCAGGCTCTCCCTACCACTCCAGCCTGGATTCTTGTCTCCTCCTCCCACATATTTGACATTCACAAAATATCTTTAATAGTCATTCTACTCCATGGGATTTTTGCTGGGATTAAATAAGGTACACAGTCCAATATCTGGCATGCATTGTTACAATGATCCATGTCTTCCCAGTCTCTTCCCATGTAATGTTCCTGTGATCAAATCTCCCTTTCATATTTTCTCATGTTCATCAGATGAACTCTTTCATTAAGCAGTAACAAACAAAACTAAGAGGAAACAAAATTGACTTTGTCCGATACCACCACTTCAAAGATGCCTTTCCTGCCTTTTGTCTGTGCTTTCATAAGATTGTGTAACTATGTCCATCAAAGAATCCAGTTCCTCCTACTGAAAGTGTCTGTATGGATGTTTGTGCATTAAGCTAGCCTGTTGCTTGTGTTTCTTTGAACGACTGTATTATCAGTGTTAGTAGACTGACTGGCACATAGTAGGTGCTTCATAAATGTTGACAAAAGTAATTAAATTATATATACAAGCTCTTTAATTACAGAGAAGGATATCTCGTTTTTGTATTGTCAAAACCATTTCCTCTGTTAAACGTTTAAATTCACATGGAAATTAAATTTACCAATGAAGCAAGTTTTATCTCTTATAACACACTAAAGAAATTGCAAACCAAGAAAAACCAATTATTCATAACTTCTTTAAAAAATGCAATATATAATAATTTGAGGGAGAAATGACATTGGGAAGTAAATGTTTAAAAAAAACTAAAAAGTGCTAGACTGGACTGAAATGGAATAGTGTTTTGTTTTGTGTTTTTTGTTCCTTAAGCTTGCCCTCAGGCTTACAGAATATGATGTCTCCTCAGTTCTTATTTTGGTCTTGCAGGAGCTAACGAATGTTTCCAGACTTATATCTAGTTTTTATCACACTCCTATGAGTATATAGTCCTTATTATGCTTCTACAAAATATAACTTAATGTATTGTATGCATGGGGTGAGCTGAGGATTCCCATAATTCTCTTCAAATCTTAAAACTGAGAGAGAGCCTATGTGCCCTCCCACCCCATTTAGCAAATACAGAAATTGGAGCTAAAAGTGTTAAGTCACTTGCCCAAGATCACAAAGTACTAATGGCAGAGCTAGTACTAGAACTATGACATAAGACACAAATAACACTTTTTTGACAGGAACTCAGAAATAGATCCCAAATCCCATAGTGGAAGCTTTATTCTGTCAATTTGCCTATGCTGGAACTACATGTCCCACCATCCGCTTCTCTGTTATTTTCTAATCTGAGTTGGCAAAAACAGAAGTGCACAGAGGTTTGGAAGGCAGAAGCAAAGAAGCATTAAACTTTGAAAGTCACCATGATTTGATGTATGGAAAGGAGATCCACGGGGATAGCAGATCGCAACTTGTCCTCACTCGCTATTGCTTTCTCTCCAACTTCCCTTTCCACTGGCTAATCCTGCTGACCAACCCTGACCCCAGACCATAAAAAACAGTCTTCCACAAACCTGTCAACTCTTCCTTGTAGTCCCACTCTAGCAGCTGCTGTCCTTGGGTTTAGAAGGACTGCTAGTGACTTTTCTCTGATCCTCTAACTCATTACAGACCTTCATTTCCCAGTGACTCCTCTACCACTGTGGGTGCCAGTGTCCTACCATAAATTCCTTATTCCATGATGCTTATAGAACTTCTGCTTTCCTGGCTGAACTCTGCTATACACAGTTAACCCATTAATGCGCATATCTTGCATATCACCATTTTAAGAGAGAGAGAGAAAACAAAAAGATATTGCTAAGTTGACATTTAGAAAGTATTAATTACAAAGCAAGAAACTGATCACATAAATTATTATATAGATTTACATATAAAATCAAGCTTTAGTTCTCAAATAGAAGTTTTTGTACAATGATCACCTATGATAAGATTTAATTTTTTTAAACTTTAATTTTTTATGTTTATTTATTTATTTTGAGAGAGAGAGAGAGAGAGAGAGAGCACAAGCAAGGAAGGGGTAAAGAGAGAGCAAAAGAAAGAATCCCAAGCAGGCTCCATGCTGTCAGCGCAGAACCTGATGCGAGGTTCTATCCCACAAACTTGTGAGAACATAACCTGAGCCTAAATCAAGAGCTGGATGCTTAACCAACAGAGCCACCCAAGTGCCCCTAAAAAAGGTGTTTTTTAAATGCTTATTTACTTTGAAAGAGCACACATGTGAATAAGGGAGAAGCAGAGAGACAGGGAAACAGAGAATCTCAAGCAGGCTCTGCACTGTCAGCCCAGAGCCCAACCCAGGGCTTGAAACAATGAACTGGTCAGAACATGACCTGAGCTGAAACCAAGAGTCAGATGCTGAAACCAAGAGTCAGATGTTCAACCAACTAAGCCAACCAGGAGCCACTGATGAGCAAAGCACACAAAGATTAGACCTGTTATTACATAAACACATTGATATAGTAAAATATCTAAGAAGGACTACAACAAAGAAGCCTCTTTAACCTGGTATTTTCCAACCTTATTTGTCAACAAAAAGATGTGTTTTTTTGTTTTGTTTTGTTTTGTTTTGTTTTTTTTATCAAGTGTGGACTATTAGTATTAATCAAACCAGTTTCCCAAACCACACTTTACTAGTTCAGGGAAAATAGCATTTTTTAAAATAGTAAGATTTTAAATTATAACTTAAAGAAATTATGTATTCTATCCCTTAGCATGAATAATACAAACGAATTCCACTGGATTTTAATTGTAAAAATACTAGTAAGAAAGGCCTTGAAGGCCTTGTCCAGTTCTCGCCCACATAAACATGTTTTTTAATGGACTCAGTGAACAATGACCCATTGGTTGGCTGAATAAGTGGAAGAATGAATAAAGAACATCTCTATCCTGCAATTATTAGTACACAGCAGGATTACTGCTATTGAAAATGAGTCTGGTTCTCCTACCTCTTTCTATTATGTGCTGCCAATCCACACTCAGCCAGGCTGTTTCTGAAAAATGTTGGTATGAATACACCCTTCAATATTTCTTCCACACTGACTGTAAATATAATCTAGGCATAAATCATCAAAAGTAAATACCAGTGAACACTTTAATCCTTTATAATAAATCAGGGAAATGGGGAGTCTATGCCTGATGATGAAGTTTTAGTGTAGGTCAAACCTGTGGTTTGCTGAGGAGGCAGCATTTGAGAAAACAGGGAGAATTTAGTTAAAGAATCAGAGTTTGACTATTGGGTAGGAATTGTTTCATCTATCTCTCTTGGTTATTCAGTAGCTCTGTTGTTTTATTTAAGTAAGCCAAATCAAATAGGAGCAAGTATTTTTTTCTGAATGCCTACCATCCCAAGGGGCTGAGCTAGATGCTACATAAGATAGAAAACTGAATCAGAAAAATCTTTGGCCCCCAAATAATTTCTACACAGTAAGGTAGAAAAGATACATATGTCAACAATTTTAACACAAGGTAGAATCTGGTAAATATCACAGGTGAAGTATAGATTAAAGTTCTACCAAAGTTAAGAAGAGAAAGCAATTACTTCCAGATGGAGAGAACAGGAAAACCTTCTCAAAGTTGGTGGCACTTGAGCCAAATCTTGAAGAAAAGATCAGACTGAAAATTCTGAAAGATAGATTAATGAAACTAAGGAAGGCAAAGACATGGACATAGTATTACCAGATAAATCCAGAATGCTTAGATAAATTGAGATTTCAAATAAAAAAATCAATATAAGAATGCATCACACACTATTTAGGACATACCTATACCAAAAAATTATTTGTTGTTTATCTACAATTCAAATTTAACTGAGGTTCCTTGCATTTCTATCTGTTACATTTAGCAACTCTACCTGGAGAGAAAAATACATAGGATATGCTGGGAAAAGAGTGTTGTTTTGTTGGTGGATTAAATTGTGCCCCTCAAGTTGATATGCTGAAATCCTAGCCCCCAACAGCTCAGATTGTAACCCTATTTGAAAATAGTCTTTACGGGATATCAGGTTAAAATAAGGCCATTAGAGTGGGTCTCTAATCCAATATGACTGATGTCTTTTTAAAGAGGGAAATTTAGACATAGCAATGGACACACATTAAAGGAAGATAATGTGAAGATGGAAAAAGAGATTGAAATTATGTTTCCACACCTAAGGAATGTCTTGGGCTACCAGAAGCTGGAAAAGCAAGTCAGAGTTTCTCCCATGGGTTTTAAAGTGATCATGGCCCTGTTACCTGCTTGATTTTGGAATTCTAGCCTCCAGAACTATGAGACAATAATTTCTGTTGTTCTAAGCCACTTTGTTTGTGGTACTTTGTTACAGAAGCCTTAGGAATGCAGTTGGCTATAGCCAAAGGTAATTTCCAAAGGGTAAAGGTAGGAATTCTGTCAGCTAAGGTAAGACTATAGGGGGCCTGGAATCCCCAGGAAAAAGAGTCTAATCTCCGTCTGCTTCCTGTGCATTCTAAAATGGGTGGCTCAGTCAGTTAAGCATCTGACTCTTGGTTTTGGCTCAGGTCATGATCTCAGGGTTCATGATTTCAAGCCCTGCATTAGGCTCCGTGCTGCCTGTGCAGAGACTGCTTGGCAGTCTCTCTCTCTCTCTCTCTCTCTCTCTCTCTCTCTCTCTCTCTCCCTCTCTCTGCCCCTCCTCTGCTTGTGCACATGTGAGTTTAAATAAACTTTAAAAAATAAATAAATAAGCAAATAAATAAAATGTAAAAAACAAAAGAAACAAACTTAGACTGGTTTCTGTAGCATGACCATAAGGAAAGTTAAGCAATGGCTCAAACATATCTTATCTCCTAGAACATTCATTTTATTTTTTTTCTGGAAACAAAACAACACAAAAGAATATATTATGAAGCAAAACACAAAATTTATACAAATGTTTAGGTCAGAATAAGACTATAAACTCTTTGAAATAAATTTCAAGTTCTTTGCCCCTGCTTCTGTTTAGGGCCTCAAATCCTCAGAAATAACATTTTTATTCCTTTTTCACCTGAAACACATTGGTGAAAAAGTTTGAAAACAATATTTAATAGTGAAGAGCCACACAAGTTTTAAAACAGATAATCTGTAAGCAGCCGACTTCGGCTCAGGTCATGATCTCACAGTCAGTGAGTTCGAGCCCCGTGTCGGGCTCTGTGCTGACAGTTCAGAGCCTGGAGCCTGTTTCAGATTCTGTGTCTCCCTCTCTCTGACCCTCCCCCATTCATGCTCTGTCTCTCTCTGTCTCAAAAATAAATAAACGTTAAAAAAAAATTTAAAACAGATAATCTGAAAAAAATTTTAGGTAAGACAAAACAGTACAAAATAATATATCTCTGTACTCAAGGTGTTTGCAATCAAATTGTATAAAAAGGTCACAAAAAGGAAATGTAGAGTTAAGTAATTATCAATTTGAGGTAATAAAAGAAATGTTAAACTAATTCACTATAAATTAACCAAATATTTTTTTTCTCTAGGATATTCAGTAATACTATAATGATCAGAGAAAGAATGAGAAGGCATACTTTTTAGCTGGTTCCAGAAAGAGAGAATAGATTTGGAAATGTGTAAATTCATTTCATTATTATTTTGAATTAAGCTACATAAAATTTCACTCAATAGTTTTTTAAATCTGCAACTACCCGTTAGTGCTTCAAAACAAGAAAACATATTTAATAATGGTTTCTGTAATTTTGATAATTCTGATAATGTGCTCTCACCAAAGGATGATGTACAAAACCTGCTCAGTATATTCTTCAGCTCTGTATTCAAAACATTCTTAGTTATGGGGAAAACACCCCTTAAGAAACAGTTTTCAAGTAATAATGATGGCCGGTTGCTTAGATGAGCATCTTTGCCATGAAGACTGAGAGTTTTCTAGCGTAGGTGTATGATATCATCCAGTTTCCAAGACCCTGGACAGGTGACACTTAAATGAATCTCTTCACTCCCACTCCCAAAACTGAAAAAAATTAGTAACACCTCAAAGAAAATTTGGTTAAAGGATCTACTGTGACTGAATAGCATTTAATCACACACACAACAAAAATATTTCTGTGAAGAATTTACATTCTATTTTGCACCAAAACTTAGGTATGGAAGCAGCCTAACTATCCTTGGATTGATGAATGGATAAAGATGTAACACGCACACGCGCACGCGCACACACACACACACACACACACACACACACACTGAAATATTATCTGGCCACTAAAGGGAATGAAATTTTGCCATTGTAATGACATGGATGGAGTTAGAGAGTACAATGCTGACCAAAATAAGGCAGTCAGAGAAAGACAAATACCATATGATTTCACTCACATGTGGAATTTAAGAAATAAGACAAAGGAGCAAAGTGGGGGTGGGGGAAGGAGAGAGCAAGACAAATCAAGACACAGACTCTTAATGACAGAGAACAAACTGATGATTACCAGTGGGGAGGTGGGTGGGGGGATAGGTGGAATAAGTGATGGGGATTAAGGAATATACTTGTGATGAGCACTGTGTGATGCGTGGAATTATTGAATCACTATATTGTACGCCTGAATCTAATATAACACTGTATGTTAAGTAACTGGAATTAAAATAAAAACTTAAAAGCCAAAGAAAAAAAGGAGGAAAGAAAGACAATAGAAAAAATAAAACTAAGAGCTAGTTCTTTGAAAAAACAAAAAAATTGACAAAACTTTATCTAGACTCATCAAGAAGAATAGAGAGAGGGGTGCCTGGGTGGCTCAGTTGGTTAAGTGTCTGACTTCAGCTCAGGTCTTGATCTCATGATTCATGAGTCAAGCCCTGCTTTAGGCTCTGTACTGACATCTCAGAACCTGGAGCCTGAGTCAGATTCTGTCTCCCTCTCTCTCTGCCCCTCCCCTGCTCACATTCTCTCTCTCTCTCTCTCTCTCTCTCTCTCTCTCTCTCTCAAAAATAAATATTAATTATTTTTTTAATGAGAAGAAAGAATGAGAGGACTCAAGTAAAATCAGAAATGAGAGAGAAGTTACAACTGATACCACAGAAATACAAATGATCATAAGAGACTACTATGAACAATTATACACCAACAAATTGAACAATCTAGAAGAAATTGATAAATTCCTAGAAATTTACAATCTTCTAAGATCAAATCATGAAGAAATAGAAAATCTGAATAGTCCTATTATTAATAAGAACACTGAATCAGTAATCAAAAAACTCCCAACAAACAAAAGCCCAGGACCAGTAGCCTTCACGAATAAATTCTACCAAACATTTAAAGAAGATTTAATACCTATTCTTCCCAAACTATTCCAAAAAACTGAAGAGGAGGGAAAGCTTCCAAACTTATTCTAGGAGTCCAGCATTACCCTGGTTTTAAAACCACACAAGGATGGTACAAAAAGAGAAAATTACAAGCTACTATTTCTGATAAACATAGATGGAAAAATCTTCAACAAAATATTAGCAAACTGAATTCAACCAAACGTTAAAAGGATCATACACCATGATCAAGTGGGATTTATTCCAGGGATGCAAGAATGGTCTAATATCCACAAATCAATCAACATGATACACCACATTAACAAAATGAAAAATTAAAATCATATAATCATTTCAATAGTACAGAAAAAGCATCTGACAAAATTCAACATCCATATAATAAAAACTCTCAATAAAGTGGGTGCAGAGGGAACATACCTCAACATAATAAAGACCACATATGACAAACCCAATATTATACTCAAAGGTGAAAAGCTGATCAAGAGCAAGACTTTTATTCAACATAGTATTGGAAGTGGTAGCCACAGCAATTAGGCAAGAAAAAGGACAAAAGGCATACAAATTAGAAAGGAAGAGGTAAAACTATTTGGATAACATACTACATATGGAAAACACTTTAAGACTCCACCAAAAACCTTTTAGAACTAGTATACAAATTCAGTTATAGCTGAAGTTATAGCATACAAAATTAATATAAAAGTCTGTTTTATTTTATTTTTATTACAAAAATCTTCATTTGTATACATTAATAACAAACTATCAGAAAGAGAAATCAAGAAAACAATCCCAATTACAATTTCATCAAAAAGAATAAAATATCCAGAAATAACCTTAAGCCAGGATGGGAAAGAGCTACACACTAAAACCTATAAGGCACTAACAAAAGAAATTAATGATGACACGAATAAATGGAAAGATACAACATGCTCATGGATTGAAAGAATCAATATTGTTAAAATGTCCAAAAAACCCAAAGCAATCTACAGATTCAGTGCAATTCCTATCAATTCCAATAGCATTTTTCATAAAAATAGAGTAAATTATACTAAAATTTGTATGGAAACACAAAATACCCCAAATAGCCAAAATAATCCTGAGAAAGAACAAAGCTATAAACATCACACTCCCTGATTTCAAACTATTGTTGATCTTTGAACAGGTAGGCTAACAGTAGGCTAACAGTAAAATTTTAAAGGGGTCAAAAGTTATACAAGGAGTTTCTACTGCACAGGAGGTCAGAACCCCTAACACTCACATTGTTCATGAGTCAACTGTATACTACAAAGCCATAGCAATCAAAACAGTATGCTATTATAAAAATATATACATATAGATCAATGGAACAGATTAGAAAGTCCAGAAATAAAAGCACACATGTATGGTCAACTAATTTATGACAAAGGAGATGAGAATATACAATGGGGAAAGGAGAGTACCTTCAATAATTGGTGTTGGAAAAACTGCACAGTTACATACAAAAGAATGAAATTGGACCACTGTCTTATACCATATACAAAAATTAACTAAAAATAGATTTAAGACTTGAATATAACACCTAAAACCATAAAACTCCTAGAAGAAAACATTTGTGGGAAGCTCCCTGACATTGGTCTGACTGGCATTTTCTTGAATCTGTCTCTAAAGGCAAGGGAAACAAAAGCAAAAATAAACATATGGGAAGTGAAGGAAACAATCAGCAAAACACAAAGTCAACCTACTGAACAGGAGCAGATATTTGCAAATTATATACCCAATAGGGCAATAAGGGGTTGGTTAACATCCAAAATATATAAAGAATCCATACAACTAAGCAACAACAACAACAACAACCAATCTGATTGAGAAATGGGCAGAGCACCTGAATAGGCTTTTTTCCAAAGAAGATATACAGATGGTCAACAGGCACATGAAAGGATGCTCAACATCACTAATCATCAAGGCAATCAAAACTACAATGAGGTATTATCCTACATTTGTCAGGCTGGCTATTATCAAAATGACAAGGAACAAGTGGTGGTAATGGCATGGAGATGTTTCTTTCACTGTGTTCCACAAAACACTGGTCTCCTGTGATGCTTCGATGCAAAATGGGTTCAGAGATCAAATATTTTTTATTCATATTTTCAAGTTTCTCTACAAGGAAGGAACTTCCCAATCAATATCAAAAGAAATTCTTTAGTTGCAGATAGAGGAATAGGTTAGGAAGTAGCTGTCTTTGAATGTTGGGCAAATGTAACCAAACATCTCAGAACTGATCATAGGCATTTCAAAGCTAGGAAGAATTGGTGTGACTGATTCACAAGTTCTGAAGGGTATCTGTAAGGTTAGATATCAAAAGGTACTAGCTGCCTTTGAAGAGAAGCTATTTAACTTCCAGCAATATGTAATTAAATTAAGGAGGAGAATGAAAGCAAAAGTGTACTGAAATAAAAAATGCAGAACCAAATCCAAGAATTCTTTAGTGTAAGCCTGGATTATATTGTTAGTTCTACGGATGGTACAAATACAAGTTAAAATAATGAAGAACAGCATGTCATCATGATGTTATACATTAACTAGAGACCAGAAGTGTTTCAGAAGAAACTTCAGATGCTGTGTGTGAAAAAAATCTTAGCCTCAAACCAACAAAAAAATGAGGCATGCAGTGATAAATGTATGCTATAGTCATTTAGTTTTTAAAAAACTATGTGTACATTGAATGGAACAGAATTTTTTTCTTTCTGTTTTTCTTTTAAATCTCTTCTCCCAAAGCTGTTTTTAAATTGATGATGTCTTAAACTGTACTGGCCTCCTGAATACTATCATTCTCTATGTTCCTCAAGACTCCCAGCCATGCTCTGCTCAGAGGCTTAGCAGTTGCTGTAAGTAATATCCATGTGGAACACTGGAGTGTCTGACAGGCACAGGACTTGCCCCTTTTGCTCTATGGAGTGTTCCTTAACCATACTGTTTAAAAGTGCAATTGTTCACCTTTGCCTCAGCACTCCCTAGGCGTATTCCCTGCTTTACTATTTTTCATAGCACTTCACTATCTGACTGTTACTTACTTATTTGTTGACTATCTCTTCCTACTACAAATTAGGCAGATATTTTTTTTTCTTCTCACTTTACTCTTGTATCTCCAATCCTTATAATAGTGTCTAATACATGCTTCTTGAGGTCAACAAATATTTGTTGAATAAATAAATAAGTAAATAAGTGAATCTTGAAATCAATGATATCTATAAGATGAGGTAATAAAATAGATTAGCCACCTAGAAATTCACAAGGCTCACCAGCAAATTAAATTCTCTGAAGCAATGCTATTTTTAAAAAGCTATTTAGGGGTGCCTGTGTGGCTCAGTTGGTCAAGTGTCTGACTTCAGTTCAGGTCATGATCTCATGGTATGTGAGTTCGAGCCACCCAGCAGGCTCTGTGCTGACAGCTCAGAGCCTGGAGCCTGCTTCGGATTCTGTCTCCCTCTCTCTATGCCCCGCTCCCACTCACGCTCTGTCTCTCTCAAAAATGAATAAACATTAAAAAAAATTTAAAGCTGCTTCATTTTCATGAAACATTTTCATGTTTCATTTTCATGTTTCCCTAAGTTTATGGATAGTGGTACCTTTTTCCACATGTAACACTAAAATATAATAGAATTAATATTCTTTATAAAAACATTTTGGGAAGGAGGAGACACTTTAAAAGCTGATCAAATTCTGTAAATAATTTTTTAGAAATATTGTACCCTTCGGTTCCTTTTACTTTTTTTTCCCTTTCCCTCTTCCTCTTGTTACTTTCTTCTTTACATGCTTCTTTGTGTTTCTAATATAATAGAGTATTACTCAAAAACATAGGAGTCATAGAATCTGGCACTCAGTATACAAGATGCAAATCGTAAATAAATTTAAGCTGATTTTGAAAGCATGTTAAAAAAACTTACATTAACACTGATACACACAGAAAATTTCCATGCTAAGCATATTTTATGCTAAATCTTATAATTCAGTCAAGCTTTACCAGGAAAATAGAAACCATTTCAGGTTTTTATAATGGAGAACACTTAATGCAAGAAATTGGTTACACAGGTGGAAATGGAAAAGGCTGAAAAAGCAAACAAGAGACAGCGAGGCAGCCCAGAGCTGAGTGACACCAAGAAGTCCTTGCAACACGGTGGCTTAGGGGTCCAGAAGGAGGTAAACCCCCAGAGCCCAGTAGTCAAGAATGCTAGCAGAAGAGGGGACCACACAGAGGAGATTTAGCCAGTGGCCAATACACTGCCCAGAGAGGAGGTAGGGGAATACTCCAGCTTCTTCCTCCTTCCCACACTTTGAATTCCTCCAACTGTGTCCCATTAGCTGAGTCTGTTGACATGGGAGCCTGGGAAATTCGGCCTGCAGGAGTCCGTCCCTCCATGATACAGAAAAGAATATGAAGAGTGGTGAGAGGCAAATAGTCCCAGCACTGGCTCAGCTTACACAGGCCATTTAGTATAACCAACACATGAGCACTTGCCTTGATTTTCTGTTATGACAGTAAGTCTAACCAAAGACTAAAAACACAAGGAAAATCATGTTAAATTCAACTCACTCCCGAAGTCATATGATTGGTCTTAATATTCAGTTATGAGTATGTCAGCATACCCTTGCAATCAAGTAGATATAAATTATCAATTGCACTAATGGAAACAATTATTGGGAAAACTGTTTTAATCACATATGACAACACAACTAATTTTCTACCAGATATTAAATTTAATGTTCCATACCTGTTTTTTTAAAAAGCTAGGATCCAATACTGTCATAATAGCTACCACCTCAATAAATTTTAGTTTCTTTCTATAACAGATTATTACTTTCAATCACTGTGGCAATACAATATATTAAATAATGTTTTTCTTTACTTCGAACTGGCTAAAAGTGCTTCACGTGGAATCCTCAAGAACCACATGTAACCCACTGCAACAGACCATGCAATAGACCATGAGCTTGTAATAGACTGGAGCAAAATTACTCAAATATAGCAATTGAAAAAATCTGCTAAGAGCAGCAAACTGAAAACCATTTTATTTAAAAACATTCTAGATGTAGATATTTTACTTAGAAAAAAGGAAATGCCCTCTCTGAAAAATAGCAAGCAGTCATCTTGAACATAGCAATAAAAGATTAAGGTGGCCTTCATGCTGTGGCTGTTGCTTTCAAGAAAATTATTATGTAGTCTATGGGTAGAACTACAAACCATCACAGCAAAGAATGGTTATAATTATTATCCAGAGTGATCACAGCTTCATTGCATTCATGAAAGTAAAGCACATGTATTTCCAAAAGAGATTCAACATGGCTTGAAATGCATGTACAGTATAATAAAATTGAACCATTAGTCCAGAGTAAAGATAAGTTAATAATAAAAGGATGAAAAAGA
This sequence comes from Prionailurus bengalensis, assembly GCF_016509475.1. NCBI lineage: Eukaryota > Metazoa > Chordata > Mammalia > Carnivora > Felidae > Prionailurus > Prionailurus bengalensis. The sequence goes on along the minus strand of NC_057350.1, from coordinate 90,729,098 downwards.
AAACTATTTCATAAAATTCTTGCTGAAGACAATAATACTTGAGCTTCCTAGGAGCTGAAACAAAGAAGAAAATGTTGGGTTTTGTAGCTCTCAATGTCAAATAAAAGGAAATGTATATAACGCAGATGGAAAGTACTATATAGGTTCAGTCTTTCCCAGGTAAAACAGTGACAGCATCACAATGAACTCGAATGAAAAGTTGGCCTGATCTCAATCAAAGTGCTAAAAGGCTCATCCAATAAATTCAAGGGATATTGATCTGATTTCTTACTTAAAGATTCAGTGATTCTTGTCTAAGCATTAATCATCATAATCTTATCAAATTCCCATTTTAATTCATTCCCTGTGGCTTTTGTTAAATTTCTGATTGTATGCGTAGATTTTTTTCTCAAAATTATGTTATTGCTTCTAGGAGAACAAAATGATTATTTGGGGGTCTTCAGAAAGCTGTCATGACAACGCCTTTGGTAAAAAATCTGGCTGTACATGATTAGAAACAACTTTATAATTCAAGAATTTTAAATGGATAACTTTGTATTGGAAAACAGAATTGGAATTCCCCATCATTTTGGTACCTAGTTTAATTTTGGTGGAATGAGCCTTTGTAAGACTAAACATGGAAACAGACCACTATTGCCATCTCCTGGCAAGTAAACCACATGACCACAGTTTAACTCTTTTTGAAGAGCCATATATTGTGGGAAGGCAAGAAGATTATCCCCATAAATAGGCAATAAAGTATCGAGTATTTATTGTAAGACCATCATTGGGTTTTTATTCTTTATTCCTATAAGACCTTTACAAAATCCATTAAAGTTGATAAATAGTAGCATTTGTTTTATGAGCTCTTTATGTTGAACAAAAATTCCGCTTGTTATGACTTTTTAAATTAAATGCATATGATGGATCTACCTGTGATTGAAACAAATATTAAAGCTGCTTCAAAAAGGAAACCGAGAAAATGTTTGCGATGCACTGGGGAAAGGGAGCCAGGATTGTACCACTGCATGCAGCCAAGAAAGTGACAGGTAGCTTTCTACCATATAATAAAGCTGATGGAATGGATAACAGCTCTGACAGCATTAATCCATCTTTCTGCTGTGGGGGCTTTCACAAGAGATGAATGATACTCCCCCCTCCAACTAGCCCTGTCATCTCGCTGTGTTTCTCTTTAATTTCTCTCCCTTGCTATTGTTCTCTTTTATAATCAGCTGTTGCTGTTGCTTTGAACCCCCTTCCCTCCTCACATCTGGACATCAAATCATCAGCTGCATCTGAGCCTGGTTCATATACTCCCTGCCTGAGATGCCAGCTGAGCCATTTATGAGCTCAATGGCACTGAAGTCTGCAAGCTGTACTCCAGGGTGCCATCCTGTCCTATAGATTCCAAACTCATGCTGCAGCTGAGTGAAAAAGGAGAATGAGATATGGCTTCAAGTCATTACCCTACAGATCAGAATGTCACATTCCACATGATTCTGAGGGCTTGACACGTTGTCTTCTAAAACTAATCATTTCTTCAAGGATAAACATGAGAACCAACCTTCCCAAGATGGGTACAAAGCACTGAGACAACTGACATTGTTTTTATTTTGTTTTGTTTTAAAAAAAGCTCCTATCACGTCATTCTTTGAAAAATGAAAACAAATCCATTGTTGTTTTATCACATTTTATTATAAATTTTATGCAATGTAAATTCCATTCCCTACTTACCAGCTCAAGATCACTAAGCTTTTTACAGTATGGTAAAAGAGGAATGGATGTTTGAGAAATCAGCTTGGATGTGAGTTCTGAAGCATGAAATCACTCCAGTTAAGTAGCTTGGTGGTCCTCTGTTAAAGTTTCACATGGCCTGCCTGTCAAGTCCCTAGCTAAGCTAATTTCCTGAAGAACTAAGCTGAGAGAATAAGAGGGGTTGATCTTCTATACCTATACTTGCATCATCTGATGAAGCCAGAGTATAGAGGGCTGATCACAGGGAACAACCTTTGAGAAATGCTTCTATTCCAATTGACCACTAACTCAGGGAACATTCTCTTTTAAAGTGAATCTCAGGTAAATCTACAAGAAAACCATCACAGATTAAAAAAAAAAAAAAAAGAATCTGGAAAGGAGCAAAGGAAGTTAATGTAAAGTTCAGAGTAAAAATAAGTCAAAAATCATAAAACGAGAAAATCCAGATAGGTATTTAAATAAACATAGTTGAAGTAACAATAGCATTAAAAGTTCACATACATGGTGCTATGTGCCAGAAATGGCTCTAGTCACTTTACATCATTCATGTACATAAAATTCATTCATTCATTCAGTCCTCACCATAATCCTTTTATCTCCAAGTAACAGGTAAGGAAACTGAGCACAGAGATTTGGAAACAAACAAGGTCAAGGAACTTAGGAAGTGTGGACTGGAGTCCAACAGGGGTGGTCTAGCTCTTTTTTTTTTTTTTAATATTTATTTATTTTTGAGAGAGACAGTGAGACAGCGTGAGCGGGGAAGGTCCAGAGAGAGGGAGACACAGAATCCACAGAATCGGAAGCAAGCTCCAGGCTCTGAGCTGTCATCACAGAACCCGACGCAGGGCTCGAACCACGAACTGTGAGAACGTGACCTGAGCCGAAGTTGGATGCTAACCGACTGAGCCACCCAGGCGCACCTAGGGTGGTCTAGCTCTTAACCACTGTGTTCTCCTACCGTTACTAAATTTATTTATATCTATGTCCATCTCTTAGCAACTGCAAAATTCTCTCTCCCCCTCCCTCCCTTTATCGTATGTTTAACTATTACAATAAATGGAGTATAAACTAATTTTCCCATTTTACAGAATGGTTATCAAAAACTGTCTAAAGTCAGGGAACTGCTAAGTGACACAGCTAGAATGTAAAGCTAAATCCCACCTTCTTCCCTCCAAATCCCACTGTGTCCCAGGGTGTGATGGCTATGAAAACGCACTGCCCACCCTGCTGCTGCAGGGACATGGCTTTCTGACAGCCTCAGCTATCTGTCCTCTGGACCCACCACGACATTTGCAGGATGATGGTCAGGTGTCCTGAAATAAGACTATTCTATTGTGAGACATGGGTTGAAAGCCCATACTCTGGTTGCAATTTTCTTTTTTTTTTTTAATTTTTGTTATTTTTGGTTTTTTTATTTTTTATATGTAATTTATTGTCAAATTGAATTCCATACAACACCCAGTGCTCATCCCAACAGGTGCCCTCCTCAATGCCCATCACCCATTTTCCCCTCTCCCCCACCCCTCATTCGCCCTCAGTTTGTTCTCTGTATTTAAGAGTCTCTTATGGTTTGCCTCCCTCTCTCTCTATTTGTAACTATTTTCTCCCCTTCCCCTCCCCTCTGGTCTTCTGTTGAGTTTCTCAGGATCCACAAATGAGTGAAAACATATGGTATCTGTCTTTCTCTGCCTGACTTATTTCACTTAGCATAACACCCTCCAGTTCCATCTACATTGCTACAAAAGGCCAGATTTCATTCTTTCTCATTTCCAAGTAGTATTCCATTGTATATATAAACCACATATTCTTTATCGATTCATCAGTTGATGGAAATTTAGGCTTTTTCCATAATCTGGCTATTGTTGAAAGTGCTGCTATAAACATTGGGGTACATGTGCCCCTACACATCAGCACTCCTGCATCCCTTGGGTAAATTCCTAGCAGTGCTATTGCTGGGTCATAGGGTAAATCTATTTTTAATTTTTTGAGAAACCTCCACACTGTTTTCCAGAGTGGCTACACCAGTTTGCATTCCCACCAACAGTGCAAGAGGGTTCCCATTTCTCCACATCCTCGCCAGCATCTATAGTCTCCTGATTTGTTCATTTTGGCCACTCTGACTGGCGTGAGGTGATATCTGAGTGTGGTTTTGATTTGTACTTCCCTGATGAGAAGTGATGTTGAGCATCATTTCATGTGTCTGCTGGCCATCTGGATGTCTTCTTTGGAAAAGTGTCTATTCATGCCTTCTTCCCATTTCTTCACTGGATTATTTGTTTCTCGTGTGTGGAGTTTGGTGAGTTCTTTATAGATTTTGGATACTAGCTGTTTATCTGATATGTCATTTGCAACTATCTTCTCCCATTCTGTCGGTTGCCTTTTAGTTTTGTTGATTGTTTCCTTTGCAGTGTAGAAGGTTTTTACCTTGACGAGGTCCCAATAGTTAATTTTTGCTTTTAATTCCCTTACTTTTGGAGATGTGTCAAGTAAGAAATTGCTGCGGCTGAGGTCAGAGGAGTCTTTTCCTGCTTTCTCCTCTAGGGTTTTGATGGTTTCCTGTCTCATTTAGGTCCTTTATCCATTGTGAGTTTATTTTTGTGAACGGTGTAAGAAAGTGGTCTAGTTTCATTCTTCTGCATGTTGCTGTCCAGTTCTCCCAGCACCATTTGTTAAAGAGACTGCCTTTTTTTCCATTGGATATTCTTTCCTGCTTTGTCGAAGATTAGTTAGCCATACTTTTGTGGGTCCAATTCTGGAGTCTCTCTTCTATTCCATTGGTCTATGTGTCTGTTTTTGTGCCAATACCATGCTATCTTGATGATTACAGCTTTGTACTAGAGGCTAAAGTCTGGGATTGTGATGCCTCCCGCTTTGGTTTTCTTCTTCAATATTACTTTGGCTATTCAGAGTCTTTTGTGGTTCCATACAAATTTTAGGATTGTTCTAGCTTTGAGAAGAATGCTGGTGCAATTTTGATTGGGATTGCATAGAATGTGTAGATTGCTTTGGGTAGTACTGACATTTTAACAATATTTATTCTTCCAATCCATAAGCATAGATGTTTTTCCATTTCTTTGTGTCTTCTTCAATTTCCTTCATAAGCTTTCTATAGTTTTCAGCATACAGATCTTGTATATCTTTGGTTAGGTTTATTCCTAGGTATTTTATGATTCTTGGTGCAATTGTGAATGGGATCAGTTTCTTTATTTGTTTTTCTGTTGCTTCATTATTAGTGTATAAAAATAAAACTGACTTCTGTACATTAATTTTGTATCCTGCGACTTTGCTGAATTCATGTATCAGTTCTAGCAGACTTTTGGTGGAGTCTATCGGGTTTTCTATGTATAGTACCATGTCATCTGCAAAAAGTGAAAGCTTAACTTCATCTTTGCCAATTTTGATGCCTTTGATTTCATTCTGTTGTCTGATTGCTGATGCTAGAACTTCCAACACTATGTTAAACAACAGCAGTGAGAGTGGACATCCCTGTCGTGTTCCTGATCTCAGGGGAAAAGCTCTCAGTTTTTCCTCATTGAGGATGATATTAGCTGTGGGCTTTTCATAAATGGCTTTTATGATGTTTAACTATGTTCCTTCTATCCCGACTTTCCTGAGGGTTTTTATTAAGAAAGGATGCTGAATTTTGTCAAATGCTTTTTCTGCATAGATTGACAGGATCATATGGTTCTTATCTTTTCTTTTATTCATGTGATGTATCACATTGATTGATTTGTGAATATTGAGCCAGCCCTGCAGCCCAGGAATGAATCCCACTTGATCATGGTGAATAATTCTTTTTATATGCTGTTGAATTCGATTTGCTAGTATCTTGTTGAGAATTTTTGCATCCATATTCATCAGGGATATTGGCCTCTAGGTCTCTTTTTTTGCTGGGTCTCTGGTTTTTTAATTTTTAAAGTTTATTTGCCTATTTTGAGAAAGAGAGAGAATGACAGAGAACAGGTAGGGGAGGGGCAGACAGAGAGGAAGAGAGAATCCAAGGCAGGCTCCCCATTGTCAGTGCAGAGCCTGATGAGGGGCTCAAACTCCCAAACCATGAGGTCATGACCTGAGCCCAAATCAGATGCTTAACTGACTGAGCCACTCAGGCGCTCCCTGGTTGCAATTTTCATAGAATAGTCTTAGCACTTTCCTAGCCAGTATTCCTTCCGTTACAAGGGTCAGATCCACATTGTGGTCTGTTTCTGTCTTCCACCCCCCTTTATCTTTCCTAAGCATTTTACCTAATAAATCTCTTGCATATCTAATCCCATGTTGAGCTCTGCATCTTCCAATAATGCAAATTAACACACAGGCCAAAATCATATCTTTAGAAACTCATTTAACTAGATATACAAAAAATATATATCTGTGGTTTTAGTTTATATGTAACTATTTTGTTTTTTTACTTATATTGGATTCAATAAATCACAGGGAGAAAGTAAAAATGATAAAATGGAGCAAACACAAGTAACAAAGCAACAGAAATAACTAAGCCCTGTCCTATTATACATCACTAGACCTAAAACATACATGACAGAGTTTCTCTGGGATAAAAATAAACAAGAGGCCATAATACAAGGGCTCACTACCATAACAACCGTCTCAAAATTGAATTGATCAGGAGTCTCCAGGAGAACTTTGTATATTCCTATCAATCTTTAAGTGATATCTTAGACTTCAAAGGCTACTAAAATCCTTTCTCAGATGAAAAAAAAAGTTCCCTGACTTTACACATCTCAGTATCCTGTAAGCTGGCTTAAATTGTAACTAGAAACATTTTTTCTCATGTATTCTCATATTTATTCTATGATTTATGATGACTCTGAGCTCTTTAGTTGTTCCTATTTATATCTCTCAAAACCTGTTCTCTTTTTGATGATCTATTCTCCTAATAGCCAAAGATCTCATCTTGAATTTCCTTTCAGAATTACATGATCTTGTAACCCTAGTGGCAATTTCAGCTCCCAACACCCAGATATTTAGCACATGGGGTAATGCCAAGGCTATAAATATGTGCTTTGTGAAGTGGTAACATTGAGCTGATGAGTCACACTGGGAGTCATGGAATGTAAGAGGCTCTTGTGAGGCTTCGACAGCCTTGATCACGACCAATATACAAAGTATTTAAAATCAATATGACATGTTTATTAATCAACACAATTATACGTGAGTAGGATTCAACTTTGACTAAACTGTCATTAAGATGTGACTACATCATTATTCCAGTTAGGAACTGGGCCCCTGTGACAATGGAATGGAATGCTCTAATACATCTGCACTCTGTTTCAATGACCTAAATGGCAATAAATCATTGGCTAAGTAATTGCAAAACCAAATTACATAGTACTGAAGAAAAATACATATACAAGGAAATAAACAAAATCTTATTTTGTTAAAAAAATTACCCTGTCTAATTCAGACTAATGAATTCATCTCATACTTGTGTAATGATACTACAGATAATGGAAAACTAATACACAATGATAAAGCATGGAAATGGTAGGATATGACCTGGGATAAGGTAGGACTCTAAGGTAAAGCACAGTATAGTGTAGAGTAGTATTTCTAGACTGCCATACATCATAACAATATGTCCAGAGAGTCCCTTAGAGAGAACTTTGCTGTTTTATAAGTTTTTTAGCCAACAAGATTCAAAACTCTTTGTCAGAATCAGCAAAGACAAAGAGATTTATCCAAGACAGAGGTCAATAAGCAGTTTTCTATGTGGCCATGTTTTTACAGTGTGGACGTCTTGTCCAAAACCTACAAAGTAGATGAGAATGTTTGCTTAATAGTTCAACAAAAATTTAATTTATAATCAAATTTTCTACTAGAAAATCTGAAATTTAGTTCAAATACAACTTGCTTTTAAATTAGCAATGTAAAGAAGAAATATAAAAGACCTATTTACATGTAGTTTTTTCAAGTGAGGAGTTACTCAACCTGGATGCACAAATATACATGTGTATAAATGATAAAGTCACTACCTATCAAGTCTCAAGATTTCAATGGATAAAGAGTTACACACTCATTTGTACTCTTACTGCAACTCAACTAATTCAAAAGAATAAGTATCCACTGCTGACAAACTAACAAAACCTTTTCTGTAAACCTAAAGCTGCTCCAAAAAATGGTCTTTTTTTAACTGATAAGTGGAAAAATAAGCCAATAAAAGGCAGAAACATAATGGAAGCCATCTATTTATCCATATCTTTGATAATGTAATTACCAATTTGTACAAAAAATTAAAAATGCAATTGATTAATTAAAACTCCATCAAAATTTTCTGAAAGACTGTAAAATATCCATAGCACTGTACATAAGTATACATTTTTCTAGGAGAGTTCCTGGATTCTCATTTGTCCTCAACAACAACCCTATGAGATACCCATTTTAGGGGCTGTGTATAACTGCAACATAACAGAGATTCCCCCAGAGTTATTCAGATAGCATCTGGGGAAACAGGGATTCAAGTCCAGCTCTGTCTGAGTCAGAGTCTCACCTCTGAACTGCTGTGCTCTACCACTGTCCCAAACCACTAAATGCTTAAGTAAATCTCAAAGAGACTCCATCTATGTTGCTTCATTCCCTAAATGGAGTTAAATACGGCAGGGAAGACTTACCCTTCTAACAGTAAGGCTGTGTTGCAATGTGCAAGGCGACTTCTAAAGAGGATGCAGGAAAACTCCACGTGTTAACCTCGGTTGTCTAATGCTTAGAAACTTACATCATTCTAGGCGACTCAAATAGATAACTGAAAATTATTTCTAGTGTGTCCCACTGCTGATTAGAATCTGAACAGTGTGTAATTATCACGGTCATCCTCCCCCTCCACACATTTCCCACCCCTTTTCAAGAAAAAGCATTCTATTTTCTCTTTATAGCAATCTGAGCCTTTCTCTTTTTCCTAACATTCTTAAAAATAATGGACACTGATCTACTATATTTTTTAATTCCTTAGAAGTTCTATAAGTATCCCTACTCTGAGCCTTATCTGAATGCATACAGCTTTTCAAACTACATATCAACTACATTGTCAACTTCTCTAGTTTGGCTTCTACCCTCTTGTCATGGACGAAATTCCTCTGCATGATTACAGTTGAACTTTTTTAAAAAGACAGGGATTTTACAAAAGCATAAAAAGCTCCACTGCTTCAGGTGTTTTTCCCTTTGGGTCCCACCTACTGGTGACCTATATGTTGTGTGTGTGTACAAGTTTTTAAATAAAATTCTGTGTCTTTATCATGCTGATATTATTTTTTTTTTCTATTGACTACTAAGAACTGCCATCTTAAAGTTATCCCCATCAGGGCTATCCTTGAACTTCTTTCTTATTTATGGAAACCAAAGTAAGGACATCTGCTTTATTGATATTTCTTATTTTGCATAGATATTCTCCTCCTAACAATCTCTTAGGTGTGGTCCAGAAGTAATGTCAGTCACCAGGAGGAGCTTGGAGAGAGAAGAGTTCCTACAGAGAAAACCTTAAGGGTAGAATTTCAAGAGTTTATGGGCTAAATTTAAAAACATGTCATGCCTCCAGCTGTCCTTAATATTTCTGTCGGGCTTGTGGTTGTGGGTTTGTGTGATGACAATGCCAAAACTTCTTTTTTTTCCTCCTCAATGTCATACTTCATTGTTATTTCCTCTACAAGTAGTTCTCAAATAAGAGATGTGGAGGGTGAAGGTGTGTAAGTGTATTATGTTTCTAATAATAACATTATCATTATTGAATCATCACCTGTAAATGTGCATCAATCTTTTTCAGATTACATACCATATGCTGAGATTGTGGGTTGTCATTTGTTTCTCCCACTGGGGTGGAATCTTTAGCAGACCAGTTGTGTGACTTTCTCTCTCCACCCCCACTGGTGTTTGCTTGTTTGTTAATGTCCTTTTCTGGCTCAAAATACAATGTTTGCATCAAGACTGGTGCTTACTGCACTTAGTTTTGGGGAAGGAAGTTCAAGCTTTGAATGAATTTCAACCCTTTCAGTGGGTCCCTATTGACCAAAAAGAAAATCCAAACTCCTTACCATGACATGCAAAACCTCTGAGGCTCTCGATGGTTTTTAGCTTTATAGTCTCACTCACTTGGTCATTACACCAGGGCTACAGAACCACACACAAACAACTCAGCTGCTCAAGAATACTTATTAGTTCCTTTCACTTCACATCTTTTGTTTATGCCAAAAATGCCTTCTTTGATCTTTCTACTTGATTAATACCTAATCCACTTGTCCTTCCCAACTTATATTATAAATTACCTCCCTTCTGAGGGTTCCCTGACACATTCCCAAAGTAATATTTGCTACCGATTTTGCGATGCTATGCATTTTGAATTAATTATCACATTTAGCTTTTATCACATTATATTGTTACTGCTTGTACATTTCTCTCTCTTTCCCCTCACTTGCACATGCTCTTTTCCAAACACATATCCTTGGCTGTAGTGCCACCAAGTTAAATATTGTCTTGTACTCTGTTCTGCTATCTATTTCCTTTGCACAATGTCTAAAAATGGTTTGAAAGAAAGAAAGAAAGAAAGAAAGAAAGAAAGAAAGAAAGAAAACGCTGTTGAATAAAATTATAGAACAATTATTTTCAAGTTAGAACTTACTCTGCCCCATACAACTGTATATAATTTGGGGAAATCACCTCTCTGAACTTCAGTTTCCTCACCTGTAAAAAGAGAAAAGCACTTTATTTCATATGATTGCTGTGACTATCTAATTAAGTGTTTTGTATGGAACACATGGAGTCCTTTAAAATTTATGTGAACTCTTCATATTATTAGGATAGAGCCTAATAAAAAGATGCTGTATTTTATGTCGTCTTTCAAATACTAGAGTCAATGAAAATAAAGGAGTCAGGTTAGTCTTAACAACTAAGTTATATAGGACAATCAAATTTTCTCCCAATAGACTTTTTACTTTAGAAAGAGCAGCAAAAAGAAAAATTCTTAAATATATTTAAAAAGTCAAATTATTTCAATACACAATTGTATTTTTTCCCAAATACTGCAATGAAAAACATACTAAGTGTTACGGTTATACTTTATCAGAAGAATTTGTTTATTCTCATCAACTTTAAAATCTGACTACACTAATTTCATTAGCATTTTATTTTTGCTTGGTTCACTTAATGTTATTCAAACACTCTATCTGAGACGAATCTCCTGAGATATATTTTTTCCCTTGAAGATGAACTTACTTTAATGTTAGCACAGGGGCTCAAGTGCAGGCAGAGTAGATAGTTAATGGGCATGAAAAACTGCAATACAGCATGAAGCAGAGAATGAGCCTCTGTTTATGTAAATGCCTCCATTCCATACTCAGAAGTTGTCTGTCTGTAATGTGACCGTTTATGAGGTACCCGCCCATATTCATCATTGCATGGAATAGCCATAACAAATGGGGGGTGGGGGAAGGCTCCCTAGTCAGGAAGCCAAACACCTCTATGAGCCCATTTACTAATCAATTTACTGATTATATCTAAGGAGAGAAGCTGTAATTTAGAAATTCACTTTGCTTGCTGAAAACTCTACATGTGAGCCATTCTATCTCGGACTTACATGAGCTAAGAATCACACAGTAATTTGCCCTGTACCTCTAAACACCAATCAGGGGTGTGACTGAGACTAACTAGCTAGATGGCTCTGGGTCAGCCCAACTCTGTATATCTGGTTATTAGCACACTCAATATGCCCTGAGACAAAAAGCTCTTGACTCAAGCCCACTTTGGTAAAATAATGTGGAAGAAACTATAATTTGAAAGAAAACTTCATTCATTTCATTATTTGGGGCGATAGTTAATCTTCTTCCAAGGGCCTTTAAGTTCCAAGAAAGGAACGGTTTAATATTGTGTTTGATTATGATAATTTACAGTTCATTGGGAGAGTGGGAAAACTTCTCAGAAGAATTGGCTTCACTTTCTTACAGGACTCTTCTATAGAGGAGGGTAGTCTATGACTTACACCATATTGATCTGTGTGTACTCCTCAGAGACTCTGTAGTCATTTTAATATCGATCTTTGTTTCCTTACATTACCGTATCATGCACTCATCAAGTCAGCATTACCACGATGTAACCTAACTGTTGTCCTCTGAAATCAAGGTAACGAGACGGTTTACAGGATTGGCAGTCTAATCTCCACTACATACAAAAATGTCTATTTACCTACATCTTTCTCTATAAAAGTAGTCTATGTGCTTTTGTGTTTCTGTTGCCTTTACCCAAAATTGGATAATATTAGTTCTTTTCTTCATGAGTTTCATCCTTTTCTATACAGAAAAAAAAAAACATTGATTTTTTTTTCCATCTCTATGGTTTTAATATAGTACAAGACAAGCTGGTTTTATTTATGCTGTGTTTTAACCCAAATGCCATCAAATATATGTCAACTGCCTATGGGAACATTGGTCTTCAGGGCTGCCTCTACTGTGTAAGTAGTCAAAGAGTAGCAAACAATAAATAGTGTAAGTGCAACCCAGACATGAATCAAATCTCTTACATCAATTCTACACTCCTCTGCCCAAATTACAAAAGGAAGTTAGATATATGTGATCTGGATCTTGACCTGGTTTATTGAGGATTTTCTGCTTGAGACAAAGCTTACCTATGCTGCTCCTCAGTCTCCACTAGTTCTTAATCAGACAGACCAGACAGTAAACAGTCTGATGTCTTGGGATACGGTGCACACAGGCAGATGAGGTAGTGTGATCTGTGGTTAATGTCCTTTTTCAGTGGCCAAGAATTATGACTGATACAGATTAAATGATTTCTCAATGCAGTACTTCAGACTCTTGAATAGGCTGAGTATTGGGCAATATTTTTAAAAAGGAAACTATTCAGATAATTTATTTATAATCCATTAAAAAAAGAAAAATGTTAATAAAGCTTGTATAGCTGAGTAGTAAATACAGTTTAAATAAGTACATTTAGTAACACTAGCATTTTTAATAAAAGTTTCAGGTAGTGACACTATTTGAAGTGATTTCTTGATGAGAGCATCTTTACTGATAGTACAGTTTCCACCATACAGATAATGAGACTGAACAAAACAAGCCTTCACGCATTCATGGCACTCAAAGTTGTAGTCAGATGTATGTTGAATGATGTTTCTTGGAGAAGAAATGTAAATATGTTTTATTTCAAGTAGTAAAAAGATAGAAAATGGAATGATCTTCATTTGGAGAAAGTAAGTCTACAGCATTAATATAATCAGCAATGTCTACACTTCCACTGTTGTTAGTGTTGCATTGATGTTTCCATTATAAACTGGTGTATCTATTAAATTAAAATTCCTGCACAAATATTGCTCTCAGTTGACTCTTAGCAGGCATGTTGCCTTTGGTAAAAAATGAAAGATTTCCAAAATTCAGTAGGAGGGGTTCACTAAATTTCAAAGGGAAAAATACATTTAAAGTAAAATAGGGAAAATAAAAGTTACCTTGAAGTTTTCCAAGTGTCTCCTTTAAAGAACCACTCATAGAAATTCTTTACTGTTTATAAGTGTTAAATACAAAAAGACTGAAACAAAGTCTTAAATTTTTTGATGTTTTATTTATTTTTGAAAGAGACAGACAGAGTGTGAGCAGGGGAGGGGCAGAGAGAGAGAGGGAGGCACAGAGTCCGAAGCAGGCTCCAGGCTCTGAGCTGTCAGCACAGAGGCCAATGTGGGGCTTGAACTCACGAACCAAGAGATCATGACCTGAGCCACAGTGGCACCCTTAACCAAACGAGCCATCCAGGCACCCCAAAACAAATTTTTAAATAGGCACCAATAATCTTCTAGAGAGGTATCATAGATATGTAAAAACAGTGATATTTAAAGCAATGTTTAGTTTAATGTAATTCATTTCCAATACATTTATGCTTTTCATTTAACTAATTTTAGAAAATTTACTTGTCATTTCACCTTTATTTTTGCAGTTGGTATTTTTTCCTGGATCTGTTGCATTTTTTTTTAATTTGCTGGCCATTAGATGTATCAATTTTAGGCTAAGACCAACAAAAATAATTCCCAACTCATTGAAATTTTACAAAAAGTCTCCTTGTTAGGTTTTATAAACTTCTAAAACAAATGTAAAATATAGGATGGAAAAATAAATACAAAGTCTCTGCAAAGCAGGTTATATTTTGTGGTTTTCAAATGTCATTATAGTTTCATTTCTTACAAGAGCAAAGTGAATGATCATCGCCCATTTATGGAAAAAAAGTGAGATTACTACTTCAAATGAACTATTGACTGTTTGTTACCTATCTCTCCATTCAAGGATAATTTTCAAAAGAGTTGACCAATATTAGGCAAATGCAGTTTAGTTAGGATAATTAAAGTTGTTTTTTTCTTCAAATATGTTGCATGAGTTTCAGTAATGCATTGTATGTCAAGTGTAAATACCAGTAAATTCTTTTCTCACAAATATGGGTCTTTAATAGTAACTGTGCCACTATATAATAATAAGACCTGATAATTATTCAGTAATATGATGTTTCTGGGACTGTTAGAAGTATTTGGAATACATTAACTCATTCATCTCTACAATAATCCATGGGGTAGGGATGGTTATCTTCAATTTCCAGATGAGGAAACTCAGACAAAGAGAATTTAATCAATTTGACAAAAAGTCACAATGTGACAGAGTAAGATGAAATCTGGAAGGTCTAGCTCCAGAGACATAGGTCTTAATCACTCCTTTTATAAAACTTCCCCTTTATACACAACATTTCTAGTCTTTTATGATAGGATTTAGCTTTTCACAATTCTCCTAATGACAAATAAATTACAAGTAAAACTTGGAAATGTCTTAGTAATTAGCAAAACACTAGCGGAGATTCTGTTAAAAGGGAAAATATCAGGTTCATGAGCTAAGAATCTGCCTAACAGGAACTATTGTGCCAATAGGCAACAGTAAAGTACCATGAAACATTGGCAAAATTCTAAAACAATCTGGACACTGCACAATAACATGACAGCAGGTTAAAATGCCAGGCAATAATGAGTTCTTTCTAGTTATTATTTTCTACCTATTATTTTACTATAAATAGCAGGCAGTGACAACCCAATTATTACCACTAGGAGCAAAAACATACTAAGCACCAGGGAAACAGAAGGCATGCTCCTCTGTCTATGTAATCCACAATCATGATGAAGATAAAACATGTGCTTTAAAAATGGTACTAATATTAGAACAAACAAGGAAGAAAATGAAGGTAACAACCATAAGGGAAGACTTCAAGGAGGAAAAAAAAACGTATTCAAAATGTCTTTACTGAGTACCATCCATGTACCAGACACTATCTATGCCCTGGGGTTACACTGAGGTTGAAATAAAACCCATAGCTAACATTGTAGTTGGGGAGGGAGGGAGGGAAGTAGATAGGCAGATAGACAGACAGACAGATAGATAACAAGATATGGTACAACCTCATAATAAAAGAATCAAGAATGACAAAGCGATCTATTTTTGTAGAGAGGTCAGGGACAGCCTGTCTGAAGTTGTGACACTTGAAATAGGACTTAAATAAAGGCGGGAACAAACTGTTACATGTCTTCAGTTAACGATTTCCAGGCAGAAGGAATAGGAAAAAACAAAGACTCAGAGGCAAGAAAGGTCTGCAACAAAGTCAAAGAGGTGGCCAAGGTCAGATGATGCAGGGACCTGTAGGACATGGAGAGCTCTTTCATTCTCATCTAAGGAGACAGGAAGCTAATAGAGACCTTGGAGCAAGGGGCTGCCCTGTGTGACATTGTTGGAGGCTCCCCGTGGCTTCTTGGTAAAGAACAGACAATCAGAGCAAGAATGGAAACAAGAAGCACAAATGGAAGCTACTGTTTGCATCCTGGGAGGGATGATGATGGCTTTGACCAGGGTGTTAGCAGCCAAAATTGTGGGGGAGCTAAAATATTCAAAATTGAATCTAGAGCCAGCAGGATGTGCTGATAAACTGGTAGGTTTGAGCTAAAAAGAAAAAGAAAGAAAACAGATACAGAGGTGATTTTAAAAAACCCACAGTTGGTACAAAACAAGAACAACATCTTCATGAAATGAAGATGGCACAGTAAACCAGTCGGAGAACATCCATTGCTGTAGTCTGGCCAAGGGGTGCTGGGACATCTAGATGTCTTTCATCACAGAACTGCTCTTGCCACATGCTAACCGAGACATAAATTGTGAGTATATTTATATATTTTATAAATATATACAATAATTTTATAAATATATACAATAATATATACAATAATTGCATAGATTTAGTTACCAAATGCATCATACCTATTTTTTAAAAATATTAGTATTCCCTTTACTTAATGTTAAAAAGCAATTAAAAATAGTATCATTTATCCTGAAATGTTGTTAGGCCCAAAAGCATAAGAAGGAATAAAAAAAAAGGGCATCGTTCCTGATACACTAAATTTCAAGTTGCTATTTCTTAATGATTCATCTTGAATCTTGTTCTACAGACAAGTTACTTGGCACTGTCAGAAGAGGCAAGAAACAGAGTAACACAGACACATTAAACATGCATCACTACATTTATATTTGTCATTTATTCCACAAATGTTTACTGTGTGCCTAATACGCATTATTATATAAGGTGGTAGGTTTATAGAAATGGATAAGCAGACCTAGGCCATGATCTAGTGATCTCAGTGTCTGGAAAGAAAGTGACCTTGAGTATGTAATTACAAGCAATGACCTGTAAAGACAGTGTGTTAAGGAAATGCAAGGTTCCACACAGTCCCTACCACCAAATGATCTGGGCATTGTATGACAATGGCATTTTAACATGATACAGGGTTTTGTTTGTTCAGTTAGCTGATTGTTTATTCTTGAGAGGAAGCCTTCCCAGTGATTTAAAATCTCTACGTGGACATTAAACATTAACTACTTCAATATGTCTCTGGGCATGAAAAAGCAATAAATTACCTTGAATAGAGTTTGGGTTTGTTTTTGGTTATTTTAATCCCTAGCCCAGAACCTATGACATACTAGTACTCAAAAATATTTATTGAAGAATACATGAATGAATGAATGAGTCTGTTTAGAGAAAAAAAATTGAAACAGGGACAAGATTTAAAAAAACAAAAACAAAAACAAAAAAACAACAGAAGGAAAACCCGAGAAATACCTTCAAAAGTAAGAAAACTTATTAGCTCCTTTTTCACTTTTCCACCTTTTATACACATACCTTATGTCTACAGCCTCCATAAATTATCCAGCAGTGGTTACTATGATAGAACTATATACTGAAAAACCGGAGATATCTTCTTGCTTCTTAACATTTGATAAGTGTGTTTGGCTACAACCTACAACAATATTTTCAGATATTTACTTAAATACTACATTTATTTGCTTTTCAAAGACTCCATTTTGCTTTATATCCACTAGTTTTAGAGCCTGGAAATAGGAAACATTAAAAAATTAATAGTAAGAGAGGAGTCCCGAGGTGGCTCAGTCACTGGTGTTGAGGCATTAGCTCAAAAATCATCTTCCCTGATCTCCCTATGATAAATCCTTTTTCCTAAGTTCATACCTACATGTACCAGTTTGTACCACTTTTGCATGTAATTATTTGATGTTGTTTACCTCTATCACTATCGGCAAGTTCTATGAGGATATTTTTGCTTACTATCATTTCTCCAAAACCTAGAAAAGTGCCCAAGACATAGGCACTCAAGTAGTATTTCTTAGAGGGGCCTGGGTGGCTCAGTCCATCAAGTGTCTGACTCTTTGATTTTGACTCAGGTCATGATCTCAAGGTTCTCAGGTTCAAGTCCTTTGCTGGGCTCTGAGCCGCTTGGGATTTTCTCTTCCTCTCTCTCTGCTCCTCCCTCACTCGTGTGCCCACACGCTCTCTTTCTCTCTCTCAAAATAAACAAATAAACTCCAAAAAAATTAACAGTAAGAGAAAGCTAATTTTCTTACAATACACTTGTTTTACCATACTCCCACCATAATCCCAAATCTCTATCTTTCTTACAGATACAACAGATTCAAGGAGCGTTTGTTGCATGGTGCAATGGTTACCATGGAATTTTTTTTAAGGTTTAGTGAACAGTGTGCTTTCAAAACAGTGTCAAGGCCTTTGGCAAAGTAAATTGTACAATAATTCTGAAGTACTGAATTCTGAAGTTCTGAATAATTACACAGTACTTCTGAAGTTTATAAAGAGTTTTAATGTTTTTTCCCATTAAATACACAAAATCATAGGGTTTAAAAGACCCTAACTACCATTCAGCTAAACAAAATTTCATATTTTACCATGTTTGCCTCAAATATTTTGATTAAAAAGAATATTAACATATGAAATGGAAACTTCTGTATCTTTTCTTCTACAGCCTTTATAATCCCAGTCCCACCTCCCTCTATCCTTTCCAAAAGAAAGAATTCATTGTATTTCATTACATTGTACATTTCTGGACTTTTACTACATATACTATAGCCACAGTCTTTTTAAAATGCTATGGTTGGCCTCTTGCTGTAAGTATCAGTAAGTAATTTGGTCTTCAATTCAATAAAATATTTTTGAAATATATTCAGGTCAATTCCTATAATAAATTCCTCCTCATTTATACTGCTAATTATAAGGCATATCAACTTGTATGCTTACCTCTTTTTTTTATTTTAAATTTTTTTTTTCAACATTTATTTATTTTTGGGACAGAGAGAGACAGAGCATGAACGGGGGAGGGGCAGAGAGAGAGGGAGACACAGAATGGGAAACAGGCTCCAGGCTCTGAGCCATCAGCCCAGAGCCTGACGCGGGGCTCGAACTCACGGACCGTGAGATCGTGACCTGGCTGAAGTCGGACGCTTAACCGACTGCGCCACCCAGGCGCCCCTGCTTACCTCTTTTTTTGTTGTTATTTTAATCCCTAGCACAGAACTTGTGACATTCTGGTACTCAAAAATATTTACTGAAGAACACATGAATGAATGAATCTGTTTAGAGAAAAAAAAATCTCTACTCTTTTAGAGGAAAAAAAAAACACTTATTCTGGTCCATGAGTGTACTTTTCCTTTTCTGCAATTTTTTCAAGAAAAAAAAATGTGAATTGTGTGCAGGTTCTCTACTGCAATATCTTAGTTTTTTCTTTCCATCATTTTGTAAAATTTCTCTCCAACACTAATAATGTTTTTCTCTCTTAAATTTTATTTTGTCTCATATTAATATCACTATACCAGCAGCACTTGGTTAGAATTTCATACTATATTTCTTTCATTTACAACTTTTCCACACTACTTTCTCAGTAGCTTAGAAGGTGTGTTTGTCTAAATTTTATTTCAATATAGTATCCAGTAGCCTTCATCTGTACATGTAAGTTTAGTGCATTAATGTGTCTTATAATTACTAGTTAGATATGGACTTATTTATTCCACTTCATTTATTTACTTCTTTCACATTCTTTTTCATATTTTTCTGTTTCCATTTTTTGCCATCTGGATTGAATTTTATTTAGATAACTCTATCTCACATATATATAGCTTTCCCAAAAATGCTAAGAAAAAAATGGGTTTTCATAATATTTTAGTGTCTGCTCTTAAATGTTAGCAATAACATTTACTTTACATAGTCCCAACAAAGTCTAAAGCTATTCAGTGCATCTTTTTCTTCCCAAATACAAGAATTAATATGCTTTGGCTACTGAAATAATAATCCTCTAAGGCTTAGAGTTGTATTTTTTTTCCTTATAATTTAAGGAAATTAATAGCCTTACCAATATCATTTACCACTATTTTGGTTCATGAGTACTTATAACATCACATTCCTTTCCTTGATTGATTGATTGATTGATTGATTGATTTAGATGAAGCACATCTTCTAGTAATGTGTCAGCAAGAATGCTTCAATTATAAACTCTCAGCTCTTGTATTTTGGTAATATCTTCTTTCTTTCTCGCTCTTGAATAATAATCTAGCTGGCTGTATGATTTCCTCCTCAATAAATGCAAATAATTAAAACAATCCTTTGGGGAAAAACACATTTAAATGGCTCTGAAAATCCTCAAAATGTTAAAAGAAGAAAAAATATCCATAAAGTACAGAAATTATGAAGCAAAAGCAGACAAATATGGATCAAAACCTTATGAAGATTACTTTAAAATGTCACTTATTAATTTTGGAAATGAAAATAACATTAAAATTAAATTATGGATGTATACTAATTTGGGCAAAGCCAGAGAAAAAATGAAGTAATTAGAACATTTGACTAAGGAATTGACCCAGTAGACTACAAAGCGATATAAATAGATGAAAATATGAAAGAAAAGGGAAAAAATGCCAGGGAAAGTTTGAGAAGCTCCAACATACACCTCATATAAGTTCAAGAAGTGGAGGGTATAGGGAATGAGAAAGATACTATTTGAGGTGAGAAAGTCCAATCATTTTGAATTCAAGAAAAAAAAAAAACATGTATGTTGACTTTGTGACTATCTGTCATGGAGCTGACCTCTTGTGCTTTGCAATTTTAATTTTCAGGTCCAAATTGACTGGGAATTTCTTGGAAAGTTTCATGTTGTTGTTGCCATTTTTGTTCTTTATTTGTGCCTTTATCTGTTTCTCTCCCCTGAGTTCCAACCTGAGTCTGTGGGTTTTACAGTTGTCTCTCCAGCAGCTCATGGGTATGTACTTCAGAAACAAGTCTTCTAAGAAATCTTGAGCCTTTGTTTCCTGAGGTTACCGCAACTGTAGTTTCTGAGTCAATAGGCACTTTGGCCTGGGTCCTGCTATGCCTCCCTTTCTCTTCCATCCCTCGCTCCAAGCAGCAGCTTAATACCAGGTACCAAAAGAGGTAGCCCTCAAAACTTTTAAAATCTCTACTTGTAAGTGTATCTTGTCTCAGTGTAATGCCATTAATATGCCTCCAGGCCCTGTGTGAGCCAATCTGGTCCTTGTTACAACACAGAGTTAAACCCAGCCACTTCTTGCTTCCTGGTTCTAGAGCCTGGTCCTAGAGGTCTGTGGAGTTTGCCTCTAGATGCTGCATTGTGTTTCTGGCCTGTTTGTGAATCACAAAATTATCTTGAAGCAATGTTGATTTTTATGTTTGGAAGGTTTTCTATTACTCTAGACTATTCTCTTTCTGTTTTCTTAAGAAATGGGTAATTAAAGCCAAAGAAACAGATCTTATATGTGAGATAACCAATGCAGAAGACTGAGAAGTAATAAAAACCTAGAAGATTTCTTTGCAAGTGTCTTTAAAATCATGTTCTAAAAAAGAAAAGAAAATCATGTTCTGCTCTAGAGAAGAAAACATTTAAATTATAGGTTAAATTCTGCACTGGTTTATGCTATAAAAAATAAACAAAAATCTAGTCACTCAATCTATGCTCTAAGGAAAAAAAAAAACCTTAACTCTACTTAACAATATTGCAAATGAATGTACATTTATATGTTTTAAGCCAAGTAAAACATTTACCATGGGCTTGTGTTGCTTTCATGATTCTCTACTTTAGCCAATTTTTTTTATTATTATCTAGCTAGATACCAATTCCAATAGCTTTCATTTTATTTCCTCTACCATCAGAACAGTATTAGGAGAAAAATAAACTTGTGGACTCTGCTTCTTTATGAAGACAAATATGAGATGAAAATAATCTAATTTGGCAACAAAGCCTTTTGAAAACTTTTAATAAAATTCTTATTCCATTTCTACATTCAACTGGATCTACTGGGAGATGACAGGCTGTCAGTAGTGGTTCTTGTGACAAAGTGTGTTTTTGGATTAGTCTTTGTTTGGAATTGTGTGATGTGGGTCCAGGCAACATGAACTCAGGGAGGAACAAATCACCCCACTGTTTGGGAATCAGTACAGAAGAGCAAGTGTCAGAAACCTGTAGAGGATTTGTGGTTTATTGACCAGATAGGGTGAAAATCCAGGGATCTGTGCCCTCTAAAAAAGTACTGAAATGTAGGCACTGGCTCACTATCTCACACACTAGCCTTTGCAGGACATTTTGGGAAATGTCCTTATAACTATTATCTTAAATATAATCTACACAGGATTTGGTAACATATGTAGTCCCTTGGAGATAGATGATAGATAGATGTATAGACAGATAGATAGACAGATAGATAGATAGATAGATAGAGGGAAGGAGCTTTCAACAATTTTTTTTAGGTAGGTCTATTATCTATATAAGTAAAACCAACTTGTTAATTTTTGTTGTAACTAGTTGCATTATATAAGACCACTACTTTCAGAGATTTGCTTATTTCTGCAAAGTGACTGACTCTAATAAAGGTATAGAATAGAATTTAAAACTCTAAAATTACTAGGCTAGTTCAACAATTTCATTGATACATAAAGAAATAAGACCTGTAATGAAAAGTCTGACATGCTTTCCCTGTGTGAAAACTAATGCAGCATATTTTTTAGCTTGCAAACACAGATGCGGAAACACAGATGATGATTAATGCTTCAAGGAGCCTTTTTCACTGTCTACTGTGACTTACAGGATGAAACTAGGGGGAAAGAGGAAGGAGCGAGCAGGATAAACAACCTCTAGTTTTGATTCCCTTTTAGGCTGTGTAGACTGCCCAAAATTTAGGAGTTTTGATTCATCAAATCTTATAAACAACAGATACACAGTCCTTGAGACTATAAGACTAAAGTAGCAAAACATTTCTGGAGCTGGTTTTGACTTAATTTTATGACCTCTCCAGGCAATGCACAAAAATATCATATACAAGAATAAGCAATGATGTAGAGAAACAGTTTCTACTTTGTTGCTGGTGGGAATGTAAATTAGTACAACTACTAATACAAAGTCAAGTTGAAAATATAAATGCCCTTATTTCCAGCAGTCGCCCTCGTAGGCACCTGTCTTGAAGAAATTCTTCCACGTGACCTCAAGTCATTCACAAGAATGTCAAATGCAACATTTACATATTCATTAAAAAAAATGGAATCATGGCACAAAAACAGACACATAGACCAATGGAATAGAATAGAAACCCCAGAACTAGACCCACAAACGTATGGCCAATTCATCTTTGACAAAGCAGGAAAGAACATCCAATGGGAAAAAGACAGTCTCTTTAACAAATGGTGCTGGGAGAACTGGAGAGCAACATGCAGAAGGTTGAAACTAGACCACTTTCTCACACCATTCAAAAAATAAACTCAAAATGGATAAAGGACCTGAATGTGAGACAGGAAACCATCAAAACCTTAGAGGAGAAAGCAGGAAAAGACGTCTCTGACCTCAGCCATAGCAATCTCTTACTCGACACATCCCCAAAGGCAAGGGAATTAAAAGCAAAAGTGAATTACTGGGACCTTATGAAGATAAAAAGCTTCTGCACAGCAAAGGAAACAACCAACAAAACTAAAAGGCAACCAACGGAATGGGAAAAGATATTTGCAAATGACATATCAGACAAAGGGCTAGTATCCAAAATCTATAAAGAGCTCACCAAACTCCACACCCGAAAAACAAATAACCCAGCGAAGAAATGGGCAGAAAACATGAATAGACACTTCTCTAAAGAAGACATCCAGATGGCCAACAGGCACATGAAAAGATGTTCAACGTCGCTCCTTATCAGGGAAATACAAATCAAAACCACACTCAGGTATCACCTCACGCCAGTCAGAGTGGCCAAAATGAACAAATCAGGAGACTATAGATGCTGGAGAGGATGTGGAGAAACGGGAACCCTCTTGCACTGTTGGTGGGAATGCAAATTGGTGCAGCCGCTCTGGAAAGCAGTGTGGAGGTTCCTCAGAAAATTAAAAATAGACCTACCCTATGACCCAGCAATAGTACTGCTAGGAATTTATCCAAGGGATACAGGAGTACTGATGCATAGGGGCACTTGTACCCCAATGTTTATAGCAGCACTCTCAACAATAGCCAAATTATGGAAAGAGCCTAAATGTCCATCAACTGATGAATGGATAAAGAAATTGTGGTTTATATACACAATGGAATACTATGTGGCAATGAGAAAAAATGAAATATGGCCTTTTGTAGCAACGTGGATGGAACTGGAGAGTGTGATGCTAAGTGAAATAAGCCATACAGAGAAAGACAGATACCATATGGTTTCACTCTTATGTGGATCCTGAGAAACTTAACAGAAACCCATGGGGGAGGGGAAGGAAAAAAAAAAAGAGGTTAGAGTGGGAGAGAACCAAAGTATAAGAGACTCTTAAAAACTGAGAACAAACTGAGGGTTGATGGGGGTGGGAGGGAGGGGAGGGTGGGTGATGGGTATTGAGGAGGGCACCTTTTGGGATGAGCACTGGGTGTTGTATGGAAACCAATTTGACAATAAATTTCATATATTAAAAAAAATGGAATCAACTTAAAATGTATTATCAAAAGAATGGTTAAGTAAATTCTGAACTATAGACAGGAAGGAATCATACATAGCAGCTAAAATGACTGAACTAGAAGTTGAAAAAGACTATTTCCAATATGTATAGTTTTTAAGGATGCTAAAAACATGCAACATACACATAAATATTGCTTGCAGATATACATATATGCATATTACATAGAATATATGTTTTAAATGTACAGTATATAAATATATATACATTTTTTCTTATTTAATTTTTTTAATGTTTTTATTTATTTGTGAGAGACAGAGAGAGACACACCACGAGTGGAGAAAGGGCGGAGAGAGAGGGGAAACACAGAATCTGAAGCAGGCTCCAGGCTCCAAGCTGTCAGACAGAGCCCGATGTGGGGCTTGAACTCAAGAACCGCGAGATCATGACCTAAGCCAAAGTTGGATGCTTAATCGACTGAGCCACCCAGGCGGCCCTAAATGTATATACATTTCTATGTACATACAGACTTACATAAAATATTACATACCACATTTAGGAGAGCAATTATTCCAACAGAGAAAAAGGGTTCAGGAATGAGTACTCAAAAGGTTGAAACTACATCTACAATGTTATCCTGCTTCAAAAGTGTAAAAGAAATACTAAAATAAATTTGGTACACTTAATATGATTTAGCAAGTTTATAATGGGTTCTCACATCTTTACAATATCATTTCTTTACTTTTTTGTAGAGATGAAATACTTCATAAGTATGGAAGACAAAATATTACATATTTGTCCTAAATTCACAATTTGGCAAACTATTTAAGATACCTAAAGATATGTAGGAACAATAAAACTAAATGACCAAGAGTCATTGTCTTAAGTCCCCATTTCTCCATAGCTCAAATGGATTCTACTCCAAGAAGTAAGATCCACACTAGAATCTTTTAACAGTGCATTTTAAATTTAATATTGTTTTTGGCATTCTAATCAATATCAGGTGCATACTTCCAAGATTGACTGTTTGCTTAATATTTTGATGAATGAAAGCATTCCAGGGTTAGTGCAAAGAAATTTAGGTTTTTTTTTTGTAGGGACACAAAAAATAACTGAAGGTCTTCCATTCCTGACTGCCCTTGTCATAAGGTAGATAGCTTCAAGACAACCAGAAAATTAAAATTTTCCGTTTTAGAAGTCAGTAAAGGTAAAGATAGTAAAACCAGACTGTAAGTCTCCCCCAGCTGCTTCTTTTGGAAGAACAGAGAAAAGGTACACACACAACTGACATTTTTCCAGAGTCTACTGGGAATATCTCAGATTGTTTGGGTCATCTAGATTTATGACTAAAAAAAAATTAAATTCAACTTAGACTTTCATCTGCTCTGGATCATCATGAAGAGCAAATAATATTTCACAGGCATTAGTTGTTTTTCTCCTCATTTTCTCTAATACTATTTCTTATTTGGGAAATTTTTAATATCAACATTTTGATTAAACTTTAATAGTATCTGCATTAAACTAAATTGAGAAGATCTTGACTATGCTACTCAATGTTTTATCTCCTTACTTTGGTGTAGAATAGGCTTACATTTTTTCCTATTGATGCCTCAAATGTAACTATAATCCACAAAGGCATAGATACGAATGACTCCATAATACTTTATTTCTCATATACATGATTTTAAGTCTTTTTAAAATGCTATATTTACATAATGCCTGAGATTATTTTCACAAGAACAAAACCCATTTTTAAAGCCCTGAAAATCCTGCTTTAATAGCTCAGGGGAAGCAGCAACATGGAGAAGTTAATGGTAAATTATATAAAGGGAATAAAACTGATTCCAGGTATAAGACGAATATCAAGCCTTCATCTCCTAGATGTAACATTTATCTGCTGTGTAGTCTGATGGGTAAGAACTAAGTCTATTTAGATGACAACCTTGACCCGTACTCAGGTCTTTGGGACTTTCCATCAAGTCTGTCTTTCTGAGGTTGTAATGTCTCCTTGCTGGATCAAAAGAAGCTGAACTCAGCTATGTGAAGGCAACTGTCCTGAGCATTTCCCCCTTTTGACACAGCAGTTTGATTCAAGAAGAGAAAATGATACTGTGCACAGGCTTAAGTTAGTTTTTGAACTTCACTTCTGTTCTCATAAGGCTAAATTCCTTGCTAACTCTGAGGCATAAAGGAAACTGACTCCTCCCTTTCTGTTGGGTTGTGCTTTTAGGTTTATTCTTGATTTCCTGGAGTGCATCAGTAAAACTGAAGCAACATTGGAAGGTTCCATAGAAGTACCAGCCCTCTATCACATGCGTCACTGTTATCCCTAAATCTGTAAAACTAAAACTTTGTACAAGTACCTAAGAGTGTCATTCTTGTTCTTCTTTGGAGAAATAAGTGCTGACTTGTTTGGGGTGCCTGGGTGGCTCAGTTGGTTAAGTATCAGACTTGATTTCAGCTCAGGTCATGATCTCATGGTTTATGAGCTCAAGTCCTGCATCAGGCTCTGTGCTGAGAAGCTGCTTGGGATTCTCTGTCTCCCTCTCTCTCTGCTCATCCCTGTTTGCTCTGTGCTCTCTCTCTTCAAAAACAAACAAACATTTAAATGCTGACTTGGTCACTATAGTCAAAATGTGTGTTACTAAGCTGGATGGAGGGTCAAAGAAATCAACTGAATATGTAAGAGCACTTACTATGTGTTGTATCAGTCAATCTCCATGCAAATACTGGGAAATGCTATCATCTTTTTGTTCAAAGTCATGTTAAATAACTTGGCTAAGTGACACACTTTGTGTTATAAAACTTGGATTAAGCATCCAACTATTTCCAACTATGAAACATTAATTATTTCCATTCCGTTATCCTTCCTGTAGTATTGGAGTTTTAGTGATTGAAAAGCAAAAGAATTATATTCCCTTTTATACATTGATAAAATATGTAATATGCTTACCAATGTACTAACCTAAGTTGTTTTTTTTTTAATTTTTTTTAACGTTTATTTATTTTTGAGACAGGGAGAGACAGAGCATGAATGGGGGAGGGTCAGAGAGAGGGAGACACAGAATGTGAAACAGGCTCCGGGCTCTGAGCTGTCAGCACAGAGCCCGACACGGGGCTTGAACTCACGGACCGCGAGATCATGACCTGAGCCGAAGTCAGCCGCTTAACCGACTGAGCCACCCAGGCGCCCCCTAACCTAAGTTTTTATGACAGCATTCCATTCACCCTCAAAAGGCTTACAGTCAAGTTGAAATAAATAAAGTATAGCAACTATGACGTAGTACTGATACCAGACGTACCCTTTAATTGAAAACAACTCTAACAGTTGGGTTCATTAAAACCTGTGATATTGAAGAAATTGAGAGCATTTTAGGCACCCAACACTTGGAGAGCTGAGATCCCAAGAGCCTCTGAGAATGAACCAATGTTCTACATGCAATTTCCCCTAGAGACATTTGTCAGTTTCTAGCTGTGCGTATGCAATATAAAATGCCAAGACCAACCAGAAAGCAACGGCTAAGGGGTTATAAAAATAATCAGAGATTTCTGTAATTTCACAATTCTTAGAAGACAAACATTGCTGTTCAAGGATTCCCAAGGAGGAGGGCAATTGACTCCACTCCTGGCTGTCTATTTAAGATCCCTGTAAGATTCTGCCATAGGAGAAGGCATAAACTGAAAATACACAGCAAGCAAGGAAGGAAGGAAGGAAGGAAGGAAGGAAGGAAGGAAGGAAGGAAGGAAGGGCAAAGAAAATACACAGCTTAACAAAAACCGACAAAATTAAAGGTAAAATAGAAAATGCAAAATCTAGATTGAATGTTTCAGCAGCCCCCTCTTTGTAATTGACTGAAAAAGTAGAAAACAATATACACAAAGTATGTTTTCTGACCATGATGAAATTGATCAAGAAATAAATAACAAAAGGATAACCAGCTCATTTAAAATGAATAAAATATAAGTATCACTTGGGCCAAAACAAATTTAAATTGATAATTAGAAAGTATTTTGAGGGGCACCTGGGTGGTTCATTGCTTAAGCATCTGACTTCAGCTCAGGTCATGATTCCACAGCTTGTGGTTGGAGCCTCACGTCAGGTTCTGTGCTGACAGCTCAGTGCCCAGAGCCTGCTTTCAATTTTGTGTCTCCCCCTCTCTCTGCCCCTTCTCCCCTCTCTCGAAAATAAATAAACATTAAAAAAAGAATTTTTTTCAAAAATATGACTAATTTCTACTCATAGAATGCAATGCTTATATAGCTTAGCTATATAAAGTTTCAAAAAGGCTGAAAATCAATTATCTATGCTTCCATCTCAAGAAGCAAGAAAATATTTTTTTTTAAAGAGCAGAGATTAGTGGAACAAAAACCTCACATACTATGGGAAAAGCAAACAAATGCAAAAATTGGTTGCTAAAAAATATTAACAGGAGTAAATTCTTGGCAAACTGATGAAAAAAAAAAATAAAGAACACAAATTACCAACATCAAGAATGAAGGAGGGCATTTTACCACAGGTTCTCCAAAAATTAAAAAGGTAATAAAAATATTTTATAACTTTATGCCCAAAATATGATAGTGAGTTTAAATAGACAAATTTCTTAAAAAAAAAAAAAAAAAAGAACCACAACTTGCCAAATCTGACACAAGGAAACAGAAAATCTGATTTGTTCCTTAGCTTATAATGGAATTTAATCTGTATTTTAGAAACTTCTTATGAAGATAATTTCATGTAATATTACTGGAAAATTCCTCCAAGTATTTAAGGAAAAAATGAGACCAATTTGATACAAAACTTTATAGAGATTAAACAGAAAATGTTTCCAATTTATCCCAGGAGGCTATGTCATCCTTAATATACAATGAGAAGAATACAAAAGAAAATAAAATTACAGAGTAATGACATGAACTTAGATGCAAAATTGTCAAACATAACACCAAATTAAATTCTAATTTATGTAAAAGAAATAAACCGGGGCGCCTGGGTGGCGCAGTTGGTTAAGCGTCCGACTTCAGCCAGGTCGCGATCTCGTGGTCCGTGAGTTCGAGCCCCGCGTCAGGCTCTGGGCTGATGGCTCAGAGCCTGGAGCCTGTTTCTGATTCTGTGTCTCCCTCTCTCTCTGCCCCTCCCCCGTTCATGCTCTGTCTCTCTGTCCCAAAAATAAATAAACGTTGAAAAAAAAAATTTTTAAAGAAATAAACCAAATTAAGTTTATTCTAAGAGTCCAAATTTGGTTTAAAATTTGAAAATCAAGTTATTTTTTCACATTAACAGAACAAAGGTTAAAATACACGATAATCTTGGGGCACCTGGGTGGCTCAGTTGGTTGAGCATCCAACTCCCCATTTTGGCTCAAGTCATGATTTTGTGGTTCGTGAGATCAAGCCTCACATCAGGCTCTGTGCTGACAGTGCAGAGACTGCTTGGAATTCTCTCTCACTCCCTCTCTCTCTGCCTGTCCCCCACTCATTCTCAACATATGTCTCTCTTACTCTCAAAATAAATGAATAAAAAACTTTAAAAAAATATAGAGAGAGATAATCTCAATAAATAACAAAAGATAAATACTAACATTCTTCCAAGTTATAAATTTTTATCATATTAGTAATAGACAGGAGCTTGTTTTCTATTAAAGAATATTCATAAGTATATATAATAAAATTACACTTAATATGAAATATTTTTAAATATCTTTTTAACTTCTGGAATCAAACATAGAAGCCTATGCTATCTCTATTACTATTCAGCACTGTATTTGAAGTCCTAGCCAATACATTAAGGCAAAAAATAAAAATAAAAATAATAAATAAAGGCACAGGGCTTTTCACAAAATCATAATGTTGTCATTATATATAGATAATAAGATTGTGGAAGACAATTCAAGAGAATCTATGATTCAATATCTATGAGAATTAAGAAGTAAATTTTAGCAAAGTCATTATACACAAGGTTGATATTCTAAAATCAAGCTTATTTCGGTATGTTAATAACAATAATAAATTTAAAAAACATTTTAACATTTATTTATTTTTGAGAGAGAGAGACACACACACAAAGAGAGAGAGAGAGACAGAGAGAGACAGAGAGAGAGAGACAGAGAGAGACAGAGAGAGCCTGAGTGGGGGAGGGACAGAGACAGAGGGAGGCACAGCATCTGAAGTAGGATCCAGGCTCCGAGCTGTCAGCACAGAGCCTGACACAGGGCTTGAACTCACATACCATGAGATCATGACCTGAGCCGAAGTCGGATACTTAAGCAACTGAGCCACCCAGATGCCCCATGAAATATTTTTTAATGGATACTATTTTCAATCTTCAGAAAATACTAAATAAATAGAAGTAGTAACACAGATGTCATGACCTTGCTCCTGATCGTGGGAACCCACTTAGTATGCTATTAGCTGCAGGTTTGTCTTTGATGTCTTTTATAATGTGGAGGAGGTTTCCTCTATAACTTAATTTACTGAGAGATTTAATCAGCAATGAATGGTGAATACCAAATGTTTCTTTCCTTCTGCATCTATTAAGATGATCATACGGATTTTCAAATTTAGTCTGTTAATGTAGTAAATTACATTTATTGATTTATGAATACAAAAGCAATATTATATTTCTAGGATAAAACCTATTTGGTCATAGGGGAGCCTAGTTTGCTCAGTTGGTTGAGCATCCAACTCTTGATTTCAACTCAGGTAATGATATAAGGGTCATGGGAATGAACCGTGCATCAGGCTCCATGCTGAGCATGGAACCTACTTAAAATTCTCTCTCTCTGTCTCTCTGCCCCTCTCCCCCACTCACACTCTCTCTCTAAAAAGGAACAAATAAACCAACAAACCATTTGGTCGTGATGCATTATCCTTTCTATATATTGTTGGATTCTATTTGCTAAAATTTTTTAAAAAATCTTTGCATCTATTTGTTTGGAGATAATTCTCATGGCTGTTCTGTATGTCTCTAGAGTTCCTCTCTCCCATTCTCTCCTCCCATGAACTTTACCTTGAAATCCCTGGCATCTCTGGCTTCCCCAGATTCCTAGCTCTGTCTCTTCAGTTTAGGAATATTATCAGGTTTTTCCTGGGTTTCCTCTCCCTGTGTAGAAACCTGGAAACTCTCCAAGGAAGTAAGCTGTGGCAAGCATAAGGCTCACCTCATTTATTTCCAGTCTTTCAGGAACAGATGAACCTTTTATTGATTTATGGCCAATGCTCTGACAGTTATTGTTTCATGTATTTTGTCCATTTTTTAGTTGTTTCAGGTGAGAGGGTAAATCCAGTTCCTGTCACCTCAGGATTAAATTAGAATTAGACTTTTTTACTACATTTAATTTTATCCTACAATAGACCTCCCATGCTCCCAATCTCAGGAACAGGCATCACCATCTAAACAGTTGCTCAGGGGCGCCTGGGTGGCGCAGTCGGTTAAGCGTCCGACTTCAGCCAGGTCACGATCTCACGGTCTGTGAGTTCGAGCCCCGCGTCAGGCTCTGGGCTGATGGCTCAGAGCCTGGAGCCTGTTTCCGATTCTGTGTCTCCCTCTCTCTCTGCCCCTCCCCCGTTCATGCTCTGTCTCTCTCTGTCCCAAAAATAAATAAACATTGAAAAAAAAATTTAAAAATAAATAAAAAAAAATAATAAACAGTTGCTCATACCTGAAACTTGGTGTCATGCTTGATTCTTCCCATTTCCTCACTTGTATAACACAATTTATCAAATCTTACTAAGTCTACTCCAAAAGCTACCAATACATGGACATTTTTCCACTAATACTGCCACCACCCCTAGTTCAAGTTATAAGAAATCTTCTAAAACACAAGGTAAATGTAGGTGTTTCCACATTTATACTGGTCCATATGGCAGTGAAAACAAACTTCATGAAATGTAGAAATAGTAAGAAATCCAAATTTTGACAGAAAGAGGGCAAGAGGAAAATTTTCCATTCTTCTCAATATATTTTAATCTGAACAGAATTCTTTGCAAGTATCTAGCTACCAAGAATATTAGCTCAAAAATTCTCCCTCCCACTCCATCCTCACTCCCATTCAATTAGGAAAAAAACAAGTTGGGAAACAGGGGCAAGAATGTACCTTCATATTTGTCTTAGGTATGCCATCCATGGAATTACTGCTTACACTTATAAGGTCAAAGGCATATGCCAGTTACTCAACATGCTATTCATTCATTCATAAAAATGTCTTTGGGTTTCCTCTATGTGCCAGTATTTTGAGTTCTAGGATTATAATATTGAATAAGACATTATTCTCAACTATTTCATCTTCTAATAATGAAAGTAGGCTTATGAACATAAAAACAAAAAAATCTCTGGAAAGTTAATTTTTAAAGGATAATGGTTAAAAATTTTTTATACGCAGTCTCAAATTTCAAAACTTGAGGGTGCAGGACATGAGCAAATATTTCCACCAAGATCATCTTCTACCACAAAAGAACTCTTATCTAAGAACAACAGTTTGGATACTTTACAACCAAAATGATTAAAGTACCACTTATTACTGCTTTAGATGAAAAAAACAATCAGTAGAATACCTAACATCTCCTTAAACTCGTAGGGGAAAAGTTATATAACTGAAAGATAAGAGGTGATCAACCGCAGACATTTATATGCTTTTCAACTTCAAATTAATATACATACATATATTAATGCACATGTAGATTAGTCTCTGTACATGGCAAACATGTTTAGAAATGGTGTATAAATTCATATAAAGGTGTATCATATTCTACTACTAGAAAAAGACATTTAGCATAGTAGAAAAGACATTTAGTTGCATAGTGATTCCAATTAAATAAAAATTAAATGCTTAAAAGTAATTACAAAAGGTTTTATAGTCTCCACAAAGAAAATCATGTACTTTTTATTGAACTATATACGTTTTAGTTTGACTAATATAATCAGATAATAAATTATATTTAAGTACTCAAGGAAAGGCAAAGCCTCACTTGACCCTTTTTTGTCAACTATGTATCTAGTTCATGGAATAGTTCTATTTAAAAGTATATTAAAACATTTATTTTTGTTAAATTAATATAAAGTATTCTAAAATTAATGTCTTCATACTTTGTGTCAATATTATAAGTACTATATGACCACTTTCACTATACAGACAATAGAACAAAAGCTGAAAATACAAATATATATTAATACATTAAAATATATATAACTATATACATTTGCATATGTATATAAAATATATAACTATATATGACTCTCTATATATAGGATGACTTAATTTTGGTACCATCTTTTTAAAGCTTATTTTTGTAATTTTATTTATTTATTCAGATAGAGGAAAAGAGAGAGAGGAAGAATCCCAAGCAGGCTCCACACTGACAGTGCAGAGCCTGATGTGGGGCTCAAACTCACAAACCATGAGATCATGAACCTGAGCTGAAAACCAAGAGTCGGATGCTTAACCAACCGAGCCACCCAGGTGCCCCTTGTACCATACTGAACTGATTAAGAGTACCACTTCTGGTATCAAACAGACCTGGGGACTCACCTGGTTCTGTTACTTACCAGGTCTCAGTTTCTCATCTATTAGCTATAACAAGAGTATCCAAACAATTGGGCTGTTGTGAGGACTGAATGAGATAAATCCTGTAAACTGTCAGGCTTACAGTCTCATCTGTGTGCCTGTACTTGACATCTGCACTTCCCTTCACAAGTATATCCGGGTCACATTTCTTTACTATGTTGAACGAAAGGGTCTTGCTTATCCTCAAACTTGCATTACTTAGCACATTTACCAGGGCAGAGCCCGATGCTCAATCCTGTAGAAGGGAACTGGCACCAGGCACCCAGCTCAGAGCCTGCTGCAGGATTGTCATGTAAATATGGCAGGCTTTTCCTTCCAAGAGTTTTAGAGCAGCAGAAGGCTCACACCTCTCGGGCAGAAACCTGGAGAAGCCTGGAGAAGGACAGACTCAAATCTAAGATAAAGCAAGTATGTGGATCAGCAAGGAGAGAAGCCATCAGTAGTACCAAATCCCCTAGTGGCTTCTTTACAATCAATTCCATCTTGGAACATCTGTTCTAAATTTTTAACTTTGCTCCACATCTCAGTAGGCAATTCAGATTTGCACGGAAGTAACTGTGATTCTAGCCAAACAGTCTGGCAGATTTAGTGCTCTGAGGCTAAGGCTATCTACCCACTGTGTAGTCAGACACATGAATTCCAATGCTTCAGCAATATTCTTGGAAACTTTATGGTCAAGATTTCTCATTTACCAAAAAAAAAAAAAGTAAAAATTTCTACGAAATTTGGTCGTCTTAAAGACTAAAAGAGATTAATGTAAAGTCTGCATCTCATACTTGGGAAATCAATCAATCAATCAATAGCTATTAGAACAATCATCAGCAAACTGTAGCAAAAATGGGAAAGACAGGTAGAAGGGGAATAGGTAACAGGAGATTTCTGAGAAGAAAATTTCAAGTAGCTGACACCTCCAGCAAGGGAGCAGAAGTGCTGGGTATCCTGGAAGAAGGGCAGATGACTGTGAGTTATCAGAATGTGTGATTGGAGGAGAGAGAGGAGAAAGCTAGTTGGAGTTAAGTTTGGAAAGAAAGGGTCAAGAGCCAAACCATAAACCTTATTTAAGTTAAGCCCCATAAACCCATTGCGGGGGGGGGGGGGGGGGGTCATCATTTCAAATACCAGGGATTCTACAATAGAAGAAGATACAACCATAGCTGAATGTATATTGAGTATGCGATAAAAATTTGGCTTTTTTTTGCTTTCATTTGTGTAGTCTGCATTTTAATCCTCTAAGGTTTCCTTCTAGTGTGATAAAAATATTCAAAAATTAGATGATGGTAATGGTTGGGCAACTCTATGCTAAAATCATTGAAATACATACACACTTTCAATGGGTGAACCTTTGGTATGTAAATTGTATCTCAATAAAGCTGTTAAAACAGAATGAAGAAAATAACTTTTTGTTAATTTATATTTCTGGGAAGCAAGATAGAATAGTGGAAAATAAGAACTTTATAATCTGAGAAACCAGGGCACACATTCTTGCTAGCCATCTACACCTGAGTGACACTAATAGCTGCTTGTCACTTAGAAGCTTAGAGACTTGAAAATGGCAAGTTATTTGACCATCCTGCTATCATTTTCTTCATCACTACAGTGAGGTGTAATACTCTCCTTGCAGTAGCGTTAGGATTACATGAGAAAATAGATGTAAATTCCCAGCCCAGTCCCATGACAGCTATTCAGCAAATGACAACTATAATTTCAACTTTATTATTTGTAAATTGCAGCACTCTTATATATTAAGGCTAATGCAAAGCAGCATGACAAACTTTCATGGTTCTGAGTGTGTGAACCAAAACCCAGAGCAAGTCAGTTTATGGTCAGGCCAGAGTTGGCGGGTGGACCCTTGGGCCATTTTCTAAGTTCTCCCTACCAGCTCTTGTCAGGCCTACTCAGACCTACATATACAGAAGCATTAAAAAATCCTTTCTTGACTATTTCAGCAAGGGGATGTGACACTGGACAAAACATAGCTGATTTTCACTTTTCTCTACCGCAAAACCTGATATTTCTCACAGAAAATGTACCGGACAGACTTGCTTTCCAGTCAGCAGAGACTTCCACACTCACGCAGACTGTGCTGCCCTGCATTATTTATTTAAGGAAGGTGAGGCAAACGAAAAGAAGCTAAATATGGAAACTGAAATTTCCCATAAAAAGCAAAAGCTACCTTCTAAATTCATAGAACCTACATGCAACAGAAAACAAAGCCATTACCAATGAAACTTGAAGCAACTTCCAATATTCTTTGAAAATAGAGCCTGAGATTTTGGCTAATTGCCACATCTCATTTTATTTGATAGGTTCACCTTCTTTTTATAATAAGCACACAAAAAATGCCATAATGTATCAAAATTATTTCAAATTTAATTCTAACCGCTCCTAAAAGCATGTGTTGATATTTAGTATTGCTCCGGTGATATGTTGAAAGGCATTCAATCCATAAATACTGAGTATTTCTTGTATACTTGCCACTGATTCATATGTTCTCTACTATATCCTACATAACAACCCAGGAAAGATGTTGTTATTATCACTCATGTTTCACTAGTAATAAAGAATCAGGTTCAAGGAGGAAAAGTGACTTACCTAAGGTCACATAGCTACCAAGGGACAGAGACAAGACTCCAACCCAAATCTGATTTGGGCTAATTTTTCAGTAAAATCACTAGAGTATGGTACTTACTGAGATTTCACATAACTTGAACTCCATGTCTCAATATATGGGAACACACAATTTAAATATGAGGTAAAATATATGTTAAAATAGCCGAATAACCTGAATAAGCTATCTCCCTTTTTCAGAACTAACAACAACAAATCCAAAAAGAAAACAATTACCTGGCAACAACCAAAGACGGGAGCATTGTTCATACCCAAAACCTTCCAAACTCATGATCAAAGTATGAAAGAAAGATTTTGAACAGAGGGAAGAGGTAACATATAATACAGTGTGGCAAAATTCCTAAGAACTTTCAGTAAAAGTCTTCGATAAAAGGAAGGCAAACTGAGTAAGTAACATTGTCATTCCAATTCCAACTAATGAAAATACATGTTGGGGAAAATAGATAAATGAGGGAAGTAAACAACAGGGCTGACTGACAGAAATAAAGCTTCTAGGGCTCCACACTGACCTGGAACAATGGGCTGAAATCTAAGTGTCCCCTGTGGAAATGTAAATTCCATCTCCCCACCAAAAGGAGTGAAACAGTATACAATACATTTCATAGACTCTCAGAAAAGCATATCCCAAGTAAATCTGTGTACCTCCACAGCTGAGCTCTCACCCTGCCCCTGACAATTCCCAGAACTACAGAAAAATAGAAAGTACATGAAAGACTCTGTCTTCAAACGGCCATTGGAGGAGAAAAGGCACAATTCTCAAATACAGTGCGACACTGTATCGGACTGAATAGACAACTCGGACAGGACCACCCAAGCCTAAACAAGATGACAGAATTCACATGGCAACTAGGCAAAAGCACTGCAGTGAAAAGAAAACAAAAGTCCTTTGCAAGGTAAATACCTAACCTAGAAGAAAACATATCCCCCCAACAAAAAGAAAAGTCACCATGCTATAGAACATTTTATTGTGAATATGTATTGTACCAGCAGGAACTCAAAGATGAGATGATAAAGCAATAGAATGAGATGTTTAAAAAGGGGGAAGTGACTGCCGACCTATATCTATATGTATGATCTTGTTGAGGATAATACTCATGTAACAACTAATGAATATAGTGAAAAGTTATGGGACAAAATAGACACATCTGGAAATCAATATCACAGAAGAAGAGTTTGAGAAAAATTCAGTGAAAGCGGAAACAAAACACAAAAGATTAACTTAATGGAAGGAAGTTAATAGACAAAAAGGACACACAAGTGCAAGCCCACCTCATATCCGGTATCCCTGAACTCAAGAATTAACAAATGGAACGGAAAAAAATACAATATACAATACAAAAAAAAAAAAGCAACAATAATGAAATCCATGAGGTTTCAGGGAAATTTGGTATAAGATGCTCAACATGGAGATATATCTTGGGGAAGAGTTTTAAGGGCAAGTAAGACCACTCCATGTATCTAGGGAGAACAAGCTAGTCACATGCAAAGGGAGAAAATAACAGAGTGGCCTCATGCTGTCTGCTGTAATATATAACAACAGACTCTGTGTACAATAATATGAGTAAAAGAAACTATTATCCAATGATATTATGTGAAGCAGAGTTACTGTAAAAATACAAAGCAAACAGGGAAGAATCCAGAGAACAGATGCCCATGAACCTTTCCTTGAAACACTACTTATAAATGAAATACAGCCAAAATAAAGAACAAGAAATGCTGGTGGGCACCAAATACAGTTAAATATAGAAATAACAGGAAACTGTTGTGTGGATATGCTTACAGGTCACAATATTATGTTTGTATACCTGGAGCAGGTAAAAATAAAAACAAATAAAACTGGAAATGTGAAGAGGATAGAAGAATTGTGAGGGTCTTTCATAACAGAGAGTCAAGTGATACAGAGTTAAATTGAGTCTAAACTCTGAACGGCTTTCATAACTATCTTTTTCATATGAGAAGAATCTTTAGGCAATAATATCTCTTTTTTATGTTTATTTTATTTTTGAGAGAGAGAGACAGAGCATGAGCAAGGGAGGGACAGAGAGAGAGGGAAACAGAGGATCGGAAGCAGGCTCTGCACAGAGCCCAACACAGTACCTGAACCCACAAGCCGTGAGATCATGACCTGAGCTGAAGTCAGACACCTAACCAACTCAGCCAGAGGAGCCCCAGTAATATCTCTTATAAGAAAAGTATATGAATCTGCAATGGCTCCAATCACTGAGGTTTTCCCTCTGAAATATTCTAATACAATTAAATTAAGTATCTTCATTAAAAATTGTATGGTTTTATTTAATAAAAGTCTTCATATTAGTTCTCCTCACGGTATATATGTGTTAAAAGATTCCTGGAACAATGTAGAACAGATGAAAACAGAGATTATGTCTGGGTCATAAGGATTTCTGTCTTTTTTTCCTCTTTCCTCATTCCCATAACAATCTTGCATTATGCTTACCAAAAAAAAAAAAAGTTGATTTTTGGTAATTAAAAAAAATAAGGGCGCCTGGGTGGCGCAGTCGGTTAAGCGTCCGACTTCAGCCAGGTCACGATCTCGCGGTCCGTGAGTTCGAGCCCCGCGTCAGGCTCTGGGCTGATGGCTGGGAGCCTGGAGCCTGTTTCCGATTCTGTGTCTCCCTCTCTCTCTGCCCCTCCCCCGTTCACGCTCTGTCTCTCTCTGTCCCAAAAATAAATAAACGTTGAAAAAAAAATTTTAAAAAATAAAAAAAATAAAAAATAAAAATAAAACACAAGGAATAAAACTAAGGAATTTTAAGTCAAATGCTTTTAAATATACTAACACACAGCAATACCTGAGGGAATTTGGATAGAGGGGATATCATATGGGGAAAAAGGTGACCTGAATAAATTAATGCTAATTAGAAGATATTTCTTGAAGATAAATACTAATTTTCTGAAGGAAGAAATTAGAAAAGATGGATATACAGAAGTGAAAGGTTCCGTGAAAAGATCAGGGAAAGTGAAAAATACATCCAATAACATAGTGAATACATTTACCTAGACCAATGGTCCCATATTTCAAAAAGTAAGAAAAAGGAAAAGGGAGGAAGGAAGGATAGAAGTGGGAAAAGGGGCAGAAGGAAGAGGGGAGTATGGGGGGAAAGAGAGAGAATGGAAAGCAATGGAGGAGGAGGAAGAAAAGGGAGGAAGCACAGGGGATGCGTTGAGCCCTTTCTAGATTTTCTTGTGTACTAATTATTACAATAGTGTGAGGTCTTGAAAGAACAATACAATGATAAAGAAAAAGAAAAGATACAGAGGTTTACAGAGATTAAGTACCATATCCACCTGTGTTTAGCTAATAAATATCACAGCCAGGGTATCCCCCGCCCAGAAAGTGGTAGGATCTTTCTAGAATGGCTTCCAAACTAATGGGAAAATTTAAAGACTAAGTGCATCTACACACCCCTTATATAAGCATCCCTCATGATGGGTTAGACTAGCTACTCAATTCCAAGAACTTAAAAAAGGAAGTAGGATCCATTGAATGGGTTTTGCGAATGAAGAAAAAAATAAAGAGACATTGATACAAATTGTCCATATTTAGTTTTCTCTGCCAGGTCACACAGAAAGATGCTTTTCTTCTCCAGGTGTACACACTGAAGTTTGAAGTAGCTGGCCAAAGAAGGGTATAACACTGACCCTCATGAACCCTGACTTGGCAGCTGTTGGCCTCCTTTTTCTGCCTACTCTGTTTGTTCTTACACGAGATATAACGGGACTCATGTTGGATTTTGACACATCATCTTAACAACCAAGAGGTATAATCCTAACCCCTGGCCAGGGTTCAGTCTCCTGCAGTCCTCTGCCTACACCAAGCAGTTCTGCTTCAATCTGTTCAGTATTCTCTGAGGCATTTGCTAGGATAGATTAGTCCGTGCTGTGATAATTTTTAAAGAGTCACTCTCATTATATGTCCTCTGGCACTGGTGGGTATTTCTGACCTCTGCCATCCTAACTTTGCCAGATTGATGAAATCATTCCATCTGGAAAATCACAACAGCAGCAGCAAAAGACTGAAGTGGATAGCACCTCAAAACAGTTAAATTCTTCCACCGACATGTGACACATGTGATGGTGCCTTGATCAGAGCAAGTCAATTCAGCAGGCCTAATTTCAAGGGAAGGAGAAGCATAAGAACCCATATGCCAAATACCAGAGCAGAACCAAGTATCGGCTATTAGCTAAGATCTCATACAATCAAAATCATTGACTGATTTCTACTTAAGTCCTAAGTAGAGATATTGGGTTATATTATATAACATTAACTTAGTTATCTTAAGTAAAAATTAAAAATGTATACAGTCAAGTATTGCTAAGCTAGTCAGTTATCTTTAATTTACCGTCAGTGTTTAACTAAAACATGTATTATCCTGAACATAATCAGCATAACGTTTATGTCTTTATCAAGAGGAGAAAATTGCAATGACATTGTGCTATTCTGCACATACAGGCTGACACCCTGATTCCGGTTTTTCTTGGTCTCTCCCAGGTGACATCATCACAAACAGATTTTTTTTAATAGAAAAGAAAAAAGTACAGCTATTCTGAGACTCAGCTAGTGAAAATAAATAAGGTAAGGAGAGCTACTACAAGCTGTTAAAGAGGTGAACTTTGTGAGAAGATGCGTTTGAATTAAAATGTTTTAGACATTTAGGATAATATACAGTTTTAAGATAAATTAAAGAGACAGAAGAATTCTTTTTCTAGATTTACTGAAAAAACTATAGTAGATAATACCAGAATGAAACAAAAAATATTAATTCTCGAAAAATCAGAATCATTAAGAGATGAAAACAGAGAAGTAGTTCATGACTAGGCCTACATCAGCCAAAACCTAAATACTGTGTCAACATAGTAAAATAATCTCTAATTTATAGTAATAGGCCTAGAATGACGCACACTTTATAAATAACATAAACCAATTGGAGAAGTGTATTGCCATAGTTGATGATGAATATACAAATGTAATAAAAATTATAGCCTTTGCTAAAATGTCTCCAAATAGAGAAAATATGATGAGGGCAGAAAAGTTGATACTGGAGATACCTGCCATAGCAATGGTCAAGGATGCACACTGCTTCATGTGTGACTTTTCTTTAGGGTTTTGCTTTCTCTGATTGTGCTATTATCCATGCAGTGGGAGGTTGCTGAGATGGGTGGCAGTGATAGAGAAAAGAAACATTTTTTAGAGATGAGAAACATTTTAGAGATGAGAAACATCTCAGCAACCTCCCACCGTCTCAGATTTTTGAGCACAGTATTCTGTTGTAGCTATGGTGCTTCCAGGGACCTGGACCAGTAACCAAAACTGGCCAAAAAAATATACAAAATTGGCCAGGAAAATGTTTCTTTCAAAGTACTTTATCCGTGACAGTTGGTGTGATAGTTAATTTTATGTTCAACTTGACTGGGCCATGGGTACACAGATATTTTTCAACAACATTCTGGGCATGTCTAGGAAGGTGTTTCTGGATGAGATTAACATTGGTAGACTGAGTAAAGCAGACTGCCTTCCCTAATGTAGGGGGCTCTTAAAAACAACCCACTGAAGGGCTGAGTAGAACAAAAAGTCCGGCCTCCCGCAAGAAAGGAGGGGATTACTCCTCCAGCAGGACTGAGCTGAGACCTGAGTCTTTTCATGTCTTCATACCTGAACTGAAACATCAGCTTTTCCTGAGTCATGAGCCTGCCAGCTCTTAGACTGGAATTTGCACCGTCAGCTCTCCTGGTTCTTAGGCCTTTGGACTTGGACTGGACTTACATCATTGGCTCTCCGGGATCTCTAGCTTGCCAACTGCAGAGTCGGGCACTTTCTTAGCCTCCATAATCTTGTGAGCCCACTCTTTATAATAGATCGCTTTCTATGCATCCTATTGATTCTGTTTCTCTGGAGAACGCTGACTAATATAGTTGTTAAACTGGCTAACATTTCCAGTGACTGTATTATCCAACATAAGAACCAAGTAAAACTGATGCGCCACTGTTTAGAACAGTGTTCTCAAACATTACTTTGCATAAGCATTCCTGGGGATCTACACAGATTCTGACTCGCAGGTCTGAGGTGGGGTCTGACACTCTGCATTTCAGGCAAGATGCCAGGAGATGCCAATGCTAATGGCAATGCTTCTTTCTGATCCAGGTACATATTTTGAGCATCAAAGATGTAGAGACTCCATCTTTACTTCAAAACAAAGGGACTGAAGACTTCTACAGGCCTACCAGACTCCACTGCACCATATCCAGTCTTGGGTCTCTTCCCACATCAAGTATCAAAGCTGTAGTTAAAAGTATAAATCAGAGGTCATCTGTGAGGGAAATGAATGTCACTCACAGTGGCTGGTCTCTGTTTCTGCTATCAGCAAGCCACAAATTGGTGCCTGTCTGTGCATGAAGAAGAAAAATAGAAATGGATAAAAACAAAAGCATCTCCCTTTGGGCAGAAACAATCCACTGTTCCAAGTATTATTTTCTGGCTACATAAGCGTGGCAGACAGAACCCTGTCCTCTAAGTGGAACTAAGTCTGTCCTGCAAACCTTTGCTTTCTCAGAACATCCCCGTATCAATGCATTCTCTTGACAAGTACCTGAGCTTGCCTGCCTATCTCGCCGGAACAGAGAAATGTGCATTTCTGAGTTACTTCTCATGGTATCAAGCCTATCGATGAAAAAGATTATGCCATACGTTAAAATGTCATTTTGCCAATTTTGGAAAGAAAAGCCTTCATTTGTGACAATCCAAATACTCTTTTCAATACCCATGTTAGAGTTCATAGAAAATGAAATGCCAGCTTCATTTCCCATTTAGTTTTAGGTTAAAATTTTGCAATAACTTGCCCTGACTTGACCAAAGCACTTGTTTAAGCAGTAAATGCTGCTGCACATTTACCTAGTAGACACCAGGTTAATGAAACATGAAAATATTTCGCCATGAATGACAAGAGGCAGCTGCAACTTTTATAAGAAAAAAACATGTTCTGTTTTATCCAGACTTCTAAACAGTCAGCCTCATGATTGGAAATAGCAGCCCAGGTTAGAAGACCTGGCGTTTCATCAGATGTATTACCTATTCTTTGGACCGCACAGTATTTTAAACTGTTTTGTGACAGGAAATATCATGCAGGTGTGAAACAAGGTAGTTGAAAGGTGCTTTCACTCACTTTACATTATGAATTCCATCCAGTGAAACCATTCACTTCTGCTCTTTCCTTTTAACATCATCCTGAGTTTCTCATTTCCTCAGCTGCTTTGGTAGATACTTTGACACTTGACACTTTTAAAAGGAGCAAAAAAGCAAAAGGTTTTTCTACAGAGACCTCTCTTTGTCTTCGAATACTGTGAAAGAAC
Source organism: Prionailurus bengalensis (assembly GCF_016509475.1). Classification (NCBI taxonomy): domain Eukaryota; kingdom Metazoa; phylum Chordata; class Mammalia; order Carnivora; family Felidae; genus Prionailurus; species Prionailurus bengalensis. The sequence continues at coordinate 90,685,527 of NC_057350.1, read as the reverse complement.
TCTTCCAGAAAATCAGATGTTCTGATTAGAGAATCTTCACATATGTGATTGCAACGCATTTAAATAGGGGTACCACTAAATCTAGACTGTGTGCAATGTAACATTTCTTTGATGATCCCAAGGCTTTAAAGGTTGCATGACAGATGTGTGGAAATACTGGTTAATAGTGCAGTCTAGCTGATTAAATGCAATGCGACATTTTTACTGAGTGCCAAGACAATAATGGTACCCAGTTGCTAGATTGCTAAAATAAAGTGAGTTACTGGCTCACATAGGTATTATCTAACATCTGGATCATGCTGTTTCTCAAACATAGAAAAATCATTAGTCTAATGAGTTAAGGTTGCTTGACACCTTATATATATGGGCTCATACATTTAGGTAAATTGCTTCAAAAGATCTGGAGAGGGTTTTCAGTCTGTTTAAGTTTCTAAGTAGAACCAGAAAATGCATTTGCATCCAAAATATTCAAGAAGTTCTGGTGCCATGAACTGAGAAATTTGAAACATTTGAACCCCAGAATTACATGCTACTCTCTGTCCTACAATCTCACATGACCCACTCTCTCCCCTGTCCCTCTCCTCCCCGGCATCCCTGCTTTGCACTGCAGTAAGGAATTTCGGCAACAGTATACTTGATTTTTAAAATCAGGTTTTTGTAACTATTTAATGAAAATAGAATTTTATACTTTTTATTAATAAAAACGTATGAGTTCATAAAGGTGAACTAATTAAACGAAGTGAACATATATAGAATGGCTACTATCTCCATTTGTGTACACATCTTATATGCATTAAATGCACAATCTCACTTAATCTCTACCAAAAATCTGTAGTGTGGTTATTAATTCCACTTTCCAGATAAGAAAATGGAACTTCCGAGAGCGCAAAGGTATCCCTGGTCACACAACCAGTTATCAACAGAGCTAAAATACAAGCCCATATCTATGTGATTCCAACACATATTTTGATCATATCATATTCTCACAAATGATAAATTAACTAAAATAAAGCATAATTTAACCTACCCTAAGCAGTTTATTTCCTTGTTTTACATCTATTCATTATCTAATTAACAAAGTTATAGTAATATAACTCATGATGAGAAAACTAGGAGCATAGAGAAAATTGCAAAGAGCATAAATATCACCTGCTGCCCAGAGATAATAATTGCTAATATTGAGTGATTTTATGTAAATTTAAATTCTACAAATTTAGGTTCATAATGTATCTTTTATAACCATATTTGCACTTAATATGTCAGGACCACTTTCCATGTTATTAAAAATGTTTTTAACCAGGATTTCCTACATGTTATTTTACATTACAGAGAAACCATAATTCAATCTGTTCTCCTTTGTTGAATGGTCCTGTTGTTTCAAAGTACAATTATTCTTTAAAAATAAGAAAAAATAAGAATGCAATATGATACTGTGAAAACTTGGCACTGGAAATACTGAAAATTGAATCCTAGATTTGTTATTTGCTGGCTCTGAAACTTTAAGAAAGTCATTTAACCTTTCTGGTATTGATTTTTATCTGCAAAATAAAAGAACCCGAGTAAATAACACTTTTTTCACATATCTTAGGTTCTATGATTCTAGGAATACCATATAAATTATTCTAAAACTCTGATGCTCAAAAGTAGGATATCTGTGTACTCTTCAGGCAATTGTTGACAGAGGAGAGGTTACAAACATACAGACATTGGATCAATGAGGCAGGCTTCACTTCCTGGTTTATCCAATCTACTCAAATGAAATTGAAATATTACTTGACAATTACTAATGTGTTACGAAATAAAATGTGGTATTTTCATGGATTTTACTCCTTAAACAGAAAACTTCAATATCAAACTGCAACACCCTAAGACATATAATATCCCACTATGCTATTAAATCCATTTTGTGGAGTGTTTTGAGTATTTAAGCCACACTGCCTAAAGCAACTGAAACTGATCCTAAAACACTGCAGTTACGTTAGTAAAGAATAAGGTATTCCTGTGTAAATGATGCAGCTTATTGGCACAGATTTTCCTTGCAAATGTCTTCCTCCACATCCTAGAGACAGCCTAACATGCTCTATATTGAAATGACAATAGTAATGCCTTTCTTTTGTTCCCTCAGATGGATTCTTCCAAAAGAATGGAATCTAAAATAATAATAATAGGGGCACCCGGGTGGCTCTGTCTGTTAAGAGTCCGACTTCGGCCCGGGTCACGATCTCATGGTTCGTGAGCTCGAGCCCTGCACTGGGCTCTGTGCTGACAGCTCAGAGCCTGGAGCCTGCTTCAGATTCTGTGTCTCCCTCTCCCTCTGCCTCTCCCTGCTCATGCTCTCTATCCTCCTGTCTCTCAAAAGTAAATAAACGTTAAAAAAATTTTAAATAATAATAATAGTAATGATTATAATGTTTCCTGAGCTCCACTTAAAAATATGAATTGTAGGGGTACCTGGGTGGCTCAGTCAGTTAAGCGTCCGACTCTCAGTTTCATCTTAGGTCACAGTCTCAAGGTGTTGAGATTGAGCCCCACACAAGGCTCTGCACTGAGCATGGAGCCTGCTTAAGATTTTCTCTTACTCTCCTCCTGCCTCTCCCTCACTTGCACTCTCCTCTATCTCTCCCCTAAAAAAATGAAAGAAAAAATTAATTTTAATACCATTAGCAAAAAGTGGCTTTGAGAAGGAACTTAGTCTTTGTGGCTCCTAAGCATGTTTCTTCCTTATTCTTTTCCTGTTGTTATTTGATATTCTTTAGTTTGGTTCACTTGCCCCATCTCAGGAGTTACTTTCTCCTTTGGTTGCTATATTAGAGACAGTTTTTCACTAATTATTCCTTTAATAAATAAATCTGATATTTATGAAATGTACACAATGAATCTCTTTCAAACTACCTCTTCCGAATAAAAGTTAAAAACGTGTATGTGTACAACATGCACATGCAGACTGTTATACATGGAAATCCTTGAGATTTCTCTTTGAATGGTTTGCAAAGCAACCTATAATACTCTTGTTGAAATGAGAATCACCATCTGCACCAGTGAAGACAAGGTGAATCCATTGGAATTATTCATTTAGATAGTCCATGAAAACTAGCAATTTCATACAGTGTAAAGAAACAAGAACTGGCCTTACTTCTGAAGAAATAAGAGTGGTCTGAAGAAATAAGTCAGGCATAAGACATAATGAAATTTAAACGGGGTCTTCAATAAAGGGATTTAATATTCTCTGCCCATCCTCCACGCAGAGCTTGCTTTGGGGGGAACCTATGATAATGGGGAAACGGTGCATTTTCACACATATACCTGTGTTTTCTCTTACCTGAGCATCTAGTGAGACTGAGATACTCCATTCAGTAATGAGAATATAAATATGCATAGCATACAACTTTTATCCTGAATGTGCTCAAAATATTTTGCTCAAAAGTGAAAGGTCCTAAACACAGGGAGATGGTGCTTCTGAGGGGATTTTTCTTGTTTTGCTTTGTATTGTTTTTTAGAACTAGCCCAACTCATAAAGCTATCTGTCAGTTTTCCAGCATCATGCAGATACCAAGGCTAATATTTCAGCATTGATGATATGTTATGTTTGCGTAGAGATTTACAGTTCCTTTCCACAGACGATGCCCCCATTTGATCTCACAGCAGGCATGGGAAGTAAGGAAAGCAGCAGTCATCCACATCTGAGATCCAAGCCAGAAAAACGAAGTAACTTCTTCAAGGTCATACAAGTAGACAGTGAAAGTCAGGACTGAAACGGACTGTTTCAGATTACCAGTCTAATGTTGTTTGCACTCTTCTTTTTGATACAATTTGATACCAAATTGTTTGGAATTTTTGGTCAATTTTACATTAGAATCAAGAATTAGATCCAAGAATCCAATACTTAGATTTAAGAATTAGATTAATGTAGAAAACAACCATGTATAGACAACACAATCCCCTATATTCCACCTTTGCTGGCCTCAGTTTTGCTAATCACCCTGAGAGGAGTAGAAAGATAGGGCAGAATTGGATGCCACGCAATGGTAACTTGAAGAAGAAATGCATTTATTGAATTAGAAATAGAAAATCAGTAGTAAAATGTTTTACATTTAGTAAGAAAGACTTGACAATTTGGAAATAAATCACTGGAGGTGTTAACGGGTATGCTGAAATTATCCTGGCCAAATGATAAGGGAGAGGAGGCTATGAAATGTTCACAAGAGTGAAGTAAGTGGAGGAGCCAGACTAAGTGAGATGTGGGATTTTCCTTGCCAGAACCTGGACTCCACAGGCTCCCCTCAGCACCGCCACGATTAAAGACTCCTCCTCCCACTAAATACATTATAATAATAAAACTTACCTATAAAATAAATAGTAAATAGGGCAGAGCAATATTTAGCCTTGCTAGTTCTACTTTGGGGGAGGATTAAGGAGAAATCTGTGCAAAAGACAAAAGAATGATGTCATGAAAGTTGTGAGTAAAAGAGATTTCTATTTTTCTGTGCCAGAATGTCTGTTAACTTCTCGGATGCAGAGGTCAGCTGGATGTGCTTTTGGCTTTTTCAGTTAATGTATTCAGCTCCGTGTTGTTGGCATCTACTCTATGCCTCTACTTCTTCTACATGACGATCAATGGGAGGAATCTCAAGACCAGAAGGTTGAATACCTTGATGGGTTTGTCATAGGTTGTGTGTGGTTGTGATAGTGCTACCTGCAGGTATCTTCCTGGATCTACTGCTCCCAAGTGCACTGGAATAGCTAAGTGGGTTAGAGAGAACTGATGGGGACATCTCAAGTTCTACATCGCTGCTGCACTATACAAATGTGCCCCCACAGCCATTCCAAACCACTTCTGTGTTTAGTCATTGGTCCATACTCTGTAAGGGGAACCACCACAGAGATGTTTAAATTATCCACAGAAACTCCTGTGACATTGATTTTACCCTTTCTGTGAGCCAGAGTTCAGCAACAAAAACCTTTGTATGAAAAGAGTAGAAAAAAACGCCAGAACTCAAAATGTCTCCTGGTCAATGCCCTATTTCCTTTAGCACAGAGGGACAGCTTTGCCTTTGTCTATTACCAGATACGTCCTTCAAACTGAAGCCATCTGTTCCATGAACTTCTAAGACTTGGGCCAAGGGAACTTTAAACCAAGAAACCATTTCGCCAAATGTCAGTCAGAGTGTCTGGCATCTGGCTGAAACCTAAAAGCTCAGAATGTGATGTTTCAGAAGACTGCAGCCTTTTCTGGAATTTCACAAAGTGTAGTATGAACTTAAAAACAGCTCTTTATGTTTCTCATTAGAAAATGATTTGATATTCATTATAAAAAGTTTAAAATATAAAAAATGAAAGAAAATAAAAATGATTCATGATCATACCACACAGATATAACCATTATTATTACGTTGTTATATTTCCCCATTGTCTTTTATATACTGTTTGTTTTACAAACTTAACAACATCCTCTATGTACTGCTGTGTATATCTACTCCTCCCTATATATTTTCATGTAATTTAATAGTGTATTAAAACGTTAATCTATTATAAGCCAGTGCCATTATTAATCAGTTCTAAACTGATATACATGTAGATTTCTTCCAGTTTTAAAAGAATATTTTAGAGAATGTCTTTGTTCGCATAACATTATGTGTATCTTTGATTTCTGCCCTTTTATTTTCTAGAATTGTAATTACTATGACAAAGATCAGTGAATATTTATAGAGTTCTGACACATTTTGCAATATTGACTTCTGGAAAGCTAGTACTCTCTCACAAACAGGGTGTCCAGACAGAGCTCTGTCTCACTCTTACCCTGTCAAGAAAAGAACTGCCCTGGAAGGATATTTGAAAAACATCCAAATATTGGTATTTTTAATTTTCACTAGTGAGAATAATTATCCATGTTTCTCTCTCTCTCTCTCTCTCTCTCTCTCTCTCTCTCTCTCTCTCTCATATAAATGCTGCTTCCTACCACAGAAAAATGATCTAAATTCTGTGACGCATCCTGTTCCACAGCCTGCCCTAACCTGGCCATCGAGGTCTCACTGGAGGAGTTCTGTCTAGATCTCCTCTACCCACCACCTGGTCTTTTGGCATTTCTCAGAAGGGAGAGGTGCCTGGCAGCGCTCAGTGACACTATTCAATCTGATTACACCTACAGCATACACAGCAGAAATTCCTCAACATTTGCACCTTACAATTTTCAATTATTGCAGGTTTCCTGCTATTTTTTTAAAAAATTCTGTATATATTTTAATTTGCATTTCTTTTAGTATGTTTACACTTTTCATTTGTACTTCATTCCACCTTTGAGTCTTCAATGTTCTGTGGTTTTGTTTTGAATGATCTGTACTTTCTCTTCTCCCAAATGCAGATTCAGCTTCTTTAGGGCCTCCTCCATCAGCACCTTTTCCTTCCTGCTGGAGACCTGTTCTTCCCAGTGGAATCCTCTCTTCCAAACATCTACTAGAAGCCAGGTTTATTCTCAGCCAGCATGAATTAATCCCAAATAGTGTTAGATGATAATCAATATATTAGCTCAATGACTAATTCTGTGCTTTATTTTAAATATTTTAAGAGAAATTAAAGAAACATAATGGCCTTCCAACATGCAAGAAATAAGAGTTAATTACAGATATGGGGAAAACACTTTGGATCTGAGAGCCTCATTTGGTGTTCTCTGAGAACCTCATGTTGCTGCCTTTTGAAAGACTGGTACTTTGCCTTAAAATGTAAATCTAATTTTAAAAATACATAAATCTGAATCCCAAGTATATCTTTTATTTTCTTAAACTCAAGTCCATATTTATTTCTGTTTTTAGCAAAACAAAAATCTTGTTTTCTGCAAAATGGCTAGTATTCACCGTTTTGTTTCCTCTAATGGGCTTCAGTCTGTAAGTTCACTGACAACAGAACAGGGCCTACTCTGTGAACTTTATCATAAACTCAAGCTCAAAGCATTTTAAAAGGAGATAGTTTTCACAGAACTAGAACAAATAGTCCTAAACTGTATGGAACCACAAAAGACCCCAAGCAGCCAAAGTAGTCTTGAAAAAGAAGAACAAAACTGTAGGTATCACCCAGATTTCGAGATATACTGCAAAGCTGTAGTAATCAAAACAGCATGGTATTGGAACAAAAATAGATACATAGATCAAAAGAACAGAATAGAGAGCCCAGAAATAAACCCACGATTGTAGAGTCAATTAATCTATGACAAAGGAGGAGAGACTATACAATGGGAGAAAGACAGTTGCTTCAACAAATGGTGGTGGGAAAACAACAGCTACAGCCAAGAGAAACTGGACCACTTTCTTACACCACACACAAAAATAAACTCGAGATGAATTAAGGACTTAAATGTGAGATCTGAAACCATAAAATTCCTAGAAGGAAATATAGGCAGCAATCTCTTTGACAAAAGCCCAAATCAACTATCGTGACTACGCCAAAATAAAAAGCTTTTGCATAGCAAAGGAAACCATCAGCAAAATGAAAAGACAATCCACGGAATGGGCGAAGATATTTGCAAATTATGTATCTGAGAAGAGGTTAGTATCAAAATATATAAAGAAGCTATACAGCTCGATATCAAAAAACCCCCAAATAATCCAATTTAAAAGTGTTCAGAGGACATGAATACAGATTTTCCCAAAGCAGACATACAGATGGACAACAGATACATTAAAAGATGCTCAACATCACTCATCATCAGGGAAATGCAAATCAAAACCCAATGAATCAAACACAAGAAATAATAAGTGTTGGCAAGGATGTGGAGAAAAAGGAACCCTCGTACACTGTTGGTGGGAATGCAAGCTAAAGGAGCCATTGTGGAAAACAATATGGAGATTCCTCTAAAAATTAAAAATAGAACTACTGTATGATCAAGTAATTCCACTACCTGGTATTTACCCAAAGAAAATTTGAGAAGATATATGCAACCTTATGTTTATTAAAGCATTATTTACAATAGCCAAGATATGGAACACACACACACACACACACAATGGAATATTCCTCAGGCATTAAAAAAAAGAATGAAATCTTGCCATTTGCACCAACATGGGTGGATCTAGAAATCTAGAAGATATTATGCTAAATGAAAATAAATCAGTCAGAGAAAGACAAGAACTATATGATTTCACTTATGTGTGGAAGTTAATAAATAAAACAAACAAACAAGAAAAAAGAGAAAAAAAAACTCCCCCTTAAATACAGAGAACAAACTGGTGGTTGCTGGGGCAAAGGGTGCAGATGAGTGAAATAGGGGAAAAAAAAGAGGAGACCTTAATGTTATCTGAAGAACCTCAGAAAAACAAGATCCTGAGAAATCACACAATTTGCAAAGTGATGCAGATGATTAATATCTTCCAACACTCAAACCAACTCTTTTTAAAATTTTTTTATGTTTATTTTTGAGAGAGAAAGAGAGAGACAGAGAGACTGTGCAGAGGTGGGACAGAGAGACACACACTGAATCTGAGGCAGGCTCCAGGCTCTGAGCTGTCAGCACAGAGCCCAATGCAGGGCTCAAACCCATGGACCGTGAGATCATGACCTGAGCTGAAGTCAGATGCTCAATTGACTGAGCCACCCAGGAGCCCCCAAACCAACTCTTTCTAATACAATTATGTCATCTTCTATGTTTTTATTGTTAAAAACTTCATGTGAGATATTTTCTAAAAGAACTCTTCAAGTGTATTTTCTCTTATGTTATTATCACAACCCCAGGATAACCTATTTCTTTGTTACCAACCCCTCCTAAAAACACATCCTGTTCCTATGAAAAGAAGTAGTTCCTAGTTAAAAATAAAAGTTGTAAATACACAGGTGCAACCTCAGATGAGTCAAAAAGCTAGTGTGCCATTGCTACCGTCGTGCTCCTCACAATTACATTTTCTCTTAATCATGTGCTGTGCACCTGCTTCTAAGGGATAGGCTTCCAGGAACTCAAACAATTCTTCGTCTGAATCCACATTTATTCAGCTTAATGAGCTTTATGCATATGCTAATCTTTGAAATATCACACCTTAAAGAGATGTAAGAAAAGCAAAATATATATATATATATAAATATAAATATATAGATTTCTGTTCTTTATTGGGATATATATATTTACTTATTATGTAAATATATGTATTATTTATGTTTAAATATATATATCCCAATATAGAGCCCAGATTTTCAAAGGCAACAAAAGTTCTAATAGTTCAGCAGTGTGGTATAAAATATGATGGCACAGTTGTTTCTCCAGTAAGCAGAGAGAATAGAGACATTCAAAATCAAGAATAGCTTTCCTCTTGGGTTAAGTTTTTTTTCTTCATATAATGCACAGGCTTTCAGTTTTGGCAGGTTTACTAGAGACTAAAAATGAAACATGATCATTGTCTTTCAGGACAAATAATTCTTGTCCTGTTTGACTAACCAAGGAAATGACATCGTAAGTACTGCCATTGAATTTGGAAGAGAGCTAAGCTGCTTAAGAGGGAGGGTTTTGCAGCAACAAGCCAGAGTGTGTGATCTGGGCAGATCCAATCCCCACACACTCACCTAAATGAGAATGGGACTGTCTTAGTCTTCAGAATGTGTTCTTGGCAAGAGGATGTCCCAGATCCAAGGGGGACTAAAAGGTAAAATGACTTCCACTCTTTCAAGGCATGTGAGGTTGCCTGCTCCCTATTGTCATGACTCCTGCCCTTCAGAAGATGAAGTCAGGACAGTCTTGGTCTAATTTCATTCCATCTTTCACCAGTCCTTCCATAGGTCACTATATTTACACATAAGTCAGTTCATCTAACTTGAGAGATTAGCTTGACAGGGCTGATTAAGTTAACACATATGTAAATCAATAATTTGACTATATTTGCATATGTTAGAATAAGGTTAAGTCTGACACAGTATGTCCATATCTTGAACCAGGACTAATTTTTTTTTCTTCCGACCTTTATTAAGCAGATTGAAGTTGGTTATTCGGAAGGTAAGTTCTGAACTTCGATGAACAGAACATAGACAAACTGGGCCCATTTTACTAAATTACGTATTTTACACCATTAAGGAAAACATCAAGAAATGCAATAGGTAAAGTAGAATGGAGGGATTCTAGAAGAGTGAGCATTTTCAATTTACCAGGAAGAGACTCGTTTAAAGACAGGCAGAATGGGCTCTGGATTTCCCTTGGTTAGGAGTTTAGTCTTCATACCATGAAGATCACTTACATCTATAGACTTTAGACATTTAAGAACTGGTTCACCTACTTTATTTTCTTTGGTTCTTTCAAATAACTTATAAATTATTTGGAGAAGGGATTTTTATTTCAATTTTAAAGCCATGAAAACGAAAGCTGGGGTGGGGAGGGTAAGGTTCTGTGCACTCCAGAAGGAAAGCCCATTGACAGTGGCTTTAACTTACAATTGAAGCTTATTACTTCTATAGGGAATTCAAGTCAAAACAATCCATCTTACCCCATTTACAATTACAATTAACAACTACTTGTTAAAGTACTTTCACATGTACATTATCTCCTTTATATGATCTAAAAGTCTTTAGAAGCAGGAAATATGTCTTACTCGTCTTTATATCTTCTATACTGTTCAGACTGGTAACTTGAGCACCGTAACCTATCTTGACAAACTGGACTGTACTTTTAACAGATATTCATTATGTAATAATTAATAATAAATATATAATACTCATCCATTAATATTTATCACTGAGAAAATATTGCTTTCTCCATGTGAAGTCCATTTTAGAGGTAAAGCAAACAATTATCCAGCTCTGTTTTCCTTTTTTTTTCTGCATTTCTCTAAGATGGATTTTCCAAAAGATGGATTTAGACTGTCTTTTGGCTATTTCATCCCAAATCCCTTGTCCCACACATGAAAGTTGGGGTCCCTAGTGGATATTTAGCCTTCTACCCTCACTCAGAATGGGGTAACATTCCTTAGCATTTAATAAAAGTCTTCATTTTGGGGCACCTGGTGGCTCACTCAGTTAACATCCAACTCTTGATATCAGCTCAGGTGGTGATCTTGTAGTTGTGAGATCTAGCCCCATGAGGGGCTCTGCACTGAGTGCGGAGCCTGCTTCAGATTCTGTCTCTCCCTTGCTCTCTCTCTCTGCCCCTCCCCCACTCACTCTCTTTCTTTCAAAATAAATAAATAAACTTTAAAAAAAAGTTTTAAATTTGTTTTGGTGTTTATGGCCTATAGTCTTGTCTTGACAAAACTTAGGCTGTTACATCAGAATACCATAGACTGGGTGGCTCAAATACCAGAAATTTATGTCTTACAATTCTGGAGGCTAGAAAGCCCAAGATCAAGTAGCCAATAGATATGGTGTCTAGTGAGGCCTGCTCCCTGATTCTCATATGGATATCATCTCAGAGCCTTCGCATGACATATAGCAGTGAGAAAGAAAAGCAACCTTCTTGAGACTTTTTATAAGGCACTAATTCTCATTTATAAAGGCTCTGCTCTCAAAATCTAATCACATCCAAAAGCCCTCACCTACTAATACCATCACATTGGAGGTTAGAATTTCAACACATGAATTTTGGGGTGACACAAACATTCAGTATTAAGCCTACAAGTGCAATATTTTTGACACACTTAAAATTCCAAATCAGTTAAGAAATTACATATTATTCAGATTTTATACATTTCTCATTTGAAATGAAAATTTATATAATTTTAACTAAAATTTCTTAAAAGAGATACATTTCTTCTGCCAAGAAGACCTGATCAAGAAAATGTAAGAACGCTCATGTTGGCCCCAAACGTGGCAAATGCTATGATTTCGCCATAGGAAAAGGAGAAACAAATTTTGAATGATTCGTATGATTTTATGAGGCATTCCCTATCCAACCCCCAAAGGGTAACTGCAGATCAAAGTGACCTTGGGCAAAACGGTTATCATGCATGGTTGCCAGCTTTGGGGGACCTCTTCTATCCTAAGTTAACCACCATAAGTTCTAGGCTTCTTGCCAACACCACTGACCCAATATGTTCTCTAATTTCCCTTACACACGTGTTGATGCCAGGGATAATGAGAAACAGGGTGGGTATAATAATCTGAGGAGCAGTTGTGAGTGTTCGTAAACGAAGACCCCAATTTGTGGCACACATCTAGAACTAGTATATCTTGTCCCTTCATCCTACTCCTTGTTTCAAAGCCCATTCTCAAAATACAAGCATTACGGTCAAAGTTAGCAATTCTATATTGAAATGTGAAAAGGCATTTTGTTAAGACTTACAGCGTTGGCAAAAAGTCAAATGAAACCATGGTGATACAAAAGTAGCAATAAAAAACATAAAGCCTTGTGTTGTTTTAAATTTCAGAAGCTCAATTTAGCTCAACCAAAGCAGAAAAAATGTAAAATAATAATAATGAAACAGAAACCACAAATAACTTTTGAAAATCTATTTTGTACCACTAAGAAGTATTTTTCTGTTCTCAAAAACTCTTAATGCTTTAGTTTAAGAGCAAGCTCTCCATCGACGTTTGGGGCTAGATAATTCTTTGTTGTGAAGGTTGTTACGTGTATTGTCAGATGTGTACCAGCATCTCTTGTTTCTATCCACCCAATGCCATAGCATACCTCTCCTGCTCCTACATTTGTGAAAAACGAAATGTCTCCAGACATTGGCAATTACCACTTGAGGGACAAATCTCTCCCTGTTGAGAATCACTGGCTAAGAGTAACGATAGAGATACGCACAAAAACGAATATGAATTCAAGTGTTACAAGTAAAATTTTGTGTGATGGAGACTATGGTGTTTATAGGAAAAGCTGGACCATTTCCTCATGAACTCTTCCAAGCATTAACTGTGCACTGGCTTATACTTGCTCACTTTCACATTAATTGACTTCAGGAAGGCAGTCAGGCCCTCTCATAACACAGTCCTCAGAGACACCTCTGAAAAAGGAACACCAGTTTGGTGGAACATGGGTATGAAAGATTATTAAGCATAACCAGCCTGCTGGAGCAGAAAGACTCTGAGAAAGGAAGAGCACTGGCTGTGTTACCACAGCTGCATTACGAGGTATAATCTTGAGGAAGTCACTTGATGTTCCAAGCCTCGGTTTTCTCTATTTATTGATGAAAACACTAAGACATAGTGTGTTGAGATTTAAAGATAACATAAGTGCAATACCTGGCATATGGAAGGCATTACTTTCCATTACCATTACTTTCCATGAGCCATTTGCCAGGCACCTGGGTAGCTCAGTCAGGTAAGCATCCGGCTTCAGCTCAGGTCATGATCTCACGGTCTGTGAGTTCGAGCCATGCATCGGGTTCTGTGCTGACAGGTCAGAGCCTGGAGCCTGCTTCGGATTCTGTGTCTCCCTCTCTCTCTGCCCCCGCCCAGCTCACACTCTGTCTCTCTCTCTCTCTCTCTCTCTCTCTCTCTCTCTCAAAAATAAATAAATATTTTTAAAAAACCGTTTGCCTACTATTAATCATGTCCATTATTATATTATTATTATTTTCTCCACAACTATTACAGTTGTGCCAGGGAATTTGTGATGTTATCCTGTATCCTGAGTTCAAAGCCATATCAACTGACGGAAAATACTATTTATAGTGGTATACACTTTATTTGAGTCACATGAACAAGGTCATTTTAATTCCTTCAAAACTAAGAGTTGAGAGTTCACCTGAACATGAAGGAATTGGGTTTGAGGGCCCTATTATTATCCTCTGTACATTCCTGGGCTGTAAATTCTTTTGTTTCTGTCTACTAACATCAACATATCTCTATTAGTACCTTTAATTACTTGGTTTCTCACTTTGATACAACCCAACTAAAATTCTATTTAGCCATCTTTTGATGGAAACTATTTGTAGCTGTCTTATCTTGAGGGAAAAAGATCCTCCATCATCATCATTGTGGTCTGGCATCCTTAGACTAGATTCATGCATCATTAAACTCTGTGGAACACCTTTATAACAATTTCAGGTTTTTCCTCCTCCTTAAAAATCCATATATGTTCAGGGTATCTAATTTTACAAATGCAAATATATGAGGGGCACCTGGGTGGCTCAGTCAGTTGAGCGTCTGACTTCAGCTCAGGTCATGATCTCACGGTTCGTGAGTTCGAGCCCCGTGTCAGGCTCTGTACTGACGGCTCAGAGCCTGAAGCCAGCTTCAGATTCTGTGTCCCCCTCTGTCTCTGCCCCACCTCTGCTTGTGCTCTGTCTCTTTCTGTCTTTCAAAAATGAATAAACATAAAAAATACAAATGTATGAAAGGAATAAAATTTAAACCTTAATAACCCCTCCCTGAGGCATCCCACTACTAACACACACATACATACACGCAAATGTATCCATATTGACAAATCGGACAGAATTATGAGATCCATATAACATGACTTCTAATTTTACAGGTATGCACAGAATGCTGTGAGCACACGGAAGGTTTCTTATCCATTTTTGGTTGATCATGAAGGATTCCTGGAGGTGAGCCCCAAAGGATGAGAAGCTAGCTAATCAAGGGAATAAGGATATTGGAATGAGGAGTCCAGAGGGTAATGGTAATGGCAGAGGAAGGCAATGGTGTGAGCAAAAGCCTGCCATGGAAAGAGTGTGAGAGATCCTGAGATGTTCAGTGCACAGTATGTGGCTGGGGTGTGAAGGTGCCAGAAATGTGTAAGTGATAAGCCTGGTGACATAAACAGGAGATAATATGCAAGACATGACAAACCATGTCAAGCAATCTGGTATTTCTCTTGAGAGTAATGAGAACCACTGAGAACTTTTTAAACAGGAGAAAGATATATGCAGATTTTTGTTTCATAAAAACCATTTATTGTGGAAAATGGATTGGAGAGAGCCACACTGAAGCAGGCAGTGTCAAAGGGCTGTTTGGTCACGGGGGGATGAGGAGAGCTAGGCTCTCATAATAGCTGTGAAGCTAGAGAAAAATGCGTAGATTTAAGAGATATTTAAGAAGTAAAACTGTTTCCTTGTTTGTTTGTTTTTGAGAGAGAGAGAGAGAGAGAGAGAGAGAGAGAGAATGAGCAGAGGAGGGGCAGAGACAGAGGGACAGCCTCTTAAGCAGGCTCCCCACCCAACATGAAGCCCAACGTAGTGCTTAATCTCACAACTGTGAGATCATGACTTGAGCCCAAATCAGGAGTCAGATGCTTAACCCACCGAGATACCAAAGTGCCTTCTTTATTTTTAAGAAGAATAATTGCTTTGATAAGAGTGCTGAGAAAAAGAGGTGAATCAAAAATAATGCCCATAAATACTTCTGGTTTAAATGGTTAAATCAAATTACCTCACAGAATCTCCAGTTCCAAATACCTAACAAACTGAGCCAGATCACCAAAACCTCATATTCTCTCCTTCTCTCTCTCCTTAAATGCACATATAGCATCATTATATATTGTGTATGTACAAAGTATATTTGTGAAAGTATAGAAATACATATACAGAAAATAAACAGCAAATAAAGAAAGGAAGGGGCCCAGCCCAATGCCATAAAATTCAAAAAGTGGCTACCAGTTGGAGAAACCAAACTTCCTCAAGCAGAACAAACTGCAGGAACTCTCCTATCCCATCCCCAACCTCTGATACTTTTCAATCGGAGAGAAAAATTATATAATGATAATTCTCACTGCCACTCCCCAATCTGGGTATCCTGAAGCTTTCAAGGAATAACTCCTGGCTGTTTACAGAAGGGAAGTTTCTGGAATGGAAGAATGATATGAACACAAAGGTACCTCCACAGGTGCGGAACATCCTTCCCCACAAGGTAGCATGGAGTCCTAAAGAGTACATGTAACTCAGGCACAATCACAGATCTGGTTATTTTTACTAAGTACAGTTCTGCAGCATCCCTCAAGACCCCACTCCTATTGTCATGCCCTCAGAGCTGGGTAGAAAACCGAACACTCAGAACTCAAACACTGTCCCTGTTTGGGTAGGTGGTGATGGCCACATGTTTTATACACAGTGAGATGGTTAGTCAAAAGTTCCCTACACTGTGATGCAGCAAAGGACAGACCTGAAGAGCCGCCATGGTGTGCAAAAAAATGGCACAGCGTGCTACAAATGAGCTGAAGCAAGGAAACAAACAAAAATACATCATTTTTTAGAGCCTAGAAACTTAACCCTCAGAACAAGAGATTTCCTGAAAGGACTTCGAGCTATAATATGATTTAGTAAGAACATTTATATAAGAGCTTTCAATGTAAAGATGTTAAAACAACAGAATGACACGCATGGAGAGACTGTCGTTCTTAGGAAATAAAATTATTTATCTACAGAAAAAAAGTAAATTCAAAACATCAAGGAATGGAAAACTCGGTTAACTGACATAGAGAAATGGCTTGCTGTAAACAGTGCCAATGCAGATATGAAGGATAGAATTTAAAACAATCAAATCTAAACTAATAAATCTGAAGAAAAAAGACAATCCAGCATGGGTATTGTTAGTAGCTCTAAACAGAAAACTCCACAAATAGTCTGGAAAAGGCATTTTAAAATGTAACACAAGAAAGTTTCCCACAAAGGAAGGAAGGAAGAAGAAGAGGAGAAGAGAAGACGAAGAAACACACACACATGCGCGTGTGCACACACATACACACACAAAGTATTTATGCAGAACTAGCTCTCTCAGGCATTGTTCTAGATACTTTAAATATGGTAACTCAGTATGAAATAAATACTATTACTAACCCTATTTTTGATGCCAAAACTGAAGCACAAAGAGTAAGTAACTTGCCTCAGGTCACAAAGAAAATGGCAGAGCCAGAATTTAAACCTAGGTAGACTAATATTAGAGAATAAAGCAAGACATGTTCCAGGAAGATAGGAAACAAAAATAAGTGAATCATTATTTGAACACTTGAGGCAAGAAAAGAAAATTTTAAATTATCCCTATTGTCAGAATTACCCTAGTGATTCTTCAAAAAGGAATTCATTTCTTCTATAATCTATGATTTCAAACTTGTCAAGACAGCAGGATACCAACTCTCCACCCCACCCCCAGGCTCTCTCTCAGCTCCTTCACCTAGAACATCAGAGGCAGTTTTCTCTATATGAAAAGAAGTTTTTTAAGTGATGGCCTGATTTTATAAATTATTTTCTAACCTACCCCCAAGCAGTGACTAGAGATAAAACATCACCCTAAAATGAAGCCCAAAGGCCACAAGTCTCAGAAACATGTTTGTGAGCATGTGAGCAGATATTTAATCTTAACCTTTAAACATAAACAGACAACCAACGGTTAACATATAGCTGAAGAAAGCTACTTCTGTGAAAGAAAAATAGCAGGCAAACAAACAAGCAAAACCAAGAGGAGACAGACTATGCAAAGAAGAAATGTTCAAAACCTTCCATTAAAATTGTAAGAGAAATTTGATGCATTAAACAAGAAGAGTTCCGGGTTTCAAAATTAACACGAAGCTACAGAAATCCACATAGTGTTATATTGACATAGGATAGATAAAACCCATTACCTGTCTAACCTTGAGAAAAAAGATTGGATTTCAACTGAAGAACACTCTATAAAATATCTGTTCAATAATCCTCAAAACTGTTAAGGTCAAAAAAATACAAAGAAAATTTGAGAAACTGTCACAGACCAGAGAAGGGTAGGGCACATGACAAGTAAATAAATATAAAGGGATGAGACCCATGAACAGAAAAAGGACTTTAGGGGAAAATAGCGAATTCTAAATAAATTACAGAATCTAGTTATTAGTAATATACTACTTTGGTCCTTAGTTTTGACAAATATACATAGTAATGTAAGTTTTTAATAGAGGAAATTGAATGAGGGGTATTTAGGAACTCTTTGTGTGACATGTCTTTACATGTTTTCTGAAATCTAAAACTATTCTAAAATAAAAAGATTATGTGAAAAATAATCGATGTCTGCAATGATGTTCACCTAATGTTAAAAATGGTTTTCTCAGGGGGTAGGAGGTTGGCATCTTAAACTTCTCTTTCTTTCCTCTTTCTTTTGCTTTTCTTTTCTTTTTTCTTTTTTTTTTCTTTCCTTCTGTTCTTGATTGCATACATTTTATTTATTTATTTATTTATTTATTTATTTATTTATTTATTGAAAACTGTAACCTAGTTTTCCCTAAAAACAAATCAAAATTCAACAGTCATTATGCCCAGGATTACAGCTTAGAGTACTAGATGAATAGTACTAGAAGAATAGTGGTTATGTTAGCTAACTATTACTACAATGATACAAACCACTCCAAATTCAATGGCCTATATTGAACATTTTTGTTTGTTTGTTTGTTTTCATGAGTTGGCTCTGATTGGGTAGGCTGAGCTCCAGGCAACTGGTTAGGTTTAAGTGAACTAACTCCCTATGTCTCTCGTTCTCCTTGGGCCAGTATCTACCTATTAGTTTTTCTCATGGTGACTGGTAAGACCACAAGAGAATGAGAAGAAATACATGATGTTTCTCAAGGCCTGTACCCCAAACTGGCCACTTTCACCTCACCAACATTCCACTAGTTTGCAAGTCATATGCCCAATGTCATCACTAATAAGCTAGAAAAATATATATATTCTACCTTCTCCAGGGAGTAGCACAGCAAAGTAATATGGCAAAGAACACAGATGCACAATTATAATAAGAAAAGGCCATGGTAAATTAAGTGTGATGGATCATTCTATGTTAGTAGTACAATTTATTGAGAGGAGAACAAAAGTCATCCCTTACCTATGTTTTCATACAAAACAAGCATCAAGCAATCAATTTTGTCCTTTTGGGGATCAGGGGTATGAACCTCAGTAGTCAGCACCCGAAGAAGTACTAGCCTACTCCCAGAGCCAGATCACCTAATCTCTTTCTTTGGGAGTAGTGATAACTCCCCTCAGAGTAGAGTTTAATGAAGAGTAGAACCAATATTGACACTGCCCCACTATGAATCTTCTCATCAACAAGCATCTTTGAATATTTAAATAACTGTGGCTTTCTCCCCATAAACCCTGATCATTTATTCCCCTTCCTATACAAACACCACTATTCTTTTCACGTTCCAAAAATATTTGGCTAGGATTTTCATCTTAAGATAATAACTAAACTCTTGAGTGTTAAGAGACCAATCAAAATCCATACCCCATGGAAATACCAGTAAAAGTCTTTGACTCTATTTCCCATTCTGTAAAATGGAACAATTAGCGCATGCCCTTCCTTCATTGAGTGATTATTTTGAGAATCAATAACTTCATTCACCTGCAAATACTTTAGAATTTCTAAATTGATGTACAAATAAAATACTTTCTTATTGAATTAAAAATAAATTTGAGGAGCACCTGGATGGCTCAGTCGGTTAAGCATCCTACTTCAGCTCAAGTCATAATCTGCAGTTCCTGAGTTTGAGCCCCGCATCAGGCTCTGCTGACGGTTCAGAGCCTGGACCCTTCTTCAGATTCTGTGTTTCCCTCTCTCTCTGCCTCTCTCTCTCTCTCTCTCTCTCTCTCTCTCTCTCTCTCAAAAATAAATACACATTTTTAAAAATTGATGAATTTGAGTCAGTCTGTATATACCAGGAATTATTACAAAAACCTGATTTGATCAAAGGGTTAAAGGGAGGTAGTTTTGTTTTCTCCTCTCTTGTCAAAGATATTGAACTGCAGAATTCAGTCTCATCAATTTCTTCTGCCTTTTTCTGACAGCTAATGCCGTTGGCAGACATCCAGTAAGAACAAGTTTTCAGGCTTTGCCCAAAGGTAGTCTATGATGTTATTCCTCGGGTAAATAATTCAGCTTCTTCTTGGCTGCTATGGAAATTAATATATAGCAGTATATTGCTAACAACTTAATTTAATGTTTTATTGCTTTACACCTAATCTTATGTTTTTATTTATTAATAGGCATTTTGCATTTTAAATAAAGAAATTTCTTTCACTTCATTATTCACTATTCATTTAGTGTTAAACTGAAGGTTAGATGTGACAGGAATAGCATTTTCTAAATAAGAGTTTGGGTAAAATATTCCATTATATCACCCACATTAAACCTTCTAGAAACTCCACAATTGGATATTAGTTACAGTCCAGTTATGGGCTACACTATGGATGGTTTTTGTGTGCAAAATTGTAACTTTAATTAAATGAAAGAAGTTGCTACTTATGCTTTATTTATGGATTTTTCATGCCAGAAAAAAAAAACAAAACTCAGTTTCAATACTAATAAAATATAACAAAATACAGTTCTTTCATCTATGATTTATATATTGGTAACTGTAATAAGAATGCATTAGTATTTTTCAATGCCCAGACAATGATGGATAGCTACTTAATTTTCCTTAAAAAAAACCCTCTAAAATAAAAAAAGTAAATAAAAATATTAATGTCAAATGTGATACCAGACGATTTGCATAATATACATCTTGCTAAATAGAACTTGTACCCTTTACTTGTCAGTGGTACACACAAGGTTAGGAATTCTATTTGATACTTTCATAGCCAAAAAAAAAAGACAAAAAAAAAGTTCTTCTTCCCAAAGTATGTTAATTCTCTGTTAGAAATTCTGAGTCCTAAAACTAACAACCTCCATAGCCCAAACACAGCAAAGAAGGGGATAAGCAGCGATTAAACCAAGGCAGAATAAAAGATCCAAACGGAGGAGGGAGAGCCAAGTGGGACAACAGAGGGCCCCCACAGGCTATTCACAACTCTCGCCACTATTACAATAGCCACAAACAGGAAGCTACAGAACATAACCACTAAGCCATTATTGAGGTGTATATATACATTGACATTTCCCTTCCAGTTGTCTGCTTCGCAAACATTCCGTCTACCAGAACAAAGCGGAGAGGAAATGTAACTGCAGTATAAGGTAGAGAGGTTGAGAGCTTAGGCCAGAGAGCCAGACTACCTGGCTCAACACTTACTCTACCAACCTATTAGTTCTGTGTATGGCCTTGCACAAGCCACATACGACTTGTGACTCAACCTCAACAGGTAAGCACGTGCCCATGAGTAATAGTGGCACTCTGTGGGTTGTTACAAGGATCCATGGAACACACTGAAGCACTTTTTTGTACAGGGCCAAAATATGATCCTAAATATGTTACCTTTAGTGTTTGATTTATTTGAGAATCATTATCTCCAGATAATTTAAATTCCAAAGTGTTTTGGAGGCACATACATATCACTGGTCAAAAGTATGTTTCGACAATGTCTTTCACTCTGGCCATTTACAATCCAGTGAAATGGTCCAAGAGCCAAAAGAGCCACAAAAAAATAACACCTAAGTGCAACATCTTATGTGTCTGTTAAAACCCCTGGTTTGGCCAAAAATCATCAGTGTTAGGTGACCTATCTGGGGGAACATTTAATTGCAAGGCAAATCTGAAATGTGGAAAATAGTATTAGCTCACAAGAAAAGATATTATTGCTACTTCTGTTCTTTTCAGTTTAGATTATTCAGAAGATCTCAGTCAATTCTTGTTTGGCAAATGGAGTTGAGACAATTAAACACTGAAATATCCCAGAATCTTTCTGATATATTACATATGGATCCATCTCCATGGGCTTTTCCTCAGAAGTCAGTGGGATTACTGCCTGGATTTCAAAATTGCAATTTGATTTATGCTATCCAATTCATTGAATCCCCACTTGTATGTGTGCACTGTAATTCCCATCTGGGTACACACAACCCACCAGCCTGGAGTTTGGAGCAGACAAGTAATTTCATTTAACAGCTGTTAAATAGGGGAATCCACAGGTAGCTTTCATTCAAATGTTAATTGCTCTCAGCGCTTTGCTCATAAACCCACCCTGAAGTCAGGTACTTTAAGCCCTTATTGCAGAGATATATAAAAGTAAGATGAGTTACAGGCATCCTGACAGAAAAGGAAGACGGATTCAGTCATAGGACTGTCAAAGCCTAGGCTCCCGGAACCAGTACCAGCATGGAAATTGATGGATGTTTGTTGGGCAATAGTTGTTTCCCAGATGGTAAGAGTGTGAAAAAAGACTCCTAGGGCCCAATGGTAAGTCAGTCAGAAAACATTTGCAAATTCAGATTGTTAAAAGAAGCTGGACGGAGTAAATTGGCAAATTACCAAACTATAAAACTATGCTGAGCCAGGACAGGGGTATCCTGTTGTCAGTTATTTTGGAACACACCAAGTAAATTAAGAGTGCATTTGGAACTAAATAAATAAACGTGGTGATTTTATTGTAGCCAGTCGTTTTGAATGATGCATAGACAATCACTTTCTACATATTTTTTCAGCAAAGTGCCCGGAAGGGATGTTGGATTATTTTTTACCAGCAACTGTTCAGAGGAAACGAGTAGCCTAAGGGGAAAAAAAATCAATAGCATGATTTGGAGTAAGTCAGTTTGCCACTCTGGACCTCAGTTTATTTCTAAAATGAGATGATTAAGCTAAATGGGTCCCTGAGGTCCTATCATGGTTCAGCTCTTGGGTTTCCAGTATTTGACCATCTCTGGGGTCACTAAAAAAAAAGAAATCAAATAATATTTTTTATTATATTTTAGATTGAGAGAGAGAGAGAGAGAGAGAGAGAGAGAGAGAGAGTGTATGAGTGGGGGCGTACCAAGGGGGAGAGAAAGACAGAGAGACAGGGAATCTCAAGCAGGCTCCACACTTAGGGCAGAGTCCAATGTGGGGCTGAATCCCACAACCCTGTGATCACGACCTGAGCCAAAATCAAGAGTCAGACACTCAACCAGCTGAGCCACCCAGGTGCCCCAGGAATCAAATACTCTTATTCAGATACTATAAAATGCTAATCTCTAACTGAATGGGCTAGAGAAATAGCCATGATCATCTGTAGGGACATTAAGTCTCAGAAAATAAAGGTGCAATTAGGGTCAAACTGGGTGATCCAGGAAAAGTGAGGACTTTCTGAGACTAATGCCTCGTAATTCTTAATCCGTTTTGTCCATGTTACTCAACCATCAAAATTTATTTGTTCATATAGTTACATTTATTATTATATGCCAGATATTCTTAAGGTGCAAGGGTATACACAAAGCCTAATGGCTAGTAATACAGATTTAAATCTTTTTAAATTTCTTTATATAAATGCACAATATTTCATTCACATTTCCACTTTAATTTTAGGTTGTGCGCACTTCTAGAGGACAGAATGCATTCAAACAATTTATTTTTACAATCACTTTGTTGATGATGGAGATGACATTGATGATAAGAAAGTATTTCATCTTGAGCACTCTCCAGTCTTGCTGGTAATTGAGTATGTATGCTATTGGCCACAATCAGAGATTTGGGAAATTCAGTTACTCTTTTGAAAGTTGTCTTGAAGCTAGAGACAGAGGATGTGTGTGTAAGTGGAGAAGGGAAAAGGGGGAGTATTATTTGTCAATTCAGAGATAATTTCTCAGTAATGGCAATTGATTTTTATATATTGTGTGAGTTTATAAAAATATCATTTCATTCATAACATTCATGATCATAGATTATTAATCCTCATGAAACTTCCAGACTCTGTTTTTTAAATGATTGAGTGCACATGAAAATAGCAAATATATATGCATACAGAAAATGTGGACTTGCCTCATTCAAAAAATACAGACACTACAGAAGATAGAAAAATGATAGACAAATAGAATATCTCATGATTTTCTAATTCTTCTAATATTTTTTTTTTCTTTCTCAATGTGCTTCCCTTCCATTCATTTGCTTTCTTAGCCATTCTTGTTTACTGCTTCTCTGTTTACCTGTATTTTCTGTCTTCACCATATTCTAAAAAAATTCCCTCTATTTCTACAAGTTCATCTTCTGGGCCTTTCTTGGTGCTACACAGCCAGGATAAAATGAGATGTCCAAATTTGGAGTTGTCAATATTAGGAGCTCTGCCACCTATGGTTACAAGAATCCAAACAGCTAAACACACATCCACTGATTTTTGCCCCATCTCCTCATATGTAACTATACTGCTACAAATTACTCCTCAGTACATTAGAGAGTCCCCAAGAGATATTTCACACATGCTTACAAACCAGTCCCAATTCACTTGATGCTGCTCCACTGGGTACCACAGTTTTCACTGGGAACCACCAAGCTCATTCCTCTAATGTAAATCCCTGATTAGCACAGCTACTACTACCAATATCTTCTGCCACCATAATTGGTGCTCGGGGACCCAGAAGATATCAAAGCAACATGGCTCTCTATTATAGAGTTTCTCAAAGTAGCAAGTTCACAAGAGTAAGGAGGTCCTGCACTCTCTCCTTCAAGAACGTCTTGCTATAATAAAAAGAAAAATATTAGCTGAACTAAACATTATGCTCAACAACATGGTTTATTATTTATGTTCTGACTCAAGCTCCTTTTTTCAACATAGACCAACTGATAGACTGGCACCAGTCCATGGTCCACACTTTGCATAGTTCTGCTCTATTGTGCAGTGAGGAAGAACAATGCCTCTCTCCGTTATGATCTTCAAAGCTTTATAGGGTATCTGGAAAGTAATGCCGATGCCCGGTGCCTGAAGTTTTCAGGGAGAAAGTTTTCATGTTTATTCAAGTACAAGGACTCATGCTTGAGTCCAGTGGGAAGGGCCCTGGGATAGTGTCAAATCCCAATATCTCCTCATAGTCAGCCCACTCTTACAAATCACAAAGATCTCCTTCTTGGCAAGCTTATTATGCCAGATTCTTTCCTCCCTTATGATAACATCTCTTCCAAGAGGCTCCTTGATCTTCATGTAAATGAGCCTTTGGAAAATCTGTCCCACCAGACCACCAGACATGTCTTAATCCCACTTGGGACACAAGCTTGTAAGCAAACGGAACTCAAGCTGGATTCATTCTCAATGTCCTTACTCACTTATTCACCACTGATTGAGCAGTACGTGCTAAGTCATACATGGGGTAGAGTAGAGATGTGGATCAGGTATGGCATTCACATTAAGAAACCTGAAGAATAAGTGGGGATAAGATACGCATACAAATGCACAAACTATTACATTAACTCTAATGAGTATAATGAGACAAATATAAAATGTTTATAGGAAGCAGATGTGACGATTAAAAGAACAGAAAAATATTTGAGTAAGAAGCTACATTTGATCTAAGTTTTAAAGCATGTTTAGGATTTATGATTGGGCAGAAGGGTTAATGCAGAAATCACAGTAAGAGAACCGTGAAACTCTTGGACATTTTTGTTTGTGCTATTCTGTACCCACTCTGTGCCATGTGAAACCTGAGTTGATTGTTGATAATTGCTCATGCTTTGGTCTTAAATGACTATATAAAATAAAACCACCAAATGGTTCAAGGCTAATACTGTATCCACTAAATTTTTTGTCATAATCTTAGTTTATACCACATAAGCATTAAAAAAAGGAAAGAACATGATTTATTTCTGGTGTTTTGTCAGACCAACGCTTTGAGGATGTGAATAAAAGGACAATGATTGATCTAAATGATTCAAAAGTTAATTTCATAGCAGCTATATTTGTGCAAGACAGTGATTATTATCTTGGGAGGCCTTATCATTATTTAAAAGCATTTCTCCTTAAGTCAGAGAAAACTTTTATACCATCAGTAATTTCCTTGCATCCTTTCCCTACTAAACTTTAATTGCTTCCTGTGCTTCCAGTTAGATTGATTTGGATCTCATTAATGTACTGTCTAAAAGCTTTAGTTTATAAAAATGAATAATTTGATGAAGAATGGCAATTAGGACTTGTTTCTTTAACAGCAGTTTCAGTCAATTTAATGCAAACCACTATGGTGTATTTGGTTCAATTTTGAGACTTCTGCTTCCGATTATATTTTGTGTGAACTAAATTTTTCATTGATCCCTGAAAAATAAACATTAGTAATAACTCACAAGGAAACAACCTCCCATTTCCTGTGGTAGTATAACAACTTAAGATGTTTACATATATGATCACATGAAAAGCAACTTCCCTCCCATCATATAATAAAAGATAATGGTTTCTCAGGGGCAGCTAAGAGATTCCACAGACTAACACCAGAGAATATTTTGTTCTAAGTTTACCTCTTAAAAGAAATTCTATGGTCCTTAATAAAAGAAAGTTAATAGATAAGATCCTTCATGATCAGTACCTGAAAGGAAAATCATTGGAGAGGACAACTTGGACTCCTTGGATCTCTCTATCCCCAAGATCCCCTTTTCTCTCAGAGACTCATTAATTTCCACTGTTGTCATCCTCAGCGGGGGGCGGGGGGATGATTTCTCTTAACAGTGCCCCACACCTGTTCCTCTTGCACTGCTAAGGCAGTCTGGAACATTTAGATAAGACTTATGGAATGTTGGGGAATAACAAAAGGCATGTCAATGTGGATACTGTTGGCTTTAGATAAACTGACTAGCTTTTTCTCTATATTCTCAGGTCACATGTGTCCTTGTATGACCTCAATAAAAGGGGAATCTCTCTAAATTCCTCTCTTTCTAGTACAATGGTGAACATATAGAAAGACCCCATCATCTTTCACTGATCAGTAAAAAGATATAATCATCATATGCCTTAGGGTGAGGGAGTGAGTTTAATCCCTGTCTCCCACCTACCAGTTCCTCAACTTTAGTGCCTACAAGAATCACTAGAGAGATGAAAGAAATGAGAATCTACAACCCCACTTCCAGAAAATTTGATTCAGTAGGACCAGGGTAGTGCCCAGAAATTTGTATTTTAACAGATACCTCAGGAGGTTTTAATGTAAGTTCTTTGAGCCACACATTGATAAACTCTATACTAGAGACTTTGCTATGACTTTTCCAGATATTTTCTGGTTATTGTCTTGGAATGATCTCCAGCCAAACCTCATCACAAAATCTCAGCATGGTCTTACCATTTCAATAGGTTAAATTGAGCATAATGATCTTTTCAGAATTGAACTCAATTACATTTATATGAGACAGGTACAGAATAATGAAGTTCCTTCTATATAGGACCTACCACCATGTTGCACCACAACCTTAGGAAAGTCATTTATCTATGTCCCTGAAATGAAAAGGTTTGGCTAGATCCAGAGTGAAGTTATTTACTCCACCATTCAACACATATCTGTTGAATGTCAGTGACGTTGCTAGGCACTAAAGTTTCCAACTATTAAAATAGAACCTTTTAAGTTTTCAAACTATCACAGACCATATTCTCCAAAAGATTGCCAACAAATTTTTAGATTCCACTGATTAGGAAAGCATTGTCAAAACACCACTGCAACTTCAGAAACACTTTAAAATAACTCCATTTGATACTATTCAAAATAATACCTAAATTGGTTTCAAAACTACTGACAGACAGTTCATATAAACATGAGACTTCTTACTTCAGCTAAAGACAAGGATTGGTGTCCATATGGAATTATAGATTCCACACCACAACCCTGAGATCCTCTGTAGACCACAGGCCATACAAGGAAATCACAGGACTAGATGCTCTTCAAGACTCTCTTCAAGGATCCTTAAATTTCAGTTTGTTGAGACTCTAAGACTGGGATTATCAATAGAAAATATATTGATAAACTGGAAGAAAATCTTAAAGTATACAACTTGATTTCTTTCTTATTTCTTCTTTCAAAATGTCAAAACCTGGTTGAGAATGGAATGGAGTTCTCAAGATGCAAACTACTCTAGGAAGAGGCCTTTATGATGGGAGTAAACAGAACTATGAAATTAGCTTAATCAGGTTTATTTAAATTCATTTTAGGACACACTAATTGATTGTTTTGATTGGCTTGTGCCTATAAAACCAAGCCTAATTGTATTAAAAATATTAGAGTGGCATCCTAAGTAGCCCTCAATTTTTCATGATCATTTCTGGGAACCACGAAGAGTCAAGTGGCCTAATATCATCTTCATTACAATTTGGTTAATCTCAGCCTCAGGGAGGCATTTTTGCGTATAAATGCCTTTATAAGTATGGAGGTTAACAATCTGCACAAGTTAGTCAATTCAGTTGGGAGTCTGTTAAACTATACTTAAGTTTATTTTTATGATAATGTAAGCAAACACCTGGATGGAACTGCTTGGTTTTTAAGTCTGTTCATTGGGCATAAATCTGACTCCTATGCTATAGGGTCCTCAAGACCAGTGGCCATGTGTTATTCAATGTGCTGATCCTCACACCTCAAGATCATAAAGGCCATTCAAAAGACCCACAAGTAATATCATCCTCAAAGGAGAAAAACAGAGCTTTCGCCCTAAAGTGGGGGAATAACACCAGCATTCTTCACAGAGCCAGAACAATGTGCTGATCCTGGCTCCCATCAGAGCATTCACACATAGTAAATGCTTCACAAATTTGCACTGAATGAATAAACCAATAAAGGTACATAAAGGCCTTTCCTCTCAACTTTCTTTGTATCATATGACAGATAGTTATGTACACTTGCTTTTTTTAAACCTTTATCCTTCCTGTGCTTTTGTGATAAATATTATCTAGTAACCAGGAAATTTGAACATTGATTCTTGAAGTGCCTATCTCGTTATCAGTGACAATCTTACCTGCTAAAAGAATTCAGCTCAAAAAAAAAAAAAAAAAAAAAAAAAAAGAATTCAGCTGAATGTTCTTTACATACAAATGCAGGTCTTGAATTTTACTCCCAGGAAACTGAACAGAATGTCAATTTATTTAACAATAATCCACTGAATACTAACAATTAAAGGTGAAATGAAGGACAAAAAGAGCATTCAGGCTAAAGCCCTACCCACAAGATTTTAAAATATACTGGGAGACAAAAGGCTGATACACAAATACCTAACTAACTGTTAATAACTACTATAAAGTGCAGGCAAAGTGTTATGAGAAGTAATTAAATCAGCTATAATTACCCTTAACTGGATTTACATAGACTCAAAGAAAATGCCTAAAAGATTCAAGCCAATTTCTATAGTCCTATTTCATCTGTTCTTTATAAGCAAAAGTTCCCATTGCCTTTAATGTGCAACAGTTGATTCACATTTTATTCTCCTATCTCTACTATTTAATTATAATACTTAAGTATATAATCAAATGTTCATACCCAAATCCAGAATTCAAACTGAAAGGGCGGGCCTACGCCAGCCGACTCCATCTTGTTCTGTGTCCTTCACCTTGACCACGCCTCCTCCCCTTAGGTAACCTCCCCCTCACCTGCCTAACAGGACTCCGACCCTTCCCCAGCCAATCTGCTGAGGCCACAGCCATTACCTCACCAACTGCCCCTAGGCCCCAATAAAACCTTTGTCCTTTTGAAACTCGCTCTCTCTCCCCAGTATCTCACAGCTGTGTCGGTGCAGGTAGGGGATTGAGCTCCAGCTAGCTCCAATAAAGGCTCTTTTGCTTTTGCATCAGACTCGGCTCCCTGGTGGTCTTTGGGGATCATGAATTCTGGGCATAACAAAACAAGTTTTTTTGCTTGAAATTGCAAGCCCTTAATTTTATATTCACCTGTCTACCTACCAAGATTCCTAATAAAAAAATTTGGATTAAACAACAACTGATATTCAAATGTTTTATGTGGTCTGGGAAGTCCAATGTGGTATGGTATTGACTACTTCTCAATAGTGTGC
Organism: Prionailurus bengalensis; assembly: GCF_016509475.1. Lineage (NCBI taxonomy): Eukaryota > Metazoa > Chordata > Mammalia > Carnivora > Felidae > Prionailurus > Prionailurus bengalensis. The sequence goes on along the minus strand of NC_057350.1, from coordinate 90,656,036 downwards.
CTGAAACTCACATTGTTTGCATTAGTAACCCTTAATTATAGATGATGTTATCTGAAGACCTTCCTTTATTCCTAAATTTGCAACTTAGTTTGTAGCATTTAGGAGCAGATGAATTACCTTCTATAGCTTTGCTTTTCCACTGTACTTTTAAAGTTTCAATCTCTATGTTATGTTTGGAGGATACAGAATAATTTATTTTCCCAAGCATCACCAGCATTTTGTAGAGTTAGATAGATTCTTAGGGGGAGGAATTTGGGGGAAGGGAAGGAGGTAAGTACGACATAAAATCCACTAAAATCCACCTGTTACCTCTCAAGTTGAAGTATTAAAGAATGTAGATAAATGTGGAGATGTAAGAATAATATCAGAATATAACACTAGTGTCATCTTTGTAAAAAAGCGATTGATAGCAATTTACATCTCATATTGGATAAACAAAATGTTGTCAAGCCTGATTAATATTAGAAATGACAATATATTTTTCAGTTTAATAACATATACTCCAATTACTTTACCTGCTATGATTAAGGAGAAACCACAAAACATTTAATAATTATAGATGAGATTGTGACAAATTTATTTACCAAGCTGAATTTTTCCTAATTGCTAAGATAGGTGCATACCATTTAGTAATTCCTGGAATGCAAACAATATACATACCTTACCCAGAGATGGATTCAGGTTTTAGGGACTTGAAGTTTGCACAAATTTGGGAGATCCTTTTAGGGTAAAAAAACAAAAAGAAAAACCAAACACAAAATCACGAATACAAAATCAAGTACAGAGCCTTGGAAGGGTCCAGACCAAGTGAGAGAATATGAAGAAGAGCATCCTCGGCTTCATGGTAATCCCCTCTGACCAAAATTTATATGTTTATTTTCCTGCAATATATTTGGTCTGAAAAGGCACACCATGCACAGGTTGGCTTAGTCCTCCTTGATAATTTGCCCTTCTAAAATTATGAAATGCCATTTCTACTGGCTGGTTGAGCTGGACTAGTTCAACCTAGTGTATGGAGTCATCTCCAGTCTTCTCCCAAGCAGCAGTAGCTAAGAGCTGTGTCTACAGTCAGATTGCTGGGATGTGAACCCTCGCTCTACCCCTATTTGTGCAACAATGAGAAAATCACCAACCATTCCTCAGGCTGCTTCCTCAAATGTAAAATGAGAATAACAATAAGAACACCTATTTCACAGGGTTGTCAGAGCATCAAAGCATTTAAAGCATGTGAACTATCTGATACAGCATCTTAACACCTACCAAACAGGTACTGATTCTCACTAAAAAAATATACTTGTGGGCTTTAAGTACAGTGATAACATGACTATTCCTATGCGCTATCCCTAATAATTTCTACAGAGACTCCTTTGCCAGTGCAATAATATAATACACCTGGCAGTTTATGTAGAGTTTATCCTATTGATGGATACCAGACATAAACCTCAGAAGAGATGCATCAAATTGTTAAATTATTTTATCCTTTCATTCTATGTGAAAAAGTTTTTACAAAATTGCACAGATGACTGCATACATCAGACAAGCCTTAGATATTATTGAAATTAATAAATATCAGATTCAAGCTTTGATCTCCAGATACATTCATCAATGAAAGTAAAACAAAAAATCATAATTATTCATACATTTGACCTTCCTTTAAATCTAGTTGACCTCAGTCTCCAAAATATTTTTGATAGATTGGGACCAGAGCTCCCTATGTGGGTTGATTACTTCAAGGAAATTAAAACAGTGTAGAAAAGAAGAAAACTGTTGAATGAATTGCCCTGACTTTTTGATCACAGATAAATAGGTAACTGTTTTTCCATTTTTAGTTCTAGGGAATATGGATGAGGGCCTTGCAATAAAAGACTTTCTTAATTCTTAATATTGGAAAAGAAGTGATTGAACACTGTTCTCTCCTTTAAAATTTCCTTTCAAAGATTTTCTTCAGAGGCCATAGGGTTTTGATAGATTTTTTTTTCACTTAGCTAGTTCACAAAGTTTCAAATCCTTTTGCCTTCACAAATTTAAGTACATTAATCCATATTTTATTAAATTTGAGTCGATATGTTTCTGAGAAGCTGATAAAGAACAGGTGTGTGCAGAAAGTCTGTATGTGTGTTCATACATATACATTATATATGATATTCTCTCTCTTTCAATATATATATCGAGAGAGAGAGAGAGAGAGAGAGAGAGAGAAAGGCATCTATTGGTTTTAAACAACAAAAGTAAATCAGATTTATTTTCTTATTTGAGAAGTTTGGATATGGCAGGTCACTAGTGTTAATATAATTGGTTAATAATACCATAAAAGACTCAGATTCTGCTCTGCTGCTTTGCATACTTGGGATTGTATCACTATGTGCTGACTGCATCTGTCCCTTTTATCAGAAAAGCCAAAGCCTTCCCAGAATCTTCCTTAGCAGATGCCTGCTTAAACCTCTTGGCCAGAAATGTGTCACTTTTCTTCCATAGCTGAGAGGCTGAGGAAGTGAGTACCTGTCCTACAATCCATAGGGGAAGCAAGCCAGGATCAAGGGAATGGGGACAAATGTTATATTTGTCACCAAAGCAAACACAACATTAAAAATAACACCATACAATTATTATACAATATATACATCTCAAAGCATCTTCATATCTACCATATTAATTAGGGGAAGTAAGGTTCCTTGCTGGATAGTAACTGAGATTCTCTATTTGGGGCTAATTATTTAAAAACTTAACTCTTCATTCATTATTTAAACACGTTTTGAATGACAACTGATGACCAGACACTATACTATTAAGCACTGCAGTTACACAAATAAACTGTTCATAGTTCCCTTCCTCAGGAATAAGCAAACCCATTAAAAAATCAATTACAGTGTGTGGTAGGTAAAAATAAAATACCCCCTGTACCCAAAAATGGCCACATCCCAATCCTACAAACATATTGCTTTGCCTGCCAGAAGAAAATTAAGGCTGTAGATGGGATTGGAGATGGGGAGAGTGTGATGGATTGTTTATATGGGTCCAATCTAATCGTGAGTCCTTAAACATGGAAGAAGAGCAGAAAGATGAGATGTGACTTGCTTGCTGACTTCAAAGATGAAGGAAAGGGGCCAAGAATGACAAAACGTGGTGAGCTCTAGAAGATGGCAATAGCTCTGTTTACAGCCAACAAGAAAACATGAATCTTGCTCTGATAACTGCAAAGAACTGAATTCTGCCAACAACCTCATCAGCCTGGAAGGTGATTCTCCCCTGGAAGAGCCTCTGGAAAGAGATGCAGCCTGCCAATACCTTGATTTTAGCCCGATGAGACTTATCTATACAGTTACAAGATCATCAATTTGTGTTATTTTAAGCCACTAAACTCATCGCCATTTGTTATAGAAACAATAACAATTAATACATAATAATATGGTTAATGACTGCATAAAACAAAAGATTATGGTGTAGCATGGTAAGAGTTTAAGAAATGTCTGGGATGTAATATTAAGAATTTTAGATTCTATAAGTAGTAAGTCACAAGAAACCAACAGTAACTTCACTATGGCTGAAGCCACAGGAGAGAAAAGTTGTAGAACTTCTACACAGCACTTTCCCAAATGACTACTTCCCTAAGTCCTACAATTCCTGGAACTTAAAATGGGTAACACCTATGGTTTGGATTTTTAACTTGTCACGGAGAGCTCCATTTAGTAAATCTCTTTACTAATAAACATCTGATACGGGGCATCTTCTGGAAAATAGACACACTATTTCTGTGAATTTGTTTTCAGAATTGTTAGTAGGATAATTCATGCTCCTATGAAAAGAATGTGTGTAATCACTAAACTAAATACAAAATATTATCTTTCTATTTGAGTTCTCTGGTTAGAATAAAGCAGTGCACATAGCAACTTATTTTCCTGTTTTTAGTACTGTGAAAACCCTTGTTTACCTATGGCAAGCATGCCTCAGGCACTAGTTTCTATTAAAGCTTATATACCAATGCAAGTTTGAAATTTAAAAAGGGCTTCTACAGTGACCTAAATAGAAAGAATACATTTGTCTTTAGTTTAATTAGTGAATAGATCATTCTTCCTGCCATACACCATTGAAAATATTAGAGCGAGAAAAGGCAATCCCAGCTCTTCCAGTTGAGGCAAGAAAAAGGCAACTCAGAATACATTGTTTAATTCAAGTAACAGAATTAAAGTTTTTAATATAGCAACATCAGTATCATCAGAAGAAATTTGAAAAAAAAAATGCCTGCTGTATCTTTCAGTGTGATTTTCAAACTTTATATGTTTACTTTTTTTGAAGATGGCTGGAAACAGAGTTTACTACCAAGTGTACATGGCATGGCCAAATTCACTGGCTAAGCAGATTTGCAATTTTCTGTTGTCTTAGTAACTGGCTGTGAGGCTAACCATCAGCCCGCCTGTGTGGTAAGCCAATTTGTTCATCAAGGAGATATAAAATCCTGGTTCAACTGTGCCTCAGTACATTTTTTGCAGTTGCCTAGCTGTTAGGAATTCATGTCCAGTTTATGACTGGAGGGAAGGATTTGGGTCTTACATTGCAATTACTATCCTGCATCAGGATGCTTTAGTTGTTTACAGCAAGACAGTCCAGGAGCTGGCAGTAGACCCAGCCAATAAAGAAGGACAAATATTTGAGAGATGACAAAGGCAGAGGCTTGCAACAAAAGTTCAGTCTGGGGAGTAATTACTTCCTTTAAAGACCCAACAGTCTCCAGTTAAAATTGAGGCAAAGTATGTAATTGGTTAAAATATGTAATTCTATCTTAACAGCCTCCTAACTGGCCTGCTTGAATTCACTCTGACCCCCTCCAGTTCTCTACAAGGCTGTGTGAGAGATTTTCCCTAAGATATAAAGCTCAGCAAGACACAACAATGCCCACCCTTCCACCTAAAATCCTCCAATGGCTCCCCATCCCCTTAGGATAAACACAACCCTCAGCAGAGGATATGTGGCTGCCACCTGCCTACTACCCATCTGATATCACTGGCCTTCCTTTCTGTTCCCCAGTTACACAGGTCTTTGTGTTCCTTGTACCTGCTGTGCTGTCTGCTGCCACAGGGTCTTTACATGCACTGTTTTCTCTAATTGGAAGGGGTCTTTACATGCACTGTTTTCTCTAAATGGAAGACTGTTTCCTCCCTATTGCCTAAATAATCTCTACTTTCCCTTCAGGCCTTAGCTCAAAGATCCTTTTCTCAGTGACATCTTCCCTGATCGTCCTAAGATAAATCCTTTTTTCCAAGTTCATACCCCATGCACCAGTTTGTATAGCTTTTACATATAATTATTTGACATTGTTTACCTCTGCCACTAATGGTAAGTTCCATGAGTGCGTTTTTACTCATTATCGTTTCTCTAAAACCTGGAAGTGCCCAAGACATAGGCACTCAAGAAGTATTTCTTAAACATACCAACAAATAAAGTAAGAATATTTTCAGGGATTCCTGATTACATAACCTCTATTACACATTGTTAAGCCATTATCCTCCACAAAGAAAATGAACCACCATATTGTGCAGCATAATCCTTTCAACTATCAGTTGCATAATGCATGTTTAAGAACTAAAATTAAAGTGATATGGACATAATTGTGTTTTACAGACAAAATTCTCTATACATAGCCCAGGGAAAGGTTCACAATGGTTGTTTTTGACCTATATAAGTTAAGAGCAGAGAGAAAGAGCACCAGTTTTCCTACCTGGAGTAGGTGGTTCTGGAAAACACAGCATATAATATCTTTACAAAGTCACTGAGAGGTAGCAGATACTCTTGGGTTGTACCTTATGTAGATCAGCCAATACTAAAAAATCAACTTAACCCTAAAGCAGGAGTTATAACTGAACAAACAGGTTAGGGATCCATGAACCCAAGAGTTAGAATATACTTCATAGATATACATCTTCATTCTCTTCATTCTGTAGTAGATAGACTAAGCCCAAAGAAATATGTCCAGGTTCACATCTCTTGGGTCAACATCAAGGCTAGAAGCTGGATGGCACAGTCAGACATTCTTGAGTGGTTTCTATGTCTAATACAAACTGATTCTTTAGAGAACTGAATTTTTAAAAACTCACCCATCCATTTGTGCATACGGAAAACATTATTAATAGATATTTTTTAAATATAAACATATAAATAAAATATAAATAAAAATATAAATAGATGTTCTGATTTCCAAAATCATAATCAAGGTAATTATTACTTCAAAAATAAAATTTGAAAAAAAATCATACAAGAATGAAACTATAATTATAGAACATTACTTGGCTGAATGGCAAACAATATTTCTATAGTCATAATAATGTAAGGAGTAACTATATTAATTTAACCAAATATGATATTACTATGGGGAAGACTGGAGAAATATAAGAATGGATAATGTCTAAAATTGATAAACCCAGAAGTATAGTGTAAATAAACTAAGTATATATGTATGAAATATGGAAGTATGTGAGACTATTAAAGTATTACTTCTGGGGAGTGGGGACAGGTGGTGTGGGGAATAAGCTTAGGAATTCCCTGAGCCTGCACTGATGGGTTAACAAGGCATAAAGAATTACAAAGCCACAGGATGTTCACACCCAAGTTTGGGTAAACAAGATTAGATAAATAGGGATAGAGTGGGGGTGGGGGGCAAAGGCCCCCAGGATAGAGGGGTGGGGGGACAAAGACCCCCAGGATAGAGACAGTGGGGCAAAGACCCCAATACAAAGGTATATAAGGTAAGCAAGATCAGGTATTCAGGACAAAAGCTCCTCCCAATTTAGTACTGTAGCAGAATGCTACTTTCACAGGAAGGAAGGACCAAATTAGTTAAACAGGTAAATAGGGCCATTTAGTTGCCTAGAGCAGAGCTGATTAACAAAAGAAAGGTGCCTTGTTAACCCTGAGGTTGCGTGCTCTGTTTTATCCCCTAGGCTAGCTAAGATAAACAGACACAGCGTCTCCTGTCTGCCGTTAACAACCATCTGCCCATCTGCCCGGCGCCAGGATTTTGTTTTATATTAACCCAAACCCCTAAACCCGAATATCTTCAAGACCCCCCTTTCCCTCAGATCCATGAGTTAATGTTCACAGTTTGTCTTTTTGTGCATGTCCATCACCATGTTTGTAAGCCTTCTGATCCTAATAAAAATGGAGCAAGGACCCTTAATCGGGGCTCTTGTCTTTTCCCAGACATTAGCCTTCTCTTGCTTTTAATACTACGTCCATTCTCTTGCTGGACAAGAGAGAACTGTGGACTTAGAGTCTACGACAAGGTGGTACAACCCAGTCATAGAGTCAGGTACTGCTGCTTTTCTTCAGCCTTTCAGCACTTGTTTCAGTTAGGGTCCGCTTAGGAGAAAGTAACTACCTAGTTATTTGAACAAGAAAACTTTAATATCAAAGAATTATTAACTATAACAAGAGATTGGAGTACTGAGATATTAGCTAGTAAAGGATAAAGAGGACTCCAAAGAATGTAAAAACAGATATACAGAGAAGCCACTACTCCTTGGATGGTGGCAGAAGATGCAAGGAAAGAAGATATCTAGAAGGTGCCCCCCCCCCCCCACACACACACACTCCAGGGCTAAACTCCAGATCTTGCTTCAGAGAGTCCAGCTGTGGCCTACTGCATGGCATAAAAGTTCTTTGAGGTACCACATTGGCAAGATTCACTGGGAAGTCATCCTCCCAGGTGCCAAAGTAAACCATCCATAAAAGAGATGCCACAAAAGGGGCTCTCACCAGGAAATTGGTCTCTGGAGTGCCAGAGGCTGTACCCACGAGGAGGTGTCTCAGAATGCCCTTGGAAGCCACTTGAGTGGTAATTCTGAGGAAAGCTCTACAGTGAGGTGCCACACCTCATGACTCACTATGGGTGGTGCATGGCAGCTGTCCATGGGGAGATACTGTTCCTTGGGGCTTGCTACCAAAGTTCCAGGACTTTGGCACAAAGAGGTGCCAAGGGAAGCCATCCACCAGAAGGAGCAACGCTAGGATAATGGGATGCTGGGATACTGTTCTCAGAATGCTATGAGAAGCTGCCCATAGAGACATACATGATCTCCAGAAACCTACTAAAAGGAGCAGGTCAGAACCAGGAAGAGAAACACCTTTCTCTTCCAGTGTCTTTTTAAAAAGTATTATTATTTTAGAGAGAAAGAGAGAGTGCTAATGGGGGGGGGGGAGATAGAGAGAGAAAGAGAGAGAGAGAGAGAGAGAAAATCTTAAGCAGGTTTCATGTTCAGTGCAGAGCCCGACACAAGATTTTATCATATGACCTTGGGATCTTGACCTGAGCCAAAATCAAGAGTTGGGTGCTCAACCTACTGAGCCACCCAGGCTCCCCTCCTCCAGTGTCTTTCTAAAGCACTCTACAAACAAAGTTTAATGCCATGATTGCTAGCAAAGGAGTGATATTTAGTTCAGCTCTGGTTTTGCACAGCAGGCAATGAAGAACAGACTTGGAGCTGAGGTACTACTGTCTATAACTTGCTAAGTAATGTGCACTGATATAAGTCAAAATTAACCTTTTAAGAAAAATTGCTAAGAAAAGTACAGCTTGTCTGAGGAAATAGCATCTTTTTTTCTCTTTGATGGTAAGAAGTCTATTACTCACCTTGCTCCCTTCCAATTTGGCACCTATAAAAAATCATGTTTTCATTCTTAAGGTGTGCATATTTATGTCATTCCCCTTACTATTATCCTCATTTATTAGGTCACTGTTCTTTGCTCTGAGATGCATTTACAACTGTTTTATAATACGTAATTTTGAAGGTGGTATCAACAGCTTCTAATAAGTAAGAGTTAGTCTCTAATTTCCAGAAGTGTATTGTCTGCCTGAGGCCGTAAGACAAACTCCCTTAAAACAATTAGGAAAAAAAAAAAGTACAGAATCTTATTAAGTGATAAATTTTACAGGACAAAAATCGATGCTCTGGGAGTTCCTTGAAGGGAAAATATCCAAATTGTAACAGTCAGTAAAAGCTTCCTGAAGACTTAAAGTGAACTTTAAAACGAGAAAACAATTTGTTTCCCCCAAGTAGAAGCAGAGGAGAAGCAGAGAGAATACGTTGCTTCATCCTCAGGGAGTTCCCAGGCCTGGGGAAGGTCAAAGTTTGATAAACTAGAATCCACTGTTGGCCACAATCTGGCCCCACCTGACCCTCACACATCAATCATCTTTGACCCCTGTTTGACAAAAGTTCTTTACTTCTTTTGCTTTGGCGTATCTATTCTATTGCCCCCAAAACATCCATTCATATTTCTTTTTTGTGTGTGAGAGAGAGACAGAACAAGAGAGAATGAGAGTGAGCATGAGAGGGACAAAGAGAGGGAGAAAGAGAATCCCAAGCAGTCTCTGTGCTGTCAGCACACACCCCACGACTGTGAGATCATCACCTGAGCAGAAATCAAGAGTCAGACACTCAACAGACTGAGCCACCCGGGTGCCCCTCTTATTCACATTTCTATTAGACATTCTCATCTCTCCTCCTTGGAAGTCACCTTGCTCCCTCCTCTTCATCTGTCTGAGTCTTGACCATCACTCAAGACCAAGTATTCTGGCTTACAGGGAGTTTTTATCTTTTCTGAATTTCTATAGTACTTAATTCTGTATCACTTGAAGGTCATAATATTGCGTGGCAAAGTGGAATAGTGAAAAGCACATGGGCCTATCGTCAGAAAACTTGGTTTTAAGTTCCTGGCTCTCTAAAACCCTTGCTGTATTCTCTACCCTTTCTCAGCCTGTGTTTTTGCAAACTTAGGGCTGGTGATATAGGCTTCATTGAGCTGTTATAAGGGCTGAATGGTATTATAGCTGTATATGTACCCTGAAATTTTTGCTGAATAAAACATGAGCTATGGCTTTGTGTGTGTGTGTGTGTGTGTGTGTGTGTGTGTGGTGTGGTGTGTTTCCCCCCTACCTCAGATATAAATTTACAGATGAAAGAATGTCTAATAATTGTTTGCATTCCCCTTAGACCTACGACAGTGCTCAGGCACTAAATAAACTCTAAATAAATGTTTTAAAAGAAACCAGTTTCCATAAAAATAAAATAAAATAAAATGATACATCTGCACTGATTTGCTTGTTTGTATGCATTAGATGCATCTAAGTTACAAAATTAGTCACTGCAGAAATTACTGGTGAAAAACAATTTGAACTGGTAATAACCGTCTTTGCTGAATCAAACCCTGGGCTTATAAAAGCAGTCTGGAACTCATGAGCTGTCATAGCAATAACGCTCACTTGATACATTTTACAGATAGCAATTGCTGGTAAGTGTTCTTGCAATGAAGTACTCAAATAACTGGTATGACTAGGAATGTCAGTCACAGATCAGTCAAGTGGGAAATCTTAGGAAATCAATTTCACCAGCCGTTGTGGAATTCCTCATATTTTTTTTCTTTCAAAATATAAGTCATGTCCAGGAAAGTCCAAACAAACTGTATTGACAGTGCAGTTCGGAGGCAGGGTGGAAAGGGGCAGAGCTAAAAGGAGTTGGTTCTGTGTCATAACATAAACAGAGCACACTTTGGAGCCAGTCACATCAAGGGGCAAATCCCAGCTCCATCATTTACTACCATCTAGGCATCAGGGCTTCTTTGAGTCTCGATAGTTTTGTATATAAAATAACAATAATGCAGTTGTCCTGAAAATTAGAAATAAGATTCTAAAGAACCTAGCACAGAGCCCTGTGTGAAACCTGGGTGATAAGCACCGCGTAACTCAAAAAGATGAGATAATATTTTAAGGCTTGCGCAAACCTGTTCCAGGACGTTTCCAACATTCAGGTCCAGCAAGTTGGCCACCTCAACACATACTCATGGCCCACACCATTCCAAGGGTCTTGCCCAGGGTCATAGACTCAGTTAATAGTTCACTTGGGCCCAGACTTGCCGTGTTCAAGACAAACTCTGTGACAGCTGTATTTTCCAACATATTCTCCCCGACCCCCTTATCCCCAAGAACAACTCCTTGGGAAAATCATTTGGTACCCATGGAGTAAATAGCAGTCCACCTGATACCATCTAATGAATTCACTTGTGATTAGTAAGGACCTCTGCTTTAAAGGAAAAGATGATCCCTCCGTTGTCCTCACTGGGACACTACAGGAAAGGCTGTGACCGAATTTGATGAGATCTGACATTGCATCTCTTGAAGAACTTAACTTCTGTGAGATTCCTGTAATATGCTTGGGCAGGTTAAATAAAATGAGATCTATGAAGCACTCAGCATAGCGTCAAGCATACAGTGACCAATAGTAGCAGCAACAACAGTGTTATTATGACAAATCCTTCCTTTAGGGACAGCTCCAAGAACCCCCAGAAACATCAACCTTAGAAGCTGCTATAAAGGCTTATGCATTCTTTGTAAATTAGATCACTTTTCAAATGTTAAAGTGAAAGAGGGAAACAAGTAGGAAACAGCTGTGGGAAGGTAACAGTGTGACCTTTTACTGTGGGTGGCTGTTTAAGGGAGCTGAGTTCTACCCCTGGCTGTGCTGCTGCTTTGTGGTTGAGGCAGCACCTTGGGCAAATCACTTCATGTCACTGCGACTCAGTTTCTCTGGGTAGGCTAAGGCTGTTGGAATGGAAGTGTTTGGGTTGCTTTCAGCTCTACTACACTATGATTCTTATTTTAATTTTTTTTAAGTTTACTTATTTATTTGGGGGGGGGGAGACAGAAAGAGAGGGAGACGGAGAATCCCAAGCAGGCTCTGCACTGTCAGTGCAAAGCTCCACTCAGGGCTCGAACTCACGACCATGAGACCATGACCTGAGCTGAAATCAAAAGTCAGGCGCTTAACCAACTGAGCCACTCAGGTGCCCCTACTACACTATGATTCTTTTTTTTTTTTTTAATTTTTTTTTTCAACGTTTATTTATTTTTGGGACAGAGAGAGACAGAGCATGAACGGGGGAGGGGCAGAGAGAGAGGGAGACACAGAATCGGAAACAGGCTCCAGGCTCCGAGCCATCAGCCCAGAGCCCGATGCGGGGCTCGAACTCACGGACCGCGAGATCGTGACCTGGCTTAAGTCGGACGCCCAACCGACTGCGCCACCCAGGCGCCCCGACACTATGATTCTTAAACATGGAATCTGTTCTGGTGGTGGTAGAAGAAAGCTCTGTGGTAAGAGAGAACAGGAGCAAATTCAGTGATAGAAGATCTTGGAGTTGAGATTAAAAATGAAAATGCTTTAAGAGAGTAACCAAGCAATATATTTGCTTAGAGCTATGACTTTTTAAATGTCTGCCACTGACTGCATGACATATTTGCTTGAACACAGTTCCTAGAGTAAGTTGACAAGAATTTGATTTTCTCTGTTGCCTGACACTCTAAATTCTTATTTCCTAGGTTACCAAAGAGCTCTCTCCAGCCAATGTCACTCGGTAAGTTTTGACCGTGCAGGCTTAATGGGATGGCAATTTTGTGCAATGCTATTTACTCTCTATCCCTTCAAATTAGATATTCTTCTATTCCTGAAAATAAAATATCCACAGAGCTACTAGACAAGTCTTCAACTTAGTAACCTCTCAAAAAATATAGCCCTTCTATTTCCGTCTGCTGAGAACATGAGGATTTTTTTTTTTTTCTCTTATTTTGGAGCAATGTGTGCAAGGGGGCAGGGAGAAATGTGCTGGATGGAATGGGTTGGAATCTTAAGCTAGAGTAGAGGCAGGTTTCCTCAGGGGAGCCTCTAAAAAGAAAGAAATACAGTATGTGAAGAAAGCAAAATCTTTCATCTCAGAGCAGGTCAAAGGAAGCAGACGCTGAAGTGTGTATGTGAGAACAACAATGAACATAGAAAAAGGTCCACTCCTCTCTAGCTCTTTCTCCAGCACAAGGAATACCCTCCAAAATCTTCTCAAGATTCTCGTTTCTCTTGCAAGCCCCACATGGGTCTTGCTAGATGAAATGCAATTGCTAGGAGGGCATATTTATTCGCCACTCCTCTGGTTTCACTTCCCTCGAAACCCCAGGCCTCTTGCTCTGCCTTTCACTCATTTCCAAAGAGGAGGAGCATGTGACCTGTTGGGTGAAGTCAAGAGAGGAACACCGCATGCCTCACTCAGCCTCTTGCACCTGCTGCCCTCCGGGAAGCAGCTTCCTGCACAGGAAGGACATCTGCTTCTGCTGAAGGGCCCCTGCCCTGAGGGGAGGCTGTCTCACTTCGTGTCCCAGCATTAGGAAGCCTGCACGCAGGCACAATTAGATGTGCAACTGATGTGAGTCCTTTTTGATCTCTCATCTTCCCTACTCTTTTACCTTACTTCACCATTTTGTTCAGAAAGCAGGTGGGAGGAGAAAGTTATTGCGGCTTCTCCCCAATCATAATTATATGACTATATGTTCTAGGGGGAAATCTGCTATAACTTCTTCAGCCATTTCCTTCACTTCTGTTGGTTCCTTCCCCTTCCAGTACCTCTTTTTTTCTTGACGTCATGTGCCTGCTGACTCATGGATTGATTATCAAGTGAGCCATCTGTGTGAGCCATTGATTAATAAAACAGAATAGTCTAGACCAAGAAAAGATTAGCTTCATATTTAATGTGTTTCAGCCATCAGTTTAACTAGACTATTAACTGCTTAGAATTGAACCCTGTTGTAGTGGAAATGTGGGCTGGAAATAACTCTGTGTCTATCTAAATGGGCTGTCTAAATCATGGAATTAAACTAGAAGGAAGCATATATGGTCTGAATCCTCTCTTTTTTGCATCTGAAGTACAGTGACAGGCATAGTATAGGGTTAAAAGTAGCATGGTTTACTATCTAGGTTTTGTCACTGATCTGCCATCTGTAAAATTTTCCATCTGTCACTGATCTGTAATAAACACTTCTGAACCTTGGTGTTTTGTTTTGTTTTGTTTTGTTTTGTTTTCTATAAAATGGGGACAGTAAAATCTGCCTTGCAAAATTCTAGAAAGATTAAATTAGATAACTCATGGGAAAATATTTATATTGTATAAAATATATATGCATGTGTGAATTGCTAATCCCACAGACTGAGAAACTGAAAAGAAAACATCACATGTCCAAGGCCACATAGCTATTTGGTGCCCTGTCAAGAGTAGAGCCCTTCTTCTTGTCGTCCAACTTCTATTAGAGTTTCTGAAAGTGAGGTCCAGGGACTACTTTAAAAAAAACACATATTTTTGAAACCACCCAAGCTGTAAATCAGAATATCTATAGGAAAACCCTTGAATTTTTATTTTAACAATGAACACAAAGTTTGGGAGCCACTGTATCTGGTCCACATTTTTTAAAACTTATACAATGTTGCATTCCCATCAATTATAGATGTGACTCCCCACCCCCTTTACTTGAAACCATCTTAAAAGAATCAGTTCAGTCAAAATATTTATACTTCACTCTATTTTAAACCAATTGGGTCACTCTAAGTTGGAAGTACATCTCTGTGCAGTTTAAAAAACAGCCTTCAAATTCTGATAGCCAAACATCTCCAGCTCAAATTTTCCACTCTCCTAATGATTAATTCTAATATTTATTTTCTCTTTCGTTAAGGTCAGTTTGCAACTCTCAACCCTTGGGCAGTGATAGGCCTAGATAAAAATCATTCAACCATAGTGTGACCTATAATAAGTTTAGCAGGTGAAACCCAATTATGAAAAACTTCATGATACTGACAAACAGTTACATTCTAATACAATTGGGTTATAGTGGACACAGTGCCAGAAATTAGGTCCAGCTTTGTGGAACTTGGAAAGCAAAATGGTTTGACTTCCAGAATCTTTGAAGTGAATTAGAAACTGCTTTGAATACAATACAGATACAAAGACTGCATTATGTAGGCTGGGAGCTGCAGAGCTTCTGTTTTTTTCTGCAGGGTGGTCTTCCTGTAAGTGCTGACCATGCATGGATTAGGACTGTGGGTGAGCTGGAGAGCCTTTAGATTGTGAGCAGAGGGGTAGCATGACATGGCCTTCATTTTCACGGCATCTCTCTGGCTGTCATGTTGGGGCTGAGGTAGGAACAGGGAGACAAGTTAGAAGGCTATGGCCACAATCTACTGAAAGACACTGGGTAGTAGCAAGGGAGAAGATGAGAAGCAATTAGCTTCTGGGTATATTTGAAAGGCAGTGGGGCGCCTGGGTGGCGCAGTCGGTTAAGCGTCCGACTTCAGCCAGGTCACGATCTCGGGGTCCGTGAGTTCGAGCCCCGCGTCGGGCTCTGGGCTGATGGCTCAGAGCCTGGAGCCTGTTTCTGATTCTGTGTTTCCCTCTCTCTCTGCCCCTCCCCCGTTCATGCTCTGTCTCTCTCTGTCCCAAAAATAAATAAAAACGTTGAAAAAAAAATTAAAAAAAAAAAAAAAGAAAGGTAGAGCTGACAAGATTTGACCCTCAGAGTTAATTTAACTGAGCATTGTCCATATGAAAACGGCTCTGCTCTATAAAACACTTTTCAATGACGTATTTTTCAAGGAAATAACCTTAATCTTAAAGAAAAATGGACACCAGAACAAAACTAAACAATTATATACACACATAGTATAACATATAACATACATATGTATCATATGTGATACATAGTATAACATGTATCATATGAAACATAAAATAACATAAGAAAATAACATACATAAATACAAAAAATAAATATAATCTATTCACACATGCAACAAAATATATAGCCTGCATATGTTTCAGTGCAAGCATTTTATAAGCTAGGTAGGTATACTCTCAAATATACTCAACCAAATTCAGTTTTGTTTTGTTTAAAACATGGTATTTTGAAAAGCTCCACAATATAGCTTTAACAATAGCTATATTGTTATTGCCACGTTCCCTTTTTTCATCTATGAATTTTATTTTAATATCCAGTTTGAATTTTTCTCCCTTAAACTAGCTGTTCACTCATAGTATAGCAGAGTTTCCTCCCTTTCTATTTTTCTTCTGTAGGCTCAGCTTATTATCTTGCCCTTCCATTGTCCTCCAAGTTCTTAGTTTTTGAAACTGATCTTCCACTCACACACATTTCCCCCGGGAAACTTCTGTTCCACCTTTCACATTGCTGACTAGTTTTCTTCATCTTCTCTCTTTGTTTCCTTGAGCTCGCTTCCTATTGGTGGACCAATCAGGGAGGACTATTTCCCTTCACCCAGGAGGCTTATAAAACCATCTCTGCAAACTAACTAGAGGTTCTGTGATTGAAGTCAAGATATCAGTTGAAGCTATAAATAAAATGTAGCACTCAAAGCTGAAGCAGTGTTTTTTTTCTTTAAGTTATTCAGCAGGACACCATCATTTCATCTCTTCTACACATCTTTTTATTACATTGCATTTTAATGTTCAATATGACACCCCAAATGAAATGCTGAAGCCCCCTGTGGACACTTTATTGTGTATTCCATCTCTTTTCTGCTTGGAATCAGGATATTAGTTTATAAAATGATTTTCTCAAATGAAATTAGAGAGTAAAGCAGTGTGATTCAGGCATTCACAATTGTATATCAGCCTCCTATTGTGGAAGGATTAAATGTGATTTCAAACAATAGAAGGAAATCCTAGGAAAAAAAATTATGCAGGTGAATGTGCTGATTATGATGTCACAAGTGGGCTTTGGGTTAATATCCTTCAGCAAAGATCTACTGATAACAGCTTTATTAGAGTCATGATCATTCTAGGATCAACTTTGATCACTTGGCTATCCAAAGTTTGCTTTACCTTTGAGGCTCCTCCATGTATATTTTCATGTCAAGTCTCTTTTCTTGTTTTAGTGGGATAAATTTGCTTTATGATTGTCAATAGATTACAATACGCTTGGTTATTACCATTTTGTGTTAATCATACAAGTCTTGAATTCTCAGTCAGTATTGTTTCATAATTACACTTGTCATGAAAACACAGCTTAATTACTATCCTCACAATATTTTCAAAGCACAGAGATTTAATCAGCCTGTATGTAAACAATTCTTTTCTATTGTGGTTTATGACTGCATCATCTTCATTTATAAAAATGTATACATTATGCCCACCATGTTGTCAAATACCTGGACAGAAAATAAAATCTCTATTAAATGCCTAGGTAGAAAAAATTTGATCATATTTTCTAAAGAATGTTTCTGTTTCCATCCTATCTACCATCATATTTGTTGACCATTAGAAGTAGTCAAATTCCTCTATCTTCCATTCATCTCCTTTCAAGTATGAATCACAATTTATAATAATTATTACCTTACAAACATAATTACTATGAAGTAGTTACTGTTATTACTCCCATTATACAGATGAGATAACTTAACCTATGTCATAACACTTAAAAGTGGTAGAGCTGTTAATTGAAAACAGAGAAATCTGATTTGCTGCTTTGTCCCCTATGTGACATCAGTACCATCCCACCACCCCATCGCTGCCAAGGAAGAGGATTGGCTCCCATTTGAGAAGCAGTGCTTTAGCTATGTTTTTAGGAGTGCCATTTTGGAAAAAGGTAAATATCATCAAGCACATGGATCTGAATACTCATCTTTCCATTCAGAGTGGTTACTTTCGGTCCAGCTCAGAATTCCTGCATCCTTGCCCATACACTATCATATTAATAGTACCCAATACAACAATGAGTTCTAACAGTACTAACAATGACTAAACAAATTTGAAAATGTAGGCAGTTACATAGAAAACATCTCCCCAAAAGGGCAAAGTAAAAACATTCAAATTATCAAGACAAAATGAATTGGTACCTAACTTCCACAGAAAAATTCTAAACCTCATTTTGCTTATATTGAGCTCTTGTGGACTCAAGGACACAATCTATATCTATACTGTGAAAAAAAAACAATCATTCTTTTATCCAATACATATTAGATGAAACTCACTAGGCACCAATTGTATGTACAAACTAGTACAGACCATGAGTGACTGTACTACAGTGTACCTGGTTAAAAAAACAAAATTGTATTCCCAATCCCAGAAAGTACAGACAAGCTAAATATTTAACACGATATTTCTATTAAAAAAATTTTTTTTATTAGTTTTCTTTATTTTTGAGAGGCAGAGAGAGACAGAGTGCATGTGGGGGAGGGGCAGAGAGAGGGAAACACAGAATCGGAAGCAGGCTCCAGGCTCTAGGCTATGAGCCCAATTCGGGGCCTGAACTCACCAACCACGAGATCATGACCTGAGCCGAAGTCGGATGCTCAACCAACTGAGCCACCCAAGGGCCCCTAACATGATATTTTTATATTTTAAATTTGTATTAGGAGTTTTATATTCATACACATGCAACAAACAATGACAATAGGAACCCTTCATAGATCACAGATAATTTGTTTTAATCCCTCATCTCCCCCTCCCCTAGAGCTTTGAGGCCATGGAAACATAATTACAAGCAACACAATCTCTGCTGTCAAGTTCAACATCTGGAGGGGACTACCTCCCTGGCTGGCAGGAATTTCACATGACCCTTTCTACGTGTATGCACACCTTCTTATTCACTGCCTTCAACGTGTGTCCTCTGACTGACCCAGTTCTAACTGCCCCTTCATAATTCTGGTAGGTCATCTTTGTTCTTATTCTCATCCATCCCAGCTTGATCGAGGACTGCTCCAAGGTTGTGGGCATGGACTTGCCCAGCACCTGTACTCCTGTGAGCCCCATCTGACCCACCGTGGGCTCCCAGGCTCTGCTCCCGGGCATGCTTCCTGCTGGGCAGGCACCTGGCTCACCATTTGCTTGGCTTCTCTTGCAGCCTGGCTGCTCTCCTCATACACACCTCACCTCCCTTTCCCACCTCCCTGGGCTATAAGAGCAAGCACATAAATCAGTCAGTATTTACTTGTTGACATCCAAGAACATTTCACACAAAAACATTCCATTTTCTAAGGCAGGAAATAAAGTGAAATCAAAGACATGCTTACAGGGTAATACATTCTTAAAGTCTTTACTAGCTGAAGTTTAGAGGTTTAGTAAGAGTTAGGTTTGCTCTTTTATCTTTATTTGAGATATTAAAGAACTAAATGAATAACATGCTATTCAGATCACCACAGGCAATGGAAAAGGACATGGTGTAAAACCCAGTTTGTAAATCTCCAAACAGTCAATTAGCATACCAATATGAGCAATGAGTAGACCTTACAGCCTTTCCCAAGCAAACACGGTAATTAAAAACAAATTACTATGTAGCCTGGATGTGGTGCTTTACAATATACCCCACCTGCCAACCAGCAGCTAGATTCATTCCAAGACTGTCTGGCCAATTAGCTGCTTCCCATTGGGTGACTCAGGCTTCCTGTGTGAACACCATTTGCAAGAATCCACATCAGATCGGGCCTTTTGTTCTCAGAAGGCAGATTTTGCTGGAGACTCAAGAGTGGGTCTCTTTCTGGATAAATTCTGCCTCAGCCAGAGAGTGTATTCTTTGTACTTCACTTCACAAGAGGTTGGAGATATTCCAGTTCCAACACCAGAATAGAATCCCCAGGTTCTAACAAGAAAAGAATACTATCACATATTTTTCCTACAGGTAATTGTAATTAGTAAAAGAAAAATCAAACATTGGATTTTGACAACTTCATCAAAGTCTCTTGGCAAAAAAATTCAAGTAAAATGTCTAATTTTTTCTATTAAATAAAAATAAATCCAGGAAACCAGGTCAAGTGAAATGTACTGGCTTATTTTTGCGACTTATTTTGCACATGTGTGTCGAGATACAGATGATTAGAATTAAAAGAAAAAAAAAAACCAGAGCTTAAATCTTACAGCTGAAAAAATGGAGAGCCAAGGTCATATAAAGGGGGAAACACAAGCAAGGCCTAGCACCCTCCACTTCACTATACTCTGAGTGAATTTATATTTATGTATATACTCATAATATATGTATATATTTCATATGCATAAACTAAATAGTTCTTCACATGCATTTTTATGTGAAGGTGAAGGTGTGATCCTCACCTTCCGTATTCAGGAGGGTCCAGTAGCAAAAGACTTTGCTGACAGAATCACTCTTACTTTATGTCGTAGGAGAAATGAGATCCCGACTATGCAAATAGAGAATTTTTTTTTTCGTTTTTGGGAATCTGGAACATTTCATCACCCATTCAATGAACACTTATTTAACACCACCATGTGCCAGGCATAGAGACAGTGAAACTTACAGCAGGAACCATAAATAGGGTTCAATTCTTGAAATAAAACCAATCAGCAGCAGCTCACTTCTAGTGCTGTGTTAAGAAAGATTCTAAGGAGCTATCTGAATTCTGCACAAAAGAGGGATTATGTATGATTTTCACTGACCATAATAAGTGTAAGGATGGTAGCAAGTGTTTTATTTAAATGATGCTCCTATTGTAGGATTCTTCTTTCAGCTCCAGTATTCCCTATAGGTTCTATCTCCCCTATTTCTGTTTAAATGTTTGCCTGAAGTTGTAAAAAAAGAATAGTTGCTTGTGGATATTTGCTTCTCTCCTTATTCTAACATGAAAAGACAAAAAAAGGGGGGGGGGAGAATCCAAAGAGTTAGGATTGGGGTGACAGA
The DNA here is from genome assembly GCF_016509475.1 of Prionailurus bengalensis. Taxonomy (NCBI): domain Eukaryota; kingdom Metazoa; phylum Chordata; class Mammalia; order Carnivora; family Felidae; genus Prionailurus; species Prionailurus bengalensis. Next base: position 90,635,539 of record NC_057350.1, on the reverse strand, counting down.
AATGCAGGGCAATTAAAAACAACCAGTGTGTTCACTAGGGAGGGATTTCCTGAATCTGAGCTTCACAGCTGCAGCAATAGACCATGTTAAAAATTACTGCTTTGCTTTAGCGACTGGGACAAAACACGAGAAGTATTTTGGAAAGGTTCTTTATTATAAAACTTTGTTTTTCTCTTATGACTTATAATAGTGATTTATTGAGAAAATTCACTCTTTCCTCAATGATAAATGCAGTCCAATCTTCAAGTTAAAACACTTTCTGAGTAACTTTATCAAATCAATGAGTCTTTCTTCATCAAAATGAAATCATAGATATACATTAAGTATGTGTTTAAGCTGGAAAGGAAAGAAAATCGAAATAGTTCTATTATTTCCCTGTTGAAAAGCCTTTTTGTAATCAGTACAAGTCTTTCAGTGGTGGTTTCTTTAATCATTTGGTTGGTATAAAACCATAAGTGACATGCCCTCAAAATCATGAAGAGAAGCCAGGAAGTCAATATTAAGTTCACTGTAAGAATATGATGAATTTGCACTATTGTCTGGTCTCATTATATTCTTTGTCACAAAAATGAGTTATCACAGAATTATAATGTCTAGTATGTTCTTCTTTATAATACATTCTTATTCACATGACAAGAATTACGACAAGAGGAGAAAATGGACAAAATTAATCCACCCTCATGACAGAAAATACTGCATCAAATTAACTTGTGACAGGCTAGTATTTTTGTGAAGGCATTTATTGATGGCATCTGTCTTATCAGTCTACCTACATCAGTTCTTTATGTGCCTCATCAAAGATCTATCACGAGTAGAACCCTGGAAAAAAACATCTTCTGAAAATAGTTTAGATGTAAAGGAAAGAAACAAGGGTCATTTTGTACATGATCTTTGGAGGAAATCTCTAACTAAATCAATAACTTGGATTTTACAGCCCTCCTCTTAAACAAACTCCATCCTATTTTATCCCCTTTTTTGAGAACTTCCTACCACTGGGTTTGGCAGCAGAAATTTACTTGCAGACTATATTTTAGGATTAAAAAAAGAGAGATAGTAACATTTCAAACACTAAATTAATTCACACCTTAAGGTATATTTGCTTTCTACTTTGGATCTAGGTAGTAATCAATATAAAAAAAATCTTACAATAATAGATATATTGCAAATCGTTTAGCCAACACAAATTAGCTAAATATGAAAATATAATGTAGTTATTCTAAGCAAGAGGGAAATGATGTCGAGGATGAACAACCATAAATGACTATAATTCATATGTAGATAACTCTGACAAAGGTAGGCTGGAATGAACGATGTAGAGATTTTTTAAAAGAAAAACGTGCAAAGCAGTGTGATGAAGCAGAGAGGTCCCCAGCCTCGGCCAAATAGTTATCTTCAAAAAATTAGGTCTTGGGAAGTATTTTCTCTGGGAATTTACCAAAATCCAGGGTATGGCCCACAGTACTGTAAATTCTGAAACTTATGCATGCTTACTGTACAAGAAAGTTCTTTGATACGCGTCCTACCGAAAGACAAGTATTTTTTGTTTATTTTGCTTAAAATGACTACTTTAATGATTGAATTCATTTTCAATGACCCATAATAGTTATGGGTTTTTTTTTTAATGTACCCAGAAAACTACATGGAAAAATGTTCTTCTTGTCATTAAACAAAAACAAAAATAAAACTATCACTTCAGGGGCACCTGGGTGGCTCAGTTGGTTGAGCATCCGACTTTGGCTCAGGTCATGATCTCGCAGTCCGTGAGTTCGAGCCCCCTCGTCGGGCTCTGTGCTGACAGCTCAGAGCCTGGAGCCTGTTTCGGATTCTGTGTCTCCCTCTCTCTCTGACCCTCCCCCGTTCATGCTCTGTCTCTCTCTGTCTCAAAAATAAATAAATGTTAAAAAAAAAACCTATCACTTCATTTCTGTGTAACGGAGGTAAGGAAATATGACAAAATATGACAACTTCCACACCATGCTTCCGTTAACTCTCATTTGGATATGGATGTAAGCTAGATGATAAATGAGAAAAGACATACATGGAGCTAATCAGATCCCCAGTGATTATTCAACTGCACACATAGCAGAACACAACAAGCTCCTCAAGCAGGGTTCTCATTGATGCCTAAAATATCTTTGCTGGTCCTCCACAGTCAGAAAATGTGACTTAGCATGGTATTGTATTTTATGCCAGATCATATGCCCATTTAATTTTCTTCCAAGGTAAACACAAGTAGCATTTAGCTCAAGTGCCATTTCTGTAGGAAGGTATGAAATTTATACAAGTAAACGCCAAACTTGAAAGTACCACAAGTTGCAAGTCAATCTTGGTTTGAAGAGTTATTCTAATTTCGTTAAAACACACAAATAAGACATCTACTCTTCCAGGTAGATTTAACCAATGGGTATTTGCCATTGTAATTACCTATTTCTTATGGGAAACACACACTAATTACCTGACCTAAATTTAGAATGAAAGTATGGGGGCTAGAATCATTATTCTGAAGACTCTTGTCTGTGCTTAAATGAAAAACAGTAATGAACTAGTCAAACCAAATTGAATTCAAGTGCTTTGGGAATTGCTTAATATTTTTAACCAGTAGAACAATGTATCTTCTAAAGAAACTGTCATACGCATTATAAACAATTAAATTGTGGAGACTGACTTATTATAGATGTATATGCTCTGTTAAAATAATTTAGGATTACCTTTCACATTAAAACAAAAGAACAACATCTTGTAAATATGTGATTCACTTGTCCAAAACATTGTCTTCAGTGTGTTATGAGAAATTTAGCAATATTTCATCACCAAAAATAATAAAGCAGGCCACAGTAGTTATTTCAAATATAATGAATGTAACAAAGCTCATTTCATCAATTTTACAGTGAGAAAAATTAATTTCAAGTTAGAAAATTAGGTGAATTCAATTGAAAACACACACACACGCAATCTCATAAGCCTACCATGGTGAAATACTATGTCTAAGAGGAAAAAGAAATGATCTAATTAAATCCTTGAACTTTAAATCTTTTATAATCATACAAATGTTGACCTCCATCATTCTTACCTCAGCACCTCTGTGTAAGGAAATAATATAGGATGTCACCAGTACTTACTACACTTCTAAACTTTTCTATTTTAATAATCCTTTATATATCTTGAAATATTCTGGGCTATTCTGCCATTGGCAATTACTTTTTAATAGAGTATAAGTAAATGATTTTCATGATGCTGTTGTCTTTAAAATTATCCAGTCTCATATTTTTCACTGAGGATAGTGGGGCATATCCTATTCATTCTGGGATAACACATGTCGGCTATTGACTGTTCCTTCTCCCACCCTCACTTGCAGCCCTGCAGACATCTCTTTAAATTTATCCTGAACCCAATTCCATGCTTTGAGCTGCGGGAATTTGGCTGATTTCTTCTTTATACATCTCTACACCATAGAGTCTCCTTCATACAACTCGAGTTGTGCTGGGACTCTCTAGATGAAGAACCAAGATTCTTTACTAGTTTCCACATGAAATTCACTTTTCTTACATATTCAGGACTTGTTAGCTTGACTGGGTTTGAGGAAGGTCATGGTCTCTGCTCTCTCCAGGCTGTACCCAGTCTCTCTCACCATCTCTAATTTCCCCCTCCCACTCAGGAATAACAAGCAAAAACTCCCTCTTACCCAGAAGTATAGCTCCACCCAGATCTCAGGCCCTTCCTTCTCAGATCTCAGCTTCTATTCTGAGCAATGATCAAATCATGTTACCAAAAACCTTTACATTCTCCCCTCTTAAGACAAATCCTGATTAACTTAATCTCATTCCATTTCTATAACCCATGACTCCATGCACACAAATTATTTTTCGTAAATGTTTATGAACACACACTTCATTTACCACTTAGGGGGCTCACACAAAACTAATGAGGTTGGAGTGGAAGAGTCCTGATATCAATCTCCTATTACACTTGCTGTGAAACCTAGGAAAATTACAAAGCTCTCAGACTCTTACTTTCTTCTTCTAGAAAATGTGAACAATACAATGTGGTTGCTTAAATCAAAAATCAGTTATGACAAAGTGAGAGTATGAGACAGAAATAACATTTCGCATAAAGCAGTAATTCTGTCCACTATTTCACTCTTTGAAGTCATGTCCACCGGCAAGGGTAAGAAACCTGTGCTAAATCCATTGATGATCCTGTTGGTTAAAATTATGAAAAGAATGGGTAAATTATTTTAAAGGTCTCCTGGCCTTTGACAAGTGCAACATTGTTCAGGTGGCTAGCAAGCTCATGCAAAGACATCTTAAACATTCCAAGAAAAACACTAAGGAATTAATAGTCACTGAGAAACACTGACTGAAAGAAAGTTGTAAGAACCGACAAAAATCTTCTCTAGATAATGATGACAGCCAGGGAGAGCCTAGTCTGTTAGGTAAAAATCTTTCTTTTTCATTTGTTGAAGTATCTCCAGGAGGGAAACATTGAATGGTTTGATTTCTGAATGGGATCTCTACTGAATTATATACAAACTATATTACATTACTATATGCATCATATAGATTTGCATTACTGGAGGATTCATTGTAGAATTTGTTTAACTATACTGAGTCTATTTACATAACATCTTATTAATATACAAATTTTCAGGAGTACATCTAAAGACTTGTAGAGCTAGAAAAATCCATAAGATCTTCTAGTCTCATTTCTTCATTTACAACTAAGGAAATAGCTATATAAAATAGTTGTACTATACTGCCTGTCCGAATAATAATTCAAGACTCTTGATTGCTAGACTAGAAGATTTGTGGTTTTTTTTCATCTCTTCCATCAGTGATTCTCAACATAAGCTGCATATTAGGATCAACCAGGGAGCATTTTAAAAACAGCCATTCCCATGTGTGACCCTAGAGATTCTAATTGAATTGGTTTAGGGTGGGATCTGTCATCTACATTTGTTTTAAAGCTTCCCAAGTGATTCTAAGATGTAGCCAGAGTTGAGAACCCACTATCTTCTTTTGTGTGTGATGCTGGGCTATTTACCCTTAACTCCACATAACTGATGGCAGAAGGCAGGGTGCAAGGAATACACATGGTGATGAAGTTTACACCACTGCCCCCTGGAGGGCATCCTCAAAGTCTGACCCCTAATTCTCTAGTTCTTAGATCATGCTCTTAATGAGCTTGGTCAAAATGTGTAGTCCTGAAACTAATACAACATTGTATGTTAACTATAGTGGAATTAAAAGTTTTTTTTTTTAAAAGTGCAATCACTAAAATCAAATACTCAAGTTATTCTCTTAATTCAGAGAACAATATTAAGCTAATGAAATAGCATGTCCCCGGTGTAAAGATTTTCCCCTATAATTATTTCTAAATCTTTGACAGATGTTAGAGATTATGCTAAAATCTAACACAAGATGGTATCTGATTTGTTTCCTTTAAGTTTAGGATAGCAATATTTTATTATTTTGCCTATTGCCCAGTAAACATCCTGAATGTCAGATGTATTGCCATCTAAACAAAGTAAGAACAACTAGCCAAATTCCTTAATCTGTATCCCACTTGATTTCAGTTTCCAAATCCAGAAATTTTACTTTTGTTTTGTCTACAACAATCTTGAAAACAGTAGATAATAAAAGAAATATTCACTGGATTGGATTTTATTTTTCTCTTCTAGTTTTCTAATAATCTGTTGTTTAAGATATTTCCTTTTTTTCCTAAAAAATAAAAGTCTAAAAAAAAGATATTTCCTTTTTTCTATTCACAATTTTTTTTCAGCTTTGTCTCACTCACTAAAGATTCTAGTTTAAGATTCAAAGAATAAGCCTAAGTCACTAGATAAACAGAAAATCATGCAAAATCTCTGAAGTTAAGACTAAAAACTGGTTTGGTGAACAAAAAGCAGAAATTCAGTATAGTACGTGGAGGGAGAAAGAGCATATGAATGCTAAGAAATAAGGCCAAAAGGCAACCAGCTGACCATCAGCCTATTGTCAAGACTGAATGACTTCCTATATCCCCTGGGTCTTCACTCTTATCTGATTAGATCTTCCTGTGCTAAAGCAGTGCCCTGATCATCTTCACAACCACTGACTATGGCTATAAATTTCCTGATCCACACCAGCTGCCAAATTACAATTCCTAATATACTACTTGGCACTTCTTGTTCAAAAAAATTATACAAACTTTCCTTAGCTAGATGAGTTTTAAAGTTCTACAGTCTAGTCCCAATTTACTTTCCATCCCTTCATTGTCACTGGTGAGGAAAATGAGGCCAAGGTCACAGAGTAGTAAGTAGCAGTAAGTAAATGCTCTGTCTGGGATTTTAACTTAAATCAGTTTAAAGTATATCCCTCTCACACATCTAGGAAGCATTATTAAAGGGTTAATATTGTGGTTATAGTGGTATTTTGAGCTGGACTTGGAAGTCAGTAGGGGTGGGAAAAGGGAGTAAAAAATGAGCTAAAAAGGGCATGTTGGGGGCACCTAAGTGGCTCAGTCAGTTAAGCATCTGAACCTTGATTTTGGCTCAGGTCATGATCTCATGGTTCATGGGATGGAGCCCCATATCAGGCTCTGTACTGACACCATGGAGCCTGCTTGGGATTCTCTCTCTCCCTCCCTCTCTGCCTTTCTCTCTCTCTCAAAATAAATAAATATGAATTTAATTAAAAGGGGGACATTTACCACCTAGTAACCCTGGTATTTTGGAAAATATGTCCCTGCCCCACCTCCAACAGGTCTATAATTGCTATGAAGATAGCATATTATCAGACATGACCCTGCCTTCTTGGCTACAGCTGAATGATCTAGAGATGGGTGGACCCATGTTAGACAAACCAGAGTCCTTCCAAGGTGGGTGGTTGTTGGCCATATTTCCCACAGTGGCGAATACATCTAGGCAGTAATTAAGAATGACATCACAATGGCAGAGAGATTTCTAAAGGCAGTTAAGTCCAGGGATTCATTTGTTAATGCAGCCTAACTGCTTTGTGATGCTTCCTCCTGTAACATTATAGCTCTATAAAACAGTCCAGTATATTTTGAATAAATCTCATCTTTTCCTTAAACTGAGTCTATCTGAGATGTTGTCACCAGAAATCCAAATAATCCTAATTCATACATACACTTTCAGGGATGAGTTGTTGCAAGTGACAGACCTGACTGAGTCTGGTCAAGTGGGAGAAGAGTGAAAATTCCAAGGTCCTGAGCAGAGCAGATGGCAGTCCTTGCTCCATAACAGCAAAACAGTTGGTTAAACTATCACTGCTTGTCTTTTGAGTGCAGATTAAATGCTCTCAAATCTAGAGCAACTGAGGACAAGAGATCAAAATTTAAGGAAACTAGAGAATGTTGGCTAACTCTTATAACGTAAGTACAGTATTAATGGGGAAAAATGCTGCAAGCTGGTCCCCTTGAAAGCAGTAGAGAACAAATGGAAGAATATAAATTTGTTATGGAAAATGCTTTCTATCTAGATATTTGAAACCAGATATTGAGACCAATGAAGATCAGACAGTCAAATGTTTTTGTGAATAAGAGAAGAAAACACATTATCATACTCCAAAAGAGGAGGCCAATTAATAAACTGTAAATACTAGAAACAGGAGTGAAAAAATATGAGAAGAGTCAGGGACTCTGTGAAACCTGATCATCCTAGTGTCTCCATGTGCATTATACTTTCTAACTCCTGTCTGTCAAGGAAAATAATGCTTCTAATTGGAAAGCAGTTTTTGAGCAGCAGTAAACTTTCTAGTGGACTTTAAACCTGTACAGCCTCCTCCCTTTTGGGTCCATTCATGTTTTATTAGGTTGTTAGCTGCAGAGAAAGAACTCCCAGGCAGAATGTTTAAGAAGCAGAAGCCCAGGGTCCAAATACAAAGAGCATGGGCTTGACTTTCAAAGGTAGATGAGATTTTAGCAGACAGAGAAAGAAGCAAAGAGAAAGACAATCAAGTCAAAGAGCAGGATGGAAAACTCCACTTTTTGTAACAGGAAAGGTGTAGTCTAGTGAGACTGAGCGAGGTGCACATGTGTAAAAGAACATAGGAAATTAAAGTTGTTGGCAACATCTGCACCACACAGTACTTTCCAGAGGCCACTCAGAAGCCTATTTCATTATTTCTGACTTCTTAGCTTCCCTTCTTATAAGCGAAGTTAACGGAACACTGTCTGCTGGATAAGTAGAGTGTTACTTTAAGTCCTCTTAGTTCTAAAGTAGCACATCACCTGGCTTCCTTTAAAATAAATCTCCAAATTCTTAATAGTAAAATATACTTCCTATAAAAGAGCTTGAGCTTTTTCTGATTATAATATAAATAAACATAAAAATGTAATTGTCTCTATCTCCGCTTCTACTACCCACTTCTCCCAACACCAACAAACACAAATGTACCGTGTTGAGATTACTCAATAAGACATGGTGTCTTAAGTAGAAAAATATTTTGAAATGAATATCGTTGAACTTGCTCGAGAAACGAGTGTCAACTACTGCATATATGCATATAACTGCACTGTTTCAACCTGGTAGCCGGTAAGCATATACAAGTCTTTAAATTTAAATTGAAAATGAGTTTCACAGGCACTCTGACCACATGTCAAGTGCCTAACTGCAACACGTGGTTAGTGGTTACTGCATCAGACAGCACAGTAAAGAATATTTCCATCACCAAAAAGGTTCTGTTGAACAGCACTGGTTTACATATCAATTATTTGGAATTATCTAACTGTAAGGCTCAGTAAAGTGGCTTTAAATCTTGTGTAACAAGCAGTTAGACTCCCCGTTTATGAGGGGTGCAGGAAAAAAGGTTTGTAAAGGAGAATTAAGCTTTGGGGGAAAATTATAAAAGAACAGAAAGATGGACACTAAAAGTAACTAAACAAGGTCAAGATGAGCTTGATGCCGGTTTGGTAATATTTCAGTGGTATTTTTAACCCCCCTATGGGTCTTTTCCCAGCTAGAGTCTTTTCAGATCCGGCCATTATTCTGAAACCTCCTTTAGAATCCCTTTCTTATGTTTTCTAGTCACTGAAAAGGAATAAAAGCAACAGGATAGTGTGCCCAATAATCACAAGATTTGAACTGAGAGTCAGAGCCAACAACAAACAATCATTTCCTCTTTTCAATATCTAAACAAAACAAAACCCAACATGACAACAAAAGCCCACAAGCATCCACATGTGGGATGGCAGAGGGGAGGGGATGAGGCACCCTCCTGCAAGCAGGTGTTTAGAACAAGTGCACGCATGAGCACCTCCACATACAAATTGCGAGCTTCATCTCTGCCGTTAAAATAGTCATTCCTCCATGAACAGGAAACTTCCTCAGATTTTCTGGGAGATTTTGAATGTATATCAGAGATAGAAACTGAAAACACCCGAGTAGACAATATTTGATTCCCCTCTTTATTTCCTTCCCAACTATTGTACAACTCATACTTCTCGACCTGTTGTAACTGGGACCTGAACACGACAATGAGTCAAAATCTTCCTTTTCAACGTATTTAGAGATTTGAAATAAAAGGCAAAATCAAACAACTTCCCAGAGGCATAGTGTCTACCTACACATCCACAACCACTGCTCGCCCCAAAAGCCGGGCCTTTAGTTTTGCTTAACCTCGACTTTTTAATGTGACAGTGCAACCAAGAGATTGCAACATCGCCATGTACTTGATTAAAGATGCAGCCCCTTTATAGCACATTTCCAGTAAGATAAAATATTCAGTAGCATGATTTCTAGACAATAAATTTTCCACAGTATGACTTATAGCTAGCTCATCAGCCACAAAAGCTGAATAATAATCAAAGTTAACCTCCATATTTCTAAAAGGAAGACACTGGTGTTTCCGATCTTAATTCTTGCCTGACATTGGTTAAAGAGGTGCTAATATCCCACATTTTACAGTGCCATCAATATTGCAAATAAATGCACAACACAATGAAAATATTTATGTGTGGTACTATCCAGAAAGATATAGTTAGGAAAAATATGGTAAAGTAGAAGTAACCTTGACAAATTAGGCCTCATTGAAATACTTCCCAGGCCTTGCCCAGAAACATAAATAATTCACAGAGCCCAGCACCAAATACAGATGAAGAGCATTTGTTATTAATCCATCCCTCTTTTATTTTGGCCAGAGCATTATTCTTTCATAATGAAACTCATTGTGAACCACTTTCTGTGCTCCCTCGTATCATAACCTGCAAGTTATGAAATGTCAAATTCATCTTTATGCAACTAGTTATGCCCAAATATGGGGTGTTTGTTTGTGTGTATGTGTGTTTGTAAGCAGTCACAGGACTCTTGCAACACTAAATCATCATCAGATCATATATGATAAATTAATGTTTGGAAAGTTAATGTCACCTAGGAACTCAATATAGACTGACCAATCCATCAGTAAAACATGTGGCTATATGACAGATGTCCTTTACCTGAGAGTGGGAATTATTTAACCAGCAAAAATTTAAATTCAATTTTGAAAGTTAAAGAGACACAGTTTATTCTTCAAGAAAGTTAGTGAGAAAATGTATGGATAGAACAGGAATTGGTGAACTTGGACCTTGTCCTAAAGCCCTCTCATTAAAAACCAGAACACTTTATTCAGCTGAGTCCACTTTAAAAAAGAAGGAAACGAATTGTTTGACCTGGCTGACATCTGAAAAGGCAGTTGATCTGTTCTGTTTTAAATAGTAGCTGATGTTCCAATCTCTTTAATTTGTAACTATTATTTGGTACAACTGAATTTTTCTTATCCTTTAATCTGAGGGATATATATATATATATATATATATATATATATATATAACATTGAAGATCTTCAGTGAAATGAGAAAAAAAGCATAGATTATAAAGAATGGGGGGGATGATGGGATGAAAGAGAGATAATATGTAAAAATAGAAGAAAAGATGACAGGGAGACAAAGTTGGAAAATCACATGATAGAGGATATGAACTCATCCATACAATAATCTATGGGGGAAACAAAAGAGATATCATTAACCTTTTCAGACTCTGCATGAGATACTGGAATGGAGTGAAACTTACACCTGAGTTTGAATCCCAACTTTGCCCATTATTAGCACAGTGTCCTCGCCAGGTTATGGAACCTCACTGAGAATGATTTCTCCCAATTGTTAGACAGATAAAATAATTTTGTTAAGGGTGCCTTGAGGATTGAATGAAACAACCTATGCAGAGTGTCTGGCACATGGTAGAAACTCCATTAATGTTAGTTTCCATCCCTGCTTAATTGAAGACACTTGTCCTTTGGTGCTGGGTAAGCATCTCTCTGGGCTCTATTCCTAGGAATGGAATCACTAAGTTATTGTGTGTGTGTCTGTGTGTGTGTGTGTGTGTGTGTGTGTGTGTGTCCCCTCCTTGTGCACGGGCCATGCTAGTCTTCTCCGTATTGTTCCAATTTTAGTATATGTGCTGCTGAATCGAGCACTCCGTATGTGTGCTTTTATTACTTAATCCGGTTAAGTGCCGCCAGTTTTCTCTCTGAGCTGGTTCTCCCCAGACTTCACACCCACAAACAGTGCACGATCATCCCTGGTCCCCACATCCTGCAGAATGCTGTGCTCGACTTACCTCATTTAATCTGCATGACAACTCTAATTAAAAAAAAAAATAGTGTTCTTCTCTCCAGCTTGTGGATAAGAAAATTAGGACACGGAGAACTAAATAACCTGCCCAATTTCACAGCTGACAGTGGTACAGACAGGGTCAAACCCAGGTGGTCTGTTTCCAAACTTTCTTTTTGTTGTTATATTCAATGTGAAACCTTTGCCCTCCTTGGCCCTGGGCAAGAAAGGTAGCCCAAACCAGTGTTCTGATTCACAGTCTCTATTCCAAATCTGTCTACTTTACACTTTGTTAACAGAAACTAGTACACTAGATGTGCAGGAGACTACCTAAGAAAATTTGAGACAAAACTCAATAGCACACTCTTTGAGCACCCCATTTTGGCCAGATGCTTTCTAGATGGAACACTGCACAGACATTCAGTTGAATAAGAGTTTTCGTCTTGAAGGAACAAAACATATGTTCCTAGAAATCAGGAACGTATATAAGCAAATATTTAGTCATTCCCTTTTACCCCCAAAATGCTGCCAGCACTTTCTCTGGTGATTCTATAGATGGAACCTGGTTCTTTAAGCTATTAAACAAAAGAGAGTTGCCATTTGGGGAGATTCCAAAAAGTGGCAGGGAGGGGGCCGTAAGGGGAATAGTCCGCCCACTTGCCATCCCACTATTCTCCCTGTGCAGGCAATAAGAGGGTGTATTGTCTGTAGAATACTGAAAAACAGTAATCAAATCAATTTAAAGAAGTCTGCTTTTTAAATTATCACCATGCAGTGGCAATTCTAAACAATGTCAGTGATAAAATATTCAGTTTCCACCCATTGGGGTAAACCTACCTTTATGACACTTATTCTAAGAAACTGCTATATTTCAAAAGCAAAAGCTAAAATTTGACCTTGGAGAGCCTGTTAGATCCTTGTTTACCACCTTAATGTAGTTTTATTCGTTAGTAACACAAGCAGTGGCCCATTGTTCTAGGGCAATCCCTCACTTGAGAAAGAAATGTTAACGCATTCCATCTCATAATGTAAAAACTCACTTCACTGGGAGAAGTATACAATTCTATAGAGGTTATTCTGCCAACTGTTTTTTTTTTTTGCTACCTTTGTTTGAGATGGGATATAGAAAGAAAAGAGAAAGAAGGTTCCCCAGTACAGGATGGATAAGCTGTTGGCAGGCCCAGGTAAAACGCTGGTTTTAGAAAGGGGCATAGAAAACAGACTCCAAGAACCATGGTGTCAGATATCTGTATTTAGAGTTTCCTACTCCATACTACAGGAAAGCTTTGTCAAAACACTGCAGTCTAATGTTATTTGCACTTTGAGGAATCACAGGAAGGATCCATGTCCACACAGAGGATGACAGGAATACACAAATACCTTCAGGAACATGGGGTAGCATTTATGAGATGATAAAAGGATACCAGCAGAGAAATCCAGAGAAATTCGGAGGACAGTGTGTCTAGGAACAAGAAGAATGAATGTGGGAAACGCATAAGCCTGAAAATCACAACTGTATGCCTAGAGGCACCATGACCATGAAGGGTTGAGTGGATCCTTGAAGAGTTCACATCTCTCTAAAAGTTCAGCCAATACCCACCACTAGCCAGTTGTTTTCCTGTGTATAAAAGCGTCTAGATCTACTACTATGCTAAGGGAATTCCAAACTTTGAATTTAAATAGGAAATCTCATTTCTTAAAGGCTGAAAAATAATGGAAAAATAGTATCCTCCCTTATTGTAACTGCTGATACTCATGACTTAGAAATTTTCATAATTTCCCAAAGCTCACATGAGGGGGATTTGAAAGGCACGTGACGAGAACATGGACTCTTATTGTATGATAGAGAAAGGGATGACCCATTAAAAGCAGAGCTTGAATGTGTTTCTTTTATAACTATGATACAAGGCAGATCATGCTACATATGTATAACTATGATACAAGGCAGATCATGCTACTCTAAGGATATCGTAACAGGTTATTATAGAAGATTCCACAGAAAAAGGGAACTTGAACTGGTCATTACTAATAGGTAAATTATCAACAGGGAGAGTGGATGGGAAGAAGCACAAAAAGAAGGAAAGGAAATATAGAATAAATAAATGCATTAAGAGATGCAGTTAGAGATTTTAAACAACATAATGTGTTTGGAGAATTACAGTGGTACAGATTCACTGGATAGGAAAGTATAAGAAGGAGGGGGACATAATGCTAGAAAGGTAAGTACAGTCACACCATAGAACCTTGGAGGACAAGTTGAGTGATTTGCACAATGTCTGGTGTGCATGTGGAACCCTTAAAGAATTTTAATGGTCAGTTACTATAAATTTGTTCATTCATTATGCAACTAGATTTCCAAAAACGTTATCAATAATGGAAAATCCATAGAATAATTTTCCAAACCATGCCATAGTACTAGCATCTTCTGTTAAACTTTAAGCAACAAAAGAAAGTTGTGATTAACTAAAATCACCATACCTGCTGCAATGAATGATGATCATGGTTCCAGCAAATACAGCAAATACACAAGATAATGTGAATATACTTTTCCTAAAGCAAAGGATAAAAACCTACATTCAAATTTAAGGGGGGAAACAGTGTTGCCCTATGGCTACTGGGCATATTTTGTCACAAACACAAAACATTTATGGACCCCAAATGCTTAGCATTGTTTTTCAGAGTCCCCAACGTCCAATGTTTTTCCTGCAGTGCAACATATGTAAGCTGCTTAAATCAGCTTCTGACATCGTTGCAACTTCAAACTGGAGGCTATGCGAGGCTTAGCAGATGGCAAAACCCATCCAGTTCTCTAAGTGTGTGTTCAGCATAAGGTGCTCGTATGTTCTCTTGGACCCAGCTAGGCAGAAATCTTCCCTTGGAGAAAAAAATACACGGTGTTCAGTTTTATAGTGAAGAGTCAGAACTCCAGCCACTTGAGCTGTATCTTGCTTTTTTTTTTTTCTTTCACAAAGGTTAAGAGTGTAGTCACACTGGCTTACCTGCCTCTTAACCAGGCTTACGAAAACGGAAAGATGATTAATTGCCTCGTGACTGTGGTTAAATTTAAATCTGGATAATTCAAGATTCTCTAATCATTCCAGAAATTTAAAATTTCCTTCCTTAAAACTCAAGTCTTCATTTTTAGAATCCTCCTCATGAAGTCCAGACTCAGAAAAAAAAAAATCAACAGTAAAGACAGATTCAATAGTAAGAAGGTACTGATACCTTCCAGATAAAAAAAGAAAAACAAGCAAACAGAACAAAACCATGAAAAAGCCAAGCATCTCAATTTACTGTAAAACAATCCTAAAGTCCCCAATCTGGCATTTGGTGCTTTCCACAGTCTGACCCCATCTTGTCTTTCCAGACCCGTTACTGTATGCATCTACAACCATTCAAACTGAACTGGTCCCTATTTTCTCACATCCTATGTTGCCTTCACCTTGGTCCCTTTGCATAAGCCAGTTGCTTTTCCAGAAAGGACTTTTCTCCCCGCCAACTCCAACCTGTCCTTGTGAGTCTGGCAAGGTTAGAAAATAGAGTCCACAATGGAGGTGAACTGGGGGAAGGGGGAAGGGAGTTGTCAGAAGGGAAATGGAGATTGAAGCCAGAGGCAAAAGGCCATGAATCTTTTACTGGGGAACTTGAACTTCGTCCTGTAGGCCACTGTTTCATAAACTGTCAATAGGCCATTTGCAACTGAACCATCTGGGGGCCTTTTTAAAAAAAAACATATTCTCAGATCCAAACATCCTAATTAGTATCTCTGGGTATGAGGCCCAGGACTGGATTTTCAATTAGCCAGTTTAGGCTTATGTGATGATTTAGACTTAGGTAATTCTTTTCTATATGAAAGTCTGAATGCTATAGACATCCGATAACTACAAGTCTAAGAAAGCAAAAAGATTTGTGTGCTAGGAGAGAGACTTAGGACAGCAGAATGAGGTTAGTGAGCATGGGAGAAGGGACTAGAGGCAGAGAGACCAGTTAGGAAACTATAGCAGTGGTCACTATTAACCTCTCTCTCCTGAAACCTTCTTCCTTCCTGACTTTCGCGGCACAACTCCCTCTTGATTATCTTGCTACCTCTGCATCCGCTCTTCTGAATCTTTCACATTTGTCCTTTTATTCCGGCATCTCCTTCAATGTTAATGTTCTTCCAGGTTCTGTCTGAAGTTCCCTTCCATGCACAGTCTCCTTAATATCTTATCTACTCCCTGAGCTTTGAATACCACATTTACACTGGTACCCCAAACATTTATATCTCAATAGATCTCTACCTAATGAGATAGTCTACCTATTTCGTGGGCATGTCCAAAATTTATACTCTTCACTATCTCTATACCTACTTCTCTTTCATTGGTACCTATCAATGAAATACCAGAAAAATAGAGAGACAGAAAAATTCACCCAGTACTCCAATTCAGACAACTGAGCATCTCACTTAAAATCTGCCCTGTCCTTCATGCCACTCCCACATTGTTTGGTTTTTGCCCTAGTTCCTACTAAGAGTTATCTCTTCAAACCATACCTTCCTATACATCTCCACCCCCATATCTTTGGTAAAGACCTCAAATCCTGAAAACTCAACCTTTCTGCAGCAAAAAAAAAGCCAAATATCACATGCATGAAAAACATGGGGAAAATCTCCCTAACCAAAGGTAATTATGAGTGTGACATGTCCTTATTGAAGAAGAAAATCTTTAATTTAAGGATTTACATAAGCAGAATTGATTTGCCAAAATGTAAATACCTTTCTATCATATAATTCTAATTGTACCTTGCTAAAATTATAGCATTGGTAAAGTGGCCTCAACTTGTCGCTAACAGGACATAGTGTGATCTCATAGCTACCATGCTGATGGCATGGGGGCAGAGAAACACTGAGGAAAATTAGAACTGACTCTTTCAGACCAGCTTGTTCTCTTACCATTATACATCAAAATAGTAGCTTGCAGAGAGAGGGGAAAAAAGTGTGTGTGTGTGTGTGTGTGTGTGTGTGTGTGTGTGTGTGTAAACAATTATGGTCTCTTCCATCTGCCTGCTAATTGGGACCAAAGTGAGTAATGATGGTGGATTTAATGTGATTCAGTGTTCCAAAAACTCAACTGAAAATGTTCCAGAGTTGCTAGATTAACTGAAGGCTCTTGAAAGAATGGAAGTTTCCCTCACATGCATTTTCAGTGACTGCTAGAGAACACTGGGCATGGGCAAAGCACACATCCACACAACTGAGCCCTCAGTAGCAGAGGATTTTGAAGATGGGATCCTTAACTCAGCAAAGGAGGTGGAAGACATTCTCATACCATGGGCCCGTGCAGAATCTCAGCCTTCTTGTGGCCCTGAATGCAACCATGAACTTGACTATGACCATATTCGCCACCACTGCCCCCATAACAATTGTTCTTTCTTTAGCACTTTGTACAAGATATACCATTTAGTTTTCTCCTACAACCGTATGAAGTAAGTGTTATTTCCAATTCAAAGGCAAGGAAATAGTTTCAGAGAGTTAGGAAATTTCCTAAAAGCTGTACAGCTGGTGGGTGTTAGATCTGAATTACATAAATTCAAAGTCATCTCTTTCTATTTAGCTATGCTACCTTTACTGCTCTGTGTCCTGTTAATTGTTTTCTTCTGATAACCCTGTGATAAAAATGCTAACAAGTATCAACAGTGCTTGTCACATATTTCAAATAGTCCCAGGAGAACAGGTGGGGAGAGGGTAGATATGTCATCAAAGGCAATATTCCCTGAAATTAATTTCCTGTATGATTCACAGAAGGGTATACTGACATAAGGGTTATGTCTTTAATGGTTTTGCATCTTATAATTATCAGTAATTAAAAACCCAGTAGGAATTAGTTTATTAGAGCACTTTCTAAAGTGGTGGTAACTGAGCTCTAAGATGGAATTTAAGTTGGAAATTGTCACCATTTGAAGACCTTCTTAGTCCAAATATAGAAAGAAGGTGGAAATCATGAATTCTGGCGAAGTCTAGCTTTTTTTTAATGTTTGTTTATTTTTGAGAGAGACAGAGAGACAGAGATAGAGCATAAGCAGGGGAAGGGCATAGAGAGAGGGAGACACAGAATCGGAAGCAGGCTCCAGGCTCTAAGCTGTCACCACAGAACCGGATGCAGGGCTTGAACTCACAGACCGGGAGATCATGACCTGAGCCAAAGTCAGATGCTTAACCTTGACTGAGCCACCCAGGCGCCCCTGGCAAAGTCCAGATTTTAAGGGTATTTCCCTCCCCTAAAATGTTGTCCTGAAGCCATAGCTTTGCATTCAATTTGTTTCATTTGCTTAGATTTTAACATATGAAGTGTAGCTTATACTTGGTCAATATTTTTATTTGGATTGTTTATTCTTCCCTAAAAACAAAACTGGAAAAGAAAGAAAGAAAAGGCTTGACTGCATTTACTTTTCACATACTTGACACATGCTGTTAAAGGAAGATTTGCACTGCAAGTATGAATCTTCTAAAGATTCATAAAATACGCCACTTGTATTTTTTAGCATCCCTTTAGGCATACATCCATAAAAGAGTGTGTACTCAGTCTCCTCTGTAAACAAATTATGCACACATTTTTCTTCTTTCAGATTTCCCAGATAAGCCCTTTCCCTTCTCCCTGTTTTGTTTTTTCCTTTTCTCTATTTTCCTACATGCAGGACTTAATTTCTTGGAAATTAGAAAACAAGTTTGGGATGATGTCAATGAGAATGGTGGAATAAGGACCTCCAAAAATCTACTCTCATAAAAAGCAACTAAAACACTAGCAAAAAAAAAAAAAGCCAAAGTCATCTCCTACCTGAACCCTTTATTCTAATTATACTTCTATCACCAGTCTTACATCATTTAACTGTCCCTATTCTATGCTCAACTGGTACCCTGTAAGTGCCTTTATCATAGCTACTAACATGCTGTATTTTAAAAATGTATTCACTTAACTGTGTTATCTAGCATAATAAAAGTTTCCTCAGTATAAAAATTACATGATTATTTGGCCAAGTATGTTCACAAACTGTATAGTACTTTGTTTTATGGTTACATTTGTTAAATGGATGCTTCTGCATTAAAAAAAATGTTTTAAAGCCAGAAAAAGTAAAAATTGTCAAAACCAACTTCTCTGAACTCTGGAAATTAACTAAAGCCTTGTAATAACATGGAAAAGCTTTATTCAAGAAAATTGCTGATTTTTGGTATGAACAGTGAGTTTTGTGGCATTTTAACTTGCCCTATTCCTGTCCCCCTCTCCCGAGTTCTCTGATAGTCACAAAAATCAACAGCCCATAATTACAGTGTAAACCAGCAGTTGAATATCCACAGGAAGAGTCAGAATGGGGCTGCAGCTCTTTCAAAGCCTCATCTCAAAAAACTGTAGTTATTTTACTGGTCTGGTAGTTCCTGGGAACCCTAATCACAAGGTACGTCTTCATTTTTTACTTAAAGTTCACCCAATGAAAATAGCCTTTTTCCTGGCCAGGTTTGTCAAAAACAATTAGTGGCAGTATTTTACTATCACAGCTGGCGCGGTGTTGATAACAGTTGAAGCAAAGAGCAAGCTAATCCAAAAAAAAGGAGAAACTTAAAAGAAAAAGAATGGGAAAAATATGGCAAGAATGTGGAAAAATTGGAACCTTAATACGTTGCTAGTGGGAGTATAAAATGGTATAGCCACTTTGTTTTTTTTATAAAGTTTATTTATTTTGAGACAGAGAAAGAGAGTGGGGGAGGGGCAGAGAGAGAGGGAAAGAGAGTATCCCAAGCAAGCTGTATACTGTGAGTGCAGAGCCCTAAGTGGGGCTCAACCCCACAAACTGTGAGATCATAACCTGAGCCAAAACCAAGAGTCAGACACTTAACCTACTGAGCTACCCAGGTGCCCTGGTATAGCCACTTTGGAAAACATTCTAGCAATTCCTCAAATGGTTAAACATAGAGTTACCACATGACCAGAAATTCTAGTCCTAGAAGCACCTGGGTGGTTCAGTCATTTGTGCGTCTGACTCTTGATTTTGGCTCAGGTCATAATCCCAGGGTCATGGGATTGAGCCCTGTGTTGGGCTCTGCAGTGAGCATGGAGCCTGTTTAAGATTCTCTCTCTCTCTCCCTCTGCCCCTCTCCCCCACTTGTGTGTGCTCTCTGTCTAAAAAGAGAGAGAGAGAGAGAGAGAAAGAAAAAATTCTAGTCCTATGTGTATATATCAAAAAGAACTAAAGCATATGACTACACAAAAACTTGTGCATAAATATTCATAGCAACATTATTCATAATAGTCAAAAAGTGGAAACAACCCAGATGCCCATCAGTTAATGAACAGATAAACAAAATGTGGTATATCTATACACTGGAATATTATCCAGACCTAAAGAGAAATGAAGTGCTGATACATACTACAATACGGATGAACCTTGAAAACATGATAAAGTGATAGGAGTCAGACCTAAAATGCCACATATTTTATGATTCCATTTATAAGAAATGCTCAGAATAGGAAAAGAAATAGAGACAGAAAGTAGATTAAAGGTAGTCAGTGGTTGGCAGTTGTGGGGAATGGAGAACAATTGCTAATGGATGTGGGATTTTATTTTGGGATGACGAAAATATTCTGGAATTTAATAGTAAAGATGGTTGCCCAGAATTTCAAATATAGTAAAAACCACTAAGTGATAGGCTATAAGAGTGGATTGCATAATATATGAGTTGTTTCTCCAAACAAATAAATAAAACCAGAATCTGTGATTAAATTCTATGTTCTGAGGGAAACAAAAATGATAACACAACATGTGGGACAGGCACTGACTGGAGAGTTAGTAGTAGTCTTGAGTTCTAGTACTAGTTCTGTCACTAACTATTTAAGTTACCTGTACCAAGCTACTAACCACTCTGGGCTTTATTTTCCTTTAACACAAAATAAAAATATTTCAATATATGATCTTTTCCCATCACATCCTATGTAGTCTTGAAATTCTATGACTCTATATATTGAATCATTGCTATTATGATTAGAATCCTCATGCATGAACCCAAGATAAAAAATGCCATCCTGGTTTCTGATAAAAACAATAACAATGATCCATGATGTACTCATACTATCCTGAGTAATTGAGATACATCATTGAATAAAATATGCAAAGATCCTTGTCCTCATGAAGCCAATATCCTCACTAAATGTATTCTTCCTGTCTGACCCTACCAAAATTACTATCAAAATACAGTAATTTTGAAATTTTGATACCAAATAAGTTAGTTATATTTGTCTTCTTAAAAGTTACACCATGGAAGTATACCAAGATCAAAGTTCTATTGGCCACATTTCTTATAAAAAAGAGACATAACCATCTAAGGAAAAGATTATTACCTGGAGGAAAAGTTAATGCCAGGGTCTACATTTAGTAAGTCAATGGCAGAAGACCCTCACATTGGACCCAGAGTAATAATAATTTTATTGTAACATTGAAGACTTCAGAATCCTATGAGCCTGGTAAATAATTCGTAGCATATCACCTATTCATCGTATTTATTAACACATATTAGATTTTAGAATCCAAGGCTAAACTAGTTGGTCATAACTCTCATGCCCTATATTTTATAATCTTCTGCTTCTATTTTAATTAGAATGAATTTCACAGCATTGTCTCATCACTTACGTTTTCTATATTTCATCCATAAGGCAGAATCAACAACCTCCATTTTCCACTCCTCCACATTCCTTAAAAAGTAGGTCAATGAAAAAGTCCATATAATATTCTCCTGTGGAAGAAAAAGAAAGCATGAGCCTTTATGTATTTAACTTTGTTTTTAAAATGTATTTTTAAAAAAATGAACCATTAGGACTTTCTCAAGATAAAAACTTCTGCACTAAAAAGGAAACAATCAACAAAACTAAGAAGCAACATACCAAATGGAAGAAGATATTTGCAAATGACATATCTGATAAAGGGTTAGTATACAAAATATATAAAGAACTTATTGAACTTAACAGCCAAAAAACAAATAATCCAGTTAAGAAATGAACAGAAGACATGAATAGACATTTTTCCGAAGAAGACATACAGATGGTTCACAGACACATGAAAAGAGGCTTAACATCAGTCATCATCAGGGAAATACAAATCAAACTACGATGAGATAAGCCCTCACACCTGTTAAAATGGCTAAAATTAACAACACAGGAAACAGAAGATGTTGACAAGGATGCAGAGAAAGGGAAACCCTCTTACACTGTTGGTGAGAATCCAAATTGGTGCAGCCACTCTGGAAAACAGTATGGAGGCTCCTCAAAAAGTTAAAAACAGAGCTACCCGATGACCCAGCAAATGCACTACTAGGTATCTACCCAAAGGATAGAAACATGCTATCCAAAGGGGCACATGCATGCATTCTGATATTTATAGCAGCATTATCAACAATAGGCAAATTATGGAAACAGCCCAAATGTCCATCGACTGATGAAAAAATAAAAAATAAATGTTTATCAACTGATGAAAAAAATGGAATATTACTCACACACACAATGGAATATTACTCACCATTAAAAAAGAATATAATCCTGCCATTGGCAACAAGGTGGTTGGAGCTAGTGTATTATGTTAAGTGAAATAAGTCAGAGAAAGACAAATACCATACGATTGCACCCCTATGTGGAATTTAAGAAACAAAACAAATGAGCATAGGGGGAAGGGAAAAAAAGAGAGGGAGGCAAACTGTAAGAGACTCTTAACTACAGAGAACAAACTGAGAGTTGATGGAGGGTAGGTGGATAGAGGATGAGCTAAATGGATGATGGGCATTAAGAAGGGCACAGTGATGAGCACTGGGTGTAATGTGCACATGATGAATCACTAAATTCTCCCGAAACTAATATTACACTATATGTTAACTAACTAGAATGCAAATAAAAAGTTGATATAAACAAAAACAAAACAACAACAAAAAATAAAATAAAATATGTGTTTAAGTTCGTTTCTGTGTATTGGTCTACTTGTGTCTTGTGTGTCTATGAGGTAAAGAATGTTCAAGATCTAACGTCTATAAAGACAACTATCAGTATTTAATTATGCAGAGCTTTTGTTTTGTTTTGTTTTATCAATTCAAACCATAAAATAAGAGGAAAAAGTGAACCATTTTTGAGGGATTTTTTTTAAGATACTAAAATCCTTTGAGTTCCAAAACCTCCATCAAGGACATTTCCATTCTATATTCTTCACTATGTACCCATTTTTCTTCTGATTCCACTGTTCTAGAAAGCTTTCCTGAAGAGAGTAATTATGAATTGGCATCTAAACTTTTTGTAAAAGAATAAAACTGTATCAAATATATTGATTCTTAACTGTCTGAATCACATTTCAAGAGCTTAATGAAAATTATAGATACAGATCATCTGAAAATATATATTGCTACCGCACATTTTTGCACACAGATTCAGGGAACATATAAATACCTAAAGCCCATCCACCCAAAGAACCACCAGACACAAAACACCAGCTCCAAAAGATAAATGATTTAAAATTTTAAATAATGCTTTATTCCCCCCTTTCCTTTCTCTCCTTTTATTGCATTTTTCCTAGCTGGAAAAACAGAAGAATAGCAAATTTATAGAAAATAAAAACCAATGGCCCCTGACCATATAAAAAAGATGATCTTCATAAAAATAATAAAAGAAGCACACATTAAAACAAATATGAATGGTTGCATTGTTTTATTAATAAGAGCAAAATTTATCAAGGGTGCAAAATATTAGGCACTAAATATTGCTGACAGGATTGCAAATTTGCCCCTCATTTTGGGAGGTGGGGGAGGCAGGAATTTTGAAAATGACCAGGCTACATATCCTTTGATCTGGAAGTTTCATTTTAAAACTATCCTCAAGAATTCACTTTCAGATCTTATTTTATTTTATTTTATTTTATTTTATTTTATTTTATTTTATTTTATTTTATTTTATTTTATTTATATTGTTTTAATTTATTGTCAAATTAGCTAACATACAGTGTATACAGTGTGCTCTTGGTTTTGGGGGTAGATTCCAGTGATTCATTGTTTACATACAACACCCAGTGCTCATCCCAAGTGCCCTTCTCAATGCCCATCACCCATTTCTCCCCTCCCCAACTCCTCCCCCCATCAACCCTTAGTTTGTTCTCTGCATTCAAGAGTCTCTTTATGGTTTGCCTCCCTCTCTGTTTGAAACTAGTTTTTCCCCTTCTTTCCCCCATGGTCCTCTGTTAAGTTTCTCAAGTTCCACACATGAGTGAAAACATATGATATTTCTCTTTCTCTGACTGACTTATTTCACTTAGCATAATACCCTCCAGTTCCACCCACATTGCTGCAAATGGCAGGAATTCATTCTTTTTCATTGCCAAGTAGTATTCCATTGTATATATAAACCATATCTTCTTTATCCATTCAGCAGTTGATGGACATTTGGGTGCTTTCCATAATTTGGCGATGGTTGATAGTTGCTATAAATAACCATGGGTACATGGGCCCCTATGAATCATCACCCCTGTATCCTTTGGATAAATTACTAGTAGCACTGTTGCTGGGTCATAAGGTAGTTCTATTTTTAATTTTTTGAGGAAGCTCCACACTATTTTCCAGAGTGGCTGCACCAGTTTTCATTCCCACCAACAGGGCAAGAGGGGTCCCCTCTCTCCACATCCTCACCAACATCTGTTGTTTCCTGAGTTGTTAGTTTAGGTCACTCTGACTGGTGTAAGGTGGTATCTCAATGTGGTTTTGATTTGTATTTCCCTGATGATGAGTGATGTTGAGCATCTTTTCATTTGTCTGCTGGCCATCTGGATGTCTTCTTTGGAGAAGTGTCTACTCATGTATTCTGTCCATTTCTTCACCGATTATTTGTTTTTCATGTGTTGAGTTTGGTAAGTTCTTTATAAATTTTGGATACTTAACCCTTTATCTGATATGTCATTTGCAAATATCTTCTCCCATTCTGTCAGTTGCCTTTTAGTTTTGTTGATTGTTTCCTTTGCAGTGCAGAACCTTTTTATCTTAGTGAGGTCCTAATAGTTCATTTTTGTTTTTATTTCCCTTATCTTTGGAGATGTGTTGAGCAAGAAATTGCTGCAGTTGAGGTCAAATAGGTTGTTGCCTGTTTTCTCCTCTAGGGTTTTGATGGTAACCTGCCTCACATTTAGGTCTTTCATCCATTTTGAGTTTGGTTTTGTGTATGGCGTAATAAAGTGGTCCAGTTTCATTCTTCTGCATGTTGCTGTCCAGTTCTCCAAGCACCATTTGCTAAAGAGACCGTCTTTTTATGCATTGGATACTCCTTCCTGCCTTATCAAAGATTAGTTGGCCATACATTTGTGGGTCCAGTATCAGGTTCTCTATTTTATTCCATTAGTCTATGTGTCTGTTCTTGTGCCAGTACCATACTGACTTGATGATTACAGCTTTGTAGTAGACGCTAAAGTCAAAAGACCTCAAATAGTCAAAGTTATGTTGAAAAAGAAAACCAAAGTGGGAGGATCTCAGAAACTTATTGTTAGGGGGGTGGTGAGCCAGATAGCCTGATAAAACTGGTACACGATGAGAAATATCCTTCAAACACATACATAGATTTGCCAGAAAATAAGGGAAATTCTCAAGGGCCAAAAACAAATGGAGAATGGGAAACCAGGGTAATAAACTAATGTTGAAACAATAATTGCTGTGGGAACATTTGACAATCTTAGCAATCAAGACGCTTAGGTTTTGATGGCCATGCAAAGCACAGAGCACAAGGTCCACATGTGAGTTAGAAGTGTGACCAGTACATAAATTCAGATTATTTTACAGAATATACTCTTGATTTTAAAATAAATTAGCTTCCACCAAAAGAAGATGATGTGGAATTTCTCTCTTCTGAACTTGAATTCTAGATAGGGAAAAGTCTCCCCTAAAATGCATAACCACAATTCTTGTTTCCCATGAGGTTAAGATATGGATTTATGCAATCTGAATGGTCCTGAGAACCTCAAATTAAGAAATCAATTTAAAGTAGGGTTGGGCTGTTAATACTTCTTGATGCCTAGTAGGAACAGATGCAAAGCTTCTCTCAAAGGATGAATCCTCAAACCAGGCCTTATAGGATTTTCACAAATAAAGCCACCAAACAAACATGGTAAGGAAATAAAACATATACAAATACTGAGATAAGACGAGATCGGGTGCATTCAGGGTGGTATGTCCGTAGACTAAACATATACAAATACCTAAGGCAAAATGCACCAACAAGAATAAGTAGAACAACAGAAATCTCAGATATTGAGTATTAAATAAGAACAATTAAAGTAATAAAGAGATTAGAAACATAAGAATGCTAGAACGCACTATTCAAACATACCAGTAAATCTTAAAAAGAAAAGGAAACAGGGGCGCCTGGGTGGCGCAGTCGGTTAAGCGTCTGACTTCAGCCAGGTCACGATCTCGCGGTCCGTGAGTTCGAGCCCCGCGTCAGGCTCTGGGCTGATGGCTCAGAGCCTGGAGCCTGTTTCCGATTCTGTGTCTCCCTCTCTCTCTGCCCCTCCCCTGTTCATGCTCTGTCTCTCTCTGTCCCAAAAATAAATAAACGTTGAAAAAAAAATTTAAAAAAAAAAAAAGAAAAGGAAACAGATTTCTATAATGAAAAATTAAATCAATGCAATTAAAATCTGATATATGAGTTAAAATATTTAACATGAATAAAAATAAAAGGTTGACAAGGCAGAAAATAGATCAATTTTATGAACATTCTACATGTGCTCAGGAAGAATAAAATCTCCAATTGTTAGAATAAAGGTGCAACATTCTTTGGGTGAACTTTTATGTTAAAACCTGTACACACATTATAATGTATCTACTTCATCAATTACTGAGAAAAGTATGTTGTTATGGAAGTAAAAGAATTTCATTTCTTTATGCTCATTTAGAAAATGTGGTTTTAGGGGTGTCTGGGTGGTTCAGTTGGTTCAGTTTCCAACTTTGGCCCAGGTCATGATCTCGTGATTTGTGGGTTCAAGCCCCGCAGGCTCTGTGCTGACAGTTCGGAGCGTGGAGCCTGCTTTGGATTCTGTGTCTCCCTCTCTCTCTGCCCTTCCTTGCTTGCACTCTGTCTCTGTCTCTGTCTCTGTCTGTCTCTCTCTCAAAAATAAATAAACATTAAAAAAAATTTATAGAAAATGTAATTTTAGAATTATACACACACACACACACACACACATATATAAAATTTACGATAATAACCAAAATATGTATGTAACCAAGAATAAATCTAATAAAACATTTCTAAGACCCTTTTAAGAGAAACTATAAAATCTAACTGAAATACATGATCAATTATCTAAAACAGTGTATTTAACTATTAACTATGGTATATTAAATACACCATATTCGTGGATAAGATATTATTAAATCATTAAGATAAAAGTTACACAAAAATAAAGATTAATCAATTCAATACAATTACCATCAAAATCCGAAGAAGGTTTTCCATAGCACTTGATAAACTGATTAAACAATGCACATGGACAACTAATAACCAGCACTAGCTAGGACTCTAATAAAAAAAAAAAGGAGAACAATTAGACCTACTAGATCTCATAACTGATTGTCAAACTCTATTATTAATTGTGACTAAACACTGACACAAGCAGAAAGGAATAAAGATAATAAGGAAGGCCCTTGTGAGGAGCACTGGGTGTTATATATAAGTGATGAATCACTAAATTCTACACTGAAACCAATTTTACCATGTATGTTAATTAAGTAGAATGTAAACAAAAACTTGAAATAAAAAGAGAGAGAGAGAGAGAGAGAGAGAGAGAGCTAAGAATAAGGAGCTCAGAAGAGTATAAAGAACCCAGAAAGAGACACTGGAAATTTTATACATGATAGATCAGTGGAGAATGGGTGGAATTTTCTATAAATCATGAAAAACAATTGGTTTCCCCTTGAAGAATAATACACCAGATCCCTATCTCACAGTGTACATGAACTTCAAATCCAGGTGTACTGAAGGTACAAACATAATAGAAACAAAACTTTAAAACTCTTAGCATAAAATATGGGAACCTAAGTATTTGGTATAAACAAGATGTAAAAACAATCCCATAAAGGAAACTAATGATAAATTTACACTGATTACACTGAAAACTTCTACTCAACAACAATAACAACAACAAAAACAAAAAACAAAAATAAAAGACAAAGCTCAGAATGGAAGAAGATGCAGTATTAAGTGTAGATTACACATAAAATTTTGAAGACTTAGTACCTTAGAAAATAAACCTTGGAGTTGATATCATTGTCATCAACTTTTATTTATGTTCTTCCCACATAAGCATTATTTTTTACTGTTTGTCTTAGCTCAAGCTACTATAACAAATTACCATAAACTTGGTAGCCTATAAAGAACGGAAATTTATGTCTCACAGTTCTGGAGGCTAAGAAGTCCAAAATCAAGTCCCTGGCACATATGGTGTCTGCTGAGAGCTCACTTCCTCACTCATAGACTTGCCATCTTTTTGCTGTGTCCTCACATGGCAGAATGAGCAAGGAAGCTCTCTAAGGTCTTTTATAAGGACATGAATCCCATTGATGGGGGCTTTACCCTCATCACCTAATCACTTCCAAAAGGCCCATCTCCTAATTCCATCACATTGGGGATTATGTTTCCACAATGAATTTTGGGGGACACAAGCATTCAGCTTATGACACTGCTTTTTCCCACTTTGTTTTCATCTTTGGTTGTCCTAGATGCCAAAGGTACATGTAGTAGGCATTCAAAAAGCATACCCAAGTCAGTACATGTTTTTTCTTATTTCTCATATGGATTTTTTAAAAGAAAGTACTGTTGCTTTTAGTAAACATTAAATCCATACAAACATTTTTAGGGAGTTGAAATATTTAATCCTCATTTCAAAATATAATACGAAATATCTGAGACACAGAGGTTAGGTATTATAAACTAAACTTGCTTCCAAATTTTAAGCTGTATTTCTGGTTTATAGATAATCATGGCATAAATACATATACAATTTTAAATTTTAATACAGGGGCACCTGGGTGGCTCAGTCAGTTAAGCGTCCAACTCTTGATTTCAGCTCAGGTCATGATCTCATGGTTTCATGAGTTTGAGCCCCATGTGGGGCTCTGCAATGACTCCTGCAGAGCCTGCTTGGGATTTTCTCTCTCTTTCTCTCTCTCTCTGCTCCTCCACAGTTAATGCTGTCTCTGCTCTCTCAAAATAAATATATAAACTTAAAAAAATATTTTAAAAATAAATAAGAAAAATAAATAAATAAATGGTAATGCAATTTGCATCCATTAATTAACAAATGTGAGTCACAATAGGGACAACATTGCTCTGTTATTTCCATACATATTTAAATACTTCTTGAGAAACATAACACCTGCAGACCCAATACACAGGTTACATTCTAAACTTATTGGTGAAGAGAAAGTGAATAGATATTCAATATGTACCATAATCACTAATCCAATCAACTAATGTCAACACCCTTGGTAAACAAATGTTCCCACAGTGCCCACTGAATCCTGCTGGCATAGCAGAGGGTGCTGCAGAATGAACACTGAGCCTGTTCCAAAACCCTGCAGTAACGTTCTAAATAAACATGTCCAGATTTCTGAGATGCATTTCATACAGCATCCTCACACTCATAAAAGAAGATGTCATGTTTATCTCTGCAGAGAACAAACTGAAGGAAATCATAGTTGTCTGGTGATTCAACCTATAAATGAGCCAGAAAGACAATGTAACTTGTACTGGTCTTGCCATCTGTGTGACACTAGGTAATCTCTAAACTTACTGAACCTCAAGAAACACAAAGTTCAGTATTCCACAAGGTATATTCTTAATCAGTTATAAGATTTTGCTACAATCTAGGATAAGCAATTCCTAATAATATATTCTTACTTATTCTGATTGATAAAGCACAGTATGTGTGTTATTATAACCATGTAGACCTGTATCTTTGACCAAAAGAATACAAAAAGCAGTTAATAGGCATATTTACATCTGGGAATGGGTAATGAAGTTATTTCCATGTGGGGAGTAATTTAACAGTTTACAGAAAAGATAATGATGTTAAGAGAATGACAAGTAGAATTATATTAATGTCAATGAAATTGCAATACTTCATAAATTCACTGTTCTATACCAGAGATCAGCAAACTTTTCCTGTAAAGGGTGAGATAATAAATATGTTGACTTTGTGTGCCATACAGTTTGCCACTACTCAACTTTGCCATTGTAGCATAACAGCCACAGACAATACATAAGTGAATGAATGTGGCTGTGTTCCAACAAGATTCTATTTACAAAAACAAGCATTGAGCCAGATTGGTCCATTCAAGGTAGATTGGCAATTCCTGTCCATACTAGTCAGTGCTTTACAAATTGGACCCAGCAATAGCACTGCTAGGAATTTACCCAAGGGATACAGGAGTGCTGATGCATGGGGCACTTGTACCCCAATGTTTATAGCAGCACTCTCAACAATAGCCAAATTATGGAAAGAGCCTAAATGTCCATCAACTGATGAATGGATAAAGAAATTGTGGTTTATATACACAATGGAATACTACGTGGCAATGATAAAGAATGAAATATGGCCTTTTGTAGCAACATGGATGGAACTGGAGTGTTAATGCTAAGTGAAATAAGTCATAAAGAGAAAGACAGATACCATATGTTTTCACTCTTATGTGGATCCTGAGAAACTTAACAGAAGACCATGGGGGAGGGGAAGGAAAAAAAAAGGGAGCCAAACCATAAGAGACTCTTAAAAACTGAGAATAAACTGAGGGTTGATGGGGGGTGGGAGGGAGGGAAGGGTGGGTGATGGGTATTGAGGAGAGCACCTGTTGGGATGAGCACTGGGTGTTGTATGGAAACCAAATTGACCATAAATTTCATATTTAAAAAATTGGTGATTGTAATCTCCCCATTCACAATGACATGGATGGAACTAGAGAGTATAATGCTAAGTGGAATAAGTCAGTCAGAGAAAGACAAATACTGTAAGATTTCACTCATATGTGTAATTGAAGAAACAAAACAAATGAGCAAAGGGGAAAAGAGAGAGAGAGAAAGAGAGAGACCAAGAAACAGATTCTTAACTATAGAGAACAAACTGATGGGTCCCAGAAGGAAGGTGGGTGGGGAGGTGGGTTAAATAGGTGATGGGAATTAAGGAGTGCACTTGCCATGATAAGACTATATGGAATCGGTGAATCACTATATTGTACACCTGAAACTAATAAAACATTGCATGTTAATCACATAGGAAATAAAATTTAAAAAGATAAAATAAGAACTATCTAGAATGACTACTTTTTAACTCTTGAATTGTTTAAGTAGCATTGGTTTTTCAATCAGTTCATCACTGATAGAATTTTTCTGGAATAGATGAAATGGGTACCTTTACGTGAAACAAATTCTTTGTCTTTTTTTTAATGTTTATTTAGTTTTGAGAGAGAGCACGAGAGGGGGAGAGGCAGAGAGAGAGAGGGAGACACAGAATCCAAAGCAGGCTCCAGGCTCTGAGATGTCAGCACAGAGCCTGATGCAGGGTTCAAACTCACAAACAATGAGATCATGACCTGAGCCGAAGTTGGACGTTCAGCCAAATGAGCCATCCAGGCACCCCAACACAAATTCTTTATATAAATGTCTCTGTTTCTTCTATGGATACTGTTCTTTAGAATCAGTATCACTATGTAGGTAAATATTGATAAAATACACATTCCTGGAACATATATCATCTACATTTGCTCATGAATTTGCATTGAATTGAATAAATTTGTGCCTATTTTCCACATAAAAAACAAATTTGTGATTGTATAGAAGACTGTACTCATTTTTCAAACAGATAATACAGTTTTAAATCTTGTTGCACTCATCAGATATTTAAGCTAAAATAATCTTGTCTTTTATAAAATATCTTTTTTTACTAAGCTAGACATGGGAAGAAAAAAAAGCCAGTTATATTTGTTCTTTATTATACTGTTATATACCATAGTAGATT
Source organism: Prionailurus bengalensis (assembly GCF_016509475.1). NCBI lineage: Eukaryota > Metazoa > Chordata > Mammalia > Carnivora > Felidae > Prionailurus > Prionailurus bengalensis. Next base: position 90,603,910 of record NC_057350.1, on the reverse strand, counting down.
TTTCTTTACCTTTTAAAGGCAAACTTATGGTCAAAATCAGTATTGCCAAAGCATTATGATAAAATTGGTCAGAAGGTACAATGAGAACAATTTACAGAATGAATTTCCGGAGCCATACCATTTATGAGACGGGGAATATTGATTACTAAGAAAACTCAGCAAGCTGTACTGATCAGATTTCTCATGCCAGGGCTTGTTTGTTTCACCACAAAGAAGCCATCCTTTCTTTTATTTCCTTTGTGAAATTTCAAAGACAAATATATTTTGTTCCATATTCAGAGAGGTAGTGCACTCTTGAATGAACAGCTGCTGATCACTTTAGGAGCTTTTGAGCTGAAAATCAAGGTAGATAAATATTTCGGCTCAATCAAAACACAAAACAAAATTATCTCTTCATTGTGGATTCTCTGCAACACTTCTCTATTTCAAAAACTAAAAATCCTCAGTGAAACTGAACAATAAACATAATAAACCAGATGCTTTCTGTCATTTTCCTGTTTTATGACTCACATATCCTGAAAGTATAATTTATGTCTATATGTTAAATAAATTGTGTTGCCAGCAGCCATGGCTTTGTTTGCTGTGGAGAGATCTGTGGACTGACAGAGAGCTAGATTCTAGTTCTTATTCTGCTAACAGCCAGCTGTGTCCTTGAGTAGTCTGATGAGGAGCAAATATTATTCCACAGAATTGGAAGCAGGGTGAAGACATACAAACTGTATAGGCTCCTATGGACATAGCTTTACCTGAAACCTGACAAATAACAGTATTTGTCAATGAACATCCAGTGATCCATGAAAATAAATTGGTGTGCCTTGTCAGACTCTGAAGAATATAGATGCCCCGTTGGAGAAAAAATGCCCCAACATACTTTTGAGAAACAAGAAATGGGCCAGGTCAGGAGAAATTTCTAACGCTAATGAGAATGGGCATCTCGCTGAATGAGGGGCTACAAAGCTCTCAGGCAACTTCTCTGTAATCACAGGCAACTGAACTTCCAGAAGAATTTCCTGATCCTGAAGTGTAAGAGTGTAATTCACAGTTTTGTGAGCAATGCTGCAAATAAAACAAAACTAAACAAAAACTCCAGGACAAATCAGAATTGGGCTTTAAAGCTTTTCCAGCAGAGGGCAGCAGAGGCAGGAGCAAAGAAGGCAAACCCATAATGGTGAGAAACCATAGGAAATGAAGGCAGTGTGTAGATACAAAGGACAGAAGGCAAAGCTTCAGATGGTTCCCATCCGCAAAAATGTTAGAGGTTGCCACTACTCAAGTTATATATCTTACGGAATTCGGAAAGACAGCGGACAATGAAGTGATGTCTGGCCTTAAAACCAATTACAATGATCATTCATCCTCTTAGTTACTTTAGGTTATAAGCAGTGTGCTCACCTTACATACACAACCATACAAGAATTCATACATGCAAACTGGACATATGAACACAAAAGAGTTCAATAAGCCACCATATATCTGTTTAAGCTACAGTCCTAAGAACAACATTGTCCTTTCTTCTCCAAAGTTTCAGGGTGAGAGACAGGGAGTATCATTTGAGGCAAAGATTCAGTCAGTATTTGAGCAAGGAGAAAAAGCCATCTAGGGAGTACTAAGACCAGAAGATACCCATGTATCTTCTAAAGCCATGGCCAACTATGAAATGTTTCCCCATGCATCTGTGGACAGCTCCCAGAAGCTATATTGATGTTGCTATACAGCCACACCAGAATCCTGCTTCACCCCAATTCTTCCATATCAAAAGGAAAATGAGTTCAAATTGTAAATGGCGTAATGAAAACATCATATTGCTTAAGGACCGGTCCAAGCATTTTTAGGTTAAGAAAAATAGAAATCAGGGAGCCTGGCTGGCTCAGTCATTACAGCATGAGACACTTGATCTTGGGGTTGTAAGTCCAAGCCCCATCTTGACTATAGAGATTACTTAAAAATAAAATCTTGGAAAAGTAAAGTAAAATTTTTAAAAAAGAAAAGAAATCACAGCAATTGACCCAGAGTGAGTAAAACTAGGAAGGTTTCAGTGTGTTCCAGACCTCAAGACAGTTACAATGCAGGTCAGGTAAGATAGGACAATGTAGAATCCAGAATGCACTGAAAGAAAAGGATCCACAGTACTGCCCTGATCATTTGTGGCTAATATCTTTACCCTTTACCCTGAGGGAGTAGGGACTTTGAATTAAGAGAACAATACTATATAGTTCTTCACAATGTGATACTATGCCCAGATCAGTTCAACAAATCTATACATATGAGAAAAACCTATGCTAAGATGCCATTGTCATTCCTAAATATTTGTTCCTAATATTCTTGCATTAGCTTCAAGTATCCCCAATAGGATTGTGAACGAGTTGCTCCTTAGGTTTGTAGTGTATGCAATAAATAAATAAACAAATAAATAAATAAAAGACTCTCTCATCAGTTATGTGTTAAGTGTTTATACCATAATTTTAGGATATATTTATTTATTCAACAACTTCTTCCATTTATTGAGTAACTTCCTTTGCCAGACACTGTGCTAGGGGCTGGCAATTTAGTCATGATTCATGCCTAGATATGCTACCAATAATTAGAAGCTGTTTATCCAGGAGAGAAATTGAACAATTTTTAGTTATGTAGCAAGGACAACATAGCTTATATGAGGAGTAAGGTACATATGATTTGCATTCAGTGTGGGTTCTGTTGAGGTCAACCAGTTACCTTTAGGCATAGTTATCTACAGAATCCTCTATGAAATGGACCCTACATATTAAATATTTTGATGCTCAGAATAATCAAAACAAATGTCAATCTTACCCTTGACCCCTTATGGAACTTGGTCTTACCAAGACTTATTTATGATCAAGTAGACAATATCTTAAATTACACTACAAGGATGGAAATTAGTCTTCCCAGACAAGAGGATGGAGAACATGTCCATTAGATCAAGGTTCGTCAAACAGCACCTACATCAGCAGGTCCTAGCAGGACCTAAATAGCAGTTGGAGCATATTTAAACCCACTGGTGAAGTACAAATGCCCTTTGTTTCTGAATGAAGGGGAAAAAATCCATAGGTTCAAATACCCATAATATAAGGAGCAAGGAGGGAGTTCTATATTGACAGATGAAAATCCCAGCTTGTATATTCACCCAGAAGAGAAGCCATCTTAGTACCTCAAAGAGATAAGCTATAAGGGTGCCTTCAGGCAGACCGGTATTTTCCTCAAATTGGATTTCTCTAATCCCTGAACTGTGACCAGCAAAGACCTCAGCCTGGAAAATCGATTTTTCAACTACACTTCCTGAGGACTCACCAGAGCCACAAAGTAAAAGAAACAATAATTCTTCTTTGTCCACTGCATTGATGAAATGAAATCACATGGTATTTTTATACCCACTGGTATAACTGAGAAATGGTTCTGCAATTGGTTACCTCTTCATAGTTAAAATATTACATTCACTATGGGAGGAAGGTTGTTTATGTGCCATGTGGGGTGATACCATCTATAAGTATTTTGTTTATTTGATTTCTTTTAGTTCTGTTCAATAAATATTGAACTGCCTGGCCAGAGCTTCTTCAAATGCTTCTAGGAAAGAAGATGACTGAAAATACAGTGTGGCCTCCACCTGAGGCTTTAGTAGGAACACAAAGACAAATAAAACACGGTCTAGACCCCCAAGGAGTTATAATCCATAGGTTGTTGCATCCTACAAGGATGACATAAATAATCAAAATAAAGAAGTGCTTTGGTAAAAGTCTGCCATACATTTTTATTTTAATAGTTTTGAGTTCATATCACTGCATGTCACCACGTGTGGGCTGATAGACTAGACATATTTCACAGCCCATCAAAAAGGACAGTATTGTCACAGGGCCGAGTGTTCCACTGGATGCATATCCAACCACCAGCAGGAAAGCAATCCCTTGAGCATCTTAAAAGGAATAACAACTCCACCACGGAAAACAGATTGTGAATCATCTTCCTTTGACACCTCCAGAGGCAAAAGAAGAGTTGTATTTTCTCTTATCCCTTCAGTCTCTTTTGGAGTACTTTCTAGCTCTTCCTGGTTTTTTACCCATAAATAATTCAACAGGTAAGTTCCAATAATGACATGGGTACATGTCATTTGGAGTCATTTATTAAGATTCATTTACATTTTAAAATGTCTCTTACCTATTTTTATTAACAGAAATTTTTCATTCGTTATTTTTAACTTCCAGCATTAGATTTTCTTTCTTGTCAAAAAAAAATTAACTCAGCAGCTTAGTCATATTTTAGCACTATTATTAATTTTCAAGCCATGGTGAGTTTTAAAAGATTATTTTCTCTGTCATTTCCATCTTGAGGTAGTTCTATATAACACCAAATACTCAGTAATTATTTAGGTTTTATCTCAAAAATTTGCAAGTTTCTTAGGGACAGGATTTATTCAGAATGGACCTATTTTGTTCATAAATAATCATGTCATATTTATTGTTTATTCAGCATCTCAAGACGTTGTCGATTGGTCTCAGACATAGATTATTCATGTACTCTACCTTTTAACATCTATAGTGGGCTCTTCAACTGTTACATGAGATGCAAGGAGATGTGAATTTCAGGCAGTAGTGGTCTTGACTTTTTAATGAAATTTCACTTATATGGACTTCAATATCCTCCTATATAAAATAAAGGTGATAGGCTGGGTGTATATGTATAAAATTCATTTTAGCATTTACATTTTAAAGTAGAATAGACATTTTATAATGGAATTTCCTATGACTAGCTTCAGAATATATGCCTTTCTTGCCAAAACATTTCAAAATATTCAGTTAAAATTATATGAAAAGTCAACATAGCATTTACTCATCCATTTAATATAGCATTTAAGTATAGATAGGTCCTTAGAAAATGTGTAAGCATAAATGCTTTCTTTAGAATATAAACTGTTGTTTTTATAAGGATAACATTATTCTACAAAACGGATTTTCCAAAAGTAGAGCTGATATCAACTGTTGTAGTTTGCAAAGAGATAAATCCAAGCTCAATATAGCAAGACCTTTTTAACAGTCATATTTCTCCAACAAATAAATTGGCTGCTCATAGGGATTTGGGTTACCCCTCTAGGGAATTAAGGCAGGCTACAACTAACCACTTGCCATTAATGAGAAATTAGACTAAAATATCTATACAGTTCCTTCAAATCCTAAGATGTAGGGTGTTAAGACACAAGCAGGACTCTGAATTTATTTTTAAAAAAATCAGTCTCTTTCCAACAATCAGATGTGTTAGCAGATTTAAAAGCCTTTCATCAATTTTTTATACTGCTAAGCCATTAAGATACAGCCATTTTAAAGATCAAGATTTACAGAGGGCTTACAGAGATATACTTGCTTCTTCCAAAAAAGGGATAAGTATCTGGCAGAGTTCATATAATAAGCCGAATTTATGATGTTTTGCTCTATAGGAAAAAAATCAGTTGCAATGGGTAGAAACTACAGCCCCCTGTCTGGTGGATTTGATGAACATATGACAGTCGTATGAATTTCAAATAGACATCATCATCCATATACAAAATCATTCCTAAATAAGTGCATTAAAGACATGGAGAAACCATAGCTCTGGAAGATTAAATTTTTATTATCCAGAGAAGCATTTGCTTTATGGATCACAGATTCATTTGAAAATCCAACAAAGCAATGGGCATGGGATTATGAAAACAGGACACCATGACAATGGCTCCTTTCTCACCTCCTCCCAACTCTACATCATGTAGAGTAGACTTAATTTTATAGCCTTACATTATGTGGAGAAATTAGTTTATGTTCCACCAATAATAATGTTATATTTATTGTTTTTTCAGAAATTCCAAATCATGTTTAAGCGGGTCTCTGGCCTATTGAGACTTAGAGACAGCTTTGCTTAAATAAGATCTGGACTCTATTGTGTTCCAAGCTGAAAGAATTGTTGAGAAACGTTATTCCCTATGCCTGCACAAGCATCTGAGAAATAACTTCAGAGCTCAGAACCAAGGAGAAAAGTTGCTGTCTTGGGAAGATACTGGTTCCCAGAAATCACAAGCCTCTACTAAAAAAAAAAAGAGTCTACATATGCTCACTCAAGTGTGCTGGCTTTCTTTGATTGCAAAAGGCAGGAGATGAAAAGGCTAACCCCTGAAACAAGAAGAGAGCAGAGAGACTGGAGAGACCAGAGATCAGAGAAATTTCCACCAGCAATTTAACAGGGCCTGACAACCTCCCAATTATGCACTAATAATGCAACTGCTCTAGTAAAATTCCTGCTATTCAAAATAGTATGAGTAATAGACCTGAGCCCAAAAAAAATTTCAAGCAAAATGTCAACTCAGCTAAGAGTGCTAAAAAGCTACAGTTAACAATCAGTCAAAACAGTCAGAATAGATATTTTGTGACACAGAACTGCTAGAGAAGATAAACTAAGATTTGAACAAAAATACATGCATCTTAGAGTTTTTCAAGCATAGAAACTTTGTGGAGCCAAAAGATACAATTTCCCAACTTTAAAATTCAGTAGATGAATTGAGGATTAAGGTACTCTTGAGATCCAAATTAGTGACTTGGAAGATCAAGTATGAGAAATCTCAAATTATCTTAAAGTACAGGGCAAACTACAGAGATGAAAATCATGGAAGGAAAATAAAACAAGAGAATTAAAGGACAGATTCCGAAAACTTCACATGAAAATATTAATTCCATAGGAAGAATAGAAACAGATGGAGGAAAATCAAACAGATTAAAATTAGAAGAAAAATTTCCCCACGAAAGGGAGAGACCTGAATCTGTCAATTCAAGGGGCTCACGAAGGGCTGGATTAAGGAGAAAACATACACAACTAAGCACACTCCGGTAAACTTCTTGAACTCTTAAGATATTTTTTAATGTACTACAAAGTTTTCAGCAGAAAGAATAAAGTGAAAATCAAAGTTAGACTGATACCAAAAATCTTAAATCTGGGATAACTAATAGCCAGTGCAATAGCATCCACAAGACTACTAAAAGAAAAGGACTATAATCTCAGAATTCTACACCCAAGCAATATAACAATTACTGGTGGAGGTTAAAGAAAAACAGTTTAGGATATATAGAACATCAGATATGTCTTATATCTGAGGAAAATACTGGAGAGAATATCTTAATCAAGGAAAAGGTCAACAAAGGATAGTTATTAGCAGTATTGTTCCTAAACTATCTTATGCAAAACAAAGTAATCAGGTAGGAGAATGAATGGTAAAATCAATCCAAACATAATAATAAATGGGATGGAAAAGAACTTCCAAATTAATAAGGGGGAGGGTGAGCAGACTGAATGGAAACGTGATCAAAGCAATAAAGAAAAAAAAACAAAATTTGAAAAGAAAAACAGAATCTGAGAAATAAAAATATTCTAACATTGGTTGGGGGAGGGAAGCCTAGCTATATTTAAAGGAAGTGATTTTTTAAAAATTTAATGAAAGGATAGACAAAGAAATATCATGTAAGAGAAACAAAATAAAAAATGGGAGTGAGGAGGAGAGGAGAGCAAAGGAGAATTTAACATTAAATACACTAAGAGATAAAAATGCACGTAACATAAATAGCAAATATAATCAGTTACTATTTGATGTTGACAAAAAAAGTGTGTTGGTATTGTCATAAATTTGTATGTAACAATCAAAACAGCTGTTAACTTACAAATCCAAAACTTTTTAAAGTGTGTGGCTAGCTTAGGAAAAAAGTACAATTATTTTGGGAGTTTTCAAAATGTTTCCTTTAAAATTAGATCTAGTGAACATAAGCATGGGTCATGTTAAAAAAATTTTTTTTCAACGTTTATTTATTTCTGGGACAGAGAGAGACAGAGCATGAACGGGGGAGGGGCAGAGAGAGAGGAAGACACAGAATCGGAAACAGGCTCCAGGCTCTGAGCCATCAGCCCAGAGCCTGACGCGGGGCTCGAACTCCCGGACCGCGAGATCGTGACCTGGCTGAAGTCGGACGCTTAACCGACTGCGCCACCCAGGCGCCCCTAGCATGGGTCATGTTAAAATTGAACACTACTGGGGCACCTGGGTGGCTCAGTCAGTTAAGTGTCTGACTCTTGGTTTCAGCTCAGGTCATGACCTCTCAGTTTCGCGAGTTCAAACCCCATGTTGGGCTCTGTGCTGGCAGCCCTGATCTTGCTTGGGATTCTCTCTCTCTCCCTTGCTCTCTGCCCATTCCCCACCCACACTCTCTCTGTCTCTTTCAAAATAAATAAATAAACTTAAAAAAATTAAAGTGAATAGTACTGTTTCATTTAGTGTGAATTAATATATACATGGAACTTATACATCCCTCAAAAGAAATAGAATTTCACTAAGTGTGTATTCAGAGAATATTTACAATAATTAGTAATCTTGTTCACAAAGACAATCAACAAAATTTTTTTAAAGACCAGGTCACATTCTCTAAGCATAATGCAACACAATTAATGTTTAATTTAATTTTTAATATTGAATTAAAATTATTTTTAATTTTTAACCAATATTTTAAATTAATAAATGTAGAAAATATAATTCAGGCACAGACTAAGCATTCATATTTATGATATAAAAAGAGCTCTTAAAAACCTACATCAAAAAGACAAACAACCTGACAGAAAAAAATGGCAAACTAAATGAATGATCACTCACAGAAAAGACATCAAAAGCCTAAAAACATGCGAAACATGTTCAAATTCACTGATTATCACTAATAGGAAAAGGACTGAATATTGTTATATGTATTATATGCAATATGTATTATATTCCATGTACATAGAAACATATACCTAATTTCAAAACAATGAATTCAAGAATCATCATTTGACTTGGAAGAATTTCCATTGCACAATATCAAAAAAAACAAGGTAGTCAAATTTGCTTAAAGACAGAAAATAGATTAGTGACCACCTAAGGCTGGAGTAGGAATTGATATAACTACAAATCCCAGGACAGATCACACTGGGGTGATGAAAATATTCTAAACCAATTATGTGATGATTGCATAACTCAATAAAGTTACCAAAAATCATTGAGCTGTGCATTTGAACTTAGTTTTATGGTATATAAATTATATCTCAATAAATTTAAAAACATTTAAATAGCCACCTGTGGTTACTTGCTACCATAAAATTTTATTTAAAAAAAAAAAAAAAGGAAGAGGGGCGCCTAGGTGGCTTAGTCGGTTAAGCCTCTGACTTTGGCTCAGGTCATGATCTTGCAGTCCATGGGTTTGAGCCTGGCATCAGGCTCTGTGCTGACAGCTCAGAGCCTGGAGCCTGCTTCAGATTCTGTCTCCCTCTCTCTCTCTCTGCCCCTCTCCACTCATTCTCTGTCTCTCAAAAATAAATAAATGTTAAAAAAATTAAAAAATAAATAAAATTTTAAAAAGAAGAGGCAGAAGAGTAGGCTTAACATGATACCGTTTTTACTTTTTATACAAAATACTAACTGATGGAAATAAAAAGGAAGAGCAACCAAGAACTAAAATAAAAGAAAAACAGAATATTACACTAAAAATAGAATATATATGTCTGCATTTATATAAAATGATATATGTGTGGTATATGCATAAATGTTAAGACACATGTAATTAACTTTAAAATACTTCAGCATAGAGAGTATATAATTATTAATATATAAATAAGTTTATGATTCCACTCTAGGGATAGTCAATTGCCCTAATTATGCATCCATACTCTAGTTGAAAGTAATATAGATTTTTATCAGAAGTCCATAAACCAAAAGTGGCCATTACAAGTGCTTCTATTTTCATTATCTTGATCATTACTGAATATAAAGAATATCAGAAAAAAAAATTTTTAGTGCAATTATTGGCCTGTTAATCACCATGGCAAATGTTAGAATTGGGCTCTCAATGGTTAATTAAAAGTATTCAAAAAATGAATATTGGTTAAAATACTTTAAGAAGTATTTCCCTCTTCTCTCAAATTCCCTGCATGAACAAGACATAAAAATATAGCTATGTATGGCCTAAATTCTTAGGAAGGTATCAAAGCCTGATCAATAAGCAGCCTTCTATCCAGCCATTGTAAATAAGCATGACTAGGAGAATATCAAAACCATGCCTCCAGAAAAGCTCAAGTGAACCTTTCATCTAATATAGAGATTGAAACTTAAAAGTATAGAAAACTGGTCTTTGTCAAGCTGACAGAAATGGATACGTAAGTTGTTTCCTGCCTGTTTATTTATGTTTGATTATTTAGTAAATTTACATGTGGAGGAATTTGGTCTGATATTCCTTTCATTATAACTTACTAGTTTAGATTTGGGGTACTTCTAACCCTCACATCAAACTGCATTGTCTACTACTTTTCCCAACTGAAAGAACCTACAAGTTGTATATAGCCAGGTTAGTTTATGTCGGTTCACAACAATAAAAAAATAAAGATACTTTTAAAAAATAAATGTACTGTTATCTCTTCATGAAAAAAAAAAGAAAAACTCCATAAGTACATATAAACAAAATGTTCACATGCAATTTTATTTTATTTTATTATTTTTTTTAAAATTTTTTTAACGTTTATTTATTTTTGAGACAGAGAGAGACAGAGCATGAACGGGGGAGGGGCAGAGAGAGAGGGAGACACAGAATCGGAAACAGGCTCCAGGCTCTGAGCCATCAGCCCAGAGCCTGACGCGGGGCTCCAACTCCCAGACCGCGAGATCGTGACCTGGCTGAAGTCGGACGCTTAACCAACTGAGCCACCCAGGCGCCCCATCACATGCAATTTTAAAGAGGCCACAGGTTTGCCCAGATCTATTCATAGATTTCTAGCTGGATGGCTAACAGGTAAGCACTTGAAATGTAGATCTAGACATGTATATTCAAACCTGACCTCAGTAGTCAAATGTGAAAATTGAAGGACATGGGTAGGATCCCTGATTAAGTTCAATTTATTCCAGCATACCTTTGGGAGTGAACTTATAACCATGTACTGCAAGACAGAGTAGTTATCTGGTCATAGGGATTTACAGTTCTTACTCTGCTAGCACAGACTAGTGTGTATGCATCTCTTTGGCTGATTGCTAACCATGGTCTATTAGAGAACACCTGAGATTTCACCATGGGAAAGTCACTGTAGAAGTTTCCTTTATTATGTGGGAATTTGGAAAACAGACGCACTAATGAAAGGATGGCCAGAAACTTTATCTCACTGGAAAACACACAGTAGAGGAGGCTTCCTAAGAAATTAAAGAAATTAAATTAGGCAGGGGAAGGACAAGAGAACCTCGAACACATAATTGGAGATTTTGATTTAATTGAAATAAGAACACCAAGAGAGGCTTTTGAGTAGCTCAATGGGTGACCTTTATCAACAAAAGTTACTAAGAAGAAAAAATAACTGGCATTTTAGAACTAATAGAAGGCAAGCTGGGGCAGGGGGCCAAGGGCAGAAGGGAAGGTGGTCTGAAAGCACATAAGAGAAAAACAGAAGGGATAGTGGCTAAATATGAAACTGAAAAACATAAGAAAATATAAATATATTTAAAACCTATTTTAAAAGAAGCTACAAGATTTGTTGATAATGAAGCTATGAAGGACACAGGATCGTTTCCCATTGATGTAAGGTGATGTAAGTATAAAATCCATCCACACATTAACACCAGATGAACCTTCCAAAAATGCTATTTCCAACATGCTGCCTTTCTGTCCCTGAGGGAAAGAATCTTATTCTAGAGTCTTAGAATAAGGTCTAAATTCTTTATCTTGAAATTCAAGATTATTTTTTTATAGCATGGTCCCAAACTATCTTTTTCAAAAGTACCCTTAAAAATAATTCTGATTGCAAAGGTTTTGTGAGTTTCTGTTTTCCAGAACTCAGAAGAAAATTTTAAATTAATTTGTTAGACTAACTAGGTAATTTAATTAATTAGAGCAAGATTTTCCCTTCACTCCACCATCACCTTTCTGGGCCTTCCACCCATATTCCAGGGTGGTGAGATGTGCAAGGGTGACATATATGCCCTCGCATCTTGGTGGGATACTGTCCAAGTGGGATGGATGGATCCTCAGGGGACCAGGCCTGGGCAGTCATAAGCACAGATGAGTTAAGCAAAGGACCATGGCACTGTGCTAGCCTCACCAGAGGCCATCTCCCTCTTGAAGAGCTTTTTATTTCTTCATTTCACATTCTCCTGCCAATGGGAACCCAACTCCCTTTCCCCCAACTTCTGGATACTTTTTAACTCATTCCTGTCTTTGAAACTGAATCCTTAGCATCACATTTACTTTGCCTAATGATTACATATTTGCAATCATCCTGGCTCTTCAATGGATCACTCCACACCTGCATCAAGTTCTGGCACAGTTCGAACTATAGGAAAGAAGAGGCCTTTGGGGTACAAGTAAAAGGAAGTCACAAAAATAACTTTGAAATAGTAGACTAGCTTGCCATGATGTTACTTCATACGTCCTAATTCATGACTGATTCATTCTCAAGTAAGAAATCCTTCAGTTTCCTTAGTATCTTCATTTACTTTAGGTGTCAAAGCCATGTTCTCCAACTCGGCTTTTTCATGGTCTCATTTACAGTTACTTTTATTACTATTCTGTTTCAAACTCCATGACTGATGGCCACACTCTAAACACTTGCATCACTAGAGAAGTCTTATACCTATACTATTAAGTGTAACTACCCTGACCACAGTGTCTTACCTCTTTAGAGTGTTGCTAAGTTCCTCTCATTATACGTGCATTTCCTCTTTTCAGGGACTTCTCGGTCCTTGATCTCATCTCACTTTGCTTCCTACTTTTTTGTCCCCTCCTAACAACTTTCCTATTCAGCCTAGTTTCTAGAACACATTATTCGGCCACTCTCTTGCCAAAGTCACTTTCCTTACCCTATTTTCCTTCTATCATACCTGTATGAAAAAGTCAATTCCAACTCTACCACATCCCAAAGCCAGCTTTTTCCATGTTTATCCCTAGACTGCTAATCTATCACTCCTATAGAAAAATCACACAACAACTTAGGTTTGATACCATTAAACATTCATGACCTTAAACTTTAACTGTCCAACAATCCTACAGTTCTTCTCTAGGCAAATCTCTCTCTTCTTTTCCACAGTGACTATTTTTAAACTTCTCCACCTTCCTTAAACCTCTGAACTCATGCTACTTACTTCCCTCTCAGCAAATGGCCTGACTTCCTATTCATAAAGAAAATAAAAAATTCCAGTGTGTAATTACCTCAGTTCCTTCCCCAAAGCCACAAACTTATCTGCTTCTAAATACATACTGAATTCTAATAATTGCAGAAATTACATTTTTTTCTCACTCCATTATGCTCTGTTTCATGTATCATTTTGGGGAAATGAGCAAGAATGACCATTCTATGACGTTACGGCCCCCTCTTGTTGCCTGGCAAGAAGCTAGCTGAGATTTGTGGCTCCTCATTCTCAGTGGGATGGGTTTCTATGGTTTTCAACTTCACACAAGATGTCCGGGTTCTATCAGACCAGTAATCTGACATCCATGATAGTCAATATCCAGCTGCAAGATACCTGATTCTGATTCCCTGGAGTAGCTGGTACCCAAGCCCAAACTGTATATCATTCACTTCTTTGTTAATGCCAAGGGTAACAACAGGGGGGTTAGAGCCCCTTCTCAAGAGTATTTCCTCACTGTAGGGCCAACAGTATCCAGCTGAGGAAACCCCTCTGCAGAAGGTTGGAGAACAAGGTGCCTGCTCACCTCATGATCTGCTCTCTATGAGTTCCAACTGGCATGCCATGATACTTGCCCTAGAATTTCTAATCTGCCCCCACCAGACACACTACCTTCTTCCAAATAATATCTAAACATTTTCCAATCAGGAAAATAAGATTCTATAATTCCACCTCCAAACACCTCTCAAATCAGTCTTCCTTCCCCCATCTGCATGCCACTCTTCTAGCCTCCAGTCCAAATGGACCCACCCCTCAATTCATTCTCAAGCTATAGTCAGAGTGACCATAAAATCACAAATGTGATTATGTCAAGCTCCTTCTCAAACACTTTTAGTGATTTTCCAATGGTTTTAACATAAAGTTCAGACTTCCTTGGAAAGTCTATTACTATCAACAACAATTACAATAACTAATATTTACTGAACCTGTACTGTATGTTAGGCATTAAGCCAGGTGCCTCATGTATCTCAGCTTTCCAATCTTTACCAAAATGTGACAACATTGGTAGCATTACGCTCAATCTACAAATAATAAAATTCATACTAGATGAAATAACAAGGTTTTACAGCTATCAGGAAGTTGACCCAGTATTCAAACCCAACTCCACTTGTTTCTTCTGCCTGAGATCTTTCCTTTATACCGTAATTCCAGTCATTATTAGAGCCTCCTATCTCTCTTCATGGCTCAACAAAAGCTGACATTTAAAAAATATGTGGTCTGCACATAGTTTTTTTCAAATACTTTACATATTTCTCCAAATTAAAGAAAAGAAAGGTAAATTAATTTGCCCAAGATCACCCATTTAATAATGGGCAGAGTCCTAACATCAGTCAATCCAGTCTTGATCTGCATGATAGAAATACTGCCCTCCTTCCTTTATTGAAAATAAATTGCCAAAGGGGCATGATTTCTGGATGCTACTTGAAATCCCCATGAAACCATGCAGAAGACTTCAGATAGCAGGTTAGGCATATGGCTGGAGCCAACCAGACAGGTAGCTATCATCTTACTTGCCAACCATCACTATTATCTTCATGGCCTCATTTCCCTTCCATAGGAAGGCATAGCACTTGAGCTTACAGCACTGAAGCCAGTTTAATAATAATGGACAAAGTTTGGCCAAAAATTGTTTGGTCTTTAGCAAAACCATAAACATTACCATCCATTCCAGATTGGTATTAGAAGTACAGAGCTGGATGCCAGGCTTGACTTGAATTCCAGAGGCAGCCACCTGGAAAGGCAGCAGGATCCGTTAAGAACAATCAGATAACAAGGGGCTAAGCCATTATTTAGTTGAGACAGTAATCTGAAGTCAATTGTCAAAGCCAATCTGAGGACCAGAGGAGTCAGTAATCATTCCTAGATCAGAGACTAGCATACAGCCAAAGAGAGGTTAAGAGTGAGAAAGTGAAACAAAATACAGTAATCAAGAATGGAGTGTGGGGGTAGAAGGCAGAGGAATAAGGCATAGATGGTTCTAATGCATTTCAACACATGATCCCTTTAATCATTATGACAGAACAAATGAGACATTCTTGCTCCAGAAATATAACAAGGTTACCTTAATACTTCTTCCCTTTGATGCTATCAATCTCGTTCTGTCCATATGGGCACATATTTATTAAGCAGCACAGCTGAGAGTTCTGCCACTTAGCATATTCAGGGAAGGGACAGTCAAAGAAGTCCTGGGACCCACCTCATTAGACACCATCTCCCTGGCTATGGTGTAAAGTAGGGAGTCAGTGTGACTTCTAGAACTTTAGGAGATTATAATACTTTTTTTTCTTTTGAACTAAATAATACAATATCTCAAATCATTTATCTGTAAAATGGGAATGATATTAACCTTATGGAGTTCATAAGAAAATTAGATGAGTTCTTGTATATAAAGTTAGTACTTGGCACAGGACTCAGGAGAAAATAAAAGAAAAAAATATCTAAAGCACACCATCCATACTTTTAAATATTTCCTATGCCTTCACAACTGACAACTCATTCTAAAGAGCACAGGCATCATCATGAGAGGTAAGAATCAACATCTGTGACCTTCGCCTCAATGCTAAGACATTTTTCCAATGGTGTGGTGGATCTCATCCTGTATCTTACCTCCTTGAGAGCTCTTGGTGTCTTGTGTCAGAGTCCTGGCCCATTAGCAGTGAGAAAATCCCCAATATAGAGCCAGATACCCTGCTCATCCAGACATGGGGGTATCATCTCCCTAGCATGCAGCTTTGATAAACACCAAAGTGACATGAATCATAAAAATCACAGTCCAAACGGTATCATAATCACAAAAGCAGCCCAAAGTGAAAGAGAACACAAGGTGTTAAAGCGTGATAAAATCCCAGAAGAACAAACAGGACAACATAGGCCACCCCGAGATAACCAAAGACTTGAATGGGTTAGGCATGATTCTATTTTTTTAAAAAATCACTTTTTAACTCTCCCCAGGGTAGGATATTGAATGAATGAACCTAGCAAGCACTTTGAGCACTCCATCAGCACTGACTCAAGGTGACTGGCATCCAATTTGACTTCGACTTTACCTACAAGGCAGCAGATGGTTCCAAAAGAGACTTTCTAGGAAACTGCCGGCAGGACCTAACTGCATAGTAGTTTAAGAGCTTAACAAGCCAATTTTAGCTGGTGTTGTTTAATGTATCAATACGCTCAATGATAAATAACTAGTATCCATCTTCCAGCAATTTAGGAGATGTAATTTCTTCCTTAAGTTTCTATGGATTTTAGTTCCTGCTCCATTATCATTTGGGTTTTAGTTTACTTCTATACGGGTGGTTTTTCTTTGGTTTTACATTTTTCTCACGTGTGCTGTGAACACATACAATGGGCTTCAAACGAGAGCATTTGATCTCCCCCTGTGCTTAACTTTCCAGGAAGATGTCACAATTGCCCCTTCACAGTAATCAAAGGGCATTTCTATCTCTTCCTCAGAAAAATCACAGCTCTCGGGTGGGGAGGCAAAGGGAAATGGCACATCTTTCACATCCTTAGTTCAGTTTTGAGAGTGAGAAGAGATAAAAGAAGATGAAAACAGGCTTCAAAACACGCAGAAAACTCCTGTATTTACAAAGGAAGAAAATGGTGGCATTCAAAACACTACAGACCAATGCAAGCAATACTTCTAACTCCCAAACAAATAAAAGACCTTTCACAAAAGAGATCTTATGTGACTTGAGACAATAAACCCCTATACAGTTCAGCAGTCGATTTTATAGCTTAAATAATCAAGCTTTGTCGTCACATACCCACAAATCTGGTACTTAGAACTTTTCAATACCTATTGTGTTCAAATTATTGCTACACCATAATTTTCTTGATCCCGTTCAACTGAAAATAGAAGGTAAAGGTATCCTATGTTAAGCAACCTAACTTTCCTTCATAGCAGCCATTTAAATCAAGAGAGGCTGAAGGTTACATATATGGTCTGTTAAGAACTTCCTAGATTTAAATGAGAAATTTTATACTCTGGGCAAGTAGAAACCAATGATAAACTTATGGTATGTTTTATTTGTTTTTTGTGTTTGTTTGTTTGTTTGTTTGTTTATGTATTTTAGAGAGAGAGAGAGAGAGAGGGCATGAGTGCAAGTGGGGGAGAGGAGGAGAGGGGCAGAGGGAGAGAGGGATAGAATCTCCATGCGCAGCTTGGAGCCCAATACAGGGCTCAATTCCACAACCATGAGATCATGACCTGACTCAATACCAAAAGTCAGACACTCAACTGACTAAGCCACCCAGGCACCCTTGTTTATTTCTTTTTAATTAAAAAGTTTTGAGGAAGAACTGACAACCTAAAAGGTTCAGAAAGAGGCAAAACAAGTGTACTGGAGACAGTTTCAGAACTGGAGTGTGGAGGCCAAGCAACCCTGGAAGAAGCTATGACCTGGGTATCAGGTGTCAGCACTAACTTGGAGGGAAGACCACGGCAAAGCAGGTAGTGGGGAGTGGCAGACTGAGCAGGTGGAGTTTAGTGTTTAATATGGTATCTGGTGGCAGGACTGGTGATCATTGTCATCAGAGAGGTAATTGATAGGGTGAAGTCCATGCAAGTACACACTGTGATGGTATCTGAGACAGTAGTCAATAGCAGGCAAGACTGGCAGTAAGGAAAGAACTTTGGCTCCTGTTGTGTATCAACATGGTTTTAGTTACTGAAGGAAATTGGAAGGGGCAAGTCACAGTTCCAAAAAAATTTTTTTAACCATTATCAACCACAACCAACAACAGAGATTTGCTGAAAGACTACAGAGGGTCAGTCCTCATATTTAACACATTAAGAGAATCATCTCATTCATGAAGTACTAGCCTCAATTTACAGGTGAGGAAACTTAATTACTCAGTCTTCCCAAACTCTCTCAGTTAGCAAGTGTCATGGACAGATTTATCCCAAGGAGGACATACTTGGCTCCAAAATTCTTGAGTACCATGTTTAACTCTGCCATACTAGAAAAAAAACAGAGGCACACAGGGAACTCAAGGAATGGTGAACAAGGTTGTGGTCATAAGATATTTGCATACCATGTTGTACTTTCACAGTTTTATATGTAAGGAATTGGAACCCAATTAATTGACCTGTGGAAGATCACAAGCTGAAGAGCCTACAGCATTCTAGAATTTACAAAGTAATGTCACCTGGAGGCATGGTCTCAGACTCAAGATACAAAACTAGATATTCAAGAATCTAAGAGCAGCAAAGCGAGTTGAACATTAAGTCACCCTAAGACACACCTATAAGAACATATTAAGGGAGTATTTTTGAGACCCTGGATTAGGAAAAGTGTTCTTAATTATAACACCAAAAGCATAAACCATAAAATATATAGTTAAATTTTTTAAAAAAGGTTTTAATATGTGAAATACACCGTTAATAGTATGAAAAACCAAGCCATATTAGAAGAATTTATTTACAAATCACGTCTCTGAACAAAGGCTCGTGTCTGTAATATGTAAAGCATTCCCAAAAATTCAACATTAAAAAAAAACAATTTAAAAAATGGGGAAAAGATTTCAGTAGACACTTCACCAAAGAAGTTCTACAAGTGGAAAAGAAGTTCAATAACATTAGTCATTAGAAAAGCAAATGTAAGTCCCAATGAGATTCATACCTAATTGACTAGCAAAAAGCAAAAGAACTGACAATATCAAGTCTGGCAAAGATATGGAGCAAGTGGAACGCTCACACATTGCTGGTGAGAATGCAAACTGGCAGAGGCACTTTGAAAGACAGTTTGATTCTTGAACTGTTAAACATACACTTGCCACATGACTCAGCTATCCCACTCCACAATATTTATACAAGATAAATGAAAACTTAAGTTCACAAAAACAGCTGTAAGCTAATGTTTACAAGCCTTTTATTCATAATTGCTAAAAAACTGGAAACAATCAAAATGTTCCTCCTGGCAAAACTGTTGTGCATACAGTCAATGCAATACTAGTCAGCAGTAGAAAGGGTCAAACTACTGATAATGTGCAACATGAATGAATTCCAAATGCATTATACTAAATGAAAGAAGTCAGACTCAAAGACCACACCCTATGCATTTATATGACATTCTGGAAAAGTCAATGACCATCAGCCAGAGAACAGATCAACAATTGCCAGAGATTGGAGTGTGAATGGGGGTGATCACAAAGAGTGAGCACAAGGACATTTTTCTTCTTTTATAATGAAACTTTGTATCTTGATTATGGTGGTAGACACAAGATTTCACGTATTTGCAAAATTTATAGCACTAGACACCAAAAAAACAAGTTTCCTGTAATTTAGATACATTTCTTAAAAAGACAAAAATTGTTAAAAACTGTGTGTATGTGTGTGTGTAAAGGGAAAGGAGAGGAATATTTTGCCAACAGACAGAAATTAACATGGAAGTTGGAAAGCATGGGCCTTTCTCACATGGTGTGCCTTGTGCAGAGCATTCAATAAACATTTGTTAAGTCAAAATAAAAAACCGAAAGAAGGAGGAGAGAGGGAAGATGGTGGCGTAGGAGGAAGCTGGGCTCACCGCGCGTCCTGCTGATCACTTAGATTCCACCTACACCTGCCTAAATAACCCAGAAAACCACCAGAGGATTAGCAGAACGGAGTCGCCAGACCCAAGCGCAGACGAGAGGCCCACGGAAGAGGGTAGGAAGGACGGCGAGGCGGTGCACGCTCCACGGACTGGTGGGAGGGAGCTGGGGCGGAGGGGCGGCTCGCCGGCCAAGCAGAGCCCCCGAGTCTGGCTTGCAAAAGCGGAGGGGCCTGACGGACTGTGTTCTGACAGCAAGCGCGACTTAGCGTCTGGGAGGTCATAAGTTAACAGCTCTGCTCTGAAAGCGGGAAGGCTGGAGGACAAAGGGAGGGAGAGCTGCTGAGCCCCCTGACGACAGAGCTCAGTTTGGTGGGGAACAAAGGCGCTCGCCAGCGCCATCTCCCCCGCCCATCCCCCAGCCAAAATCCCAAAAGGAACCAGTTCCTGCCAGGGAACTTGCTCGCTCTGCGCACCCAACTCTGTGCTTCTGGAGAGCCAAACCTCCGGCAGCGGATCTGACTCCCTCCCACTGCCACAGAACCCCTCCTGAAGTGGATCACCTAAGGAGAAGCGAGCTAAGCCTGCCCCTCCTGCTCCCGTGCACCTTGCCTACCCACCCCAGCTAATATGCCAGATCCCCAGCACCACAAGCCTGGCAGTGTGCAAGTAGCCCAGACGGGCCATGCCACCCCACAGTGAATCCCGCCCCTAGGAGAGGGGAAGAGAAGGCACACACCAGTCTGACTGTGGCCCCAGCGGTGGGCTGGGGGCAGACATCAGGTCGGACTGCGGCCCCGCCCACCAACTCCAGTTATACACCACAGCACAGGGGAAGTGCCCTGCAGGTGCTCACCACGCCAGGGACTATCCAAATGACCAAGCGGAAGAATTCCCCTCAGAAGAATCTCCAGGAAATAACAACAGCTAATGAGCTGATCAAAAAGGATTTAAATAATATAACAGAAAGTGAATTTAGAATAATAGTCATAAAATTAATCTCTGGGCTTGAAAACAGTATAGAGGACAGCAGAGAATCTCTTGCTACAGAGATCAAGGGACTAAGGAACAGTCACCAGGAGCTGAAAAGCGCTTTAAACGAAATGCAAAACAAAATGGAAACGACGACAGCTCGGCTTGAAGAGGCAGAGGAGAGAATAGGTGAACTAGAAGATAAAGTTATGGAAAAAGAGGAAGCTGAGAGAAAGAGAGAAAAAAAAATCCAGGAGTATGAGAGGAAAATTAGAGAACTAAGTGATACACTAAAAAGAAATAATATACGCATAATTGGTATCCCAAAGGAGGAAGAGAGAGGGAAAGGTGCTGCAGGGGTACTTGAAGAAATCATAGCTGAGAACTTCCCTGAACTGGGGAAGGAAAAAGGCATTGAAATCCAAGAGGCACAGAGAACTCCCTTCAGACGTAACTTGAATCGATCTTCTGCACGACATATCATAGTGAAACTGGCAAAATACAAGGATAAAGAGAAAATTCTGAAAGCAGCAAGGGATAAACGTGCCCTCACATATAAAGGGAGACCTATAAGACTCGTGACTGATCTCTCTTTTGAAACGTGGCAGGCCAGAAACAATTGGCACGAGATCTTCAGTATGCTAAACAGAAAAAATATGCAGCCGAGAATCCTTTATCCAGCAAGTCCGTCATTTAGAATAGAAGGAGAGATAAAGGTCTTCCCAAACAAACAAAAACTGAAGGAATTTGTCACCACTAAACCAGCCCTACAAGAGATCCTAAGGGGGACCCTGTGAGACAAAGTACCAGAGACATCACTATAAGCATAAAACATACAGACATCACAATGACTCTAAACCCGTATCTTTCTATAATAACACTGAATGTAAATGGATTAAATGCACCAACCAAAAGATATAGGGTATCAGAATGGATAAAAAAACAAGACCCATCTATTTGCTGTCTACAAGAGACTCATTTTAGACCTGAGGACACCTTTAGATTGAGAGTGAGGGGATGGAGAACTATTTATCATGCGACTGGAAGCCAAAAGAAAGCTGGAGTAGCCATACTTATATCAGACAAACTAGACTTTAAATTAAAGGCTGTAACAAGAGATGAAGAAGGGCATTATATAATAATTACAGGGTCTATCCGTCAGGAAGAGCTAACAATTATAAATGTCTATGCGCCGAATACCGGAGCCCCCAAATATATAAAACAATTACTCATAAACATAAGCAACCTTATCAATAAGAATGTGGTAATTGCAGGGGACTTTAACATCCCACTTACAGAAATGGATAGATCATCTAGACACACGGTCAATAAAGAAACAAGGGCCCTGAATGAGACATTGGATCAGATGGACTTGACAGATATATTTAGAACTCTGCATCCCAAAGCAACAGAATATACTTTCTTCTCGAGTGCACATGGAACATTCTCCAAGATAGATCATATACTGGGTCACAAAACAACCCTTCATAAGTTTACAAGAATTGAAATTATACCATGCATACTTTCAGACCACAATGCTATGAAGCTTGAAATCAACCACAGGAAAAAGTCTGGAAAACCTCCAAAAGCATGGAGGTTAAAGAACACCCTACTAACGAATGAGTGGGTCAACCAGGCAATTAGAGAAGAAATTAAAAAATATATGGAAACAAACGAAAATGAAAATACAACAATCCAAATGCTTTGGGACGCAGCGAAGGCAGTCCTGAGAGGAAAATACATTGCCATCCAGGCCTATCTCAAGAAACAAGAAAAATCCCAAATACAAAATCTAACAGCACACCTAAAGGAACTAGAAGCAGAACAGCAAAGGCAGCCTAAACCCAGCAGAAGAAGAGAAATAATAAAGATCAGAGCAGAAATAAACAATATAGAATCTAAAAAAACTCTAGAGCAGATCAACGAAACCAAGAGTTGGTTTTTTGAAAAAATAAACAAAATTGACAAACCTCTAGCCAGGCTTCTCAAAAAGAAAAGGGAGATGACCCAAATAGATAAAATCATGAATGAAAATAGGATTCTTACAACCAATCCCTCAGAGATACAAACAATTATCAGGGAATACTATGAAAAATTATATGCCAACAAATTGGACAACCTGGAAGAAATGGACAAATTCCTAAACACCCACACTCTTCCAAAACTCAATCAGGAGGAAATAGAAAGCTTGAACAGACCCATAACCAGTGAAGAAATTGAATCGGTTATCAAAAATCTCCCAACAAATAAGAGTCCAGGACCAGAAGGCTTCCCAGGGGAGTTCTACCAGACGTTTAAAGCAGAGATAATACCTATCCTTCTCAGGCTATTCCAAGAAATAGAAGGGGAAGGAAAACTTCCAGACTGATTCTACGAAGCCAGTATTACTTTGATTCCTAAACCAGACAGAGACCCAGTAAAAAAAGAGAACTACAGGCCAATATCCCTGATGAATATGGATGCAAAAATTCTCAATAAGATACTAGCAAATCGAATTCAATGGCATATAAAAAGAATTATTCACCATGACCAAGTGGGATTCATTCCTGGGATGCAGGGCTGGTTCAACATTCGCAAATCAATCAACGTGATACATCACATTAACAAAAAAAAAGAACCATATGATCCTGTCAATCGATGCAGAAAAGGCCTTTGACAAAATCCAGCACCCTTTCTTAATAAAAACCCTTGAGAAAGTCGGGATAGAAGGAACATACTTAAAGATCATAAAAGCCATTTATGAAAAGCCCACAGCTAACATCATCCTCAATGGGGAAAGACTGAGAGCTTTTTCCCTGAGATCAGGAACACAACAGGGATGCCCACTCTCACCGCTGTTGTTAACATAGTGCTGGAAGTTCTAGCATCAGCAATCAGACAACAAAAGGAAATCAAAGGCATAAAAATTGGCAAAGATGAAGTCAGGCTTTCACTTTCTGCAGATGACATGATATTATACATGGAAAACCTAATAGACTCCACCAAAAGTCTGCTTGAACTGATACATGAATTCAGCAAAGTTGCAGGATACAAAATTAATGTACAGAAATCAGTTGCATTCTTATACACTAACAATGAAGCAACAGAAAGACAAATAAAGAAACTGATCCCATTCAGAATTGCACCAAGAAGCATAAAATACCTAGGAATAAATCTAACCAAAGATGTAAAAGATCTGTATGCTGAAAACTATAGAAAACTTATGAAGGTAATTGAAGAAGATTTAAAGAAATGGAAAGACATTCCCTGCTCATGGATTGGAAGAATAAATATTGTCAAAATGTCAATACTACCCAAAGCTATCTACACATTCAATGCAATCCCAATCAAAATTGCACCAGCATTCTTCTTGAAGCTAGAACAAGCAATCGTTAAATTCATGTGGAACCACAAAAGGCCCCGAATAGCCAAAGTAATCTTGAAGAAGACGACCAAAGCAGGAGGCATCACAATCCCAGACTTTAGCCTCTACTACAAAGCTGTCATCATCAAGACAGCATGGTATTGGCACAAAACCAGACACATACACCAATGGAATAGAATAGAAACCCCAGAACTAGACCCACAAACGTATGGCCAACTCATCTTTGACAAAGCAGGAAAGAACATCCAATGGAAAAAAGACAGTCTCTTTAACAAATGGTGCTGGGAGAACTGGACAGCAACATGCAGAAGGTTGAAACTAGACCACTTTCTCACACCATTCACAAAAATAAACTCAAAATGGATAAAGGACCTGAGTGTGAGACAGGAAACCATCAAAACCCTAGAGGAGAAAGCAGGAAAAGACCTCTCTGACCTCAGTCGTAGCAATTTCTTACTTGACACATCCCCAAAGGCAAGGGAATTAAAAGCAAAAATGAACTACTGGGACCTTATGAAGATAAAAAGCTTCTGCACAGCAAAGGAAACAACCAACAAAACTCAAAAGCAACCAATGGAATGGGAAAAGATATTTGCATATCGGACAAAGGGCTAGTATCCAAAATCTATAAAGAGCTCACCAAACTCCACACCTGAAAAACAAATAACCCAGTGAAGAAATGGGCAGAAAACATGAATAGACACTTCTCTAAAGAAGACATCCGGATGGCCAACAGGCACATTAAAAGATGCTCAACGTCGCTCCTCATCAGGGAAATACAAATCAAAACCACACTCAGATATCACCTCATGCCAGTCAGAGTGGCCAAAATGAACAAATCAGGAGACTATAGATGCTGGAGAGGATGTGGAGAAACGGGAACCCTTTTGCACTGTTGGTGGGAATGCAAATTGGTGCAGCCACTCTGGAAAACAGTGTGGAGGCTCCTCAAAAAATTAAAAATAGACCTACCCTATGACCCAGCAATAGCACTGCTAGGAATTTACCCAAGGGATACAGGAGTACTGATGCATAGGGGCACTTGTACCCCAATGTTTATAGCAGCACTCTTAACAATAGGCAAATTATGGAAAGAGCCTAAATGTCCATCAACTGATGAATGGATAAAGAAATTGTGGTTTATATACACAATGGAGTACTACGTGGCAATGAGAAAGAATGAAATATGGCCCTTTGTAGCAACGTGGATGGAACTGGAGAGTGTGATGCTAAGTGAAATAAGCCATACAGAGAAAGACAGATACCATATGGTTTCACTCTTATGTGGATCCTGAGAAACTTAACAGAAATCCATGGGGCAGAAGAAGGAAAAAAAAAGAGGTTAGAGTGGGAGAGAGCCAAAGCATAAGAGACTTTTAAAAACTGAGAACAAACTGAGGGTTGATGGGGGTTGGGAAGGAGGGGAGGGTGGGTGATGGGTATTGAGGAGGGCACCTTTTGGGATGAGCACTGGGTGTTGTATGGAAACCAATTTGACAATAAATTTCATATATTAAAAAAAAAAACGAAAGAAGAGCAGAGCATACAAGCTACCTCAAATTAACTTCATTTGCAAAATATAAATACCAAAATTAAATAATCAGTGCCATTCATAATTGTCTCAGTAGTGATTCAGAGCAAGATCTTTGAAATTTTACCACTGTCTACTCACCAAACTTGGAAAATTACATAAAAGCAAAAAAATCCATTCAATTAATATATTAGTATATTTAAAATTCAGGATGGCTAATGGTAATTTTTATTGTCACTTAAAGTTACAAAGTAGCAATTTTAAAAGCATAACAGTGAAAAGAAGAATAAGACTTGTACATGTTATGTATAATTATGATTGGACATATTAAAATTCATCTTTATTATAATTGATGAAATATAATATAGAACATTACTTTAGAACAATGTGGGCACAATGAAAGTGCATCAAATGAATAATATTTAATATGCTGAGTGCTTTTATATTTTATTTTTAAACCCAAATTTTTTAGAATGATTCAATGCTACTTTAAAAAGTAAACTACCTGTAAAGAAAACAAATTACAGTCATTATCATGATTTGTTTTAAAAACAGGTCATTACAGCTTAAGTAAGTTTCATGAGAAGAAATCAACTGTAATTCAAAAAGCTAAAGAAAGTATTGAGAAAACAATGTAAGTGTGATATTTGTGGACGTATTTCACTTCTGAATATAGATAAATGTCAAAAGAAATTCTTTTTAAAGTATAAACTTTTATGAGGTTATTTCAATTTAACAAAATAGCTACAACTGTTAGTACAAAAGTCTAATAGTATTCACTGACATGCACTGAATTGCAAAAATAAGGTATCATAGTGAAATAAAAAGTGAACACATTTCATTCAATTTCAAATCACTTGTATATTGTGTAAGCTTCCACTTTTTGAGTAGGAAGCAAGAATCAGATTAATAATGGAACCTTCCTCAATCTTAGAAACTAAAGCAGAAAATATTTTTAATTGTCTTACTTTGCAATTATCTACTCCAATTTTAATTTCACTTTGCAACTGGAAGCATTATTTTCAAGGTAAACAATGCAATCTCGCTTATTAATACTTGTGTTGCATTTGCTTTGGTAGCAACTTGACATGTGCAGGGACAAAGATGTGGAACTGAAGTCCAACACACGTTTCGTCCAGAATAACTGGTTCAATGTCTGCCACTGAACCAGTAATGCATTTTACGGTGATTACTAATACTTTCCTAGAAGCTCAATATATATTTTTGGTAAGCATGGATCAGACAAAAGTTGTATTTACTTCTCTCAAATATAAGCCTTAAATATTTGGAGAAAATGTTAATCTTTGTGTCACACACCCAAGATGATGGTAAATTATTTTCCATGGATTGATTGTAGTAATAATCACAAAATAATTTTTTGTGGTGCCACAAAATAATTTTTTTTAATTTTTTTAATGTTTACTTGTTTTTGAGAAAGAGAGAGACAGAACCCGAGCAACAGAGGGGCAGAGAGAGAGGGAGACACAGAATCTGAAGCAGACTCACAGTAGAGGCAATATAGTGAAGCAGAAACAAAGTATATTAAGAGTCAGGAGCTACAGATGGAGTCTTGGTTTTACCTCTAGTTTACTTTGTTACCTTAAACTAATTACTCTGCCTCTCAGGACCTCCTTTAATTCATGTACAAAATGAAGGAGTTTACTCAATTAACTCCCAAAGTAACTTCTCACATTATGTAGCTTTATGTGTCTGTCTCTTTGTTTCAAGTTATCAGAGTCAAGGCCTAGATGGAATCAAAAAACAGTAGTCTAGGGGTCCACTGCCTGTTTTTGTAAATAAAACCTTACTGGAACTTAGCCACATTTGTTTACATAGTGTCTACAGCGACTTTCACATTATAATGACAGCTGAGTGGTTGCAACACAAACTGCCTGGCCCACAAAGCCTAAAATATTTATCATTGGTTCTTTACAGAAGTTTGCGGACACCTGGTCTACAGTCTAGGATTATGTTAAACAGGAGTTTGACATGTTTAAGACATACCTTATTAGCAGAAAGTATGCTTCACGAAGTAGAGATTTTGGTTTATTCTGTTCATTAGTGTACCCTAAGCACCTATGATAGTGCCTAGTAGATGCTGAATAAATATTCATTAAATAAATGAATGCATAAGAATGAATGAAATGAGTGAATGAATTGTAGCCTGTGCATGCCTGATATTTACTCATCAGTATCCTTCCTGCCATGGCATGGTTTCTACTTGCTGTGGAATTTAAAATATATTCCGATGGAAGGAAGTCTACATAAAATGCCCCTCTACGGTATTGTATATAGCTTGCCAACTATATATAATTCCAACTGCATAACAGAGCTTAGCCTGAAGTGAATTTCAGCATGAATTTCAAATACAGTGGTAGCATACAATATCTGATCCCACTTAGAAGACAAGCATGGATCAATAACAGTAGACTCTCATATTTCTATAAAAGCATTCTTTTTTGGTTCAAAAGATAATAGAAGCTAATAAAAACAAAAAAATAGCTATCAAATATTATAATCCTAGTACTAGTATCCATTGTTTTCAGATCAAAAAACAGTTTTTTTTACATTTATTCATTTTTGAGAGACAGAGATCTCTGAGACAGAGCACAAGCGGGGGGAGGGGCAGAGAGGGAGGGAGACACAGAATCTGAAGCAGGCTCCAGGCTCCCAGCTATCAGGACAGAGCCCGACGCAGGGCTCAAACTCACAAACCGTGAGATCATGACCTGAGCCAAAGTCGGATGCACAACCAACTGAGCCAACCAGGCACCCCATTGTTCTCAGATTTTAAAAAGTAAGGTTTGCTGCTTATGGAACAAAAGTCACCAGTAACGCACCCAAAGTCAAAAACTAGGTTTATCAATATACATACTGGCACATTCAGCAAACTTTTACTTTTAGAAAAATGTGTTTTGTTTTTTACTTGATAAAAATATTTCCATCATGCTGCATATGGGCTTCATGTTTTACATTATTTATTTTTATTTATTTATTTTCCAAGTCGTCAAAGGTGATGGTGATGATAAATAGCTACTAACTAAAAGGTACAGCCACCGGAATCACAGCTCTGGCTCAAATTTCCAGCCCTATAAACATACTAGCTCTATTGCTGTAGCTATATTATTTAACCTCACTATGTCTCAGCTTTCTCATCTTTTAAATGTGGATAATAAAATTTACTTTATGCAGTTGTTCAGGGCAATAAATAAAATGACACCTATAAAAGCCCAATACTTTTTCCTACACACAGTCTGTGCTCAAAAATTGACAGTGATTATTGTATCTGTATCTCAATTGCATTATATATTTAAATTATATTATTGCCATATATTACATAATCATAGTGTAGTACTTATGACATGTCTATGAGAAAACTTATTGCAAATGGAAGGACCTAAAGGTTTTAAAGTACTGTCTTCCAGGGTCACCTTTACTTTGGAGCTTAATTTTTTTTTATCTTTTGTAGGGTCAGCATCACCCAAAACATTTTTCCAATTATGAGTCTATTTTGTCTTTGAATAGAAAGTCTGTTGCATTGTTTCACCAGTATTCTTCCCCAATAATAATACCAGGGAGATTTGCTGTTCCTCTCTCTCAAAGAGGTCATAAAGGTCCAGCATTGCTTCAGGAACTTTCCTAAATAAAGTCACTCATTCCCAGCTGGGCATACAGTGAATGCTACAAAAGTGGTTACATGAAGACACAGCAAATATGCATTGATTGCTGGTGTCATTAAGGAGTACAGAAAATGTTCCTTTATTTTATTAAAAAGCATGCTGTAAAATTCTGAGTATTTACCCAGTGCTATTCATAATTCTTCATATCAGTATAAAAACCACTAGAATGGTCATGAAATCATGAACCATTTTTTGTTTTGTTTTAAAATTTCATTCCAAAAATATCCGAGTGCTAATTTGAGTATAAGATTATATTAAGTGAAGTACTAGATGTTTGTTTCTACTCTGTTTCATACTGGATCCAGCTTGATTACCGCATATTACACAGGGTTTACATATTGTTTTATATTTGTGTTTTAAATGCATCTATTAAATACCCTTGGATATGCCTCAGCAACTATCTCAAAGAAATTTGATAATGTGAACTTTTTGATATGAGTTTCTTAGAAGACCAGAAACACTGTCCAAAAAATAAATAAATAAATAAGTTCTGTGAATTCAGAAGTATGCTCAATATTTATTCCAGTGCCTAAGTTAATTACATTCTTTCTGACCACTCTCTATGGCCAAATTTGTTAAGGAATAAAAGGCAATGCAGAAAAAAAAATTGTGGATAGAAAGAAACTTTAAGAATATTATAAAATCAATAAAAATAGTAAGAAGAATATTATAGAATCATGGAATTTCTTTAAAAAATTTTTTTAACGTTTATTTACTTTTTGAGAGAGAGAGACAGAGCATGAACGGGGGAGGGTCAGAGAGAGAGAGGGAGACACAGAATCTGAAACAGGCTCCAGGCTCTGAGCTGTCAGCAACAGAGCCCGACGCAGGGCTTGAACTCACGAGCGGTGAGATCATGACCTGAGCCGAAGTCAGACGCTTAACCGACTGAGCCACCCAGGCGCCCCTAGAATCATGGAATTTTTAAGAAAGCAGATGATACATACTGGGTTTTCTAGGCATGAAAAATTTACCTTGGATGCTGTCAGGAATGCACATCACCTTTCTCCTAACCCTCCTGAACCCACCAATAAACTCTGAACCTGAGAGAAACATTAATGGTGATCAAGATGACAACAATGGCATTTTGGAGAAAATATGCTAATGTCAAGAGTTTAAACTTTTCTTTTTTGGAGAGAGGACATTTAAATCATTTTAACTCAAGTAGCTTGATCCCCTGGGGTTTGTCCTCATTTGGGGGGGTCACCTTATTTTGATTCTTTCTTCCCCAATTTTAGATGGGCTTAGGTCTACTCTCTGCTCGGAAGAGGCTTTATCTTCAGAAGATGTTTAGACCAGCAACTAGGGAAGAAACATCCCCATGTTACCCTAAAGAGATTTTCCTTAGAGTTTTGATCTTGTTCTCATCATTTATTAGAGCAGCATGAACTAAGCCTCCCCCAATGATCTATCATTTATAATTCATCCTTTTGCCCTTTCTAGTTTCCTGATTCACTCATTACTCTGGTGGGTATGAAAGGTCTGAGCCTGGCTGACATATATAGGAGAAGGCAAGGGAATGCTGGGTGGCTGTTAAACCTAAAATGTTAACTATTTTTAAAGACTTTATTATATCAAAAATTTTCAATTGCTAATACTAGTGTTATGTCTGTGAGTCTTACAGGTTGTATGTATCTTTCTTCCACAGGCACATACCTTTCAAATTTTATCCAAACCCACCCACCCCATCACCAGACCTCAACTTCAACTTTCATCTGTTTCTCTTCAGTTTATGAACTTCTTATAATCCCTGAACACACTATGTATTTCCTGATTTCTATGCTCTTACATGCTGTTTCTTTGACTTTAGTAAGCTCTCTTCTCTAATTTGCCTTGGTGACTACTCACACAAATTTAACACTCAGCTCAATTATCACTCTCTGAAATCTTCACACACCCACTAAGACAAGTTTCTTTCTCCTGTCTAGTTCCATTACCCTGTGTACATACTTCTTACGGTGCTTTTCATGTTACATTGGAACTGTTGCTTTATAAGTCTATCAAACCAGGTGGAATCATTTAAGGGCTGGAAGCACATTTTATATATGGCTGCATCCACAATTTATTCATCTGGACTTTTGACTACAAAAGATGGAAATCCAGTCCTAACAGAGAAAGTAGTGAGGAAACTGCAGTTTGCCCCTCATACACCCTGGATTATGTGATCCCAGGTCAGCAATGCCAAAGAAATACAAACCTTTCTTCCCATACACTCCCCAGATTAATCCCACAGAGTCACAGGCTCATCTATGAATTTATCATCATGCCAAGTACTCAGAGGACATCACCATCATGACCATTGCCTATCAGGACCAAAAGGTGATGGAGGAATTATGCAAAGAGAGAGCAACGGAGAGAGGGGAGATGGCTATGTGACAGAGAGCTGAGAACCAGAGAAGCTTCAGCTCGCCACTCTGGAACCTAAAACGGAATTTGGCACTTGATAGGTGCTAAATAAATATGTGGACTTAATAAATAAACACTGGTTGTTCTCCTACATTTTAATAATGTTCTCAGGATCTATCACCAGATTTAACACATTACATTTCCAAAGTCAATTGCCCAGAATAATTCACCTCAAATTTCACAATAGTAAATTCTGGTACTTCGTGGACCAGCCAGTTTCTCCAACATTTCCCACTGATGACTTGGGAAATCTGATAGTAATGCCACCTAAAAAGATAATTTTGAAATCCGACAAAAAAATAAGTAAGCTTTTTCAAGATTTAAACACACATATGCTAACATTAACCTATATATTTGTATTTATGTGCACACACACATTCATATGTATGCACACACATACATGTATAAAAAGAGGTCATTTTCATATTGGAGAAAT
This sequence comes from Prionailurus bengalensis, assembly GCF_016509475.1. Lineage (NCBI taxonomy): Eukaryota > Metazoa > Chordata > Mammalia > Carnivora > Felidae > Prionailurus > Prionailurus bengalensis. The sequence continues at coordinate 90,571,787 of NC_057350.1, read as the reverse complement.
AAGTCTTAATGTAGAGTCACCAAGCTATAAACTTGATGAAATTTGTTTTGCAACCTTCCCTACAACTACATACTAGAAATGTTCTTTTAGTTTATTCTGTACACATAACAAACAGCGTTTTTGTCAAGTGAGATTTAGGTTTAAAGAATAATTCCTCCTGTTTGGGATAGTTTAGGCACTGTTTTGTCTCAAGAGAAAGTAGCAAGTGAAATGAACACAAAAGAACAATTGAATAATAGATAATGCAGCAAAGGTAAGCTTTCATGGCCCTTTTTTCAGATGTCGTATTTAGACCACTGTTACATTATTGAAGGGCACCGTCTTTAGCGATTAAGTTACAAAAACATCTCTAAAGGTTCAATCTTTATGTTTTGAGAAACTGTAATTAAAATAAGTCATTTTCTTTAACTTTGTTTTTATAAAAGAGGCCATTAGCCTTAAAATACCCTCTCACTTTGATAAAAACTCAGGATTGACACATAACCAGTGCGAATAAAAGCATAATCCCTCACAGTAACATTTTAGTCTTTTATTCTCCTTGCACTACCTCTTATCCTTGCAGTTATTCTCAGCAGCATCAGAAACCCAGAAATTGTGTGGAACAGATATTTTGTCCCAACTTGTCAAAAATAAGCAACAGACACAGTTACATACAAATAAAGCCATTACTGAATCTGCAGGAGCCAAATGAACTATACAAGGTGTTAATTAATTTTGCATTTCTAACATTTCAGTCATCATTTCCTTGGAAGTGGACACCTACGCGAAGAAAAGAAATGTAGCCACATGTAGCTATTAGGTTCAAAAACTATTCTTAATATACAAATGTAAAACTTTTCTTGGATAACATTTATATTTTCCATTAGCATCTGGCTCCTTTTTCAATAAAGTTCAGTATTTGTGACAGCCTTTCTTTCAGAAATGTGAAGGCTTTCTTGCCGTGAGCATTTCAAATGTTCAGAAATACCAACTGTGATTCAAATGATTTATAAGGTCATCACCCAAGAAAAGCCATGTATACTGAATTTCCAAGTAGCCAAATGGAGGGAAAATATAAAGAGAGATACATACATGTGAATGTTGTGTGTGTTGGTGTGAGGGTGCAGGCCCACACTTGGGGAAGTAGCTTCTAAAATGGATAGTGAGACAACCCAGAAATAAATAACAGAAGTAAAATTTAGAGTAAAAAAAAAGAGATCTTAGTTCCTAAATATTTCTTTAGCCTTCCACAGCATCCAGCACACTGCCTTACACATTTTGGGTGCCCAATAATAATTTGTTTGAATTGATTTGACAGAGTATAAGAAAAGTAAATTTGTGTCCATAGAGTAAAATACCTAACTAAAGTCTCCCTTCCTAAAAGAATTATGTGTTCTACTTTATTCTTAATATCATTACTAAAAAATATTTGTTTAGTGCTTACTACCAACCAGATGGTAGGAGAGATGCTTTATATGGTTGATCTGATTCAAGCTATAAAGCCCTCCTATGTGACAGCTACTATTCCCGTCTGAACTCACATGTGAGTGAAGGGAAGCACAAAGTTCTGAGGAACTCTCATTTACTGTACCTTCTTGAAACTCTCTCTCCCTATTTCTTCCTTAGCTGGCTCCTTCTCCTCTGTCCAATCTTAGCTTAAATGTTGGCTCCTCACAAAGGTACCCTTGTCCCACATAGTTATACTCCATTTCCTTTCCCTCACAGCACTTTCTTAACATGTTAACATATATATACATACATATATATACACATATATATATGTATGTATATGTATGTATGTGTACCTATACATATGTATATGTATATGTGTGTATATTATATATATATATATATATATATATATATATATATGATATGAACTCTGACCACTCCATGTCGCCATAATTGGTCACCTGCCTGTCATGTACTCCCCTGGCTATAGCACTTACCTCTCAGTAACTGCTTTTTCATTTGTCTTTTGCACCCTTTATAGTGTGTTGTCCAAGTTCCTTTCTCACCTTGCTCACCTTGCTTTCTCACCACTCAGAAATTGATTGGAATGTGATGGGCACTCAACAAGAATGAACACAAGGAATAAATTAATAGACAGCATTGCTGGGAATCCAACAGCTCAGGTCTGGAGTCAAGTATATCTGTTGGAATCCCCTCTCTATTCTTGTTACCTCTGATATTCATAATTTAACAAACAGAAGTATATATATTTTTATATAGTGTGTGTATGTGTGTGTGTGTGTATACATATATATATATATGTATACACACACACACACACACACCAGATATATACATATGTATATATACATATATAAATATATGTATATATGTATAAATATATGTGTGTGTGTATATATATATATATATATACATACATATAATTTAACAAACAGAAAGAATAACATGGGCTGAGTCTTACAGCTTGCCAAGGAAAGCAATAGGAGGAAAAAAGGCCAGTAGGAAGTGCCAGCTCATGAAGATGGATGTGGAAGAATTAAGCAATAAGGAATTTAGGCTAAGAAAAATGAGACACTACTGAAAGATGGTGACATCTTTTATTATAATGGCTTTCTGGAGTAGAGAAGCTGACATGAGATGGAGGCTAAAGGCAGCGAGAGCTACTACAGCGAGAGCTACTACAGCGAGAGCAGTAGTCTTATTAAGAAACAGAAGGACGGGGAAAAAATAAGCACATTTGAGAAATATTGGAGATATTTAGAAGGGAGAATCAACAGGAGCTGATTGACTTTATATAGGATAGATGAGGAGGAAAGGAAAAAGCAAAGATAACTTCCAGTTTTATAGCTCAAGCAACGAGACACCAATTCTGAGATAGAAAAATAGAAAACAACGTTCTCCAGGGGTGCCTGAGTGGCTCAGTTGGTTGAGTGTCTGACTTTGGCTCAGGTCATGATCTCACAGCTCAAGAGTTTGAGCCCCATGTCGGGCTCTGTGCTGACAGCTCGGAGCCTGGAGCCTGCTTCGGATTCTGTGTCTCCCTCTCTCTCTGCCCATAACCCACTCACATTCTGTCTCTGTCTCTCTCAAAAATAAATAAACATTAAAAAAGAAAAGAAAAGAAAAAAAAGAAAAGAAAAGAAAACTACATTCCCCAGAGCAGTGGAATGGGAAATGGGGACATGTGTGGTAGAGAAGGCACTGAATGCATGGGGAACATGTTGAATTTGAGACCTCTCTCAGATCTCCAAATTGACAGACCCAGTACCAAATCTTACACAGGCCTACGGCTCAAGAATGAGTTCTGAACTGGAACTGTAGATTTTGTCTTCATGAGTATCTAGATGCTCCCATGTCAGGCATGAGGGGGTGCAAGGAAGGTATGTAGAATGAGATGGCCCCAGGAACAAAATTCAAGGGAAGTATGGAGAATTGAGAGCTTTCAAAAGAGACCTATAAGAACCATTCAGAGGACAGGGAGAAAAGGTGGAGGTGTCACAGGTACCAAGGAGCAAAGACTCTAGAATTACAGGAGCCCAATAGGCCCAATTGTGGATGTATGTAAAGCACATGCAGACTGAATGTAGCCCCAACCCAGACAGAAATAAGGAAGAGGTAAACATTACTGATATTCCAGGACTGAATGGTCAGTGAGTCGGAGCCAGAATGGTGACAGGACATGGAATGGCAATAACTGTGAGGCTAGTGCTTAAGACTTTAACAAATGGTATCTGGGTGTTCAAGGACAACAACGATACAGAGATGATAGAGTAGGACCAGAGGCATGAGCCTTGCAGGGCAGGAGCTGTTCACTTGGGTAGAGGAGTAATGGTGTGCACAGCAATGCACAGTAAAGATTAACAAAACTGCCTCCCAACCTAGAAACTCGCCGTTGGCCTTGACACATGGAACTATCTATGCAAGGTCTTGTTCCATCACACACAAGACATAATTGATTCAACTTCAAAACTTATGTAATGTTCTCAAAAATTTTTATATCGTTTTTATATCAGGAAAAAATATATATGCTTACTGCTTAAAATATTTCATAAAAACTCCCACACACCTCAATGCTCCAAATAAGAATAGCTAGGATTGGATGTCCTCATGGTTAATCATGTTGATTTTGAAAGAGAATGTCATATGAGTCCCAACTTATGCAAGTAATTATCAAAAACCTAGATGGTAAACAAATCTCTCTGTGTTCACTGATTTCTATCTCTTGGAGTTCTGAATGTGTATCTCACTGCTTTCTAAAATACCCAATTCACTCATTAAATCTCAGCAAATAAAAGGGCATTTCCTTTATCTTGCAGGTTTTCTTAAAAATGTTCTGATACTGAGGATGGAGATTCATAACAGCATTTTTATCCACTAGAAGGAATGCATCTTAGAAATGATAAAGATCTCAAATTTCTAAACTTTCACACAGATTTATTCTTCTATTCTGGGACTAGTACTCATTCATCTTTCAATCAAAAAGTTTAAAATAGAATCTTATGTTTTAACCTTAGATGCTCCATGTTATTAAGAGTTTTAAATTATCTGTGTAGAATTTGCCTTTCCACACGACCCTTTTTAACCTTCATCTCTATAAACACAATTTTTAACTAAAGTAGCTTCTTTTATGTTTGCTTAAGGTAAAAAATCCAAGGTCACAGATTTTTCTCTAGAGTCTGAAATAAAAACAGAAAAATTAACTCATATACATTAAAACAAAGTTTATAGTTACAATTGAAATCATAGAGTCAGTTAACTTTTTCCACCGTACCTCCATGGCAAGAGGAGACAGGCATTTGGATTGGGTGGTGCTTTTAGCAGGGGAAAAAAAAGAGGTCTCTAACACCTCACATCAGCTTTCTCCACAGTTCCTAGGACAAGAACCCCACAGTTCAATACAAGAGAATTTGTTTGAATGAAGAATTTGCTCTCTCCACATGTCTAAAACTGTCATTGTCAAATAATCTTAGGCACATGTAAAAAACCAATGGTGGTACCACACTTTAGTCTGAGCCTAATTTAGAATCTTTTAAAATAAGCAGTAAGAGTAGACACTATAGGGCTCCAAGAGGCCTAGAGACCATTCAATCATTCTGCTATCCTTCATGGTTGCCTACCCCTAATTCTGCACCACCCCCCACCCACATTCCTTTGTTGGCCCTTGCTGCTAGATCCTTCTTTTGCGTGCCCAGGACCAATGTGCCCAGGACCAGAAGAGACCATGACTACTCCATGATCTCCAGCTTCTATTGCATCTAAAGGTGCCCACAGGATGCAGCTGGAGCCAATGAGGCATAAATAAGTTTCCTTGAGAAATCTGATAAATTTTTGCCTTCCTGGTGAGAGGGGGATAGATGTCATTGGCCTCCTCTGTCAAGATGGACATAATACCTTGCATACAAGCAGCCATCTTGTGGTCAAGAGGGTAGCAAGTACAAAAAGAAGGACCAGCAGAATCAGATGGCAGAACAGAAGAGGGGAAAGCATCCTGGCTCTGATAATAACTTGAACAACTGAACCAATACCAGAAAAATCCCACCTCTGGATGTTTTGTTTTATAAGAATAAACACCTACTGATGCAGGTCTTTTAGGTGGATTTTCTATTATCTGAATCTAAATGTATTCACAAGTGATGCACCCTTTTGTTATTTTCTCACATGAGTCACCTTGATTCTAGCATTTTGCTTGTCATTTTTCCCCTATTTTTTTCTTCTTTTCAACTGCCTGAGCAGATTCAGACTTTTCCCCCATCCAACACTTTATGGAGTGTGACACCAAGGATGAGTTCCTTCAGGTTTAAGGCTATTCTAGCTCTTTCCTCTCTCAGGGCATAAGTTATTGAGTGTGGTGAGGGGGGTCACAGCCCCCTACTTCATTTAAGTGAGTTTATTGGTCAGGTCCCACATTAAATGGCTAGCTAGAACAATTTGGGGATAGAAAATTCTTGTAGGAACTTTGAAAACATCTATTTCATTCTTTGCCAGAATGCAAAATATATCATTCAGGAAATGGTACACACAAGTATTTTCATAGCTTATTAAAAACAATAACTAACAGAATGATTATAAAACTATATTTTTCCAAGAAAGAAAAAAATTATTACCTATAAATGCAGAGTTTGAAGGAGCCTCAGACCACTGAGTGGGAAGTTGATCAAAAAAGTAAGATTGGTCTCTCCAATAATTGGGCAAAAGGGAGAGCCCTATCATTGAAGAAATTAACTTACTTAAGACAAGAGGTAAAAAGCAATGTTCAGAGTTTCCAGAGGCTCTGTGGAAAGTGTAGAGCAAACGGGAAAGTGCAGGAGAAAACTGTAATAGACAGCATCATGGAACAGGAATGCCTTCAGCTTAGATTAGGACGCAAAGCAGCTGATTCACAGGCTTCCAGGAAGCTATTTGAGGTCTCAGGGCTTGAAGAGCCTATAGGTGGTATGCTCCAGGGCATGAGTGGAGGCCATTCTCATACTCTGAAAGATTGATGAAAGCCCTGCAGGAAATCTTAAAACGGAATATATTTTCTCTTGTGTCCCCCAGTGCCTAGTAAACATGCAATCAATGTGGTAAACTGAAATGAACTTTTTGAAAGACAATGCCTTTAAAATATAATTCCTTACAGTGCACATTTATGCCACTTTTTCCAGGGTAAAACAGCTTTATGAGTGCTGTGCTCTAGTTTTGATTTTTCTCCTCCAGGTTGCTGATTATGTAGCATGTCTACTATTGCCAATGAGAAGCATCTCCATCAAAGTAAGTGTCTGGAATATCTTCACTACTTAATCTAACCTAATTTAATTTAATGTAATTTATTGATTTTTTCATTTTAGCATTTACTAGGTTTTTAACTATAGAAAAACAAAGAAGAAGTAGATCCCCCCATCTAGACAGCAATGTAGAAAATTCAAACAGTAGACAACTGCTTCCAACTCTCTTTCACCAATGGTAACCATTGTTAGCATCTTACTGTGCCTATATCCAGATTGTCCTCACCCTCCCCCCTAAAAAAACCCAAAAACTTGTTGGAAATCTAGCCAGATTCTTTAGTTTTATCTAAGGAATACCAACTTGCTTATCAGCTTTCGAAAGTAAGTACATGTACCCTCAACTAATAACTTCAAATACAAGCATTCCAAGTCCTTGTTAGACAATACAGTAATCTTACCCACATCCTTGAAAGTTTAGTTGAACAAAGTGATATTCATTTGGAGGAGATAATATATTTTATCATTTTGCCTAATCTTAATTTCATTTTTTAATTTATTTTAATGTTTATTCATCTTTTAGAGAGAGAGAGAGAGAGAGCAAAGCATGAGTGCGGATGGGGGGAGGGGGTGCAGAGTGAGGGAGACACAGAATCCAAAGCAGGCTCCAGGCTCTGAGCTGTCAGCACAGAGCCCGACGCAGGGCTCGAACTCACGAGCAGTGAGATCACGACCTGAGCTGAAGTCAGATGCTTAACTGACTGAGCCACCCAGGTGCCCTGCATAATCTTAATTTCTATGCTTACATCAAATGATATAAATTTCAACATATTTACTGCCTTAACTATTCACTAAATCATCTTCATTTGGTTGCTTCATAATCTCATGAAGCAAACATTTATCTTAGAATTAAAGGAAACAGTTATTTTATTTTACCCATCTTATTTTTATTAAAATATTGTTTTGGACAATATTACCTGTCAAATCACTCAGCACTCCCTATGTAAAAAATTAAGTGAAAAACATATTTTCTAACTTATTGCTGGGAGAAGAATGACTTGCCCTAAACAAATGAAGGCATCCTCTTCTCTGATAACAAAAATTGTATCACTGACTCTACCTTTCCAAATTTATTTCAAGAAAATTAAGAGCTAAATTTAAATGTAATTTATAAACTTGATAAATCCTTATTACTTGCATATATATGTTCTTTTTTCTCTTGACTTTCTAATTTTCCATGTTCTCTGGACTTGCCTTTAAATTTCTGCACTAACATTTATTTTATTTATATTCTTATTGCAAATGTCTTTAATTCCCTTCACAAAATATGTAAATAAAAAAATAAAGCTATAGAATTCTATACACGGACACAGATAAATGAGTGATAAAACCATTGTATTCCCCACTGAAATCTACTCTGAGTTTTCTATTTTCTCCTTTCCAGCTGCCAATTCCCTACCTTGCAAATGAAATGGAAACCAACTAAAAATCCCCACACTAAGAAAACATGATTTTTTTTCCTCATGTAAGTATCCCTCCTCATATTTATCCCTCTTGATAAAGCCAATGTGAAACTTTTGACCAATTCAGCCAAGGTAATTAGATCAGGCCAAAGGAGATAACAAAATGAAATTTATGGGTAGGGGTCTGGGACTGGGCCAGGTGGCTGAGTAAGCCACAGCTCAGCTCCTGCCAGATGTACAGAGATCAAGAAAAGGGTAGAAGATCCAGTGGATCAGGTCAGGACAGAGATGGACCGGCAGGGAAAAGAGGAGCTCAGGCAGTGGGCTGGGTGACAGAAGAACCAGAACTAGTCAAATCTATCCAGGAAACAGTTATGAGCAGTGACTGTATGATCACAGTCAAAATTAACTTACTTACAAATTTTATGTTAGAAGCCAATTCCTAATTTTGTGAAGTAGCATAGCATAGTGAAAAGGCTGACCTGAGTTTCTTTCCCTACTCTGCCACTTACTAAGTGAGTGACATAGAGTCTTTCTCAACATCACTTTCATTTCTTTATTTGTAAAAAATACAAATAATAATAACACATGTATTAATAACAACACATAGGTTATATAAGGATTATATATATATATATATATATAACATATATAATCATATACATGCATATATTGTGTAGGCATATATATTTATTAACTTATTTATTTAACACAGCCAAGGATAATTTATGTTGTTTCTTCTTATCCTTGTAGTATTGCTGGCCTTGGGTTTTCAGTGGAAAAATTAGAAGTGCTTGCTTTGAACTGGGGTAAGAGAAGTAGAAATGAGAACACAGCTGGATACAGTTGAATCCACTATCTGTCCTTTACAGTTCAAAACTGGTTATGGTATTACACTGTGTTTTTTTTTTCAAAGTAGAGCTTTAGGAATACATATTGAAATATTCATATAAAATGATATGTCCAGAATTTTTTTTCAAATGCTCCAGGGGGAAGAAGGAAGTGGATGGAGTGTAGATAGAAGAAGATTGGTCATGAGTTCAAAATGGCTGAAACTGAATGATGGCTACATGAGAGTTAATAACACTACACTACTCTTACAAATGTTTCAATGAAAAATTACAATAATAAAGAACATACATGAAATCTTGTATCAGAGTAATCATATATCAAATAAAAATTTTAACTTATAATAATTGAAATAATTGTTTTGAAATAATTGTCTTGAAAATAATTGTTTTGCTGTAATATGCTATCTGTGTAATTATTTTTTACTCCAAAGTTACCTTTAAAATTCAGACCAACAAAACTGGATAAAGTATATTTTTAATTAAATAAAAATATAAATCTTTGTAGCATTTATGCTCATTTCCTACACATTCCTTTTTTTTTTTTTTACTTTCAGTTCACATTAGTGGGATATTTATTAGAAAGAGACAATCAAAAGAATTCAGAGTGGCACTGTGATCTGAGCAAATTGGCCCCTCGGTGAAAAGAATTAAATTAAGTGAAAGTAACATTAAAAAAAAATTATTTTCTTGCCAGGTCATTACTAGAAAAAAGAGATGTGAGACTAATCAGGGATAATGGCAAGAAACCAAGAACTCTGAAGAGTAGGTGTTAAAGGAGGTCTGAGATAAAGCTGAAATAACTTTAGTAATTTATGTAGATGATACAATGAAGCTAAGAATAGGGAATGTGTGTGTAATAGAATCAGGTTAATTAGAAGGAGGGAAATGACTTCAGAAGAGCACACTGAGTTCAAAATTGGAAGCAAAACTAAAGTAGAAATGTGGAGATTTTAGGAGAATATTCTAAGAAAAAATCAAATGTTAAGGGCATCGGAAATTTTTAAAGGTGAGGAAAAGAAAAATGCCAAGCTTTCCCACGAATACAAAGATTTGAAGGATTGATCATGGACACATGGCACCTATTTGTGAACTCTTCAGGCTGGGTTGGGTGAAAAGACCAAAGTGCCATTGTATCAAAGACTAAATGACCTCTCTGCAGTAAAGACACATTTCAAAAACTCTTTGGTACCTCTACAGCAGCATAGACTCCAGCAATGGAGGATAATAATTCTACAAAACATAATCCAATCACCTCCTGAACCTTCAAATTGCATGTTACAGTTAATAGAAGTATCGATTCAATTGTCAGAGTTACTATGCAATTTTTCATTGAACCTAATCCTGGATGGTGAGAAGTCTAAAGCTGAGCAAAAATGAATAATGCACATTTTTCTTGATTTTGCAATTATACAAGGAAAACCTCACCCTGCTCCTCCCAGACACACACACACACACACACACACACACACACACACACACACACTTACCCACAGACATTCAATACCAACTTAGCCCTGTTCTCATCAAGTCAGTCGTTGATACGAAGGCAACATAGATTAGTGACAAAGGTTATAGACTTTGAATTCAAGTAGATCTCAGTTCCTGTCTTAACTCTTCCATCCACTAGCTGTATTATTGCAGTTATTATCCTTAATCTATTACCTACTAGATAGAATGGTTATAGGAATTAAATGAGATAATAATTACAAATCACTTAGCTTGAATTCTGGCACATAATAATTTTCAGTGTTGGTAGTTCTTCTCAGGCTGCTATTAGAAAGAAGGAGCCACTGATAAGACTCAGAAATGTGGTAAAGTGTTCCTGGGAAATCCTGAGGAAGAACAGCTACCAAAGCCATGAATGTTATATATCTCAGCAACTTCCAATGCTGCTATCTTGGTGACATCAAGCATGTTGCATGCACAGATCTCACTAAAGATATTAACCACATGTTCAAAAGAAGTAGAGATTTGCTTATATGGTATGATTTGGGGACCAATTCATATTATTCTCCATTATGTCAGTCTGCCATAGTGTCTGAAATTCTCTCATCGGAGACAACTCCTCTGGGGGAAAAATCATGAACTTCTCTAAAATATGAATTACGCTGTAACTTATTTTTAATCCCTAGCACCTAGCGTAATGTCACACAAAGAGTAGGTGGTTAAAAAATTATTCTTAAAATTTCATTGGATAAATATATATTATGTATATACTATGCCTCAGACACTGTGCATGGTTTTGGGGAGACAACAGTGAACAAAACAGATGGAGTTATTACCCTTACAAAGCTTATGATCTAACGAGTAAAAGAATTAACTCATTAGTGAAGTAATAATAAAACTGTTTAGAAGTTTGAATCATAAGGTCTTCAAGTTCTGTTTATGTTTCATTATATATAATTGATAAACCTATTATTGTTCAGGATAATTATATTAACTACCATAAAAATAACAAATAAACATGCTAAGCAAAAGAACCTCAAATTCATTTTTCTTAAAATGCATTTTAAAATGTCTACCACTCCCCTTCCCCTTATTCTATTCACACAACAGCTTCACCAAATCAGCCAAATGTGATCATTTTCATATGCTTTTCAGGATCATTTTCCAATTTTAAGATATGGTCTTCTCCAGTACACATATATGACTGAGTTGCCTAAGAAGATGGAGAAAAGGAATGGTGGGCTTAAGCAAAGATAATAAAAACAATTTTGAAACACAAATTGGAGTATTACCTCCTCAAAGACCATTAAAAGGCTTAATGTCAAAAGAAGAACACACTTGGGGCACCTGGGTGTCTCAGTTAGTTAAACATCTGATTCTTGATTTCTGTTCAGGGTGTGATCTCACAATCTTGTGATCTAGCCCTGTGTTGGGTTCTGCGCTGACAGTGCACAGAAGAGCCTGAATAGAATTCTCTCTACCTCTCTCTGTCCCTTCCTCACTTGCACTCACCCTCTCTCTCACTCAAAAATAAATAAATAAACTTAAAAAAAAAAGAAAGCACTCTGTAGGGAAAAACTGTGAAAGCTAATAACGTGGACCAAAAGATGAAAGAGTGTCTTCAACAAAAACAATGCATTGTTTAGAATATACTCAGGGCTAAATTTTATGGAGTCTGTGCCTTTCGTTGTCTTCAGGTATTCTATAATTCTGTAGAGATAGACATTAATTGGCAAAAAAAAACCTTATATTAATCCAAAGAATTCTTCATTACAGGCATGTAAATAAATTCTGTCCAGTTCAGAGGATGAACTGACTCCCCTCTCCACTGTTGAAGAAGTCAGCTTTGTTTCTATTAAGCAAATTTAAATCAGCCTTTCTGATGAGCTTATATATTAGGTGACTCTTTAGATTCTCTTTTGTACTTATTAGTTTTAATATCTTTTCCAGTTCCTTCATTAGTTAATGAGTGAAGCAAAATGTCTGACATGTATTCATTCTACATTTGTGTAAGTCATGATTATATTCTCTTTCAACATTCATCCTTTACCAACAGTGTGCAAACCAAGTGAAAAATCTCTACTGTGGTCTTTACAACTCCTTTCTCTTAAGACAAGTGAAGACTGAGACAAGCTGATCCATAGAAAGTGTTATTTGATCTAATAAAAGAAAACAGTTCCTTCAGACATGGATTTGCTAAAGCAATCACTTTCCCTCAAAAAGGGCATTTCAGAAGTCCTAAAGGAACTATGACTTGCCTGTAGTGGAAAAATAATAATTATATTACCTGAAAACCATTACCATGGGCTAATTTCAGATGACTATGAGGAACTACAGATATATAAGCCAGCAGGTATTTATTATTGTATAGCTCTATTTAGAGATGTTCATCTAGAGAAATGAATCAAATGTTATTAGTTTACTAACAGAGATTTCACCTCACCAAAGTTATGCCCATATCTATGTGCACTTCCCTTACTTCTAGAAGTTACAGAGCCCACATTATTTTCAGCTCATTTTTTGTCACATAATAAAGTCATTCCAAAAGTGGAACAGCATTTCTTTCTTTAATGTGTTCATAACGTGATTTGTTAAATCTAAGATAATTTATGTTGCTGCTAAATTCCCATTATCGTGTCATTATTCTTAGGCTGATTATTATAAAAATTGAACCTGGCTAATTATTTGAGACTGGCCACATGACAGGTTTCAGACAGTGACTCTACCCACAGGAAACAAAGTATGAAGAGGCCCAAAGAAATACACCCCAGGCCCCTGGATGAAATATATCCTTGAGTCAGTTAAAACTAAGATTAGACTTCTAAACATGGACTTTTACAAATGTAAAGCATATAATTCCCAGACATAACTGTTGTTAAGTCTGAAGACTTGAAATGTTATGAATAAAGAAATGGAGGTGTACACACCTAGAGAGATGTGAATATGTAGTTAACAACCATACTTTTCTCATTATATTTAGTAGAAGAATAGGCTCACTATAGGCTTGGAAACCCAGTTCACTCCTGTCTGCATCTGATTCTTAGTCTATTTAATAAATAATTATACTAAGTGACCTTCAGTATTCTTTAAGGCACTTTAAAATTTTTTTTTCAACATTTATTTATTTTTGGGACAGAGAGAGACAGAGCATGAACGGGGGAGGGGCAGAGAGAGAGGGAGACACAGAATCAGAAGCAGGCTCCAGGCTCTGAGCCATCAGCCCAGAGCCCGACGCGGGGCTCGAACTCACGGACCGCGAGATCGTGACCTGGCTGAAGTCGGACGCTTAACCGACTGCGCCACCCAGGCGCCCCTTCTTTAAGGCACTTTTAAAGTGTATATTTTGAAGTAACTGGCAGTTCTTCATAAAAGTTCAAAGCAATTAAAATTTTTTAAACAGTGAATTTTGAAAAACAAAACAAAATAAACCCTTGAGCTCAAATCCACCCAGGAAGAAAATAAAATAAAATAAAATAAAATAAAATAAAATAAAATAAAATAAAATAAAATAAAATAAAATAAAATAAAATAAAATAAAATAAAATAAAATAAAATAAGGTTTTCTTATAATTTCAATCATCTTCTAAAAATCTAGCACAAGTCAATAAATCATAGAAAGCTTAACAAAGCTCTCTAGAGCTTGAGTACATAGGGTAACAACTTTGGTACAAAAATATCAAAGGACAGAACAGGAAATCCATGAGCTCAGTATTAGATAGGTTGGGTCTAAGGTAGAAACTCCATCAGGTATGTGAAAATATAGACCTGGAGCTCAAGAGAGATGTCAGGGAAGGAGACATAAAGTTGAGCTCTGAAGCCATAAAAACAGGTACATTCAAAATTGATGGCATATTGGAAAGGGAAGCCCGTGAGAGTGAACACTGAAGAAAACATAAAATAAGAAAGTGAACAGAAGTGTAAAAACCATCCAAGAAAACGGAAAAGGACTGAGAAGTAGGAGGAAAACTACTCCACAATTCTCCAGAGCCAAGTAAGACGGAGGAGATTCCAGGACCATGGACAGTGAAGGCAGGAGTCCATCTAAGTGCTACTGAAATCTGGTGAACTGTGTTCCAGAAAGTAGGTGTTAATGAAGAGCTTCTATTTGCAAATAAAATGTGTCACTTCAGTTCTCTCTTCCTAAAGTTAAAGAGAGTAATTCTCCATTTCCATTCAAAAACAAGAGTATGTAACAATTTTTTTTTTCCTAATTTGGGCAAATATGTGTGCACACCTGTGCTTTCCTGCTGTACAATATCAACCTGGGATCACCAAAAAAGAAGTTTCCCATCTCACTTTTCTTGTTTGTTTGGTTTTTTGTTTGTTTCTTTGTTTTGGAGAATATTTCAATTAAACATAGGAAACTAAGATTGAATTCAAATGCTGCAAAAACTAAGTAGCTAGAGTCATATGAATTTAAAAAAGAGGGAGATTTGTCTATGAAACAAACCTAAGGTAGTCATCTACACTTATATAATGTATATAAACATATAAAAGACTCTAGATTCATTTATGGCTGGCAAATAATGAAAGAAAACTAATCACATAACATGTTAAAAGAGCAAGATATAATACAAATTAGGGGCGCCTGGGTGGCTCAGTTGGTTGAGCATCCAACTTCAGCTCAGGTCATGATCTTTTGGTTCATGGATTTGAACCCCACATCAGGCTCTATGCTGACAGCTCAGAATCTGTCTACCTCTCTCTCTCTACCCCTCCCCCACTCATGCTTTGTTTGTCTCTCAAAAATAAATAAACATTTAAAATTTTTAATTAAAATAAACAAAAATTTTTAAATATATATATGGTCGTGGTTATGGTTGGGAGGGATGAGAAGCAGTTTTCTTTTTAAGGTGAAACCCAAAGGCTTCTCCACAGCTTGGTAATACAAAAAGGTAGTTAGCAATCCTGAATAAAATAAAATCCCAGAGTTTAGTCAGGGTACCCATAGACATTTACAGAGCATTATTTAAACAGATAGCTGACTTTTATGCTACTTGGCTGCTGTTTATTCCTAGAATCTTCTTCCCCTGGCCAGACCACCATCAGACTCAAACAGTGCTTGCTCATAATTATTCTCAAGGCAACTCCACAGCAAAGAGCTGGAAACGAGAGTCTCGGTGGAATAGTGCTCACTTGATTTGACAAATGCCCCCTTGCGTCTATCTGTACATCATCCTGTAACATTTACAGACACTGAATTGTACCAAAGAGTCTTGACAAAGCTTCAGGTGCACACAAGTGCTTTCTATTTTCTTTCTTTTTAAGTCAGGGTGGAGGGAAGTGTATAAGGTGGGGAGATGTGATGGGGGGCCACAAGTACCACTCTGAGATTTAGAATATTTCCCAACTAGAAAAGAATAGACACCACTAGAGAAAGGATTTGTAAAGCCATTGTGCTTGTTAAAAAGACATTTAAAAAACCATAGGGAAAAATAACAAACAAGTATTCAATTCAAATCTCTCCAAGGGATTAACATAGTTAAAATAAAGCCCCATCACATCCTTACTACATCCATATCTAGTTTTTACAACCCATCACACAATTCTTATCATACTCAGAACCCTGGTTGATTTTCCCTAAATTTGGGCCACACAGGAGCCTGAACCTCCTGAGGCCCTCAAAGTCCAGGTCGTGGGAATGCAGGAAGTTGAGACTCATAATAAGGCCTGGCCGCCAGTGGAAGCCCTTTAGTCAAGACCATTGTAGGAAGTGGATTGTGCAGAATTCCACCTTATCTTGATATCCCTGTGTGTGATTCTTAGCAACAGGATTTCATTAGTAGGAATACTAAATGGTATGCTATTTTAAAACACTAATATCATATTTGAATTTAAGACAATATGGTGCCATAACACTGATAGGAAAAAGCAAACCTATATGATACTCACTTAGGGCAAATGTGGAATATCATCAGCACAGTGTCATTTAAAGGCAAATTGGGGCTCCTGGGTGGCTCAGTCAATTAAGCGTCTGACTTTGGCTCAGGTCATGATCTCGTGGTTCATGAGTTTGAGCCCCACGTTGGGCTCTGTGCTGACAGCTCAGAGCCTAGAGCCTGCTCCGAATTCTCTCTCTCTTTCTCTCTCTCTCCCTCCCTCCCTCTCAAAAATAAACATTAAAAAAATAAAAAAATAAATGCAAATAGAAAGCAGAGTTCCACCAACAGTCAAGCATCTTACAAACTATTTCACACTAACAATGCTTATGGCATGTCTAAGTACATGGCAATACCACTAAGAAACACAATCCCTGTTCTCCACCCTTGCTGCTCTAGACAACACATGACACCCCACACCCATGTTCACATCTCTCTTCCCAATTCTTACTAAGACCACTTGATCATCATATTTCTTGTACCAGTCACTTTTCTGTGTGCTCACTGGATCCTTGTTCCATTGGGAACACTCTCTGATTATAGAGGAAAAAACAAACAAACAAACAAAAAACCTGGGTTTTAAAGTCAAAAAGCCATAGGTTCAAATCTCAACTCTACTATTTAGGAGATCTGATCTTTCCAGATAAGTCAAAACCATTATCAGTTCTCTTGCAAAGCCAAAGCCTAGGGATTTTTCTGGGATGAGCAAGGGCTAGACTCCCTGGCAGCTCAGACAACACCTCCACTCTCCCAGGTGTTGATGATCTGAAACCCAACATTTCCATGACCTTCCATTTTGGTACTTACTAAGGGTCCCCTCTCTCTGTGCTGCAAAGGACTCTGACAGGCAAGTGCAATGGAAAAGTGAAACCAACAAAGATATTATTAATAGCTTTTCTATTTGGCCTTAAATTATCAACTGAAGGGCTGGCCTCTGTTCTGCTGTCAACCAATAATGGCATGGTTCATGTGGTATGTGTCGTATGCCAACTACGTTACACATACTGTCTTGTGAGGATGAGTGCTATTATCATCTCTACTTTGTAGATGAGGAAAATGTGGACACTGAATGTTTTTCCTACTGCTAAAAGGCTATCCAGTGGCCAGATCAGGATTCAAATGAAGGTAATGTGACCCCAGAGCCTGTATTATTAACCACCACCCTCTACTATGTCAAAATAACAGTACTGGACTAACCAAGAAGAAATACCTTCTTCCTCTGCACAGTAAGGAGCTGGAAAAATAGGGGAAAATAAGAGAAGAGCAAAGGAAAATAAATAGTTTTATCAAGAAGACTTAATTAAGGATAGGCATTATGTGCACATCAGTGCACTAAATACCGGGAGACAAAGCGTCAAGCACTATAGGGGTTTATATAATAGTTAAAGAAAGAACACCACTGTGTAATTTATATAATTGTCAATATGTAATAGACTCCTCCAAGTTCTACTATAGTGCTATCATAGTGTACTATAATTATCTATTTTCACATGTTTCCCTGTTAGATTGAGGATATAGTCAGAGTTCTATTCACCAATGTATCTGCAGATCCTAGCACTCAGACTGGCACACAGCAGATATTCAAACCATGCTGAATGAATTATGGCTGAGTGAATGAATGGATGAAGGCTTGAGACTCAAGTTAACAATTATAGATGCCAAATACTTTGAGATATTCAGAGAAGGAATCAAACTACAGAAGGATGAAGTAATAAAATATCTTAAGGAAGTTGGTCTTAACCTAGATCATGAAGAATGAGTGGAATTTTACCTTGAAATGAGAGCTGATTGAAAGACAACAAGCTGTCACTTTCAGTGGCATGCCATCTTGTCTCACCTAAACTTGTCAATTCTGGGAGCAAATGCTTAGAACAGCAATATGGTTTTGTTTAGAAACAATCCTGGGAACTAAAAGCTATGAATAAAAGATACAGGAAATTTTGGCAAACTAAAAGAAAGGTGCTGAAGTGAAGCTAATTAAAAAGTATAATCGAAGAAAAATTCCAAGATCTGTTTTTCAAGAATTATCTCCTCACATAACTGTCTATGGACTTTCTGCTACCTGATAGGAATATTGCAATATTCCAGCAGCTTTATAATTTAGATCTCTACCACTCCCTAATTCTAATGGGTGTTTAAAGGGTTTCATGGTCCTCTGATTATTGCTTTAAAAAATGCATTCTCATAAAGAATACACAGTAATGCTGATTTAGCATCAACATATATTTTCAAGGGATATTGAGATTATAACAAAATGTAATTTATTCCAACCTCAGAAGCATACTCAGAAAAAACCATTACTCTTCTGTATTTCTAATACATCATTTTTCCTCATTAGATTTTGCTGGCACAATTTTCCCACTCATATGTATTCTTCAATGATGTAAGTTTATATTCAATTTGATTGTTCATGGCAATCAATTCCTTAAAAGCTCTTCCTAGAATAGATTCCTTAGTTTACATATACAGCGTAATATCCGAGGGAAAAGCTAAATTGTCCTAATCAGCCATGGACCTGCAGTTTGAAAAGAAAGGAACCAGATTGGAAGGGATAAGGTTAGTACAATTGTTTTGCCATTCTTAGTGTAGATGGAATCATTTGCAGTGCCATCATTTAGGATATCCTAATGCTCATCAGTTATTTCATGCCATGATTTTTATCTTTCCAAAGATTTGGAGACTGTAGTATTGAGTTAAACTACAGAGCAGTTCTTAGCCTTTTTGTGTCATGGAATTTTGATGAACCATGGGGATCCCTTCTGTATTAGTCTCCTAATGCTATTATAACAAATTTAATGACTTAAACCAATATATATTTTATTACAATTATTTAGGTCAGAATGGGTCTTATCAGACTAAAATCACAATGTAGGCACACTGCATCCATTTCTGGAGGTTCTAGGAGATAATCTGTTTCCTACTTATTTGGATTATTGGTAGATTTCAGTTCCTTGCAGCTGTAGGATTAAGATCCCCATTTTCTTACCGTCTGTAGCTGAAGGTCTTTCCTCACTATATTCTTTGACTCATGGATACTTTCATCCATTTTCAATGCCAGTAACTATAGTTCCAGCACTCATGTCTCAGCTGTCTGAGCAATATCCTTCCTTTCTCTTCTACTTCCAGGGATTAATATGATTAGATGTGACCCAACTGAATAATCTGGGATAATGTCCCCACTTAAGATATCTGCAAAGTTACTTTTGTCATGTTATATAATAAATTCACAAGTATTAGTGTGTGGACATCTTTGGGGGCCATTGTTCTACCTGCCATACTTCCTCAGAATAAGTTTTGTTTTATAAAATAAAAAGATAAAATTAAAAAGGAAACCAATTATATCTAAATGTAGTTCATAAAAAATGTTTCAAAACAATTTGTGATGGTCTCACATTTATGCTTCTTCACTGGTGCAATAAAGAGTAAGATCAAGTGATAAGTCTACCAACTAATGTATTTTTCAGTGTTAAGCATAAATGATATTGTGATTATTGGCAAAAAATGTAAATGTGATATAAGAATATAGGTGAGTTCTATGTAACAATGCCACAGGTACTTCCATTCTGTTGTGGTTTGTTGCTTCAATTTATAATTGAAAAAACTGCTAAATTTCAATTTGACATTAGCAAAAATAAGTATATATGTGTGTAACCCTCCTACAAAATTCACAGAACCCCATGATCTTAACCCCTGATTTCTTGGTACAAAGTTCCTGAAGTTCAGGTTTGACCATTCTCTTCCTCCATGTAAAGTATATTTTAGTTTGGACTTCTATGGCAGAGATTTCTAGTTGCACCAATAAAAACACACAGATTATCAGAGTGAATCAGAAAACAAGACTCAACTACATATTATGTAGAAGAAACTCACTTTAAATATTAAAACACATATACATTAAAATAAATGAATGGTGCATATACCATGCTAACACTAATTAAAAGAAAACAAGAGTAGCTATATCAATTTCAGACAGAACAAACTTCAAAGCAAAGAAAGTTATCAAGGATAAAAAAAGGAATTATATAATGCAAAAAGGGTTAATGCCACAAGAAAACATAACAGTCCTTACCATGTATACACCTAACAACAGAGCATCAAATTACATGTGGCAAAAACTGATAGATGTTCAAGGAGAAATAGATAAAACCACTATCATCATTGGAGATGTCAACACTCCTCTATCAGAAATAGAACCAGCAGGCAGAAAATCAGTAAGGACATAGCTGAATTCAACAACACCATCAATCAACTGTATATAATGAACATCTATATGCTGGTTCACCCAACAACAGCAGAATACACATTCTTCTCAAACTCACGTGGGACATTCACTGAGATAAACCACAGTCTGGGCCATAAAACACACCTTAACAAATTTAAAAGGAAAGAAACTATAAATGGCTGTTCTCAAACCACAATGGAATTAAACTAGAAATCAATAATAAATAAATAACCAGAAAATCCCAAAATGCATAGAGATATTCCTAAATAATGTATGAGTCAAAGGATCATAATGATTACATTGGACCCATCCACATAATCCAGGAAAATTTCCCCACCTCAAGATCCTTAACTTAACCACATCTTCAAAGTCGATTTTGCAGTGCAAGGTTAAACATTCACGGGTCTGAAGATTAGAACATAGATATCTTTAGGGAGCCATTATTTTGTCTAACCACAATCAGCAGTAAATATTTGGAATTTTAAATTTAACATTTTAATAAAAAGGTATCATTTACAATACCACCAAAAAAAGTAAAGTCAGGTGGAAATCTAATGAAATATTACAAGAACTATATGTACAAAACTACAAAACTCTAATGAAAACAATTCAAGAAGACCTAAATAATGGAAAGGTATTCTGTGTTTATGGATTAGAAGGGCCAATATTATAAAGATGTCAATTCATCCCAACTTGATATGTATATTTCAATGCAATCCCAATAAAAAACGTAGCAAGCAAGTAATATATAGAATTGTTGGATCACTATTGTACACCTGAAACTAATATAACACTGTGTGTTAGTTATACTGGAATTTTTAAAATAAAAAATTGGTTACCATTCCTCCCCCAAGAAAAACAGAAGGCTATTTTGTAGAAACTAACAAATTTTTTCTAAAGTTTTTTTGGAAAAGCAAAATATCTAAAATAGCCAACACAATCATGAAGAAGAACAAGCCTAGACAACTCACACTATCAAATTTCAAGGTTTACTAAGACTAAGGTAATCAAGATAGTGTGACATTGGCAAAAGAATAGATACATAGTTCAATGGAGCAGAATAGAGAGCCCAGAAATAGGCCCATACAAATATAGTTAGCTGATTTTTTTTACAAGGGAGTCAAGACAAGTCAATGGAGAAAGGGTAGTCTTAAAAAAAATGGTGCTGGAACAACTGAACATTCACATGCCAGAAATAAATTCAGACACAGACTTTATACCTTTCACAAAAATTAAGTCAAAATGGATCATACCTTTTACACCTTAGTGTAAAAATCAAAGCTATAAAATTTATTGAAGGAAACATAACAGAAAAATCTACATGACCTTGACTTTGGTAATGAGATATTAAATACAATACCATTAGCATCATCCATGAAAGGAAATACTGGTAATTTGGAGTATATTGAAATCAAAAATGTCTCTGTGAAAGGTATTGTCAAGAGAAACCACAGACTTGGAGAAAAACTTATTTATAAGCTTTTATAAGTTTATAGGGCTTATATTCCTAACAAGAAAACAAACAAGAAGAAAAAGGCAAACCAAGAAACAGGCACTTAGCTATAAAGAACAAACTGATGGTTACCAGAGGGGAGGTGTGGGGGGGGGCAGTGAGTTAAGCAGTTGATGGGTACTAAGGAGGGCACTTGTCATGAGCACCGGGTGTTGTATGTAATTGATGAAATCACTAAGTTCTACCGCTGAAACTAATATTTCACTGTATTTTAACTAATTGGAATTTAAATAAAAAGTTGGAGAAAGGAAAAAAGAAAGAAAGCAAACAACTCATTTTTAAAAAATGGGAATGAGATCTGAATAAAAACCTAACCAAAGAAGATATACATATAGGAAATAAGCATATGATAATTTTCATTAGAAAACAGTAAGTTAAAACAAAATATGATATTACCCTACACCTATAAGAATGACTAAAATCTGATGATTGGCAGTACCAATTGCTGGCAAGGATGTAGAGTAACAGGGACTAAGATTCACCGTTGGTAGGGAATGCAAAATGTAGCTGCTTTGGAAGACAGTTTGGTAATTTCTTATAAAACTCAATACAGTCTTACCATATGAGCTAGCAATTTCACTGCTCAGTAATTTACCCAACTGATTTGAAATCCTATGTCCACACAAAAATCTGCACGTAAAAGATAACAGCAGATTTATTAAAAATCACCAAAACCTGAAAGCAACCAAGATGCCCTGTAATAGGTGAATGGATAAACTGTAGTGTATCTATAAAATGTAAAATTACTCAGCAATAAAAAGAAATGAGCTATCTATCAATTCATAAAAAGACATAGGTAAATCTTCAGCTCATATTGCTAAGTGAAACAAGTTAGTATTATATGATTTACATTTTAGGACATTCCAGAAAATGCAAAACTATAGAGAGAGTAAACAGATCAATTTCTGCCAGGTGTTTGGGGGTGGTAGGGTGGTTTGAATAGGTGAAGTCTGAATAGGTGAAGCACAAGGTTTTTCGTACAGTGGCATGATTATGTGTATGATACTATAATGTTCAATATAAGACATTAAGCATTTGTCAAAACCCAGAGAGCTTTTCACCACAAAGAGTCAACCTTAATGTATGCAAAGTTTTTAAAAATTCTTTTAGGAAAACAGGGATCACAAAATGGAACCAACCTCACTGAAGAGGGCAGAGGAATAAAGTGCCAACCTATACAATGGTAGTAAGAGTAAAGGCAAATAGCATTGTGGCTGGCATTGCACTCAAGTTGATAAAGTTATTTCCTATGGAGATACAGGTTAACAATTCCAAAATGACTAGAAAATTATATTGGATTATATAGTTATGCAAATGGTGGATGGTGAGAGCCCAGTGGATGATGTAGCGGGAGTTTACAGATAAGCGAGGGGAAGAGGCTGGAATGATCCATGTGGTAATTAATTAGAGTTTAGGGCATCAGTATGAACTAATGTTTAGCTAAATATAAAGATGACTACATGGAGAAATATTTCTAGATATACATGCATTAGTATACATGCATAGATCTCCTTGTTCTGTTAGCTGAAAGGGCCCAGAAGCAATAAGACCCCGATAGCAAAAAACAGACCTAGCACCCAAATCTTGGTTTCTAATTTCATTCTCAAGTAAAAGAAATGAGGGATCCTTAGAGAAATGGCTATTTCTAGGACTAGGACAGAAATTACACAAGATGAGCCTAAAGCATCTTGCAGTGCCAGCAAGTAAGAAAGTGCTCAAAGAAACAAAAACATATCACTGGGGTAATTCACTTTTCAACAAGTTATAAGTTTATGTATTTGAGAGAAACAAGTTTTAAGTTTGTATTTATTTGTTTTGAGAGAGAATGAGAGAGAGAGAGCACAGGAGGGGCAGAGAGAGATGGAGAAACAGAGAATCCTAAGCAGGCTCTGCAATGTCAGCACAGAGCCCGATGTGGGGCTCAAACTCATGAACCATGAGATCATGACCTGAGTTGAAATCAAGTCAGGTGTCTAATCAACTGAGCCACCCAGGCGCCCCTGGGGTAATTCAAAGGGATATAGGAACCAACTGAAAGAGCTCCCAATAGCCAAAGGTGGAACAAGTCGAGCCAAGAAATAAATTAATAAATAAAGTAGTATTGAGTTACAGTCCAAAATATAAAATACTATATGAGTTCATATAAATCAATGAAATAAACAATCTCCTGTGCAGAAGAATTCCAAATAATGTATATAGATACTATATCTTTAAGAAGTTGGAGCATAATTCTTTACCCTTTGTGAGCTGTGGCCCATAGTAGCTTTCTTCCAAAGAATATAGTTTAGCATACAATACAGTTCAATATATAAGTTATGTTATAGGAGAAAAACCTGAAAGACTACTTACTGCAAGCCAGGTGACCAAAGTTAACATCTACAGCGATAAGGCATATTGATAAAATGTGATGGGAATGACACTTTACATCTGTGGTTTCCCATGAAAACATGTAACTTTAGTCTAACAATGTCAATATTTGTCATAAAAATGTCAGACAAATCCCAGTTGTGCAACATTCTACAAAAGACCTTACCAAAAAATTTCTCAAACTCACAAGGTCATCAAAATAAAGGAAATCCTGAATAACTGTCATAGCCAAGAGGAGTTAAAGATTCCTGACAACTAAATGTAATGTGGTACCACGGGGAGGATCTTGGAACAGAAAAAGAACAGTAGGGGAAAACTGAGGAAATCTGAATGAAGTATGGACTTTAGTTAATAAACTTCCTATACTATTTGCACATGTAGTTCTACAGTTCTAAAATTGGTCTAAAATAATAAATTTATTAAAAAAAATTCTATAACAGCCCCCAAATTACACATTCCAATGAACAGATTTCATGTTTGTTTTTTTTCTTACAAAGAAGACACCAATCCTTAGGAGATACTCCTGCCTCAGTGGGTCTAGTCTAGAGAATTGGGCCACAGAGTCTATGTCATCATGAGCCATTGTGGATTCTTCCCTCTTTTTCTCAGATAATAAATTTAGTTAGAATTCTCTTTCTCTCTCAAAAAAATTTAAGATTATCTACAACTACCTCTAGTTTACAAATTCTTCAACTAGAAGACACAGAGTAAGGCTTAGAAAGCCCTGAGCCTTACTTAAGAAGAACCCAATTTTTTCTTTTACTTGATCTGATTTTCCTTGGATACATATTTCTTCATTAACCGAATGATAAAACACAGTAGGGTAAGACTGAATGTGAACCTCAAAACTTTTTTAAACCCTGCATCAGGACTGCTTGTTCTGAGAGAAAAAAAAAGTCTTCAAGAAAGGCCCTTCTAAATGTGGACTATTTGTTTAATTTTTATTTTACAGAGAGACAGAGAGCATGAGTGGGGAAAAGGGGTAGAGGGGGAAAGAGAGAGAGAGACAGAGAGAGAATCTTAAGCAGGCTCCACGCTCAGTCTGATGCAGGGCTTGATCCCACACCCTGGGATCATGACCTGAGCTGAAATCAAGAGTCATATGCTCAACCAACTGAGCCACCCAGGCATCCCACACAAACTCCTAAATTAGAGTCCTACATCTCAGTTTGAGGCTAATACACTGCCTGGAAATAAAAATTTTATTTGGGTTTGGTATGACCAGGCCTTGCCTTTCACAGTTATTCTTCCAGAATTTCTTGAGGCTGTTCCAAGCACAGAAGAACCCAACTTGCTCAAAAGCCATTGTCCTGACTGAATATCCCTTGTAAAATGACTAATAGAACTTCCTGTAATACTTGACTGCACAAAGCATGATATTTGGGGTTCTCTGTTCTCTTGATGACCAATTTTCTTAAATTTTAAGAACTAGTGCCAAAGTGTCTTTTTTCTGACTCCTCTGTGCCTGCCTTCTGTTTTCTTATGTAGCTCTTCTTCTACCTACCCTTTAAATTGGTGTTTAGGAGACTCTTGGACTCCTATCTCGTTACCATAATTTTTCAGTCTTTGGGAAGTCTCACCTATTCACATAGTTTCAGTTGAAATGTAAATACCCCCAATTCTCAAATGTATATTTTCTGCATAAAGAACTCCCTAAAAGTACAGACTTACAAAACTACTTCTCGGCTAACCTATCCCATTGGTTTATCCTAAATGCCACTTGAAAGGAGCATGGGCGCATCTCAATTTAATATTATCTTTAAACTGCCCTCTTTTTAGTTAATTCAGTTGGTGACATCAGGGTCTGCACTGAAACATGGATATATTAGCTTTTGCTCCCTTCTCATTCTCACTCTCAGTCACCATCTTTCATACGACCTCCTAAGTATGCATTAGAAGCCATCATCAATCATCCATCCCTACTCCTATGGCCCTATGTTAGAGTATGTCTGAAGCTGCACAGCCACATCAGCTTCCTGACCACAATGCGGCCACCATTCTCCTCTTGGTTATGTTTCCACAATACTGTCAAACTGCTACTCTAAAATGCAAAGGTTCTCACCCTGCTTCAATCATATTCTTACCCTTCAATGAGTCCCTGAAATCTATTAAAAAAAATCCTAATTTCATTAGAATGAATTATAAGCCTCTTACATCATCATCCCACCTCATTCTTTACCACATCTTACCTTGTGCTTTACACTCCAGAGACATCAGACAATCTGTTACTTCTCTTGTGGGCTCTGCAATCTCTCTAGCCTCAGCTCTTGTTCTTGCTATCTTCTTTGCCTGGAATGATCTTCCAGCCGTACTTCTAACCTGTATCTCCTATTTCCTCCCCCAAATACCCCAAACATCTTTCTATGTCTGAACTAGCCATACCACTTTGTAACTATACATTTATATTTCTGGCTGTCTCGGAAGGTAGCACTTAGTATTAGACCACAATATTTGTCTTTATTTATCTTCAAATGCCCATAAGCAGCAGTGCATGATACATATCAATCATTCAGTGAATGTGTGTGGAGGAAAGGAGAGAGAAAGTGAAGGAAAATGGGAAGGTGGGAAGAAGAGAGAGAAGGAGGTGTGAGAGAAAGGAATGAAATCCTAAAGAGGATTGCTACCCCCCCCCCAAAAAAAAGAATTATTAATGATGGACCTAGAGATGTAATACTTGAGTAGGAAATCTGGCTTGGAATATCATAATTTCACCAGATCCTCTCAAATAGGACAACAAACATGACTGCACGCCTTCTCCATACCTCCAAGTGAAACAGTATTTGAAAAGTTGCAGGCAATTTATAGACTGGGTTGATGATACCACTACTGAAAATTATGCTGTTATTGGGTGCCCCTTTTTTCACAGTCATTCTGAGAAAGATGCTTGGGGAATTCTTGACTAACAGCAGAGCTAAGTACTATTAGCTCCCAATTTTCCAAAAACCGATTACCTGGTGTGTGGATTTTTCAGACCTTTTGATTGTTCTGCTTCAGGCTATTTAATTGCTCATTAGAGAGTCGAAAGAGGAAGAAAACGAGTCAGCCACATCTGTCACTTGTTAGTGTCTGTACTAAAAATATATTAGTAAAGAGGCTGAAACCATAGATTAAAACATGAATTTTATTTTTATATTATACTAAATCCTCATTATCACAGGTAATGGAAAGTGGTCTCTATGCAGCTCACATTTTCCTAAAAGTAATTTTGGAAATTCCCATATTGCCATCACTCAGGATTTTTCTGAATACATTTAATATATTTAATGTACATTAGACATCCTAACTGCCCCTAATATAGGCAAATATATAAACTGCTGTGCTGCCAACCAATGACAGGACTGAGCATGTAACTTCCAGTTAAGGGTCATGTAGTTGAAACAACAGTCATCAACATAATAGTTCCAACAATTTAACTTAAATTGAACAGAGATTTTTTTTAAAGAAATACTATAACACGATTGTTGTATATTTAATATAATACTCTGTGTGGAAGTCTGAATCCATAATTTTAAATTTTGTCTCTCTCTTTAGAAACTACTCTAATGCTAAGTATTTCTAACTCACATCCCTTGGCAATATTTATCTGGTCATGTTGTCAGATTTTTATTCTGTTTGGTGTTATAATAGTTGGAAACATTTATGACTCCTGCCTATCAAGCCGGTTCTAAACAGTACTAAATTCTTTCTTTTACTTTTGAAGCCCAAAGTACACCAAGCATTTGAAACTTGTTGGCTATCCAGTTTAACAGAGGTGATTAAATGTGCTTAAATGACCTTCTAAAATTAAACCATGCAAAATGGAACATCTCAAAGGCCAAGCTAAACTGCAAAGATTGTATTGTCATTTTTTACACTGCCACTTTCATAATTTCCCCTAACTTCCTTTTTTGTTTTGTCAGAAGTTGATGTTCAAACCTTCACATAGTTAGAAGCCACCTAAGTTCCTGTCAAAACTTCATACTCTGGATCGCTCCTAATCGTTCTATATTAGTGTTTTCTGCCTTATTTCACACTTGCCTGACAAATAGACTAATGAAAGAACTTCTTTCCTTGGACTCTGACAAACAAGTAAGTAACAGATTTATTACCTTTCTCTTTTTTGTAGCTAATAAATACAAATGTTATAAATTTATCTACAGGTGGTCAGACTTCTACAACATTGTTTTCTTAGCTACTTGTCCATAACACGTGAACACAGAAATCTGACTTTCAGGAAAAATAACATTTGGCTCTATTTAACTAGAAATGATTTCCTTTTTACTTTTTAAAAATTTTTTAATGTTTTATTATTTATTTTTGAGAGAGAGAGAGAGAGAGAGAGAGAGAGAGCATGGGAGGGGCAGAGAGAGAAGGGGACACAGAATCCAAAGCAGGCTCTAGGCTCTGAGGGGTCAGCACAGAGCCTGGCGTGGGGCTAAAACTCACAAGCTGTGAGACTGACCTGAGCCGAAGTTGGACACTTAACCAACTAAGCCACCCAGGAGCCCCCAGATATTATTTCCTTTAAAAAAAGAAAGAAATGCTATAAATAATATGTACATTATAAAAAAAATACAAATCAATTTAAAAGTACACGAAGCTCAATGGGCTTTTCATGTTAAAGTGTCATCACTAATTGAGCCATTTTATTACCATTGCCTGAACAGTAGATCACTTGTGTAATAGCTTGAAGATTTTCTGAAGAAATGATGGGTCAAAAACATCACAAATTATCTGGTAATCCAAAAAGATACATGCCTACTTTTTATTTAAGTGGTTTTCTTTCTTTTCTTTTCTTTTCTTTTCTTTTCTTTTCTTTTCTTTTCTTTTCTTTTCTTTCCTGTGTGTGTGACAGCAAAGAGGAACTTTATCATTACTGTTAAAAAACAAATTCAGCTGTGTAACTTTTAAAGATCTTAATTGGTTTTATTCAATGACTCATGTGTAAAAAGGCATCCAATCTAGCAAATAAAAAGGATCTCTATGGGCTGTACAAAATGAACTTCTATAGGCAGGAGGGAGCAGAAACAAGGAAGTTATCCTAGGCAACAAAGCAGGTTGGTTATTGCAAGATTACTTTAGGGAATGACAAGGGTTTATCTGGCAGATTACTAACTGGCACTAATCAGGTGATTCCTGATCCAATGGTTTAAGAGTCCATTTCTAGGAGAGCTGTGACTAATTCACTGGGATTTAGTAGCACAAGTGACCTGTCTGGGGCCTGTTGTCCTGTTTTTAATACTACTGTCAGGGAGTTTTGTATGAGCCTGTTTGCTGGTCAATAGAACGGCAATAATAAACCTTAAAGGTTCAGGAAAACTTGGCTACATTAATTTAGACAAATTCTACACATGCAATAAAAGAATGGTAGATCGTGATATTTTTAAGACAAAGTCTCCATTTAGAATATCTACCAATTGCTAAATCATGAGTTTGACTTTTTATTCTGACTTTATTTAATTTTTAAGTTTTTAGTGACATGTAAGAAACGTACAGACAAGTGCGCAGATCATAGTTGTATCCATGTAAGTGGAGAGCCACCACTCAGATTATGAAACAGAACAATGGCAACTCCCTAAAAGCTCCTCTCATGCCCCCTTTTTATCAATATCTTCTTCTCCCTCCCAAGTTCTCCTGGCTTTTACCACCATAGATTTATTTTGTCAGTGTTTGAAATTATTAAGGTGGAATCATATAATATGTGTTATTTTGGTTCTGCATTCTTTCTTTTTTTATTTTTAATATATGAAATTTATTGTTAAATTGGTTTCCATACAACACCCAGTGCTCATCCCAAAAGATGCCCTCTTCAATGCCCATCACCTACCCTTCCCTCCCTCCTACCCCCCATCAACCCTCAGTTTGTTCTCAGTTTGTTTTTTTTTAATTTTTTTTAATTTTTTTTTCAACGTTTATTTATTTTTGGGACAGAGAGAGACAGAGCATGAACGGGGGTGGGGCGGAGAGAGAGGGAGACACAGAATCGGAAACAGGCTCCAGGCTCTGAGCCATCAGCCCAGAGCCTGACGCGGGGCTCGAACTCACGGACCGCGAGATCGTGACCTGGCTGAAGTCGGACGCTTAACCGACTGCGCCACCCAGGCACCCCTGTTCTCAGTTTTTAAGAGTCTCTTATGCTTTGGCTCTCTCCCACTCTAATGCATTCTTTCATTCAACATTATTATTGTTGTGTGTGCATGATTCATCCATATCATTGCATGTAGTTGCATTTCATTCATTTTATTTGCTGTATAGGCACTTCAGTGTACTTACATACAACGATCATCCACTCTACTGTTGAGGACATTTGTATTATTTCTAACTTAGGGCTATTACAAATAGGGCTCCTATAACATTCTTATGTATATATTTTGATGAGTATATGTATTCTTCTCAATGTGTCATGCACCTAGCAGTGGCACTGCTGGATCATAGGGCGTGTATATATTTAGTTTTACAGATACTAGCAAACAAGTTTCCAAAACACTTCATAGCAATTTACACTTCTATCAACAGTGCCTAAGTGTTCCACTTGTTTCATATCCTCAATAACACTTGGCATTTTCTATCTTTTTATCTAGCTCAATCGATTGTACAGTTCTTATCTAAAGCCTCAGTGGATACAGAAAAGTGAAAAAAAAATATATATTACTACCACTCAAATATTTGGTCCTACAAAAAGTAAAATGGATGTAGAAATTGGCATCCAATGACTTTTCAACAATGACAATAAACTTGCAAAGTATCTTGCCTATGATCCTAAGAAATACATTCATAATCAAAAAGATTATCAAATAAATTGTCTTTTAGAGCAATTATACAGATATGTTATACCATGTAACATTATACCTTGTAGGAGTTTATAGAAGGTACAAAAATGAAACCAAAAAAACTAAAACACTACATTCATTCAACTTTGTTATTACCAGGAACTGTGCTGGATGCTAGAGATACAAAAACAAGTGAATGATGATCCCTACTCTTAAGCCGCTTAAGACTAGCCACAGGTATGAGCAAATAATTTAACAATAACAATGGAGAGTAACATGTGCTGTGATAGAGACAAGCACGTGTGATATTGAAGCACAGAGATATTACTGTGAGTGGGAAAGGAGCCATTCCAAGAAAAACCCCAGTGGGGATGAAATTCAAGCTGATCTATGAAGAAAACAGGAATTAGCTATAACATGAATTTGGAAGAAGTCTTCTAGACATAGGAGTACAATGTTCAATACCACCAGTCTGATACTTGAGTTCCCTTTACTACATTCTCCCAGAGGCTGGAAATGCCAAGATGGTCAAGTCCAAAATCTTTTCTTACAAAGAACCAATGATCCCCTGAAGCTTTTGACCCATCTATTCTGCTTTTTTTCTTAAAGTTTTCAATTATTTTTGAGAGAGAGAGAGAGAGAGAGACAAAGCAAGCAGAGAGAGGAGCAGAGAGAGAGAGAGAGGGAGGGAGACACAGAATCTGAAGCAGGCTCCATGCTCTGAGGTGTCAGCACAGTGATGAGATC
The DNA here is from genome assembly GCF_016509475.1 of Prionailurus bengalensis. Lineage (NCBI taxonomy): Eukaryota > Metazoa > Chordata > Mammalia > Carnivora > Felidae > Prionailurus > Prionailurus bengalensis. The sequence goes on along the minus strand of NC_057350.1, from coordinate 90,539,897 downwards.
ATGGGGTCATGATATCATGACCTGAGCTCAAGTCGGACGTTCAACTGACTGACCACCTAGGTGCCCCCCAGGTATTCTGCTTCTGTACACTGAGGCAATAAGAGACAATTCTGAATACTTTTTTCCATAATTGCACACCCCCTCTCCATAAGATAAAGAAAATAATAAAGAAAGAAAGTAATTGGGAAATTTCCAAATGTACCAGAAGAAATAAATACATATTAAAGATAAAAGAATATTGCCCTAAGTAAAGATAATAAAAACCACACAACAAGGATGTTCTAGACAATATATTCAGAGATAATGGCATCATTTTGCTCTGTTTTCTCTTTTCAGGACATTTCTGGCACTTAAGAGAGGAAGAAGTAACTGGGGGCCGGGGGATTGGAGGATGTCACAATCCAACAAAAGCATAATATCCTCTTCAGGAAAAGGAAAACTGCTCCAAGTCATTAGACAAAGTAGGCATTCCATAAAAGTGTAAGAATTTGATTGAAAAAGATTATTTCATTCACATGTGTTCCTGCAATTATCAATATAATTTTTAAAATAAAGATGTCAAATTACCTTCTCAATAGTTTCCAAAATGTAAACTAAAGCTATAGTCTAGTCAAAAGAGCTGTATTGAATTTTTCCAGGTATATTAACTTTCTGTAGATGTGGCAAGGTCAGAGTTTTTGTTCTGACAAGAAGAAAAGACACAAGGGATTTTCATGTTCCATTCTATTTACTGACATTGAAATTATTTGATGGGGAGATGTTGATTGGAAGACACACAGACATAGCACAATTCATGTTTAGGGAGATGGATTTCTTGCAATTCTAAAAGTCAATGGCATTTCACAAATGCTCTCAGCACTCTATTGACTTTCTGGATAGATATTTCTACTAATGAAATGAGTCAGAGTCTCATGAAGCATTGATGACACAGATAAATACCAACTTATTTCAAACATCGCCCAATGTCAGAATACTTTTAGAACTGGTTTCTGTTGTACCATTTGGAACTATCTTGTTTTGCGTATTTGTAACTTTTTCTAAACAATGTACACTTATGTAATTTGATCCACTAGGAAATCACTATCTTTAGATAAGTAAATGGAAAATAATAACCGAATCATAGGAATTCAGAATGATAATTGATTGCAAGGCAAAAAGATGTGCCCCTTATCTCACACAGAACTGTAGAAAAAACAGATCTGCATACTATTGTAAAAATGTCACATTTTCTATAACTTACATGAGAAAATGCAAATTTTAATTAAGCAAAACATGTAGGCTGCCCCCTTGAGTTGTGGATACATTTTTCTCAAGAGAGAGAACATTTAACAGAATGAATCATAGTCTTCACAATCCATAAAGAACAAAAAATACTCAATCTCTCTTCCTTTTATCATGATTTTACAATGTTTTTAGGATTAATATATCTAGTTAATGCTTATTCTGTCCAAGCATTCATTATCACCTATGCAGTTGTAAACAAATACCAATCAAAATCTTAATAAACCTTAAAAAATATTTGTTTTTATTTCAAAGTCTGGTTTGTGGAAGGTCATCTTTTTTTAAATTTATTTAAATTCAAGTTAGTTAACATACAGGGTAGTATTAGCTTCAGGAATAGAACTCAGTGATTCGTCATTTACATATGACACCCAGTGCTCATCCCATCACCCACTTAGCCTGTCCCCCCACCCACCTCCCCATCAGCAACCCTCAGTTTGTTCTCTGTATTTAAGAGTCTCTTACAGTTTGCCTCCCTTTCTGTTTTTATCTTATTTTTCCTTATCTTTGTGGAAGGTCGTTTTATAGCCAAAATATCCATGCATCAAAAACAAAAAATAGCAAAAAATTAGTTGTCAGTCATAAACTGGAATTTCATTATGTTGTTTACTGATGAAAATTCCACCTACATGTGCTGGAAAAACAAATGTTTTTTAATATTTCTTATATGTCTTATAATGTTTCTTTCTATATGTATTTCTTGCTCACCTCTTTTAAACTCTGTTCATTTCCATAAAGGATTTGGGGCAATTTGGAATAAAAGCATATGAATAAACTCAAGACAATTAGCTCATGATAAAAGATTATATATTTTTTAATCTTTATTTATTTTTGAGAGAGTGAGGGAGAGACAGAGTGAGAGCAGGGGAGGAACAGAGAGACAGGAAGACACAGAATCCGAAGCAGGCTCCAGGCTCCGAGCTGTCAGCACAGAGCCCAATGCAGGGCTCGAACCCACGAACTGTGAGATCATGACCTGAGCCAAAGTCGGACACTTAACCGACTGAACCACCCAGGTGCCCCTCATGATGAAAGATTTTAAAAGAGCTATAGCAGGAGAACTAAGAAGAAAACTTACATGAAGTCTTGACTGAGGAGAAATATAACCAGTCATTTCAAACCTTAATTCTGGTAATCCAGGTCAAAGGACAACACAAAGAATTGCATACTCTCATCATCCAGCATATAATGAACTCACTAGGAAAGTTCCCAGTTCTTGGAGGAATTTGTCGCAAGGATTTTTTACAAGTGATTCTAAGTAAGGTAACAAATAAAGACCTCAACAGCAGTTGTTGTTTTTTATGCCACAGAAAAATTCCCTATTACATCAAAGACCACCTATGAAAACAGCATATGATATTTAAACAGAGTATAAATATAATATACCATATAAATATAATATACATATATATAAATAAAAACAATATAAATATAATATACAATAATATAAAAACTTCTAAGGAGAACTAGAGAAATATAGCTAAGCTATGTTACTTCTTAGTCTTCAAGCTTATATTAAGATAGAGAATTAGATGAGAACTTTTTAAATTACAAGTGTTTTTCAATTATTTCCTCTGGAAATAATTTCATGCTACAAACATTTGCAATATTCTAATAATAATAACGTTGTGTCCCACTATAGCAAAGTAAAATGATTCATTCTGGAGGTATGTTATATTAATTATATGTCATAATATAACCTCTGAAGAAACATAATATGTCCCAGACTAAGGAACACAGAACCAGAGAGATATAAGAAATATAACCAGAGAGACACACATACCCTAGACTAAGACTGGAATTCCTCTGCTTCTCTTCAAGAGTCTTTCTCAGCTAGAGTTTTGACAAGAGTGCCACATAAAGGCACTTGCTAGAAAGGCAGGATGGTTTAGTGTTTAAGAGTGCAGCCTCTAGACTATGACTATGGCCAGACTACTTGGGCCCATGGCCCAACCATATCACTTCCTGACTGGAAAGAGTAGACTACTCTTTTAACCTCTCCAGCGGTCTATTCCTCTATAAAATAAGGTTGATGACAACAGTATTTACCTTGCAGGATGAAGTAACCATGGAAAGATCAACCATGTAAATTGTTTAATGTAATACCAGATATCTGGTAAGTATTCTCTCAAAATTAAGAGACACTCGATATTCTTTATTGATAGAAATTAATGTATTCTAGATATTAGGCATGTACATGAGACAGTGTTTTATATCAAAAGTAAAATTCCTGCTTTCTGTTTTTGCCTGAAAAGCAAGCCATCCAAATGCATTACTCTTTTTTTTATAATATTTTTTTTTCAACGTTTATTTATTTTGGGGACAGAGAGAGACAGAGCATGAATGGGGGAGGGGCAGAGAGAGAGGGAGACACAGAATCCGAAACAGGCTCCAGGCTCTGAGTCATCAGCCCAGAGCCTGATGCGGGGCTCGAACTCACGGACCGTGAGATCGTGACCTGGCTGAAGTTGGACGCTTAACCGACTGCGCCACCCAGGCGCCCCAGCAAATGCATTACTCTTTATTGGCAGACCATTTCACAAAATACATTGAACCCAGGAAAATAAGAGGAGTTTATATCTGGAATCCAATTTTTAATCACAGACTTCTCAGCTGGGCCATGAGTTTTATAGGATTAGATTTATTTGTGATCATTAGCTGAAGCATTCAGTTCATAGTAAAAAACTAATTTACAAAGATTTGCATCCTCTGAAATCTTATTAAACCCAGACGTTTAGCTTTGGGATACTTTAGCAGTGTTTTCTACGTGTTCTGTAAAGCTCTCTAAACTTAGTATATAAAACAGAACCCCAGTAGACTCTTTGCTTTAAAATGAAAACATACACATACATACAACAAGCAGACTGACAAATAATTAACGTTTCTTTTGATATTAAGCTTGAGATCTCATTTCCCAGGTCATGATACAAAAGTTAGAATGGATTCCCAGTCATAAACTGAAGAGCTCAGAGCCCAGTACAAACTTCGTTAGAAATTCTCCTCAATAGGAAAAATTCTATGATTATACTTGTCATGTCGTAATAAATATTTAAATATATTGATGTTCTTTTGCTTTGCTGCTTCTCTTTTGTATGACTTAACCACAGACCTCTGAGACATGGTTACTCTTTGTCTTACACTTGAGTCTAGAGAGACAAGTTGGAGAAAATTTTCTGACTTGAATGTCACTGAACAAACTTTCTTCAATAATTAATTAATTCACTCCTTTAAGCTACTCATTTTAACAAATATTTATTGAATAGTTACAATGTAATTTTTCTCTCGCTGAAAGGAGAAAAGTGATGAGAGAAAGTCTCGGTTCTCAGAGGGGAAAAAAAAACTGTAAAAGCTACCATTTATTGAATACTTATAAGCCAAGGTACTTAAGAGATGGGTGCAGGTATTTTTACTATTTCACCAATTAAAATTAAAGGTCATCACCATCAAGTGACTTCCAGCAAGTCATAGGAGATGGGCACAGTCAGGCGGCACCTCAGGGCTGTCCCACCTGCCCACCTGTGCTCTGCGCAGTTCTTCATCTCTTGCTGTCAAAGAATTTGTAAAAGGAGAGAAGCCAGAGCATAAATACACACTGAAATGGAATATGACGAGAAGCTTCTAACACCTAAAATTAATATTCAGTAACCAAAAGCGTGTTTTAGGGAAAGAAAAAAATAAGGCTAAGCATATATTCTAATCCCAAGAAAGATCATTCCCATTCAGTCTGATACTACCTAAAGTTTTAAATCACACTTTCAAATTCTTTCCACCATCCCTGGGCATTTTTGTTGTTGTCCCATTCTTACCAAAGAGCCTAAGATTGGTTCTTTGTCCGGATAAAATTTACCAAGAAATTTTTGTTCTAAGCAATAATAATAATGGTAGGGATTTCGTGGTTAAGGAGGAAAATGAGCCAGAAGAAAAGCATGATTGTTTCTTCATGTGCCTTCATTCTATCATCAGGACAAAAGGTAGCTTTAGGTCCAAATATCAAGATATTAAATTTCTAAACTTGATTAATTTCAATTTTTACTATCAACATACATCCTGATGTATGATTGCGGCAGACCTTTATATACATCTGCATTTTTCATCTCAATTTAAAAGCAAGTGATTTGGCATATCTGCCTGATTGAGGCTTTATATTTTAAATAAAACTATCTCATATCGCTCTCTTGGCTGCTTCTGAAATCTAATCTGCTGAAAGAGTAACAAAGTGAGTGGCTTGAGGAAGCACCCCCTTCCCTCAATCCCTGAAGCCTCAGGGCTCAAACCCAGAGAAAGCAATAATGCCCCTGGACACCAATGAGAAAGCCAAAGTGTGTTGTCTTCCTCATTCTGTGGTGGATCACTAAATAGTGTGACCTTTTAAAATCTGTAGGTTTTAGTAATGACAGTGTTCATCTTTCAACAATGTGAAAGTAACTCTAAGTATGAGGCCTGAATAACGCATCATTAAAAGAAAAATGAAACCACTTAGAGGAAAGTGCACAGTTAAACAAAACATTCTCTAAAACCATGCACAATTTTAAATGTAAATGCTGGCACTTATAGATATTTACCTATTCCATATGTATCTACATCTGAAATATATTTTCCAAACAGTGTACCCTGAATTGGCATTAAAGCTCTTGTTCACTGATTATTAAGCAATCCTGCATCTGAGAAACAGACTTTCTTTACGCATTTATCTGTTTATTTTTCAAGTGCAACATTGCCATCTACAGGATATGATATGACAAAATTCTACCACTCCTTTAAAGTCCTGTTTACAATCAAAACTAGAAATCACTTAGGTTGAAAATATATGTGTCCAAACTCAGTCCTATTTGATTATCCTGTCAGGCACTGCTATTTAGCAAATTATCTCATAATCTCACAGCTCACCACCCTCCCTGCAAAAAAATGCATTATATCGACTTTGCCACAGTTTCTTTATATTTGAGAACTGTATTAGGGATTTACTCAAAGTCTGTACCATGATAATGTTAAGGAGCTGGAAGAAAAGCTAATATCAGTAGGAGGTTTTTAGTTGGTTACATTAAGGATCAAGCTTTGCACCTAATACCAAATTCTCTTGAAGTTAGCTGGATGTGTGTTGCATAAAACTTCCTCACAAAATTCAAATAACAAATACGCAGATTCTCTTTCTTTCACAGATTTCAAATACCAAAAGAGCAAAATGTCTTTCTCCTAGTACGAGGAGGCAAACGCCACCGAGTTTACTTAATGAGTCTAATAATCTAATCAGACTTCAAAACATTCAGGAGACATGACAAAGGGGAAATTCTCTGCCTATTTTGCAAATGAAGAAACAGAGGCGCATAATGTGCTGACCTTGAAAAGTTTGGTTCATTGTCAGACTGTCTTATTTTGGGGGGGAAAATGAGACAGAGAAAATGAGAAACAACATAACTCATTTTCTCCATTTTGACACACAGACTAAAATATGAGCTAGGAAAAAATATAGAATATACAAATGGTATTAAGAAGCTATTTTTGACTGCTCAGTGTGACCTCAGTTCAGTTGAAATTGGAATTACAATATTTATTAGAAAAAGCTTGAATGTTTCAGGAAAAGCTATTACAATTTCCTAGTACATTTCTAATCTCCTTTCTTGGAGATATTTAATATTAGGATGTATAATTAGCTCACTCTAATTCCTTAATTGTGGCTTGTCTAGAGACTAGGGGATGGACATGATAGCATCCATATTATCCTATCTTCTTGCAATTTTTAAAATCAACTCCCAGAATAAGGAATGAGAATAATACAAAAAATCATATATACATAAAATTAAGCTTACTTTGTTACCTCAGTTCCAACTAGAAAGTAGCCAAGGAAGAAACAGTGATATTTTGGTGCCAAAGAAAAAGCCTCAATAAATGAGACAACATTTTTTTTTAAAAAATTCAGTATTGGGGTTTCAATTCAAATGTTTACCTTAGAGTTTTTCATCACATATCCAGCATATCCTCTGGGTATATGAACCAAGTTTAAATCAAAAGATTAAAGAAAAAACATCCTAGCCACAAAAAAACCCTCATTTTCTCTCTAGTCCGTCTACATACAGATACCAAATAAGGAACAAAATGTTTACATGGACTAAACACATAGCTTTTGATCCAAAGCCAATTATAAGAAATAAGGGTCCAATCTTTGGAAAGCAATTTATATGATACCATCCACTGCTAGTAATATACAGAAGGTACCTCCCTTATAGAAACTGATTTCTTCAGGTCCTCAATGACCCCAACATTGCCAAATCCACTGGAAAGTACTCAGACCTCTCGCTATTTGACTCCAGAGCTCCTGACATGTTTTTTCCGTCCTTCGTGAAATACTGTCTCCATTTGGCTTCCAGAACAGAGCAGACTCAATTCTTCCATCCAAGACCGTGGCCACTTCTCTCCACCCCTTTTGCCATATCCATTTCCTCCGTTTGATCTCTGAATGCTGGTATGCCCTCGGAGATCAGTCCTTAAACCTCTTCTCTTTCCTAACTACACTACATATCTAGATTATTTCATCCATCCCATTTTAAACATCATCTTTATGCTGATGGTTCCCAAATGTAAATGAGCAGCCCCGAATTTTATTTTACTCTGGACTCCTCTGTCCAACTGACTCCTCAACATCTCCACTTTAATATCTAAGGGAGCATCTCATGCTTGATACGTTTAGAGCAGAATTTTTTTTTAATTCTTCTGCACGTCTGTGCTTGCTTCTTTCTTAAAAGTTTCCCATCCCAGTAAACAGTACCTCTTAGTCATGTAATACATATTTATTAAATGAAGCTTTAATTAATTAATTAACATAAGAGAGTACTAGTGAGATACTGACACTGTGGTGAGAGAAATCTTCTCACGGAAAATGTAATCAGAATTTTCTTATAGAACAGTAGGGCTTGTATGAAGAATACAAAAGACCACCAGCCATCCACACGTTGACTTACTTCATAGTATCTACACAGCACTTAACACTTGACACATGCTTAGTTAATTAAACATGTTTTTAGGAAAGTCTTCATTCCACAAAGACCCCTGTCCTCTATATTCCACTGTCCTGAATGCTATTCTAGTAAGAAAACCTCTCCTGATAGTGCTAACAATGCCCAATGTTGTAAGAGATTGATTTCTTCCCCAATGTTGACTAAGAAATGAAGTCAGCAACAAATCACTGGGAATTTGATTTAGAACCTCTGCGAGGCTCAGCTAAGTGAGCTGTCCATGACTACTCATGAGGAGTATGTATGAGTGATCAAATCTGATCTTCAAAAGGTTAAAACTCGTTTTGTCCATCTCTATTTTTTGTCCTATACCAATTCTAAAACACGACTTAGAGGATGGAAGTCCACAAAATTGCTCTGTGGGGAGAAAGGGGTTCCTTGAGGTAAAATACCTGAAAAAAGCTATGAACTTTATGCCACTCTTAGAGAAATGTAGAGCACAGAGGTATGGTTTCTGAGACTTCCTTAAGTAAGGAAGCTCATTTAAGATTTTTTAGCCTAAAGTTTATTTGACCACAGTCATGTCTTTGTATAGCACTATGAACATTCCTCAAAACTGCTATTCCTTGGAACATATTATGGGAAACCTTGAGCAACAAAGCACCAATTAGGGATTCTTGGGATTATGCGGTACATTGGTGGAAATTTCAGATTCTCTCCTGATTAAATTGGTAAATGATTTTTTTAAAACCTACTAAGCAAAATCTCTGTCCCATGTCCAGATATTTGAAAATATGCAGAAATAGCCTCTGAGCCTCCTTAATTTCTACAAATATTTAGGAAATTTGTACTTGCTTATAATATATTTTGAGAGTACACCTAATAAATGTTTCTTATGGTATAAGCATTCAAAGAATTTCATTTGTGAAACAAATATGCAACTGACAAATAGAGAACCAGTGAAGTGGTCCCAGTATACCTTAAAATCATCAAAATGCAATTCTAGTGTTAAAAGAAAGACTACTTTAAAAGTTATTAGCTCTAAGATATATTTAGAGAAAAATAAATTAGAGAAATCAATATTTGTAGAAAAATAGAGATGTATTGGCTGATAATTCTAGTGAAATAATCAGATCGAAAGTCTGACCTTTCAGTTAAGAAAAACAATGTGCTGAGTTTAATTCAAAAAAGACGCAGTAGAAAATTGTGGAGATAAATGGTCATTCCATAGGGCTAAGAAAAAGCTTTAGAAAGATCACATCCAATTATCCTGAAGGAATGCTTTCATGAATGCCAAGAAACTAGGACAATTTCTAATTTTTAAGACAATGAGAATATAGGTATGTCTACATAATTTTATTTGCTGCCTTCTAAACATTCCTGTCTATTTCCAGATTTGTCTACATAAAACAAAAATAAAGAACTGAAATTCAGAAAAAGACAATTTTCACAACAGAACACACACATCATTAAGCCTAGTTCAGGATACAGTGAGCTATATTTTATATCAGGCATATACATGTGATGGCGGAGAAGAAATTTCACCCTGGTAGAGTAGCATGTATCATTGACATGTCTTTATTTATCCATTTTTTCAAGTTATTCAATATAACTTGTTTTGAGAGACAGATATCAGCATATTGCTAGGTTCTTGGGAGTGAACCTTGTCAGAGCCTGGCAAGAAAGAGAGAACTCGTAAAAGTTAGCAAGTTATGCATACAATTAACTATCAAGGGGGAGACAATCAGACTACTACTCTAGAAGCAACTGATGCAAGCAGAGCTTTAACAGAGTTGATTTGTGATGTCCTGAAATGATTATCCCTCTTCTTTCCATATGTGTTCACTCCCAGCTGGCCAAGGCTAGACCCAGCCAAAAATGTAAACTTGGCCAAAAGTTCTCTTCATTGTACCATTATTCTTCCTTCACACCAGCTATACAAGTTGCTCCAGACCCTTAATTGAGGGACTTGAGGGCTTCCAATCTGAGGTACCTACACAGGGCATCAGCAAAGCAGGGGCTCAAAAAAGAGAAAGGTTAAGAATTTGATCTCTGATATGCTTTTTGAAGCATCAGAGTAGTCAGCATGGAAGGAGAAAGGCAAAAATTTTTAGAGATAGCTACTTATATGTCTATCTATCCATTTAGAAATATATACATATAGTTACATACATACACACATGTATATTCAGAGAGAGGTGGACAGATGATTGATGATAGATAGATAGATAGATAGATAGATAGATAGATATAATAAATAAATAGATGATAGATGTCTAAAGAAGGTGGGAGGATGAGGCACCTGGGTGGCTCAGTTGGTTAGGCATCTGACTGGCTCAGGTCATGATCTCGTAGTTCACGAGTCTGAGCCCTGCATGGAGCTCTGTGCTGACAGCTCAGAGCTGGGAGCCTGCTTCAGATTCTGTGTTTCCCTCTCTCTCTGCCCCTCCCCTGCTCATGCTCTGTCTCTCTCTTTCTCTCAAAAATAAATAAACATTTAAAAAACTTTAAGAAAGTGGGAGGAGATACCATCCTACTTTCAATGCCTGAGGATGCTAAAAGTTTCAACTGGCCCCAGTCAGAATACTACTTAGCAACCCACTTCCCTGTGGTCCATCATTTACCTCCCTTACTATCCTCCTCCATCAAAATAAAATGATCTCAAGTCTCATACAAAGTTGCTGCCAATTATTCAATTCTAAAACCCTCCTAGAGATTAATTTAGGAAATTATGAATACATATGGAATATATATATATATATATATATATATATATATATATATGCCTTATATTGTACATGCTTTTTTTAACCAGAAATGTATCTTAAGGGCCAGGTATAAAATTTCTACTATAAACTGAAATGTTTAACAATAAGAAATAGTTCTCACAGCATAGTTTATAAATGTGTGAACTAAAAATGTATAAACCTTATAATTAACTTATATGTTCATAGAGAACCACTTCAGTATAACTTGATGTACACAAAAACTGAACACTATAAAATAGCATCAAGGTTCAATTTATTTTTTTTTCAATATATGAAGTTTATTGTCAAATTGGTTTCCATACAACACTCAGTGCTCATCCCTTTAAAAGGTGTCCTCCTCAATACTCATCACCCACCCTCCCCTCCCTTCCAACCCCCATCAACCCTCAGTTTGTTCTCAGTTTTTAAGAGTCTCTTATGCTTTGGCTCTCTTCCACTCTAACCTCTCTTTTTTTTTCCTTCCCCTCCCCCATGGGTTTCTGTTAAGTTTCTCAGGATCCACATAAGAGTGAAACCATATGGTATCTGTCTTTCTCTGTATGGCTTGTTTCACTTAGCATAACACTCTCCAGTTCCATCCACGTTGCTACAAAGGGCCATATTTCATTCTTTCTCATTGCCACGTAGTACTCCATTGTGTATATAAACCACAATTTTTTTTATCCGTTCATCAGTTGATGGACATTTAGGTTCTTTCCATAATTTGGCTATTGTTGAGAGTGCTGCTATAAACATTGGGGTACAAGTGCCCCTATGCATTAAGATTCAATTTAGATACCACAACCTTTCTAGGTATCTCAAAGGGGCATAATATAGACATTTGATGCCTACAAATTGTGGTAAGGAGCAGAGACATCACAGAGTCACCTATAGACCACTAGCTCCAAGGTGGGATCACCCTGGATACAAACCAGGGATGAGAAAAACATCGTTGCTTCTGCGGGTGCTGTTGCCTCTACACCCATAAAGATGGTAACCACCCACTGGCACATGGAGTTTGGCTACGGTAAACAAAACCATCTGACTTGCTGCCAGCCACCACAGTGGTAAGAGGATGGTCTCTGACTCCCTTCTGTCCCATAAATTTCATGTGAGTACATTTTATTGGTAGAATCTAAATCATATCCAGAACCCTAATCAGAAGAGAGTCTGGGAGATGCAGCATTTAGTTTACCGGCCCCTGCAGTACAGAGAAGACAGAAGACAATGGAAATGGATGCTGAGTACTGACAGACAACTCCCAAAACTGAAGTTTTTCAAAATTATTTTGTAGAATACCCATTGCTGACAGTAAAAAAAAATTTCAGAAGACAAAACTATGGAAACAATAAAAGATCAGTGGTTGCAGCAATGATGGGGGCAATAGGGGAGATGAATAGGCAGAGCACAGAGAATTTTTAGGGCATTGAAAATAACCTCTATGGTGTTGTAAGGATCATATATGTCATTACACTTTTGTCCTAACTCATAGAATGTACAACACCAAGAGAAAACCCTGAGGCAAATGTGGACTTTGAGTGATTATAAGACGTCAGTGTAGGTTCATCCTACCACTCTGGTGAGTGATGTTGATCATGGGGGGAGGCTATGCATGTGTGGGGGTTGGGAGGGTATGGAAAATCTCTGTAACTTCCTCTCAATTCTGCTGTAAACTAAAACTGCTCTTAAAAAAATAATAAATCATTAAAGAGAGAGAAAGAAAGGCAAAAAAAACCCCTGAAAACTACAAAATTAAAAAAATCAAATTCAGGTTATAGTGACCTACCAGAACCATATTTCAAAACAGAATGTAATAGTATATCCATTTTTAATCCTATTGTTAGAGGAAACCCAAAAATCCACTACTTTTGATAGTCTTCAGACTTACTTACCATATACTTATTTTGATTCAAGTTAATGGCCAATCAGACAAGAGTTAACCTACTATTCTACCATTTTAAGAACTAAAACACTATAATTTGGCTCACTCATTTATTTGTTCATTCAACACTTACTGCTACAAGTGTTTTTTAAAATATATTTTTGTACAAGGTTTTTTCAAGTATGTTTGAAAATTGTGCTTCCATTAAATTGACTTTGTTTTTTACTGCAAGGACATAATCTCTTTTTACTGCAAGAATATAATCCATCAGTTATGTGAAATAAGGTAACAGATATTTAAAATATACATTAATTTGTATATATTTTTAGTGAATGGCTTTAGTAGAAACTCAGATTAGTCAATGTAAAGTAACTATAAATAAATTCCATAAATTATATACTAAATAATTGTTTTTAGAGAGAGAGAACATGTGAGCAATGGAGGGGCAGAGAGTAAGGGAGAGATAATCCCAAGCAGGCTTTCTTCCATTTTGAAAGAGAGAGGGGAGCCTGGGTGGCTCAGTCGGTTAAGCATCCAACTTCAGCCCAGGTCATGATCTCGTGGTCCGGTCCGTGAGTTTGAGCCCCACGTTGGGCTCTGTGCTGACCGCTCAGAGCCTGGAGCCTGTTTCGGATTCTGTGTCTCCCTCTCTCTCTGACCCTCCCCCATTCATGCTCTGTCTCTCTCTGTCTCAAAAATAAATAAACGTTTAAAAAAATTTTTTTAAAAAGAAAGAAAGAAAGAGAGAATCTGCACATGCACGCAAGTAGGGCACAGGGAGAGGGAGAGACAGAGAATCCCAAGCAGGCTCCACGCTGTCAGCTCAGAGCCCAATATGGGGCTTGATCCCACAAACTGTGAGATCATGACCTGAACTTAAATCAAGAAGGGTATATTTAACTGACTGAGCCACCCAGGCTCCCCAAGCATCCAGCTCGTGATTTCAGCTCAAGTCATGATTTCATGGTTCATGGGAATGAGTCCTGCTTCAGGCTCTGCACTGTCACCTTAAGCCTGCTTAAGATTTTCTCTCTCCTTCTCTCTCTGCCCCTCCCCTGCCTCAAAATAAATAAATAAACATTTAAAAACATTAGAAAAAGTAAGGTATGGCTAGAAACCACTTAACAGTACTTAAAATTTTGAAAAACTGTGGTTATATTCATTTTATTCTATGACTTCTTGAAAACTATATGGAGAGGTATCCTGGGGGGTTTTATTCTTGCTTTGTTAAGTAGCTTCGGTTATAAAGGAAGGAGTAAGAGCAGAAGGAAAAATAAAGGGAGAGGGGAATTTACCCATAGATAGGGTGACCATACAAACTGATTTGCCTGGAACAGGCCATTTTATACCTCTAGTTCTGTGTAACTATTAATGATGCTCCTTTTACTTTACTAAGTGTTCCAATTTGAGAGATAAATTATATGGTCATTCTAATTGGTGAGAGGAGTAAAGAACTAGGATTATAAATAACATTAAATTAATGGCATATTTAATGGGACATGCAGGGAGTGAAAATTTTTAAGGAGGAGAGGAATCACTGAAATTGGATCAGTTGCCAGAAGAAAAGCATTATAAAATTACCAAATGGAATGATAAAGTGCAAGTCAATAGGCAATGGTCAACTTACAGTCCTCCACTAAATAATGTTGAATTTTATCTCCTTTAATCTTTAACTCTTTACCAAACCAAATGGGATATGAGTACTCATAGTTTATTATGAATCATTAATCTGAAGGACTATCAGTAAATCATGATGTTCAACCTCTATCAAATAGCCCTATACCCAACTTTTCTGTGACAAAGTAGAACAGCGGAAGGCCATTAGTATTTACAGATTCAACATCCTTGAAATCACTTTTCTTTTGGCCTCCATGATACCAGGCTTTCCTGCCCTTCCTTCGGTGGAGACCTGTACTTCCCTCTCCCCTTTCATAGCTCCTGCTGTTCCACCTGATCTTTTTAAATGTTGATGATATTTAATACATAAAAGATATCTGGGGAGATATTGAGTAAATGTGAATGAAAATTAGGTATTACATTGGTGAATAACTGCCAATTTTCTTTTTTTTTTTAATTTTTTTTAACGTTTTATTCATTTTTGAGACAGAGAGAGACAGAGCATGAACGGGGGAGGGGCAGAGAGAGAGGGAGACACAGAATTGGAAGCAGGCTCCAGGCTCTGAGCCATCAGCCCAGAGCCCGACGTGGGGCTCGAACTCACGGACCGCGAGATTGTGACCTGAGCCGAAGTCGGCCGCCCAACCGACTGAGCCACCCAGGCGCCCCATCTGCCAATTTTATTATACAGGCTTACCTCGTTTTATTGCACTGCACTTTCTTGTGCTTTGTAGATACTGTGTTTTTTTTAACAAACTGAAAGTTTGTGGCAACGCCGAATGGGGCCTGTCTGCTGGCACCATTTTTCAGTAGCATTTGCTTATTTCATGTCTCTGTGCCACATTTTGATAATTCTCATAATATTTCAAATAATTTTGATTAGTATTGTATTTGTTATGGTGATCCATAATCAGTGATTACTACTCACTAAAAGCTCAAAGATGGTTAGCATTTTGTTAACAATAAACTATTTTTAAATTAAGGTATGTACATTGTTTTTTTCTTGATATAATGCCACTGCACACTTACCAGACTACAGTATAGTATAGAAATATTTTCAGATGCACTGGAAAATCAAAAAATTTATTTGACTTGCCTTATTGCAATTATTTTCTTTATTGTGGTGGTCTGGAACCAAATATGCAATATCTCCAAGTTATGCCTGTATATGTTAACAGTATTGTGATTACACAGAAAAATATTTTTAGTTTTGGGAGATTCTTACTGATATATTTAGGAGTAAATTGTCATAATATCTACAGCCTATTTTGAAATAGTTTGGAGAGATGTGTAGATAGACAGAAATATGTGTAGATGTAGATGCGGATACAGAGATAGGTAGACATGATGAACAAAATATGGCAAAATGTTAACAATTGTTGAATCCAGGTAGTGGGTGTATGGCTGTTCACAGTACCATGTATCCTTGCTCAAACTTTTGTATGTTTTAATTTTTTATGATAAATAGAAAAAAATAAAAAGAAAAAATTAAGTGACAATCTTTTGAAGTCCTAACTCCCGCCCCATATTCCTTCCACCCAAACCCTTCAACCTCTTCCAGAATTTTTTTTCTTATACTCTTTCTAGGTGACCTCATTCATTATTTAACTTTAAATATCATTCAAATAAAGTTCATTCCCACAAATAATCTCTCACTCTGACCTCACCTCCAAACTCCTATATAAAAAACATAACCAATTAACTATTCCACGTAGATAATTCCTATGTATCTCAAACTTGACAGATCTAAAAGTGAAGTCTTAACTCCCACTCTCCAATTAACTATCCATCTCCAGTGTTCTTCAACTAAGCATTTAATACCTTTATACAGCCAAGAGCTTAAGTCATAAATCTGGGTAGCACCTTTGATTCTCACATCTCCCTCTTCCTCCACCCAATCAATTAGTAAGTCCTATCCATCTAACCTCCAAACCTCAAGACCAAATTTCTCCCTGGCTTGTCACCACCACTCTGTTCCAGCCAACATAAAAATCCTTGCTTGGGCTAGAACAATAGCCTTTAATCAGTATCTATACTTCCATTCTTTCCCCTTTACAATCTATTCTCTACAGATCATCTGAACTACTTTTAAAACATAAATCTAATCTTCAAAACCTCTGATTAAAATAAAATGGCTTTGGGGCACCTGGTTGACTCAGTCGGTTAAGCATCCGACTTCGGCTCAGCATGATATTGCAGTTCGTGACTTTGAGCCCCACATCGGGCTCTGTGCTGACAGCTCAGAGCCTAGAGACTGCTTCTGATTCTGTGTCTCCCTCTCTCTCTGCCCCTCCCCTCCTCATGCTCTGTCTCTCTCTCAAAAATAAATAGACATTTAAAAAAAGATTTGAAAATAAATAAATAAAATAAAATAAAATGGCTTTCCAGTGCATTTAGAACAAAACCCATGTTCCTTACCAGAATCTTAAGGTCCAAGTAGATCTAGCCCTAGCCACCTCTTCCATTTCATCTCATGCTTCTTTCCACCCTTACTCACTTTTCTCCTCATTCATACTAGCTTCCTTTCTGTGCTCATGAATTGTCGAGCTATTGTCTCCTAAAAAGTTATGTCCATACTCTTTCATCTGTTTGTTATGCACTTCATTTTTATTTATTTAACATATTCTCAAATAGCACTATTTCTGGGCTCTTTTTAAAAGAGTCTTAAGAATACTGATTCATTTAGGGGTGCCTGGGTGGCTTGATCAGTTAATCATCTGACTCTTGATTTCAGATCAGGTCATGATCTCATGGTTCTTAGGTTCAAGCTCCAAGTCAAGCTCTGTGCTGGCAGTGTGGAGCCTGCTTGGGATTCTCTCTTCTGTCCCTCTCTCTCTGCTCCTTCCCCACTCACATTCCATCTCTCAAAATAAACTTAAAAAGAAGAAAACAATCTTCTCAATATTAAAAAAAAGAATATGGATTCATTTAATATATCAATCTTATGAAGTAAGTTCTATTATTACTCTCCTTTTATAGACAAACAAAATGAAGTGTACTGAAGTGGAATGATTTGAACAATTTTATATAGATCATGCTATATACTGAATTGTGTCCCCCACAAATTAATATGTTGAAGCCCTAACCCCCAAGGTGAGGTATTTGAAAATAGGGCCTTTGAGAGGTTAAGATGTAGTCAGAAAGGTAGGCCCTTGTGATGGTCTGAATGGTTTTATAAAAAGAGGGAGGATGGAGAGAGAGGAAGAGAGAGAAAAAGAGAGAAAGAGAGAGAAAGTGATGTCTCTCTTTCCCTCTCTTCCGTTTGAGGCTATAACCAGAAAGAAGACATCTGCAAGCCAAGAATAGGGCCCACTCCAGAAGCTGAATCAGCTGGCACCTTGATCTTGGACTTTCCAGCCTCCAGAACTATGAGACATATGTTTGTTGTTCCAGCCACTCAGTTGAAAGTATTTTCTTATAGTAGGCTGAGCAGACTAATACATATTATAAGTGAGAACCAGGCTTTAAACTGAAACTGAACTTTAAGCAACTGTCCCATAACACCTTAGATTCTGATCATCTTCAGGCCCTTTGTATCTTAACTTAAACATTACTTCTTTAGGCAAAGTCTTCTGTGAGTCCCCTTTCTACTGCATCATAACATTGTAGTGTTCTCTTCATTGTGCTTTTCTCAAAGTTTAGTGCATATCTTTTCACTGTTATTTGTTTATCTTTGTGCTTACCTGCTATATAACAGGCACAACTAGGTAATGAATATACAATAATGCATAAGACAGACCTTGTTCCTACTCACCATAAAGTTTAGAGTCTAGATTAATTTATTTTTTGCAATTTCATTTCAACACCAGGATCATATGCACCAGTGGAGAATGAATACAAGATGAAGAGTTAAGACCAGACAAAATTGGAATAAACCAGGTGACAAGCATATAGAGGAATATAAGCAAAGGAATGAGAATTGCTGATCTAGGTTGAGTCATGGTGAATCTGAAGAGACAACAGTAGGGAAAGCAGGGGAGCTGCTAATAGAGAGTATCGGATAAGAACTTTCCACTCTCCTACGAAAAAAGTTCTCATTCCTTTAGGATCTATACATTTGAGGCAAGCCCTGAGGTGGACCTCAAACAGGAATAGCATTTTCTGATTGCTAAAAAGGTGGATGTCCCCAGAAGGCCAAAGAAACCAGGATGGAAAAAGAGATGTTGCCTCCATCTTTCAAAGACATAACATCAGTATTCTGCAATACAGTGGGCTACTAGTTAGTCCCCTAATTTAATTACATATCCCAGACAAATGCAATTTGTCCAGCAATCTAGATGTTTGCCATGGAAGTCAGCGAACAAACATGCCCAGTTCAAGATGGAAGTCTATCATTTCTAAGAAGGCCAGAACTTAATTAAGTGCAGTTCCAGCATAAAATCTCAAATTCAGACCCCTGACTGCCCTCATGTATAAGCCTCTCGGCAGATGTAAAAATAGGAGGCACCACTTATGAAAATATAGCCTTCATCTTGAGCAAATTGTTCACCCAATCTCAGAGGCCTCAAACCCTTGTGAATATCCTCTATTTGTGAAGCACTGTTGTATGCACTAAAGATGCAGATGTAAGCAAAAGAGAACATAGTTCTGCTATTATAGATCTTACGTTCCAATGAGAGATTTAGTAAACACAAAAAGTTTTAATTTATAATTAAAAATATGTTAATATTTTAATAATATTTTACAAAGTATAATTATGCTGTTGTGAAATAAAAGAGTCACGTGATAACAGAGTGACTTAGTATTATAAAGACTGCTAACATTCAATGTAATCCCAATCAAAATTGCACCAGCATTCTTCTTTAAGCTAGAACAAGCAATCGTTAAATTCATGTGGAACCACAAAAGGCCCCGAATAGCCAAAGTAATCTTGAAGAAGGCGACCAAAGCAGGAGGCATCACAATCCCAGACTTTAGCCTCTACTACAAAGCTGTCATCATCAAGACAGCATGGTATTGGCACAAAAACAGACACATACACCAATGGAATAGAATAGAAACCCCAGAACTAGACCCACAAACGTATGGCCAACTCATCTTTGACAAAGCAGGAAAGAACATCCAATGGAAAAAAGACAGTCTCTTTAACAAATGGTGCTGGGAGAACTGGACAGCAACATGCAGAAGGTTGAAACTAGACCACTTTCTCACACCATTCACAAAAATAAACTCAAAATGGATAAAGGACCTGAATGTGAGACAGGAAACCATCAAAACCTTAGAGGAGAAAGCAGGAAAAGACCTCTCTGACCTCAGTCGTAGCAATTTCTTACTTGACACATCCCCAAAGGCAAGGGAATTAAAAGCAAAAATGAACTACTGGGACCTTATGAAGATAAAAAGCTTCTGCACAGCAAAGGAAACAACCAACAAAACTAAAAGGTAACCAATGGAATGGGAAAAGATATTTGCAAATGACATATCGGACAAAGGGCTAGTATCCAAAATCTATAAAGAGCTCACCAAACTCCACACCTGAAAAACAAATAACCCAGTGAAGAAATGGGCAGAAAACATGAATAGACACTTCTCTAAAGAAGACATCCGGATGGCCAACAGGCACATGAAAAGATGCTCAACGTCGCTCCTCATCAGGGAAATACAAATCAAAACCACACTCAGATATCACCTCATGCCAGTCAGAGTGGCCAAAATGAACAAATCAGGAGACTATAGATGCTGGAGAGGATGTGGAGAAACGGGAACCCTTTTGCACTGTTGGTGGGAATGCAAATTGGTGCAGCCACTCTGGAAAACAGTGTGGAGGCTCCTCAAAAAATTAAAAATAGACCTACCCTATGACCCAGCAATAGCACTGCTAGGAATTTACCCAAGAGATACAGGAGTACTGATGCATAGGGGCACTTGTACCCCAATGTTTATAGCAACACTCTTAACAATAGGCAAATTATGGAAAGAGCCTAAATGTCCATCAACTGATGAATGGATAAAGAAATTGTGGTTTATATACACAATGGAGTACTACGTGGCAATGAGAAAGAATGAAATATGGCCCTTTGTAGCAACGTGGATGGAACTGGAGAGTGTGATGCTAAGTGAAATAAGCCATACAGAGAAAGACAGATACCATATGGTTTCACTCTTATGTGGATCCTGAGAAACTTAACAGAAATCCATGGGGCAGAAGAAGGAAAAAAAAAGAGGTTAGAGTGGGAGAGAGCCAAAGCATAAGAGACTTTTAAACACTGAGAACAAACTGAGGGTTGATGGGGGTTGGGAGGGAGAGGAGGGTGGGGGATGGGTATTGAGGAGGGCACCTTTTGGGATGAGCACTGGGTGTTGTATGGAAACCAATTTGACAATAAATTTCATATATTGAAAAAATAAATAAATAAACATTAAAAAATTAAAAAAAAAAAGACTGCTAGCCATCTAAAAACTCCATCCACCTATAAAAGTAGGGTGGAATTCAGCACACAGCTGCTCAGCTAACTACATTTTCCAGCCTCTCTTGCACCAAATGTGTCCATATAATTATGTCTTCACCATGAAACAGGGAAGATGACGTGCGCCACTTTTGGTTCTAGGCCTTAACATTCCAGGTATGCCTACTCCATGCACTCTTTTCCCTTCCCATTGGCTAAAAACTGAATGTAGCAACAACACAGCTTTAGTCACTCAGATGATAGAAACACTTTGGGTATATGGCAAAACAACAAGATGGGAGGATCCTGTATATATAAATGACCTCATGGAGAAGATGTTTCTTATAATCTGGACTAATCACATCAATACTAATATGTGAAATATAAACAAACATCATTATGGGTCCCTTTTAAGTAGCGGCTAAGTTTCCCTAAACCAGGTTGTTCACTGGAAATGGCATTTAGGAGATGAGGCTTCACTAAGCGGAAGGAGTTAGCCATGTGAATATGTGAAGGTGAAGAAAGAGCATTAAGAGCATGCCAGGAACACATGCCATTTCTGGAAAATTCAGGACCTTGGGAAAATTCAGCTGCTACATTAACACAAGAACCATAGGTACCAGTAAACCTTTGGCAGAGGGTTGGGAACTAGATCACAAAGTCTGAAAGGTTGAGGGTGAAAATAAAATAAGCCCAAGCATAGCCCAGACATAAGTCAAGAACCAGATCTGATGATCTCAGTCTTCTTCTGTGGGAAATATATAGCTTCTATTAACCAAAAGGTCAAAAGCCAAGTGGACAGCTAATGATAGGTAAATAAAAGTAGCAGGAGACATGGGAAGCATCTGGCCAGACAGTGAGTGTTTAAATAAACCAGAAAAGTCTAGCAATTTACTCCTTCAACATAAGCCTTTTTTCTTAATTAAGATACTCTATTTGTGTGTATGTGATGGTTTCTGCCAGAATTCTGAATCCAGACCTTTTCTTGTTCCCCAGAGTGATAATATATCGCTATTTTTGCCTTAACAAGTTGAGAACTATTTCTTTGTTTTGTCATTCAAGTAACATCTATTGACCTATGCATAGTGATCTGTATGTGCCTGAAATTTCAAGAAGATTCACAAAACCATGTGCAGAAAGATAGGAGAAGGGAAAGAACATTTCACTACAAAAAGAGAATGCTGGCTTCTAGTGATTTTTAAGCACCCTTAAGATACACATGAAAATCATTTTCTGAAAGGTTCTAAGACCCTCAAAGAATGATGAAGGAAGGCAAAAATGCAAAGGCCCGTGAGAATAATTAAGAACCAAGTGGTCCAGAAGAGTAGACTAGACAGAATTAAGCAAACAGGAGGCCCCATCAGGGACACCAGAAGTTGGGAAAGATTGTACATAAATCTAATTTTATATGTATCCCTTTGGGGCATAAGTCTAGGATGACTAATACAGAACCTGCAGGCAGAAATAAGTAGAAACACTAGGCAGGCATGTATCACAAAAAGAGCTTACCATATAAGCTAATTTCTTTTTATTCCACCTTCAGTGAAAATGGAGAAAATATTTGTTAATCACAGTGCCATTTTTTAAGTAAATGTCAACGGGCTTATTGCTCTCCATCTGTCATGCAGGACTATAAATATTCTTGCTATTTTTCATCTTCCCAGCTACCATTTTTCATCTTCTATCAGAGTGAAGGAAAAAGAAACAATGTTCTCTAGGTAGTCAGAAAGATTTATAAAATGCTAAGAGATCTAATTGCAAGTGTTGTTGTGATTGCTGTTCTGCCTATAGCAACAAAGTCTCCAGGTCTAGCAGACACCATGTCTGATCCTTCCCTTTGGCCTGTCAGGAGAATGCCTCTGAAACACGTGGAGGGAACCATACCACTGTTCTGTTCTCTCCAGCAGAGCGACAGGGGAAAGGTGGCTCCAGTGCTGCTGCAAAGCACCAGTACTTGCTAGAAGTTAACTGTCATCCTGCTCCTCTAATGAAAAGCCTTCAACTTCCCTGTTCTACTCAGGATTTAATAAGAACTCCAGAACATGGTTTAGAAAACCCTTTATCTCTACCCTTCTCTCCCAGCCACATTTTTCCATATACTCACCTCACATTCTTGAGTTCTGGTCATACGGAACTACTCAGAAATTCTCAGAAAGCATTCTCTCTCTCTCTCTCTCTCTCTCTCTCTCTCTCTCTCTCTCTCTCCCTTTCCCCCCCCCTCCATCCCCCCTCTTCCTACCTTCCATCCCTCCTTCGCCTCTTTAGACCTTGTGTTCAGCTTCTCTTGCCCCAGTGAACTTTCCTACTCATTCTTCAGTTCTCAACATAAATCCCACTCTTTCTGAGAGTCAGCCCTCCACACTTCCCAATCTGAGGGGATTGTCCATAGCATTCGTAATGCTCTGCCTCACCCCTACTGTGATATCACAAATGTCTGTTCCAGAGCTACCTTTTACTTGTCTGTTTCCTCTCCAGCATCATGAGGATGGTTTTACATCTTGTTTACCATTGACCCATTAACATCTAGCTTAATGTCTGATATATATTAGACAATCAATTAATATTTGTTCAGAGAATATGTTTAATTAAAAACAAATAAAGGCAATAAAGATAATTTTTAGGTAGCAAGAAATAAACTAAAGAATCTCAAATCAAATTTCTAAGTGCCATTTCTCAGTATGCCCAGATACTTTGGCTTCTGAATCATGCCTCATTTCTCCTTCCTATATATTTTTACACTAGTATGGTTTTTTTGTATTTGTTTTTGTTTTTTGAGAGAGAGAGAGAGAGAATGAGCAGGGATGGGGCAGAGACAGGGGGAGAGAGAGACTCTTAAGCCCAATGCAGGGTTCAATCCCATGACCCTGGGATCATGACTTGAGTAGAAATCAAGAGTCACAGGTTTATCTGACTGAACCACCCACGTGCCCTACACTAGTTTTTTAAAAGGCAACTCTGTCAAAAAACACCAGTATTCTTCACAGAGCTAGAACAAATCATCCTAAAATTTGTATGGAACCAGGAAAGACCCCGAATAGCCAAAGCAATCTTGAAAAAGAAAACCAAAGCTGGAGGCATCACAATCCGAGATTTTAAGCTATACTACAAAGCTGAAATCATCAAGACAGTATGGTACTAGCACAAGAACAGACACTCAGATCAATGGAACAGACTAGAGAACCCAGAAATGGATCGACATACACATGGCCAACTCATCTCTGACAAAGCAGGAAGGAATATCCAATGCAATAAAGACAGTCTCTTCAGCAAGTGGTGCTGGGAAAACTGGACAGCGACAGGCAGAAAAATGAACCTGGAACACTTGCTTACACCACACACAAAAATAAACTCTAAATGGATGAAAGACCTCAATGTAAGACAGGAAGCCATCAAAATCCTCGAGGAGAAAGCAGGCAAAAACCTCTTTGATCTTGCCCGCAGCAACTTCTTACTCAACATGTCTCCAGAGGCAAGAGAAACAAAAGCAAAAATGAACTACTGGGACCTCATCAAAATAAAAAGCTTCTGCACAGTGAAGGAGACAATCAGCAAAACTAAAAGGCAACCGACAGAATGGGAGAAGATATTTGCGAATGACATATCAGATAAAGGGTTAGTAGCCAAAATCTACAAAGAACTCATCAAACTCAACACCCAAAAACCAAATAATCCAGTGAAGAAATGAGCAAAAGACATGAATAGACACTTCTCCAAGGAAGACATCCAGATGGCCAACCAACATATGAAAAAATGCTCAACATCACTCATCATCAGGGAAATACAAACCAAAACCACAATGAGATACCACCTCACACCTATCAGAATGGCTAACATTAACAACTCAAGCAACAACAGATGTTGGCGAGGATACGGAGAAAAAGGATCTCTTTTGCGTTGTTGGTGGGAATGCAGACTGGTGCAGCCACTCTGGAAAACACTATGGAGGTTCCTCAAAAAACTAAAACTAGAACTACCCTACAACCCAGCAATTGTACTACTAGGAATTTATCCACAGATACAGGTGTGCTGTTTTGAAGGGACACATGCACCCCCATGTTTATAGCAGCACTATCAACAATAGCCAAAGTATGGAAAGAGCCCAAGTGTCCACTGATGGACGATTGGATAAAGAAGATGTGGTGTATATATGTATATGTATGTATGTATGTATGTATATGGATACACACACACACACACACACACAATGGAGTATTACTCAGCAAACAAAAAGAATGAAATCTTGCCATTTGCAACTACGTGGATGGAGCTGGAGGGTATTATGCTAAGTGAAATTAGTCAGTCAGAGAATGACAAAAATCATATGACTTCACTCATATGAGGACCTTAAAGGACAAAACAGATGAACATAAGGGAAGGGAAACAGAATATAAAAACAGGGAGAGGGACAAAGCAAAATAGACTCATAAATATGGAGAACAAACTGCAGGGGTTGTGGGAAGGGGGATGGGCTAAATGGGTAAGGGGAATTAAGGAATCTACTCCTGAAATCATTGTTGCACTATATCCTAACTAATTTGGATGTAAATTAAAAAAAATAAAATTAATAAAAAGTAAAAATTAAAAAAATAAAAGGCAACCTCGTGACCAGTAAAAAAGTAAAATTTGAATTATTTCTTTATGCAACTTGGTTAAATCATTCACTTGACACAAGTTTAAACAGCAAATATTAAAGTGTTAACTGCATAAGACATTTTCTGGGAAGATCATGAGAAGTTTACCACACACCTTTATATAACTCTGTTAAAGAAGAAAGAAATAGACATGAAAAGCGGGGGAGGGGGGGAGACTTTTGACTCAGGTTGAGGCTTTAGCTCAACTTTTAATTTAATACCAGTGTTTGACACAAAGCTTCTAGGTTAAGTAACTAAGATACCAAAGAAAATGTATTCAACATATTTTCTCTTAGGTAAACTTGGTCCAATTCATTTATAAGTACTTTTTCTATCATATCCTTGGAGAAGCTTACAGAAGGAGATTCCAGCTGAGTCAAAATAGACAAGGAGCCACCATGACAATTCCCATCTTACACGCTTCCTTGGAAAATTTCTGTGGCTTATTCAAGTTCTTTCACATATAGCAGAATATGATTCATTTTTAAAAGAAATAAATAGCCATAAAATAAAAGACTGGTTATAAGTTTCACGAAACTCAAGATGCGCTATTCTAAAATAATGCTCTTTACTTAGGAGGCTACTTGTCCTCATTCCTCCCTTCATCCATTCAATAGTCCTCATAAAGAACCTTCTGTACTCAAGGCATTGAGGATTCTAAATAACAAGCCATGTGTCCTTATCCTTAAGATGTTCAAATAGTGTCACATATACTCTTAAAAATAATAATCACAGAAGATGGTACGTACAGGAAAAGACTTTGCTATTACCCACATAAGTATATTTTGGCTTTGAATAATCTACTGATGTGCATTTTGCTGATATTCATTAATATAAACATATTTTCCCTTCCCACCAGGATCTAAGTGTCCTGACAGTACCTAACTTATACTGTTTTTATATCATTCATTGCATGGTTTCTCTAAATTTACCATGACTTACAGTAATAAATACAGTAATAGATTCAATGACACATATACGTATATACATAACAAATGTTTCACAGAAATATACTTACCATTACTGCATCAATTTACTCTGGTGTTTTCTATTTTGAAATATTGTATATAGTCCATTTCATTTAGAAACAAACAAACAGGGGCGCCTGGGTGGCGCAGTTGGTTAAGCGTCCGACTTCAGCCAGGTCACGATCTCGCGGTCCGTGAACCCTCTCCCAGCACTACAGAGACCAAGACAGACTGCATTAGAAGGGTAGGAGAAGCAGCTATATGTTGAGCACATTGTCTCTCCCCAGCCCAGCACAGCACCAGGAGAAGAGACCCCTTTGAGCCTCTGGTTCCTCCAGTAGAAAAAAAAAGAATACAGAGAGGACGACCAGCCCCACCCCACTCGGCAATGTGGGTTGTTTTCTGGGAACGTCTTCTCTGATCTCACATAATGGAGACTGCAGGGGCATCTGCAGGGCTTGACTACCAGGAATCTGACTGGGACAGAAAAGTAGGGAGGGGCTTGCAACAACCAGCACATGGATCTTGGCAGACCAAATTTATACCTGCAGTACTCAAGTAGTAACCCCAACCAGCATCTTTGCTCATCCACAGAACCAAATCAGGGGCACACACTAACATGAGAACCCTTGGAGTGCAAATCTGCCTGATGTGGATTCTTAAGCAAGGAGTCTTGCTCTAGGACCCTGTTTGCCTACACCAAGGTATGGAGCAATGTCACAACCCCATCTACTGTGGAGAGTGCCTTCCAGCCACATCTGACAAGGAGAACTGGCAACAACTCCTCGAAGCTGTGTGGCCCAGTAATGTTGGAGCCAAGAAGTGGGAAGGCAGAGTTGATCACCCCAGAGCATAGCCAGTTCAGTGTGTGGAGGGTTTTCATGCTACACACAGGCAGGGGAATTAATTTCTAGCCAAGGCTGAGAGTAGCTCTATCCCGGACCCCACCTGGAAAGCTTGTTTGAGACATGAAAGTTGCCTAGAGTAGCCCCTCCCCTTCCTTCCAAGGCAAGGGAGTTGAGACACAGCCCCACCTACTGGAGAGGGTGTCTTCCAGTCCCATGCGACCCAAAGGGCTGGTGACAAATCCTGGAAGCTGTGTGGCCCAGCAATGCTCAACTCCGGAGAAGGGCAGGCAAAGCTAACAGTTTGTAAAGCAAAGCCAGTGGCCTTGTTTAGCCAGAGAACTTGAGGTACAGGGCAGCTTGAGTTAAGATAATAAACAGTTTTACAAGCCTTAGAGCTGCTTCCCCCACTGCACCCAGGAAAGAAATTCACATCCCTATGCATTGATGAACATAGCCTTCAACCTATCTGACTAAGGAACCTAACCAGAGCACACGGGAAACTGCATAGCCCATCTAACAAGCCCTGCTTATTGTGGCGCTTGAACAAGAGCACAGCTCATGGCTTCTCCCATCTGCAGAGCAAAACCAATGGCTTCACCTGACCAGAGAATTCAGTGCACACTCTGGTCTGAGTTGAATTGTCAAATGACAAGCTATGGTAATCACAAGGGAAAATCCTGTAGTAATCAAGCAAAAGAACATAATAAAGTCAAAGCATAGTGATACCAAAAGATACCCAAACACATACACAAAAAGACAGAAGGATAAGAAACAAGAACAATGGACCTACAAAACTAGGAAACAGTAAATAAAATGGCAATTGTAAGTCTTTATCTATCAATAATTACTTTAAATATAAATGGATTAAATTCTCCAGGCCATGGGTCTTATTCTGCTGCCCTTCCAGGTAAGTTAATTCATAGCCCCATATACTACTGGATATCGTGCCCATTCATGACCCATCTAGTAAGCCTGATCTGAAAATCCCAGCAACCATGAACCCATCTCACAGTACCACTCAGGTAGGAAACCAAACCATTAGTCATATCCAACTGTTCTCAACCAGTGGCACATCTTCCCTATCCCAATCAAAAACAGTTCCCAAGCTCAAACAGTTCCCTTGCCCCAAAACAGACCATAATAGCAGGTCCTACTGCCCAAGGACATTACCAGCAGACACAACCAGAAATCCAAACTGAGCTGACTGATGAGAAATGGTCTCTGCCAAAGCAAACCTGTAAAGTCTGGAAAAATATTGACATTATAATTAAATTGTCAAAAGTCGAAGACAAAGAAATAATTTTAAGAGTAGCAACAGAGAAGAAAGAAGTTACATACAAGAGAACACTCATAATACTATTGGTGGATTTCTCGACAAAAACTTCAGGCCAGGAGAAAATAGGATGACATACTCAAAATACTGAAAGAAAATAACTGTCAAGAGCAAAGCTATCCTTCAGAAACAAAGGTTGAATCATTTTCCTGAACATACAAAAGCTAAGAGAGTTCATTACCACCAGACCCTGCCTTAGAAGAAATGCCACAGGTGTTTTTTTTGAGTGGAAGTAAAAAAATGCTAATTAACATCATAAAAAAGGTTAAAAGGTAGCATAAATCTCACTCATAATGGTAAATATATAGTCATAGTTAGATTGTGCAATATGGTAATAGTGTTGCATAACTTACTAACAATTCTAAAAGTTAAAAAAAAATAAGTTGCAAACATAACCATGACTACAATAATCTGTTATTAGTTACACAATATAAAAAGGATGTAAATTATAATAACAATAACCTAAAATATGAGGTTGAGGAGAAGTAAAAGTGTAAAGATTAAAATTCTATTGAACTTTGGTAGTTATAAGTTTAAAATATGGTACTATAGGTTTAAAACATTTTATGTAAGCCTCATGGTAACCACAAGGGAAAGTCCTGTAATAATCATGCAAAAGAACACAATAAAGAAGTCAAAGCATACTGATACCAAAAAGTACCAAAACACACACACAAAAAGACAGCAGGATAAGAAACAAGGAACAATGCATCTACAAAACCGGAAAACAATAAATAAAATGGCAAGTAGTCCTTATCTATCAATAATTACTTTGAATATAAATGGATTAAATTCTCCAATGAAAAAACATATAATGATGAATGGATTTTAAAAAATCCAACAGGATGTTACCTATAAGAGACTCACTTTAGCCTTAAAGACATATATAGATTGAGAGTGAATGGACAGAAAAAGACATTTTGATACCTTTTGCAATGCAAAGCAATTGCAATGCAAATGGTAACCAAAAGAAAGCAGGGGTAGCTATACTTATACCAAACAAAATAGACTTTAAACTAAAAATGGTAAAAAGATACAAGAATCAACAACTGTAAATTATGCATCCAAAAACGGAACACCTAAATATATAAAGCAAAAACTACTAGAGATAAAAGGAGAAATGACAGTAATGCAATAATTGGGGACTTGAATACTCCACTCTCCACAATGGATAGATCATCCTGAGAATCAATGAGGAAACAATGGTTTGAACATTACTGTAGACCAAATGGACCTAACAAATATATACAGAACATTCTATACGACAATAGCAGAATACACATTCTTGTCAAGAGCATATGGAATGTTTTCTAGACCATACATTAGGTCACAAAACAAATCTTAGCAAATTAAAAAAAAACACTGAAATCATATCAATTTTCTTCTCTGACCACAATGGCATGAAACTAGAAATCAACAGAAGGAAAAATGGAAAACTCACAAACACATGGAAATTAAACAATACTTTCCTGGAAAATCAATAGGTGAAGACAGGAAATTCAAAAGAAAAATAAAAAAGTATTTTGAGACAAACCAAAATGGAAACACAACATACTGTAATTTACAGGATATAGCAAAATCAGTTCCACAAGGAACCCTTACATTAAAAGCAGGAAAGAAGCCAAACAAATACTTAACTCTATACTTAAGGAACTAGAAAAAGAAGAAATGGAGCCCTAATTTGGCAGGAGAAAGTAAATTATAAAGATTAGAGCAGGAAAAAATGAAATACAGACTAGGAAAACAATGGAAAAGATTAACCAAATTAAGACTTGATTCTTTGAAAAGATAGACAAAATTGACAAATTTTGTTTTAGCTAGACTAAGGAAAAAAGAGAAAAAACTCAAATCAACAAAATTATAATGAAAAAGGAAACATTACAACTGATACAACAGTAATTTAGAAAATCATAAGAAGTTACTATGAACAACTATATGCAAACCAACTGGACAACATAGAGGAAATGGAAAAAACCTTAGAAATACACAACTTACTACAACTGAAGCAGGAGGAAATAAAATATCTGACTAGACCAATTACTAGCAAGGGAACTGAATCAGTAATCAAAAATCTCCAAATAAAGAGAAGCCTAGGGTGAGATAGCTTCACTAGTGAATTTTAGCAAACATTTAAAGAATTAACACCAATCCTCCTCAAACTCTTCCAAAAAATCAAAGAGGAGGGAACACTCCCAAGTTCATTTTATGAGGCCAACATTACCCTGATACCAAAACCAGAAAAGTACACTACTAGAAAAGAACACTACAGGCCAATAACCCTACAATGAGTACAGATGTAAAAATAAAATACTAGCAATAAAATACTATAAAAATAAATTACTAGCAAACTGAATTCAGCAGTACATTAAAAGGATTATTTATCAAGATCAAGCGGGATTTATCCCGAGGATTCAAGGATGGTTCAATATATGCAAATAAATCAATGAGATACATTACATCATTATAATGAAATAAAAGAATCATATGATTGTGTCAGTAGATATATAGAAAGCATTTGAAAAAATTCAACATCCATTTATTATAAAAACTCTTAACAAATTAGGCATAGGAGAAACATATCTCAACATAATAAAAGCCACATATGACAAGCCCACAGCTAACATCATAGTCAATGGTGAAAGGCTGAAAGCTTTTCCTCTAAGATTAGAAATAAGACAAGAGTGAGTGAGGGTGCCCACTTTCACCACTCCTACTCAACATAGTGCTGGAAGTCCTAGCTAGAATAATCAAGCAAGGAAAAGAAACAAAAGTTATTAAAATTGGAAAGGACAGAGTAAAATTGTCTCTATTTGCAGATGACAGGATTTTATATACAGAAAATCCTAAAGACCAAAAACCTGCTAGATATAACCAATGAATTCGGTAGAGTTGCAAGATACAAAATTAACATGCAAAAGTCAGTAACATTTCTATACACTAACAACACATTTTCTGAAAAATAAATAAATAAATTGACCCCATTTACAATAGCATCAAAAACAACACAATACTTAGAGATAAATTTAACTAAGGAGGTAAAAGATTTCTACTCTAAAAATCATAAGACATTGATGAAAAAAATTAAAGAAGATACCAATAAATGGAAAGATAACATGGCCAATGATTGGAAGAATTAGTATTATTAAAATGTCAATACTACCAAAATCCATTTATAGATTCAGTGCAATCCCTATCAAGATTCTAATGGCATTTTTTTACAGATTTTTTTTTTTACAAAAATCACTCCAAAGATAAAGCAAGAATTCTGAAAGCCTCTAGGGACCAAAGGTCCTTAACCTACAAGGGTAGACACATAAGTAGCAGCCCTGTCCACTGAGACTTGGCAGGCCAGAAGGGAAAGGCAGGAAATATGCAATGTACTAAATAGGAAAAATACGCAGCCAAGAATCCTTTATCCAGCAAAGCTGTCATTTAGAATAGGAGAGATAAAGACTTTCCCAAACAAAATCTAAAGGAGTTTGTGACCACTAAACCAGCCCTGCAAGAAATTCTTAGGGGGACTCTCTGAGTGGAAAGAAGCAAAGACTACAAAGGACCACAAAACATCACCAGAAACACAGTGACACTAAATTCATATCTTTCAATAATCACTCTGAATGTAAATGGACTAAATCCCCAATCAAAAGACACAGGGTATCAGAATGAGCAAAAAAACAAGATCCATATATATGCCACCTACAAGAGAACCATTTTAGACCTGAGAACACCTGCAGATTGAAAGTGAGGGGAAGGAGAACCATGTATCATGCTAATGGACATCAAAAGAAAGTTGGAGTAGCCATACTTATCTCAGACAGACAGACTTTAAAACAGACTGTAATAAGAGATGAAGAAAGGCATTATATAATAATTAAGGGGTGTATCCATCAAGAAGAGCTAACAACTGTAAACATTCATGCCACCAACATGGGAGCACCCAAATATATAAGTCGATTAATCACAAACATAAACAAACTGATTGATAATAATACCATTATTGTAGAAGACTTTAATACTCCACTTACAACAATGGAAAGATCATCTAAGCAGAAAATCAACAAAGGAACAATATCTCTGAATGACACACTGGACCAGATGGACTTGACAGATATATTCAGAACACTTCATCCTAAAGCAGCAGGGTATACACTCTTCTCAAGCGCACATTGAACATTCTCCATATCACATATTGGGTCACATATCAGCCTTCAACAGATACAAAAATATAAAAAACATACCACTCATATTTTCAGATCACAACACTATGAAACTTGAAGTCAACACTAGGAAAAATCTGGAAACCCCTCAAATACACAGAAGTTAAACAACATCCTACTAAAGAATGAATGGGTTAACAAGAAAATTAAAGAATAGATTTAAAAAATACATGGAAGCAAGTGAAAACATGACAGTTCAGACCCTTGCAGGTGTAGCAAAGGCAGGCCTAAAAGGAAAATACATTGCAATCCAGGCCTATCTAAAGAAGCAAGAAATGTCCCAAATACACAACATAACCTTACACCTAAAGGAGCCAGAAAAGGAGTAGCAAATAAAGCCCAAAGCCAGCAGATGAAGGCAAATAATAAAGATTAGAGCAGAAATAAATGATATAGAATAAAAAAAACAGTAGAACAGATCAATGAAAGTAAGAGCTAGTTTTTTGAAAGAATAAACAAAATTGATAAATACCTAGCCAGATTTCTCAAGAAGAAAACAGAGTGGACCCAAATAGAAAAAAATCACAAATGAAATAAGAGAGATCACAACCAACACCATAGAAATACAAGCAATTATAAGAGAATAAGATGAAAAATTATATGCCAACAAAATGGACAATCTGGAAGAAATGGACAAATTCCTAGACGCTCAAACACTACCAAAACTTAAACAGGAAGATGTAGAAAATCTGAACAGGATCATAACCAGCAAAGAAATTGAATTGGTTACCAAAAATCTCCCAACAAATAAGAGTCCTAGGTCAGATGGCTTCCCAGGGGAATTCTAACCAGACATTTAAAGAAGAGTTAATACACATTCTTCTCAAACTCTTCCAAAAAATAGAAATGGAATGAAAGCTTCCAAACTTATTCTATGACACCAGCATTACTTTGATTCCAAAACCAGACAAAGACTGCACTGAAAAGGAGAATATCAGGCCAATATCCCTCATAAATATGGATATAAAAATTCTCAACAAGAACTAGCAAATCAAATTCAACAGTGCATTAAAAGAATTACTCACCATGATCAAGTGGGATTCATTCCTGGGCTGCAGGGCTGGTTCAATATTCACAAATCCATCAATATGATATACCATATTGATCAAACAAAGGATAAGAACCATATGATCCTTTCAATAGATGCAGAAAAAACATCTGGCAAAATACCACATCCTTTCTTGATGAAAACCCTCAAAAAAGTAGGGATAGAAGGAATATACCTCAAACATCATAAAAGCCACACATGAAAGACCCACCACTAATATCATACTCAATGGGGAAAAACTGAGAGCTTTTCCCCTGATATCAGGAACCAACAGGGATGTCCACTCTCACCACTGTTGTGAGGCTAGAAGTCCTAGCCTCTAGCCTCAGCAATAAGACAAGAAAGAAAGAAAAGGAGAGAGAGAAAGAAAGAAGAAAGAAAAGGCATACAAGTCAGAAACAAAGGAGTCAAACTTTCACTCTTCACAGATGACATGACACTCTACATGGAAAACCCAAAAGATGCCACCAAAAAAACTGCTAGAACGGATACATGAATTCATCAAAGTTGCAGGATAGAAAATCAATGTACAGAAATCGTTTGCATTTCTATACACCAAAAATGAAGAAGCAAAAAGAGATACCAAGGAATTGATCCCATTTACAATTGTACTGAAAACCATAAGATACTTAGGAATAAACCTAACCAAAGGGGTAAAAGAAAACTATAGAAAGCTTATGAAAGAAATTGAGGAAGACACAAAGAAATGGAAAAACATTCCCTGCTCATGTAATAGAAGAACAAATATTGTTAAAATGTTAATAATACCTAATATTCAATGCAATCCCTATCAAAATAACATCAGCTTCTTCACAGAGCTAGAACAAACAATCCTAAAATTTGTATGGAACCAGAAAAACCCTGAATAGCCGAAGTAAAGTTGAAAAACAAAACCAAAGCTGGAGGCTTCACAATTCTGGACTTTAAGCTGTATTACAAAGCTCTAATCACCAAACAGTATGGTACTGGCATAAAAACAGACACATAGATCAATGGAGTAGAGTAGAGAACCCAGAAATGGACCCACAAATGTATGGTCAACTAATCTTCGACAAAGCAGAAAAGAATATCCAATGGAAAAAAGATAGTCTCTTTAGCAAACAGTTCTGGGAAAACTGGACAGTGACATGCAGATGAATGAAACTGGACCACTTTTTTAGACCATACACAAAAATAAATTCAAAACGGATGAAAGACCTAAATGTGAAACAGGAAACCATCAAAATCCTGGAGGAGAAAATAGGCAGCAACCTCTTTGACCTTGGCCTCAGCAACTTCTTACTAGACATGTCTCTGGAGGGCATGGGAGACAAAAACAAAAATGAACTACTGGGACTACATCCAGATAAAATGCTTCTGCCCAGCTAATGAAACAATCAATAACACTAAAAGGTAACCAACAGAATGGGAGAAGATATTTGCAAATGACATATTTGCAAATGACATAAAGGGTTAGTATCCAAAATCTATACATAACTTATCAAATTCAACACCCAGAAAACAATCCAGTGAAGAATGCCAAAAGACATGAGCAGACACTCTTCCAAAAGAAGAAATCCAGATGGATAACAGATGCATGAAAAGATACTCAACATCACTCATCATCAGGGAAATACAAATCAAAATCACAGTGAGGTACCACCTCACACTTCAGAATGACTAAAATTAACAACTCAGGAAACAATAGACGTTGGTGAGGATGCAGAGAAAGGGGAACACTTTTGCACTACTGGTGGGAATATAAACTGGTGTAGCTATTCTGGAATATAGTATGAAGGATCCTCAGAAAATTAAAAATAGAACTACCCTATGACTCAGCAATTGCACTACTAGGTATTTATCCAAAGGATACAAAAATGCTGACTCAGAGGGGCACATGCATGCCAATATTTATAGCAGCACTATCAACAATAGCCAAATTATGGAAAGAGCCCATTCATCGACTAATGAGTGGATAAAAAAGATGTGGTGTATATACATATATACAGTGGAATACTACTCGGGGATGAAAAACAATGAAATCTTTCCATTTGCAACAACGTGGAAATAGGCAAAATAAGTCAGCCAGAGAACGACAGATATCATACGATTTCACTCATATGTGGAATTTTGAGAAACACAACAGATGAACATAGGGGAAGGGAAGGAAAAATAAGATAAAAACATAGAGGGAAGCAAATCATAAGAGACCGTTAAATACAGAGAACAAACTGAGGGTTGTTAGAGGGGAGGTCGGGGGGGATGGGTTAAATGGGTAACGGGCATTAAGGAGCAAACTTTTTTGGGTGAGCACTGGGTGTCATATGTAAGAGATGAATCATACTCTGAACAGTTCATGAGAGCACAATTCTGTGCTGCCAGCTCAGAGCCTGGAGCCTGCTTGGGATTCTGTGTCTCCCTCTCTCTCTGCCCCTCCCCATTCATTCTCATTCTCTCTCTCTCTCTCTCTCTCTCTCTTTCTCTCTCTCTCTCTTTCTCTCTCTCGATAAATAACCATTGAAAAAAAATTAAAAAAAAAAAAGAAATAACTCCTAGAATTTACATGGAACAACAAAGACCCAAAGTAACCAAAGAAATTCTGCAAAAAAAGAACAAAGCAGGGGCATTACACTTCCTGATTTCAAGCTAGCCTAAACAACCATAGTCATCAAAACAGTGTGATACTGACATAAAAACAGACAAATAAGCTAATGGAACAGAATTGAGAGCCAAGAAATAAACGTAAGCATATGCAGTCAACTAATATTTGACAAGGGAGCCAATAATACTCAATGGAGAAAAAACAATCTCTTCAATAAATGGTTCTTGGATAATTGCATATTCACATGTAAAAGAATGAAACTAGATCCATATCTTACACTACTCACAAAAATTAACTTGAAACTGATTAAAGGCTTAAATGTAAGACTTGAAATCCCTAACTCCTAAAATAAAACACAGGAATAAAACTTTCAACATAGATTTTGGTAATGATTTTTCTTCTTTTCTTTAACTTTATTTTTGAGTGAGTGAGAGAGAGAGAGAAAGAGAGAGAGAGCATAAGCATGGAAGGGGCAGAAAAAGACAGGGAGGGAGAGAGAGAATCTCAAGAAGGCTCCACATTGTCCAGGCAGAGCCCAATACGGGGCTCAATCCCACAAACTATTAGAACATGACATGAGCTGAAGTCAAGAGTCAGATGCTTAACTGACTGAGTCACCCAGGAGCACTTGGTTTTTCTTAACATGACACCTAAAGTACAAGCAACAAAAGGAAAAATAAACAGGTAGGCCTACACCAAACTAAAAAGCAAAATAAAACACTGCACAGCAAAATAAGACAACCTAAGAAATTGGGGAAAAACATGTTTGCAAACCATATATCTGATAAAAGGTTAATATACAAACTATAATGGGCAAAGGACCTGAAAAGACATTTCTCCAAAGAAGATATACAAAAAGCCAACAGGTACATGAAAAGATACTCAGCATCACCAGTTCTTAGGGAAATGTAAATTAAAACCACAATGAGATAACACCTCAAGCCTGTTACAATGGCCATCATCAGAAGACAAGATAACAAATGCTGACATGGATGTAGAGACGAGGGAATACTTGTGCACTGTGGGTGAAACTATACACTGGTACAGTCATTATGGAAAACAGTATGGAAGATCCTCAAAAAATTTAAAATAAACCTATTATATATAACCCAGCAATTCTACTTCTGGGAACATATGAGAAGGAAATTAAAACACTATGTTCTAACCGCTTTACATACAATAGCCAAAATACGGAAACAACCAAAATGTCCATCAATGGATGAATGGATGAAGAAGCTGTGGCATGTACACACAATAGAATATTACTCAGCCATAAAAAAGAAAAAAAATCTTACCAGTTGTTACAACGATGGATGGAACTTGAAGGCATTATATTAAGTGAAATAAGTCAGAGATAGACAAATACTGTATAATTTCACTTAAGTTTGGA
The DNA here is from genome assembly GCF_016509475.1 of Prionailurus bengalensis. Lineage (NCBI taxonomy): Eukaryota > Metazoa > Chordata > Mammalia > Carnivora > Felidae > Prionailurus > Prionailurus bengalensis. Next base: position 90,502,018 of record NC_057350.1, on the reverse strand, counting down.
ATCTAAAACCAAACTCATAGAAAAAGAAATCAGACTTGTGGTTACCAGATATGGAGGATGGAGGGAGGAGGAAGTGGAAGGTGGTCAAAAAGTAGAAACTTCCAGTTATAAGATAAACAGTTACCAGGGATGTAATGTACACCATGATGACTATAGCTAACACTGCTGTATAACATAAAGGAAAATTGTTAAGAGAGTAAACCCTAAGAGTTCTCAATCACAAGGAGATTTCTTTTCTTTTCTTTTTTTCTTTTCTTCTTTTTTTCTTTATTGTATCTATGTGAGAGGATGGACACGGCTGCACCTATGGTGGTAATCATTTCACAATATATGCAATTAAAAACCATCATGGTTACACCTTAAACTTATACAGTGATGTATGTCAATTATTATCAATAAAACTTGGGGCAAAAAGATCTGCAAAGTATTAACAGAACATGTATAAAATACTTGGTGAGTAATCACATGGCTGAAGGTAGTAGAGCATAAAGATTACAATTCAGGATCTGCAGTGAGACAGATCTGAATTTAAATCCAGGCTCCACCAATGATTGGCTATATAACCCTGAACAAGTTACTCAACCTCTTTAAGCTTCAATGTCTTCATACCAAAAATGAAAATGGTGAAAATAATAGTATCTACCTGTTGAGAGAGTACAAGAGATCATGCATATTAAATTATTTACTATAATGCAAAGTATATGGTAAGTATCAAGCAAATTTTAAATTTTAAAAACCTATTCAAAGAAATATAAATAAGACTTGAGACGAAAATTAAAAGTAATTTTACCTTAGCCAATTTCAACAAGATAATATTGGGGGATGGAGGCTTCAAGTGGATATTTTACAAACTATCTAAGTAAACATATATATTTCATGAAGTAGGGAGATATGAGAATGAGTCGCCAAGGTAGACAGATCCTTTTGTGTTGAGATGCTGAAGAGAATAGCATTTCGTTTATTTAATGTGGCTTCTTAAATACGGTCAAAAGAGGAACGTGGAGAAAAAAAATGGGAGAGATAACATTGTTGAGGTTTCTCCATGTCTAATGATCCTGCAGATGATGTTTGACAAATCAAGAATGGACAAAATTCCTCCCAATACTGCACTCAAATAGTTGAACCGGGTCCTGACCCCTGTAGCCTGACCATAGGGCTAATTTGTATAGCATCACAGTGGCATTTTGCCTGGATTATGCCCACTGTTTACTCCATGATCTATAACAACTTGGCTGCAAAGACTCACCTAAAACATAACATAAAGCAGCCTCTTTACCATGACCCCTTACTTTGGGATCTGCCACACAGAGCATTCTAGGGCTTTGAGACAGAGCAAATTTAAGAGGTTCACTCCTAAACTTTCCTAAAGAAGCCAGGCCAATCAATTTTATATTATCATTTCCCTCACCCAAAAGTGTTCCACTACCCTAGAATTAGCTCGTGTAGAGACACGGTCCACAGGACTAAGAAACTTGACTTCTGCAGGACATTTTTAACACAGCCTCCAGGAAAATTAACTAAGTAGTCTTGTGCTCTCCAAGCAGGGGATGTGCAGATGAGGCACAGTTGTAGCTTGCATCCCCCAAATCCTAAGGCAGCTAAGTGGTGAGGAAATAAAACTCACTCTTGGAATACATGTAGCAACTTGGTACTGGAGTTGGTTACACAGAGAAGCTCTGAGGAAGATGATTCCAGTGAAGTGTGACCCACTTACCCACAAGACTTTGATATGCACGCACTGGCCTTTTGGACCTGCCAACCAGTTGGAGAATAAATAAATGAACAGGAAGATTATAGTTCCACTGCAGTCCCAGAATTAAACAGGCAAATGGCAAGGATTCAGCATAGAGCTATATGATGCATAAGTAATCAGACAGAGACTATATGTCCATTCAGCTGGAAGCAGAGTCTGGCTGCTACTTAAAATATCAGCGGGAATGTCGATCTACCATGTTTCCAACATTTTTTGAAAAATGTTCAAGCAGCCAGATAAATCACTCTGTGGCTCACCCCTGCTACTTGTGGATTGATAATGTTTATAAACAGCTGTGTTAACATCCTCAAGAATCCAAGGAAACATCCTTACTGCACTGAAGAGCTTTTATGTTTTATACATCTAGCAATGGACAGGCAGGTCTTTTCATTCAGATGGCTGTGTTTCTAGCATCTGGGTTATGACAAGCGCCAATGATTCTTTTTGGGTAGTCAGTGGTAGCCAGTGGTTGTCACTCTAACCCTGCCATAACACAAAGGATCTCCAAACAGATTTTAACCTCCTCTATCTGGGTATTTGCAATGGTAGAACAAAGAATACATATATTTGTCTTAAGACACTTTACATCTGAGCCCTGGCTACCTTTCACCTACCTCTTCACCAGCACTCCATTCTAAGCACACACTGAATCAGTACTATGCCGTGGATGGGCTATGTTTTGCAGCGTCTCTGAGTCCATGCATGAGCTACTAAGTTCCTTGCTAGAATGTTGTACATCCCTCTCTTATCCACCTGGAGGACACCCACTTATTTTCATCCCCCAGCTCTAAAACTACATACATATCTTACCCTTTTCCCACTAGGAAAGAATTTCCCACTAGGAAGAATTTAAAGACTTTAATACACATTCTAGACTATGAGCCTCTTGAGAACAGGGAACACATCTCAAGAGATTTGTATCCCCATTTGTAGCTAGTACTGTTTCTGGCATGTGGTATGTAGGTAATAAAGGACTGTTACAGGAAGAATTTTTAGGTGAATGTTATTATCTCTTCTTGCCTAAAAATAAGGTAGGGAAGACTGGGGAGTGTCCAAGAAGGAATGTGAAAGTAGAGGACCATCTATCGGATTGGACACCATGGGAATCTCAGGGAAGGTGAGGTTTTTTTCCTTTCCTTTGTTGCAGCTGTTATGCTTGGAAGTGGCCACTCTCCAGCAACACAACATTATTTTTTCTATCAGAGTCTCTAATTATGGCCCAAGAAGGGCTTCCATGGATCTCTTTACCCATCCTGGATTTTCCCACAAACACATAATTTTCATAATATTCTCAGAGATGTTCAAAGCCCAAAAAAGATACAGGCCACTATCCAAAAGAGTTTTTTGTTTTGTTTTGTTTTGTTTTGTTTTAATTTGGACATGTCAGGAAATGTATTCCATCATGCTTATGTTGTTTAGGAGAATCTAAGTGACAGGGGAAAAGTGTAAAAAGCACTGTAATAGACCACTTTACTCAATGTAAAGGTTATACTCCATATGTTTTCACTAGAATAAGGAAGTGACTGTAGAGAGAAGGAAGGGTGCCTCCTCTCTACAAAGTTTCTATAGGGCAGTAGCGTTTCAACTATAGGCAATGTGATAAATGAATATTGGACTTAAGTCAGAAAGTCTATGTTGCCTCTTACTAGCCACGTAACTTTGGACCACTCATTTAGTTAGTTCTGTGCCTCAGTTTCCCCATATGTCCTATGAAGATATGGCCTTTCTCTGTGGCATGTTTGGAAGATTCAGTCAAGATACAGTGGATGAAAGCATTTTCCCAAATCATAAGGCACTACACTATTGGATATAAAAACAGTATTGGAAATCGTCGAGTCAGGTACACATAACCGTCTGTGGTGCGATCCATTATTTCCCTCAGTCTGTTTTTGTTTTATTTTCCTGGCTCTTAGTAATCCAATCCAAGGTCTTTTATGTTCATTTAATAACATTTCTTGTCAAATTTATCATACATAAAGTTTCATATGCAACCAGCACGAGAACTGCGGCTGGCAGCTAGTGTTCTTTTCAGAAAGGGGCAGGCATAGAATGGTAACTTCATTCTAGCCCAAAGCAGGCAGGCTTTCTTGTTAGAGTCTCTCCTGGAGGTGGAACATTTCCGCATTCACATCATTTTTTTCTTTCAAAGCCTCTCCCCTGAGCCCTCTGCAGCTTGTCCATGGTACGCAATTCTGAATCACCCTACCACTTAGGACACTGGGATCTGGAGGCAGTAGCAAATGTATTTCACATTCAAGAGGAGAAACATTAGCGAGCACAGCATTTAATATGCTGTATGCCACCAGGATCAGGGGCTTAGACTTTCCATTTCGGCTTCACCGGTTAGACTGCAATCTGAACAAGAGTGTGCAGTGATGCAGTGTGTTGGCGCTCGTCTGTGCCAAGCAGCAGTTTTATCATCAGTAAGGAAGCATTAAGTGAACCCCAGGGATAGCATATGTATTGTATTTAGAGGAAGGGGTGAAAATCCATCAACGCTGTGTAATTTAAAAGGTTTTCATGCTGTTTGCAGGAAGCTATAAGCTTAGATTCCTTTGTCCCAGTTAAAGAGAAAATGGTTCTAGTAAAGAAAGATGGATTTAAAATAGTGGTTACCATGGAGTGAATTTAAGTGATAAAGGAAGACAGATAGCATAACGGACATTGCCCAGCACATTAAAGGAACCACACATTTCGTATTTGCAGAAGAACACAAGTTGGGAATTCTGAGCTCGACACCCATTCAAATGAATCTTTTTATTGCCTTTGATTACACAATCTTTTAGTCCCTCCTTGTCAGTTCCCAGTTGTCTCCTATTAGAGGAGAATTACAATCAGTCTTTATGCCAGGAAAGCATAAACTTGAGGGAAGAGAAAGGACAAACAGAATGGGGCAAATGATAAGAAGAAAGAGATATATGAGTCAAGATTTCATTATGCAAGTTAGATTTGCACTCTAGTGCCAGGAATAAATAAGCATAAACAAGATCCCAGACTCTCTTCATATACAAATGATTATAAATTCATTCAACTTTATAGTCTTATTGCCTGATTCACCCTGTTTTCTTTGAATCTGTTCAGTTCTCTGCCACCAGGCCTTGATATCAGCCATCCCTTCTATCTGTAATATCCTGCTGTCAAGATAGCACCCACTGAAACCCTCTCCTTCCTCATGAAATGAGGGTGAAATCAAGTGCCATCTTCTCAGAGGCTTTCCCATATCCCACCACTTGAAATTAATCTCCCCAGCAAACTGTTTTTACCTATAGTTTAGCACAGTATAGCACAATGTAAGTGGTTTAAAGAATTGGTGTTCATGGAGATGTTAAGGTGCCTCCCACCAAATTACATGCTGGGAGGGCAGATGCCATGCCTTAATCATCTGGAGCATCTAGAGGTTGGCACACTGTTGGTGCACAGTATGCATATGCTATACCGGGATGCAGGCAGTGGCCAACCTGGAGCCATCCCATTGTGACCAATCAACACATCAGAGGAGCTCATGAATCCCCAAACCTCTTTGCCTTTTCCGAGAAGGGTTACTATTCCCTCAACTCCTACTTAATCCCCACCCCCAGTGCTACCACTTCTAACCTTGAGACACTTAAACTCAATCTTGTGAGGTATGTCAGTAAAGTCTTTTGAAGAACCACCTAAACTGAAATTCATTTAAACATTACAAATATAATGAACACTTATTCTAGCCTTTGGTGATTGTGAGGATGTCCACAACCTTTAAAATTTGAAAAAAGCTTTTAATCACTTAAATATATATATTTATATATTTACATATATATAAATATATATTATATATATATTTATATATTTTTATATATTATTTATATTTATATATTTATATATATATTATATTTATATATATATTTAAGTGATTAAAAGCTTTTTTCAAATTTTAAAATATATATATATACACACACATATATATGTGTGTGTATATATATGTGTGTGTGTGTATATATATATATATATATACATATGTGTATATGTGTATATATATATATATGTGTGTATATATATATATATACATATGTGTATATATGTGTGTATATATATATATATATATATATATATATACATATAGTTTATTTAGTGCATGGTTTGCTGTAAGAAATTTACATACATTAATTTATCCTCATAACAACTGTATATGGTAATATTATTTCCATAACTACTATATATGGTAATACTATTGTTTCCACTTTAAAGATAATGCAAACTGAGGCACAGAGAGTTTAAGTGCTTTTCCTAGTTCCTGCCACTCATAAGTAGTGGAGGAAGGCTTTCCATTTTGGAAATCTGGCTTCAGAGTGTATGTTTTTAATCACTGCACAGACGGAGAAATAAAGTTCTATGAAATTCAGACACCAATACAGAAAAAGTAGGTTTTTTTTTTGAAATTGTGTATGATATCAAAGCTGAGATCAGGACCTGGGGGTTAAAGACTAGATATGGTAGATCCTGCTTTTTGCTGTATATTCAGAACAAGCTTAGTGGACCGAGATTGACACAGTTTCCAATTACTTACAGGATTAGAGAGATAATTCATTATGACAAATGATACAAATTTGTTTACTTGCACACCAACATGTATTTTTAATAAAAACAAAACTTCACTTATACAGAAGAAATACATCCAGACCCTTTTCTAACACTCAGGAATTAACAGAATTGTACTTCAAGCTCTTCCTAGAATTTTCAGTCCTTTAAAAACATCCGTTTTCCTGGAAAGATATGGAGTTCTCCTCAAGAATGATACAGTAGATCAATATGGGATGGGGACATCATTCTGTTAGGAAGACAGTCCCCTGCATGCAGTCTTTTGATCCCACAGGGCCACGTAAGAATGGGCCATGGGCTGAGAACACATCCTCACCAAGAGATGAGGAGTCCAAACAGCCTATGCTGGATGCACGCAGGCCAACTGCCCTGCATTGGTTGCTAGCACGGACCTGCTGGCCATAGGGGACCAGTGCACACTACCAAAGCTGATTTTGCTCTCTCTCTTCTCTATGTGAGTAAAACATGTTCCATGCAGTGCTTGACCACAGTGTGTTTTCCTTAGAGACTCTGATGCTAAGATGCAATAGGCATAAGAGTTCAGACTTCTACTCCTGATGACAGGCAATAGATGCCTCTTGCTCAACACCTGCACTCTCTGGGATCTAATTTGCACAGGTTTCCTTTGTTCTTCCTTCTATGGGGCCTGCTTCTCACCCACCTCCAACCCCCTTCCAAGGCCTTTTCCTCAATGAATCCTCCTGGTTCTTCAAAACTCATCTCAAGCACCTTCTCCTTGACCATCATTGCATCTGGATGTACCTCTTCAGAGCTCCTACAGGACCTGGTTCATACCTCAGTCATAGCAATCAGCATATTCAACTAGAATAGCCCATTAACTTATAGCCTTTCTCTCTAGGCTATGAGCTCATGGGAGCAGGTACCAGATCATATTCAGGTTTCATTACCAGGATCTGATACTGTGCCTGACACACAGTAGGCATTTTTTCCTTCACCCAACACATAGGTATTGAATACCTAATGTGTTGCAGGCCATATGCTAGATTGGATATGTCATAATGAACAAAAATATACATGATCCTTGCCTTCAAGGAACTTACAAACTAGCAGTTTATAAGATCAACCAAATAATCACAGCAAAATGAGCCAGTGTCAAAATACAACTGACATGACTGTTGGATAAGGTGTACTCAGGATACATAATAGAGGAAAATGAAATAAAACAAAGAGAAAATGTTTTACAAAAAAAGATCGGGGCGGGGCGGTGGGGGGGGGGGTTCCCCCAGGGAAGTAGCCACTGAACTAAGTTCTGAAAGAAAAACTAGTCAGAGTGTTCCAGGCTAAAGAACACCACAGGCAAAGGTCCTTGAGACAGAAAAGAGGACAGCATATGTATTCTGAGAAGGCTGGTGCAAACAGAGCAGAGAAAGCAAGGGGAGCAAATGATGAACAAAGGACAGAGATGGCAGAGATCAGATCCTACATGGGGCCTTGTAGTACCAAGACTTTTTCTTTATCCTAAGAGCACTAGGAAACATATAATCAAACAATCACATTTATGTTTCAAGATGATTTCTCTGCTGCACTACAGACGGAGAAGGAATGGATGGGTGAGGAAGTGGTACATGTGGATAGAAGAGTCACTTAGGAGACTACCAACAATATTTAGTAGAAGACTTGGACTGGAATGGCTACCAGGGAATGGAAAGGAACGGATGGATCCAAAAGACATTTAAAAGGTAAATATCTGCATATTGGTGACAGATATGACTCAATAAAAATGTGTTGAATTAGTAAAGGGTTGGGATAGGAAGAGTAATTTGGGGTGTTTACTAAAATCCCTGTATATCTGAGGACACTGCAACAGTGCCAGAGAGTTAAGCATAATGGAAGTTGACCCTCTTCCAGAAAGAAAGAGACAGAGAGAGAGAGAAAGAGAGAGAGCAGTGAACTCAGTAATGAAGCATCCTTAATCCATCAAAAGTTTTGTTCTCTCAGGGGAGCTTCCCATCCATTTTTTCTCTCAGTAATCTTTCTGAGGCCTGCCTGAAGGGGAGTGTTCCCATCGGCAATGGGATTGGACCAGGTAGTTCCTGGCTAAGGGTTTTGTTTTGGTTTGGTTTTTGTTTGTTTGTTTGTTTTACTTTACAGGTAAAATCTCAGCTATAGCTCAAGTAAAATGTGTCTAGCTTCCCTTAGCTGTTGTCCCCAAAAACCCCTTGTATCCTCATCCCTTGGTAGCTGGTTCAACACCCGCCTATGGGGCCTTCTTGAGCCCAGCTATGATGCTCAGGGTTTTCTCTCTTTAAAAAATAAAAATAATTTATTAGAAATCATCCACCCTTGCCTTTATACACACTGTTTCCCATTATAAATACAATATATGTTAATTGACCTGGAAACACAGAATAAGATAAAGAACAAAATAAAAACAATCTGTGATTTCCCCACTAGAGAAACATAGAAAACAACACTATTATCTGGAAATGCTGTGAACAGTTGTAGTTAAGAGATTAGGCTATAGAGTTAGACAAGCATTTTGGTCTTTATCCTCACAGCACTGAGAAATCAAATAATCAGATTTATGTTTCAGGGTGATTTGTCTGTTGCAGTATAGACAGAAAAAATAGATGGGTGAGGTGGTAATATGCTTGGATGTTGAAAGATCAATTAGCAGCCCAAAGTCCAGCTCCAATGGTAGTAATTAAGAATCTGTGGGGAAATTACTAATAAGGCAAAGTCTCAAGTTCCTCACATGTATAGGTGAATGGTGCTAGTACCTGTTTGGGGGCTAGTGTGTGCAAATTCCTTAACATAATACCCAGCACATAAGTCTTCACTAAATGCCTAGACATTCTTAATATTTAGTATGCTACCTTGCATTTTTATAACAAAAGCACTTTTTTTTCAACATTATTGTCACCTTTTCACATTTTCTTAACAACTCCTTGAAAGCATTATTTGTAGTGGTTGCATAACAGTTTATCCTGCAGATACACCACACATTATAAAATCATTTCCTTACTGCTGGAAATTTAAATTGTTTCCAACTTATACTTGCAATAACGTGGCAATGAATATCAAATACAATCTTTTCAATACCTTTAATTAAAATTAAGATGGATCCTCAGAAACATAACCGTAAGGATCAACAGTATGAACATTTTTGAGTTTCTTAGTATACATTACCAAATTGCTATCCACAGAGGTGGTTGTGTGATTTTCACCATCGAGGTCCACATTTATACCAACATGGAAGTATTTGTTATCTTACCCTTTCAAGAAACAGCTCTTTGTTTTTTTTGTTTTTTTTTTTCCTGAAACTAACATTACACTGCATGTTAACCAACTGGAATTTATTTATTTATTTTTTTTATGAAATTTATTGACAAATTGGTTTCCATACAACACCCAGTGCTCATCCCAAAAGGTGCCCTCCTCAATACCCATCACCCACCCTCTCCTCCCTCCCACCCCCCATCAACCCTCAGTTTGTTCTCAGTTTTTAACAGTCTCTTATGCTTTGGCTGTCTCCCATTCTAACCTCTTTTTTTTTTTTTTTCTTCCCCTCCCCCATGGGTTCCTGTTAAGTTTCTCAGGATCCACATAAGAGTGAAACCATATGGTATCTTTCTTTCTCTGTATGGCTTATTTCACTTAGCATCACACTCTCCAGTTCCATCCACGTTGCTACAAAAGGCCATATTTCATTTTTTCTCATTGCCACGTAATATTCCATTGTGTATATAAACCACAATTTCTTTATCCATTCATCAGTTGATGGACATTTAGGCTCTTTCCATAATTTGGCTATTGTTGAGAGTGCTGCTATGAACATTGGGGTACAAGTGGCCCTATGTATCAGTGCTCCTGTATCCCTTGGATAAATTCCTAGCAGTGCTATTGCTGGGTCATAGGGTAGGTCTATTTTTAATTTTCTGAGGAACCTCCACACTGCTTTCCAGAGCGGCTGCACCAATTTGCATTCCCACCAACAGTGCAAGAGGGTTCCCGTTTCTCCACATCCTCTCCAGCATCTATAGTCTCCTGATTTGTTCATTTTGGCCACTCTGACTGGCGTGAGGTGATACCTGAGTGTGGTTTTGATTTGTATTTCCCTGATAAGGAGCGACGCTGAACATCTTTTCATGTGCCTGTTGGCCATCCGGATGTCTTCTTTAGAGAAGTGTCTATTCATGTTTTCTGCCCATTTCTTCACTGGGTTATTTGTTTTTTGGGTGTGGAGTTTGGTGAGCTCTTTATAGATTTTGGATACTAGCCCTTTGTCCGATGTGTCATTTGCGAATATCTTTTCCCATTCCGTTGGTTGCCTTTTAGTTTTGTTGGTTGTTTCCTTTGCTGTGCAGAAGCTTTTTATCTTCATAAGGTCCCAGTAATTCACTTTTGCTTTTAATTCCCTTGCCTTTGGGGATGTGTCGAGTAAGAGACTGCTACGGCTGAGGTCAGAGAGGTCTTTTCCTGCTTTCTCCTCTAAGGTTTTGATGGTTTCCTGTCTCACATTTAGGTCCTTTATCCATTTTGAGTTTATTTTTGTGAATGGTGTGAGAAAGTGGTCTAGTTTCAACCTTCTGCATGTTGCTGTCCAGTTCTCCCAGCACCATTTGTTAAAGAGGCTGTCTTTTTTCCATTGGATGTTCTTTCCTGCTTTGTCAAAGATGAGTTGGCCATACGTTTGTGGGTCTAGTTCTGGGGTTTCTATTCTATTCCATTGGTGTATGTGTCTGTTTTTGTGCCAATACCATGCTGTCTTGATGATGACAGCTTTGTAGTAGAGGCTAAAGTCTGGGATTGTGATGCCTCCTGCTTTGGTCTTCTTCTTCAAAATTCCTTTGGCTATTCGGGGTCTTTTGTGGTTCCATATGAATTTTAGGATTGCTTGTTCTAGTTTCGAGAAGAATGCTGGTGCAATTTTGATTGGGATTGCATTGAAGGTGTAGATAGCTTTGGGTAGTATTGACATTTTGACAATATTTATTTTTCCAATCCATTAGCAGGGAATGTCTTTCCATTTCTTTAAATCTTCTTCAATTTCCTTCATAAGCTTTCTATAGTTTTCAGCATACAGATCCTTTACATCTTTGGTTAGATTTATTCCTAGGTATTTGATGCTTCTTGGTGCAATTGTGAATGGGATCAGTTTCTTTATTTGTCTTTCTGTTGCTTCATTGTTAGTGTATAAGAATGCAACTGATTTCTGTACATTGATTTTGTATCCTGCAACTTTGCTGAATTCCTGTATCAGTTCTAGCAGACTTTTCGTGGAGTCTATCGGATTTTCCATGTATAATATCATGTCATCTGCAAAAAGCGAAAGCTTTACTTCATCTTTGCCAATTTTGATGCCTTTGATTTCCTTTTGTTGTCTGATTGCTGATGCTAGAACTTCCAGCACTATGTTAAACAGCAGCGGTGAGAGTGGGCATCCTTGTCATGTTCCTGATCTCAGGGAAAAAGCTCTCAGTTTTTCCCCGTTGAGGATGATGTTAGCTGTGGGCTTTTCATAAATGGCTTTTATGATCTTTAAGTATGTTCCTTCTATCCCGACTTTCTCAAGGGTTTTTATTAAGAAAGGGTGCTGGATTTTGTCGAAGGCCTTTTCTGCATCGATTGACAGGATCATATGGTTCTTCTCTCTTTTTTTGTTAATGTGATGTATCACGTTGATTGATTTGCGAATGTTGAACCAGCCCTGCATCCCAGGAATGAATCCCACTTGATCATGGTGAATAATTCTTTTTATATGCCGTTGAATTCGATTTGCTAGTATCTTATTGAGAATTTTTGCATCCATATTCATCAGGGATATTGGCCTGTAGTTCTCTTTTTTTACTGGGTCTCTGTCTGGTTTAGGAATCAAAGTAATACTGGCTTCATAGAATGAGTCTGGAAGTTTTCCTTCCCTTTCTATTTCTTGGAATAGCTTGAGAAGGATAGGTATTATCTCTGCTTTAAACGTCTGGTAGAACTCCCCTGGGAAGCCATCTGGTCCTGGACTCTTATTTGTTGGGAGATTTTTGATAACCGATTCAATTTCTTTGCTGGTTATGGGTCTGTTCAAGCTTTCTATTTCCTCCTGATTGAGTTTTGGAAGAGTGTGGGTGTTCAGGAATTTGTCCATTTCTTCCAGGTTGTCCAATTTGTTGGCATATAAGTTTTCATAGTATTCCCTGATAATTGTTTGTATCTCTGAGGGATTGGTTGTAATAATTCCATTTTCATTCATGATTTTATCTATTTGGGTCATCTCCCTTTTCTTTTTGAGAAGCCTGGCTAGAGGTTTGTCAATTTTGTTTATTTTTTCAAAAAACCAACTCTTGGTTTCGTTGATCTGCTCTACAGTTTTTTTAGATTCTATATTGTTTATTTCTGCTCTGATCTTTATTATTTCTCTTCTTCTGCTGGGTTTAGGCTGCCTTTGCTGTTCTGCTTCTAGTTCCTTTAGGTGTGCTGTTAGATTTTGTATTTGGGATTTTTCTTGTTTCTTGAGATAGGCCTGGATTGCAATGTATTTTCCTCTCAGGACTGCCTTTGCTGCGTCCCAAAGCATTTGGATTGTTGTATTTTCATTTTCGTTTGTTTCCATATATTTTTTAATTTCTTCTCTAATTGCCTGGTTGACCCACTCATTCGTTAGTAGGGTGTTCTTTAACCTCCATGCTTTTGGAGGTTTTCCAGACTTTTTTCTGTGGTTGATTTCAAGCTTCATAGCATTGTGGTCTGAAAGTAAGCATGGTATAATTTCAATTCTTGTAAACTTATGAAGGGCTGTTTTGTGACCCAGTATATGATCTATCTTGGAGAATGTTCCATGTGCACTCGAGAAGAAAGTATATTCTGTTGCTTTGGGATGCAGAGTTCTAAATAGATCTGTCAAGTCCATCTCATCCAATGTCTCATTCAGGGCCCTTGTTTCTTTATTGACTGTGTGTCTAGATGATCTATCCATTTCTGTAAGTGGTGTATTAAAGTGTCCCCTGCAATTACCACATTCTTATCAATAAGGTTGCTTATGTTTATGAGTAATTGTTTTATATATTTGGGGGCTCCGGTATTCGGTGCATAGACATTTATAATTGTTAGCTCTTCCTGATGGATAGACCCTGTAACTATTATATAATGTCCTTCTTCATCTCTTGTTACAGCCTTTAATTTAAAGTCTAGTTTGTCTGATATAAGTATGGCTACTCCAGCTTTCTTTTGGCTTCCAATCGCATGATAAATAGTTCTCCATCCCCTCACTCTCAATCTAAAGGTGTCCTCAGGTCTAAAATGAGTCTCTTGTAGACAGCAAATAGATGGGTCTTGTTTTTTTATCCATTCTGATACCCTATGTCTTTTGGTTGGCGCATTTAATCCACTTACATTCAGTGTTATTATAGAAAGATACGGGTTTAGAGTCATTGTGATGTCTGTATGTTTTATGCTTATAGTGATGTCTCTGGGACTTTGTCTCACAGGGTCCCCCTTAGGATCTCTTGTAGGGCTGGTTTAGTGGTGACAAATTCCTTCAGTTTTTGTTTGTTTGGGAAGACCTTTATCTCTCCTTCTATTCTAAATGACAGACTTGCTGGATAAAGGATTCTTGGCTGCATATTTTTTCTGCTTAGCACCCTGAAAATCTCGTGCCAATTCTTTCTGGCCTGCCAAGTTTCAAAAGAGAGATCAGTCACGAGTCTTATAGGTCTCCCTTTATATGTGAGGGCACGTTTATCCCTTGCTGCTTTCAGAATTTTCTCTTTATCCTTGTATTTTGCCAGTTTCACTATGATATGTCATGCAGAAGATCGATTCAAGTTACGTCTGAAGGGAGTTCTCTGTGCCTCTTGGATTTCAATGCCTTTTTCCTTCCCCAGTTCAGGGAAGTTCTCAGCTATCATTTCTTCAAGTACCCCTTCAGCACCTTTCCCTCTCTCTTCCTCCTCTGGGATACCAATTATGCGTATATTATTTCTTTTTAGTGTATCACTTAATTCTCTAATTTTCCCCTCATACTCCTGGATTTTTTTTTCTCTCTTTCTCTCAGCTTCCTCTTTTTCCATAACTTTATCTTCTAGTTCACCTATTCTCTCCTCTGCCTCTTCAAGCCGAGCTGTGGTGGTTTCCATTTTGTTATGCATTTCGTTTATAGCGTTTTTCAGCTCCTCGTGACTGTTCCTTAGTCCCTTGATCTCTGTAGCAAGAGATTCTCTGCTGTCCTGTATACTGTTTTCAAGCCCAGTGATTAATTTTATGACTATTATTCTAAATTCACTTTCTGTTATATTATTTAAATCCTTTTTGATCAGCTCATTAGCTGTTGTTATTTCCTGGAGATTCTTCTGAGGGGAGTTCTTCCGCTTGGTCATTTTGGATAGTCCCTGGTGTGGTGAGGACCTGCAGGGCACTTCCCCTGTGCTGTGGTGTATAACTGGAGTTGGTGGGCGGGGCCGCAGTCAGACCTGATGTCTGCCCCCAGCCCACCGCTGGGGCCACAGTCAGACTGGTGTGTGCCTTCTCTTCCCCTCTCCTAGGGGTGGGATTCACTGTGGGGTGGTGTGGCTCGTCTGGGCAACTTGCACCCTGCCAGGCTTGTGATGCTGGGGATCTGGCGTATTAGCTGGGGTGGGTAGGCAAGGTGCTCGGGGGCAGGAGGGGCAGGCTTAGATCGCTTCTCCTTAGGTGATCCACTTCAGGAGGGGCCCTGTGGCAGCGGGAGGGAGTCAGATCTGCTGCCGGAGGTTTGGCTCCGCAGAAGCGCAGAGTTGGGTGTTTGCGCGGAGCGAGCAAGTTCCCTGGCAGGAACCGGTTCCCTTTGGGATTTTGGCTGGGGGATGGGCGGGGGAGATGGCGCTGGCGAGCGCCTTTGTTCCCCACCAAACTGAGATCTGTTGTCAGGGGGCTCAGCAGCTCTCCCTCCCTTTGTCCTCCAGCCTTCCCGCTTTCTGAGCAGAGCTGTTAACTTATGACCTCCCAGACGCTAAGACGCGCTTGTTGTGGGAACACAGTCTGTCAGGCCCCTCCGCTTTTGCAAGCCCGACTTGGGGGCTCTGCTTGGCCGGCGAGCTGCCCCTCCGCCCTGGCTCCCTCCCGCCAGTCCGTGGAGCGTGCACAGCCTCGCCGCCCTTCCTACCCTCTTCCGTGGGTCTCTCGTCTGCGTTTGGCTCCAGCGACGCCGTTCTGCTAATCCTCTGGCGGTTTTCTGGGTTATTTAGGCAGGTGTAGATGGAATCTAAGTGATCAGCAGGACATGCGGTGAGCCTAGCGTCCTCCTAAGCCGCCATCTTGCCGCTGTCTCTCCAAGAAACAGCGCTTTGAAGGAATTTGCCAGGGTAACCTTCTGAAGGAAGTTAGAATTTGGCTGAGCACCTATTACGTGCCATGGTTGAAACATCTTCCCCAATTATGCTCCCAATTATACTCTTACCCTTGTGAGACAAGCTAGCACTGGCCCTATTTCACACCAGGCAGCCTGGGAGCTGAGTTAGGAGAGCAGGGTAGTACCATACTCACTACCACACTCCTGTCGGCCCACTGCCCTCCTTATCCTGTGTCCTAAGTACCTTGAGATGCCTTCCTATGCTTCCCAAAAGTGACCACCCAGGGTTTGAACTCCCCAAAGAGCATATGACCACACACACAAATTTCTTCTGAAATAATAAAAATCATACAAATATATATGTGTTGATTAGTTCTATAAGGAAAATTAAGATAGTGCTAAAGAGAGACTAATTCTGATTGGGAACAGGGAGATACTTTCTGAAAAAATGATACTTGTCCTAAACCTGCTTTTTGTCCAAGAGGTTCAAAGACTGTGAGACCATTCAAGGAGTGGGGAAAAGGCCAGTACAGAAAGGAGTAAATGAGCAGTTAGAAATGGGTACGTGTAAGGTTGTAAAATAAGAAAATTCCAGTTCATATTGGGTTACAGGCCATATCACAGAATCTGGATTTTACCTTAATTGTAGAAGAATGATAATACCAGCTCCAATATATCTAAAGTCTCCTGTCTTATATCTGTAGATTAACAAGGGAGAGAAACAAAAAATTGTGCAAGAAAATACCTGCCTGAGAATAATGCTTCCCCTAGCCCTTACTCAATATGCCACTTCTTAACCTTGAAAAAAGGTAGAGAATTCAGTGTTTTACTGGTAAAACTTATTATCAACATCTTGCCAGCAACTATTTAAAATGAGTTCATCTATGCATTCTCTAAAAGAAAACTTTTTCTCCACCCACTGTTAATATGATGTCCCAAGTGGCTTAGTTTCCTGGAATTACTATTAACACCTGCAATAATTTTTAAGTAGCACATCTCTGCTAACAAAACTCCCTTCAAAACTTGGCCTCAGAAACAAACTATATCATTAGTTAAGAAACATTTCCAGAATGCCCACTGTGTATAGAGCACTGAATTTATCTCTTTGAGGCAGGTAAATAAGCTCTTTGCTACAAATTGCTAAAATGCAAGGCCATACATGCAATGAGAGCAACAAGAGAATTTCCCTGCCTTTGCCCATACCTATCTTGAGGGAAAATAATATTAAGTTGCCATAGCGGATCTACTTTTCATTCAGAGAAACACCCTATGGGTCACTGAAAGTATCTCACCACAAAATCAAGTCCCCAAGATCTGTCAGTGGTTCTGACTACAATAGTTCTCCTTGATATGCGACAGTAATTTCATTAGCCTTCCCTTAGGAATACCCCTCACAGCAGCCACTGGCTCTCTTAGGGTCTCAAAAAGAATTTTGCTGATGTTTTTCATGGTCACAAAAACTTGACATAACCTTCCTACCTCACCTATACTCCAACATGTTGACAGATTCATTGGCTGGACATACCAAATTATCATAACTCAGGAAGCACGAAATATATGACTAAATGAAGGCAAAGCATACCAAAAATAGCATTCTAATCAGCTTTTAGAGGGAGTGAAGGTCAAAAGATCAGCAAACCTGCTAATGATTCACGTTTCAACATCTTGCCAACAAGACACTTTAATTGACCAATCTCCAGCTGCTCTGCCCAGGAAACACTCCACTCCTAAAGAGCAGAACTGAATCTCAGCCACAGTCCTGCATATGTAGGATTAGGAAAGAGCTCTGCATGTGCCTCCTCTTGGTGTAAAACAAATTTAGACCCCCTACAGAATCCTATATGGTTGGAAGAATTGGAAATAAAAATGTACTCACAGCCCAACAAGTGGGTAGCAAAATATTGATTCTAGCTTCTTAAAACGAGTAAAATATGTGAACTGGGAAAGAACCATGCGTGGGAGGGAATCATATCTCATAAGATGAAAGAAAATAAAAGAAAAGCAAGTTGAGAGGGAAAAAGCCAGCAGTTCCCTCACCACCAGTTCCCAGGCTGTCAGGTGTCCTGGTGTAGCTGAGCTGGCTGGGGAGCCCAGAAAGCACGCTCAGAGATCCTGCTGCGCTGAACAGTCTCACGCCACAGGTGTGTATTAGATTTAAACAGAGGTCATGTTGTCCAGTGGTGCTGTGCAGGTGCCTGGGATTTCTAGGAGCCTGTGTTCTAAAGCTTGTGGCTTTATATTTCAGGTATCTCAGATCTTATAGAATAGGCACGAAACCTACCTATGTTCTAAGAAAAAGGGTTTTATCAGCCCTGAAAAGGAAATGCAGCCCTAATGGAAGTATGTGCTCTTTGTAAAAGGTGTCGCAGCCTAGAGATGGGAGAAGCCCAGGAGTTGGAGGATGAGACCCTGGGATCTCTAGTCAATTATTCATCTGCTCTGACCCTCAGAGACTCTTAGCTGTTAGCTTGGTGGAGGGCAATGGTGTCTGCCCTGCCTCCTGCTCTGGGCTACTGTGAAAAACAGAAGTTATAAAAGTGCTTCATTAATGTGATATACCACAGAGGGAAGACGTGATGAACCTGAGCCTGGTACTATGTACTTGTGCTACTCTGAGAAGGAGAAATGAACCAAGTAACTAGATCCCAGTCTCTGCATGCTGTCACGGAGGTGGCAGATGAACATAAAACATAACAGCCTTCCCACAGGGCGTAGGCTTGGAGGACAAACGGTTCTTGACATACTGGGTATTTATGGGCACTCAAAATTTTTCCCACAGTCCAAAGATCCTACAATACAGAAAAGAGCTAACAACAGGTGAATCTCTAAGATCTTTTGTTTGGTTGGTTGCTTGGTTGCTGTTTTTCCTTCTTTGGTTTTAACCTGAAACAAGATCATTACAGTCTTCCCATAGAGTAGCTTCTATAATTGCAGTAGGTACATGGATTGGCCAGCAAACTTGCTAAAACATAAATCCTGATTCTATACATCTGGAGTGGGCCTGACATTTCTATCTTTCTGACAAGTTCCAGGGTCCACAAGTGACACTGGAGGTAGCCAGGTTGGAAAGAACATTGAGAGACACCTTGGGAAGATTTAAGACATATACTTTTACTAGAGTAGAAAAAAAAATTTTTTAACTCTAAATCTTGTGGGGATAGTGAAGCCAAGGTTTAGCTCACTTGTCCAGCATCACCACAAGGCAAATCCTTCACCGCCCACAGAATCCACCACATGCCCTCCCTCATATTCTTCCCTCCACCAATCTGGCTATCCCACACTTGGTGCTTTCACCCTTGGGTTTCTTTTCCTGTCTCTGCACACCTTTTGGAAGTAAGGGATGGAGGGAGGTAAGAATATGACTCTGGTACATGAAATATATCCTAGCTTTGAATCATGGAATCTCTTACTTAAAAAAGATAGGGAAAGCAATGAGGATGAGGTTCTAGCATGAAAAAAGCTAACCGCATTCTAGCTCTTAACGTACCACAATGGCATTTAACTCAAAGTGATTAGCTCTTTGTTTCCAAGGGTGGTCCCTGGTGCCCAGGCATGCACCAATAGACAAAGCTAGGCCCCATCTCTGCCTGCATTACATCTGAGGGTGGGGGGACATATTCACTGAAGCACTAGATATCTAACTCACTCATCTCATTGGGACCCTCAGAAGAAAAATCTCTAGATCCAAGGAGGGGAAAAGAGTTTAAGTAAAAATTTTGAAACTGAAGGTAATCATCAACATGCCTTCCACTTGTGGGCTATGTTCCAAAGAAAAAAGGGGGAGAGAGACAATTTGCATTGAATCAATTTCAGCTCTGCCCCCAATCACACAGATTTATAAAAGCCACACTCTAAAAAGCTGCACTAAGAGGCACATGGGTGGCTCAGTCAGTTAAGCATCCGACTTTGACTCAGGTCATGATGTCATGGTTCGTGAGTTTGAGCCCCACATCAGGCTCTCTGCTACCAACACAGAGCCTATTGTAGATCCTCTGTCCTCCCACCTGTCTCTCTCTCTCTCTCTGCCTCCCCACTGCCCCCTCCTCTACATGTGCACATTTTCTCTGTCCCTCTCTCAAAAATAAACATTTAAAGACAAATAAATTAAATAATTAAAAAATAAAAAGCTGTGAAGTTTCATTTCTTTTTGATTCCACTTATCCAACCAAAAGCATGAGACTGGGAACAGTTTCTTCACTCCAGCTTTTCTGTCTTACAGAAGTACCTCGATGGCCAGGAACTAAACAGAGGGGAAGAGGACTGAAAAAGTAAAAATAATTGCTCTTTTAAAAATGTACTGAAAGAGGGTGCCTGGGTGGCTCAGTAGGTCAAGCATCAGACTGTTGATTTTTGGCTCAGGTCATGATCCAAGTGTCATAGGATCAAGCCCTGTGTCAGGCTTGGTACTGAGCATGCAGCCTGCTTAAGATTCTCTCTCTTGCTCGCTCGCTCGCTCTCTCTCTCTTCTCTCTCTTTCCTCTCTCTCTCTCCCTCTGCGTGTCTCCCCCAGTTGCACACACTCTCTCTCTCTTTAAAAATAAATCTTAAAAAAAAGCTATTGAAACAGCAAATACTCCTAAATATACACAGAATTTGCCCTTTTAGAGAATTGCTGCGTTTCCACCTACAATTTGATCACGAATGGAGTAGTTGAAGAAATTTTGGCTGTAAATGAGGCTTAACACATACAAGGGAATATTTGTTCCCAAGTGCTTCTATTATGCCAGTAAATACTGAAAAGCAACAGAGAGCTTTCCCCTTCAGTCAGCACTATACTCAATGCCTTTCCTAGTACAAGCATTAAAGTTTCACAAGGAAATCTGCCCACAATGCTGCTAGAACTCCATAGGACTCTCCCGAGGTTATTTGGATTTCATTATTAAAATGTATTTTTAAATACCCTTGCTAAGATCAGAGCTCTTGCAAAATTAAGATTAAAATACCCTAGCTTTGGCCAGTGTCACAGAGCTACCAATGGATCAGAGAGGGCAGAGGTGGAGGAGACACTGAAGTGACTTAGGACCAGAAGTGGGTACAGAGAATCATTGTGGTGAACACTGAAGGCATTCCCATCAAGAGCATCATGGACAATCCCTAGGGGTGCCTGGGTGGCTTAGTCAGTTGAGTGTCCGATTTCTGCTCAGGTCATAATCTCACAGTTCGTGGGTTCGAGCCCCGCATCAGGCTCTGTGCTGACCGCTTGCTCAGAGCCTGGAGCCTGCCTCAGATTCTGTGTCTCCTTCTCTCTCTTGCCCCTCCCCCGCTCATGCTTTGTCTCACTCTGTTTCTCAAAAATATAAAGTATAAAATAAAAAATGTAAAAAAATAGAAAAAAAAGAGCATCATGGACAATCTCACCACCACACAGTATGCCAAGCTCATGCAGAACTTCACCTTGAAGACCCAGAGCACCATGTGTGAAATCAAACCCCAGAATGACCTCACCTCCCTTTGAATTTGCAAGAAAAACTAAATTACGGTTGTACCAGGTAAAGACTATTTCCTGATTGTGATTCAGAATCCAAATGAATAAGCTACTCTCTTGGCTCCCCACATCATTCCTTCATTTAATAGCCCCAAGAATAATAATGCTAATCATGTCAAACAATTGGCAGGTGGAAATCACCTTAGAGCCTACTTAGACCAATCCAGTGACCAATCATGGGCTGTAGCTCCACCCACCCCACCCAGAACCATCCCTCTGCTGACCAATCACCCTTGAGTTCTTGGGAGGGCCTTCTTTCCTCACCTCCAGGTTTTAAAGCAAGAGCTTTGACACCCTGCGTCCTTCTGACCTTCACTTCACTTTGTCACCTTTGGAAAAGACTGTTTTGTCTTTAAGAATAACTGAAGGGGAGCCTAGGTGGCTCAGTCAGTTAAGCATCTGACTTTGGCTCAGGTCATGATCTCACCATTGCCGAGTTCAAGCCTCGTGTCAGGCTCTGGGCTGACAGCTCAGAGCCTAGAGCCTACTTCAGATTATATGTCTCCCTCTCTCTCTCTGCCCCTCCCTGCTCTCTCTCTCTCTCTCTCTCTCTCTCTCTCTCAGAACTAAACATTTAAAAAAATTTTTTTTTTTTAATTTTTTTTTTCAACGTTTATTTATTTTTGGGACAGAGAGAGACAGAGCATGAACGGGGGAGGGGCAGAGAGAGAGGGAGACACAGAATCGGAAACAGGCTCCAGGCTCTGAGCCATCAGCCCAGAGCCCGACGCGGGGCTCGAACTCACGGACCGCGAGATCGTGACCTGGCTGAAGTCGGACGCTTAACCGACTGCGCCACCCAGGCGCCCCTAAAAATTTTTTAAAAAAACAACAAAATGCTAAATAAAATAAAATAAAATAAAATAAAATAAAATAATTAAATACCCTAGTCTTGTATGTATGGTGACCCCTTTCATTGAGGACTTCTTATATATGGTAAATAATGAGACAGATTTAGGGTCCAGGAAGTTTTTGCTGAGATCTAAACAGCTTCTTTCAGTTCACTGAAGTGCTATTATAGGGACTTGTATGGTACCTAAGAGCTTACAGCATTAATGTCACCTTAAGAATCTAGTCCCCAATCCTGGAAAGCTGCATTCCTTATTTATTAAATCCTATAATAAATAAGAAATTGCACTGACCATATTCAGGCAACAGTTTAAGGAACAATGTTAAGTCATTTGCATAACATGAAACCAAAAGAAACATGTTTTCACATTGCAAAACACGTATGTGGTCAATGAGTCTTGTTTCTCCGTGGGTTACCAGGCATTCTAGAATACAAACTAATTTGGATATAAATTTTAAAAAATAAAAAAATAAAAAATAATAATAAAAAAATAGAGTCATGAGATGCAGAATGGGGACTATGTCCAGTATGAGCTCCAAAGATAAAGCATTCAGGCTCTACACTCACATGAACCTTCCTAGCAGCAGTCACTGGTCTAGGGAACATTAGCCAAATAGCTTTTGTTACCTCCTCACCCATATGTTCAACCTTCTCAACATACCTCTCCTTTCCCCTAACCTCTAGCCTGTCCTGTTCTTACTCCTGGCAGGTCTAACAAAACATATTTAGAATCTCCAGGAATCTGGAGAGGGGAGAAGGTGTCCTGGGGTTGGTATTCAATAAGCAGGAAGTTCAAGTGATCTCAGGGTATTCTACAGATATAAAGGGCTGTAAAAGTAGAAAAGTAAGAATGACAGGAATTTCCCAAGAACTATAGATTACCATGACAAAGTACAAAGACAGCAATACTTCTTTTTAAATTAGGGAACTTATTTTTTTTTAATTTAAATTTTAGGTCACTAACATATAGTGTAAAACTGGTTTCAGGAGTACAATTCAGTGATTCATCACTTACATAAAATACCCAATGCTCATCACAGCAAGTGCCTTCTTTAATACCCATCACCCATCTAGCCCATCTCTAAATTAGGAAACTTAAAACAAGCAAAAGACTAAAGTGCCAAACAAAAAAACAAGATTAAGTGAGTGCCACACATAAAAAAGCCAAATTAGCCAATTACTGTCCCCGTAGAACTCACAGAAAAGCATCCAGATCTGTGAAACGATAGGACAGGTCAACGGATCTACAGTAAAACCTTGGATGGCAAGTAAGTTGTTCTGCGAAGTGTTCCGTAAGACAAACATTTCTAATTTTTTTTAACATTTATTTCTTTTTTAGAGCAGATACAGAAAGACCACGAGCCAGGGAAGGTTAGAGACAGAGGAAGACACAGAATTCGAAGCAGGCTCCAGATTCTGAGCTGTCAGCACAGAGCCTGACTCAGGGCTCAAACCCACAAACCGTGAGATCATGACCTGAGCCGAAGTTGGACACTTAACCGACTGAGCCACCCAGGTGCCCCACGAGCAAACATTTCTAATAAATTTTAACTTGATTAACAAGTGATGTCTTGCAGTATGAGTAGTATATGATGCCAAACATCACATGATCACAACTGAGCCAATGGTTGTCTCTCTCGTTGCGGGACTGTGGGTGATCATCTCCCATTTCCAGGATGCTCAGTCTCAGGCTGCGGCATTTAGCAGAAATCAGTGATTTTTCAGAACACTGGAAGGTGCCCACGCTGGCACTGGTGTATTTTTTGTCACCTCAAAGCACCTTTGGACCTTTGCTTTTCCATACAAGAGTAAGCTTATGAATGTTTTGCTTCATTCTAGGTCAGGCTGCCTGCAGATATAGACCCTTTTCTCTGCTGCCTTATTGCCAGTTACATTAAATACAGTATGTGACAAGAATTTATTAATACTGTACTCTATTCAACATCCTTGCAAACAAATACAATGGCTCCCATGCAGAAAAAGATTCCATTGAGCCAACAGACAGAAGTGATTCCATTAGTGATAGTAAAAGTCATCCTACACAGTAACCCTCCTCTCCCTTGTCTCCCTCACACCAGGCACAAAGGTTTTCAAAGGTTATTTTTCCTTATATTTTGCATTTTATTTATTATTTGTAATATATTACATAATTGTAATCATTTTTATATGAATATTTTTGGGTTGTGGAATCATGTGAGTTTGCATTATTTCTTTTTTTTTAATTTTTTAATGTTTATTTATTAGGAGGACACAGAGAGACAGAGCGCAAGTGGGGGAGGGGCAGAGTGAGAGGGAGACACAGAATCTGAAGCAGGCTCCAGGCTCCAAGCTGTCAGCACAGAACCCTACATGGGGCTCGAACCCACGAAGTGCAGTATCATGACCTAGGCTTAAGTCGGATGCTTAACCAACTGAGCTACCCAGGCGCCCCTCCATTATTTCTTAAGGGGAAATTCACTTTGATATACAAGTGCTTTAGATTACAAGCATGTTTCCAGAATGAATTATGTTCACAAACCAAGGTTTTAGTGTATACACCATATTCAAGAATCAAATGTTTGAGAAAAGGATAAAAAATATCTTAAAGACATCAATTCTTCCCAAGTTGATCTATAAGTTCAGTGTAATTCCAATCAAAGCACCAAGGTTCTTCATGGAATATTATAGACTATTCTAAAATGTTTGTAGGAGTACAGTGATCCATGAATAGCTAAGGGTCTTATAAAGAAGAAGAATGAAGTTAAGGAATCATCCCAGATATATAAAGTTATAAAACTATAATAACAAAAATGTGTCTTACCACTGCTATAGGGATGACAAATAGATCAATAAAATAGAAGAGCTCGTAAATCCCCAGTGTATATGGAAACAATATCTAATAATGATAGCCAATATTAAAGTATAATTTACCTAATATCATGATGCTGGAGCCAAAATGCTTGCATTCAAATCTCAGTTCTACCACTTACTATTGTGCCACAGTTTACTCATCTATGAAATGGGATGATAATTTATAACTCAGAGATATAAATACCTCGTGGCATTGATACCCTCATATAGTGACTTCCCCCATGAAATCATGGCTAGGCCTGTGTAACCAATAAAATACTGAGAAAGTGATGATGTGTGCCTTTCAATGTTAGGCATACTGAACATTGTAGCTTCTGTCTTGACCTCCTGGATCACCATCTCTGGAGGTAGCCAACTAAAAAATTGTAAGACCACTCAAGTAGCCCTGAGGAGAGGGCCAGCAGAGATGAACAGAAGCCCCTATCCAACAGCCAGCAAAACTTGTCAGACAAACGAGTTAACCAACTTGAAAGCAGAATCCCCAATGTCCAATCTTGGCTTCGGATAACTATAGCAATAATGTCAGCAAAGGTCTGAACGAGCTGCTGGTGCACTGCAGGCACTGAATAAATTAGAAATTCCATTAGTATTATCATTATACAATACTACAGATCCAGCAGAAAGTCATGGTACAGGGAGTTCTATTCTCTGCCCACAAAGATAGTGTCTGAATTATCTTTGCATTCCCCAGGCCCAGTAAAGGCTCAATAAAATGGTTTATAGGGTGCCAACTATGGGCCAAGCACTGCTGTAGGCAATGAATGAATGAATAAATGCCTAGAAACCACTGCAGCTGTTGCATTGCAGCACTGCATAGCACAGCAAATAAGATCCGTACATAGAAAAAAACAGAAACTCAGGGACTTAGGCAAATGACCTTTCAGTCCAAATTCCCCTTCCTTCAGAGAGTCTAACACCTAGTCTGGCTAAGCAACTTATTATATTTACAACCACTGAAATACTCGTGGGGAAGAAACATCACAGGAAAAAGATGAGAGTAGCAAAAAACTTAAATAATCAAATCTTAGCATAGTCCTTGTATATTCCATCCAACTTTCAAGTGATCTCTACAGGTTGATTGAAGTTATATTGGATTTTAAAACAAACAGGAATTTATAGATCTCTCCCCTCTGTCACTGATACATTATATATTTAAATGATATGTGTGTCAGTTCCCTTAATTTAATCTGTCCATCTTAGGACAAAAGAAAAGTTGTTTCCTTAAACAACTCAGAAAATGTTTGGGGAGTGCTATTTGACAGTGGATGTATTTGAAATTACACACATAGTTTTCACCTCATATGCAGATAAACTTCTACTTTAGGCAGTCCTCACATTGCATGGCTGCAAGACACACAACATGTATTTACCACAGTTGAATTAAATAATGTTAATCTCTCGACAATGTGCTTCAGATCTCACATGCAGTATGTTCACCGTGAGTATAGCAATTGCATGAAGTACAAACTTCACCGCTAGCTCTTCAATCCGCGAATCACTACACAGAAACCAAGACACATCAGGATCAATGACCACCCCGTCATTTCTTTCACGGTCTGTCAGTTGTCCACTGAGCCTCATCTGTCATGTAGTTCACACACAGACAGTAGAGCGTGTGGTTGTGTTGCCTCCTTTCAACAAGTGATAAGGCCGCATACCACTTTTACAAAAATGGGACAATCAAAAGAATGGACAAAGATGAAAATGCAGCAAATGCCAAAAAGTGAAGTACGACTGTTATTGATTAGAAAATGCTCATCAAGATAGAATAAGATCTAGGCCCGCAAGAAGGTCACAGTATAACCCGTATTGGAAAAAGTCCAGTGAATATAAGAAAGAGGGTAAAACCAATTCACCATCTTTTTAGTTAAACTGAATTAGGAACAGAAAGCCCCTTTGGTTGAAATAAGGCCTTTGCCTTTGTTTGGATTGAAATGGTAATCAAACACAAATCTCAATCAGTTTCACTAGCCCTCAAGCCAAAGCAGTGAAGTCAGTTGCCACGTTGAAAGAAAACTATAATTGGTACTAGAGACTGGAAAAGGACCTTCCACTACCAATACAGGCTGATTTTACTGTTTCGTAAGTCAGCATGAATTGATGAATGTTATCTGGTGAAGTGGTAACTCAGTTAAGATGCTTTTGTGAAATTTACACCCAGATTCCAAGGAGATATGGAAGAAATAGCTGGCCATGGGAATGTTGTCACTGCCACCGTACAAGAGACTAGCTATGCAGCCAGAAGACTTAATGAAGGAGAATTTATCAATATAAATGAGGGAAGTGGTTGAGATGAAAAGGATGAAGACGTCCCAGAGGAAGTGACGCCAGCAGAAATCTTCACATTAAAAGAACTCTCAGAAATATTTCACAATGTTGAAAGTATGAGGGATAAAATGTTGGAAATTGATCCAAACTTTAAAAAGGAGTAGGACAGTTTTTCAGGCATAAAACAGATGCTCACTCCATGTCTTATGTTATATGATGAGAAAACAAGCAATTATACAAACAATGCTTAATAAGTTATTTACAAAGAAATAAAAAGTATAATTCTCAATACTTCTAATGTTCTAAGGTTGCAGTGTATTAAGTGAACATTAGACTTATTAAATTTTTCCTTTCCCTATACATTTATAGTGGACAGTAAGAGAATCTTTAATGTTTGGACCAGAAACAAAATCATGCAACTTTCCCCATTGGTTATTAAAATCACTTATTATGGTTTCAGCTTGTACAGTCATTTTACTATCCTGAACTACTCTGCAAAGTGAGGACTGCCTGCATTTTTAAAGTAGTCATGATGGAAGAGGAAAGAATAAATGTGTAAGACATGACTGATCTGTTATATTTCAGTGGTTAACAGTATAGCTCAAAACAAATAGTAATCATCTTGGCTAGCTAGACTTTGGATCCCAGAATTTCAGGACACAACAGAAAAACTACTGCCTTTTCCCAAGTATGAGAGAAAATTTGCTTTTGTTGTAGACCCAAAGCAGAAATGCACGAGACTAAGATTTAAGGAGTCCAGGTTCAAAACTGGGCTCTACTACAAACTCCCTGTGTGACTCAGGGCAAATCCTGCTATTCATTCTACAAACATTTATTGCCAGACTCCTGCTATGTGTTGAGGATGTAAAATTGAATACTGTATAGAATCTGGACTCAAAGACCTCACAGCCTATTAAGAAAGAAAACCCAAAATGGTTATAGTACAGTTTTCATCAATAAATCAGATCTAATAATGCTTACTTCCCAGGGCTCCTGGGAAGATAAAATGAAACTATATGAGAAAGCATTTTGCTATCAGGAATTATGAGTACTAGCTAGAACTAATATAATTGTACCACTAAACAAAAACTATACTGGATTACTCTTATCCAGTGGGTCTCACAGTGTGGTCTCCAAACAAGCAGCATTAGCATCACCTGGAAACATACTCAAAATGCATATTATATGGCCCCACCCCAATCTAGTGAATCAGAAACTCAGGAGGCTGCAGCCCAAAAATCTGTTTTAACAAAACCCTCCAGATGATTCTAATGCAGTTGAAGTTTGAGAACCACTGCTGAGTATCATCTATATAAGATTAAAATACAGGTAACACTGATTTTAGTAAGCACAAGACATTCACTTCCCTATAATCAATTAGGAAATTAAAGCAGAATATAACTAAGTTTTCTGGTTGGCCAGGATAATTAGCAAAATTCCCAAGGCACCATTAATCATCACGTTTGTATTTAGACCACAGTCATCCTGCTTCTCAAGTCTTTCCACTAAGATCAGAATCAAAATAGAGCCATGCCCATAGTAATTGCACTGATGGTGTGAGTTATGTCTTGGGTCTAAGTTTTAAATAGACAACACAGATCAGAGAAATCCAAATAAGCTTTTTGCTCAAAAAAAGCAAGTAGAAGACTCTATTACATTAATGAGATGGTCATGACTAACCCAATTTGAGAATTCACCTTGGAAAATTCCTTCAGAATCCATAGCACATTCAGGTCAATATCTTCAATGTTAATAAAGGTTTATTCTTTGATGATGAAAGTCATGTTTGGCCCTTCCAGGAGCCATTTGGGATAGTGAATTAGAAGAGCTCCCAAACATGGTAGCTCCCAAAATTTTACCATATTTTGAAAAATTTCCCTAGTTCCAGTGGTTCCATAAAATACGTATATCCATGTATTGTTAAAAATGGACAGCCATCTCATTTTCACATGTTCATTGATTATCACCTAGAAGATAAGGCAGGTAGTACAGATGTTTGTGACAAAGCCACCCAGAACCTACAGAGCCTAGCAGAGATGGAGCACTCAAAAAACATTTGTTGACTGAATGAATCCCCAAGGTTGGACAACATGAATAATAATGGATACAATTTTTTACTACCCACCATCTATCATAAACAATCTTCACAACAGCTCTGTGAAATGAGCATTATGATTTCCACCATTCAGATGAAGACGCTGAAGATTATGTAAGTTTAAAAGAAGAGTCAGGGTGGCGCTGTCGGTTAAGCATCCGACTTCAGCCAGGTCACGATCTCGCGGTCTGTGAGTTCGAGCCCCGCGTCAGGCTCTGGGCTGATGGCTCAGAGCTTGGAGCCTGTTTCCGATTCTGTGTCTCCCTCTCTCTCTGCCCCTCCCCCGTTCATGCTCTGTCTCTCTCTGTCCCAAAAATAAATAAACGTTGAAAAAAAAAAAAAGAAGAGTCAGAATCATTCATTTAGTGAGTGACAAATTAAAAATCTGAACAGAGGTTCTTCTGACACAAGTCTTTTCACTTAACCAACTGAGCCACCCAGGCACACCGACACAAGTCTTTTCAAAGAGACTATTGCTAAAGTGATAGGACACTGTCACCTTCTTTATCCACTAAAGACTGTACATTATATGTACCATATGAATTATTTAACAAGCCAAAAATCTTTAACAAACCAAAAATTTTGGTGTTTAACAAACAAAAATTCTTTAACACTTCAAGTTAATCTCATAGAATACCTGCTATTAGTTTAAATGATTACCCAGAAGTCTGGCAGCTTCCTTTCCCTTTTGAGCCCTTTATCTTTGTAATTTTGGCTGAGGTATTCATTGCTTTGTTAACAGGATTTGCCCTTGTTATTGATTAGTTTATTTAGAATAGCAGGATTCCTGGAATACGTGAAGGCTTTTTGCCATCGAAAATTACCTGGCCCAGGATCATATATTGGTTCCTTTATTTTATTTTTAACAGAACCACAGGTGCTAATTAGGTGTTCTTTCAAGCTGGCAGAATAAGATTCTGAGGCCCCAAACTGCTGTCAGTCTCATCATCATTAGCCCTGAAGTGCTCCTCTATGAGGAACTTTTCACACTTGACATGTCCCTGCTCTTTGCAAATTATTTTAAACGACTTCTTAATTAGAAGTACTACTTGCCCAGTGTTAATGAAGCAGGCAGGAGCTGCCTAGTGGCCAGGAAATAGAGACAGTTCTGATTCCCCTTGTTCCTCTTTGAAGACCCCCATTTCTAACTGAAATTAGAAATTAACTGTGTCTTGTCTTTAATCAGTGTTGTCTTCTTTACAATAAAATGTGAATTCTTTATCTCTGGGTTGCAGATTTTTGCAGGCATCATAAAACTCAAATCTAGTTAACCTTATTTTCATGTTTTCCCACTTCTACCATGACCTCTGAAATACATAGAGAAGAGATTATTTGTTTCAGAAAGAATTATCTACTTAGTCTATGTCTCTAACCCAGGTAGTCATTCCTGGATGTTTTGCAAAGGTATTGAGCAGCCTGTCAAAGGAAGTGTTCTCTCATTAGGAAGACCTGCCAGAGAGGACTCGACAAGAAAGCACTGTCAAATTCAAAGAATTATTTTTCCCCACACCAGTTAGGAAAACATGTTACACTGTCCGCCTGGGTTAAGACTTTTCGTTTTGTTTTGTCTTGATTCCCACTGATTATTCACAATTTTGTTTAATAAATTACTTAAGTAAAAAGAGATGGCTCATGCCTCAATTTTATTTTATTTTATTTTATTTTATTTTATTTTATTTTATTTTATTTTATTTTAAAAACATTTCCGTGGTTATAAAACATGTGACAGGGAAAATCGTAACAAACATTTTCTTGGTTATAAAACCACGGGACAGGGAAAATCAGATTGGGATATACATATGTGAAAATTTTATTATAAGAGAACTACTAACAGGTCCCTGGCAGCCCATTCTCACAACTCTGGACCAAGGCTTATTCAGATCTGAGGGGGTACATCAGCCTTACTTTGAAATTGAGTCTAGATATGTCTGG
Organism: Prionailurus bengalensis; assembly: GCF_016509475.1. Classification (NCBI taxonomy): domain Eukaryota; kingdom Metazoa; phylum Chordata; class Mammalia; order Carnivora; family Felidae; genus Prionailurus; species Prionailurus bengalensis. Next base: position 90,470,933 of record NC_057350.1, on the reverse strand, counting down.
AATCAAGCCATGCTGAATTCTTCCCTCCTCTTGCCATAGTTCCCATGCCCCTATCTTAGCTGATATTGCCTACCAAGCTGGCCTGCACATCCCTTTGAGGACATCTTCATATTTACCTCCTCTTTTCATGGAACCCAACCCCACCACATCAGAGTGCTTTGTTCGTGGCAAACAGATAATTAATAAATGCTTAAAGAACAAATTGAATATAAAGGTAAATTATACTAAAAATTGATTAGTAAATCCAAGTGTCTCCCCTCTGACCTTCAACAATAATAGTAACATGCATTCAGCACTACTACATTCCAGGCACTCTGCTCATTGCTCTGCATGCATTACCTTACGTATTTATTGTAACAACACCATGAAAAATGTATTATACCACCTCTGCTTTAGAGACACGAAAAAGAGGCTTCCATTGGAAGATAGCTTGCCTCACATCACATGGAAAGAATGGACAGAGCCAGGCTTCTAGAATGAAATCACCAGACCATGCTCCCTTAACCAGCATTAGATGATACAACATAGCTCCTCTGGCTGTACCCTCTGCCTGGAGCTAAACTTCATCCAAAAGCACACCCAGCAAAAATTCAACAGATTAATAACTAAGCTCCAAATCTGCTGAGCTTCTAAAAACTTACGAGAAAACATCTTATTAACTGGTAGCTTCTGGGTACTTATCTGTTTCACCCATAGCCATGTAGCCTTCAAGGCAGTGAGTGTCTCCCAAAGGGTGTCCCAGGGTCATCTGTATTAGACTCCTGTAGGTACTTGTTGAATATGCAGATTACTAAACCTCAACCCAGACCTCACAGGTCAACACCCTTATAATGGGTCCCAGGAGTATGTAATTTTTAATAAGTTTCTTAGAGAACAGATTCTTGGGCACGCTGAAGTCTCAGAATTATTAGTCTAGGGCCTCAAAGCCAAGGTTTCTCTTAAATATAGTCATTCTGTCCCTTTGTTTTAAGTGCAGGTGGTTAGGCATGGATCACATCTCCAATACTGCTTTCCCCATCCACACTTTGAGCAAGTTTGGCTTGCTGCAATTATATTCAAGTCCTTATTTTATAAGTGAGGAAACAAAAGTTGAGAGCCATTAAATGATTTCCCCAAAATCAGATTTGAAGGCAAGTTTCCTGATTCTCAATCTTGTCTTTCTCTGAAGCTTAATTAGAATCATTAGAAGTAAATAGTGAACTACTGTTAGATAGCCCTTTGCAAAAGGAATGAAGAGATTTGTAATAGACCAGCTGATCAGACAGGACAGGTCCTAAGAAATAAAGGGGAAAAAAATCACTGACCTAAATTTAAAAAGATGTGCAATAATTCTGTAATATTTTCCACTCTCTTCCCATAAATTTACTAAAACAATAAAAGGTAGAATTATATCACCTTTTATTGCAAAGCCCTATATTTATGATTTTATGGTGCAGTATAGAGACAGTACAAGTTATTTCAGGGTTTCTTTTGTTTTAATAACAACACATAAAAATTCTTGATGATATTTTGTTTTTGTTTTTGTTTGTAAGAAAGAGCCCTCTACAAGTAACTCTTAATGTGTACTACCACTCAAGTCATGCTTTTCACTCAGATTCACCTTTACTGATGAAATATTAGGTTTTAACTTTCTAAATGTCTTTAAATCTTTTTATTCGCAGTATAGGGAAAAAAGTCTTAAAATAGTTAACTATGAAGAAAAAAGACTTCCAATAATAATTTCTTTCTCTCATTTCACAAATTATCTAGAAATTATATTCATTGCAGTAATAGAGTTGCTCTTCTCTGTCAAATTCAGAACAAAGCTAGCAAATTGAATCCTCAGAAAAAATAAACATGTTTTAAAATATCCACATATACTTAAATATACAAAAACTAAACAATATAACTACAATACTACTCCCATTCCTAGTCTATGACTTGAATCCATGGTCAGTCTGTAACAGGTAGCTTAAGGAAGAGACAAAAGTTCCCAGATACCCTGAGATCTTTCGTCTTTGCTTATACAGTGATGTTTAATGTTTTTACAATGAAAGCCTTACCAGAGGTGCCAATTCCAAAAATTTACCTTTTGCCTGGGAAGCCTCCTTGTGAGCCAAGCTCAGATAGTCAAGTATCTCTTTTTGAAAAGCAGAGAGCGAACACTGACTGCTATCCCAAAGGTTGATGAGTGAGGTCACCAGCAAATTCACAGGGAGTTTCAGGGCACCAGGCACCTTCACTGGGGAAACAATGAGATGACCAGTTAGATCTTTATAAGAGACTAAAAACCTTCCATGAAGACTCAATTACAGATAGCAACAACCCCTCAGGTAGTGTAAGACCTATAGTATTCTGTAGCTGGGAAGTTCTTAACCTACAGAAATGGAAAACTGGTTTTGTCCTCTAATCTTTGTTTGAAAAGACATGAGCATGGAGAAGAGGGTACACAGAGAGCACAGAAGACTAATGATATGGTCCAAGGTTACTAAAACTTAATAAATAGTTCTTACTTCTCAAGTCTTATAGGATGGTAGCAAACCAAACTGAAAGAGTCTTGAGATATCACACAAGAATATGTAAAGGAAAGTCAAAGTCCATATACTCTTTTGTCTTGCAAAATCTCAGAAAAAAAAAATGTTAGTTTCAGTAACAATCACTGAAGCCAAAATATAAGCAAATTAATCCTCAGATGTTTGAAATTTACTTTTGTCACCTCCAATGATCTGGCTAAGCTTGACCTCTTGAGAGGTCAAAATAAATGGACTCAAAAGAAAAATGAAAATTTGTTTGCATCACAAGGGGAAAATCTTGTATTGACCACATGCCCACAAAGACCATGGCCTTCCAATGAAAAGCAGTAGTCAACCAGGCATCCAAATGTCTGTCTGTGCCTATATATGTGTCTATGTCTCTCTATATCTATATTGACATCTATATGTCCTGACAGTGGGCAGGCTTTTGAAGAGAAAATAGGATGGCAAAATAGGGTGCTTAAATCAAGAAGATCACAAGGACAAAGTGCTACAACAAGAAATATCAGGACAGCAGGGGCTCTGGGCACGGTAAAATATGTTGATAGAAAGAAAGGGCAGAAACACAAAACTTAGCACAAATACTCCAGGCTCCCAGAGTTAAAATTCTCTAAAATTCACATATTAAAAAAAAAGAGAACTCACATATAGACTGAAAGCATAGCTGTGTAAAGCATTCAACTACTAGACTGGTCATTGTTTCCATTTCCATGGACACAGTTATGGGATGACTCCAACTTTGCTACCTGGCCATCCATCCCAGAAATACACATTTGTATACACAAAACACATTGCCTCCAAAAGGCAAACATTAAACTCACAGTCAAATGTGATTCTCCTTTTTCCTACTTTTACAAAAAAAAAAACAAAAACAAAAAACAAACAAACAAAAAAAAACCAGCAAATCTCACAATAATCCCTTATGCCTGATTTCCTTATCTGTACAAATGGAAATTATTACTCTTCTCTCATCTATCCCACTGGGTTGCTTTTCACATGAAGTTACATCTCATAAAGGAAAGCACTTTATAAGGCATAAAGCACAGATACATAGGAAATGTTGTTATTGGTACTGATGAACATTTACACAAGACACTCAGGCAAGACCAAACAAGAGATGCTTCAGTGAATGGAAGCATATGATAGTAGAGAACTGAGAGTAGTAGCTGGAACAATTAGTCTCTGTCCCAATTCAGGTTTTGTTTTTGCTCACTGCCTGCACAATCTATTGTCTATTCAACCACTCCTTCAGGGGAGCAGCTTTGCACCAAGTTGATGATGTGTCACAATAAATTTAATTTTTTTCTTAACCAGTGTGCTCACAAAGCATAGGTCTTTAAAGAATCAGAATTAAATTGTGAATTGGCCCATGGGCTGAACACATAAACATTTTCATACCCAAGAATGATTTCAATTTTCTATTGCCTTCCAAAAATTGCATAGCAGTGTGAGGCTATAGATTATTAGGCTATGATGCACTGTATTTTTTAATTAAAATTAAATTCCAATGATCTGTCAGGCAGTCCAAGTGAAATGCACAGTGTAATAAATTCCAGAACTTATTCTCTCTCTCTGTCCATTAGAAAATTGCTAAAATCCTACACAATACAGTCCTAGAGCTATGCAGAAATGCTTTTTTTTTTTATTTTTTTTCAACGTTTATTTATTTTTGGGACAGAGAGAGACAGAGCATGAACGGGGGAGGGGCAGAGAGAGAGGGAGACACAGAGTCGGAAACAGGCTCCAGGCTCTGAGCCATCAGCCCAGAGCCCGACGCGGGGCTCGAACTCACAGACCGCGAGATCGTGACCTGGCTGAAGTCGGACGCTTAACCGACTGCGCCACCCAGGCGCCCCTATGCAGAAATGCTTTTTAAAGCCCGTTTTCAAACCATCTTCATTCAAATAAGGACAAACATATACAAATATTTATGCATTTTTCAAATTAACTCATGGAAGAAGAGTACAAAGCATCTTTGGGATTCTTTAGGAATGTTTTGTGCTAATGAACATAATTCGGACACTAGTGGTCCAATTTGGTCAGCATTGTTTTTTTCACCAGCAGCGGTGAAGCTGCAGAACCAGTTTGCTATGGTAGAAAAGAAGAGGTCTAGACGTCAGGGAACTGCTTTCTAGCCTGTGTGTTACCAACTTCTATATAATCTTGGCTAACTTCCATAGCTTCTCTGGAACCTAAACTCTTCACAAACATGATACAGGTAGACTCCCTGATATGGAAAGTCCCTATCATAGTCCCTAATTTACCTCCAAAAACTGTTCTTCCCTTTTTTCCATAATAATAAAACCTCCTAGCTTTACCTAGTCTCTTGACTGTTCACAATAAAACTGCACTTGCCATCTCCCTTCACAACTAGGCATGGCTATATGGGTACGTTCAAATCAGTGGCACAGGAGTAAAAGTGATTGTGCCCTTAAAGGGAAGCAGCATGCCCTCCCTCCCCTCTTCCATTCCCCTGCCCCACTCCATGGGCTGAAGCAGACATGGTCATGAGTCCTCTTGGGCCACACAGACTAAGACAACATACCCTACTGATGGCACAGCAACTTGATAGAAAGAGCCTGAGTCCCCAACACCATGGGGCTGCCATGCAGACCCTGGCATGAAATCTGCACTATGACAAAAGGGAGAAATAAACCTTAAGTCATTATTGTTTGGGATGTTTTGGAATTGCTGAACTTAACTATTATGGGTTTGTTTGTTTTCTGTTTGGAAGGCAATATGATGTAGTGAAATATGAGATTTTGAAAACTATAGATACGAGTTCAATCCTGACTCTACTTCATAACTATGGGCAAATTTCTAAAAACCTCTGAGCCTCTGTTTTCTCATCTCTAGACAATGTAAAGAAACTGAGCCCACTGGACTGCCTAGTAGTTGGTAACTGATCAGTAAATGGTAATGTGATAAGTTTCTATTAACTGGTATAAAATGATAATTGTTCTGAGAACCACCTTGGGAGCATTCGGTTTTGTTGTCTAGGGATAATTTATAGCTCTCCAGATACCAAACTATAGCCACATAATAAGCAGCACATTTAATCGGCTTAACATTCTGAGACCCCTGAGCATGTTTTAATTACAAATCCCATTGCCCTAATCTTATGATCAGAGAAAAGTGTTGTGGTCCAGTATGGAATGGGAGAGCAAAGTCCTCTCTAAGTCCTAGGGTCCTTGTCAGCTCAGAGCATTCTGAGTGGCCATCAAGTCTGCATATCTCTTGTGATTATGTAAAGAGGCTAGGTATTTTTGCAAAAATGGGTATTTGAATAATATTATTTGATGAACAACATCATGACAGATAAATAAATATTTTCTTCCTTTGTGGAGAGTTTTTTTTAATATCAATCCTGAAATAGTAATAATATTAAACAAAAAGTTGAAGCCATCTCACTTTTCCATATGCCATTCTCTATTGTCATAAACTCAGCCAAGTCAGGTGGTAAGAAGGGTAATGTAAACCTTCCCTCAGGGGAATGTGTCTTTCATCCCCCACAGGCAAATTTTAAAGCCAATTTGCTGAACACCACAGAGATTTTTTTCACCTTCCCCAGGAAATTCCAGACATTGGCTTAGAATTAAATTACAGAACTGGTCACCTTTACCTGGGAAGAAAACTTTTACATTTGTTCCGAAATGCTTTCCTTCCCTGGTAGGAATAGAGGTCTATCATCATTACCAGCCTTCATCAAGAAGAGTCATGGCACAAAAACATTTCCCCAGAAAGTCTCCAACTATACATCTCTTCTATATTATGACTTGTGTTGAAAATATATAATCCTTTTTCATTTTAAAATAAATACCTGCCTTACCCTTCAGAGGATTGATAGCGAGCTTTGAATTACACTTCAAACAGAAAAAAATTAATGGATAAATGTTAAAATCATTAAATAGATTTTACCTAGGAAATAAAAAGAAAATGACTCATCCCAGGCCATTGTTATATGATGTATCATTTTTTTTGTAGTTTTTTCCTTCAACTAGCATGCATAAGTCTTTTCAGTCTACCTGCTTGTCATCTTTATGTCAAAAGATTTCTCACATCATATTCTTTTTACCACTCAAAACACTTCACTTTAAAATTTTATCACAGGATTTTCTAAGTTTTTTTTTAGGTTATGTCACATAGCACAAAATATAAAAAGCTCCTATTTTTAAAAAGTCGGCTTTAAAAAGAAGAAAAAAAGATTTAACTGACTATCCAGAGTGTATTTTCTGAATTGAATGTATAATCATTCTTCTTAAAATTTCTCATATAGTTCTAAAGCTTGATAGACATTTTGCCTCATTAAAGTTAATGTGACATAACTATAAAAACAAAGAGAAGAAAATGGCATATGAGGGCTTCTTTTTCAGTCCTAAATCCTTTCCCTGAGGCTCTCTTGCTTTGTTCCAGGAGAATTTCTGCTGGAAGAATCCATTTATACTGGAGTTAAAGTTCATTCGCTTTGATACACCTGTGCCATTGCAGAAAGGATTCTTGCCTTCACAGTTTCATCCTGCTCTCTGAATGCTCTTTACTTCCCACTATTGCTTTTGTTTTTACAACTTCAATAAAGAGTTAAATGCATTTCACATGTCACCAAAAATCCTCTACAGACTTTTCTGGTCCTTGTGTAGGTCCTCCTGCCTGTCCAAAAACACTCCATAATCAGATGGGGAAGAGCAGGATGACCAGGTTACCTGCTTGTCTCTCTGGAGCTAGCAGGGATGGGAGTCAACACAGATATGGCTTCCTAGAACCCACGCTACAGTCTGGGGAAGGGGGATAAGAAAAGAGAAAGTAAAGCATCCGATACAGGTTTTAGTCTCATGATCTGCAATAACTAGAAATTAGCTATGGACACGAGATTTGCATCTCATCCTACAAAACTTGATAGGAAAAGAATCCTTTGTCTCTTTCATCTGTGAGGATTCCTTCCCAGATCTTTTACTACGGGAGGATTTTCTCCTTCGAATCACACATACTTTACCATATCCCTGAATGCTTTCTCTGGAGCTCAATGTTCAATAGAAATGGAATGGGTAATAAAGTTTACATTTAAAAGCACTTATCTCAGATTGAAAACAGAATTGTTTTTCTGAATGTAAATAACTAAAATGTGTGTATGTGTGCATCTATGCATACGTGTATGTGTACACCTGTGTGTGTGTGTGTGTGTGTGTGTTAGCAAATTTCTCTGACAGAGTTGGTATTAAATCACTATATCACATTTCTGTATCTCATAGTTTTGTCAGGTTAAAGGTGGAGCAGATTATATATCCAGCTCAGTTGAAATCATCAAGCACTTGAAAACTCATTTTTTTTTAAAATGTCATTTAACTACTTGAGTCTAAAGAGGCAAAAACAGTGATGTGCAAGACTTGGTTGTCTGAGAAAGTTACTAATGAGTTAGTATGTCTGTGTTTAATTCTCAACAACTGACTTGAATCTGACCACAGCACCCCAGGGGCAGAGCTTAGAACTGTAATTAAGGTATATAGATGGTCCAGCTCAGTGCAGTTATACTAACAGGTCTGTACTAATTCTAGGCTTTGGATGTTCATTACTTCATTCACAACCAGTGATTTATTTTATTTATTCCAGTTTATATGACCTGAACATGAGGAAACTAAAAATAATGGAGAATAAGGGAGGAACTCTAATGTGTTTTCAATGTCTGGTACATATACTTCACTTTTGTTAATCCATAATACTTCTATTAACCCAATTTCACAAATAAGGAAATTGAGGTTTGACGAGGCTATGTAACCAACCAAGACTGTGTAATTAGTAAGTGGCAGGGTAAAGATGAGAACACAGATCTGCCTCATACTAAATTTCATGCCCTTTCATGATACTGGGTTCTTCCCAGAAGGTTGCCTTTGTATTTGACTGCTATCTAACTTAAGACATAACACCAACCGTCCTAACTGGCTCTGAACACAAGTAAGTGATGACCATCCTCAATGTCCTCCACTAAAACCTTGAAGTAAGCTTAGCTTTTCCATAAGAATCACAAAATTCACTTTATGGATCTGACAAATGGGTTAAGTTACAGGGCACAGTCTCTCTATGAAATGACCTAGGATGAGAAAAAAAGCAACCTGAAAAACTATCAACCCATACTATGATGTACTGGCTACTAGACAGTCGAGAATGCAGTCCCAAAGACCTGGATGAGGACCTTAATGGGCTACCACTTCTTTCTAGTATCATTCAAAACAGTATCTACATTGAAAAGTTCATACTTGTCAGATCAAAACATTTTGAGCCAGCACGACATTTGATAGGTAAGAAACTATTAGGTAAACAATATAATTCATATTTTGTTAACACCTTACCAAAAATGGCTCTTCTTTCTTTTTCCTCACCTCTAAAAGATTCTAGAAATATCTTAATATTTACAATAGTTATTCAGTGTTTGCCAAATAGAAAGGAATTCGCCTGAAGAGACAGGTCCTTCTTGATTATTTCCCCCAAACCCATAGTATCTATGTTTTTACAACATGTTCAGAATGGACATACCATTCATGGCAGTATGTAAGAACTCAAGGAAGACTGACCCAGGGGCAGCATCACATTTCAAGGAATTACAGAATCCTACTTTACTCTCTGCACCCATTCTTCAAAACTGATTCCTATCCATACCACTCACTCAACTTTCCAATTAACACCCTATTTATGTTTCAGATTCTATCAAAAACTAATAAAGTGTCAATAAAACCCAACCTTCAGCAATTTGGGCTACCTCATCATTAGAAGATAAATATTAAACCTCTTGTTTCTGATTCCTTAACTGGGAGCTCTGTACTCATTAAAATGTATACAAACAAGCAGGAATTAAATAATTATTAGGTTTACCCTGATAATAACCTGAACTATTTCAGTGTCAAACAATAGCCATTCAGTTAGGATGAAATGGTAGCTGGGAATGTCTTTTCAAATCATCATTGATAGCTACTTGAAGCAGGGACAACAGGGATCAGTGGATTATTTATTTCATATGGTCAGCTAGCTGATTAACAGTGACATTTTTATCTCATCTCCAGCTTGTTTTCTCTTGCTTCTTTATTTCTTAGATGTCTGTTCTTCTTCAAATTTTGATATAAGGTATGTAAACATCATAAATGCTAGCCTAAGGAAAACATTAGGAAAATAAATGGACTACGACCATAAAAAATTTTTATTGTATATTTCAAAGCCAAATTTAATCAACTTTGGCGTAATCTCTAATTTGGGAGTATGATACTCATTTACTTATCTAGGCTATTTTTTATCCGGCAAACAAATATCTCTTTTCTATGCTAGGTATGGGTAAAGAAGAAGGTTGAATCGTACACAATCCTTACTCTCAGAAAATTCCCAGTCTAATGGAGGAAACAGAAAGGATATCAGTTATTTATTTCCACAAAATAGCCTTCTGACATCTAACCACAAAACCCAGTTGCATAAAGCAATAAGCATGCATTTATTAAAATGACAAGTCTGTGGGTCAGTGATACAGTCTAGACTGTAAATAATACAGTTACTCTGTACTCAGCTAGGCTTGCTCACATGTCGGGAGGTCAACTGGCTGTTGGCTGATCTAGACTGTCTTTGGCTGTTAGAATTGGGACAAATTGGTACACTCCACATGTATATCATCCTCCAAGAAGCTAACCCAGCATATTCTCAAGGCAATGAAAGAAGTAGGAAAGTACAACCAGAAATACTCAAGTACTTTTTCTAGACTCTGTGTCATGACTGATAACATTCCCTTGGCCAAAGCAAGTCACACAGCCAAACTCAGAATCAAAGAGCAAGGACATAAATTCTGCCTCTTATTCAGAAGACCCTTAAAGTCACATGCCAAAGGGCACAGATATGGGGAAAGGTAAAGAATCAACACCATCATTACAATGCACTGAAGAAGAATGAACAAACAAGAAGATATCCTCTTATTCCAAATCAAGGGGATGAGTATTACAATGGAGGTAGAAAATAATACTATATATGGGAGCTCAGTGGAAGGTCTAAATATCTCTTTCCAGAAAACCAACAAAGTTTTAACTAAAGAAGTGATAGTAAAACTGGCTTTTAAACGCTGACTATCTAAGAAGGCAGAAAGAAGGGCCATTTCTTCAACGTTTATTTATTTTGGGGACAGAGAGAGACAGAGCATGAACGGGCGAGGGGCAGAGAGAGAGGGAGACACAGAATTGGAAACAGGCTCCAGGCTCTGAGCCATCAGCCCAGAGCCCGACGCGGGGCTCGAACTCACGGACTGCGAGATCATGACCTGGCTGAAGTCGGACGCTTAACCGACTGCGCCACCCAGGCGCCCCAAGAAGGGCCATTTCTGAAAGAAAACACACATATAAGTCACAGGGATATGATTAAACATAGTGTGCTGGGATAGAACTAAGAACAAAAATTAGAAACAGTGTGGGTAATTTAGGTAGAACCAGAGAGAGAGCTTTGGTATGTAATGTACCATTCCGTTTCACCCAGTTTACTTGGTTGTAAACCTCTGAGGGACAAAAGTTACATCTTCTGTCATCTCTGTACTATCCATAGTGCCTTACACATAGAGAGTAGTCAATAAATGTTAGCTAGACTGATTTCTACATTACTAGTGGAAAAAAATCATAAACTGACCGTATCATGGAGATGAAGTGGTAATGAACAAACACATCTTGACAAGCAAGTACAAATCTCAAAGTCACCTTGTTCCATATCAAGTTCAAAACTTTCAAATCTTACCTACTAAAATCCTTAAGCAGATTTTTGGACTTCATTAATTTGAACTTTATTAAAAGGACATGAAAATTGGATTTTTGTGCTTTGCTGCTCCTTGGGAATTTAGTAGTTAAGAATTGGGTTATATCCAAATTGGGGGTATCTCCATGATATTAACTTTGGCTATTTGGGCTTATTTCACAACCTCCAATGTTGGACAATATGAGAGAATGCAATTTAAGAAGAGATATAATACAGGAAGTAGATTTTAGGCTAAGGTACTATTCTAAATCTTTTCAAAGGCCATCTAAGAACCAAAACTAAACTTCCCATCAGTGGTCCCAGGAAGATACCCAGAATGAAATGAATAGTAGCACTGAGTGAGTTGCATCACAAAGACTACAGGAGAGCTTCCCTGCTATGCTGATGATCTCTTCTTCAGAGAGGGATAAACACATTGCCATTTTATCATGAACTTAGAGATTAAGCCCACAGGTTAGGAGGGAAAAATGGAGAATGTTTAGGTAGAGACCTTTTGTCCCCTTACTTCAAAAATTCCATGAGGTTACTTCCACTGATATAACACTCCAGGTCTCCCTTCATGTTGCTCCTTACTGATATTTCCCAATGAAACGAAAAATAACTTACCTGCTTAGTAGGTGCTACACATCTTATCATATAGAGCTAATCAATTTAAAAGCTACTAGTTTGGGCTCAAAAGGCAAGATAAGTTGGACAATAATGATTCTAAGGGTGTCTATTCTGCCACCCCAAACTTCATAGAGTATTTAAACATCTAGACTTAGAAAGGCTGATGTTAGCAAGTCCATTTGTCCAAGTTCTCCAATCAACTTTATCAATAATAAAGCTACTATGTTGATCACCAGCTAACCTAGTATCTGTTTTTCAGTTGGTTCCAAAGATATAAAGGGAAGAAGGGGGTATTACTTTTTGTTCTTCTAACTCTAAAAGCATCTGTTCTGTCTTATCTACCTTATTGTTCCCCACAGTGCTAGAATGGTGTCACACATAGTGGATGCTCAAAAAAATTGTTCAGTTGATGACAACAGGAATTTAACATCAAAGTACAATCCATTCTTTGATGTAAGATCTCTTGGGTTCCTTTTAAGAAAGGTAGAGTTCCTCTTAGTGTCACTGGTCAACATTTTTCTTCCCTACATATTGGTTCAATTTCTCAAGGGCTAATGGTACATGCAACTTCTTTACCTATCCATGGGACACTCTGTAACATGGTGACCACAAAGACTTAGTCAAGGCTTTGTCACTTGTTGTAATAAAAAGGTCTTTATGAAAAAACTGCTAGAATTGATGCCTGAATTCAGCAAAGTTGCAGGATATAAAATCAATGCACAGAAATCGGTTGCATGTCTATACACCAACAATGAAGCGACAGAAAGAGAAATCAAGGAATTGATCCCATTTACAGTTGCACCAAAAACCATAAAATACCTAGGAATATATCTAACCAAAGAGGGGAAAAATCTATATAATGAAAACTATACACTAAAAGAAATTGAAGATGACACAAAGAAATGGAAAAAGATTCCATGCTCCTGGATAGGAAGAACAAATATTGTTAAAATGCCAATACTACCCAAAGCAATCTACATATTCAACACAATCCCTGTCAAAGTAATACCAGCATTCTTTACAGAGCTAGAACAAATCATCCTAAAATTTTTATGGAACCAGAAAAGACCCTATATAGCCAAAGCAATCTTGAAAAAGAAAACCAAAGCTGGAGGCATCACAATCTCATACTTCAAGCTATATTACAAAGCTGTAATCATCAAGACAGTATGGTACTAGCACAATAACAGACACTCAGATCAATGGAACAGAATAGAGAACCCAGAAATGGACCCACAAGTGTATGGCCAACTAATCTTTGACAAAGCAGGAAAGAATATCCAATGCAATAAAGAGAGTCTTCAGCAAGTGGTGCTGGGAAAACTGGCCAGCAACATGCACAAGAATGAACTTGGACTACTTTCTTACACCACACACAAAAATAAACTCTAAATGGATGAAAGACCTCAATGTAAGACAGGAAGCCATCAAAACCCTCAAGGAGAAAGCAGGCAAAAACCTCTTTGATCTTGCCCGCAGCAACTTCTTACTCAACATGTCTCCAGAGGCAAGAGAAACAAAAGCAAAAATGAACTACTGGGACCTCATCAAAATAAAAAGCTTCTGCACAGTGAAGGAGACAATCAGCAAAACTAAAAGGCAACCGACAGAATGGGAGAAGATATTTGCGAATGACATATCAGATAAAGGGTTAGTAGCCAAAATCTACAAAGAACTTATCAAACTCAACACCCAAAAACCAAATAATCCAGTGAAGAAATGAGCAAAAGACATGAATAGACACTTCTCCAAGGAAGACATCCAGATGGCCAAACAACATATGAAAAAATGCTCAACATCACTCATCATCAGGGAAATACAAACCAAAACCACAATGAGATACCACCTCACACATATCAGAATGGCTAACATTAACAACTCAAGCAACAACAGATGTTGGCGAGGATACAGAGAAAGAGGATCTCTTTTGCTTTGTTGGTGGGAATGCAGACTGGTGCAGCCACTCTGGAAAACAGTATGGAGCTTCCTCAAAAAACTAAAACTAGAACTACCCTACAACCCAGCAATTGCACTACTAGGCATTTATCCATGGGATACAGGTGTGCTGTTTTGAAGGGACACATGCACCCCCATGTTTATAGCAGCACTATCAACAATAGCCAAAGTGTGGAAAGAGCCCAAATGTCCATCGATGGATGAATGGCTAAAGAAGATGTGGTATATATATACAATGGAGTATTACTCAGCAATCAAAAATAATGAAATCTTGCATTTGCAACTACGTGGATGGAGCTGGAGGGTATTATGCTAAGTGAAATTAGTCAGTCAGAGAAAGACAAAAGTCATATGACTTCACTCATATGAGGACTTTAAGAGACAAAACAGATGAACATAAGGGAAGGGAAACAAAAATAATATAAAAACAGGGAGGGGGACAAAACAGAAGAGACTCATATATGGAGAACAAACTGAGGGTTGCTGGAGGGGTTGTGAGAGGGGGGATGGGCTAAATGGGCAAGGGACCTTAAGGAATCTACTCCTGAAATCATTGTTTTACTATATGCTAACTAATTTGGATGTAAATTTTTAAAAAATAAAAAATTAAATTAAAAAAACAAGATATTTATGGATTTAAAATACCACCATTTGAAAAAATAAATAAATAATATACCACCATCTGTGCTCAATACAGGAATTTCACAGAAACAACCAGAGCCAGTTTCAATAAAACACTAAACCTTTATCACTCTGTTGTCTCTAGTAGCTCATTGAAAGCTTCCCAAATGCTACTCTTTTTTTCCAAAAAAGAAAAGAAAAGAAAAGAAAAGAAAAGAAAAGAAAAGAAAAGAAAAGAAAGGAAAGGAAAGGAAAGGAAAGGAAAGGAAAGGAAAGGAAAGGAGGAAGGAAGGAAGGAAGGAAGGAAGGAAGGAAGGAAGGAAGGAAGGAAAGGAGGGAGGAATAAAAGAAAGGAAAAGAAAAAAAGAAAGAAAGAAACAAAGAAACAAAGAAAGAAAGAAAGAAAGAAAGAAAGAAAGAAAGAAAGAAAGAAAAAGATATTGCATGCCTGTAATTTTTCCAATTCTCTGTAGAATTTCAGGTAGTTCTCAATTATTGAAATAACCTCTGAATAACCGAAAAGTTCTCAAGTCTTTGCCAGGAGAAAATGTAGTATGTTGCAAAGAGCTCTTGGCAATAAAGTTTAAGTCCAGCTCCATATAAAATAGAGATTTATCAAAGCCAGGTGACAGATTGGATAAGATAGTAAAAAGGAAACTATTGAAGTAATTTGAGCAAGAAGAGGATAGGCGGAAGGGCAGGTAGACATATAAGCATGATACCCATGTCTTACCTTCAAAGTATGGACTGAAGCTTGGCCCTCGCTGAGAAATGTTGCATGAGAAGGGTATGTTCTGTGTGTCCCATTCACTGCTACTAGCCCAGTGTACAGCTTGGTAAATTAACCCAAAACACATACATTGGAGTTAACAGAACTATAAATATTAGGAAAGTGCCCCAAACTGCTTCTTATTAGTCCAGGCAAGTCTATAAGTCTGATAACTGTACATATAAAAAACTTTGAAGCAAATCAGTAAAGGGATGCCTGGATGGCTCAGTCAGTTAAGGATCTGACTCTTGATTTCAGTTCAGTCATGATCTCACTGTTGTTTATGGGATGGAGCCCTGCATCAGGCCCTGCACTGACAGTGTGGAGTCTGCTTGGGATTCTCTCTCCCTCTCTCTCTGCCCCTCCCCACTAGTGCACACGTTCTCTCTCTCTCTCCCTCTCTCTCTCAAAATAAATAAATACATTTTAAAAAGCCAATTAATTAATTGGTATTGGGTAACTGCTGGGTGTTATGAATTCTGTCACGAAGATGAAGGAGACAACCTGCCCTCAAGTTGCATATAGTCAAGTGGTGAGATAGACACATGTTTGAAGCAAGTTCAAGACCACATACAAATTTCTCTGAAATACCCAGATCCTATATTGAAGGTATCCTTTCATGTTTTACCTGCATAGGACCCATATTTCTCAATCGAACATTCTCAGGAAAATGTCAGAGTCATTTAAAAGTGTTCCCCCTTTGAAGTACCTCAAGCAGGAACCACAAAAATTTTTGTGGTTGTAGAGCTGAAAGTAATCAGTTATAGATACGTAGAATGTTTGAGCTGGAAGGAACATCAGAGAAATGCTTACCCAAGCTTTTTCTTCTTTCCAATTAAGAAACAAAGAGCTTGAGAAATAAAGTGACTTGCCCAAGGTCACACACCAATTTGTGAAACTAAAGCTATAGTCATCTGTCCACAGATCTAGGGAAATTGACAGCTTACTCAGCTTACTATGAGTCAATCAACAGACTAAAAGAATATTTTCTTTGAATTCTTATTATACCCTTCAGGGTATACATATGCCACTTATAAATTATGTGGCCTTGGAAAAAGTGAACTAACCTTTCTGAAACCAGTGTCCTCATCTATAATATAGAGATTATAATAATGCCTATTTCAAGGTGTGGAAACAGGTTCAGAGAGGTTAGTTCACTTTTCCAAGGTCACACAGCTTGTGAGTGGCATAGCCAGGACGGGAACCCAAGTCTTTCCAACTTTTCACATCACCAGGCAACCCGCTGTCTGCAATGCAGTAAGGTGACTCGACAGTATGCAGTTTTATCTCCAGGCAGGATTCCAATATACATCTATTTCCTCTCCCTGGCACCTGAAAGGACAAACAATTCTCAAAATTTAAATCGAATCATAAAAGCTATTTTTCCTACCCATGGGACCAAGAAGCCAGATTTCCTTTCAGGTGTCTCATTTGATCTTCTTAAAAGGTTCTTTCCTTCAGGCCATTAAAACAAGTGCTGTGTATAAGGCCAGAGCACTCAAAGGCTGCAGCAGCAAAATGATCAAGCAGAGTATCTTTGTAAACACTGCACTTCGATTTACTTCACAAGGGGTATAAAAGGGAGGCTTTCATGCCAAGAGCCTGTGATAAAACAATGGAAAACCACAGTCGTGATCTGCAGTGGTGAATCAAAACGTCCAGAGCGTGGACCTGACTGGGCCTCGGCACTGCAGCGGCAACACAGCGTCTCTGTCTGGGCCGTCATGCCAGCCATTCACGAACGCGCTTGTTTCTTGTGGGAGAATAAGGCCGCAGGCCTGCCAATGACAAATGGGACCCCCAGGGTCTTCTGAGAGGTGGGACAGTGGGCTGCTCCAGAACAGGGATCTAGGAGTCAGAATAAATTGGATTCAAATTTCAGCTCTTTTTCTTATCAGGGAGCCTTGTGGCCCAACTGCATAACCCGATCTTCAAATTCTGTCTGCAAAATTGACATAATGACATTTACTTCATACGGTTATTGTAAGAATCACATGCAATTGCACACAACTATATATGTGTGTAAAGCACCTTAGCACAGTGCCTTGAACTTGGAAGAGAAGCTAGGGAGTAAGAAGTCCTTCCTAGCCAGCTTATTTCTTTTTCATTCACCCTCATAAACAATATTATGGAATTCCTGAATCATCATCTATGAATAATCATAATAACTTATTGAAACTATTGTTCACAAGGCCCTTTCCTATGCATTATAACATAAAACATAATAGACACTCTTCCAATGACCTTGTAAGGTGGGCAGGGCAACTATGGCAGCACCCCACGTGTCAGGGAAGAGAGGCCTTTGGATGGACAGCAAACAGCTTGCCTGAAGTCACAGAAGTATAGGTGACACACCAGGATTTGACCCCAGATCTTTCGTCTCCTAGTTTGGTGCTCTCTTCTCTGAAGTGTCCCACTGTGGCATGTGCTGGGATAAAGCCCAAACCAACACTCCATTTTACTATGTAAATCAATCAAAAATTATCTCCCTTAGCCTGCTGATCTGAAAAGACCACACTTCCTCTTCAGGGTGTCCTATTGTCACAGCCGTTGTTAGTAAAGCAAGGAGCTGTGTAGTTGTCTCTGGTTTATAAATAATTATCAGCTTACTGTAAAAATTTTCCAGTTGCTGAGGAGTACCACAGACTTCCTCACAGACCCCCCTCAGCAGTGTTGTCCTGTGGTGTTATTGTTGATTATTGTTAGTAACAAACTTGATCTGTCATATGCTACCTCATCAATGATGGGAGACTCCCTTGTGATATGGGAGGGTCCTGATGCGGGAGACAATGTGTTTGGGCTCCAGAGCTGGTTCTGTTTTGAACCAGTCTTATGGCCTTCACCAGGTCACTTCATCCTCCCTGTCTCCACTTCCCCTATCTCCCACATGAGGAAGTTGCAGGTGATCTCTGTGGTTGCTCTCAAATTCAACATCCTTAGATCACAACTACGTTTTAGAGATCTTGTGACATGTCCCCTTGAAGGGTGATGACTCTGATAAAGCACAGAAGCTACAAACACAAAGACTATTTTTCGCTCACATTCAAAGCACTGTATTTTATTGCAACATGCTATGTTGTAGCATCGGCCCCATGTGGTAGAGGAAAAAAAAGATGGATTTAGAGTGAAACATCCTGGGTCTCAGGCCTCAGTTTGTATTTACCGGCTGTGTGGCTCTGGAAAAGTCACTTGACTTCTCTGAGTTTCTCTTTGTTCAATCTTCAGATGGGGCTAATGCCCTCCTGGCTGTTTATGAGTCATGGTTGCATCAAACACATGAATGCCCTTGGTAAATTGCTGTACGGTACACGTATATTAGCAGTACATATGGGTTCCATAAATTTGGATGTAATAAATGCCCCCATTCCTTTAGGTTCCTAAATCAGATTTAATCTCTAGTCTCTGACCTGCAAAGCAGAGAGGAAACTTGATGACTGCAGTCATCACTGGAGCTCTATCACTTCCACACTACCTTCCAGAACCCTACAAAAACATCAAGGGTCACAGAGGGTTTGGAATATTCATAGAGGGGATTATTGGACACCACAAGTTACTTCTGAAATGACCATGCCCCAGTCCTACATGGTCTCCAGAGGGCAGGCAGACCCTCGTCTCCTTACAAGTTCAGGTATGAGGTGCCCATGGGCCTACCAGCCCCTCCCACTACCTGTATCCGGAGGCAAGCAAGTTCCTGCCACATGTGCTTTTACATGCAAAGTGGCTTTTGTCTACAGACATGTGCCTAAAAGCACCCCTGGGAATATACCTGCCCTTAACATGAACTCCCTACTTTTCAGCCTCTTTCTTACTTCGATTACCCAGCAGTGATGCCTCCCTGACACCTAGGTTTCATAGGCAATAGCCATGAGGGAATGGCAGATTCTGCCACTCCACACAAAGGCTCTGGTATCCAGGAAGACAACTGGCAAGGGATGAGTTCTTGAGACGGGGAGGGGGAAAATATCCATAACACCAGAACAAATCACAAATTTACTTTATAAATGTAAGTATGATACATGGGATATAAGTATGAATAAATTATTACTATACCTATTTTCCTATTTATTTATCTTATTGATTTATTTTATTTATTTATTCCAAATAGCATTTGGAATTTTAAATCAGAAAAAAAAAGCCACTCTCAACATTAATGGCTTTGCAAATGTGAAAAAGCATTCTGAAAAGTTTGGGCATATCATTGGAGATTATATATGCCCCAAATGTCTCATATTTTGCTTTTAAATTGATATATTTCTACCACAGGAATTGTATAATGAGCCTTTTTTTTCCTGAGAGTGATTTGACAGAAGTGCTTCTAGGCCACACCCAGAGCCCAACTTCCCACCTTCACAGAGGCCTGCTGGTTGGCAAGCATGTCCCTTGTCATGGCCACATCAGGACCGTAATGAGGGAAAAAAATGTTTACAATTACATTCAATGCACAATTATCCATGTAGATTACCTTGGCACACTTTAACACCCACCCCTGCCCCACTCCTGGGAAGCCCTCGGCAGTTCCTTCCAATTTTCTTTGGAATGTGCTTAGGGGATGTGCACACTCTTTGTGAGTCCTGGAATCAACCCTCATTAGAAAGTAAGGGCACACAGAGAGACTCATGGTGTATTGGGCCCATAAAGGTACCATTTTACTTTAGTAAGAAGGCACCATATGGCCAGGCCAAGATACATATGTAGCCAACTTGTCAAAAGAAGTCTAAGAACTGGCCATCAGTTGTGCTGTGTGAAAGCTAATGGACACTTACTCTTATTTTTCTTTTTTAGGGGAGCAGGGGGTAATGTAACAGAGAATGGAATTGTTAAAAAACTTTTAGTGGCCCAATGGCTTACTCTGAAGAGTAACTTCTTCAGATGAGACTCCAATGGGCTGAGAGGTCCTAAGTTACTTTCTCAGCCCACAGCCGACTTAAGAGTTCTGCAGAATTAATGTTGCTTTTTAGGCTGTGCAGAGATTAAGCCTCATGTGGTTGAAATGTGGAAAGATGCACAGCTGGCCTAACTGCATCCACTCCAGGATGGAAACCCTGGTACTCAGGCTGCAGAACTACCTTCCCGGACCTGCAAGGCAGAATCACTCCTTGGCATATTGGAAGTACAATACAAGCCCTTTCTGCCAAAGGTAAGGAACATTCCCCAGATAGGAGTGTGGGGACCAGGACGAGGGTGCTGTGGTAATCGCTCCAGCATTCAGATAACAAGGGAGGCCATTAAGTCACTTTTTCAGTGACCTGTATTTTTTTTTATTGTTTTAATGTTTATTTTTATTTTTATTTTGAGAGAAAGAGAGAAAGACAGAGCATGAGCAGGGGAGGGGCAGAGAGAGAGGGAGACACAAAATCTGAAGCAGGCTCCAGGCTCTGAGCTGTCAGCACAGAGCCCGATGAGGTGCTCAGACTCGTGAACCATGAGATCATGACCTGAGCCAAAGTCAGATGCTTACCCAACTGAGCCACCCAGGTGCCCACACTTTTTCAATGACCTTTATTTATTTTTTTTAATTTTTTTTTTCAATGTTTATTTATTTTTGGGACAGAGAGAGACAGAGCATGAACGGGGGAGGGGCAGAGAGAGAGAGGGAGACACAGAATCGGAAACAGGCTCCAGGCTCTGAGCCATCAGCCCAGAGCCTGACGCGGGGCTCGAACTCACGGACCTCGAGATCGTGACCTGGCTGAAGTCGGACGCTTAACCGACTGCGCCACCCAGGCGCCCCTTCAATGACCTTTAAAAGGAATATGATGCACAGGTCACAGAGGAAGATAATGTTTACAGACCATTTCAAGGATTCTCGCTTCCCTATCTCAAAGCTAAAAACAGCTGAAGTCCCAGATTCAAGACTGGCAGCATAAAATGTGCTCTCTCCCATACCGAGCGCAGGTCACAGGCTCACAGAGCCACACTGTGAGGCCACGTGGGTTCCTCTACCGACTTGCAGGCCAGTTTGCTCTGACCGCCATCTATACCTGATGTCTTAGACAACTGAAAATTACCTCCCCAAATTTATAAATTAATAAAACGTATATTTAGTAAATATGTTGAATAATTAAAACTGCAATTATTATATAAACAAAGAAGCTGTACAATATGTTTATTAGCAACACCCGAAATAACAACTGGCAAATGTAAGACAGAGGAGTTTGATTATCTTCAAAATGCTTTCTAAAAATGTGTATGTATATTTGTAGGAGGAAAAAAAAACAATAAATTAACAATTGTGTATTATGTATCTACTGTTGGAAAGGCATGGTGGTAACTTCGGAAACTTCTTGGGTATTCTCATATGTGATGTTTTATATACTTTACTCACCTACTTAGAAAATTTTAATGGCTCCCCATTACCTGAGGAACAAAGGTGATACATTTCAAGACCCTCTGTGATGTGGCACCAAATGCTCTTTAATTTTATCTCACAACTCCTGCTACACTGCAAATAAACAAGGCACTGTCCATTGCCAGAAACACCTTTCCCCTTGCTATCGTTCCGCACCTCAGTCTCATGCACACCTTCAGCTTGAACTACGCCAAACTACTCTTCATTCTCCAAAGGAGCCACATCACTTTACCCTGGCATCGATAATCTTCAGCCACCTTTTTCAAGCTCAGAAACATGATTAAAAGGCAAATTCTGAATTCATGCAAAGAGATTATAACTCAGTAGATCTGGGGTAGAATCAGGAATCTGTATATATATAAGCATACCCGTTGATACTGATAAAGGAGGTTCAAGAATCACGTTATGAGAAACACTGGCTTGGACAATTTGCATATGATCTTTCTTCTCTCTGAAATGCCATTTTCTCTCTCTCCTTGACTCTAAAATTCCTATTTATTCTCTAAGGCCCCAATCAAATGTAATCTTCTTCTCCTTCTAGTTAGAATAAATTACTTCTTTCTCTGAGCTCCCAGTATACTCAGCACATACCACTTTTACCAAATTTATCACATTTCATGGCATTTATTAGGTAGGTGTCTATCTTCTCAGAGTGCAAGTTACTCGCAGACTGCAACTATGCACTGTCGGTGCTCAATAAATGTTTGATTAATGTTGGTGGTGAGGTTTACCTTGCCTCAAACTGCCTCCACTTTCATTTCTAACTGAATAGACCCTAAAGAGTCTCAATTTAAGGTGTTTCTTCTTTCATAAATCCTTCTCTTATAAGCCCAGGAATGTGTCTCCTTTCCTTTGTGTGACAGGTCTTGTTCTGTCCGTCTCTACCACACTGGCTTGTACTATGGGTATCTGTATACACTTTATTTCCTTATTTCCTCTATTTGACTGTGCTTCCTGTCTTGTTCATTTTTGTATCTCCAGACAACATACTAGAGCACCTTGCCCATAAGAGATTCTCAAAAAATATTTGAAAATTGGATTGTACGTAGTCAATAAAAGCCTGAAAAAAGCATAAACTCCTTCGGCAACTGAAAACATCACCTCTTCCTCCTAGTTACTCTAGAACGAAATCAGAATATAAAAATCATAAGGACATCAAGAGCAATGCTTTGCTCTTTGGACATATTCTAAGTAAGAACCTGAAATCTGCAGGAGAGACACAACTAACAACCTCAACTTTCTAAATGCAGGAGTCTGAAGCACTGAAAAAAAAAGTGCTTACTTGTACATGTCTCTGTCTTGCAAAACTGTTTCTACCATTTATTACTGCTGGTAGTGGTGGTATTATTGTTATTATTATTTTTATTGTTATTATTATTTCTAATTATGTGGCTGGATAAATTCAGATGGACATATAATGTAGACATTGCTACCATCTTATGCAGAATCTCTGATCTGCCTATCCTAAAGAAATATCCAACATTTCTCCTCTCCCAATAACCAAAACAGCAATTACCAGAAAGATAAGAGAAAAGAATTATTCATTCATTCACCCATCCATTTATTCCATGAACAATGAAGTCTGCTTAAATGCAAACATCATGTCTTCATCCTACAGACAGGATGAGACCAGAAGAATTCCTGCCTAATACATTTCCACTTAGAACTTATTGCTTTGATGAATGAATGAATAAGTGAATGAATGCATGAATAAATGAATGAAAAATGAACAAGAAGATCTTATCCTTTCTTTAACCAAAAAGAAATACTGGCACAGTCCTTCTAAACTGTTAGGATGAATTTAAATTGATTAATTATTATTAATTAATTATTATTATTTTGAACTTATTATTAATTATTGATTATTATTTATTTTTAACTTATTATTAATTTGTGAACTAAGGAGGCCATTTCTTTAAACTCCTAAATAGTCTTCATTTCTGCCATTTGTTTAACTTGTAGAATGAAACAGTAGAGTTGTCTAAGAACCTGTCTTTTATGCAAAGGATACATTTACTATTACATTGGTTGTTTTTACTTTATTTCAAAAGAACCACTTACTTTACCTCTATGTATTAACTTAAATTTTAAAAATGACTCCTATGTTTCATTTGCCTTCAAGCAACTGTGAGATTTTCAAATAAAGTGGCAGTGGGTAAATAGATAACAATGTATCTGAAATTAACAGTCATCTTCCGTCAGCAGCATTCAATTAGTTGGCAAGGAAGTGTAGTTGAACTTTTAGTAGAAAGAAAGGCAGAAAACTAAGAGGATAACCAAGAAGTCACTTACTGTCAAAATAGTGTTGGGATTACTCTACTGAGTGTATGGCAGGCAGATGCCAGTCTGCATGGCAGCTACTGGAAACAGCAGCAGAAGCAGCCACACCATCGTGCGGTGTTCAGTGATGACTGCAGATGGCTTGGATTAAAGGCTTCACACAGCTCCCTAAATGCCTGAGCTCCAAAGAGTGAAACTGTGTTAACTACAGGCACCACGACCACTGCAGCTAAGCAGAGGGCCGTGTCACCTCAGGGAGCCTGGGTACACTGTTTCAAAAGACTTCCTGTTCCACCAGAGCCTGTTAGCTATTCTCACCCATAGGAAGGGGAACTTCCCCAGTCACAGGTCTATCCTGTGACAAAGCACACTCCAGGAACTAGCTAAACCAGGACTAGTAAGCGGTTTTCTCTGGGGCTTTTATTCTAATGCTCTAACTACTATAACTGTAGATAGACATTTATAAGAACTGTCCAGAGCCTTTTGATATGCCATATAAAAAGTTTGCGTTATTGCCCCATTCTTAAAAGCACAGGAGAGTAGAGAAGAGCTAAATCAGTAATTGTCAGGCCCAAGCAACTGTCAGGAATGAAATAGTGGTGCAGAATACAAATCGTAATTGAAATGCACAAACCCCTCTAAAGCAATGTGAAAAACTTCATGACATTGCAGAGTTTCCCTGTGTCCCCTACATGGCAGCAGGATTGAAGGGAATGCACTAGTAAAAATGTCTACTATAGAGTATGCCTTGTACCTCATTATCTGAATATGCCATTGGGGTTTTTACACTCTTCTGGATAACTATTTACAGCTCACACCCTGACCTTGAGCGTTACTGTTGCATTAGTACAAACCTTCAGGGAAACAGGAATAACAAAATATGTTATTAAAATAAGCATGAACTGCATTGGAATATCAAGGAAGAAAGATATGTGGGAAACTGCTGGTATGTTTAAAACTGAAAAGGAGCTATGTGTTCACATTAAAACTGGCAATCTACTTCCAGAGACAGCAGTGATAGTTTTGCTTTTTGGAGCGTCATTCCATGATTACCTAATCGTCCTTAAGACCCCTAGGACCTTAAGAATACATTTCATACCTTGTCATACCTTGTCAAGTTCTAGCAAGCACAGTGTACTTTATAACTTTTAACTGTAATAAAGTACACTTTGTACTTTAAGTAATGCACCAAAATACTAAAAATGCAAAGTCACTACTGAATAATATTGGAATTAAACAGAAAACAACACTCTGCAGAGCTAACTAATGAAGAAATATAAGCTGAGCAGACCAAGAAAGGAATATAAACAAAACAAGGTCAAAAGACTAAGTATGTTCTTGAAACATCTGGGACTGGCGAAGCAACAAGAAAGTTTTTTCTGAAACTAAACCACTTGACTGAAAAAAACATGGGCTTTAGACTCATGTATTTCAGTTTACATCCTGACTTTAGTCCTTACAACTTTTGCAAGTCTTTAACCTGCCTGAACTTCACCCTCCTCATCTGCATGTGGGGGTAGGGATAAAATATTTTGATTTTTCTGCAGAGTTAGAGATATGTGAGCAAATACTATTGAACTTGGAACCTTGGTTAAAAGCAAGCATGAAGGTAATTTGTGACTTGTTAGCTAGAGAAAACTCCAGAGAGATTTACCTCTCAGAGGTATGTGTGTACATTTCAAACGAGGCTGAGACCTGGAACCAGGAAGACAACCTAGGTTGCAAAAGTGGAAACAGTTATTCGCATTCCAAAAGGTAATGCAAGAACAAAGGTTTTTCTGCCTGCTTTCAGGAAGGGAGACAGCAGGTATATAAGCACCCAGATCCATTTCTGGTGGATTCCTCACCAACAAAACAGACAAAACACGTTTGTCCACCCAGGCCTCATCATGTTGCTCCAGGAGTAATGACAGGAGCACAGAGGGATGACATGGTTGTTACTTGCTGTAAAGTACAGAACCAATCTTCTCTGTTCCAGAAACCTCACATGTGCACTTAGGATCTATATTAATAAAGATAAATATTGAAAACAGCATGGCTTTCATTGTTGGCATGGGTAGTTACAGACAGGCCAGGGGAATGGACTGCAGTGGCAAGCTATGTGGTATTAAATTAGTCATGGGGTTAACTTAATATGGATACAAATGGTTACAAAGAAAAAAACTTACAGATATATGTGTAAATACACTGGTTAGGATATACACAAACATTTTTATGCTCTGTCATCTGAGAGGGCCTAAAAGAAATAAAACTCTAGTAGTGATAAGCACATCTAACACCCAGATCTTGGTTTCTAATACCACTCTGCATTAAATAGGACCAGGGCTCCTTGGAGAATTGGCTGATTTTAGAACTGGAGAAAGAGTTATACAAGATGAGCTTACAGCATCTTCATCTTGTAGTGCCATATGATAAATGAGGAAGTGTTTAAACACACACACACACACACACACACACACACACACACAGACACACACACACACACACACACACACTGATGAAATTACAACAAAGGGGCCTAGAAGCTAACTGAAAGACCTCTCTCTCAATGGCCAAAGCTTGGATAATTTAAACATCAAAATAAATAAAGTAGTATTGAATTATAACCCAACATGCAAAATAAATATCCATGAGTCCATATTGATTATAAGTAAATGATTTAATAAGTAAATGGAGAAGAGACAAACCTCCCATGCAGAAAAATTCCAAATGAATAATGTAAATACTCTACCATAAAGGAGGAGGATCATAACTCTCCTCTTCTTTTTTTTTTTTTTAAATTTTTTTTTCCAACGTTTATTCATTTTTGGGACAGAGAGAGGCAGAGCATGAATGGGGGAGGGGCAGAGAGAGAGGGAGACACAGAATCGGAAACAGGCTCCAGGCTCCGAGCCATCAGCCCAGAGCCTGACGCGGGGCTCGAACTCATGGACCGCGAGATCGTGACCTGGCTGAAGTCGGACGCTTAACCGACTGCGCCACCTAGGCGCCCCATAACTCTCCTCTTCTTAACTACAGGCTATACATAGTGTACTCCAAAAAGTACACAATGGAAAGAGGGGGAAAAGTAGTGATCAAGGTCAACATCAACAGTGATAAATCTTGAGTATTTGTACGTACTCTGGATATGATGTAATTAAAGTATACTTTACCTCAGTGGTCTCTTTCCCAGAAATCCAAAACTTTTTCCTTATCACAAAAAATTGGCAGATTCTAATAGAGGGGCAGTCTAGAATATACCTAAACAGCATTACTCAAAGGCTCTAATTCAAATATCTAGGAAAATAAATAGGAGAAGAATCTTTATGAGGTGGTGGCAGGCAAAAACAAAAATTTAGCTGGAACATAAAAAGTGTAAGCCATAAAAGAAAAGATGTATAAACTGAACTCTATGAAAAAGAAAAGTTATGTTCTACCAAAGATGATGTGAAGAAAATGAAAAGGCAAGCCACAGATTTGGAGAAATCGTACACAATACATACATCAGACAAAGGACTTGCTTCCAGAGACCTCTTATAATTCAGTAATCATAAGAAAAATGGACCATTTTTTTAAATGTCAGAATTGTGCTCACAATTTACAAATCATTGATCATAAGGGAAATAGAAATGAAAGCTGAAAAGAAATACCAATATATACACAAACTAGGATGGCTAAAATAATAAGGCGATCAGTGTCTAGTTTCGGCAAGGATATGGAACAACTGGAACTCTCAAACGTCACTGGCAAGACTGAAACAGTATTGCACTATGGAAATCAATGTGGATACATCATGTATAACTAAACTTACCATACAACACAAAAAATATATTCCTGGGTGTTCACTGTAGAAAAATGAAAACATTTGAATCACCGTATTATACACCTGAAACTAACACTGTATGTTAATTATACTGGAATTAAAATTTTTTTGAAAATATATTTAAAAAAAAGAAAAATGTAACCCTATGTCTATGTCTATATAAATGTGTGTACACAAATGTTCAAAGTAGCTTTATGCATAATAGTCAAAAACTGGAAACCACCCAAAGGTGAATAAGTAAACAAATTATGGTACAGTCACTGAGTGGAATACTACTCAGCAATAAAAAGTAATAAATTACTTAAACATGCAAAAAATAATGAACCTCAAAAACATTACATAAAGCAAAAGAAAGAGACACAAAAGAGAAAACTATGATTCCAACTATAGAAACTCCAGAAAATTTTATTTATTTTATTTTATTCTGCAATTTATTTTATTGCAGAATAAAATTTTAAAAAGAGAGAAATGAAAAAAAGAAGAATATTTTCTGTACAAGGGCCTGACTAGGGACAAATCTCAACTCAGAAGAGCAAGCACCAGGGTGGCATGGAGACACTGAGAACATAGGATAAAAAAGAGACTAAGAGACACTGATTACAAGACATCATGGAAACACCCCAGAGTAAAACATCTTTATTTCAAATGGTGCCTACATTGGACTCTTCTAAATGTTAAATAAATAATTATTGTTTTCAAACATACAAATGTAGAGGGTGACTATCATCCTCCATTACCCAACCCCAATATGCTTCAACTGGTTTCTCTCCAAATATCTGAATATCAAAATAGTGTTAGTGATCATGGGTTGTAAACAAAAACAGGTCGATTTCATGTTTTCAGTTTGCTAAGCAACTTTTATATTCAGACACATATACTCACATATACAGGCACATGCGTGCACGTATTCTTTTTTCTTTTAAGTTTACTTATTTATTTTGAGAAAGAGAGAGAGACAGTGGGGGAATGGCAGAGAAAAAGGGAGAGACAGAATCCCAAGTAATCTCTGTGCTGTCAGTGCAGAGCCCAACGAGGGGCTCGATCTCACAAATCACGAGATCATGACCTGAGCTGAAATCAAGAATCAGATGCTTAACTGACTGAGCCACCCAGGTGCCTGCATGCATGCATTCTGAATCATCTGAAGGCTCGTCTTACAACTGTGAGCTTTCTGTCTTGTGATTTCCCTATCCACATTTACATTTGTTCTGACAACAACATCAATGTGAAGTAATGCTACTATAATTGCCTTAGGCAAATATGAAACAAATCAATGATGCAATTTGCCAAACGAAAGTCAAATGACTTCACAACTCATCACATAAACAAAGCCTTAACTATATTTAGAAAAGAAATGTGAAATAACTAAATCACTAAATAATATTAGCATGCCAAATTCAAAAGAACCTGTTCTTGCATGGTCAGTACCATATGCTTATTAGGAGAGAAGAATAAGTTTCACCCAACTTTATCTGTCATATTAAATTAGTGGAGCTTTGAACTTAGTCTTGCAATTTGTATTTATTTTGTCAATATATTACAGTTTTTTAGTTTAACAGGAGCTATAAGTATAAAAAAGTACACATCTAGTTTTAGTCTATAATGTATTTTAATAACATGAATGCAAATCAAAACTACAAGATATCATCTCACACCTGTCAGAATGGCTAAAATTAAGAACACAGAAAATAGGGGCGCCTGGGTGGCTCAGACGGTTAAGCGTCTGACTTCAGATCGGGTCATGATCTCATGGTTCGTGGGTTCGAGCCCTGCATGGGCTCTGTGCTGACAGCTCAGAGCTTGGAGCCTGCTTCAGATTCTGTGTCTCCCTCTCTCTCTGCCCCTCTGCTATTCACACTGTCTCTGTCTCTCAAAAATAAATAAATGTAAAAAAAATTAAAAAAAAAAGAACACAGAAAACAACAGATGTTAGCAAGCATGTGGAGAAAGCGGAACCCTGTTACACTGTTGGTGGGAATGCAAACTGGTGTAGCCACTCTGAAAAAAAGTATGGAGTTTCTTTAAAAAGTTAAAAATAGAACAACCCCACAACCCAGCAATTGCACTACTAGGCATTTATCCAAAGAAGACATAAATTCTAATTTGAAGGGACACATGCATCCCGATGTTAATCGCAGCATTATCAACAATAGCCAAACCATGGAAGGAGTACAAATTAAGAATGGATAAAGAAGATGAGGTATATATACACAATGGAATGTTACTTAACCATCAAAAAGAATGAAATCTTGCCATTTACAATGATGTGGATGGAGCTACAGTGTATTATGCTAAGCAAAATCAGTAAGAGAAAGACAAATACCATATGAATTCACTCATACGTGGAATTTAAGAAACAAAAGGGATGAACATAGGTGAAAGAAAAAAAAAGAGAGAGAGAGGGAGAGAGGGAAACCATAAGAGAATCTTAACTATAGAGAACAAACTGACGGTTGCTAGAGGCGAGGTGGGAGTGGGATGGGCTGAATGGGTGATGGGAATTAAGAAGAGCACTTGTTTTGATGAGTGCTGGGTGTTACATGTAAGTGATGAATCACTAAATTCTACTCCTGAAACTAATATTATACTATATGTGAACTAACTAAAATTTAAATAAAAACTTGAAACATTAAAAAGCCATTGTAGGGGCGCCTGGGTGGCTCAGTTGGCTGGGCGTCCGACTTCAGCTCAGGTCATGATCTCACAGTCCGTGAGTTCAAGCCCCGCGTCAGGCTCTGGGCTGACAGCTCAGAGCCTGGAGCCTGCTTCCGATTCTGTGTCTCCCTCTCTCTCTGCTCCTCCCCTGCTCATGCTCTGTCTCTCTCTGTCTCAAAAATAAATAAAAACATTTAAAAAATAAATAAATAAAAAATAAAAAGCCATAGTAAATACATACATACATACGTACAAAAACAAACAAATAAATAAATAAATAAAATTTAAATCTGCAGTGGTAGAAGGACACAAATATTAATTTTTACATTATTTCAAATTTTATTTTCTAAATTTACATACATTAAATGGACTTGTTTTGTGTAAATTTCTATAAATTTACTATATATATCTCTTTTTTCAACCATGAACACAATCAAGACACAACTCTTCCATCATCGCAGATAATTCCCTTGTGCTACCATTTTGTAGTCCCACTCTCCCAAACTTTTAACCCCCAGCAACCATGGAGGTTTTTTCCATCAGTACAGCTTTGTCTGTTGATAATGCCATATTAATGGAATTGTACAATACCTTATGAGACTGGCTTCTTTCCCTCAGAAAAATGTCAAGTCGGGGAGGAGCCAAGATGGTGGAATAGCACAGAAGGTTCTTTTGCATCTCACATCCATGAAATATAGCCAGATAACACTAAACCATCCTGCACACCTAGAAAACTGATCTGAGGATTAACACAACAATCTGCACAACCTGAACCACAGAACTCAGCAGGTATGTGGCACAGATAGGTAAACTGGGGGAGAGATAAGCTGCAGAGGGCAGGGAGCTGTATTTGCTTGTAGAGAGAGGACAGACACAGGGGGGTGGGGAGGAGGGCATGGGAAAAGCACCCCCACCCCAAAAGCAGCTGGAGAGAAAGTGGAAAAGTGGAAACAGTTGCAGGGACTGAACTAAAAAGGGAGAAAGGAGAAAGGCAGGAGAAAGGTTTAAATTCCACTAAGACTCTATAAACAGGGGGATTGCAGTCTGAAACTCCGTAGCTCAATACCTGGAGGTGCTCTGGTGGGAAGAGTGAATCCCCAGGAGCAGAGTGAAGTCTGAGCGGTCCTCAGACCACATGGGGAGAGGCATTTCCCCTGCTGGGAGTACATTTGGTAGAGGCTGTGCGGTCCCCCCCACAGGCAAAGGCCCCAGTGGATCCCAGAGAACAACCACATTGGCTGGTGCTGGAACAGGTGGTTAAGGGTGAAGTCTGGTGCCAGATGTGTGCTGTGATTTTCCATAATCCCTGAAATGCTGCTGCTATATGACCACATGAACTTTTTCTGGGGTGGGCTGGCACCCAACCACAGTCTCTGGGCAACGGCAGCAGCACAGTCCTGAGAAACTTCCTGGGTGTGGCCAGCACCCAGCCATTGCTCAGTGAGATCCACAGAGGGTCAGAACAGGTCAAAGCCTCAGTCCCTCAGAAGTGAGGGGTCAGAAAAAACAGCTGCATCTGAGATAAAACTCAGGAGAGAGGTGCTGCCTGGAAACCTAATGGTTTGGTCACAGACAGTATAAAAGCAGCCAGAGGACAGAAGCTGGAGACAAAGAATGGTGCACAATTGCTGGTCGGGGACAGCACAGAGTTCCAATACTAGAGACTGGGTAGCTAGGTGACACCATTTACACCCCTCCTGCACATGCACATACACACATAAATATGCCACAACAATCCACCCCAGTAAGCTAAGCAGCGCCACTTAGTGGAGAACAGAGTCATTACACTAAGCCCTGCCCAACTGGGCCAACCTCGCTCTTCAGGAACACAAGACTCTCCGCCTGCTTAGTTTATGGACTATAAATTGCTTCATTGTTTGACTTCTAGGGGAAAATGATGTAATTTCAAATGTATTTCAGTCCACTTGCTGGTCCATCTGTTCAATTTTCTTTTTTTCATTTTTTCGTTTTTTTCTCTTTTTCATTTCTTTTCTTTTACGTGAATACAGTAAGAGAAAAAAATTTATTCTTATTTTCAATTTTTATTAAAAATATTTTTCGTTAATTTTTTCTACTATATTTTTTACCTTTGTGTAAATTTCTCAAATTCTATTTTACTTCCATCATTTCACTTTATTCTATTTCACTATATTCATTTTTTTCAAATTTCAAGTGTTGTGTTTTTTTTCCTTCTCCTTTTTCTCTAATCTCTCAAACTCGTTTCATCAACCAAGCCAAAACACACACAGAAAATAAATGATCTAGCATCATTTATTTGATTTGTGTGTCTGTGTATTATTTTTAATTTTTTAATTATATTTTTTTCCTTATGAATTCCTTTTCTCCCTTCAAAATGATGAAATGAAGGAATTCACCCCAAATGAAAGAGCAGGAAGAAATGACAGGCAGTGACTTAATCAACACAGATACAAGCAAGGTGTCTGAACCAGAATTTAGAATGACAATAATAAGAATACTAGCTGGGGTCGAAAATAAGTTAGAATCCCCCTCTGTGGAGATAAAACAAGTAAAAGCTTGTCAGGATGAAATAAAAAATGCTATAACTGAGCTGCAATCTAGAATGGATGCCATGGTGGCAAGGATGGATGAGGCACAGCAGCAAATCCGCGATATAGAGGACAAACTTATGGAGAATAATGAAGCAGGAAAAAAAGATAGAGACTAAGGCAAAGAGCATGATTTAAGAATTAGAGAAATCAGTGACTCATTAAAAAGGAACAACATCAGAATCACAGGGGTCCCAGAAGATGAAGAGAGAGAAAAAGGGGTAGAGTGTTATGTGAGCAAACCATAGCAGAAAACTTTCCTAACCTGGGGAAAGACACAGGCAACAAAATCCAGGAATCACAGAGGACTCCCATTAGATTCAACAACACAAACCGACCATCAACAAGGCATACCATAGTAAAATTCACAAAATATTCAGGCAAGGCAAGAATCATGAAAGCAGCAAGGGAAAAACAGTCCTTAACCTACAAGGGAAGACAGATCAGGTTTGCAGCAGACCTATCCACAGAAACTTGGCAGGCCAAAAAGGCGTGGCAGGATATATTCAATGTGCTGAATTGGAAAAATATGCAGCCAAGGATCCTTTATCCAGCAAGGCTGTCATTCAAAATACAAAGAGAGATTAAACTTTTCCCAGACAAACAAAAATTAAAGGAGTTCATGATGACTTAACGAACCCTGCAAGAAATTTTAAGGGGGACTCTCTGAGGGGAGAAAAGACGTAAAAAAAAGACCCAAAGCAGCAAAGACTAGAAAGGACCAGAGAACACCACCAGAAACTCCAACTCTACAAGCAACATAATGGCAATAAATTCATATCTTTCAGTACTCACTCTAAATATCAATGGACTAAATGTTCCAATCAAAAGACATAAGGTAAAAGAATGAATAAGAAAACAAAATCCACCTATATGCTGTTTACAAGAGACCCACTTGAGACCTAAAGACACCTTCAGATTGAAAGTAAGGGGATGGACAATCTATCATGCTAATGATCAACAAAAGAAAGCTGGAGCAGCCATACTTATATCAGACAATCTAGACTTTAAAATAAAGACTGTAACAAGAGATGAAGAAGGCATTATATCATAATTAAGGGGTCTATCCAACAAAAAGACCTAAGAATTGTAAACATTTATGCTCCAAATGTGGAAGAAACCAAATATATAGATCAGTTAATCACAAAAATAAAGAAACTCATTGATAATAATACCATAATAGTAGGGGACTTCAACACCCCATTTACAGTAATGGACAGATCATCTAAACAGAAAATCAAGAAGAAAACAATGGCTTTGAATGACACAGTGGACCAGATGTACTGAACAGATATAGTCAGAACATTTCATCCTGAAGCAGTGGAATATACGTTCTTCTCCAGTGCACATGGGACATTCTCCAGAATAGATCACATAATGGGACACAAATCAGCCCTCAACAAGTACAAAAAGATCAAGATCATACCGTGAATATTTTCAGACCACAATGCTATGAAATCCCAAATCAACCAGAAGAAAAAGTCTGGAAAGATAACAATTACTTGGAGACTAAAGAACATCCTACTAAAGAATGAATGGGCTAACCAAGAAGTTAAAGAGGATATAAAAAGGCACACGGAAGCCAGTGAAAATGATAACACCACAGCCCAAAACCTCTGAGATGCAGCAAATGCAGTCTTAAGAGGGAAGTATATAGCAATCCAAGCCTTCCTAAAGAAGGAAGAAAGGTCTCAGATACACAACCTAAACTTACACCTTAAAGAGCTGGAAAGAACAGCATATAAAATCCCAAAACAGCAGAAGACAGGAAATAATAAAGATCAGAGCAGAAATGAATGCTATTGAAACCAAGAAAACAGTAGAACAGATCAATGAAACCAGAAGCTGGTTCTTTGAAAGAATTAACAAAATTGATAAAACACTAGCCAGTTTGATCAAAAAGAACAACAAAAGGACCCAAATAAATAAAATCAAGAATGAAAGAGGAGAGATCACAACCAACACAGCAGAAATAAAAACAAGAATAAGAGAATATTATGAGCAATTATGCTCCAATAAAATGGGTAATCTGGAAGAAATGGACAAATTCCTAGCAACATATAAACTACCAAAACTGAAACAGAAAGAAATAGAAAATTTGAACAGACCCATAACCAGTAGGGAAATCGAATTAGTAATCAAAAACCTGCCAAAACACAAGAATCCAGGGCCAGATGGCTTTCCAGGGGAATTCTACCAAACATTTAAGGAAGAGGTTAACACCTATTCTCTTGAAGCTGTTCCAAAAAATAGAAACAAAAGGAAAGCTTCCAAACTCTTCCTATGAAGCCAGCATTACCTTGATTCCAAAACCAGAGAACACACTAAAAAAGGAGAACTATAGACCAATTTCCCTGATGAACATGGATGCAAAAATCCTCAACAAGATATTAGCCAACCGGCTCCAACAATACATTAAAAAAATTATTCACCATGACCAAGTGGGATTTATACCTGGAATGCAGGGCTGGTTCAATATCTGCAAATCAATCAATGTGATTTTTCACATCACTAAAAGAAAGGACAAGAACCACATGATACTCTCAACAGATGCAGAGAAAGCTTTTGACAAAATACAGCATCCTTTCTTGATAAAAACCCTCAAGAAAGTAGGGATAGAAAGATCATACCTTGAGATCATAAAAGCCATACATGAAAGACCCAACGTTAATATCATCCTCAATGGGGAAAAATTGAGGGCTTTCCCCTTAAGGTCAGGAACAAGGCAGGAATGTCCAATCTCACCACTGTTATTCAATATAGTGTTGGAAGTCTTGGCCTCAGCAATCAGACAACACAAAGAAATAAAAGGCATCCAAATCAGCCAGGATGAGGTCAAACTGTCACTCTTCACAGATGGTATGATACTCTATATGGAAAACCCAAAAGATTCCACCAAAAAACTGCTAGAACTGATCCATAAATTCAGCAAAGTTGCAGCATATAAAATCAATGCACAGAAATCAGTTGCATTCCTATACCAATCATGAAGCAACAGAAAGAGAAATCAAGGAATTGATCCCATTTACAATTGCACCAAAAACTATAAAATACCTAGGAATAAATCTAACCAAAGAGGTGAAAAACCTATACACTGTAACTATAGAAAGCGTATGAAAGAAATTGAAGACGACACAAAAAAAGGAAAAAGATTCCATTCTCCTGGATAGGAAGAACAAATATTGTCAAAATGTCAACTCTACCCAATGCAATCGACATATTCAATGCAATACCTATCAAAATAACACCAGCATTCTTCACAGAGCTAGAACAAACAATCCTAAAATTTGTATGGAAACAGAAAAGACC
The DNA here is from genome assembly GCF_016509475.1 of Prionailurus bengalensis. Lineage (NCBI taxonomy): Eukaryota > Metazoa > Chordata > Mammalia > Carnivora > Felidae > Prionailurus > Prionailurus bengalensis. The sequence continues at coordinate 90,434,743 of NC_057350.1, read as the reverse complement.
CCAAATAGCCGAAGCAATCTTGAAAAAGAAAACCAAAGCAGGAGACATCACAATCCCGGACTTCAAGCTATACCACAAAGCTGTAATCATCAAGACAGTATGGTATTAGCACAAGAACAGACATTCAGATCAATGGAACAGAATAGAGAACCCAGAAATGGACCCACAAGTGTATGGCCAACTAATCTTCAATCAAAAAAAGTGAAATCTTGCCATCTGCAACTACGTGGGTGGAACTAAAGGGTATTTATGCAAAGCGAAATTAGAGAAAGACAAATATCATATGACTTCACTCATAAGAGGAGTGTAAGATACAAAACAGATGAACATAAGGGAAGGGAAGCAAAAATAATACAAAAACAGGGAGGGGGACAAAACATAAGAGACTCTTAAATATGGAGAACAAACAGAGGGTTACTGGAAGGGTTGTGGGAGTGGGGGGCTGGGCTAAATGGGTAAGGAGCATTAAGGAATCTACTCTTGAAATCATTGTTGCACTATATGATAAGTAACTTGAAAGTAAATTAAAAACAAATTTTTTAAAAAGTCAAATTATTCCATGTCAATAGTTCATTGCCTTTTATTGCTAAGTAGTTTCCCATTGTATAGTTGTACTACAGTTTGCTTATCCAGAGAATCATTGAGTTAGCTTGCTCCTGTTTTAGTTTGGAGACTATAAATAGAGAAGATAAAACATTGATTTCCAAGTTTTTGTGTGAACATAAATTATCATAAAACAAGTAAGTAGGAGTGGTATGGCTAAGTCATATGGTAAATATACTTTGTTGTTGTTGTCGTTGTTGTTGTTGTTATTGTTGTTTTTAACCTGGCTAGTTTTCCAGAGTGTCTACTATTTTGCATTCTTACCAGGAATAGATGGAATTTCCAGTTGCTCAACATCCTCAGCATCATTTGATATTTTTAATTAAGCCATTCTAAAGGTTGTATAATGGTATTTCATGGTTTTAATTTGCCTATTCCTGATGGCTAATGATGATGAACATCTTTTTATGTGCTTGTTACCCATATATTCTCTTTGTTTAAACATTGTTCATGTCTTTTGATTACTTTTTGATTGAGTTATTTGTCTTCTTACTGCTGAGCTTTGTAAGTTCTTATGTATTCTAAATATAAGTCCCCTGTGAGATACGTGGTTTGTATATATTCTTCCAGTCTATGGTTTGTCTCTTCATTCCCTTCATAATGTCTTTCACAAATTAACAGTTTTAATTTTGATGAAGTCAAATTTGTCATTTTTCAATATTTTTAAAGTTTATTTATTTTGAGAGAGAGAGAGAGCATGATCAGGGGAGGGGCAGAGAGAGGGGAAGAGAGAGAGAATCTCAAGCAGACTCCACATCATCAGTGCATAGCCCAAAGCAGGACTCAAACCCATGAACCACAAGGTCATCCTGAGCAAAAACCCCAAGAGTTGGAAACTGAACTGACTACGCCACCCAAGTGCCCCAAATTTGTCATTTTTTTTAATTAAAAAAAAAAAATTTTTAACATTTATTTATTTTTGAGAAACAGAGTGAGACAAAGTGTGAGTGGGGAAGGGGCAGAGAGCGAAGGAGACACAGAATCTGAAGCAGTCTCCAGCTCTGAGCAAGCGGTCAGCACAGAGCCTGATGTGGGGCTCCAACCCACGAACTGTGAGATCATGACCTGAGCCAAAGTTGGACGCTCAACCGACTGAGCCACCCAGGCGCCCCAACAAATTTGTCATTTTTAAATTTATGTTTTGTGCTTTTGATGTCATATCTAATAACTCCTTCCTAATTTCAGTTCATGAAGATTTTCTCCTATGCTTCCCTCTAAAACTTTTATGGACTTATATTTTACATTTACATCTGTGATCTATTTTGAATTAATTTTTATATAAGGTGTGAGATTTGGGTCAAGGTTCAACTGTTTGCATGTGGATGTCCAGTTGTATTAACATTTTTGTTGTTTTTTTTCTAGATTTAATCAGATATAATAGAAAAAAATTGTATTTAAGGCATACAATGTGAGAATTTGATATTTGTGTACACCGTGAAGTGATTACCACAATCAAGCTGTTTAACACATCCATCACCTCACATACTTTTCTTTTGTGGTGAGAACACTTAAGATCTATTCCCTTAGAAAATTTTATATGCAATACAGTATTATTAACTATAGTCTCCATGATGCACAAAATATCATCAGAACTTATTTATCTTACAGTTTGTATGCTTTCACGTTTCATTTTCCCCACCCTCTCAGCCTCTGGTAACCATCATTCTACTCTACCTCTGTGAGTTCAACTTTTTAGATTCCACACATAAGTGAGGTCATACAGAATTTACTTTTCTTTGACTTATTTCACTTAACATAATGCCCTCAAGGTCTACCCATTTTGTTGCAAAGGCAGGATTTCAATCTTTCTCATGTCTAAATAATATTCCATTTTATGTTTATCCAGTCATCTGTCAATGGACACAGGTTTTTTCTCTATCTTGGCTGTTGTGAATAATGCTGCAATGAACACGGCAGTGTAGCTATCTCTTCAATAACCTGATTTCATTTCCTTTGGATATATACCCAGAAGTGGGATTACTAGAAAACATGATAATTCAATTTTTAATTTTTTGAGGAATGCCCATACTGTTTGCCATAATGGCTATGCCAGTTTACATTCCCACCAACATGCACAAGGATTCCTGTTTCTCCATATCTTTGCCAATAATTGTTATCTCTTATCTTTTTGACAATAGCCATTGTAATAGGTGTGAGGTAGTATCTCATTGTGGCTCTGATTTGCATTTCCCTGAAGATTAGTGGCATGTAGTGCCTTTTCATGTACTTGTTGGCTATTTTTAGTCTTTGGAGAAACATCCATTCAGATGAGTTACCCATTTTTAAATCAGGCTACTTGTTCTTTTGCTATTGAGTTGTATACATTTCTTATATATTTTAAATATTAACCCATTATCAGATATACGGTTTGCAAATAAATGTTTTCTCCTGTTCCAAAATTGCCTTCTCATTTTGTTGATTGTTTCCTTTGCTGTGTGAAATCCCTTTGATCACATTCATTTATTTTTGCTTTTGTTGCCTTTGTTTTTGGTGTCAAGCCAAAAAAATAAGTTCCAAGACCAATATCAAGAAGCTTACCTCGATGCTTTCTTCCAGTAGTTTTACAGTTTCACATTTTACATTTGAGTCTTTAATGTATTTTGAGTTGATTTTTGTGGATGGTGTAAAATAGAAGTCCAATTTTATTCTTTTACAAGCGGCTATCTTGTTTTTCAACACTATTTATAGAAGAGAGTATCCTTTCTCCATTACACATTCTTTGCTCCTTTGCCATAACTTAATTGACCATATATGTGTGGGTTTATTTCTAGATGCTTTATTCTGTTCCACCAATCTATGTGTCTGTTTTTATGCCAACACCATACTTCTTTCATTACTATAGCTTTATAATATAATTAAAAACCAGGAAGTATAATGTTTCCTGTTTTGTTCTCTGTTCTCAGGATTGCTTTGGCTATGTGGGATCTTCTGTTTTGTTCCAGTTGAATTTTAGGATTGTTTCTTTTCTATGAAAAATGCCATTGGGATTTTGATAGAAATTGCATTGAATCTATAGATGGCTTAGTGTAGCATGGACTTATTAAGCATATTAACTCTTACAATCCATGTACATGAGCTATCTTTCCATTTATTTGTGCCTTCTTCAATTTCTTTCATTAATGTCTTAATAGTTTTCTGTGTACAGATCTACCTCCTTGTTTAAATTTATTTCTAAGTATTTTATTTCTTTTGATACTACGTAAACAGGATTTTGTCTATATTTCTCTTTCAGATAGTTCACTTTTGACGTTCAGTGCAACTATTTTTATGTTGATTTTGCATTCTACAACCTTACTGAATCCATTTATTAGTTCCAACCATTTTTTAGAGAAGTCTATTTAGAGTTTTCTCTATATAATATATGTCATCTGAAAACAGAGAGAATATACTTGTTACTTTTGATTTAAATGTCTTTAATTATTTTGTCTTTTATTTCTTTTTATTGCCTAATTGCTCTAGCTAAAAATTCTAGTGCTATATTGAATGGAAGCGGCGAGAGTGAGCACCTAGCCCTATTTCTGATCTAGGAGGAAAAACTTACAGCTTTTCACTATTGAGAATGATGTTAACTGTGGGCTTGTCATACAGGACTTTTAATATGCTAAGATACATTCCTTTTACACCTAATTTGTTGAGAGCTTTTAATCATGAAAAAAAATGCTGAATTTTGTTATGCTTTTCTGCATCTATTAAAATAATCACACAGTATTTATCCTTCATTCTGTTAATGTGGTGTATCACATTTATTGATTTGCATATGTTGAACCATCTTTGTATCCCACAGATATATCCCACTTGCCTCATGGAGTATGATTATTTTAATATGCTATTAAATTTGGTTTGCTAGTATTTCACTGAAGATTTTTGCATATATGTTCATCGGGGATATTGGTTTGTAATTTTCTTTTCTTGTAGTATCCTTATGTGGCTTTGGTATGAAGGTAATGCTTTCTTCACAAAATGTTTGGAAGGCTGGAGATGCTCCATCCTCCTCAAATTTTTGGAAGAGTTTGAGAAGTACTGGTGTTAGTTCTTCAAAAGTTTGGTAAAATTCACTCATGAAGCCATCTGATTTAGGGCTTTTCTTTGTTGGAAGTTTTTTGATTACTGTTTCAATTTCCTTAGTTGCTATTTGTCCATTCAGTTTTTCAACTTCTTCATGATTCACCCTCTGTATGTTGTATATTTCTAGGAATTTATTTATTTCTCCTGTTACCTAATTTGTCGGTGTATACTTTTTCATAGTAGTCTCTTATGATTCCTTGTATTTCTGTGGTTTTAGTTCAACACTGTTTTTTAAAAGGCTATACTTTTCAAAAACCGGTTTTGAAATATCTTTGCATCACTGTCAAAATAACTGGGTCACATGTGTGTGGATCTAATTCTGGACTCTCTATTTATTTCTGTTCTTTTATGTGCCCATCCTTTGCCAATGCCACACTGTCTTGGTGACTACAGCTATATAATATGTCTTAAATATGTCTTGGCATTCTAATTCCTTCTTTCAGATTACTTTTAACATTTCTTTAGTATTCTCTTTTTCTTATGTTTATTCATTTATTTTTGAAAGAGAGAGAGAGACAGACAGACAGACAGACAGCAGGGAAGGGGCAGAGAAAGAGACAGAGAATCCCAAGCTGGCTCCATGTGGTCAGTGCAGAGCGCAATGTGGGGCTCGAACTCACAAACCGTGAGATCGTGACCTGAGCCAAAACCAAGAGTTGGATGCTTAACCAACTGAGTCACCCAGATTCCTACTGGCTTTGCTGTTGCCCCTCCCACAGGACTGTTGGAGGGTTGGGGAGCAAGAAATAGAGGAATGAATGAATGAATAATAAATAAATAAATAAATAAATAAATAAATAAATAAATAAGGGACAGAAGTTCCTGCACTCTTTATTAGCTTTAGAAAACCCCTTCACTGCTTCTTGAGCCAGAACTAGAGAGCTCCTGGAGTTCTCTCTGCCCACACTAATACCTATTCTGAGGTTTTGGTTGCATTCCGCTCAAGAGGTACTGAAGTAAACTAAATGGTAACTCACTGACACTTTGGTGGTATTTTAAATTCTGGCATTCTTTCCAATCCTCATCTTTCTCAGTGCTAGTTACTTCTTACCACCTCCAATAGCAGCTTCCATGAATCCTGCCCATGCTTTAATAACTGCATTCACTGAGGGAGACAGAGTGGCATTTGTTTACTTCATCTTGTCTGGAACTAGAATATCCCATACAATTATTCTTCATTTATGGGCTTATCATCCATCAAAGTTTAGAAATATACTTGTTCTATATGCCTGAAGAAAGTTAGACTTCCAAAAGTCGACATTTATTCCCACAAAACTGAGCCCCTTGAGAATTGCTTCTATGCCACATTATAGTTATTAATATTCCTTTGGCTTCTATCAAAGGTCATTGCCAGAAGCATACACATGATATTTGTAATTGTAATCAGTATAAAATTGTTAAGGCCATCACACATACATTATTCAATGACCCTTTACAAAGTTCCATATGGAGTTTCCTTTTTTTTTTAATTAATACAGTGCTAGAAAAAAATTTCTTTCCATTAAGAAACTAAAATGCTTAGAGCTTTTCAATGGCAAGAGCTCTATTAGTGATTATATAATTCATTTTTTCCTGGCTACCAGGAAGTTCAGAGACAAATCAGAAACTTTATTATAGTTTCCATAATTATTACTTTTCCTTGTTCCTAATTTTCTATTTTCTCCTGTACTTTTTATTATTTCATTGCATGTGCATTTGTTATATACATCCTCAAATTCTTTGCCAAAGAGGCAGAAAGTAAATGAATGAATGAATGAATGAATGAGTGAATGAAATTTAATGAGTAAATAAAGCTGTAATTGGTACTTTTCTAAGACTTTATACCCATCCAATGGAAACTAATTTTTTTTCTTCTGAATTTTTTTTTTTTTACAAGCAGCAAGACATCTAGGGTCTTGCCTGATTATTTCATGTCCTAAAGCATTTTCCTCCAACATTTACATTGACATCTGCAAATGTTAATGGAGTTTCTCTCTGGGATGGGGATCATTAAGTCAAAGAACTGAAGCAAAATGGGCAATGAAAGATTGAATTTGTTCATGCCCATAACAATAGGCAGTGATGCTAATGTGCGTGGCAATTTTTATTGAATTTATGCAGCATACTGCAGCATCTGGAAACTCTTCGCTTGATTTTGGGATACAATCAGTTCAAAACCTTAAATATACTCCTCAGGGCTTATTCTCCTATTGATTAGAATTAAAACAAGTTGGCCACATGAAAGCCTGGAGCACTGATAGGAAGTTGGGAACACGAAAGTATTTTACTAAGTGATCAAAATAAAAAGCAATTACAGTGAAACTCACTTCCCAAGAGAAAGTAAGAGCAAAACCTCCACTTGCCCACTTGCAGCACAATTTCACAAAATTGGAAGATATGACTTTTCTAAAAAATTAATGTCAGCACAAGATTAGAACTGATGAAGCTCTATTTATTGCCTCTACTCTGACCCTTGACAGTTTCCCACTCTCCAGGGCTGAAGCCCTGATGCAGTATCTCTGCAACCCCGCCAACACTCTATGCATCTTTTCAGTATCTCTCAGTAAATAAACCAGCCTTTCTGCATGTCAAACATTGCTGTGCTGCCTCCAAATCAATCTTGCTCCTGCCCTCCAATCAATTCACTCTGCCCTCCATTTTCTCTTCCCAGACAGCCACGAGGAAAAAAAACTGCCCTAAAACTCATTTATGTTCTCCCTTGTCCTCCCATCCCTCTATTTCCTTTTCAAAGCACATTCTCATTCTCACTAGCTGTCATGGTTCTTCTTACTCTGAGGTCTGGATATACTGGTTGTATATAGCAACATCCTGACAGGCTCCCTGTATCCATCAGAGGCTCTATACACTCTCAATATTGTCAAATTGGACAGTTATCATCATCATTATGTGTCACATTGGGGACCAATGTCAGAATCAAACAAAAAAAACTACATATGGTCAATATGTCTACTGATAAAGAGTCTCAGGGAAGAGAATAATCAGTTACTATAAGATTGAGTTTCATAGTAGGCAACCCAAACACCAAGATACTACACCCTCTTCTGTTGTAATAAGAAATAGCCACCAACTGCCATTGCCTTATACTCAATTTAGAAGTCATCTCATATCTATCATATCTGCCTTCCTTCCAGCACCCATATAATAGAGCAGCTGAAGAAATGGGCCTAGACTTCACAGTAATGACCTAGAAGGGACTTTAAAGCTCTTCTGCTTTAAAATCAACTTGGGGGTGGGGGGGGGGGGGGGGGGGGGGGGGGGGGGGGGGGGGGGGGGGAGGGCAGCGCCTGGGTGGCTCAGTCGGTTTAACAGCCAACTTCAGCTCAGGTCATGATCTCAGGGTTTATGAGTCCGAGCCCTGCGTTGGGGCTCTGTGTTGATATTGTGGAGACTGGAACCTACTTCTCTACCTCTCTCTCTGCCCCTCCCCTGTTCACTCTCTGTCCCTGTCTCAAATATAAATAAACATTTAAAACAATAAAATAAAATCAGGGGCACCTGGGTGGCTCAGTTGGTTAAGTGTCCGACTTCAGCTCAGGTCATGATCTCGCGGTTCGTGAGTTTGAGCCCTGCATTGGGCTCTGTGCTGACAGCTCAGAGCCTGGAGCCTGCTTTGGATTCTGTGTCTTGCTGTCTCTCTACCCCTCCCCTGCTCACACTCTGTCTCAAAAATAAATAAAACATTTAAAAAAGTTTTTTAAATAAAATAAAATCAATATTTTTCTAATAATAGTATAAACTGAGACACTGAGAAGTGATTTGATCAAAGTCAAAGCAGGAAATCAAACCCAGTTTGTTCAATTCACAGCTGCCATTTTTCTGTGAGATCATACTGCTTCTTTTGTATAGCAAGAAAACTTCCTTTCTGATGCATTCTTACCATTAATTTCTCAACTGCTATTTGATCTCACTATTCCCCATGACATTTTAAATAGCTGTCTTTCTTTTGTTCCTCCTTTAAGATAATTTTCAATTCTACTGATAGAGCACCTTACATTTCTAGCTTCCTTTATATTCCTCACTTCTATCTAGTTCAGGTATTTTACCATCCACCATGACCCGCTTTCAGTCTCCAAATTGCTTGCACATTAATATTTCTAAGTTGTAATTCTATATTCTCACTTCCTTGTGCAAAATACTTTTTGTAACCCCTCTTTCCCTAAAACTAAGTGAAAGTTTAATGTTCTCCCAACCATGGCCCCAGTCTCTCTTGATCCCCTTATTTTCCACTACTGACCCTCACATCATCAGGCAGAAAGTTGATTTCTTGCATAACTAAAATAATAAACCACATATCAAAGATTTAATAGTTAATTTACCACGAATCAAGGAATTTAGGATCTTGAATTTCTCTAGAAACTCTAAAAAAAGATTAGAGTTCTGAGGCAGAATTGGCCATCAGCAAAATTACTGTTTGTTTTTTATTTACATTTATTAATTTTTGAGAGAGAGAGAGACACAGAGCATGATTGGGGGAGGGGCAGAGAGAGAAGGAGACACAGAATCCAAAGCAGGCTCCAGGCTCCAGGCTCTGAGCTATCAGCACAGAGCCGGATGTGGGCTCAAACTCACAAACCACGAGATCATGACCTGAGCCAAAGTCGGACACTTAACCAACTGAGCCACCCAGGAGCCCCAGCAAAATTACTGTTTTTCTCCTAATGTCAACACTGAGTCCCTAAAATATTGTCAGATACTCTATCAAGTACTGAGACTAAAAGGTGATTAAGACATTGTACCTGACCTCAAGGAGCTCATTATTCTATGAAGAACATGAAACCACGTACAGGGAAACAATAAGATGCATGCTATCTCAAAGCAGTAATAAAGTGTTGTGGAAGCTCTTGAACATAGGCTCCCTCACTTGTCCTTTTGAACTTCTGATTCTCTGTTATCTGTTGTCATGAGTTCACCCTAGTGCACTCAGAACCATGAAGGCCAGGCCAGAGGTCAGTGTGGAGCAGAGTGAGGAGGCAAGCTGCAGACCTGTAGCCTGATGGTCTCTAACACATAGAGACTGCTAGCTGTTTGACAAAGGGTTAGATAGATTTTGGCCTTAGATGCGGGGTCAGGGGGGGTGACTTAATTATTAACCAAAACAATGCCTGATTTTGTTTAGGACAAAGTGTAAGCATTATTTTACATATGTGACGTCCATGACATCTTCATAGTCCCATTAAGATAAGGAGAGAAGAAACATACAATTCCTGGTTTATAAATGACCCACATGAGAAATGCCCTCTAAACATCTGTCAGGTGGTTGATTTGTTGATTGAGTGATTAACCGTTTCATTGATTGATCAATGATCCATAATCCATCTTCCAACAAGTCAGGGTAGGGAGAAGCGGTAACCATTTTATCAATGAAAAACTAAAGCTTAAAGAGATGAGGTGGCTAGTCTCCTAACACCCAACTCATATGTAGGCCCAGAGTTTAAATGTGAGTTCTCTGAGAACAAGTTAAGAATTATTTTCATATTTCATTATACTGTATTTATTTAAAGATCAGACTTTCTGGTCCCCTTGATGGTACCATGTGAATAATTTCCTGAACATCAAGTTAGATCTGTAACTGCTAATATAAAAAGGGTTTCTAAATCTACGTTGGCTGCAGGGTATATCTAACCACAACAATGGCAGGATCAATATCAAGAAGTAAAGAGGTCTTCTGCCTTATCCCTTTCTGAACGTCCACATTCTGGCTCTCACAAATATGTATATACATACACACATGTATGAACTACAAAAGGTGATAAGGGTGATAGTAAAAAGATTGAGTAGAAAAATGCTTTAAATTCCTCTCTAGAAATGTGACACAGAAATTAAATTTTTCCTTCTTCTCTTGGTAGTTTATTCCAGAGTAGTTTATTCATTCTTTTTTAATATCAAGCTTTCATAATCTACATGCATATTAATAGTAATTTTATTTCTTCTTTGATGCTCTTTTCTTATCAGTGAATGGGACAGCTGGGTGAAAAACAATTCTGAGAATAGATGAAAGGAAGGCAGGAGTGTTTTCACCCACACTAGACCTTAAAACTTAGATGAGCACTTTGTATACTATGAGCATAGCATAGGAGCCAAAAACAGGGTGGAGGAAGAAGTCTCTCATTTGCAGATGAATATCTGGATTTTGGAAGCATTATGGAATATTTAATTCAGTGTAAACAGGTGCCAATTGCTGAAATGATCGGCTTGAAGAGTACAAATAAAGTTGGTAGAAAAGATGTAAATCTGTAGGTGGTCCTAAAACTCAGAAAAAAGAGTTTAAATCTGATGAAGAAAAAAGAAAAGAACAAAAGAGGGAAAAAAATGATGTTTGAGTGAATCATACTTAAACAACTATTCCATTACAAAATACTTGGAGACAAAATTTTAAAATCAGTTAATGGCACCACTTAAAATAACGACTGAAAATACTCTAAGGAAACAAAACTGTTGAACTATGGAATAAAATGTCATCTAACTGTCATCACCTTCAAAAATGTACTTGCTGAAGCTTCACACATGCATAGAACAATATCTAGCAAGTCATCAGACATTTTCTTTGAGTTTATAATTTTTTAGGTATTGATATGAAAAAATAACTTTTAAATCCTTTTTCAAAAAATAACAAGCAAATCTGATATACATATATGATTGTATCATGCCATATATGTATATATAATTATGTAATATATATTATACACACATATAATATATAGGGGAATAAGTAATATGAAACAGGTGGGATTTTTTAAATTTTTTTAATGTTTATTTATTTTTGAGAGAGAGAGGGAGACACAGAACTCAAAGGTGGCTCCAGGCTCTGTGCTGTCAGCACAGAGCCTGACGCGAGGCTCAAACTCACAATCTGTGAGATCGTGACCTGAGCTAAAGTAGGATGTTTAACTGACTGAGCCACCCAGACGCCCCTGAAATATGTTTTTAATCGGTGTTCTAGTGGTAAAGAAAAATGCTGTCAACCCACTCAGCTAGTTCCTAATCACACATCTGCAAAAAGACTACAAAATACACTGTGTGACTATGGTGAGTTTTCACCTGTGCTAAACTGGTTTAAATAAACCTTTCACCATGGAAAGGGAGGAAGGAAGGAAGGAAGGAAGGAAGGAAGGAAGGAAGGAAGGAAAGAAGGAAAGAAGGAAGGAAGGATGGGAGGCAGGGAGGGAGGGCACATCTCACAAGGAGGCAGACAGACAAGAAAGAAGTAGAGAATGATGAAAGAATGGCAGAGGAATAAGAGAAAATGACAGGGCAACACATTTTGTCTACTAGAAACTTTCACACCACAAATTCATTTCATCAACCCAATAGCCCTGCTTTATAACTATTACTAGTAGCATTTTCTAGATGAGAAAAGCCATGCTCAAGAGATATAGGTATTCATAACTAACAAATGACAGATCTAAATTTTCAACCTGGAACATTGGTCCACACATCAAGGTGCCTCCTTAACTCTAGGCCCTACGTTGGGTTCTCCAAAGTGTTTGTTGCAATGCTGAGGGCCCATGGAAGTGCTTGCTCTCCCATCAGAAGAAACTGCTGCAGGGAGCATAAATGACTGGCAACCTCCTTCTGCCACACTTTTGGACCCACTGAGGATTCACACCATCCCTCTCTCATGTACTCCCACTCAGTGAATGAACACAGGCAATTCCTGCTAACATGAGATTCCCCTCACAGGTATCTAGGTATCTTTAGCACAGGGACCCCCACTGGTAAGGCTGAAACTTTCTCAGAACCATGCTTGGGTCTAAGGTTCTTATCCAATCCTCCCGTCTTCCTTTTTTTTTCACACATAGCAGAACTTCATTGATCTCTGAGGATTCTTTCCTTCTCCTGATCCTCTTGCAGGTCTAATCCCACCTTACTAATTTATGTACAATTCCCAGCCCACTTACTTCAACGTCCAGAAAAAAAACATAGTAAGCCATAAAACTCTCATACCACTACTAACACTGATTAATCAAAACCACCAGAAGATGACATGCTCCCCATTAGAAAACCATGATTCCAGCTAGAAATGGAGGTACACAGGACTCTCAGTGTGAATTAGGATCTGGAAGAAATGGAGACCATGGAGTTCACTCGAGCTAGTCCAGACCTGAGGTTTAGACTGCAGATAAGCTGCTTAAGAGATGATTCAAAAAACTACCCCCCCCCGTCCCCCGTAGAAGATTATTATCACTCTTCAGTTTCTTTAAAAGGTTCCGGGATCAGGGCACCCAGGTGGCTCAGTCGGTTGAGCATCTGACTCTTGGTTTTGGCTCAGGTCATGATCTTGCAGCTTGTGGGATGGAGCTCCACACTGGGCTCCAAGCTGACGGTGTAGAGCCTGCTTGGGATTTTCTCTTTCCCTCTCCCTACTTATGCCCATCCCCTGCTCTCTCTCTCTTTGAAAATAAATAAATAAATAAATAAATAAATAAATAAATAAATAAATAAATAAAATTTTAAAAGATTCTGGGATTTTTCCACACCTCAGAGAAGGAAGAGGCATAATCACAGACATACAAACTTATACCAGTCCACTTCAGACCACATACTCATACCTTCCCTTCAGTGACTGCAAATTTCTTCTGTTAGTGTCAATCTCTAATTCAAATATGCTCACACTTTACAGGAGTGTTTCAGAAGTTAGAGGATGAAAAGGATAGTAAATCATGGTGTTCTAAGTAACACACGAGGCATGAAAAGAAAATAAACACAATACAATGGAATGTCCATAATTATATATTAGAACATTGATTAATCAAATATTGTATATAGTAAACACAGAAAGATCATTGATTAGAAATCAAAAACTTTTCCTTTTTCTTTTTTATTTTTAACTATTTTATCTATTTTGAGAGAGAGAGAAAGAGAGAGAGAAACCATGAGTGGGGGAGGGGCAGAGAGCGAGGGAGAGAGAGAATCTCAAGCAGACTCTGCACTGTCATCACAGAGCCTGATGCAGGGCTCAAACTCACAAACTGTGAGATCATGACCTGAGCCAAAACCAAGAGCTGGACACTTAATTGACTGAGCCACCCAGGTGCCCTTCCTTTTTCTTTTTTAGACAAATCAAATATCCTAACCACATTTTTATAAAGATTTGGCCAGATTACTATATGCCTCTATTGTTACTATCTCTTAACATAGAGTCTCTATCTTAATGTCAGTTTCCACCTACCTTCTCTTCCCTCAACACACACACATGTGTGTGTGCGCGCACACACACACACACAAATCTATGATGTCATGAAGCACCTGCCACTTTCCCCTTCACATGTCCTTTGGCCCCTTTGTTGCATTCCCCAGCAAATTCTTCATGCCCACTATTATGCCTCCTTCCTCCCATCTCTGTTGATTCTTACTAGGCACAGCTGCCTTCTGCCCTAACCTAGGGTCATTACGAGCAGCATAGCTTTGGTGTCAGATGACAAGGGGTAACAATAAATGTGGTGGAGAAAGAGTGGGGAAAGGGTAATTCTTCTTCTTTCAAAACCCAGTTGAACACTTTGGAAGCTGGAGACAAGGACGTGCTGTACTTGGAGCCATAAAAAAGAATATCTGGAAACAACTTAAATGAAACCTGTATATCCAGAAGTTCTTTGTGAGCTAGGCAGAGGACAGGAACCCAAATTTAGAAATAAGGAATTCTACGTGATGCTCTCTAGTGATTGGTAGTGGCATATGTTACTTCCAGGTAGTTTTCAAAGCTGTGCACAATTCACTACAGTGCTCATTTTGCTCTCTTCCAAATCACAGAGTAGAAGAAATCAAAGGAACCAGGCTCTTAATTCTGAATTCCACTGTTCGTATTCAATGATAATGTCTTTAAATCTACGTGTCAAGGCAAGACAAATAACTAGCTCAAATCTAAAATATAAAGAGTTTTATTCAGCATTTTATACTAAAATTAGCATCTTTTGAATTAATATGTTAATTTATAGCATAGCAAAATAATTGTATCATTTAAAAGATGAAAATGTAGGGGCACCTGCGTGGTTCAGTCAGTTGAGCATCTGACTTCAGCTCAGTTCATGATCTGAGTCCCACATCATGCTCTGTGCTGACAGCTCAGAGCCTGGAGCCTGCTTCAGATTCTGTCTCCCTCTCTCTCTGCCCCTCCTCCACTCACGCTCTATCTCTCTCTCTCAAAAATAAACATTAAAAAAATTTTTTAAAGATGAAAATATAGGGGCGCCTGGGTGGCTCAGTCGGTTAAGCCTCCGACTTCAGCTCAGGTCACGATCTCACAGTCCGTGAGTTTGAGCCCCGTGTCGGGCTCTGGGCTGATGGCTCGGAGCCTGGAACCTGCTTCCGATTCTGTGTCTCCCTCTCTCTCTGCCCCCGCCCCGTTCATGCTGTCTCTCTCTGTCTCAAAAATAAATAAATGTTAAAAAAAATTTTTTAAAGATGAAAATATAGTATCATAACATATAAAGTGTAACTGCTGCCCTCCTAATATCTTAAACTGGATTTAGGCCAAACTCCTAAATGTCAACAATCATAAGTATGGATTTTCCCTTAAAATGATAATTTTTAAAAAACAAAAATAAATGACTTTTGTATGGCTGAAATTACTTCACTCTGTCGAAGCTCCTGAAATGAATTCCCAAGGACTAAAGTAGAAGTAACTCTTAACATTTGACTTGGCATTTTCCATTTATTGCTTTCAGCTTTAAATGGCAAAGCATTATTCTTATCATTAAAAATAGCACTGAAAAAATAGCACTGAGCTACAGAAACTTTAAGTAATGTATGGTATTGGTTACAACAGTTGTGGCCCACTGTAAGTAAAGTAATATATAAGAAAAACACTTATTTATAAAAATTGAGACTGCCTATTAAAATTACCAGAGTATTCTTTGCCTTCAGAAATGATTTACTAAGGGCATTTTCAATTGTATTATATAACCTATTTAACACTAAGTAATAAATGATTAAATAGTGACCTCTGGAAAACTGTCACCTAGAGAATGTTTAATAGGGTTGACTAAAAAGTGTCACAGGGCAGTACAAATGTGAGATTCTTTTTTAGCAAGCTCTCCAGGCAGAAAAAAAGCCTTTACCAATCAAATGGCCATAAAAATCTTCCTATAAACATAACATACAAAGTGAACAGATTCGCAAGGAAGAAGGAATAATAAACTACTATATAGCCATTAAAAAGGCAAATTGTAAAAGCATGCTAAATGACAGGAAAAAAATCTTTTACTACTAGTGAGGAAAAAAACAGATCACAAATGAATATTTTTGAGCATAAGGCCTATTTTTTAAAGTTATGCAAATAAGCACTTACATAAATTTATAAACTTCCAGAGAATATACACTTAGACACTAGGAGAATAGTTGACAGTTTTTTCATTTTTATATAATTCTGCATTTTCTGACTTTTTTAAATGATCACATCTTTCTTTATAACCCATCATATCAGTCAGCACAGACTACATTATACTGTGGTAACAAACAATCTCATGTCTTTACCCAAGAAAAGCATATTCTCACCTATTGATTCCCATAGGCAGGGATGCTCTGCTCATGGAATCAGTCAGGGCCCCAGACTGATGCAGTCTTCAACTGCACACACCCTGTCATGATCACTGAGACCAAAAAGAGCACAGTGAATTGTGCACAGCTCCGAAAACTACCTGGAAGTAACACATGCCACTACCAATCACAAATCTTTGGAAAAGCAAATCATATGGCCAAAACTTACTTCACTGAAGGTGGACAAATATAATCTTACTACATGTCCAAGAGTTAAAAGTCTTGGTTAAAAGTCTGGTTAAAAGTCCTGGATGGATATGAAATCACAAGGATAATAGCTAATTTTTTAAAATGTATTTCTAGGTTTTCAAATTTTCCAAAATGTCATGTATTTTTAGTAATACCTGTGGAAAAAAACTCTCAACAAATATTATTCTTAAAAAGTGAAAAACTCAGTATCACAATATGCAGGAATAAAATAAATTATTCTCCAAATAAAGAATATAACATCACTAGAGGAGAATATTCACTCTCACACTTACAAAATACAGTAAGCTTATATTAGAGAGAAAATAAGACTCAACATAATGTCACTGACTTAGAGTTCAAAGTAAAGACTGATTAGTACAAAACACAAGTGAGGGCTAGGATTTAGTAACATGGTCCTGAAGAAGCTCCTTCATCCAGACAAAACCACTGATTAAAGGATTTTACCTGGTGAGAAGGATCAGAGTGATATGAGAACACACTGTACAGTCATGCTGGCTCATTGTTCATCGTAAATTCAAGTTTTTAATTAGTCACTACAGAGCCCGAATGTGATCATGTGGTCATTCTTAGTTAACACTTTTGTTGTTTATTCATTCATTCATCAAATGTTTATTGTGGGTCAGCTGGGAAGATGGCAGATTAGGAGGATCCAAGCTCACTTCGTCCCATGGATACAACTAGGTAACACCCATAATCAGTGTAGATAACCCAGGAATTGACCCAAAGTCTAGCAGAACAAACTCCACAACTAAAGGCAGGGAAGAGGCCACATCAAAGAAGGTAGGAAAGGCAAAGGTGAGGTCTGAGAGCAAAAGAGCCCATGGCCATCTGCAGTGGGGAGGGAGCTGCTATGCAGAGAAGGGCAAAAAACAGACTTTCACACTTGGGAGCCCATGAATGGATAGGATGAATCTCCATAATATTTGCCTTTGAAAGTGAAAGAGCTGAATTTCATGCATTCTTAAAACCAGTAGGACTTAAAGCCTGAAATTTTAAAACTTGGCAAGCTCAGCTCTGTGAGAGCCCAGAAGGTGTTAAGAAATTGGGTCCCCACCCTTAAAGAGACAGCAGGACAAACAGCCCGTGCAGATACAGCATAAATCCAGCACTTTGAAAAATGCCATAGGCAGGTGGGAGGGAGAGTGATTTGCTCACCTCAGAGCACAGCCCAAAGAGACAGGGATCATAGGGAGACCCCTTGTGGGAACCAGGGAAATGCCAACACTCCTTACCTAACTTACTTACACTAAGCCCAGCCTGCCAAGCTTTGGCAGACCTGCCCTTCCCAGTCATGCTCCCCTGAGTCCCTGTGCTGTGGGTCTCTCCCCAAGAAGACCAGCACAAACCCTGCCAACACCACATCTTCTGACCTGCACATTTTGTGGGACTTCAGTTCCAGCAGTGGTGGGGGCAGGTCTCATTAGCAAGAAGACTATGCCACACCTTGCTGACCACACATAGGCAAAAGAGCTTCTGCAGACAACTGGACTGAAGGAAAAAAAGACAAAGACTCAACAGCAGAGCAGATGCAACATGCAAAGGAGGCCCTCCCTGAAATAGGGAGTCAGGAAAGTTAGCTGACTTGCCTAACACAGAGATACAGACACAGAAAGTCAGACAAAATGAGGAGACAAAGAAACATCTCCCAAATGAAAGAACAGGATCAAACCACAGCAAAAGACCAAAGCAAAGTGGAAATAAGTAATATGCCTGATAGGGAATTTAAAGCAATGACCATAAGATCCTTATGGACTGAAGAAGAGTGGAGGATACTCTAATACAGAGGATATATCTAACACAGAGATAAAAAAGAACAATTAAGATTGAGAACACAATAAATGAAATTAAAAATACACTTGATGGAATAAATAGAAGGCTAAATGGAACAGAGGGATTAATTAATGACCTGGAAGACAGAGTAATGGAAAGTAACCAAGCTGAGCAATGGAGAGGAATGAAAATTATGCATATTGAGAATAGTCTTAGGGAAGTCAGTAACTCCATCAAGTCTTATTACACATCTTCATTATAGAGATCTCAGGAAAAGAAGAGATAAGTGAGGGGCAATAAATTTATTTGAAGAAATAATAGCTGAAAACATCCCTAATCTGGAAAAGGAAACAGATATCCAGATCTAGGAGTCATAGAGATTCCACCACAAATTCCACCCAAGGAGGTCCACACCAAGACACATAGTAATTAAAATGGCAAAAAGTGGTGATAAAGAAAAAAATTTTAAAACAGCAAGAGAGAGGGAAAAAAAGACAGTTACATACAAGGGAAACCCCATAAGACTATATAGTGGATTTTTCAGCAGAAACGTTGCAGACCATAAGGAAGTAACATGATATACTCCAAATGCTGAAAGGGAAAAATTTGTAGCCAAGAACACTCTATCCTGTAAGACTAACATTTAGAATGGATGGAGAGAGAAAGAATTTCTCAGCAAAACAAAAATTAAAGAATTTCATGACCACTAAACACCAGGCCTCTAAGAAATATTAAAGGGAGCTTCCCTTTCATTCAAAAGTCCCCGGGGCGCCTGGGTGGCGCAGTCGGTTAAGCGTCCGACTTCAGCCAGGTCACGATCTCGCGGTCCGTGAGTTCGAGCCCTGCGTCGGGCTCTGGGCTGATGGCTCAGAACCTGGAGCCTGTTTCCGATTCTGTGTCTCCCTCTCTCTCTGCCCCTCCCCCGTTCATGCTCTGTCTCTCTCTGTCCCAAAAATAAATAAACGCTGAAAAAAAAAGTCCCCTTTAATATTTTGTCCCCTTTAATATAACCAGTAATATAAAGTCCCCTTTAATATAACCGGTAATAGATATGCAAAGAATAAAGACAAAGAAGTGTAAGTAAATCACTAAGAAAGCCAACAAATGATGAAAAATATCAAGAGAAGAAAGGATCAGAGAAAATCTATAGAAACAATCACAAACAAGTAACAAAATGACAACAAATATGTATCTATCAATAATTACTTCGAATGTACATGGAGTAAACTCTCCAATCAAAAGACATAGGGTAACACAGTGGATACAAAAACAAGACCCACCTATATGCTGTCTACAAGAGTCTCATTTCAGACCAAAAGACAGGGGCAGATTTAAAGTGCGGGAATAGAGAAATATTTATCATGCAAATGGATGCCAAAAGAAAGTCAGGATAGCAACACTTATATCCAACAAAATAGACTTTAAAACAAGACTATACCAAAAGACAAAGAAGAACACTCTATACTAATGAGGACAATCCAACAAGAAGATATAACAATTTTAAGTATTTATACACCCAACATGAAAGCACCCAAATACATAAAACAGTTAATAACAAACACAGTAACAGTAGGGGAATTTAACACCCCACTCACATCAACAGATAGATCATCCAGACAGAAAATCAACAAGGAAACGGTAGCTTTGAATGACACATTGGACCAGACAGATTCAACAGACATATTCAGAACATTCCATTCTAAACCAGCAGAATATACATTGTTTTCAAGTACACATGGAATAATCTCCAGAATAGATCCATATTAGCCCACAAAAAAAGTGTTAACACATTCAAAAAAATCAAAACATACCATGCTTGTTTTCTGACCACAACACTATGAAACTAGAAATCAACAAGAAGAAAAACTCTGGAAAGACCACAAACACATGGAGGTCAAATACCATGCTGTTAAACAATAACTGGGCCAACCAAGAAATCAAAGAAGTAACAAAAAATTACATGGGGACAAATGAAAAAGAAAACACAATGGTCCAAAACCCTTTGGGATGCAGCAAAAGCTTTTCTAAGAGGGAGGGTATAGAAATACAGGCCTACTTCAAGAAGCAAGAAAAAGCTCAAATAAACAACCTAGCCTTACACCTAAATGAGCTGGAAAAAGAACAAACAAAACCCAAACCCAGAAAAAGGAAGGAAATAATAAAGATTAGAACACAAATAAATGATATAGAAACAAAAAAAACAATGGAACAGATCAATGAAATCAGGAGCTGATTCTTTAAAAGATAACAAAAGTGATAAACCTCTAGGAAGACTCATAAATAAGAGAGAATCCAAATAAACAAAATTACTAATGAAAGAGGAAAAATAACAGCCAACACTACAAAAACACAAACAGTTATAACAAATATTATGAAAACCCATATGCCAAAAAATTGGACAACTTAGAAAAAGTGGATAAATTCCTAGAAACATATAATCTACCAAACTAAATCAGGAAGAAATAGAAAATTTGAACAGACCAATCACCAGCAATGATATTGAATAATTAATCAAAAAAATCCCAAAAAACGAAAGTCCAGGATCAGAAGGCTTCACAAGTAAATTGTATCAAGCATCAAAAAAAAGAGTTAATATCCATTCTTCTCAAACTATCCCAAAAAATAGAAGAGGAAGGAAAATTTCCAAATTCATTCTATGAGGCCAGTATTACCGATATCAAAAGCAGATAAAGACACCACAAAAAAAGAGAGAATTACAGGCCAATAACTCTCATTAATATATACATAAAAATCCTCAACAAAATATTAGCAAGCCAAGCTAACAATATATTTGAAAAACCATACACCACGATCAAGTGGAATTTATTTCCTGGATGCAAGGGTGGTTTAATGTTCATGAAACAACCAACGTGATATATCACATCAATAAGAGAAAGGATTAAAACCACATGATCATCTCAACAGAAAAAGCATTGAGAAAAAGCATCTGACAAAGTACAACATCTATTCATAATAAAAACCCTCTGCAAAGTTGGTCTAGAGGGAATATATCTCAACATACTAAAAGCCTTATATGAAAAATCCACCTCATACTCAATGGTGAAACACTAAGAGATTTTCCCCTAAAGTCAGGAACAAGACAAGGATGTCTATTCTCACCATGTTTATTCAACATAGTACTGGAAGTCCTAGCCATATTAATTAGTAATTAGACAACATAAAAAAATAAGACACCCAAATTGGTAAGGAAGAAATAAAACTCTATTTGTAGATGACATGATACTATAAATAGAAAACTCTAAATATTGCACCAAAAACTACTAGAACTGATAAATTAATTCAGTAAAGTCATAGCATAGAAAATCAACCTACAGAAATCTGCTGCATCCCTATACACTAATAATGAAGGAGCAGAAAGTGAAACTAGGAAAACAATCCCATTTAAAATTGCACCCAAAACAAAACAAAAAAAAAACCCTAGGAATAAGTTTAACCAAGAAGGTGAAAGACCTATACTCTGAAAACCATAAAACACTGATGAAAGAAATTCAAGATGACACAAAGGCATTAAAACACATTCCACACTCATGGGTTGAAAGAACAAACATTGTTAAAATGTCTGTGCTACCCAATGTTAAAATGTTGGCAATCTACAGATTTAATGCAATCCTTATCAAAATACCAGTAGCATTTTTCACAGAACTAGAACAAACAATCCTAAAATGTATACAGAACCACAAAAGACCCCAAACAGTCCAAGCAATTTTTAAAAAGAAAAACAAAACTGGAGGTACCACAATTCCAGATTTCAAGTCACATTACAAAGCAGCAGTAATTAAAACAGTATGGTACTGGCACAAAAAGAGACACAAAGATCAACAGAATAGAACAGACAATCCAGAAACAAACACACAATAATATGGTCAATTAATCTTTGAGAAATCTGGAAATACCCCCATGAGAAAGAGTCTCTTCAACAAATTGTGCTAGGAAAACTGGACAGCAACATGCAAACGAACGAAACTGGACCACTTTCTTATACCATACACAAAAACAAATTCAAAATGGATGAAACTAAATGTGAGACCTGAAACCATAAAATTCCTTGAAGAGAGCACAGGCAGTAATCTCTCTGACATTGGCTATAGCAACATTTTTCTAGGTATGTCTTCTGAGACAAGGGAAATAAAAGAGAAAATAAACTATTGGGACTATGTCAAAATAAAAAGTTTCTGCACAGCTAAGGAAACAATCAACAAAACCAAAAGGCAACCTATAGAATGGGAGAAAACATTTGCAAATGACATATCTGATAACAGGTTAGTATCCAAAATATACAAGAACTGATACAACTCAATACCCCAAAAACAAATAATCCAATTTTAAAAATGGGCAGAAGACATGAATAGACATTTTTCCAAAAAAGACATACAGATGGCCAATAAACATGAAAAAGATGCTCAACATCACTTATATCAGGAAAATGCAAATCAAAACTACAATGCAATATCATCTCATACCTGTCAAAATGGCTAAAAACAAAAACAAAAACAATAAATGTTGGTGAAGATGTGGAGAAAAAGGAACCCTCTTGCACTGTTGGTAGGAATGTAAAGTGGTGCAGCCATTGTGGAAAAACAGTATGGAGCTTAAAAATAGAACTACTCTACGATCCAGTAATCACACTACAGGGTATTTACCCCCAAAATACAAAAAACACTAATTCAAAAGAACACATGCACCCTATATTTATTGCAGTATTATTTATAATAGCAAAACTATGGAAGTAGTCCAAGTGTCCAACAATAAATGAATGGATAAAGAAGATGTGGTACACACACACAATGGAATATTATTCAGCCATATAAAAGAATGAAATCTTGCCATTTGCAACAACATGGATAGAACTAGAGAGTATTATGCTAAGTGAAATAAGTCAGTCAGAGAAAGACAAATACCATATGATCTCACTCATACGTGGAATTTAAGAAACAAAACAAACGAGCAAAGGAAAAAAAAAAAAAGAAAGAAAGAAGACAAACCAAGAAACAGACCCTTAACTACAGAGAACAAACTGATGGTGACCAGAGGGGAGGTAGGTGGGAGGGGGAGGGGGAATAGGAAGTGGGGATTAAAGAGGACACTAATGACGAAAAACAATGGAATGGAATGGAATGGAATGAAATGAAATGAAATGAAATGAAATGAAATGAAATGAAATGAAATGAAATGAAATGAAATGAAATGAAATAGAAAATATATATTTATTCTGTACCTAGCTGCAGCCTAGACACCATTATAGTTATTATAGGTCTTGGGACAGAGCAATGAACAAAGCAGATGTACTCCCTGCTCTCATGGAGCTTACATTCTAATGTAGGGGAGGGTATGTGTAGAGATGGCAATAAGTGCATACTTCTATGTGGAGTATGGAGATAGAAAGGAACAGGGCGTACAGCTTGAGACAGAGTAGTCAGGTAAGACCTCTCTGATGAAGTGACACTGAAGCACAAACCTGAAGGAAATGATAGAACAGGCCGTTGTCTGGGGGAAAGAGTATTCCGGGCAAAACAGCAACTGCAAAGACCCAGAAGGTGGAGCAGAACTTATGTGTTCAAAGAATAGCCAGAAGGGTGGTGGGGCTGGAGCAGGATTGGCAAGGGGAGAGTTGTAAGAAATAACATCAGGGACGAGCCAGGTATGAAATCACGGGACCTTTGGGGTCATGGTAGGAAAGGCTTTGAATTTTAATCTTTGTACAAGGGAAATCCACTGGCAAGTTTTGAATAGAGCAGTGATCAAATCTTACTTTCATTGTGGAAAGATTCTTCTGGTTGCTACGGAAAATGGTCTAAGGCAGAGGCAGGCCAATCTTTAGGAGGCCGCTGCAATAGTCAAAATGAAGCAGCTTGAAATAGTGAGAACAGCAGAGGTGGTGGAAAGAGTGAAGGTATCATTTCAAAGACAGCCAACAGAATTTGTTGATGAATTGGATTTGGTATGTGGGACAGATAGTCAAAGAATATTCTGGTGTCACTTTTTGATGAAGTACAGACTAGAAGAACCCCTCTGTGTATTGTTATATAAGAATACCTAGAATGGGATGAACCCTATGTAACAACTATAATGCCCAAGGAAGGTAAAAATAAAATTTAAAGTATACCCATGTCTTATATAGAATTCTTTTTTAACACATTATATTTCTGTCTGAGTAGGTTACATGTTATAATTTCAAACTGGGTTCTAATGTAAAAACAAAACAAAATAAATAAACAAAAAACACTTGACATGCATACAACTTTTCATATCTACTAACTTCAAACACTGTACCCTTGGTAAGTGATAATTACATGGAGTCTGAAAATAAGCCTTTCTGATTCATCTGTGGATTTAAGGGGTAGGTCTTAAGAAGCAGTGTAAATAAGACAAGGACAGAACTGGATACACCATAGTAGCAGAGCCTTCTTTCAAAAGAAGCCCTGATTGCTAACAGTTTCTTCCCAACATTCTTACTTAATACAAAGAATAGCATCAACCTTTTTCCTCAACAATTCTTTATATCCTGCACACAGTTCTCCCATGATATAATTTGATCTTCCACTACCAGTATGACTAGAGACTGAGGGAAATATTAAAATAAACATTAAATTTTTTTAAATTTAAATATCCTGGGGAGAAAAGTCAAAAGTGGGTATCTATAAATTTTATGAAACATAGATATGGACATGAATCTTGGAAGGACTAAACACCAAAAGCAAAATAAAAAAGAACTATGGAGGGGCGCCTGGGTGGCTCAGTCAGTTAAGCGTCTGACTTTGGCTCAGATCAGGATCTCACTGTTGGTGAGTTTGAGCTCTGCATCAGGCTCTGTGCTGACAGCTCAGAACCTGGAGACCGCTTTGGATTCTGTGTCTTCTTCTCTCTCTGCCCCTCCTCTGCTCATATTCTGTCTGTGTTTGTCTCTCTCCCAAAAATAAATAAACATTTTTAAAAAATTTTTAAATAACTATGGAAACTTTTGACAGCAAAAACCTAGAGAAGAAAGCAATTATAGTAATGAAACCATGACAGAGAAGGTAGAGATTACAGAGATTATATTAGGTTGATAAATCATCACCAAAAAATTCCAGTGAGAGAGGAGATGAGCTGAGTTGCTATGCATACGGTCACTTAGAAAGAAATACCCCACACAGTTACAGATTTTCTCCACCTTGTCATCATCATCCCACTCCAAAAAGGAATATCTCACTCAGTCCTCCCTCCCTGGTTATCCACTTGTCAAAACTAAAATCCTACCTCCTACATAAAGCCCTTCTAGACTTATTTATGAGGATGGTATTTTTCATCAAGTAGGAAAAATAAAACTTCCTCAACAAACATAAAAAAGCATTTTTGAACAAAGTCTAGTGAGAATTTTATAAGGCAGAACAAATCCCCATGTTTAAAACAAAAACAAAAACAAATCCTCTATGAAAAACATTCCTAAAATAACCAAGGACTGATTTGTACAAATCCTGTCTTACTCGTTAATTTCTCTGGCATAGTTGTGTGCCCTTCTGGGGCGAGAGCCAAATATGCTTTGTTCCCTCTGTATAAAAATAAATCTATAGAAGGTCAAGAGAAAGGACTATTTTTTAAAAATATATTGACTAAACTGAGTGGGAAAAGAAGGCAAATACTGGATAATATATCCAACACATCTTTGTCTTAATTCATATGTTGAAAGACTAGTATTTAATCATAAACTGATAGATAATGGCCTCCATTCTGTCAGTCGCTTTTTTAGGTTGAACAAGTACCCACACTAGGGGTTCTCACTTCTGATTTAGGGGAGAGGAAATTGGTCTCTTACAATCTTCATGGAAGTGTAATTTGAAACCCCCCACAAGTGAATCAAATACCAACACTACCCTCTCCTTACACCTCAGCCTCATTGAAGAACTGCTAGCCTATAGATGAACTGTTGTGAATAAAAGCAATTCTATCCTCTTTTTCTAAGCCTCACACACCAGAGGAAGAATTATCCCTATTTTTAGTCAAATACAACTACATAAGACCCAACCCAATGTGTAACATCAATATGGCTAAGCTGGATCATATGTGGTATTTACCTATTGACTCCCAGAAAGACTACCAGAAAACCTGTTGAGCAAAGAATACTAAGCGTATTAGACCTGCTTTAGTAATACCACCTTGACAGCCTGAGTAGTGTCTCCGAAAAAAGTGGTATGGGAAGGATATTTATAGATCTTGAGGTCTGGGCTCAAATGATTTAAGGCAGGTTTCCAAGGCATAAAACAGGGAAAATCTGTGGCATAACAGTTTATGATTGGTAGACACTGAAGCAAGTGTCTTGAAGAGAATCTTGATAAGTAAGCTATTGCTTGAGAAGCAAGCTGCTTGCTCAGGTGTGTCATCTATTGCTGAGAAAGGAGGGCTGTTTACCCAGATGAGCAAAATATTTGCCTGAACAAATTAGTCTTCAAAAATGTCCTGAGGTAAACAAACAAACAAAAAAACCTGAAGTAAACAGTGAGGTTATTTACTGGTTTACTGTCTTATCTTCCTGAATAGAATCTCTTACAACAAACAATAAGTCTTGCTAATGCAGGTGGCCTTAGTTATTAGTCCTGAGGGTCAAGTTATATGGATTCAGGTAGTCTCCTCACTAAAAATGCCAACAGATGATTAGAAACAAATCAAAAGATTATTTGGAGCTGTGAGCAGAAAAACAAGTCACCAGATCAGTACTTGGAAAGACAGGGACTAGGCAGGGAAGCCACATGAGAAGTCAGTCATGTGAAGGAAGTCATGGCAGAGACTAAGAAAAGTGAGACTGTACATTTGTTTATTGGGAGTGTTTCTTAAATTCCACATATGAGTGAAATGCCATGTGATTTCACTCATATGTGGAATTTAAGAAACAACAAAATGAGCAAAGGCAAGAAAAAGAGAGAGGCAAACCAAGAAACAGAGTCTTATCTATGGAGAACAAACTGATGGTTACAAAGCGGAGGTGGTTGGGAAGATGGGTTAAATAGGTGATAAGGATTATGGAGTGCACTTGTGATGAACACCAAGTGTGGTATGGAAGTGTTGAATCACTATTTTGTACACCTGAAATTTAATATTAGCTATATGGCAACTAACTGTAATTTAAATAAAAACTTTATAAGATAAAAAAACATAAAGGTGGGGCACCTGGGTGACTCAGTTGGTTAAGTGTCCGACTTCGCCTCAGGGCATGATCCCACAGTTCGTGGGTTCGAGTCCCGCGTCAGGCTCTGTGCTGACAGCTCGGAGCCTGGAGCCTGCTTCTGATTCTGGGTCTCCCTCTCTCTCTGCCCTCCTGCTTGCACTGTCTCTCTGTCTCTCAAAAATAAATAAATGTAAACAAACAAAAACAAAAACCATAAATGTATTCAAATATGTATATATACATTTTTTTAGAAAGAGCACAGCAGGGGAAAGAAAAAGAGAGCACAAGTGGGGGGGGAGAGAGAGAGAGAGAGAGAGAGAGAATCTCAAGTAGGCTCCATACTCAGCACGGAGCCCGATGGATGTGAGGCTCAACACCACAACCCTGGGATCATGAGAGCCAAAACCAAGAGTCGGACACTCAACCAACTGAGCCACCCAGACACCTCCATTTTTTTAACAGTGAAAGCACCTAGAATTAGTCTATAGGTCATAATTTTCCAGTCTAGATAAGTTCTAGAGTTTAAGGGATAAGACTAAATAGGATTTTGCAATGCCTGTCTAGCCCAACATCAGACAGAAAAGTAGATCAGAGTTCAAGACAGAAGTGCGACTCAGTACTCAAAGAGCGATGTTTGATATACTTCGGAAATAAAGCCACAAGGCTGAAATATTTTCAAAAATGACTTTTTCATTTTATTAAACGTCTGCATGCAGAAAGAAATGAGGGCAGCAACCACCAGACTTCTGGAAAATGTCTCACCTCAAACCTTAAGACATCACTCTGTGTGTTTTATTTTCTATAAAAGTCCATCCCACAATTCACTCCTTTCCATAGCTTTCCAAGAACTGTTTTTGGATCCACAGGGGAGGGAGCCTCTTACACTCAAGAGTAAATAAATTTCAGAAATAAATTTTAGAAAACTAAAACATTTATTTGAGAAGTGATTTGAGTTCCTAGCTTGAAAATAGTAAGAGTGACAATAAATGAGGTTAAATATATTTTTGATAAGAGATTCAAATATGTACACTGAAACTCAAGGCATTACTGTAAACAAGATAAAATACACATCTGAAGCATCAGATAAACATTGTAATGAAGGACACTCAGGATTCTAGCATAAGACAAATAAAATTTGACACTGAGTATCTACAAAAGATTCCAGGTTTGTTTCAGAGAGTAAAGCATTAGAGATTCTTCTGTTATTTGGGGTTTTAACCAGATTTGTGATGTGGGGACTCCTTTCTCTTCAGACAGTAACTGGAATCTCTCTGTCAGGAACGTGACTCCTATAGCAATAGCCAAGAGAGGAAACTCCAAACACTGATAATTTTTCATAATAAAAATATTTTGCGGAGAGAAACAAAATTATTCTTTTATTATTAAAATGCCACAAAAGGTTTTATAAACCCAAACACCAAAGAGTATAAGAGCTTAGAAATGGAACCGTTATGTCAACGTGATTTCAGCAGTTTATTTGAATTGTTTAAGCCTGACAGCATCCTCCCAAAAGAAGAAATAAAGAAAAAAGGTCAGTTTCTAAATAGTGTAAATACCTTGAAAATAAAGACCCATTCTTTTTCAGGTCTTCCATTCTCCCCTACCCGTAAGAACTTGTATATCACACTGTCATTGTCTCTAAAGTAAGATAATGAAACAAGAGTCTGTGTCTGTGAAAAACCATTTCCTGACCCCCTCATCCTGCTCTAACTTTTGTTTGCTGCCCATGAAATATCATTTGAGCAAAATTAAACATCTCCACAGAGGAAAAAGTCAGGCTGCACAGCCTATTATAAGGGATGCTTGTGTGGTACAAGAACTGGCATAATGACATCCTGCTTCATAATGACTATTCCCAGGTACAGAAATTACAGGCATCTTTTAGAACCAGGCAGAATTCTGACCATCTTGGCTGCATCTATTTTCTGTCTTTCAAGCTTGATAGTTATTCCTTTCATAAGGATAATGAGTGTCACGCTGGATTATACAACCCAGCTACATCTGTTCTCCCTTGTTTTCTAGATATTACATTCATTGTATTTCACAGCATGAGCTTCCAATCAAGATCCTGCATATTGCTGCATGATAAATGTCACAGATGAAAAAATTGTCCAGTGCCAAAGTCGTTATAACAGCTCTGGCCCATCAAAGCCTCTCATTGCTCACATTTTTCCTTGGACAACGGTACCACAGTTTTGTCTTTTTGAAACTTGGAAACTTTCTGCCCAATATCTGTATAAATATGCCAGTTGTGAATTGGCTGACTGACATGTCTTTCCTGTGTGCTTCACTATTTGGATTTACTCTGTTATTCTACTCCTCCTTCACAGTGCTCACCATCTACAGCACTTCATCCTTTAGGATAAGAAAGCACATGATGGAGGGCCCATCATACAGGACAGCATTGCACTGCCTACAGCTCTCTGATAAAGCAGGATCTAGGAGGTTCAACACCTGCCAGGAAAAGGGATTTTTGACATAATCCAAAGCCCCAATTAACCAGGTTATGGCGTGTTCTAGAATCACACCTAAAAAGCGTCAGAAACCTTAGAGTTCCTCTAATTGAGCCCCTTATATTATGCATAAGAATACTGATGCTCAGAAAGGTTAAAGAAGTTATGTAACCACACAGCTGCTTGGCTACACAGCAAAGTCTTGGAACCAGAACGCTTAGCTATTTGGCATGCTCTCCAGATACCATACCTGCCTCTGTTACCTAGAGTAAATGGAAGTTTCTATTAAATCAATAATCAGAATTTTCTCCTGTTATGTTAGACATTTCTGAATCTTATTTCTAAAAACATTTCTCAAAATAGGAACCCAGTTTTCTATCCTTATACATTAAATACATTAACAATGACAGAACTTTCGTTGATGATTGACCTGCTGAAAAGCTGGCATTTTGCAGCTGAGTGACCATAGTAGAGGAAGGTAGATGAAAATGTAAAAGTTGTAGGTGACCAGATGAAATCTATATGGACTTGAATTGAATTATCACTTTATTTTTTTTTTTTTAATTTTTTTTTTGAGTATTAATTATAGAAAATTTTTATTTATTCTTTATACATTTTTGTATTTCTTTTTTTTTTTTTTCTGAAATTTATTGACAAATTGGTTTCCATACAACACCCAGTGCTCATCCCAAAAGGTGCCCTCCTCAATACCCATCACCCACCCTCTCCTCCCTCCCACCCCCCATCAACCCTCAGTTTGTTCTCAGTTTTTAACAGTCTCTTATGCTTTGGCTCTCTCCCATTCTAACCTCTTTTTTTTTTTTTTTTTCCTTCCCCTCCCCCATGGGTTCCTGTTCAGTTTCTCAGGATCCACATAAGAGTGAAACCATATGGTATCTGTCTTTCTCTGTATGGCTTATTTCACTTAGCATCACACTCTCCAGTTCCATCCACGTTGCTACAAAAGGCCATATTTCATTTTTTCTCATTGCCACGTAATATTCCATTGTGTATATAAACCACAATTTCTTTATCCATTCATCAGTTGATGGACATTTAGGCTCTTTCCATAATTTGGCTATTGTTGAGAGTGCTGCTATGAACATTGGGGTACAAGTGGCCCTATGCATCAGTACTCCTGTATCCCTTGGATAAATTCCTAGCAGTGCTATTGCTGGGTCATAGGGTAGGTCTCTTTTTAATTTTCTGAGGAACCTCCACACTGCTTTCCAGAGCGGCTGCACCAATTTGCATTCCCACCAACAGTGCAAGAGGGTTCCCGTTTCTCCACATCCTCTCCAGCATCTATAGTCTCCTGATTTGTTCATTTTGGCCACTCTGACTGGCGTGAGGTGATACCTGAGTGTGGTTTTGATTTGTATTTCCCTGATAAGGAGCGACGCTGAACATCTTTTCATGTGCCTGTTGGCCATCCGGATGTCTTCTTTAGAGAAGTGTCTATTCATGTTTTCTGCCCATTTCTTCACTGGGTTATTTGTTTTTCGGGTGTGGAGTTTGGTGAGCTCTTTATAGATTTTGGATACTAGCCCTTTGTCTGATATGTCATTTGCGAATATCTTTTCCCATTCCGTTGGTTGCCTTTTAGTTTTCTTGGTTGTTTCCTTTGCTGTGCAGAAGCTTTTTATCTTCATAAGGTCCCAGTAATTCACTTTTGCTTTTAATTCCCTTGCCTTTGGGGATGTGTCGAGGAAGAGATTGCTACGGCTGAGGTCAGAGAGGTCTTTTCCTGCTTTCTCCTCTAAGGTTTTGATGGTTTCCTGTCTCACATTTAGGTCCTTTATCCATTTTGAGTTTATTTTTGTGAATGGTGTGAGAAAGTGGTCTAGTTTCAACCTTCTGCATGTTGCTGTCCAGTTCTCCCAGCACCATTTGTTAAAGAGGCTGTCTTTTTTCCATTGGATGTTCTTTCCTGCTTTGTCAAAGATGAGTTGGCCATACGTTTGTGGGTCTAGTTCTGGGGTTTCTATTCTATTCCATTGGTCTATGTGTCTGTTTTGGTGCCAATACCATGCTGTCTTGATGATGACAGCTTTGTAGTAGAGGCTAAAGTCTGGGATTGTGATGCCTCCTGCTTTGGTCTTCTTCTTCAAAATTCCTTTGGCTATTCGGGGCCTTTTGTGGTTCCATATGAATTTTAGGATTGCTTGTTCTAGTTTCGAGAAGAATGCTGGTGCAATTTTGATTGGGATTGCATTGAATGTGTAGATAGCTTTGGGTAGTATTGACATTTTGACAATATTTATTTTTCCAATCCATGAGCAGGGAATGTCTTTCCATTTCTTTAAATCTTCTTCAATTTCCTTCAGAAGCTTTCTATAGTTTTCAGCATACAGATCCTTTACATCTTTGGTTAGATTTATTCCTAGGTATTTTATGCTTCTTGGTGCAATTGTGAATGGGATCAGTTTCTTTATTTGTCTTTCTGTTGCTTCATTGTTAGTGTATAAGAATGCAACTGATTTCTGTACATTGATTTTGTATCCTGCAACTTTGCTGAATTCCTGTATCAGTTCTAGCAGACTTTTGGTGGAGTCTATCGGATTTTCCATGTATAATATCATGTCATCTGCAAAAAGCGAAAGCTTGACTTCATCTTTGCCAATTTTGATGCCTTTGATTTCCTTTTGTTGTCTGATTGCTGATGCTAGAACTTCCAGCACTATGTTAAACAGCAGCGGTGAGAGTGGGCATCCTTGTCGTGTTCCTGATCTCAGGGAAAAAGCTTTCAGTTTTTCCCCGTTGAGGATGATGTTAGCTGTGGGCTTTTC
Source organism: Prionailurus bengalensis (assembly GCF_016509475.1). Taxonomy (NCBI): domain Eukaryota; kingdom Metazoa; phylum Chordata; class Mammalia; order Carnivora; family Felidae; genus Prionailurus; species Prionailurus bengalensis. The sequence goes on along the minus strand of NC_057350.1, from coordinate 90,402,161 downwards.
ATAAATGGCTTTTATGATCTTTAAGTATGTTCCTTCTATCCCGACTTTCTCAAGGGTTTTTATTAAGAAAGGGTGCTGGATTTTGTCGAAGGCCTTTTCTGCATCGATTGACAGGATCATATGGTTCCTCTCTCTTTTTTTGTTAATGTGATGTATCACGTTGATTGATTTGCGAATGTTGAACCAGCCCTGCATCCCAGGAATGAATCCCACTTGATCATGGTGAATAATTCTTTTTATATGCCGTTGAATTCGATTTGCTAGTATCTTATTGAGAATTTTTGCATCCATATTCATCAGGGATATTGGCCTGTAGTTCTCTTTTTTGACTGGGTCTCTGTCTGGTTTAGGAATCAAAGTAATACTGGCTTCATAGAATGAGTCTGGAAGTTTTCCTTCCCTTTCTATTTCTTGGAATAGCTTGAGAAGGATAGGTATTATCTCTGCTTTAAACGTCTGGTAGAACTCCCCTGGGAAGCCATCTGGTCCTGGACTCTTATTTGTTGGGAGATTTTTGATAACCGATTCAATTTCTTCGCTGGTTATGGGTCTGTTCAAGCTTTCTATTTCCTCCTGATTGAGTTTTGGAAGAGTGTGGGTGTTCAGGAATTTGTCCATTTCTTCCAGGTTGTCCAATTTGTTGGCATATAATTTTTCATAGTATTCCCTGATAATTGTTTGTATCTCTGAGGGATTGGTTGTAATCATTCCATTTTCATTCATGATTTTATCTATTTGGGTCATCTCCCTTTTCTTTTTGAGAAGCCTGGCTAGAGGTTTGTCAATTTTGTTTATTTTTTCAAAAAACCAACTCTTGGTTTCGTTGATCTGCTCTACAGTTTTTTTAGTTTCTATATTGTTTATTTCTGCTCTGATCTTTATTATTTCTCTTCTTCTGCTGGGCTTAGGCTGCCTTTGCTGTTCTGCTTCTAGTTCCTTTAGGTGTGCTGTTAGATTTTGTATTTGGGATTTTTCTTGTTTCTTGAGATAGGCCTGGATTGCAATGTATTTTCCTCTCAGGACTGCCTTTGCTGCGTCCCAAAGCGTTTGGATTGTTGTATTTTCATTTTCGTTTGTTTCCATATATTTTTTAATTTCTTCTCTAATTGCCTGGTTGACCCACTCATTCGTTAGTAGGGTGTTCTTTAACCTCCATGCTTTTGGAGGTTTTCCAGACTTTTTTCTGTGGTTGATTTCAAGCTTCATAGCATTGTGGTCTGAAAGTAAGCATGGTATAATTTCAATTCTTGTAAACTTATGAAGGGCTGTTTTGTGACCCAGTATATGATCTATCTTGGAGAATGTTCCATGTGCACTCGAGAAGAAAGTATATTCTGTTGCTTTGGGATGCAGAGTTCTAAATATATCTGTCAAGTCCATCTGATCCAATGTCTCATTCAGGGCCCTTGTTTCTTTATTGACCGTGTGTCTAGATGATCTATCCATTTCTGTAAGTGGTGTATTAAAGTCCCCTGCAATTACCACATTCTTATCAATAAGGTTGCTTATGTTTATGAGTAATTGTTTTATATATTTGGGGGCTCCGGTATTCGGTGCATAGACATTTATAATTGTTAGCTCTTCCTGATGGATAGACCCTGTAACTATTATATAATGTCCTTCTTCATCTCTTGTTACAGCCTTTAATTTAAAGTCTAGTTTGTCTGATATAAGTATGGCTACTCCAGCTTTCTTTTGGCTTCCAGTCGCATGATAAATAGTTCTCCATCCCCTCACTCTCAATCTAAAGGTGTCCTCAGGTCTAAAATGAGTCTCTTGTAGACAGCAAATAGATGGGTCTTGTTTTTTTATCCATTCTGATACCCTATGTCTTTTGGTTGGCGCATTTAATCCATTTACATTCAGTGTTATTATAGAAAGATACGGGTTTAGAGTCATTGTGATGTCTGTATGTTTTATGCTTATAGTGATGTCTCTGGGACTTTGTCTCACAGGGTCCCCCTTAGGATCTCTTGTAGGGCTGGTTTAGTGGTGACAAATTCCTTCAGTTTTTGTTTGTTTGGGAAGACCTTTATCTCTCCTTCTATTCTAAATGACAGACTTGCTGGATAAAGGATTCTTGGCTGCATATTTTTTCTGTCTAGCACCCTGAAAATCTCGTGCCAATTCTTTCTGGCCTGCCAAGTTTCAAAAGAGAGATCAGTCACGAGTCTTATAGGTCTCCCTTTATATGTGAGGGCACGTTTACCCCTTGCTGCTTTCAGAATTTTCTCTTTATCCTTGTATTTTGCCAGTTTCACTATGATATGTCGTGCAGAAGATCGATTCAAGTTACGTCTGAAGGGAGTTCTCTGTGCCTCTTGGATTTCAATGCCTTTTTCCTTCCCCAGTTCAGGGAAGTTCTCAGCTATGATTTCTTCAAGTACCCCTTCAGCACCTTTCCCTCTCTCTTCCTCCTCTGGGATACCAATTATGCGTATATTATTTCTTTTTAGTGTATCACTTAATTCTCTAATTTTCCCCTCATACTCCTGGATTTTTTTATCTCTCTTTTTCTCAGCTTCCTCTTTTTCCATAACTTTATCTTCTAGTTCACCTATTCTCTCCTCTGCCTCTTCAAGCCGAGCTGTGGTGGTTTCCATTTTGTTATGCATTTCGTTTAAAGCGTTTTTCAGCTCCTCGTGACTGTTCCTTAGTCCCTTGATCTCTGTAGCAAGAGATTCTCTGCTGTCCTGTATACTGTTTTCAAGCCCAGCGATTAATTTTATGACTATTATTCTAAATTCACTTTCTGTTATATTATTTAAATCCTTTTTGATCAGCTCATTAGCTGTTGTTATTTCCTGGAGATTCTTCTGAGGGGAGTTCTTCCGCTTGGTCATTTTGGATAGTCCCTGGCGTGGTGAGGACCTGCAGGGCACTTCCCCTGTGCTGTGGTGTATACCTGGAGTTGGTGGGCGGGGCCGCAGTCAGACCTGATGTCTGCCCCCAGCCCACCGCTGGGGCCACAGTCAGACTGGTGTGTGCCTTCTCTTCCCCTCTCCTAGGGGCGGGATTCACTGTGGGGTGGTGTGGCTCGTCTGGGCTACTTGCACCCTGCCAGGCTTGTGATGCTGGGGATCTGGCGTATTAGCTGGGGTGGGTAGGCAAGGTGCTCGGGGGCAGGAGGGGCAGGCTTAGATCGCTTCTCCTTAGGTGATCCACTTCAGGAGGGGCCCTGTGGCAGCGGGAGGGAGTCAGATCCGCTGCAGGAGGTTTGGCTCCGCAGAAGCGCAGAGTTGGGTGTTTGCGCGGAGCGAGCAAGTTCCCTGGCAGGAACTGGTTCCCTTTGGGATTTCGGCTGGGGGATGGGTGGGGGAAATGGCGCTGGCGAGCGCCTTTGTTCCCCACCAAACTGAGCTCTGTTGTCAGGGGGCTCAGCAGCTCTCCCTCCCTTTGTCCTCCAGCCTTCCCGCTTTCCGAGCAGAGCTGTTAATTTCTGACCTCCCAGACGCTAAGTCGCGCTTGCTGTCGGAACACAGTCCGTCAGGCCCCTCCGCTTTTGCAAGCCCGACTCGGGGGCTCTGCTTGGCCGGCGAGCCGCCCCTCCACCCGGGCTCCCTCCCGCCAGTCCGTGGAGCGCGCACCGCCTCGCCGCCCTTCCTACCCTCTTCCGTGGGCCTCTCGTCTGCGTTTGGCTCCGGCGACTCTGTTCTGCTAATCCTCTGGCGGTTTTCTGGGTTATTTAGGCAGGTGTAGATGGAATCTAAGTGATCAGCAGGACGTGCGGTGAGCCCAGCGTCCTCCTAAGCCGCCATCTTGCCGCAACTCCGAATTATCACTTTAAATACATACTGATTACTTTCTTATAGTTTTCTTTTCTCCCCTAAGGTTAAGTAAAAAACCAATCTGGGTTAGTTAATGGTTTCACATAATTGAGGCTTTTCTGAATTTATCTTGGGATTTAAACTATAGGACAGTCCTGATACAATATAAAAGTTAGCTCAATTTTCCAACTCTATAAACAATTTTTCTCCATTTATCTTCTCAGAATCCCTATTCAATCTAATGTTGTCAGTCCTTATGGTAAGTTTTGGGAGAAGGGGAAGAGAGAAATCAAAACTAATATAAGGAACAGTTGTTCTCTATTCTTTACTTTTTCCCTCTACTGATATAGAAGCTCTAAGTTGTACTTCTGGTTTTTCATTATTACTCTTATGTTTTAAAATCAGGTCATCTTTCTGACCAAGACCTTACCATGCTTCTGTACTCTGACCCCTTCCTGTTTTATTTTTGTTTGTTTGTTTGTTTTTTAAACATTAGCCTCTTTCCTTTCAGGTTCATTTCTTATGTTTCTTTCAATAATGGTCCGTGAGTAGCAAACACACCTCTTAGTCTTTATCGATCTACAAGTATCTCTATTTCTCCCTCTCTTATGCATGATAGTGTAGTTAGGTATGGGATCGAGAACAATATGCACATGGAATTCCTCTCCCTCAGCCATGGGAAATTGTTACCCCGTGGGTGTTTGCCATCTATTGTTGTTGTAGCTTATTAGCCTTTCTTTTTCTTTTTCCTTTTTTTTTTTTTTTTTTTTAGCTAATCAGGTTTTCCCACAGGCAGCTCTTAAGATTTTCAATTTATCCATATCTCCTGCTGTTTCATTATGATCCACCTAGATATGGCTTTATTTTTATGTATTATACTTTGTTCTCAAGATGCACTTTTAGCAGAGGATCTAGACTTTTTTTTATAATCCTGGTAAATTCTCAGCTCTTTTCTTGACATATTTTTTCTGCCCTTCCTTCTGAAAGTCTATTTATTCTAGAAATCCTATTAAACATGTACTGAGCTTCTCACACATGCTTGCACATACCTTAACTGCTCTGTGACTTTTTTTCCCTGTATCACTAGGCTATGTTCTGGGAGCACTCCTCAATACCAACTGCTAATTGGATGATTATATTTTCAACTTCATCCAGTCTTGAATTTATAGTAAATGAGGATTTTTTTTTTTACTTTAGTGACTAATTTCTTTCATTTCCAAAATTTCACAGTGGTTCTTCTCTGTATCTACACGGACTTCTTTCACTTATGCCCAGATATGTTTCTCTCACTCTCTTTTTTTTTAATTTTATTTTTTATTTTTTAAAATTTACATCCAAACTAGTTAGCATATAGTGCAACAATGATTTCAGGAGTAGATTCCTTAGTGCCCCTTACCCATTTAGCCCATCCCCCCTCCCACAACCCCTCCAGTAACCCTCAGTTTGTTCTCCATATTTATGAGTCTCCTCTGTTTTGTCCCCCTCCCTGTTTTTTATATTATTTTGGCTTCCCTTCTCTTATGCTCATCTGTTTTGTCTCTTAAATTCCTCATATGAGTGAAGTCATATGATATTTGTCTTTCTCTGACTAATTTCACTTAGAATAATACCCTCCAGTTCCATCCATGTAGTTGCAAATGGCAAGATTTCATTCTTTTTGATTGCTGAGTAAATACTCCACTGTATGTGTATGTATATATATATATATATATATATATATATATATGCCACATCTTCTTTATCCATTCATCCATCGATGGACATTTGGGCTCTTTCCATACTTTGACTATTGTTGATAGTGTTGCTATAAACATGGGGGTGCATGTGTCCCTTCAAAACAGCACACCTATATCCCGTGGATAAATGCCTAGTAGTGCAATTGCTGGGTCGTAGGGTAGTTCTAGTTTTAGTTTTTTGAGGAACTTCCATACTGTTTTCCAGAGTGGCTGCACCAGCTTGCATTGCCACCAACAACGCAAAAGAGATCCTCTTTCTCGGCATCCTCGCCAACATCTGTTGTTGCCGGAGTTGTTAATGTTAGCCATTCTGACAGGTGTAAGGTGGTATCTCATTGTGGTTTTGGTTTGTATTTCCCTGATGATGAGTGATGTTGAGCATTTTTTCATGTCTCGGTTGGCCATCTGGATGTCTTCCTTGGAGAAGTGTCTATTCATGTCTTTTGCCCATTTTTTCACTGGATTATTTGTTTTTTGGGTGTTGAGTTTGATGAGTTCTTTGTAGATTTTGGCTACTAACCCTTAATCTGATATGTCATTCGCAAATATCTTCTCCCATTCTGTCGGTTGCCTTTTAGTTTTGCTGATTGTTTCCTTCGCTGTGCAGAAGCTTTTAATTTTGATGAGGTCCCAGTACTTCATTTTTGCTTTTGTTTCCCTTGCTTCCAGAGTCGTGTTGAGTAAGAAGTTGCTGTGGGTAAGATCAAAGAGGTATTTGCCTGCTTTCTCCTCGAGGATTTTGATGGCTTCCTGTCTTACATTGAGGTCTTTCATCCATTTTAAATTTATTTTTGTGTGTGGTGTAAGAAAGTGGTCCAGGTTCATTCTTGTGCATGTGGCTGTCCAGTTTCCCCAGCACCACTTGCTGAAGAGATTGTCTTTATTCCATTGGATATTCTTTCCTGTTTTGTCAAAGATTAGTTGGCCATACGTTTGTGGGTCAATTTCTGGGTTCTCTATTCTGTTCCATTGATCTGAGTGTCTGTTCTTGTGCCAGTACCATACTGTCTTGATGATTACAGGTTTGTACTGTAGCTTGAAGTCCGGGATTGTGATGCCTCCTGCTTTGGTTTTCTTTTTCAAGATTGCTTTGGCTATTCAGGGTCTTTTCTGGTTCCATACAAATTTTAGGATGATTTGTTCTACCTCTGTGAAGAATGCTGGTGTTACTTTGATAGGGATTGCATTTAATATGTAGATTGCTTTGGATAGTATCAACATTTTAACAATATTTGTTCTTCCTATCCAGGAGCATGGAATCTTTTTCCATTTTTTTGTGTCATCTTCAATTTCTTTCATAAGCTTTCTATAGTTTTCAGTGTATAGATTTTTCACCTCTTTGGTTAGTTTTATTCCTAGGTATTTTATGGTTTTTTGTGCAACTGTAAATGGGATCGATTCCTTGATTTCTCTTTCTGTCGCTTCATTGTTGGTGTATAGGAATGCAACCAATTTCTGTGCATTGATTTTATATCCTCTCTCACTCTCTTTTGATGTTACTCATTTTTAAATCTCTTTGGAGTTCCTAAATAAAAATTTTTCCAACAATACCAATTTTTTAAACAAGTGGAGTGAAATCATCTACTAATTGTTGATTTTCTTGGCTATGCTAGTATTCGTTTTCTTTGATTGATTCAAACTTTTGGTTTGGAGACTTATCTTGAATGGAGGTATTTTTCCTGACACTCTATATAGGCTCACATATGTCTGACTAAATGTTTCGCTACATGCTACCAGTTCTTCAAGGGACCTTAATTAGATCCCATACTACTCTTGACCTATGAAGATAAGAGACATATCACCGATAGGGATACTGTGCTAGTAGGTGGCTTATCTCAAATCCTGTTTACTAGGGTGTTTCAGAGGTATTTCACTTCTCTAAGCTCACAAATTTATAACCTTTTGTGGACATTTTTACCCCAAAAGAATTGAACACCTGACTAGTTTTCCCTGCCTCTGGCTATGGAGTCTGAAACTATTCTCTGCACACAACTCTTCATTTCTTTTCTATTTTGGGGCCAAGGTGGTATTGATTTCAATATGACTATTATAGTAATTACTAGTTCCATTTACCAAATATTTCTACTCTTCCTTCTAGACAGTAGGATTTTATTTCTCTACTGTGGACATGGCCTTGGAATTTGATTTGGCAAATGAAATATAAGTGGATGTGGCACCTGTGTCCTCTAGACAGACACTATAAGAAGCTAGTGTATAACTCATCATGCTCTTTTTCACTCTGCCATAGCAACTAGCAAGACCCCAAACCCATCCACCTGGATGTCAAGGTGAGGACATCATGCAGTAAAGCTCTGAGTCAACACAATGAAAATGTAACATGAACAAGAAAGAAGCTTTTCTGTTTTAAGCCACTAAGATTTTGGTGTTGTTTGCTACTACAGCCTAACCTGGACCATCTTGACAGATGTAGTTATGTTAGTTTTTTTAAATTTTTTTTTTTAATTTTTACCTGTTATTGTGTTTGGAGCAGAGAGAAGCTTCAGAGTATAAGTTTACAATGCAGTCTAGCTAGAGGTCCAATCTTTATCTCTAAGGAACTTCAAATACTGTGATATAAACAAAATAAACATTCATGAAACACTAGGTGCACCATACACGTATGTGTTTTCGTGTCAAAGTATGTGGGTTCACTAGCAAATACTATAAATAGCTGAATTGAACATACTCCAGTTCTTCCTCAATTCTTAAAATCTGAATGTATTTCTTACAAATGGAGACTTTCAATCCCTTTTTTCTCTGTAAAATACATTATTAGTAAATTCATCTCTTTGCTATTACTGAGTAAATTTCACTGTAAGTTTTCAAAAAGTCTCTGGCCAGGAACTTCAGCGGATAAAGCTGGGAATCAGCAACTTTCCCTATATTCCTTTCTTTCTTTCCTGTCTTTGTTATTTCTCTGTAAAGAACCTATTTTCTCCTTTGAGAATCTCTTTACCTTATTGCTCCCCACTTAATCAATTCCCACCCACTTAAAAAACTTTCTCTCAAAAAAGTAAAATTGAAAATAATCAAAAACTTTTTCTCACCTCATAATCACATGTCAATCATGTGTGTCATATAAGAAGTGGCAAATGCTGCCAGGGGTGTGGAAAAAGAGAGACCCTTGAGCATTGTTGGCAGGAAGATAAAGTGGCACAACTACTGTGGTAAACAGACAGAAGCTATAGAGGTTCCTCAAAAAATTAAAAATAGAAATACCATATGATCCAATAATTCTATTGCAGGATAATTCCCCAAAGAAAATGAAAGCACTAATTTGAAAATACATGTACACCCTATAGTTATTGCAGCATTATTAACAATAGCCAAAGTATGGAATCAACCTAAGCGTTCATTGATAGATGAATGGATATAATATATGATGGCATAGTACTCAGCTGCAAAAAAGAATGAGCTTTTGCCATTTATAACAATATGAATGGACCTAGAAGGTGTTATGCTAAGTGAAATAAATCAGAAAGAGAAAGATAATACTATATGATTTCCCTTACATGTAGAATTTAAAAAAGAAGATAAACAAACAAAACAAAAATGGAATCATAAATACAGAGAACAAACTGGTGGCTGCCAAAGGGCAGGAAGTTGGGTGGGATGGGTGAAATAGTGAAGGGAATTAAGAGGTAGAAACTTCCAGTTATAAAATAAATAAGGCAGAGGGTTGAAAAATATATCCTAAGGCATATAGTCAATAATATTATAGTAACATTATATGGTGATGCACTGTAACTATACTCATCAAGGTGAGTATAGCATAATATGCAGACTTGCCAATCACTATGCTGTATACCTGAAACTAATATAACATTGTATGTCAATAATACTTCAGTTTTAAAAGCTCATGTGTGTCATAATCTAAGTATAGATTGATATACTATGATTTTGTCATGATTATGTCAATCTATACTTAGACTGACATAATCTAAGTATAAATCAACTGTTCTATCTACAGGGATTAACTGCATTTTAATCATTCATTTATTCATTCTTTCAACAATTCTTTTTAAGCATCTACTATAACAAGCATTACTACATTAGAGACAAAAGATGGAAACACTTTTCCTATCTTGAAGAGTTAAAAGTCTAGAAAGGGCAAGAATAAGTAATGACACAAATAACACAACAAGTAAAAAGGAAGATTCTGCAAGTACAGAGATCAAGTTACTCATCTCTGTTTAATTACAGAATGAAAGGTTTTGTCCCCTGTTTGAGAACTACTGCACCTAGAAGCCAATAAGAGAGAGATTTTCTGAACCAGACAACCTTTCTAGTGATACAGAAATCGTGGTGAATGGGTGACCACATAATTTTTTAAGTTTATTTTTATTTATTTTGAGAGAGAGACAAAGAGCAAGTGGGGGAGGGGAAGAGACAGAGGGAGAAAGAATCCCAATCAGGCTTGGAGCTGTCAGCGCAGAGCCCAATGTGGGGCTTGAATGGAAGAACCACGAGATCATGACCTGAGCCAAAATCAAGAGTCAGATAGATGCTTAACCAACTGAGACACCCAGGTGCCCCAGGTAACCACATATTTTATTTGTTTGTAACATGATTCATACCTATGTTCCTCCACCCCTGGCAGTGAAAATTTGGTTGACTGTCTCAGTATTTAACTAGCTATTAAACATTTTCCTATTAATTATTCTGGAAGATAGTTTCATTTCCAAAATGAGCAGGACAAAGTTTACTTTAATCTTACTGTTGATTTCTCAAGGAAATCTTTTCTAATAAGTATAAATCACATGTCCATGATAATCATGTAAGAGATTTAGAAGGCTCTTTCCTTCCACCTTGACTCAGGATATAAAACTAACATGAATGAAGTGTATTACAGTTTTCAGAGTTCTGCACATATGATCTAATTTTTTCCTCAGAGCAATTTTGTGAGGGATTACGATCAGACCTGAATCTAAGGTCTGCGCTATTTCATCTATTTCATCTATACTCTGGAATGTACCAATCAGGTCTATTCTTCTTCAAGTCTTGCTGGGTAGCAGCAAATTCCTAAGGAATTCCTTTCACATTTGATGCTTCAATCATTAGGAATTTATAAGGCCAGAAACAGTGTATCCTCTAGATATTGTTGTAAAATTCATTGATTATCGTGGGGGAAAAAAATCTGTTTCCTTTTTTCTTTTAGCAGGGCATACACCAAATAATTTCTATATTCAAAGGGTTGGAATAGGAAAGAGTCATTGGGTTTGTAGTGAAGCCAGAAGAGGAAGAAGGGAGAATTCCTCATTTGGCCCTAAGACAACTTTCTGTTCTTTTTTTCATCGCCAGTTTCTTTATTTCCAGTGGTGAAGACTAATAGATTTTAAGTTTCTTTATTTCCAGTGGTGAAGACTAATAGATTTTACTGGGTGTTCTCCTCTCCCCCCCCTTTCTCTCTCTCTCTCTCTCTCTCTCTCTCTCTCTCTCTCTCTCCATTTTATGAACAATATTAGAATAATAGCCAGAAGCTCAGCACCTAACCAAAGTACTAACTGCAGTGCAATTCTACTTACAACCAAACTGACAAGGGGGAGAAATGACAAAGAAATTGTACCAAGGTCACCCAGCCATTTTGAATGAAGTTCTAGTTTCCCACTTCCAATGAAAAAATTGGTTTTCCTTTCTTTACCAACTCTCTTTACCCCTTCTTCTCACTCAACATTTATCATTTTTTTAAGAAAAGAATTATTTTTGCAAAAACAAAAACAAAGCTAGCATGTTCAATAGCAGGGGATTGTGAGAGAACTTGCTATATTTAGAGAAAAACCAGCATTTCAGTACAGCAGAAGTATCACTGACAGGACAAGAAAGAGGCCAAGATGAGAGCCTGAGTGCATATGCAAACCACACTAATATGTTCAGATAATTTTGATCACAGAATTTCACCTAATATTACATTATTTCATATACCAGCCTCACTTCATTAAAAATTCCTCATAAATACTATTTTAATGACTATACATTCCATCAAATTTACACATTATGATTTAAGGATAAATTGAATGTTGTGTATTTGTGGTTTTTTCCACCATTGCAAATATCACAGCAGTAAGCATCTTTATAAATCTTTGCTTGTTATAGTTCATCTCTGTTTCCTAGAAGAGGCACTTCTAAGATAAGACAAGAAACATATTCAGTTCAAAGAAGCCAGTAATAATTATGACCCTATTCCAAGTTCTCATATTTTCTTAGATGAAAAAAAAAAGTCACCATACAGATCATTTTAGACCATGCACAAAAGTGTGCTCCATGTGTATGCATAGCTATATGACTTGGTGCATGGTCAATTTTAAAAGCATACCCTAAACAATACTTTACATTGTTGTCTTAATTAGGGTCACATTAAGTTTCATCCATTTAATGTTCCCTAGTGGGGGAAAACAGGATTTTTGCATTTAATCTCTCACTTAGACATTCCCATGAGTCTCCATGTTTTCATGAGTTTCTCTGGAGAACATGATAGCAGGTCACATCTCGCCCTCTGACTGGGAGCATCCCATTTTTTACAGTAATGAGTCAGAAGGATTTCTGAGGCAGATGGCTCTCCTGAAATGTAAACCAGAAAAGCTTTCTCTTAAATAACTTAATCATGGACTTTTTAGACCAGGATAAGATCCCCAAATCATCCAGTCCAATGCTAAGTGTGATATGCATTCTGTTAGTGATACAAATTGAAGACTGCATAAGTGACAGAAATGGCATAATCATGGAAACATTGTTCCTAGTGTGATTTTCACTTGTGGACCATAAGTGTACTTCCTTTGAACTGGTATTTATTTATTTGTTTTTAGGATTACATGTATTGCAAGTCATGGTACTTCTATGTTTGTTATTTATTTTAAATTTCTTTTTCAAATACATATTTTGTACAAGTCAAGTGAGACCATGAAATATGGTAGGTACAAAAGCAGACAGTTGGATTTGTAAATGTGTAAAGGCCTTAAACAGGGTACATAAATGACCAAAGTTTGAGGAACAGCTGTTCTAGAGCAGCTTCTCACCTGCTATATAAGAACCAGAGGGGTGAAGTGATTTACCCCAAATCATCCATTGTAAAAGCAGCATCCAGACCTCCTGCTCCTGTTCTTTGTTCAGATCTACCCTACTGCCTCTGCAATGTTCTTCTGCAACAGGGAATTCACTCCCATGTTCAGAGTAGGGTGAAGTCAAATCTTGTGAATGAGAAAAGTGGCAAAATTAACTGAACATATTCAAAGTGTCTTCTTTTTAAGAAGTAGCTGTCATTTTCATCAGAGGTAGGAAAATTAAGTTGCTGTCCTTCACACTCCCAAAGACGATCATTATACCATTTCTTGTGGGTGCATTGAGCTAGAACTGCAGAGATAATAGGTTATTATAGGAAAATTTGGCTTTGACATTTGTATGATAAATTTGCAGTCAATTAGATGAAAAATACTCCATTAGATAAAGTGAGTGTACCAATTACCATGAAGATGGCCTATTGCTAATAATATAATTGAAATTTGGAAAGAGAGAGGCTCAGCCCTCCAGAAGCTCACTGCATCAGGACAGTAATACGATCATGTAAACATTTGTGCTCTCAGCCATTTTCAGTTGTTCTTAGAATTTTCCTAATTGGATGTCATTTTCATGAATATATTAAAATCCTGCCCTGTAATTAGCTCCAAGATATTTCAGCTCTTTGCCACAAAATGTAAAAAATAAAAAAAAAAAATTTAAAAACCAGCTACACATGTCTCCATTATAACACACATAGACATGTAGCATCGGGAACCCAAAAATGCTATTTTTGAGATGAAAATATCAAGCCTGTAGCTAGGTAGGTAGAGATTGCTTTTTAGTTCATCATGGAAGGGGGATATTTTAGACTCACCAACAGGGAAAAAGAAACTCATCCACGTAGTGTGCTCGGCAGCTGTGAAGGAACCGTTAGTGGCCAGCTGCCAAGGTGCTTCAATCTCAATTGAACAAAACGGGAACAAGTGTGTTCTGAGAAACAATCCTGCAAAGGGATGGCCTAGTATTGAATTCTTTTTCATCTTCAATGATTTTGTGGCCCATATGAATTTAAAATGTAAAATGAAATATTTATCAACAATCAAAAACAGACATGTCGGACTGCGTTATCTGAATTCAATGCTTCTTTCATCTCAGAGAATAGAACGCTGCTTCAGAGGGGCATTCGTTCACCCTGCCTCACTCAGCAAAGCCTCCTTTCAAGGGATACACTATGAAATTTTAACCCTGTCGGTTCAAAGGAGCTTTTCTAGGGAATGTTACTTCAAATTCAAGTAAGAATTAAATACAAGGTGCCGACCATCTTTATTCCAGAATTTTAAATTATTTTTCATTAGTCAAATATAATAATAATGGTTACCATTTTAAGCCCTATATTATTAGTGTTATTATTATTCTTATGTGCCATAAAGAATACTTTTTTTTAATTTTATCTTTACAAAAGCCCTGCAAAGTAGGTGTTAATATTTGCTATTTCATAAATGAGGAAAATAAACCTTAAATATGATAAATAAATTATCAGCTACTAATTTATAGTAGAAACTGCATTTGGACCGAGATCTGTTAGTTTCCTAAGAACTGATGTCTTCTCACTAGTGAGAGGCCTCTCTTTTACAAAATTTCTTCTTTTCCTAATTCCCTACATCTGTATCTGAAAAGTCCTCTCGTCATCCCTCTCTGCACTGTTGGCAGGGTTCCATTTGCATCCTGTTGGTCTTACCATCTTTCAATGGTCATAAAGGTAAACTTTTGGTCCTGGTATCTCAGTGCCCCTTGTCTCCTATCAGATTCCCTCCCCACACTGTCCATTGCCATTTCCAGATTCCAATACTTTGTATAATTCTTAATACCACCTGCTGCGTGGATCTCCCACCCATATCTCGGTTATTTCTATAATATCCAGGAGGACTCTAATGGACACCTGATCCCCGGGTGTCTAAAGACAGCCTATTGATCTTACTCCTTAACACTGAGTTTAGATTTACATACTCAACTAAACTCATTAAATTGACTAATAATTTAAATCAAATTCTTGAAGTCAATTAGACCTAAGATTTAAAAGTTGATTGAAAATTATAGCTGTCCTCAAAGCCTTCTACTAATGTTCAGGTATTTTTTCTGGCTATCAAATTCTGTCTTCATTTCTTTCAAAATCTTCCCTAAAATCTGGATGAGAAGGCTGTAGACACAAGTAATAGAGAAACTTGCTGATTTCCTAACACTCTTAGGTTGACAGGGTCTCCAAACTCTCAACTATCATTCCTTGTTCCCCTCCAATAAAATTTGCTGGATAGAAATGCACAACATATTCACACACACACACACATACACACACTCACACACGTCTGGGGTGGGGATAGCCAGGGTAGGAAAACTTCAGGCTTCCATGGCTGCAGTTTTCAAAATTGTTTTCCTACTTGCAAGGCACAGGTCATGAAAATATCCATTTTCAATCCGCCATGTCTTTCATAGGCCCCTTGTGGATGGGTGCATGGATTACTCTACATATTTCCATTAAAACAAAGAGGCTTATCCTAAATATCTAATTGTTTTTAACAGCTTCAGTCAGTATTCCCATAAGGACCTGATTTAATAGAACCACATTAAGAAATGTGCCCTGTTTTGGGCCGCCTGGGTGGCTCAGTCGGTTAAGCGTCCGACTTCGGCTCAGGTCATGATCTCGCGGTTTGTGAGTTCGAGCCTCACATCAGGCTCTGTGCTGACAGCTCAGAGCCTGGAGCCTGCTTCGGATTCTGTGTCTCCCTCTCTCTCTGCCCCTCCACTGCTTGCACTCTGTCTCAAAAATAAGTAAAACATTTTTAAAAAGTTTAGAAATGTGCCCTGTTTTGCCAGAAATAAATTCTCTACTGGGCATATTTTCTGGTTTAATCATCATGACCCCGTGGGAAAAGCTGTATTGTCCCCATTGCAAAGTAAGAAAAACAGAACACAGAATGACATAATCCAAACCTACCTCTCAAGTCCACACTCTATTTTATCTCAATCTCCTGCTCCCCAATCCATTTATTCCTTTTGTGGCATTGTCCTTTGGCCCATATATTGTCTTGCCAAGGTGGTGGTTGAGGAGGGTTTTTTTTTTCCTTAGTCACACCATTAATGAGCTAGGATAACTTGCCTTACATGTGTCACAGGCAGCTGCCATATAGAATTTCAATTTTTCCAGCCAGGCAGAGCTGTGTGTTCTTAAAACCCAAAGCAAATGCCATAGTGTGCACTGCCAGTGGGATCCTCTTTGTTAGCAACATAAAAAGAAGTCCATTTCACTCCAGAAATAGCAGCCTCTTCCCCCCCCCCACCTTTTTTTTTTTCAACACAGCCCACCAGACAGTAAAGTCTCTGTCACACTATTTATGGAAATCATTTATGATTGCACTTGGACCTTCAGGCATTTCTGCCCGGGTTCCGTTCACCACCTCCAGGAATCCTGCCAGTCTAATGTACTCACATCAGATGCATTAAGACTTTGTTTTTTATTATCCTACTGGTATCCTATCACTATTGCTGTAATAAAGAGTTTTATTTCAGAACCAAACAATTATTTGCTAGGACATGTTGAAGCTAGAAAATTGGTTTGTACCTGAAGGAGCAGTGAGAATGCAGGAAAATCTGCTCTCTTGCTGCTGCATTGATTCCTGGAGGTAGACAGGAATGGATGAGAATTAAAATGTCCTCCATCCAGAGAATTGTTCAAAAAGAGCTTGATTAAGTGCGCAATCTTTCCAGAAGGGCTGCCAAAATTGTAGGCCGAGTGTTAAGTCACAGAAGCAGTCAGATAAATTGACACTTAAGACCAAATATTCAAATGCTAAGACCTATATTTTTACTGCTATAAATTCAGAAGGAAAGGGGGAAATATCCCCTGTACTGCCAGTTTTGACAGTGTGGATATTTTGTTGGATATTTCTACTTGAGTTCCATCATTCATCATTCAATAGCTAATTTATTAATTGCCTTCTCTGTGCTATATACTCTGCTTGGTAGTAGGCAGTTCCCAGTCCCTGAAGGAAAAGGGTCACAGGTAGTTCTAATGTCAGGTGATGAGTATTCTGGTGCAGGATTAATTAGGACTTTACTGGTTCCTACGGGAGGCACACCCAGCCCTGGCTGGGAAGGAGAAACATTAAAGATGTTCTCATGGCTCTCAAACTGAGTCTTGAAAGACAAGCAGAAATTGGCTAGCAAACAGGGGTGGAAAGGACACCGGCAATGGCACAGAGAGAAAAGAGAGAGTATGGTGTGTGGGAAACTACAAATATTTCCAGGTAACCAACAAAGCTACATGGAGCCAACCAGCTCTCCTGCCATCACATTGTTCACGTATTTAAATTTAGTGTCCCTCCTGAACCCCATACCTTCTAATCTTTTTTAATTTACATTCAGGCTCAATGCCCTTTTCTTCTCATTTCTCCTTTCGTCTCACCTTCCCATTCAATCCCCAGATCCTATCTCTTCCAACTTCCACACCGCTCTTTGGCTTAAATCTCCTCCCTTCTAATCCCATTGCCAATATATTAGTCCAAACCCTCTGTACCATTTTCCTAGGCTATGGCTATACAACCTTTTCTTTCTGTTCCGTAACACATTGCACAACTGTCATTAGGTTGATTTTCTTGAACTTGATCATGTTGTTCTCTCTTCTCAAAAAATGTTAATGCATTTACAGTATAAAGCCCATCCTCTAGGCCAAACAGGCAAGTGTTCCTTAATCTGGACTCATGCTGCTTTTCAAATCATAGTCCCCATTATGCATCTGCAAAACCTATCCCTTCAGGCAAGTGGTTCTGCTCATTCATTATATTTCCCTACTCAAAGTCTTTGTTTCTACCACAGCAGCCCTACTTAAAACCCTCCCAACAGGATCCTGCATCTTCTTAAGCAGCCTCACTCGTGTCCTCCATGCAGCCTCACACGACTAAACCATGGTTATTTCTCTCTCCTAAGAATCAGCAGGATTTGATATTTTAAGAGCAATTTTAGTAAAGAAAGGGAAATAAAAGTTTGTGGAAAACTACTAAATGTCAGGTTATTTAAAACTCTAGGAGTTAAGTATTATTTTGCAAATAAGGAAATAGCAGTTAAAAGATGCCAAATAACACAGTCAACATCACAAAGCTAATATATTTGAACCCAGGCCAGTGTAAGTCCAATGGGCTTGGTCTTTTACCTATGCCACATAGTCACTTCTAATTTAATCACCATTGTTGTCATCAGTATCACTGCTACCAACAATCTAGCAATTCCCATGTACAACTGTCTGCTAATATCTTGAGATGATCCAACAAATATCTGATAGGAGTTCTAGAAGGGAATATGGAGAATTGGGAAAGGGTAATATTTAAAGAGATAATAACTCAAGAGTTTCTTAGAATTATTGAAAGACATAAACTCTCAAATACAGGAAACACCACAAACCTAACTGGACTGAATTAAAACGAATTCACCCCACCCAGATTGTAGTGAAAACAAAAGATGAAAAAGTTCAACTTATCTTTATTGTACTTTTAGCCTCCAAGTACCTTCTTTTCAAATGCATATACCACTGAGAAGGATTATATTCAGTCACTTATGGATAACGTAGAGTTAATTGGTTTGTTTGTTTCTGCCTAGGTCACTTGGATGAGAGGGCTCTGAGTTTTGCTGGAAGAAGGATCATTTTGGAACATAAGCATTCACTCAGAAAACCAGCTCTGGATGACTTTTGCAGTGTCTTTGAATACAAAAGAGGAAACATAATGAGAGCATTTGACATTAAGAAGAAGAGAAACTGAAAAAGGCAAGTAAAACAGGGTGTATGATGACACACTATCCACCTCAAATGTGGCTTCAGGTCAAGCCTACTGAGTGGCAAGCAGGACTTTCCAGAATGTTATCATATGCCACACTTAACTGTGAAGGCCCCAAAACCAAATTGGGCTAATCCTACAACAGATCATACCTGGCAAAATGATACAACAACATCATTATATAATAGGAAAGGCATCAAAGAGCTGAGTTTTGGTCCTAGTTTCAACACATACTGACTGTGTGATTTTAAAACTGTTCCAGCATCAGCAACTATATACAGGTATGATGCAACCTGCTTTCCTTATCTCATTTGTGAGAACGAAATGAGTTAATAAATGTAAACATCCTATTAGTCTATAGCGTGTGAAAACATGTAAAGGATTGCAGTTATTACATTAAATGAGCCATGGTATAGCGATGACCATCCACTTATGTTCTGTTTAACTAAAGACCATCATGAGCCTCCGAAGAAAGGTCTTACGTGGAGACCTTTCAAAAACAGACCTTTTCCATCCTGTAGAAGTGAATCATTCTCAAGCTTATAATATGGAACTCAAAGAATATTCAAAGGTCACCCAGTCACCCATAAGGTGTGTGATGGTAACATTTTCAGTTCATTCTGAATGATCAGAGTAGAGTTGTGTTGTTATCCACAGGTGGCCCACACTTGTGTTTTTCTCTCTCTGCATCCTTTCTTTCAAAAGGCATTTGAGCATATAATTACTTGATTTTCACACAAATGGCCAATTGTCTCAAATAACAGGGAGATGAGGCAAATTTAATTCTGAGAGCACAATTTCTATGCCTGTCATTGGAAATGTACCCATCTGACCTATTTTTGTTTGATTCAAATGAACACATTTTAAAAAGTTAAAATGGTCTGATTTGCTTATTTAAGAAATTTTCTTTACTGGCAAGCCCATATTTGCATTGTGTTTTAGATCTGTCATGAGATACTGTGTTGGAGTAGAATCAGGCTAGACACAGTGAGAACAAGTAAATTTAAAGGATTACCTTGCAAATATTTCTTTAGGATTGAAACATGCCGTTGTTAATTCTAAGGACCAAATAAAGTAGATAAGAGCAATATTTAGGAAATATTTTCACTGCAATCATGTTGAAGGTCTCTATGCTATGGATGTTTAATAAATCCTCTGAGCTGACATGGGCATAAAGTAAGATGCTGAAAGATGAATCAGCTTCTCTACAGTTCAGACCCTCTAGCTACAGAAATATTCTAATGCCAAACCTTAAGCTATTAGAAATAGTGAAATAAATCTTTACTCTAAAAGGAAGCTTGGTGACACTATATATAATTTGTTGATGCTAAATGGCATTAGGCCTTCCCTAGGCATTTCTTTTTCATTATCCTGTGTCTCATATTACCCGGGAAGAAAATATTAACAACTCAAAAGCCTCATTGGTCCTTCACCTTGAAAAATCCAGTTATATGATTTTATCTCAAATTTAGAGATTAGAGACATTGACTCTGGAGACAGGCATTCCTGGGTTCAAATCTGCTTTTTTTTATTAGCTTACCATATAGTACTGCTACCTTGAATTTATTAACTCTGGCATCTGATGTATAAAATGGGAATAGTTATACCTGCCTCAGAGTGGTACTGGGACACAGTACTGTGGTTAAAGAACAGTTTATCTGGTTTTAAAGCCGGGTTCACCACCTACTAGCCGTGGAACCATGGATGCTGTTACATATGCCTCAATGCTGCCTCAATGCTGCCATTTCAAAATGAGCCTCTTAGGACAGTTGCATTATTAAGTAAGATAATTGCTATGGAATGAATATTTATGCCTCCCCCTCCATTCATATGTTGAAAACTTAACCCCCCAATGTGACTATATGAGAAAATGGGGCTTTGGGAGGTGGTTAGATCATGAGCCCATTAATGGAAAAGAGACCCGAGAGACGCCAGAGAGTTCCTTCACCCCTTCCACTGTAGGAGGACACAGCAAGAACCAGGAAGCAGGCCCTCACTAGGCAATGCATCTGCTGGTGCCTTAATCTTGAATTTCCCAGACTTCAGAACTATAAGAAATAAATTTCTATTATTTATAAGCCATCCAGTCATGGATATTTTGTTATACAAACAGACTAAGACTATGTGTGTAACTACGGCTGCCAGATTTAGAAAATAAAATTATAAGATGTTCAATTAAATTTGAATTCCAGGAGAAAAAAATAATCATAATATCTAGTCTTATAATTATACAAAAATTACTCAGTTTCATCTGAAATTCAAATTTAACAGGACCTTTTGCATTTTATCTGTCTACCTTATATATAACGCACTTACAAAAATGTTAGTCCCTACTAAGTAATCAGCATATAATATTCATGAATAAAGGGCTTACCATGTACTGACTGCTCAAAAAATGAGAGATGTTGATAAAATTCCACCACCACTGTCCCTCTCTTACAGTTTTGGCTGCCAGAAGGCCTAAAACTTAGGCCAAATATAAATTTCAAGTAAAATTTGTCTCAATAACACTGCCCCTTCATTCACATTGGAATAATCTGGCCTCATTCTTCCATTTATTTATCGAATACATGCTAAGCATTCATCAGGTTGTTAGTGTGTGTTAGCCACAGCAACATGTTCAGAAAGCATGAGAAGGCTGACAGAGAAAAGCAGGGAGTGCTCCCATGAGAAGCAGATTGTCACAATCCCCTCCCACACCTCCAAAATTCGTTGTTGGGATTAAATAAGAAATTATGAATTACTTTGCACTCTGCCAAGTACTTGGTACTTGTTCAGAAATGGAAATGCCATTCTTTTAATTATTTATATTATTTTTGTTAATCTTAGCAGATAAAAGTAAAACCAGCTTATATATTTTACATATATCTGTTCTCTATTTGCCTATTTTATTTAAGAAGACCAACTCTCTCATGCAACATTATATTTTACTGGACAAGGAATATTTTCTTTGTGACATGGTTAATTGACATGGTTAATTCTGTAACAGATGTCAGTCAAATGCAAATTCACAATGTATATTATGCAGTAATGTGCATTATAGTGAGGTAGTTTGCTATACTTTTCAGACAATAATCCAAATTCTTTTTACACTACCCAAAATGATTCTGGGGGTCT
The DNA here is from genome assembly GCF_016509475.1 of Prionailurus bengalensis. NCBI lineage: Eukaryota > Metazoa > Chordata > Mammalia > Carnivora > Felidae > Prionailurus > Prionailurus bengalensis. Next base: position 90,380,726 of record NC_057350.1, on the reverse strand, counting down.
AAAGATATGTTCACAGTTATATCTCTCATGGCGTTCCACTGATATATCCCATCAGAATGTATTTAACTTCATTGGAAAGCCAGGAATTAATCACCTGTCAGCTTTTGACGTGTCTCACAAATTTTGCAAGTTTCCCTGATGACAAAATCGCTTAAGACAGCAGAACACAGGAACCTTATTATACACAACCTGTGGTTTTCACCTGTGGAGCAATTTCCAAATGAACAGGACAAATGAAGTATTATATTAAAATATAGTCATAAAGTGTGTATAATTATAAAAGTCTTGAGGAACCCTAACAGTCAAAGACACATCCATAGTCACATAGCTATCACAGCGCAGTCACACAAGTAAGATTCTGAGAGCTACCCATAGTCATATAGCTAATAGATGGCAGAGTCTTGCTTCAGAACTAAAAGAGTTAGTGTCTTTGGGTTTCATACCTTTAGAGTCCATGGCAGTGGAATGTGACGGAAATAGGGGTGGCCCGTTTGGTAGCATTTTAAGTCCTGGAGACTATCACCACACAACCACAATCCTGAAGAACGCAATTATTAAAGCTGTAGTTTGGATAAACTAGCTTTTATGTATTTTATTTTTTTAATTTTTTTAATATTTATTTATTTTGCAGGAGAGAGAGACAGAGCATGAGCGGGGGAGGGGCAGAGAGCAGGAAACACAGAATCCAAAACTGGCTTAAGACTCTGAGCTGTCAGCACAAAGCTGTACACAGGGCTTGAACTCACAAACTGTGAGATCACGACCTGAGCCAAAGTCAGATGCTTAACTGACCCAGCACCCCTGGATAAACTAGCTTTTAAGATACAGCCATTCCTTCCATCTCAAGGAAGTAGTATCTGGCTCTCACCAATTTTAGAGCTGGAAATGTCAGAGTGAGAGAAAAAAGCTTTTTGCATTCTAGGGTGGATGATGAAATACACATTTTTCTAAAAAGCTTAATGACATTGATGAGCCTTGGTGGTCAACCAACAAAAGGCAACAATCTACCTATAGCTTCATGGAGTGCTTGAACTAGTGAATTTATTCCAAATGTAAGCGATTCATCATGAGATGTTAAATATTCTATTTAATAAGGAAAATATTTGGCTTTGCTGTGGGCAAAGGGCATTGCTCAAAAGATACTATGATATTATTGAGTTTTGCTCTGTCTACATGGGCTGGAGAGGAGAAACCAGTTCATATCAGGAAAATGGGGGACAGGATGGTGTTGAGTTCCTTTCCAAAAAGACTGAATCCCAACAAGGGGACCTCTTGTGAAGGAGAATTGCTAAATGGAAAAGAAAAGTGATACCTAACACTGTGGCACTGTAATCCTTGTGTCTTCAGTAAAACATTATTAAACACAGGGTAGAATGTGGTCTTCTTGGCATACAAAATGGAAGGACAGAACCATAGCAACAGAGAGTAGGCCAGAGTGGTCAGTGAAGAAGCCCAGAACAGCACCTGGAAAGAGAAACAACATCCAAGGTAGGTAGAACATCCAGTGCTCCCCAATGATTTTCAGTGATTTCAAGGCAAGACCAGACCTCCTGTGACCAGGCACAATAATGGTTCTGTGATATTAACTGGTTCTTAAGGGAAATGCAACCAGATACTTAGCCATCCTCCACCCCTATCTCACAAAGGCAGGAGATGTTGGGAATGTCTGGGTTATCTCTGATGCATCTCCCAAAATCATTTCACCAAGAAAACATTTACATTTAAATAAGCTCTGTGTACTCGCCTTATGAATTCCACTTTCTCTTTATTCTACTCACAAACTCAATCATTCCTGCTGTTTCCAAATTACCACTTTTGTTCAGTTACATGTTTATAGATGACTTCACTCTGCGATTCCTTCATTTATTCCGATCTGATTGTTGGAATTGTTTCCAATCATTGTGCTCCACGTTTTGTTTGGGCCTTCTCTTCCCCCAGTGGGGAGGGCAGTGGGAAAGGCAGGAAGGAGCAGGTGTTTGGGGAAAAGTCCCAAATGTATTCAAACTGAAGCTACAGTGTAGGGAAATGAGCACTCCCAGCTTTTTGCATTTTTAATACTTCCATTCAAAAGAAGAGCAATGTTTTTGGTATGCAATTTGCTTAGGCTCCTTTCACTATCTGTCTTGCAGAACAACTTATCTCACTTCCTTCTTCTCTCACGGAAGTGGTGTGGCCTCCATTTAGCGGCCCTCCAGGACCCTGTACAATACACCATGTTGCCTTCCAGCCAGCCTGTGTGTAATCATCACTAGATGAATTGCCAGGGCTACAGATGTTTCACTAATTATCTTTTCATCATAACGCTATACAATCCCACTTGTATCCCTTCACACCCTCATTCATTACAATAATAATGTCCTATTCCCTTCCTACAGCCTCTCCATTCTTTAGGACTCCAGAGAGCTCCAGAAAAACAGGAATTGTTTTCCTCCTCTCTGAAATTAGTTAAACATTCCTAATGCTAAGTAACCATTTGCAAAGTTTAAAAACTGAAGAGCCAGAAGTGAGAATTTATTTGGTCAAATCCTTAGGACCGTGACAGTAAGAGTAGCTCCCCCAAAACGGACTTTACCAAACCCAATGACCTTCACAGGCACAGTTTCCTTCACATAAATCCTGTCCTGTAAGACATAACTTCTAAGTAAACTCCAAAACATACAGATGGGTTATACTCGATTAATTCTGTACAGCGATGGAAAAACTAATATGGCTGGCCTCTTCACAGAGAGAAGGATAAACAATGCATCATGGGGGTCAAGACAGCTTCCTATTTCATTCATTCGTGATTTCTCCTATTTATAAAATAGTTACTTCACTTGTTTTTTTTTTCCACATCACAGGAACGTCATGATGTTTTCAAAGTAGAGTTCCACTTGCACTAAATTTCTTGCTGTCTTTCAAGTACTTACATACTCTCTTTTCTTCCCACCCTTTCACATCCTAGTCCACCTGTGCGTTTTGCACCTATATGCCTGCTCATCCTTCAAGAATCCTTGTAAATATCACCAATCTTTTACTCAGCATCCATCGTGAAGGGTTCCAGGGATATAAAAACTGTGTCTGCCATCAAGGAGTTTATAATAGAGTTGGGGGAAAGACATGTGTAAACAAGTAAGCATTATAAAATGTGAAATCTGAATATAACTGGAGCACCACAGTGTTCATTCTCCATGTCCTGTTGATTCAAAAAAAAGTGCAGTCTAACAGAAACTAGACAACTGAAAGTAATTCCAAAATGGGTGAGGAGAATAGGAAATACAGGCTTCCAGTTATGGAATGAATAAGTCACAGGAATAAAAGGTACAGCATAGGAAATATTAAAAAAATAAAGAAATCCCAACTATTCTGTGGTCCCATAAGAAATTATCTAATCCTGGGGCACCTGGGTGGCTCCATCAGTTGCGCTTCTAACTCTTGATTTCAGCTCAGGTCATGATCCCAGGGTCATGGGATCAAGTCCCACATCAGGCTCTGTGCCAAGTGTGGAGCCTGCTTGGGATTCTCTCTCTCTCTCCCGAGGCCCCTCTCCCCCGCTTACTCTCTCTCTCTCTCTCTCTCTCTCTCTCTCCCCCCCCCCCCCGCTTACTCTCTCTCTCTCTCTCAAAAAAAAAAATTAAAGTCAAAACTAAAATTTAAATTAAAAAAAAAATGATCTACTCCCAAAAAGGCATAGAATGGGTAGCTCCTTGAGGAATACCTTGCAAAATACTTCCTCATGTACTTATTTATTACATCCATTGCTCATGGTCTTCTCCCACAAGTATGTAAATTCTATGGAGGCAGATATTTTTGTTTTGTTCACTCAGGTATCTCAAGAATGGAATGATACCTAGCTCACAATAGTCACACAGTACATATTTCTTCATTTCTGATCCTTAAGAGGTTTTGTTCAGTTCTGTAACACCCAGTGCATCCCTTTGTTTGGAAAAACAGGAGGTGGTCAATAAGTATATATTGCAAAAATTTAAGGAATAAATAAGCTATATGCATTTGGGACCAAATTTCCAAGACCTGGAGCCTCTTACCTTCTTAGGTTGGACTCTGGCCCCAAATATGGAATGGTCCTTGAACACCTTTGAAGATGACTGTGATACCTTTAAAATGGGAATTATTGCATTATTTCTAGTATTATTAACCTTGATTTCCTTGAATATCAGTCATTTTTCTGGATGGAGACAAAGCTGATGACACTACTGCCAAAAAAAATCTTTGCTTCCTCAATCTAATTTTTTTAATATTTATTTTTGAGAGAGAGAGAGAGGGAGAGACAGAGCATGAGTCAGGGAGGGGCAGAGAGAGAGGGAGACACAGAACCTGAAACAGGCTCCAGGCTCTGAGCTGTCAGCACAGAGCCCAATTTGGGGCTTGAACTCCCCAACCATGAGATCATGACCTGAGCCAAAGTTGGATGCCCAACCAACTGAGCCACCCAGGCACCCCAATCTAATCTTTAAAATATAGAAAAACTCAAACTACACACAACTCAACACAGAGAACTGTATTGCACAATACCTGTATTGTACAATAAGATGTGTGTGTGTATGTGTGTGTGTGCATGCATATATATATTTAAATGCCACATCAAATACAAATAAATGAAAGACATTTCATAGTTTGTAGGGTCTCAGGGGCTTATTGGTTTTATAAGCAAAACAAAATGTTATTTGATGTTAAGATCAGTGTTCAATAACATCAGAATTCTTCCTTACTCTTTTGGGCCACAAGTCAAAGAAGAAGATAAAACAGAATCTCTACTCAGTCTGATAGGCTGTTTCATGGGTTCAGTGTTTTCCTTAAGCAAACAGAAAGGAGCGCAGGAGGTTTTAGTTTTTTTAAAAAAATGTTATAAATTTCTGTAACAGAAGGAAATTCAGAGCAGGTAGCAATTAAGAGCCAACAAATGGGGACTATTTAAGCAACACAAGACAAATCAGTCTGTGGATGACCAAGGGCAAGTTTTTAAAACTCACATCCACTAGCTACCAAATATCACCTAATTATCATAATTTGAATTTGAAACAGTAAACTGTGATTTAGCAATGTAAAGTAAATATCAATAAAGAACATCATAAATAGCAGATGCAAAAATTGGATATGAATTCTGATTAGAGCCTTCTTAAAAAACCTTTGCTTTAGACTTAACCTGGTTAATTCTTCTCTGATAGATCGCACTGTTTTGGGGGTTTTGAGTTTTGTTTTGTTTTTTCAAAATTTTCACTCTTTTTTCTATCACCTCCTTTCACAAGATGACTTTGCAATTCCTCCACTAGAGACAGTATATTTTCCTGGCCCACTGTTGTTGGGTTTGGCCAAATGATGCTTTGTCCAGTGGAATGTGGGCAGAAGTGCCAGTGTGCCTGTTCTGAAACCAGGTTTAAGAGCCACCCCCATGTTTCTATTTGCCCCTCCTGCACTTCTGCCATCAACATGGAAGAACCTGTCCTGTCCTGCCTATCCGGCAAAGGAAAATGAAAAAGACATGGAGCTGACCTTGCCCTAATCAGCAATTTGAAGTCACGTCCTGTTGGTCCCAGCCCATCTACAGATGTGGTAAGGGGAATAAAATGATGTGAACTGTGAATTTTACCCAAGATCTTAACCACAAAAAGCCTCAATAAACTTCCCAAAATACATTTATGTTTTATGTAGCTGGATTCCTTGTCGAAGGGGGAGAGGACCTGGGATTGTGGATGGGCTAGAGTAGGACTGAAAGAGATGCAGCCCACACAGATGAAAGGAATAGCCAAAACCAGGCAACAACTGAAAACATAAACCTACTTATGATTTTTAATAAATATACTTTAAGGTAAAATGTATAATTTGGTGGCTCAATTTTATGTCTCAGTGAATTCTGGCTATAATTTATAATCTGACATTGCTGAATGACTATTGAGAATTCTTATTTCTTTCTGAAAAATACATTCATTGATTTTCATCATTGTGCTGCTGGGAAAAATATTAGACAATTACATTGGGTGACAATAGGGCAGAATTACTATATAGTAATTTAGCATGCTCCCTTTCTACTTCTGCAGAATACTCGCCAAATGTAAGATTTCAGTACTTCAAGGGCTCAGGCTTCTTGCAGTGTTTTAGGGTGAATATGAGTAGAGGCGGAGGGAGGGCAGAAATGACTGAGGAAGGAAGCTAAGACAATACCTGCCAGCTCTGATTACTTGTCCTTACTTGTCACTGCTGACCAAAATTTTGAGATAAAAGAAGAACAGCTAAAGGAGAGAAAAAGAGGATGGTAGTAAGATTAAGAGAAAGGATGTTAAGGCATGAGGAATGTTCTGGGAAAATTTAAACAAAGCTGGCATGTGGCAGGAACAAATGTTTGCTGTCACTGTTTGAAACTGATCAAAATAGGGGTGCCTGGGTGACGCAGTCGGTTAAGCGTCCGACTTCAGCCAGGTCACGATCTCGTGGTCCGTGAGTTCGAGCCCCGCATCAGGCTCTGGGCTGATGGCTCGGAGCCTGGAGCCTGTTTCCGATTCTGTGTCTCTCTCTCTCTCTGCCCCTCCCCCGTTCATGCTCTGTCTCTCTCTGTCCCAAAAATAAATAAAAACGTTGGAAAAGAAAAAAAAAAAATTTTAATAAAAAAAATAAAAAAAAAAAAAGAAACTGATCAAAATAAAGAGAAACTGAATCACCCAAAAGAATAGAATGGGAACTCTCGCTCTTGGTCTCCCTAAGATTCAGTGAGTGCCCACCAATTTACCCTCCATGGACTCACTAAAGAGAGGAAAGAAATACAGGCAGCCCCAGAAGCTCATATCCTCCACCGTCACCCCCTTGCTCCCTCTCACTTGGCTTTGAGATCTTAGCAAGAAACTGGCTCTGCAGGGTAGTTCAATGAAAGAACAGATTGACTTGGGAAACTGAGCTTCAGAGACCTTTCTTTCTACCAAAGGAATTTTCTCCAGCAGGAAGCTCCACTGTTACATAGCCACAAGGTTGTCCCCTGCCCTCCCTCTCTGTAAGTATTTGAAGCATTATCGGGGAGGAGTCCCTTTTTACTAGAGCCCTATCTATGCAGCTTTTGATCTACCTAGCCTGCCTTCACATTCTCCTCTATGGGATCTTGGAGTCTGGGGCAGAAAAAATTTTAGAAAGAAAGCAAACAAGTTAAACAGTAGATGCAAACACCCTGAGTCATGAGATCTGAGAGTAGGAATCTGGGTATTGGATGTGCTCTGCCACATATCCGCCTGGAAGTTTTTTTCCCCTTAAACTGTAAAGTGCATTTACAGTATTATTTAATAATCAATTTGACTACAGAAAACAACACAGAAAGAATGAATGAAGTTCATAAGATGAGTTAATCATAGATAAATAATATGAAGCATATTCTACTATAGTAGGTAGAGCAGTGTTCACTGAAAGTGGCCAAGAAGTAGCTAATAACCACGATACAAATAAATAGATGCAAGGCATCCCAGACACTAGATAATCCCAAGGTCCTAAATCCACCTCCCATTAATGATCTCCATTCTGGTCCCAAATTTTCTCTGCTCAGACATTCAAATAAAATCCACAGTTGCTCATGAGGCTAATAATGGGCAAGGTACAGTTATTGGCCAGGCTGACTTGCCTCTACATCTTTCCAGTATGGCAAACGTGTATATTGGCCAAATGTACTTTCTATCTGATTGAGTCCCCTTGATTAGCATCAACTTGCCTTAATAACCATATCATCAGTAGAAAAAGCTGTTAAGGTAGAGAAAGACAGACAGAAAGAGATAAACAGAGAAAAACATGATTATTGCATACCCCAGAATACAGGTAGGATAGTCCTTCTACCCCATTTTCACCTTATCCCATGTGTATTAACTTATCCAAATTTTCCCTTGCCTCTTGCCATTCATTTTACTTTTATTTAATAAGCCAATACACCATGATTCAAGCACCTACATTTTGTCTTTGAGCTTCTCTGTTGTTCTGTGACTTCTGGGATATCTTGCCTCATAATGTACTTGGAGGCTATCTTTGCCCCAAGTAGTCAAGATAATTTCCCACGCAACAAAATCATACTTTACACTATTTTATGCATACACTATATATATGTACAATATATGCACAGGAGGAGTCCATGCATGTGTGTTTGTGTATACCTCCTTTGCATGGCCAACAGGAGTTTGGTTCAATACACTAAGCTGAAACTTCTTAGTGTGGCTCAAAAGACCCTCTCACTTTAAGTGTTCATTACTATCCCAGCCTTCCATACTACCATCCCCACCTGCTCCATACAGGTTACATACCAACCAGACTAAAGGACGTGAAACTGTCTCAGTCATGCCATACACTCTCACACCTCAAGGTCTCTGAGTGTGAAGTTCCTCTGCATAGACTGTCCCTCTCTGCCAATTGAAATATTGTTCTGTAACTGGCCCAATGATGGCCTCTGTATAGTGGCCTCTATATGGTTTATTCACAGCAGACTGAGACCCACTGACTCAAAAATATGCTTTGCCAACCTCACATTTTTATACATCCAATTGTTTTAAATTGTTCAAAAAGCAAAGTTTTAGCCATTTAGAGCCTGCTGCTTTGCACACCCTACAAAACTGTGCCCAACATCTGTGAGCCCCAGAAAAGATATATCCTGCATTTATAAAGACCCCAAGCTGCCACGGCCCTTTGGAGCTCTCAGATCCAGAGGATCCTCACCATTCAGCTGAGCAAAAGAACCTAGACACGTAAGTCCCCTCTCCAGGACCCTTCTTCCCCAAGGGTCTCCTTGTCCTCCACTTCTGAATGGCTTCCACCACCCCACTCCACCTCTAACTCAATTTCCACCTCCACTGCCCTACCACTCCTGTGCCATAGCTTCTGGATGGACTCCTGTGGGTGACACACTGTGCAAACCTGTCAAAGCATTGCCTACATAAAGCTTGTCTGTGCTACTGCCACCTTGTGGTCATATCTTTTTCCCTGATCAGTCCTGAAATCCTTTAGACCCCCTTTAAATAGCATTTATGTATTGTAAGACTCTGGGACATATCACTTTCTCTGTGAAGATAAAGTCTTCCTCAAAGTTAAATGACATCATCAATTAGTCCCCTCCTCCCTTGTGTTTCCATGGTATAATCTATTATAGTACTTACTCCATTATAATGTAACTGCTATCTCTCCAGACTATGAGTTCTCGAGGGCATAAACAAGGGCTATTTTATTTTTACCTTCCTTGTTCCTAGAATTTGGCACATAAGGGATGCTCAATAAATTTCTTTTTCCAAAAGGTTACATGCTAATTTACTGAATGAACTCAATCAATATGTATGGTGGGAGGATAATATGTAATACATAATACAATGTATAATCAGTATGTATAGAGACAGAGTTGTCTCTGCAATCAACTTATGCTTACCCTCTACAAATAGATCTAGACATCTACAGCCCTCTGAGAAGGGAGTCAATCCCCTAACACACTCCTACCCTTCATCACCCAAATGTCCACTATTGAGGGAAATGTTGAACTGGGTAGATGTGGTGAGTTAGTTTAGGATAGAAAAAGAGTTAAACTAGATTTTAAAAATACACTCAGTTCTGATATATGGGAGTAGAAAGCCTCCAAAAGAACATCCATCACTTACATGGTAAGACAGGAGTATAGTAAATATGGTAGCTCAGCCTGATGGATCTGAAACTCTTTTTTTTTTTTTTAATTTTTTTTTTCAACGTTTATTTATTTTTGGGACAGAGAGAGACAGAGCACGAACGGGGGAGGGACAGAGAGAGAGGGAGACACAGAATCGGAAACAGGCTCCAGGCTCTGAGCCATCAGCCCAGAGCCCGACGCGGGCTCGAACTCAGGGACCGCGAGATCGTGACCTGGCTGAAGTCGGACGCCTAACCGACTGCGCCACCCAGGCGCCCCTGGATCTGAAACTCTTAAAGGGCCTCAAGCCCCACAGTTTCCTCATAATACCATGGTTCAGGATACAAAATCTGGAACCCTCAGAGGACCCCAAGCTCTACAGAATTCCTCACAGCACCATGAATGGTACAGAATAAGAGATCTGAAGCTCCAAAAAGACACCATGTTCTATTTAATTACCCATGGACAGCACAGAAGAGTACAGATGGCTAGACAGAGCTTTGCGATAGGTGGGGCTGTAATGGCTTCACAGGGAACCTCAAACGTCCCTAAAAAGGGACTAATATGTTCCCATATTGCAAAAGTTGTGTATATGCTTTAAAACATGGGGGTTCCGTAAAGGTTTTGTTGTCTCTGTAAGGCACCATGAGAGTTGATGTGATATGGACCATGTGAGCTTGATCCCAGCTGGGTCCCCAGGTCTTCAGGGGCTACCAGTCAGGATCAACATAAACATAACCAAGTGCTATACATCCATAACAGATGCCAGCAAGGACAGGTGATGACAAATGAAAACCAGATGCCACCATTTCCCAGCAAAAGAGTAGCACTATATAAGTTGTTCCCTCAAGTCTCCATCTTCTCAGGAGAGGATTAGTGTAAGAAACAGAGTTGACTGACAAAGCCCAGAAGTGACTGACATTAATTTGAGTTGTATAAGACTGAATCTCTACCATTAGGCCAAATAGCTTTTGACACAGAAATTAACTTCATTATACGAAAATCTTAAAAGAGGGTATTGTGATACACTTGAGTAAGTGGCCTTTAAAATCCATGCCCTTTATACATATTTCAAGCACCTATTACGTGCAAAGCGCTGTGCTGGGTGCTTGGCGGATGCAATTCTACATCAGACCTCATCCTTAATTGAGTCTAGTTCGGGAAAGAATGTGATCACATAAAGTGATTCTGTCAGCCTGAGATTATTTACAAAGAGAATCCAAGAGCTCAAAAGATAGGTTCACAAAGGGGAGAAATAATTTTGAGGTAGTTTGTTCAGGGAAGTTTCATGAAGGAGAGTGGATTTGGAGGAACACTGATGAAATTCCAATATTCTGAGTATCCTTTAAGACTGTAATAAAGCATTTGAATTTATAGGGGTCAGATTTGTACAATTATATGGCAGATAAATAATCTGTCGATTTAATGTTGCTATTTCTAAAGCACTATTACCCACATGTTGACTTGAAGCTACTGGGAAATCACCATTTTTGGTGTTTACACAGTAAAGCAAGAGTGTCAGAAATAGTATTTACAGTCAGAGGACTTAAAGTTGTAGCACCAACAATCAAGTGAACATCTGAAGATAAACTTTAATGCTTTCACCTCAACTTTCATTATTTGCTTCCTCTCAACTGCACCTATACGTAACTAAGAGACTGTCACATTCCTGCAACCATGGGAGTTTTTACCACCTGACCGACACCTGAAACAGGCCCAGCAGACAAAGAGGGTTATCTGCAAAGGCCACAGCAGATGTCAGAGACAGAGCTAGGAATAAACTAGGAAAATGCCAGCACACAGACTCACATGATCCTCAGTGGTATCAGTCATCAGATCAGAAACAAGAAGAGAACATACACCAGGCAAATCAGTTGAGAACATTCTTTGAAAGTTGGTTCGGGGGGGCGCCTGGGTGGCGCAGTCGGTTAAGCGTCCGACTTCAGCCAGGTCACGATCTCACGGTCTGTGAGTTCGAGCCCCGCGTCAGGCTCTGGGCTGATGGCTCAGAGCCTGGAGCCTGTTTCTGATTCTGTGTCTCCCTCTCTCTCTACCCCTCCCCCGTTCGTGCTCTGTCTCTCTCTGTCCCAAAAATAAATAAACGTTGAAAAAAAAATTTAAAAAAAAAAAAAAAAAGAAAGTTGGTTCAGGGGCACCTGCGGTTCAAGGACACCTGTGGCTCAGTCGGTTGAGTGTCTGACTCTTGGTTTCAGCTCAGGTCATGATTTCAGGATCATGGGATGGAGCCGCACATCGGGCTCCACACTGAGCATGGAGACTGCTTGGGATTCTCTCTCCCTCTGCCCTTCCCCTGCTCGCATGTGTGCTCTCCCTTTCTCTCTCTAAAATAAACATTTTTAAAAAGTTGATTCAATGTCTAGTTGATTCTCTGAACCACTTGGGGAGTGAGTTAACAGATAAAAATAAAAACTGGAGATGAGAGATGAAACATCTCAGCTGTATTCTAAGACAAGCTAAATGCAAGATCATGAACAAGTGGTTCTGCTTTTCAGAGTCTGTTTCCTTGTTGATCTGAGGAAAATTAACTGAATGATTTCCATGTTCCCTTCCAGCTATGGAAGTTTAATAGAATCCCAATACAAATAAAAAGAGTGAAAAAAATTTTTTTAATAATCTAGGAGAGGGGCACCTGGGTGGCTCAGTTGGTTAAGCATCCAACTTCAGCTCAGGTCATGATCTCACAGTTTGTGAATTCAAGCCCCGTGTCAGACTGTGTTCTGACAGCTCCAGATTCTGTGTGTGTGTGTGTGTGTGTGTGTGTGTGTGTCTGCCCCTCCCCCACTTGTATTTCCCCCCCCAAAAGTAAATAAACATTTTCTAGAAGTCTAGGAGAGGAAGAGGAGAAAGGGCACAAGGAAAAAGGGGTTGGGGAGTGTGAAATGGGGGAGGGTAAAATAATTTTCTTCTATTTCCTATATAAATATTTCAATTATAACATGCAGTTTTCTATACCTTCTTAACCATGATGTATTCTTGATCCCACTAAGACCCAAATCCAATGCCTTTTCACCCACTCACATTGACAAAATGTGATAGGTGAAATAGAGAGGAATCTAGGCATTTCTTGTCAAAGTGGATGTTTTATCTCAAAGGAAGACTGGAATCAGAAAGTTGTGTCATGCTACATAATATTCCTGAGAAATACGTGCAATAATTTTTATCAAACCTGCATTATTTCCTTTTGGTTTTGCTTTATCTGGATCATTAACCCCAACTACGCTTGGTCTTACGCACATAAAAGTTGACCTCTGTTACCTGCAATTCCCATTTTACTCACCAAAATGGCATATCATTACATACTGATATCTTCTCCTTAGAAAATTCTCAATTGCTCAGAAAAGACCATAAAATACATCTTTGTTTAACACTTCTAAAATGTTTATGCTATTTGTGAACACCATTACTGAACCATGTACAAACCATACAGGCATTCATTCTTTTATTCCAATTATTTTATTCTCCAAAAGCACTAATATAGATATAAAAGAACCCTAGAATCTAACATTATTATATTAGCTTCAGACTGGGGTACCAACTTACATTAAGTCTCACTAAATTCACAGGTATGAAATAGACCTATCACATTCCCCTCACACAGGGGCTCATATTCAGTGATAAATTTCTCATGCAAATGAAAAATCTCCAAATATATATGTTCAATTTACTATGCACAATTTAAAATATATAATATACATATACATATTATGTATATACCTGTATATATATAAATATTCTCAAAATAAATGTGTTCTGATTATTATGACAGAATCTGTAAAAGATGCTAAGTTAAATAAGGCACAATTCCCATACTCAGGAAATTTAAAACTGGTTAAGAGATGAGACTGTAGGATCACTTTTCTATATGAAGTATTAATAAAAATAATAGTTAACATTTACTGATTCTTCACTATGTGTAAGCCACTTTTGCGTGACATTTAAACGTACTGAGTTATTTAATTGACACAATGACCTTATATGGTACGTGCCATTATTAAATCCATTTTATAAATAAGAAAAGTAAAGCTTAAAATACATTGTTATTTTATAAGATGTTTTAAATTTTTTTTAATGTTTATTTATTTTTGAGAGAGAGAGAGAGAGAGAGAGAGAGCAGGGGAGGGACCGAGAAAGAGGAAGACACAGAATCCAAAGCAGGCTCCAGGCTTCGAGCTGTCAGCACAGGGCCTGACACAGAGCTTGAACTCACGAATGGTAAGATCATGATCTGAGCCAAAGTCGGATGCTTAACCGACTAAGCCACCCAGGCACCCCAGATATTTTATGTAAGCTTCATGGTAACCACAAAGCAAAAATATACAATAGATACACAAAAATAAAGAGATGGAATCAAAACATACCACTATAGATAACTGTCAATTCACAAGAAAGACAGTACAAGAGGAAAGTCCCTGAAAGATCTGTACAATGAAAATTATAAGATATTGATGAAAGAAACTGAAGAAATAAATAAATGGAAAGACACTGTGTGCTCATGAATTGGAAAAATTAATGTAGTTAAAATGTCCATACTGCCCAATGCCATCTACAGATTCCATATAACCCCTATCAAAGCTCTAATCACATTTTACACAGAAATAAAAAAACAATCCTAAAATTCATGCAAAACCACAGGAGATCCCAAATAGAAAAAGGAACCCTGAGAAAGAAGAACAAGGCCAGAGACATACATTTCCTGATTTTAAGCTTTATTATAAAGCTATAGTAATCAAAACAGTATGGTACTGGCATAAAAACAGATATATAGACCAAAGGAACCTAATCAATAGAATAAACCCATCATGTACAGTCAAAAAATATTTGACAAGGAAGCCAGGAGCACTCAATGAAACTTCAGCTGAAACTCCACAAAGTCTTCAATAAATGGTCCTGGGAAAACTGGGTATCCACATGCAAAAGAATGAAATTGGACCCTTATCTTAACACTATACACAAAAACTAACTCAAAATGAATGAAAGACTTAAATGTAAGATCTGAAACTGTAGGTTTACAGTTTACAGAAACTGTAGGTTTACAGAAAAAAAGGGGGAAGCTCCTTGACATTGGTCTTGGCAATGATTTTTTTTATATGACACCAAAGCACAGGCAACAATCACAAAAATAAACAAGTGGGACTACATCAAATTAAAAAGCTTCTGCACAGCAAAAGAGACAACTGGAAAAATTACAAGGCAACCTATGGAATGGTAGAAAATATTTGCAAGCCATCTATCTGACAAGGGGTTAATATCAAAAATATATAAATAACTCATCCAACTCAATATTAAAAAAGAAAATAAAAAATCCAATTAAAAAATGGGCAGAGGATTTGAATAGATATTTTTCCAAAGAATACATACAAATGGACAACAGGTACATGAAAAAAGGCTCAACATAATCAATCATTAAGGAAATACAAATTAAAACCATAATGAGATATCACCTCTCATCTGTTAAAATGATTATTATCAAAAAGACAAAAGATAACAAGCATTGGCAAGGATGGTGAGAAAGGGAACAACTGTGCACTCTTGGTGGGAATGTAAATTGGTGAAGCCACTATGGAAAACAGCATGGAGGTTCCTCATAAAATTAAAAACAGAACTACCATGTGATGCAACAACCCCACTTCTGGGTATATATCCAAAGAAAATTAAATCAGGATATTGAAGAGCTAGCCACACCCCCATGTTCATTGCATTACAGCATTATTCACAATAGCCAAGACATGAAAACAACCTAAGTGCTCCTTGACAGATGAATGGATAAAGAACACACACACACACACACACACACACACACACACACAAACACACACACAGAATATTATTCATCTATAAAAAAGAAGGAAACTGTGCCTTTTGAAATTGCATAGATGGACCTTGAGGGCATTATGATAAGCGAAGTAAGTGGCACAGAGAAATATAAATACTGTATATTCTCACTTATATGTGGAATTTTAAAAAGCCAAACTCAGAGAAATAAAAAGTAGAATGGTGCTGTCATGGCTGGGGGGAGAGGGGTGAAGGTGGTCAACAGGACAAACGTCCAACTACAAGATGAATAAGTTCTGGGGATCTAATTAATATACAGCATGGTGATTATAGTTAACAATACTATACTAAATACTTAAAAGTTGTTAAGAGAGTAAATCTTAAGTGTTATCACTACACCAAAAATAAATAATTACGTGACAGAGATGGAAATGTTAACTAATTTTATTGTGATCATTTCACAACATACATGTATATCAAATCACCACACTGTATACCTTAAGCTTAGTTATATGTCAGTAATATCTCAATAGGGCTAAAAAAAATAAAGAAGACAAATAGGGTGTAAAAAGAGTATGTAAAGGGACCCCTTGGGTGGCTCAGTTGGTTAAGCATCTGGCTCTTGATTTCGGCTCAGGTCAAGTTCATAGGATAAAGCCCTGCATGAAGCACCACGCTGACAGCGCAGGGCCTGCTTGGGATTCTCTTTCTCCCTCTCTCTCTGCCCCTCCCCGGCTTGTACATGTGTGTTCTCTCTCTGTCTCAAAATAAATAAAGGAACTTAAAAAAAAATTTAAGGGTATGTAAATCTCACACACATAAAAGTCAAAGTCAGGACTTTAGGCAGGCATATATTAACTACTGTGCTAATTGAATTAATACAACACCAGACAACAGTATAAACAAGGGCACAAGGCAGCCAATTATTAACTAGCAAGTGAGCACTACAAACAATAGTTGTACCTTAATACACTATTAAGCTTAGGTAGTTGAGGATAATCTGACATTTGATGGGTCCCTGCTAGATTCCAGCCTTTGTGCAATCCAGAGTGAAGACTGAATGTTCATGCTTTTACGCTGTGGGTTTTACACCAGTGGGTTTGATGTTTGATTACCACCTATTTTACACAGAGCCTCAATGACTTACTTCATAAAATAAATTCCATTTGTGTGTGGATTGCCAGGGGCCTAAAATTTATATTGTTGCTCATTAATACACTGAAGATTTTATCAAAAATATTCTCTTAAAGTTTGCTATGTGTCAGGTGGTTAAAAGGAACCCTTTCAAGGCCCAGTTCTTCTGCCTAGTTCCACCTTGAACTACCTACCTATGTAACAGTTCAGCCTAGAACAGTAATCACCGAAGTTTATGCTACATATAGCCATCAAGATCTACAATCAAAACAGCAAACCTTCTCTATGTTATTCTCTTCTGTCATCTTCAATGCAAATCTACTCTTTAGTCAAAGTCAAGTATCTGTGTTGACTAAAGTCTTACTAAATTGAATCTTTACACTGTTCTTGGGAACAAAGCAAAGAATGGAAACATGCAGTGAGCTGTAGTCCTGAAGTACTCCACAATACTGAAATTGCAATCATTTAACTACTTTCATTTCTCCAAAATGAAACAGAAAGTATAGGGAAATGGAAAACTTAATTCACTATGAAGAGCCTAATTAGCTTTGCAGATAAGAACTAAAGAAAGGTTTGTATGGGTTTCACCAGCCTACCCTAATCTCTCAGGCTACTCAAACAGATCATTAAATAAATCCATGAGCGGTTGGTTTCGTTGGTCCCACAAAAGGGACAAGTGGCCCTGCCCTGGCCAAACCAATAAGTAATCAACTTGAGATTGACATAATTCCTAGGAGCCACTATCTCATCACAACATTTCTAGCAACCTCTGTTACCTAAGAGTAACCCTTCTCACTTTTCTCTAGTATCTAAGTCTTTATGGACCAGTTCAAAACCCCACCTCACACATGAAGGGGTCCATAACTGCCCCATTTCAGAGGCCTCTGGGATATTTGTTTTCTGCAGTTCTCACCTTGGTTCTGAGCATGTGGTCCCTGCCTTCTTATATTGGCTATGTTTTCATGTACATATGTTTCGTTTCCTAAATGGATACAGGGGTCAGCCTGATGCAGTGAAAGCACACCACAGTGTGAAAAGCAAGGGCTTTGAAGATGCACAGAGCTGAGTTCAAATCCCAACCTCGCAAGTGTGCATATTTCTTAACCTAGATGAATACCAGTTTCTACATATAATAGTGTTGCTGTAAGGAAAAAGTAAGAAATAAATATAAAGTACCCTGAGTAGTAGTTCCCCATAACACAAGCAGGTATGCACACATGTGCACACACTGTTGTTCTATATTAATAGCAGAACATACCCCACCTGGGCACAAGAGGTTTTCGCTAGAAATTCCTTTGTATCCTTAAGCTCATCTAGGACAGTGATTTAAACATTGTAGGTGCTCACAGCTTCAGAACATTCTTTAAGCAGAATTTGTTAAGAGTCCGGGTTTTTTTTAGATTCTAAGCAGTATACTTAAAGGACTTCATTAAAATATGATTCCCATCTCACAAGGAGGTGTTTAATTGTGAGTCCCCAGTATGCTTCAGGGGCTCTGGGGGAATTTTCTGGGCTAAAATGGCAAACATCACATCCTCTAGGTATGTAATAAGCAGGCAGGTTCATGGTCGACACTTTTATTTTAAAATTTCACAGATCTCACATTCTCCCTCTAAGGATATGTTTTATTTCTCCTAAATTCCTATTTTATTTCTTAAACTGCTTCTCTAGAACAAAAAACTTAAAAAGAGGTTTTTAAAATCAGACCAAAGAATACCAGAAGGTCCTAGATGAGAATTTTTTCCAAGGAAAAGGGCAGGCAAAAAGAGTGTCTTGGGCCTGGACAGAGTTTTTAAATCACAATCAGGGAAGAGAATGACTTTGATCTCAAGTGACAGGAAACCAGTGAGAACCAAATAAA
Source organism: Prionailurus bengalensis (assembly GCF_016509475.1). Classification (NCBI taxonomy): domain Eukaryota; kingdom Metazoa; phylum Chordata; class Mammalia; order Carnivora; family Felidae; genus Prionailurus; species Prionailurus bengalensis. The sequence continues at coordinate 90,362,337 of NC_057350.1, read as the reverse complement.
GGGAGAAGGGGGGAACTTTTTATAATAAGAATTCTTAGTATTCTCATGAGATGCAAGGTCTGTGGAGCAGCTCACATCAGTTCCTTACATGCCAGTATTTCTCTCTCCACTTCTCACCACTCATTGCTGCTACCCTCTGCATATCGGTTTCATTTTTCTCTCTCCCACTGTTTTTTCACTCCCCTGACTTTCACATTCTCTTTCAACCGCCTTCTTTGTTTCTGTTATCTGTACGGCAGTAAACCTGGCCCCCAGCAGCTCTGAAGCTGCACATCTTAGAGCTTCAGTTAGCAGACAAGTCATTGAAGATGTTTCTCAATTTTACTCCAATGCCATAGAACAAGATGCTAATTGGCCCAGTTTTTTTAAAAAACATTTTTATTTGTTTTTGAGATACAGAGAGACAGAACATGAGTGGGGAGAGGGACAGAGAGAGAGAGAGACACAGAGAGAGAGGAAGGCTCCAGACTCCAAGCTGTCTGAACAGAGCCTGATGTGGGGCTCGAACCCACCAACCGGGAGATCATGACCTGAGCCAAAGTCAGACGCTTAACCGACTGAGCCACCCAGGCACCCCATAATTGGCCCAGTTTTAATCAAATACCCAAATCTGGAAATAAGGACTACAGCTGAGGGATAAAGTCACATGGTCTAAAATGGATAACCATAGAAGTGGGGGTAAAATCAGAAAAAGGAGAGAGAGGCTCTAAGCAGAAGAAACAAAGTATTCCATGTGGTAGATCTGGCCCGTAGCAGTTCTCATACCTTCAATAGGAAGCCCTTTTGGTAATCCCTTGTCTGTTAGGTTTTGCAATGAAACAGAATGCCAAAATGTCTTCACCATCAAATAAGGGAGTCTCAGTAATCCTAACTGGATACCGTAGTCATATGTTCTTACAGATACATTCAACTTACATTTAAGTCACAGTGAAAAAGTCCTGACTCTATTAAAAAAAAAAAAAGATTAAATAATTGATTAAAGCCTAGTGATAGTTACATACATTTCTGGTATTCCAAAAAAATAGTTTACAGCCACTAATGTCATGCTTTTAAAGAAGTTGGAATGATATGCAACAACACTCACAATAAAAACTGTAGTAAAAAAACAAGGCATAGAACTTACATAGCATAATTCCTAATACACAATATGTTGAAAATTTTCCAATACGGCAGTAGTTATATATGGATGTAAGGGTTATAATGAATTTTATTATCTTCTTTATATCCTTTCCATATTCTCTGGATTTTTCCTACTGAAAACTATATTATTTTATAATCAGAAAGTTAAACAGTTAAAAAGCTTCGTAAAGGGCTCATTAACATGGTAGACATGGGTCACTAAAAGGTGGGTTGCTCCATTTGCACCTAGGGAGCTAAGGTTCAGGAATCCTGCTGTTCTCCTGGTTATTAGTGATGGTTAGCCTGTTAGTGAACCCAGAGAAGATTTTCCAGAAAACGCACTAAGTTGTTGGGGATGAAGAGAAGGCTGAAGCAAAGAGGGAAGTCTGAAAACAGGTCAAGCACCCACCCCAAGCCCCACATACAGCCATTCTTACTTCACAGACACACTGTGAACCCGTGCCTGCCACACAGACATCCCAGCTTCTCCTCTGTGGATCAATATAACATAGCCTTTCTCTGCTCGCTATTTCCCTATTGAAACAAAAAAAAAATATTCAGCTGCTTTCCTTTACTGGTAGGAGCCACTATAGTCCTACCCTTCCCAAACCCCTAATCACAGAACCAGATCAAGAGAACCACTTTTAGACCAGCAGCAGTGAAGGCAGAGGCCCGGGTCAGGCCCCAGCCAGGTCTAGTGGACATTTATAACTGGCCTTATAATTTCCTAACCCAAAGTATCCTGAGGATCAAACACTCTCTGTGGGTCTATGATCTGGCACTTAGATTGGCAGCATCAGCTTAACTTTTAACAAGAAAAAAAGAAAAATCAAAGCTATAAGCTTACAAATCCTGTGAGTCTGTAAAGTTCAAGGAAACTCTCCAAATTTATAATCCAAGTCAGTTTTGATAATCATAGAGTCCTACACCCTGACAGAGAAGTGAATATTTAAATGATGAAGACTCTTTCTTTGTGTTTACCAGGATGGACATTCAGGCGACCTTTGTCCTCCCCAGTCTGTCAAACTGGAGAGCATTTGAGAGCCAGGTCAATTACACTCTTCCCTGGGCGGCTGAAGGAGCTTTAAAAAATGTTGTTGTCACTGTGTCAGATCAAGTGGAGAGGAGCAGAAATATGACTTGGGAGTCTCAAAAGGTATTAGGCAGCAGGTTAGGTAGAAATTAAATTCCATTTGCTGGGATTCCATATAATGCCCCGGAGAGAGCAAAAATGTTCGATTCTCTTTATTAGTGCTAGATTTATGGTTCAAAATGAAGATTAAATTAAGAAAAAAATATCAAACTTGATGTCCTAAATAGCTCTTTAAATTCAGGATCCTCCAGCATCTGAACTGGCCTCCCTGACTTCAGAGTCTCCCTGAAACTAATCTGTTGAGTTCACTGCTGTTGAACCAATTTTTATAAGGCTACTTTCATCATGCTAGCCCTTTGCTCAGATAACCGTAATAGCTTTTGCACATCCGTGAAACAAGTCTGGATTCCTCGGCCCAGCACTCAGGGACCTCCCAAATCCAGCCTAACCATGCCCAGCCCACCAGTGGCTCCAACACACCTTCCTCACCCCTGGGATGGCACCTCTTTGTCCTGCAGACACGTTCCACCTCATCCCAGCATCTGGCCTCTCTCTGTGCTGGTCCCCTCCACTCTAAGCATCAGAAGCTATTCTCAATGTCCACACAAGTCCTAGCCCACCTTTAAGCCTTCCTTGGCCTTTCTGGGCCACATGAATCTCACCTTTCTCTGAATTCCTGCCATCCTGATGGGCCCACAATTAACATTCACTGAAAATCCACTACAGGCTATGCTCTGTACATGTTATTTTGCAAATATTATTTCACCTCATCTCCAGAAGAACACTGTAAGACAATAACTATTCCTTTATTTCATTGTCAGTGAGGGAAGTGAGACATTAACACAATTTGGTTGCTCTGAAAGCACAAGCTCTATGGATCCAGTGGACCTACTACGCCACTGTCCACACACATCTCCTCCTTGCTGCCTAGTGACTGGTGCCTCCAAAATATTTCGTTTCACTCACAAAACATTAGAGGATTTAAGCGGAAAAGCTAAATTTCAACCTGAATCTGTCTCCAAACACCATGGCTTTATGTGTACGTAGGGACACAGAGGCAGTGGGCAGGAATTCACGAAATACAGATTGGTCATTTGCTATCGCTTGGGGCAAAGCACTCCAGAACTGTACCCTCACTGATCAGTGCCATAGCGGGATGAGTGGCACACGAGCTTGATCACACGCTCCCTGTCCACAGTCTCCACACACACAATATGAGTAAGAGCACCGAGTAGGCTGTGCAACTGCCACTTGCGGGCAGCTCGCAGGCACCATCACCCCCTTCCAACCACACTGCCACTCCAAGCCCCTGTGACCCGGAAATGCTATTGCTGCCGCTGCCAGATGAGCAGAGCAGTTATACAATATATAAAGTTTGTTTATACTGACGTACTCACTTGCCCTCCAACACGATGAAATGGATTCATGCAGTGAATATGATCTGCTCGGCTCTAAAATCTCCATGAAGTCACAGATGTGATTAAATTTGCCCCTAATATACAAAAACTGTAGAGAATTCATATTAGTGAGACCTGCTAGCTTCCACTGGTACTAACCAATAGTGGCAAACTATGCATTGCTATAGCTCTCTGCTATTTGTGGGTCTGGATCCCTGGGGGTCCTGATAAAAAGCAGGGATACTCATTCATATGGCTTCTGAATTATTACACCTTAATGTTCTCTAAGTGAAAATAAACTTAGAAAAAGTAATGTCTTATATAACTCTTCTAATTAAAGGGTAAGTCAAAATCATATGCCTTATTTTTTCAGCTCAACACAAAGAAGTATTGACTAGGCCTAGAGCCCTATGTTTTAAATGGACATGTCCATGATAACCTGGTGGATCCAAGAACATCTCATCTGGTTCCTTGGCTCATGGTACTCACCTAATAAAGATTTTCTTATAAAAAAAAATGTTCTTGTCCAAGAAAGTTTAATAGGTCGATATTCACAAATTTGCTTACTAGGCATCCTCAATTAGAACCGAACAACAGCACTGAATTAAGGTCAACGGAAAATGAAACAATGTGTCAAGCTCAGTTGCTGATCATCAGCATTCAGGATGTACAGGGCTGCACCAAAATTCATTAGTTGATAGGAATATAAAAGAACCAAAACCTATGAGAGGGTGTTCAAACAAGGAGGGGGAGAACACACTCCTGCCCAGCTAATACATGGGAATAGTTTACATATTGTTCCTCTAAGTTTACGTATCGACTTTAGTCATCTCAAATACCGAAAGTCTCCCCTCATTCCCGTATTTGTTTTACATTAGCTGGAGTTCCAGCTACCTGTCTCTGTCCCCACTAGACTGTGCATGAATCGAATGCAGAGAGAGGTTTATTCACCTCTGTGTCTTCTAATTCCTAGCACTGTGCTAGCAGCACGCCAGGTGCCTCTTAGTTAAACAATGGGGGAACTAATCTTCTGGAAATAAAAAAACATGAGAAGAATTTCCTTTGGTTAAGTACTTAGGGTCTTTACTGGGGCCCGATCTGTGCTGAGCACTGTACTGAAGATTTTATATATATGCCTTCATCTCCACAACAACTCGAAACGTTGCGGTTTTTGACAGAGGAGGACATAGGCTTGGAGAAGGTGAAAAGCATAGTCACGCAGCTGTCGGGAAAAACAGCCCCCAGAGCCACAGATATCCTTCCATCTACATCAGGCTGCTTCTTTGAAAACATACACCAAGGACCTTGGTAGAAGCCGGCATAGGACCCTCTCCACATCCACATGGGGGAGCCTGTGACCTCCAATGCCACTTGCAGCCCCTCTTCACCAAGAGCCTGTGACACTGCCTGCTGTGAGTCAGAGCCCGTGCATGTCCAGGGTGGCAGTGAGAGGTCAGCTGTTGCAGCTTCAGCTGCCAACGTTTCTAAAAAGGAAATGAAATTAGAGTGGAAATGTGGGAATTCCCGTGCCACGTGGCCGCTGCGGTGCTCTGCCTGTCAAGACTCGGTTAGAGTAGGCCGTGCAGACTTCAGAAACTCATTCGTTTGATGGCTTTGAATCATTTCTTCTGGGAAAACCCACTGCCGGGTTCAAGGCATTATCGATTTCATCTTCCCTTTGCCCTAAACTTCCCAGCAAAAAGCCTTACTGACAAACTTCCTGCAGAAGCATAATTAAAAATTCCATTTCTAGACCATCTTTATTTACAAACCTACACATCACACTCACAAAATGTAAAAGTTTTCTCTTTTAATTTGAGTTATACCATCTTATAATAGTCCCAAAGAGAAGCTGAGCTCTAGAAAGCAAACTGCTTTTTGCAGAGACATCAATGGGGACTTTAAGTCAGGGTCGGCCTCACACTAATAATCACATAATTCCATTCTCTCAGCCCCAGCAGAGATCTCGTGAGGTTTTCTAACTTAATAATAAAAGCCACCAAAATCTCTTAGAAATCCACATGACTCCAGTGGAACAATTTAATTGTTACCAAGGTTACAAGGCTATCCACTGTAAGTTAAAATAAGGAAAACTAATAGGGGACACAGGTTACTTCAAACCATTTCTCTCAACCTTTGCAGGGTCCTAATGATTGTGTGGGTCTATGTTTTATCTAAATAAAGAATGGTTCAATGCACATGTCTTAGAATTACACTCAGTATCTTAATTATTTTTCTCCTCTTTCCTTGAATATAAACATAAAAGGATTCAGAGTATATCCTCTCTGTAATTCTCTGTAATAAGAAATAAAAGGAAATGCAAGCATCTCAGTATAATTACATATTCTAGATTCATTGCTTAATGTTGTGACCATATTTACTAATTGGATCTAAGACTTTCCCAGTTTTTTTTTTCATTTTCTTTCCCAGATGCACAAACTTCAAAGCACAGATTTTACAGTGTAGCAGACCTAGGTTTGAAACCAACTCTATAAAGTTACTAAACTTCCTGCAATATCAATTTCTCCATCCATGTTAATGACAACAATTATCCTTACCTGTAAATAATGCTCTGCAGATAAAATGAGAAAGTATAAGTAAAATACCTTGCATAGTATGTGGTATAGTTTTAAGATTTTTAAAATTTTTTCACTTCCGAAAACTATAGCGCAGTGCTTCATCCCTGAATTTCTGCTTCATTTGAACATGCTAGTTTTTAAAGCAACACAAAGTGAAAGCATATTGGTTCTCTATTTCTGTTGTTCTCTTTGAAATCTTCACTTGATGAGAAAAGATCCTGTGATGTATGCCTGTCATGTTCCCTTTCATGTAATAACTTAGATGGGTGATTTTCTCAGCAGTAATCATGTCAAAATATGAATGGATAATTGCTATGATTCTGTTTGTTGACAGATTTAAATAAAATGTCACATGAATATAAAATCACTTTTCATATCTTCTTGTGAATGACACTGCAGTGAGGATAAGCTTTCAAATAATACAACAGGGAAATGAACACAAAATTACTTAGCTTTAATTCCTTCATTCCTCTAACAAGAAAAAGGCATTAAAGTATTAAACACAAGAAAAAGGGAACTCTATGAATCAATTCTTGAGTACCTACTGTTGCATGACTGCATAGTTATACGCTGAAAAGAATCTTGTATTCAAATTTATTAATAAAAAGGATAACATGGTGAACTGGGAAGAAACTGGGATTTGGTCCCGCTTCTGTCAGTAAGTCACTTTATTATTTTGGGGAAATCATTCGTCTCATTGGGCCTCAAGATAGTTTGTGTCAAACTAAGCAAGTGACAGCCTACCTTGACCATGAGTCAAACCTTGTCCACTACATGTTTTTGTAAATAAAGGTTTATTGGAATACAACTATGCCCATTCATCATATATCTATAGCTTCAATTGCATTATGAAAGCAAAGCTGAGTAGCTGCAGAGACCATATGGCTCACAAAGCCTAAAATATTTGCTATCTGGCCCTTACAGAAATTTTCAATTTTGATGAATTTGAATTTGACAATTTTTAATGGTTTGTGACTCTGGATTCTATTTAAAAAAAACTACTCTAAATTCAGAAAGATTTCTCTTAGAAGTCCTAAAGTTTTAGATGTACATTTCTATAATTCATCTCAACTTAATTTTGTATATAGTGTAAGTTAAGAATTCAGATTAATTTTTCAAGTATTGACATCTGTCCCATTGTTCCAGAAACATTTATTGAAAAGACTTCCTTTCTCATTGGATTGCTTTAAAAGCTTTGTTGGAAATCAACTGGCCATGATTTTGTGGTGTATTTCTCAGTGCTCTATTCTGTTCCATTAGCTTTTTTCTTTTCCTGTTTTGACAAAGTTACCTTGGATGGAGCATTCCACCTTAACCTCAAACAGTAGAGTTGCTAGTTATTCAGGAGTGCATCAACCCTGAACTAATTACAGCCCAAAGGAAACAAGGAATGTTAAAAATAGAAAATCTATTACCATTTCTTCATTCATCAGACAAGGAAACTGAGGCTCAGAGAGAATTCTGTGACTTGCTCAAGGTCACACAGCCAGATAGAAGCAGAATCAAAAGTACAATTTAGATCTCCAAATTCTGAGGACAGAGCTGTTTTCTGAAAATATTGTGAGTCTTCTATATTTAGTTTAACCACCTGTTACTTTAAAGCCAAAATTTTATTCTACTTATAAATGTGCCTTATACTTTGAAATCTTAAGAGATTTTTACAAAATAAGCTTAAAAGTACGTGTGGTTCCAAACAAACAAACAAAATGGCTCTAAGAATCCTACAAAAGTTTTTTGTATGGAAATAAATGAGCTTATCCTATTTTCATAAATAACTGTAGGTACCTCTTGGCATGTATTTATTCTTGGCTCATGAGCCGCTTATCTGTTAAAATTCAAACCTCTACTAATCTAGGCTAGCATTTTTTGCTCTTATTATTGTCATTTTCTTTCTTCCCCACTGTTTGTTTTGTTTTGTTTTTTTGTTTGTTTGTTTGTTTTCTATGGTCTGATAGCAGATGGTGTAGAATCCAATTAAGTGGAATACCTAGGTGATTTAGATTATGTCTTTGATTTTTCTGATCACTAATAAGTAGCATTAAAATCTGCCATTGGATTCTTATGTATATCAGAAAGGTATACATAACAAAACTGTAACTGATTTTGCTTAGCATAATACACTCTAGTTCCATCCATGTCATTGCAAATGGCAAGATTTCATTCTTTTTGATGAAGAGTAATATTCCATTGTGTGTGTATATATACCACATCTTCTTTATCCACTCATCAGGCAATGGACATTTGGGCTCTTTCCATAATTTGGCTATTGTTTATAGGGCCACTATAAACATTGGGGTGCATGTGCCCTTTCGAATCAGTATTTTTATATATTTTGGATACAGACCTAATAGTGCAATTTCTGGGCCATAGGGTAGCTCTATCTTTAACTTTCTGAGGAACCTAAATCAGTCAGAGAAAGACAAATACCATACGATTTCACTCATATTGGAATTTAAGGAACAAAACAGATGAACATAGAGGAATGGGAGGAAAAATAAAATAAGAAAAACAGAGAGGGAGGCAAACCATAAGTGACTTTTAACTATAGAGAACAAACAGGGTTGCTGAAGGGGAGGTGGGCGGCTGATGGACTAAATGGGCATTAAGGAGGGCATTTGTTGAGATGAGCACTGGGTGTTACATGTGATGAATCACTAAATTCTACTCCTGAAACCAGTACTATACTATATGTTAACTAACTTGAATTTAAATAAAATCTTGGAAGAAAAAAAAATGAAACTGCAACTGAAAGTCAAAAGCAGAATTCTCTTTAATTATGAGAAAGGTATTGGATATTTTCCTGGCCTGGGTCCTCTAAAACTTCCTGTGAGGCAAGAACGAATATGTTAACATTTTATTTGGAAGTCATAAACCCAAACTGGTGAGAGTAAAGAGAAAAGAGAAGGAAGACAAGGGAAGATACTGAGGGATGCAATGCGTTATCATGCTGGCTGTATATTTCATAGCAAAACAAGAAGAGACACAAATAGATAAACCTCAGCACATGGGACTTCTCTTGAAGGGTACAAGGAAGATCTGAACAGAAATAAGTTGCACTTATTGAACACTTACTAATAAAACAAGTTAATATCTATACCATCTCAAAGAAAATACAGTTCAGGAACTTCTGAAGTTCACCATTCTTTCCAATATATTTCTCAATAGATTATAATATTCAGTGAGTTAATGATGATGACATAATGGAAAGCAACCAGACCAATAAAAATCTCAAAGAAATACTTTTTGATTTTGTAAGAGGAAGATTATATAGTTGATATTCAAAGAACATATCAAGAGAATTACTATTTTCTCTTTTTTAATGTTTATTTATTTTTGAGACAGAGAGCAAGTGGGTGAGGGGCAGAGAGAGAGGGGGACAGAGGATGTGAAGTAGACTCTGTGCTGACAACACAGAACCCAATGCGGGGTTCAAACTCATGAACTGTGAAATCATGATCTGAGCCAAAGTTGGACACTTAACTGAGCCATCCAGGCGCTCCGGGAATTAGAATTTTCTAAACTTCAACGCAGAAAGCTTCAGACATGCAATATATAAGGAAAAGTACCACCAAGGAATTTCAAATTTAAATCTTTATTTTTGGCTTAAAAATTTCTGGACAAGTAGCAATAAATATTTATGAACATTAGAAAGACTAATATTTATTGGGTTAATTTTTTTTAACAAATGGGACACTTTTGGTGTTTTCTTTGTACAGGATTCCTTCTCTTGAACATACACGTCTTTACAGAAATCAGCCTCTCAAGTGTATTTCTAGTATATGATCTTCCCACCTACTCTTCACACCTGATTAGATAAAGAAACAGCTAACAAATAAGGAACTAGTCTGGAGATAGATCTGAGTCCATCTCATTTTCTTCCCTAGGGAATTAGAATTAGTACATTGAGAAAGTGGGTCAGTTTGAGACACTGGACTTTCCAGATTCATGTGTATTTGGAGTCAGGTAGCCTTGTCAGAAAGGTCTGGAAAATTAAGTGAAGTATGTTCCGCCAAGAGAGAAAAGAGTGAAGCAGAGATACAAGAAGGGGTAACTGCCAGCCTGCAAGGAGAGATGGGAACAGTATTGCATCAGATCAGGTAACCTTCCAAGTTCTGGGACTACTCCTTTGTAAGTACAGTAACCACACAATTTGTCTTCTAAGCCAGGTGTATTGGTTTCTTTGGGCTGCCAAATTACCACATACTTGAAGTTTAAAACAACAGAAGTTTATTTTCTCACAGTCCTGGAAGTCAGAAGTCTGAAATCAGTATCACTGAGCCAAAATCATGGCAGCAGCAGGACCATATTCCTTCTGGAGGCTCAGGGGAGAATCAGTTCCTTGCCTCTCCCAGCTTCCAGTGGCTGCCAGCATTCCTTGGCTGTGGCCACACGACCCCAATTTCTGTGTGCCAAGGCTCCCTCTACCTCTCATTTATAAGGAGACTTGTGATTGCATTTAGAGCCCACTGAGATAATCCAGGATAGACTCTCCATATTGAGTTCTAGAATAATTCCAACTGCAAAGACCCCTTTTCCTTATAAGGCAACGTTTACAGATTCCAGGTTAGGACTTACCTGAGACAGATAGATAGACAGATAGCTAGCTAGCTATTTCAAGTTTACTTAAGTAATTTTCACACCCAATGTAGGGCTCAAACCCACAACCCTGAGACCGAGAGTCACATGCTCTTCTGACTGAGCCAGCTGGGTGCCCCGGACCTACCTGACATTTTGGGGGGAACCTACCACACCAGGGCATCTTTGAGAGTCAAAAGGAGGGACCATTACATAACTATGAAAGGATAAAAGACAAAATCCAGCTCTGTCTCAGGCGAACTGGGGATATGTTCTTCCTTGAATCCATACATGAGCTAGAGATGAACTTATGGCCCCAAGGCCAAAACAACCTCATTATCTTACCTCTGCACGATTATAAATGTTCTTCCTGAAACTGCCATAGTAAGTAAATACTAAATTCACTTCCCAGTATTGAGTTTTATAAGAGACTGACATTTCTTTCTGATATATTCTCATTTATAAAACTATTTAGAGAAAGTGTGTGTGTTTTGCATTCAAAAGATCCCTGATTAAAACAGAGGACAAAATTCTGTAAAGTCAAGTTTCATTGTCTCTCCTATTTTTAAATATATGGTGCCCTCTTTGAACAAACCCCTACTTTAAGCCTTTCCTACATAAATGTTAAATGACAGGCTTGAATCTATTTAGTAAATAAATAAATAAATCCTGCAGGTGTCAGCAAAAAAGTGAGGGGGAAATTTGCAGTGACGAATAGGCTTTCTGGTGTTCCATGAAATGATATCATCCAGATACCCGCCCTTGTACCACCTAAGGTAATGTCACTTTTGCTGGACTGCATGTGAAGTCAGTAACTTTCTTTCCTCTGACTATAACATGGTAAAAAGGAAGAAACCACATTCCTATTCTTGCAATAATTCCATTATCAGGTACCAGAGACTATTAGCAATAAGTATTTTCCAGCACTTTTGAGGTAGAAATGAACAAATACCACTCCCTGGAAAAACTTTAAATACATTTGCACCACAAAAGATACAAGAAACCTCAGAATATACAGCAATCAAAAGAAAGCTTTTGTCTACATTACCACAACTTTTAAAATTAAGGCTATTGATTATTTTCATTGCCAGTACGATTGTACATACCACTGAGCATATTATTCAGTGGTCACTAAAATGATTGCATGTGATTCAAAAAGCCATTCCAATAAATACTTCTATTAAGATTACTCTGCTCCTACTAGTTTGTTTCAATTTTAGGGTCATTGCAGGGCAAGGACACATCACTTCCCTCTTCCTACTATCAGCCTTTGTAATATAAAGCACCATTCATCGCTCATTTTTGAATGTTTTCTCCTCTCTCTTCCCTTGCAATGACAAAGGTTAGGACTCTTGTATAATTAAAACTAGCTTTGGGGTGCTGGATTGGCTCATTCGGTAGAGCATGCAACTCTTGATCTCAGGATCCTGAGTTCGAGCCCCACATTGAGTGTAGATTACTAAAAAAAATAAACGTTAAAAATAGTATCAAGGTACTAAATCCGTGTGACAGTTTCAGATGAATCACACAAAAGTTTCCATTCATAGAAGCCATATTAGTCCAATAAGGTCAAGAAATCTTCAGGGAAAAATAGAGTAGGTACTGGGTAATAATTAATTAGTTAATTCAGCCTGTTTCTTTTCTTGAAAATAAAATTTGACACATATTTCTTGAGCCTATGCAACACCAGACACTATTTTAGGATAGAGATAAAGTCTCTCCCCATGAGGCATTTGCAAAAACTTAGAGAAAACAGTATAATCTCAGGGGAAAAAAAAAATGTATTGGGCTGTCAAATCTCCAAAACAGGAGACCATGTGTTTCTTGAGTACCAATGATTCCTCAGTCCATAAAAACATAATAAGGACTCAATAAATAATTGCCAAATTAATGAAAGTTAAGTAATACACCATGAACAACGTCACATGACAACTGTCTTTAGAAAGAATTAGAAATGTCTATGAGAGTTCAGATGTGGGAAAAATTACTTTGAGTTGGGGAGGTTCAGGCAGGTGATACTAGGAAAGGACGGGTTAAACTTGGATTCTAAAGGGTGGATAGAATTTAAATAGTAATACAAGAGAACTGAGAAGAAATATGCAAGTTGCATTAAACAACTAAAGGAAAAGGCTGGTTGTGCCAAAGCCAGAGATGGAATATTAAATTAATGGATGCTAAAACTGGAAACACCAGTTGGAGAGAGATTATGTATTCCTTCCAAGTACATATAGGAGTTAGGACTTTGTTCTGTTATATAGCAGTAAAACTATCAGCCAGGCTAGGAGAAGGTAAGTCCCTATGCATTCACTAGAACTTGAACCTATTCATTCAATCATACTTTCCTCATCTACATTAAGAAAAGATGGACTAGAAATTGGTCTAAGGCATTGTTTCCCAGTCTTGTTGAATATAAAAAACACTTTTTAGAGGGGCGCCTGGGTGGCGCAGTCGGTTAAGCGTCCGGCTTCAGCCAGGTCACGATCTCGTGGTCCGGGAGTTCGAGCCCCGCGTCGGGCTCTGGGCTGATGGCTCAGAGCCTGGAGCCTGTTTCCGATTCTGTGTCTCCCTCTCTCTCTGCCCCTCCCCTGTTCATGCTCTGTCTCTCTCTGTCCCAAAAATAAATAAACGTTGAAAAAAAAATTAAAAAAAAAAACACTTTTTAGAGTAAAAAAAATAAACTAAATTATTTGAATGATCATAACTGTATTTTTCAACATTATGAAATATATAAAAAAGCTATTATAAATTTAACAATGTTTTTTGATATATTTCTACTCTATTGTCCACAATACCAATGACATATTCATTTTTTTCTTTTTTTTAATTTTATTTAAATACAAGTTAGTTAACATACAGTGCAATAATGGCTTCAGGTCTAGAATTTAGTGATTCATCACTTACATATAACACCCAGTGCTCATCCCAACAAGTGCCCTCCTTAATTCCCATCACACATTTTTTAGCCCATCCACCCACCCAACACCCCTCCAGCAACCTTCAGTTTGTTCTCTGTATTTAAGAGTCTCTTATGATTTGCCTCTTTCTCTGTTTTTCTTATTTTTCCTTCCATTCCCCTATGTTCATTTTTAAAACTCTGATGGATATAATGCTTATCATATATTTTTAATTTGCATTTCCCTAATTAGTGATGAGATTATGAATTCTTTCATGTATTTATAGGTCTTTTTAAGCCTTCTTTTATGAAATGCCTATTCACATCTTTTGCTCATTTCTCTATTGTGCTGTTTCTTTATGATTGACTTGAGGGATACTTTGTATATATCAAAATATATATTTTGTGTATACAAAATCCTTTTCAATTTTTTCCTTTTTTTTATATATTTATTTTTAAAAAAAATTTTTTTTCAACGTTTATTTATTTTTGGGACAGAGAGAGACAGAGCATGAATGGGGGAGGGGCAGAGAGAGAGGGAGACACAGAATCGGAAACAGGCTCCAGGCTCTGAGCCATCAGCCCAGAGCCTGACGCGGGGCTCGAACTCACGGACCGCGAGATCGTGACCTGGCTGAAGTCAGACGCTTAACCGACTGCGCCACCCAGGCGTCCCAAATTTTTCCTTTTCAAATGCTTTCTCCTTTTCAAATGTTTTCATATTACTTTCTTTATAATGCTCTTTAAATTAAGAGAAATTCTTCATTTTAATGGACTTAAATGTATCCATTCGTTGCCTTTATAGTTTGTATTTTTTTGTATTTTCTTATGTAATCCTTTCTTATCCCAAGGTCATAAAGGCATTCTATGTTTTCTATTAAATGTTTTATTACTGGGGCCCCTGGGTGGCTCAATTAGTTATGTGTCCAACTTCAGCTCAGGTCATGATCTCACAGTTCATGAGTTCGAGCCCCACATTGGGCTCTGTGCTGACAGCTCAGAGCCTGGAGCCTGCTTCGGATTCTGTGTCTCCCTCTCTCTCTGCCCTCCCCTGCTTGCACTCTGTCTCTGTCTCTCTCTTTCTCTAAAAAATAAGTAAACATGAAAAAAAATTTTTTTTAATATTTTATTTCCTTTCATATTTCAGTCCACCTGATACATGTTTATTGTAGTACAGGATGGGTATAAAAGTTGATTTTCCATATCGATGATTATCCTACACAATTTTTTAATAATCCATCTTCTCCCCACCAGACGCTTAACCAACTGAGCCACCCAGGCGCCCCACTGCCACAATGTTTTAATCACCAAAGCTTTATAATAAAACTTGATATCTGCTAGGGCAAATCCCTCAACATCATCAAGTTCCATTAAATGCAATTCAAAATGAACAAATGTTCAGATAACATTCACTTCACCAATAAACACATCACCCTCTCTCTTAAACATTTTGTTGAGGGTGGGGCAGGGGAAGATGAACCAAATTACACTAAAACCTTGGATTTCAAGTAACTTGTTCTGCCAGTGTTCCACAAAATGAGCAAACACTTCCAATAAATTTTAACTTGGTAAATGAGCAATGTCTTGCAATATGAGTAGTACACGACACCAAATGTCACATGATCACAACTCAGCCAATGGTTCTTTTGTCTCTGTCTCTCTCCCTCCCTCTCTTGCTGCAGGACTATGGGTGATCACCTCCCATGTTTGAATGCTCTGTCTCAGGCCACGGTGTTTGGCAGAAGTCAGTGATTTTTTCAGAACACTGGAAGGTGCCCACAACTGGCACTAGTGTATTTTTTGTTCCTTCAAAAAACCTGTGGACAGTCCTTTACTTTTCCATACAAGAGTAAGGTTAGGAATACTTTGCTTCATCCTAGGTCAGGCTGCCTGCAGATATAGACCCTTTCCTCTGCTGCCTTATTGCCAGTTACATTAAATACAGTATATGACAAGTTTATTAATACTGTACTGTAGTCAACATCCATGTGAGTATATACAGTGGCCCCCATGCAGAAAAGGGTTGAAAAGAAAGGTAGTAAGAAGAAGATGATTACAATGGAAGTTAAGAAAGAAATCACTGAGAAGTATGAATGATGTATGTGAGTGGCCAAAATTGCAAGATTTTATAAGAAGTCTACATCTGCATCTCGTCTACAGCAGAGGAGAAGAAAAAGGTGGAGGAATCCCTCACTTCAAATGATATTAGGGAAATGTATAAAATGTGGGAAATGGGGCACCTGGGTGGCGCAGTCGGTTAGGCGTCCGACTTCAGCCAGGTCACGATCTCGCGGTCCGGGAGTTCAAGCCCCGCGTCAGGCTCTGGGCTGATGGCTCAGAGCCTGGAGCCTGTTTCCGATTCTGTGTCTCCCTCTCTCTCTGCCCCTCCCCCGTTCATGCTCTGTCTCTCTCTGTCCCAAAAATAAATAAACTTTGAAAAAAAATTAAAAAATAAATAAATAAAAAAAATAAAATAAAATAAAATGTGGGAAATGGTGCAAAATTTTGTAGAAAAGCACCACCCGAATAAGGGTGTAGCAGTGCGAGCAATGAATCTATTTAACAACAATGCAATGTCACATTTCCACGAAATCCTCAAAAGGAGGCAAAAGCAAATGTCATTGGATAGGTTCCTTGTTAAAGTTGTGCGAAAAGAAAAAGATTCCATTGAGCCAACAGATAGCAGCAATTCCGTTAGTGATAGTGAAAGTCACCCTACACAATAACCCTCCTCTCTCTTGTCTCCCTCACACCAGCCACAAAGGTTTTCAAAGGTGAGTGCAGGTTAATTTGTTTATTTTTCTTTATACTTTGTATTTTCTTTATTATTTTGTATTAGATTACAGTATTGTAATCATTTTTATATGAATATTTTTGGGTTGTGGAACAAATCATCTGTATTTCCATTATTTCTTAGGGGGAAATTTGCTTTGATGTACAAATTCACTTTGGATTATAAGCATGTTTCCAGAACAAATTATGCTTGCAAACTGAGGGTTTACTGTACTTAACTTAAACATATAATCAGTTATGAATAACTGGATATTGATTTTAGTGCATCTCTGGGCTCCTATTCTGAGAATGCCTTAGCCACCCACATAATGGAAAGAAAAAAGCAAATGCCAGATTACCTTGAGACATCTCAGCCACCTACATGAGAGACATTCCAAATAATAACTCGTAACCAGGATGAAATGTACTACCTTTGGAGGCGAGAAAAGTCTTTATTTGACCTTTTCATAAAGTGATGAGTTCAACAGGTGGTGAGAAAATGTTTAAATAATTGACATCTCAAAAATAATTCTATTTAAAAAAACTGTCTAAGGACACCACACGGAATGAGTGGCTAAAGATGCAAACATGTCTGAGTTTCTTTTAATCGTGTCATTTACATGGAAATGTATAAAGGATATAATCTGAGAAGAAAACCTTGAAACAGGTTCTGGCTTACTGTAATATACATGTCATACTCTTTCAGTCCTTCCGATGTGAAATTTTGTTCAAATAATATGCCCTTCCACTCATTTATGTGCCACATTTTTTCTAAAGATTACACAATGAAAGGAATTATAACTGAACACATAATTCTACTTGAATAATCAAGCTCATTTGGGAAGTCAGTTGTAATGTCTGCAGCTGGGCTGTGAAGGCATTACTGGGCTCGCAGCTATAAGCCCGTAAATGTCAGCAGGAGAACACTTGGAAACGGGTAACATCTTCCCTTCACAGCAGCCTCTTGGTTAAATGGAATGTTGTGCTCTAAACTAAATTACTTTAAGTCTATTTGTGAAACTCAGTTGGATACGTGTTTCTTACATAAACAACGGCTGGAGATAAATCTGCCAAAACTGGTGTGGTGATTTGTATTTTTAGTCATGTAAAACTTTTAAACCCAGAAGTGGAATCTGAGAAAAATATGTTATTTTAGGCCTGAAAATTTCCTGGATATTTTATTGACGACATTATAATGTTTAATACATACATTTACTATTGGCCTCTTGGTAGTGCAGAAATTATACTCATTTCTCCGAACTGTCCCCCAATGACCAACTTACTTCCAGGGCATTTCAGCTGCTACTGAGTAGAAATTGGTAACAAGGGAATTTAAAAGTTGCCAAAACTCTTCAATATTAAAGACAACAAATAAGACATGGTAAGGCCTCTTCTCAAGGGATCAAGACTTAAACACACTTGGAAACACAGGAAATTCTTTT
The DNA here is from genome assembly GCF_016509475.1 of Prionailurus bengalensis. NCBI lineage: Eukaryota > Metazoa > Chordata > Mammalia > Carnivora > Felidae > Prionailurus > Prionailurus bengalensis. Next base: position 90,344,467 of record NC_057350.1, on the reverse strand, counting down.
CTAATGTTTTCACACATTTGAGGAAGGGTGTAGTTCAAGAGTTAGCAAGCTATAAATTAGGCAGACTACCATGATGGCTTGACACATAGGGAGGTAGACATATTAGGATAAACATCTGGGAATTATTCAAATAATATTTATCTCCATTTAAAGGATGAAGTAAGAATGCAAAATTGTGGCAGAGAGAACTGAGGTCTTTTTTTTTTAATGTTTATTCATTCATTCATTCATTCATTTATTGAGAGAGAGAGAGAGAGAGAGAGAGAGAGAGAGAGAGCACGCACAAGCAGGGGAGAGGCAGAGAGAAAGGAGGACAGAGGATCCGAGCAGGATCCATGCTGACAACAGCAGCCTGACTCAGGGCTCAAACTCATGAACCGCAAGATCATGACCTGAGCTGAAACCAATGCTCAACCAGCTGAGCCACCCAGGCTCCCCAAGAACTAAGGTCTTAATTCCAAAGGCGTGTGGTTCAGGATAACTCATTCCATACTCCTAAGATAATTTTTTAAAACCTCATTCCATAGTTTCCAGTGTATTTATTTCAGAATCTCCACCATTTATACCTCCCCCTCCCCCTCCATGTCTAAACCAACTTCATCAGTGATGATCCTACAGAGCTCCAACTATTGTTTAGAAAAAACAGAAAATCCCACACCAGTTTACATGAAATTGGATACATTTTGGATAACTACCCTCTGTTCAGGCCTAACTGATAGGACAAAAAGAAAACATTTGCTATTAGGCATAAACGTGCTCTGCCAAGTATAGGTTATCCTTTCAACATAGCATCCAATTTGATAGATGGTAAATCTGAGAGGAATCCGTCCTTCTTATGACGGATGGTAGGTTCACTGGTTCAGTACCTGTTCCAACCCCCTTCTACGGAAGCATGCCAAAGCAGATAGGCTAGAAAATTATATTTCCCAAACTCTCTGTAGCTAGCATTCTACATGTTATTCAACTGCCAGCAATCAGATATCCCTGTGCGAGACCTTGATTCAAAACCGTCACTTAGAGAGGATAGCATGCACGTCAGACTTTCAGGACCTGGGATGGATTTACACAGAGCAAGCAAAGCAAGATTCAGTACACCTATTTCCTGGCGGTGAGGCTGGCAGAGCAGGTGAGTGCTTGGTGTCAGTCACTACTGTAGCTGCCTGTAACAGCTCCAATCCCCGTCCCACGGCAGCCTGGTCCTACGCTGGGGCTCTGCAGGAGTACAGTCAGAGACAGTTTGTGCAGGCTTTTCAATGAACCTGTGAGTTCTTTATTTATTTCTCTGAATAAATACTCATCTAATTAAAGAACCCACAGTGGATTCTGTTATATGTATATAAGAACTCTGACGACTAACATCTTATAAATCTCTGAAATATTCTAGCATTAAACAGAAACCAATCACTGGGTGAAATAGTTCACTATCACTCTGAAAATTAACAGTGGGTTAAGAATTAAGCCTTATTTTTAACAAGTGGTTTACATAGCTATGTAAAAATGTTTCTAAATCAGACAAAAGAGAGAGACTTTACCTCAGATGCCAAGAAAATACAAGCAATCTTAAAATTATGAGCAAATTATATTCCTAAATTAATTTTCAGGAGAGTAGTTGTGACCTTGATTATATTTGTATAGAACATCAGTGTTCTAAATAGTGAATGAGTTCCTAAATCATGTCAAAAACATTACATAAGCTTTACTGCAGCAGAAATATCACAAAATTGCCATAAAAAGGAAATAAAAAACTGTCACGTTATGAAACTAGTGATTATACAAAATAGAAACAAATTAAATAAGAAGAATGTAATTCCACGTGAATGCTGGTTCTTGAGGGGACAGATGAGTTTCATTAGATGAAGAAAACTTATAATTGTTATTGAGCTTCTCAAAGCAACACTGGAAGTCATAATACTAATTCATTTTTATGTCTAATTTTTCTTCAAAAAATTATGGCATCCCTTTTCTAAGAAATACATGTACCACTGATATTATGCACAGCTTTTCAGCCATAATTAGTGACATTTTGAGAACTCATAAGTACAATAGAGAAGGGAAGGCCAAAGAAGCAAGACAATAAATTTTTCTTAAGAAACTGTTAAAAGAAGAATGAAGATATCTGTGTAAATGTGCAGTAAAGGGTAACTCAGTGGGCTTGGGGTGCTCAAACCCTGCACATTCCAAAAAAGGACTGGCCCTTAACTGGTTTCCAGGAGTCACCTCTAAGCCTTTGGAATGTCCTACCTGAGACGTTGGACCACACCAGATAGTTGATGCCAACAATGAGATTTACGGTGAATGACCATTTTTGTTTTCCTGGTCTCCTAGGCCATGCTATATTAGTTTGACCTACTGGGTGGGGAGAAGATAGATAGAAACTGTGCTCCATGGCTACAGGATTGACACCCAGTGAAAAGCCTAAACACCAAGGCTCAGGTGGGCTTGCCTGGTGGGTAATACATCATATATGTTGTCATGCTTGTTTGATGGGAGAAGTAAGAACTATTAATGTGATTCCACCAGAAGCTTACTCTTGACTTCTCCTAGACTCTGCCCGCTATACCTTTTCCATTTGATGATTTTAACCTGTGTTCTTTTCCTTTAATAAAACATAACCATGAGTAAAACAGCTTTTCTAAGTTCTGTGAGTCCCACTGAAGCATCAAAAATGAAAGTTGGGGACCCCCAGCACAGTAACTTTGAAAAGAATATTGCATGGGGTAGAGTTAACAAAAAGATACTGCTTGCAGTGGAGTTAATAGAAGACAGATCAAGGAGAAAGACAGCATGGGCCCATTTTTTCCAGAGATGGATAAGAAAGTTATTTAGATATGCACATGACCTCAAAACACTACTCATAGATTACAAAGGGTAATGTGCTTCTATAGTGGAAAACTCTGGTAGTCACTGCCTTCACCAAGTGATCTAGCCCAGCATCGCGAATATTGAGAAGGATGGATGTGATACAGTGAGGAGTTGATATGTAGATTTGGGACATATGTACACACACAAAACATCACACACATACACATACACACACACCCACACATACACACCTGTCATGTATATGTATGTAACATACCATGAAGATTGGATTTAATGTAGAAAAAAATGTGGGAATTTTGGAAAGATGATTGGATCTATTATATTACTGCATGTAAAGATAATTGAGTTTCTGAAATGGGAAGACAGTATGTATAATATTATAAATGCTTTTTAATGTTTACTTATTTTTGACAGAGAGAGAGAGAGAAAGAGAGAGTGTGTGAGCAGAGGAAGGGGCAGAGAGAGAGGGAGACACAGAATCTAAAGCAGGCTCCAGGCTCTGATCTGTCAGCATAGAGCCTGATGCGGGACTCAAACCCACCAACCGTGAGATCATGACCTGAGCCAAATTCAGATGCTTAACTGACTGAGCCACACAGGCACCCCAATATTATCAATTTCTTTTAATTGATTGTATAGATCCATAGAGTTCTAAAGTCTTGGAGCTAGATGAAAATCTAGTATCACTAGAAATTAGTGTCACTAAGGAATTAACATCCAAAAGCTCACTCTCTCTAGGTAGAATATCATGCTAGTAACTATTGTGGGGATGGGGATGAGATAAATTCAAAGAAACAGAACAGCTTAATCCATACTCTTGAGAAGCTTGGATTCTTTTTGGAAAGACAGGACACACTGCTTTTGCAAAAGCTATGATTTCCATTCCCATAGACATCTTTAAAACTTTCCTATTGGAAGATTATTAGAATCCTGTAATAACCAAACAAAAAGGTTATGTGAAATCTTTGAAAGACTAAGTTATTGACTTTTCAGTTCCAAGGCTCAACCAAATGTTTGATGAAATGGTGCAGAGGAACCCCATGAGAGGTTAAAATGCTGTTAATTTTGGAGGGTCTCCATACTGGAAATGTGACAACTGGGAGAGAGGAAAGAAGTATAGGCTAGGAGTCTTTGGACCTTGGCCAGATCCCAGTTCTGCAATGTGCTGGTATATTACATGGGAAACATTATCTGGCATCTCTGAGCCTCAGCTTTCATTATACAATGATGTCCACAATGATACCACTGAGGGCTCTTGTAAAAATAAAATAGCTGAAATATGTGAAAGTCTTTGTCAATAATTCAGCACTCTGCAAATATTAGGCAGGAGGAGTTGAAGGAAGTTTGGCTACCCACTCCTACCACCTATACCTTTCCTTTTTCTTCCTAGTTTCTATCTCCTTTCAAAACAAAACTTTTGAAGCCTTGGGCTAATATTCAAGAAAGCAGCATTTCTACAGGTTACAACAGGAGAGGTAGACCTGACCCTACCACATCAAACATGACTTTGGAAAGAACAAAGTACAAACCTAAATATCCTAATTCAACTGCTTAAACAAGGAACTCCTTCTCTCTGGCAGGTTGCAAAGACCATCTTGCTCTAGGAATTTTTTAAAAAGTCAAAAAAAATTTATTATGAAGTATTTCTTAAACTGATGGGGCATATACCTATAAACTTCCTGGAAAATAAATACACTTTACCAAGGTGACTTATTATTTTATAAGGGTGCTTGAATATTAAGGATATAATTCTTAACATACATAAATGCTCTTCAATCCAAGAGTGTTAACTGAATAAAAGCTATCAAAAACTTTCAAAGCAGCTAAAAATTAAAGACACTACCAACACAAGAAAATTTTAGAAGTGTATTTTCATTCTTATGAGAAATCAGGGCTGTGGTGATGGAAAGAGAATGGGACCAGGAGTCAGTTCACTCAGGCTCAGCCAAAGCCTGGCCATTGACTCACTTGACTTTAGACAAATCACTTAACTTTTCACAGCCCCAGTTTTCTCTGGGTAAATTAGATGCATGTAAAGTCTTTTTCAACTGTAACATTCCATGTATATCATTATTTTAAATTCCTATTCTAACCTAAATTTCATTTAGAACCTTCCCTTTTCTAAAACTAGAAAATTGTGAGTTGGTCCTACAATATAATTATTTCCAATCTACTCGACTGAAATGGATTTTAACTTCAGAATGGAATGCTTTTATGCCTAACCCTTGACATGGAGTGCAGTAAAATTTCTCATCAGACTACCAATGAGCCAAGCACGGGCCAAGTTTACACCCCCCCCCAAAAAAAATGTATTTATCCCTGAATACTAATTTCACCACCCAGCAGAAAATACCATGAATTGAAATTATAAGTAAATGAATTTTTTTCCAACTGCAGAGTAACCTCTGAAATGACTACTGACTTTACTGTGGATTAATTTGTCTTCCCTAAAATCAGCATGTTTCTCAATGCACCTGCCTTAATCTCCACGGCACTCATCTCTGCCTCAGCCTAACAACACAGCATTCATAGGTCTGCCGCATCTCCTTACCTCTGGACGACATGAGAGGAAAACAAACACAAAGGGCTTGATTTCTTGGTATCTTACCATTCTGAGGCTCTAGTTATTCTTCTCTAAAAGGGTTATTATTAATGCCTGCAGTACTCATTGAGTCAAATACATGCCAACTCTATGTTCACCTTTTAATATTTTAGCAAATATTTCATTCACCACAGACTTAAAAAAAAGCCCATTGTCTGTTTCTTGATATTTATCATTTTCCCAACAATTTGTGCCCATTTTCTAAATAGAATAATGTTCAACCAGTGCATAGTACCATTTGCTCAGTTCAATTTGACAAAAAGTTTCAAATTCCTACCATGCTGTCTAGATCCAAACATTGTACTAAGCTCTGGAGATATAAAGATGAAGACCATGCTAAGATATTGTCCCTATTTTCACAATGTTTATATTTACTGAGGGGAGTGTGCTCATAAGTAAAAATAACAAACTATGCACACATTTAATATTATGTGTTTATTATAAGTGGTACAGAGGCATGCAGTAAATATTGTGGTGATACCAAGGAAGGGACAGTAAGAAGGGACTAATTCTTACTAGGGAGTTCCAGGAAAATTTCACAAGGAAGATGACACTTGAAGATTGAAGAAATTACCAAAAGAAGGAACTGATGATAGAGGAAGCAACATGAACAAAACTACAGAGGGTGGCAAGTATGTAAAGAATGGCAAGACCAGTATGAGCAGTGTGAACGATTCATGGGCAAAGTAACAAGAGATGATCTGGACACTGAATGTCATGCCAGGATCTTTAAAAACACCCTGAAGAAGTGGTGCCTCCTGGCCCAGTCAGTTAAGCATACGACTTTTGGTTTTGGCTCAGGTCATGATCTCACAATTTGTGAGTGTGAGCCCCGCATTGGGCTCTACGCTGACAGCACAGAGCCTGCTTGGGATTTCCCTCTCCCTCTCTCTCTGCCCCTCCCCGGCTTGTTCTCTTTTCTCTCTCTCTCTCTCTCTCTCTCTCTCTCTCTCTCTCTCTCTCTCTCAAATAAAGAAAAATATTTTTTTAATTCTGAAGAAAATGCATAATGAACAAAGATTTTTAGCCAAAGTTGTTGAATGATCAAATTTGTATTTGTTTTGGAATGCTAACTCTGATGACAATAATATGGATAAACTATAGATGGGTATACTGGGCATAAGGCTTAAATGGGGGAGACTAGGGAGACATTCTCTTGGGGAAACGTAAGAATAGAAAGCCTGATTCTAGAGACATATAACAGGTGGCCCTCACAGCACTTGATGATCAGATGAGTGTAGAGGTAAAGGTGGAAAGAATTACAAAGAGGGAAGAGTAAAAACCAGTTCCAAGATACCTATCTAGCTTAGGGAATACAGAAGAAGGAGCAGTGCTAATGGGAGAAGAAAGGTAGAGGTTGACATTAGATATAGACTATAAGGTACCTTCAATACCTCAACGTTAAATAGTCAGTCATTTTAAAGAAAAGTGCTACTGAGCTCAAGTTAATAATAGGTGGATGCTAGAGAGAGGTGACAAAAGGTCTGAGACTCACTAGGGCCTCAGTAGCAGCAGAGGTCATGAGGGTAGATGTGATAACCTACAGGAAGTTTATATGGGAAGAAAAGAACAGGAATAAGGACAGAAGGCTGAGGAATAGCTACATGGAGGGAACATGAAAGGAAGAAGCCTACAAAGAAAGACTGAGAAGGGGTTGAGGATGCTGGAATGGGCCTTACAGTCACTGTTTGAAATGGGAGAGAACAGAGCCTACCAAAACACAAAAGAGCGGTGAAGACCTGTTCCAGGAAGCAGTGAGGAAACTTTTTGTGGCTGATTGCTCTGTCTACCAAGAAATTTCTAGAAACACATACCAAAGGGAGAAATGTAGTGCTGGACACATCTGGCAGGTCATAAAGCCTGTACTAACTCTTGGGAAGCAGGGCTATCAAGAATGATTAACGTAAGAACAAAAGAGGGAATCTAGCCAGGTCAGAGAGCGGCTGGGAAAGACATCCCTGGGGAGACGATGATGGGGCGGAGATCTGATGGAGAAATGAACATTAGCTGGGTGAGAAGGAAATGAAATAATATTATAAAAAGAGGGATTATCAGGAGCAAATTCTCTATAGCAGGACAGAAAAGGACCTGAAAGAAAGTCAGTGAGGCTTGAGCTCCAGGCCTGAGGGAAAGAATAAGCAGATGACATTGGAGATGAAGGACCCAGAAATGATGGGAATGAGAGGCTGTTAAATGGTTTGAGGTAGGGAGAGGGACGTGGTCAGATTTTGCATTTTTAAATTTTTTTTTAAGTTTATTTATTTTTGAGACAGAGAGAGATAGAGCATGAACGGGGGAGGGGCAGAGAGAGAGGGAGACACAGAATCGGAAGCAGGCTCCAGGCTCTGAGCCATCAGCCCAGAGCCCGACGCAGGGCTCAAACTCATGGACCGCGAGATCGTGACCTGAGCTGAAGTCGGACGCTTAACCGACTGAGCCACCCAGGCGCCCCAGATTTTGCATTTTTAAATATTCCAGTTGAGTGGTTAAATGGACGAGGCTCTACAAATATAAGGGACGTGATTTTCTTTTTCTTTTTTTTAATATGAAATTTATTGTCAAATTGGTTTCCATACAACACCCAGTGCTCATCCCAAAAGATGCCCTCTTCAATACCCATCACCTACCCTACCCTCCCTCCCACCCTCCATCAACCCTCGGTTTATTCTGTTTTTAAAAATCTCTTATGGTTTGGCTCCCTCCCTCTCTAACTTTTTTTTTTCCTTCCCCCCCCACCCCCGCACGGTCTTCTGTTAAGTTTCTCAGGATCCAAATAAGAGTGAAAACATATGGTATCTGTCTTTCTCTGTATGACTCATTTCACTTAGCATACCACTCTCCAGTTCCATCCACATTGCTACAAAAGGCCATATTTCATTCTTTCTCATTGCCAAGTAGTACTCCATTGTGTATATAAACCACAATTTCTTTATCCATTCATCACTTGATGGACATTTAGGCTCTTTCCATAATTTGGCTATTGCTGAAAGCGCTACTATAAACATTGGGGTACAAGTGCCCCTATGCATCAGTACTTCTGTATCCCCTGGGTAAATTCCTAGCAGTGCTTTTGCTGGGTCATAGAGTAGATCTGTTTTTAATTTTCTGAGGAAACTCCACACTGTTTTCCAGAGTGGCTGCGCCAGTTTGCATTTCCACCAACAGTGCAAGAGGGTTCCCGTTTCTCCACATCCTCTCCGGCATCTATAGTCTCCTGATTTGTTCATTTTAGCCACTCTGACTGGCATGAGGTGGTATCTCAGTGTGGTTTTGATCTGTATTTCCCCGATGAGGAGTGACGTTGAGCATCTTTTCACGTGCCTGTTGGCCATCCGGATGTCTTCTTTAGAGAAGTGTCTATTCAAGTTTTCTGCCCATTTCATCACTGGATTCTTTTTCGGGTGTGGAATTTGGTGAGTTCTTTATAGATGTTGGATACTAGCCCTTTGTCAAATATGTCATTTACAAATATCTTTTCCCATTCCATTGGTTGCCTTTTAGTTTTGTTGTTCCCTTTGCAATGCAGAAGCTTTTCATCTTGACGAGGTCCCAATAGCTAATTTTTGTTTTTAATGCCCTTGCCTTTGGAGACGTGTCAAGTAAGAAATTGCTGCAGCTGAGGTCAGAGAGGTCTTTTCCTGCTTTCTCCTCTAGGGTTTTGATGGTTTCCTGTCTCACATTCAGATCCTTCATCCATTTTGGGTTTATTTTTGTGAATGGTGTAAGAAAGTGGTCTAGTTTCATTCTTCTGCATGTTGCTGTCCAGTTCTCCTAGCACCATTTGTTAAAGAGACTGCCTTTTTTTCCATTGGATATTCTTTCCTGCTTTGTCAAAGATTAGATGGTCATACTTTCGTGGGTCCAATTCTGGAGTCTCTACTCTATTCCATTGGTCTATGTGTCTGTTTTTGTGCCAATGCCATGTTGTCTTGATGACTACAGCTTTGTAGTAGAGGCTAAAGTCTGGGATTGTGATGCCTCCCACTTTGGTCTTCCTCTTCAATATTACTTTGGCTATTCAGGGTCTTTTGTGGTTCCATACAAATTTTAGGATTGCTTGTTCTAGCTTCAAGAAGAATGCTGGTGCAATTTTTATTGGGATTGCATTGAATGGGTAGCTTGCTTTGGGTAGTATTGACATTTTAACAATATTTATTCTTCCAATCCATGAGCATGGAATGTTTTTCCATTTCTTTATATCTTCTTCAATTTCCTTCATAAGCTTTCTATAGTTTTCAGCATACAGATCTTTTACATCTTTGGTTAGGTTTATTCCTAGATATTCTATGATTCTTGGTGCAATTGTGAATGGGATCAGTTTCTTTATTTGTCTTTCTGTTGCTTCATTATTAGTGTATAAGAATGCAACTGATTTCTGTACATTGATTTTGTATCCTGCGACTTTGCTGAATTCATATATCAGTTCCAGCAGACTTTTGGTGGAGTCTATTGGGTTTTCCATGTATAATATCATGTCATCTGCAGAAAGTGAAAGCCTGACTTCATCTTTGCCAATTTTGATGCCTTTGATTTCCTTTTGTTGTCTGATTGCTGATGCTAGCACTTCTAACACTATGTTAAACAACAGTGGTGAGAGTGGACATCCCTGTCATGTTCCTGATCTCAGGGGGAAAGCTCTCAGTTTTTCCCCATTGAGGCTGATATTAGCTGTGGGCTTTTCATAAATGGCTTTTATGATATTTAAGTGTGTTCCTTCTATCCCGACTTTCTTGAGGGCTTTTATTAAGAAAGAATGCTGGGGCGCCTGGATGGCGCAGTCGGTTAAGCGTCTGACTTCAGCCAGGTCACGATCTCGCGGTCGCTGAGTTCGAGCGCCGTGTCGGGCTCTGGGCTGATGGCTCAGAGCCTGGAACCTGTTTCCGATTCTGTGTCTCCCTCTCTCTCTGCCCCTCCCCCGTTCATGCTCTGTCTCTCTCTGTCCCAAAAAAATAAATTAAAAACGTTGAAAAAAAATTAAAAAAAAAAAAAAAAAAGAAAGAATGCTGAATTTTGTCAAATGCTTTTTCTGCACTGATTGACAGGATCATATGGTTCTTATCTTTTCTTTTATTAATGTGATGTATCACATTGATTGATTTGTGAAAGTTGAACCAGCCATGCAGCCCAAGAATGAATCCCACTTGATCATGGTGAATAATTCTTTTTATATGCTGTTGAATTCGATTTGCTAGTATCTGATTGAGAATTTTTGCATCCATATTCATCAGGGATATTGGCCTGTAGTTCTCTTTTCTTGCTGGGTCTCTGTCTCGTTTAGGAATCAAAGTAATGTTGGCTTCATATAATGAGTCTGGAAGTTTTCCTTCCCTTTCTATTTCTTGGAACAGCTTGAGAAGGATAGGTATTATCTCTGCTTTAAATGCCTGGTAGAATTCCCCAGGGAAGCCATCTGGTCCTGGACTCTTATTTCTTGGGAGATTTTTGATAACTGATTCAATTTCTCCACTGGCTATTGGTTTGTTCAAGTTTTCTATTTCTTCCAGTTTGAGTTTTAGAAGTGTGTGGGTACTTAGGAATTTGTCCATTTCTTCTAGGTTATCCAGTTTGTTGGCATATAATTTTTCATAGTATTCCCTGATAATTGCTTGTATTTCTGAGGGATTGGTTGTAATAATTCCACTTTCATTCATGATTTTATCTATTTGGGTCATCTCCCTTTTCTTTTTGAGAAGGCTGGCTAGAGGTTTATCAATTTTGTTTATTTTTTCAAAAAACCAACTCTTGGTTTCATTGATCTGCTCTACAGTTTTTTAGATTCTATACTGTTTATTTCTGCTCTGATCTTTATTATTTCTCTTCTTCTGCTGGATTTGGGGTGTCTTTGCTGTTCTGCTTCCATTTCCTTTAGGTGTGCTGTTACATTTTGTATTTGGGATTTTTCTTGTTTCTTGAGATAGGCCTGGATTACAATGTATTTTCCTCTCAGGACTGCCTTCACTGTATCCCAAAGCATTTGGATTGTTGTATTTTCATTTTAATTTGTTTCCATATATTTTTAATTTCTTCTCTAATTGCCTGGTTGACCCATTCATTCTTTAGTAGGATGTTCTTTAACCTCCATGCTTTTGGAGGTATTCCAGATGTTTTTCTGTGGTTGATCTCATGTTTCATAGTATTATGGTCTGAAAGTGTGAATGGTATGATCTCAATTCTTGAATACTTATGAAGGGCTGTTTTGTGACCCAGTATGTGATCTATCCTGGAGAATGTTCCATGTGCACTTGAGAAAAAAGTATATTCTGTTGCTTTGGGATGCAGAGTTCTAAATATATCTGTCAACTCCATCTGATCCAATGTATCATTCAGGGCCCTTGTTTCTTTATTGATCCTGTGTCTAGATGATCTATCCATTTCTGTAAGTGGGGTATTAAAGTCCCCTGCAATTACCACATTCTTATCAATAAGGTTGCTTATGTTTGTGATTAATTGTTTTATATATCTGGGGGCTCCCGTATTCAGCGCATTGTTAGCTAACTGTTAGTTAATTGTTAGCTCTTCCTGATGGATACACCCTATAGTTATTATATAATGCCCTTCTTCATCTCTTGTTACGGCCTTTAATTTAAAGTCTAGTTTGTCTGATATAAGTATGGCTACTCCAGCTTTCTCTTGACTTCCTGTAGCATGACAAATAGTTCTCCATCCCCTCACTTTCAATCTGAAGTTGTCCTCAGGCCTAAAATGAGTCTCTTGTAGACAGCAAATAGATAGGTCTTGTTTTTTTATCCAATCGGATACCCTATCTCTTTTGGTTGGAGCATTCAGTCCATTTGCACTCAGTGTTATTATTGAAAGATACGGGTTTAGAGTTATTGTGATATCTGTAGGTTTCACGCTTATAGTGATGTCTCTGGTACTTTGTGGTCCTTGCAATATTTCATTCACAGAGTACCCCTTAGGATCTCTTGTAGGGCTGGTTTAGTAGTGATGAATTCTTTCAGTTTTTGTTTGTTTGGGAAAACCTTTATCTCTCCTTCTATTCTGAATGATAGACTTGCTGGATAAAGGATTCTCGGCTGCATATTTTTTCTGTTCATCATATTGATGATTTCCTGCCATTCCTTTCTGGCCTACCAAGTTTCAGTACATAGGTCTGTGACTACTCTTATGGGTCTACCTTTGTAGGTTAGAGCCTGTTTATCCCTAGCTTCTTTCAGAATTTTCTCTTTATTCTTGTATTTTGCCAGTTTCACTATGATATGTCATGCAGAAGATCGATTCAAGTTACTTCTGAAGGGAGTTCTCTGTGCCTCTTGGATTTCAATGCCTTTTTCCTTCCCCAGATCAGGGAAGTTCTCAGCTATGATTTGTTCAAGTACACCTTCATCCCCTTTCTGTCTCTTCTTCTTCTTCTGGAATTCCTATGATACAGATATTGTTCTATTTGATTGCATCACTTAGTTCTCTAATTCTCCCCACATTCTCCTGGATTTTTTTTTATCTCTCTTTTTCTCAGCTTCCTCTTTTTCCATAATTTTATCTTCTAATTCACCTCGTCTCTCCTCTGCCTCTTCAATCCATGCTATGACTGCCTCCATTTTATTTTACACCTCATTTATAGCATTTTTTAGCTCCTCATGACTATTTCTTAGTCCCTTGATCTCTGTAGCAATAGAGTCTCTGCTGTCCTCTATGCTTTTTTCAAGCCCAGCGATTAATTTTATGACTATTATTCTAAAGTATTCCATTATATTGCTTAAATCATTTTTGATCAATTCATTAGCTGTCGCTACTTCCTGGAGTTTCTTTTGAGGAGAATTCTTCCCTTTCGTCATTTTGGGTAGTCCCCGCAGTGGCTGCAAACTGCAGGGCACTTCCCCTGTGCTGTCCAGAGTAACTTGTGTTGGTGGGCAGTCAGACCCGATGTCTGTCCCCAGCCCACTGCTGGGGCCACAGTCAGACTGGTGTGTACCTTATCTTCCCCTCTCCCAGGGGCAGGACTCATTGTGGAGTGGTGTGGTCCCTGGCTGGGCTACTTGCACACTGCCAGCCTTGTGGTGCTGCTTCAATGGGATCTGGTGTATTGGCCAGGGTGGATCCACAAGGTGCACAGGGGCAGGAGGGGCAGGCTTAGCTCACTTTGCTGGCGGTGGTCCCCTGCAGAAGGGGCCCTGCAGCACTGGGAGGGAGGCCAACCCATCAGAGGGATGGATCCACAGAAGCACAGCATTGGGCGTTTGCGTGGTGCAAGCAAGTTCGGTGACTGGAACCGGTTCCCTTTAGAATTTCGGCTGGGGGGTGGGAGAAGGAGATGGCGCTTGCCAGCACCTTTGTTCCCATGCCAAGCTGAGCTCTGTCTTCCAGGGCTCAACTGTCCTCTCACCCTCCTGCTCTCCGAGCAGAGCTATTGACTTTTAACATTCCAGATGTTAAGTCCGCTGGCTGTCAGAACACATGCAGTCCAGCCCCTCCGCTTTTGCAAGCCAGACTTGGGGATTCCGCCTCCCCAGGTGGGGTGCCCCTCCACCGCCCTGGCTCCCTCCCGCCAGTCCATGTAGCACACACCACCTCTCCGCCCTTCCTACCCTCTTCTGTGGGCCTCTCATCTACACTTGGCTCCCGATACTCCATTCTGCTAGTCTTCTGGCGGTTTTCTGGGTTATTTAGGCAGATGTGGGTGGAATCTAAGCGATCAGCAGGATGAGGTGAGCCCAGCGTTCTCCTAAGCTGCCATCTTCACACAATTCCAGGGATGTGATTTTCAAAAATGACTAACCACTAAGAGTGATTCACCATAAGATACAGGTTTAAAACTAAATGTGCTCACGATTCACACTTGTTCAATGAAAACCAGGAGGAAGGATTTTTATCTGCCCTACTATTCATTGCAAGGGATACATCCTTATTTGGCAAAGAGCAGTACCTCTTTGAGATGTGAAAGCAAATCACCGGTATTAGGAACTACAAATTTTCTGAAGGACCTGGAAATCATGGCCTTCCTTCTGCCAGAATAAATATAAACTCCTTAGCAAAACTGGAAAATGTCCTTCAAAATCTTGACTCTACCTACTTCAACCTCACTTGTTCTTATCTTCCCCTCTTTACCTTACACTCTCTCATTTTTGGGCCTTTGTCCCCATTTTTTTTCTCCAGGTGGGGAATGCTTATGCATCCATCCTTTAGGTAGCAGTTTAGAAAAAGTGTCTTCAACAAAGTCCTCCACGTTGCGATAAAACTGACAGCCTATAACTATGTACATGTGCACCATATGCATAGCTTGTTCCCAACCTGTAGGCACGCCTCGCCTACTTTCCAGATGTTCTAATGGTGGCTGTGGGGAAGGCAGAGGAAATCTGAGATGCTATGGCAAGTGGGGGTCCATACAAGGAAGAGAAGTGGTAAGAAGCCAAGGCAATCCGAAACAAGTTAGGGAGTAAAATCTATTACTCTGTTGCTCACAAAAATGATAAGGGATTATTTTGTGAACATTAACACTCAATACTCATCTATTTAAAAAAAAAACACTTAGAGATAAGAGTAACACAGAGGGAGACTATATCACTAAGCATCTTCCAACCTCCAACAAAAAGATTCACTAGAAATCTTACCATTCTTTCAAAAACTTGCTTTGCAAATAGAAGTTCCATTAGTTAGGTAACGGGTTGTTAGGAGATTTCAAGGAGAGTGAAATAATTTACAAGTAGAAGAAAGGGATTTTTGTTTCTAGGAGATTCAGTGAAGGGCTGCCTGAAGATAGCAAAGACTCTGATAGGAACGAGAGGTTGTTTCTTCTCCAACAGGCATAGTGGAATTTGGGGAAAAGAACTGTGGCTTAGCCCAACTTTTTTATATTGAGCTAGACAGGGGGGCCTGTCATCTCTTTCCACAATGCTGTTACTTTACTTTATCTGCATGCTGCCCCACACAATCACACAAACTGGGAACCAATGCTAATACTAACAATAGTATTATCATTTCACAAATTCTTATACTTAAAGAAATTGGAAGAAAGAGTGGAGGCAGACTCTATAGCAATTTGGAGTAGTGTGACCAGGCAATTTATCAAGAGAGACAGGGACTGCCAGTGATATTGAAAAATCAGTCCCAGGACTTGGAGGATTTTACTGAAGTTACAGAGAAGTTCAAACTGCTAAACTCCCCAATGACTGAAATCTGAAGATCAACGCTTGGCCCAAATGGTATCATTTTCACCCTGCTCTGGAAATTAAGCAGCTCTGAGCTGATAAAGCCCATAATTTAACATGTAGGGCAAATTGCTAAAGCACTTAACCAGTGAGGTACTAATCTTCCTTTCCTATGTGAACTCGAACTGACTCCTGACAGCAAAATCAATTGGAGAGATTTACTCTAGGGATAGCTTCTAAAAAGCAGTGTAATCAGGAGATAAGGGAATTGATGGGGGTGCGTTATCACAGCCCTCCACCGACCTGCCACCAGCTGCCAAAGGCTTCTGACAGCCCTGAACCTAGAGCTGCATTCCTCTCGAGCAGATCTCATTGAACTCAAGGTACTTGGAGGTCAAGAAACCTTCTCCCATGTTGATTTAGTCTTGTCACTGGAAACACTTGAGGTCGAGCAAATTCACCACATTGGCTAGGCAGGGGCAACCAGGGCAGCTAGAGAATTATTAAAAAACGACCTCTGTTTTTTCATGTTTTACAGAATGCATTGAGCTACCTGCTTGATGTATTTGATGGCTGACATCTTTGCATGTGCGTTATGGCTTCTTAAAGTGAACTGTCTGCTTTGAACTCAAGGGGGTTCCAGAAATTCAATACTTCAGTCTTATGAATTTTCCATTAAAAGCAAATAACCATTTGTTGCTTCAAATGATGAAAAGATCATTATGGCCTCATTGCCCCATTGCTAAATGTTATGTCTTGAAACCCTCACCTCTATGCCTGCTACAGAGAATGCAGCGTGGCGTAGTATCAAAGACAAACATATATCAGTGTAAATCACCATAGCTTCTATAGCTTCTATAGCTTACTAGCTGTGTATACACCTGGGCAAGTATTTAACCTCCAAACTGTTTCCTTACCTGCAACTGTTACCACCTTCCTCTAAGGGGTGCTAATGAGATTTGAAGGAGATATCACAGGTAAAGTACCTAGCACAGGCCATGGCACGAAAGAAGATAAATGTTATTTTCTTTTACTCTTTTCTTAGGACTAATGTTTGGTCTGAATGTTGAATAAATTCAAGTCTCCTGTCTAACTATCAGAACACGCTCGGAGTAATACCAGAGGAGGACACCCACCCCAAGCTGAAATAACCATGATTCTCTCTATATAAGAAAACAGCCTGTTATAAAGACTCTCCCAAATCTTTGTCTCTTATTTTGTCTCTTCATATCCCTGCTCACCTCTACCTCACCCCCACCATTACCTCAAACTGTTCCATAACCCAAATGGGTTTCAAAATAAACTCATTTGTGAGAGAAAGACATGAATGTAATTGTAGAGGTTATAACGTCTAGAAGTAAATTATTTAAACTTACAGGTGTATAAAGACTATGAGTTTTAACAGAAAGTTCTATACATGGTCAAATGTAAGAACCTAGGAGAAGAAGCAGCAGAATATTCATTGGGTCTTGTTGAGGCTCTGTCACCAAACTCCTGCCAATCATTTGATTGGAATAACAGTGTTAAGGAGCCTTTCCATCAGGCTAGCTCTAGCTAGAAATTAGAAAGCTATAGGTGATCTGGTTACCTGTGCCATAAAAGGGGCTTAAGTTTAAAGGGGAAGGAATTTTCAGAAAGACAGGATGGCAGTCAGAAGCCACTTGAATGCAAATCAGGCAAAAAGTTAGGGAGAAAGGAAGCTAAGCAAGAACCCTATTAAGTTGTACCATCCCTTTGAGGTTAAAACGTAATTATCTTGGATTGAGTTACTAGAAAATTGGGCTCTTTGAAGTCAAGCAAGCTGAAAACAGCTTCATAGAATGCTAAAAATTCAGGCATGAGAAAAGACTTAAGTGTTACTTAATCACCCAAAGTTTGGGTGCCTGCTGTAACATCCCATGAAATGATGCCTCTATTCTGGAATATCTCCAATGACTTAAAAATAAATCGCACACATTCCACTTTAGATGACTTTGACCACTTGAAAATTCTTCCATATCTTGAGCCAAAATCTGTCTCTCTGGAAGTTCTATTACTGGTTAAAATGCTAAACCTCAACCTTCACAGAAAATCTAATTATACATTCACATGATAGCCCTTCAAATATCAAAAGATGGTCATCACATCACCCAAGTTATCTCTTTTCCGGAATATTTATTATTTCTTTCAACAGGTTGTTTAAATAACATGGCTTACCCACATTGGTTACTTTCTTTTGTATCTCTTGGCTATCAATCTGTCTAAATCTGCTTTAAGTGACCCACTAGAATAGAGAAGGAACAAGGCTACAACTGCTGCCTCAACATGCATCCTACAACCCTGAAACATGCTCCATTTTCTTTGAAAGCCCCATCACACTATTAGTCCACTGTGTACTTACTGCTATATGAAACTTCCCGTATTTTTAGGCAGAATTTCTGGAAACTAATAAGGGACCATATACTCAGACTTGTTTAATTCCAGAATATTGGAATATCTTCCAGATAGTAAAGATATTTTGGCTGATGACTCTGTTATCCACAATTTGAATAAACAGACCTTCTATTTCTTCTTCAATGTCATTGGCAAAAATGGCAAAGTTAAAATAGAAACTTCCCTCCAACTGAACAGAAATCCATTATTTCAATTATATTGGGATCCAATCTGTATGTCTCCATCTTGTCCACAAATTAAAGAGACCTTGTCAAATTTCTTGATTACGTTCAGATATATAGTATGAATTTGGCTGCATTTCCTTGACAAGTTAAGGAATTCCAAGAAAGATGAAGGCAGTCTAGTATGACCTTTTATCAACCCATTCTGTGCCCCAATGATCATTTCCCACTTCTGGTAAATCACAAATATTTGTTAAATAAGCCACCTCTATTGGTATTGTATATATGTTATATATGTAAAAATAGCCTTTTTTATTTTCTAAATGAATAATGATATGTTTAGAGATAAAAATAACATGATACCTGAAACTGTTTAAAATTATCAGCAAAAAAGGTAGGGGGAGTTGTATCAGAGTAACAGTAGATATGGCTAAATAGTGACAGAAATGAGTGCTATGCTTACAGAAATCACCTTTTTCATTTAAAAATTTTTAGAATAATTCCCCGACTTCTGTCTCCTACATCTTGCCCAGCTTCCACAATTTCTCTAGAATAACAAATAGCGATTCAGTTAATTTGTTTGAATTTTCTGAGTACCCTAAGGTGTCATTCTTTTGCTTCATATAATTTGGATTCATTTGAACTGCTAATGCTCTCTCATCACTTTATTTGTATTGAGTTTGCATTTCCCATTCCAATGTTTGCCCCACTCTTTTTAGTATGAAGATCAAGCTGATACAAGGAAATCTACTGGGTAATACATAATACTGCATCTTCTTCCCCAGTGTTGTTACTTGGCCTCTGCTTGATCTTTTAGTTGTTCTGAATATATTGAAGAAATTCTATTATATTTTTATTGTCAGTGTTACTTTCTGCAAATCTGAGTATACTTCAGCCTTACGGACGTTACTTGTATACATGTGGCTCATCCTTATATACTTGGTAATTTCTTTGTACTCCTTTGTCTATCATTTACACATATCATGCAAAAATCTGAGTTCACTGAAGATCATGTAACAATCTAGAATTCCCCCTAATTATTATCAGATGGCTGGTTTACGATATGCACAGTTAAACTATATTTCTAGAAAGTTCCCAAATATGTTGTCATCTTCTCTTTATATAGCACACCATAAAATCATGCCTATGTTATTATTCTTTATTTTTATTTTTGAAACCTACCCTCTTGAAGTGTGTGTAGCACGTGGCTGACATTGCCAGGTGTCCCTTCAATGGTTATCATGAACTCTAAGATGTCAAAGGACTTCTCCCAAACCTGCTCCTCTCAATTGTCAGCAAATTTCTTCTATATATAAAAGAGACAGACTCAGGGAAACTTTTTCTAATGGCCTACGTTTTGGGAGATTGCTACCAATTTCTCAAAATACCTCATGAGCTTGCAAGCACTGAGCTTCTTAGCAGGTTGAGAATTCTAGCAGATTTTTAATAACTAAATCCCTCAATCATGACTGTGTCTTGACACAGGTCATCGTTTGGACCTCTATCAAAAGCATATTATCTCTTCCTTCCATCTGGCCAGCAAGTTTGGAAACACTCCTCCAACAATATGATTTCTGATTCCATTTTCAATTTTCCTCATTGATAAACCAGCATAGAAACTCACAATGGTGTAGACCCTGTCTCCTTGATACATAACTACATCTCTAACCTCTTATCACAAAATGTTTATTCCTTTGAAAGGGATACTACCACCATCTTTCAATTTTGAATCACGTCTCAATGAATTTCAATGATAATTATGAAAGTATATAAACCTCTTGCCATGTATTAAAATCTCACTATGTCTTGCTCATTTCTCATGTTCTGCACAGGTATGTAAGTGTTAGAGGTCATAATTTTGGCTCTTAGTACCATTGCTAATTGTCCATGCAAATCACTACGTATTTCTTATATTCCTTATTACTACCTTCATTTTCCAAAAATATAATCTACACAAGTGTAGCTGATCATATGTCTTATTCTCCTTCATATTTACTTAAGATCCCAACCATATAATTTTGAGACCTGTCCTCACCTTGCAAAAAACGAATCATGCTAGGGTCTTGAGTTACGGATCAAAACTCTAAATTCTATTTTTACAACACCATGGTGATCCATTCAACATCAATATTTTCCTCTTTCATGTGTTTATTCAACAAACTTCTATTAAGAAGCACTTTGTACAATGTGCTCTGGTAATAACTGGGGTTATTTATTTATAATATTGGAAAGTTAGACAATGCCTACACCCTCTATTGAGCATGTCAAATAAGTAAACAGGTAATTTTAATACTCATTTACAGCTCCATCCCCAGACAAGAAGTAATAAGGACACCCTTTGTATAACCAAGTTCGTGCATTTCTTATGGGACTTCTATGTCACTGTTACTTATCATAAGTCTTCTCTCACAGACACACTCAACTTCGTGTGAATCAACAGAATGAGAAAATGGATGGCAGGATTGGATATATTAGTGAGGACTCAGTGTCACATCCCATCTACCTGATCCAGGAAAACAGAGCACTGTCCAATTTCCCATGTTTCCCATGTAAGGTTGGCATAAAACTACCTCCATAAAACTGATACTACCCCCTGAATGAGAAGAAACCAACCATCATTACATACTTCTTGAACCTCCTTGACCTTGTAAACACGCTTACCTGCACAGACTAGGACCTAGTACTTTTAATGATCATTCTGTGGAGCATGAGATGGTACCATTTCTGCAAAAGATCCAAACTCCCCTTTTCTGGGAAGGTCCCATATACACAGTATAACAAGTTAAAGGATACGCTCTGCTTTCCCCTGTGTCAGAATCTTCCAGTTGCCAGTAGTATTCATCTCTCCCTTCTTCATTAAAATTTCCTTTCCTTCTCCCTGTATTCTTTGATTAGGTCCTCCATTCTGACTGGCAAGCACTCATTATCTCTAACCAATTAGAGTTGAGAAAGGCTTGTACCTCCCTGGCTTCTCCTTTATAAGTACAGACTGTAAACTTCTTAAGTGAAGCAAAAAATCCTTATTCACCTTGATGTAGTCCCCTAACACGGGACTCCCTTAACACTGGCACAGGGCCTCGAAGCTCACAGGCAGCAAGTAAACACCTACTGAGGTGACCTGAGACAAGCAGAACAGGGAGAACTGATAAGTCCCATAATTGGTCTGGTTCTCAGACAGGAAGACTAACATCCTGCAGGCGTAGACACACACTTCTGCCCTAACGCACACTTTGTAGATTGTTATAGAAAATAAAGACCTTTATAGTTTCCCTTAGGAAATATCCCTTAAACCGCTGTAACTCATTGCCCAGAGGCTCCTAGGAATACTGCCTTCAAGGAAGCCAATTATATGGCCCCTTTCCTCTCACCTCTGCCCTCTTCTGTTCAGAACTTGGTACCTAACCTAGTTCTCATCTGCTCAAAGATATCTTTATCTCCTTCAGCAATACCAATCAAATGCACACACAAAAAAGTAAATCTACAAAACACTTTTTAATCACTCTTCCTGCCTTTTTTCTGTCTGCTCTAGACTTCTTCTCAGAGACAGTATGGAAGAATGTCTTCCCACAGCTTTAAAATTTTTTAAATACTATCTACTGCATATCATTCCTTTAAAAAACATAGGCAGGAGGTAGGGAGTGGGTAGATATTTTATTTATGAATAGATTTAGCATGAGCGCTAAAGCTCTTTAACTTGACTGTACACTCATCTGAGCCCAGAAAATGGAGGCGAGGACTCATAAAGGAGAAATGTTGGCTGGTCCCCTTTCATTACAAATCTGCTTGAAAAATTAGAACACTACGTCAAAGATCCATTTCTGAATGCTTTTAAATAGCTCAAACATTATGCAAATTAGCAAGCATAGTAAGAATGAGATAAAAATTCAATATTTGGATTCCCCCATGCCCTTTATACATAACAGTAGAGTGACTCCCATCCACTCTATTTGGGGAAGAAGTCATAGACATTTTCCAAACCAAAGCATTAAATGAGATAGTTCAAAATCCTAGTATTCACCCTAGGGAACTTCTTCATTTAAAATGAAACTAGAGGAGATGCCTGGGTGGCTCAGGTTGTTGAGCCTCAGACTTTAGCTCAGGTCATGGATCTCATGGTCTGTGAGTTTGAGCCCCAAATGGGGGCTCTGTGCTGACAGCTCAGGACCAGGAGCCTGCTTCAGATTCTGTGTCTCCTCCTCTCTCTGTCCCTGCCCAGTTCATGCTCTTTCTCTCTCTCAAAAATAAACATTAAAAAAAATTTTTAAATAAGTAAGATAGTAGAAACTCCACCTGCCTATATAATAATCAGGGTAGAATCTATTGAGAATACTGAAAAGTTTGTAATTTGCAAAGCTCCCAGGAAAAAAAATGAGGGACCAGTTAATTAAATCAAGCAAAACTATTCAGAATTTCAAGTAATAATCATTTAGCAAAGTAAATACTCTTACATATCTGGGTACATATGACATATCTTTTTTAATACTTTATCATATTCCCAAAATAACACCATGATAATTTATTCTATTCATCACAGGTACAAAGTTTGACCTATAGTTTCTATTAGCCTAAACAAAATACTACAACAGAAAGAAAAATTATTCAGTAGAATTCCTCTACTTCAAATGATTTATTCCTTGATAATAATCCATTATGATCAATATGCAAGGGAATATCAAGTTACAAAAATGTCCTAAATACTATAAAGGGGTAGAGAATTTTAGGCACCAAGGAAAACCATGGAAAGAAAACACACAAAATAATAAGGCTGGATCTAGTATGGATTCCATGAGTGAACAAAAGGTTAAAAAGGGGCTATAATCCCCCTTCTCCTCCATATTAGCTTCCTAGAACTGTTATAATAAATACCACAGGCTGGTGGTTTAAACAGAAATCTGTTTTCTTACTTTCTGGAGGCTGGAAGCCCAAGATCATGGTATTAGAAGGGTTGGTTTCTTTTGGGGCCTCTCTCCTAAGGTGTTAGATGTCTTTCTTCTCACTGTATCCACATGGTGTCTTCCTTCTGTACCACTTTGTGTCCAAACTTCCTCTTTCTTTTTAAATGTTTACTTATTTTGAGAGAGAGAGAGAGAAGGAGCAAGGGAGGGGCAGAAACAGAGGGAGAGAGAGAATCCCAAGCAGGCTCCACACTGTCAGCACAGAGCCTGACACAGGGCTCGAACCCACAAACCATGAGATCATGACCTGAGTTGAAATCAAGAGTCAGATGCGCAACTGACTGAGTCACCCAGACACCCCAAACTTCCTCTTTTAAGGACACCAATCATATTAGTTTGGAGCCCACCCTAAAGACCAAGCTGTAAATTAATTACCTTTTTAAAGACAGTATCTCCAAATACAGTCACTTTCTGAGATACTGGCAGTTAACAATTGAACATATGAATTTTGAGGGAACACAATTCATCCCATAACATCATCCTCCAGCGGTGCAGGTGGGGAAATAATTCTGTAGGAGAGAAATGCTTTATAATGATCTCAGTTGTTTTCTGAAGGATTAGGCTAATGCAAAGGATTAGATTATCAGTCAGGCTCACCTAAACCAAAGATCTCCCCAGCATCAAAGTTTACTAATAATTTCAAAGGATACAAGCAATCAAAAGGCACAAGTGAAACAGGAAATGTCTGGAACATTCCATGGGATTCCCCAGGTCCTCCCATCTAATACTGGACAAATGCTGCCCAGCTGAGGGTAACAGTGAGGTCTCCATTGATATACATGGGGCCTCACAGCAGGAAATATTTATGACATGAAAAACCTCCACACTGGACCAAGCTTAAACAACATTTCCCAGAGTCATGCCCCATAAATCCATATATCCTAAATTTGGTCACCATAAGCAATCTTAAACCAGGAACACAAGGATTCTCTTCCTTGTAAACATCATTAATTTATTTACTAAAAGTTTTAGATATCAGCATGTTTACAAGAGATTAGACCGGTTCATCTGCTTTGTGCCTTTCCCCCAGGAGTATCTTCCTAGTAATCAGGAGAAATAGATCTGGGCCAGCTGCTTTAACTTCCTCCTCCCCAGGGATCCAGTGCAATGTAAACTCACTCTCCTGTTTCTCTATACAACCTGCAGTATGTGATACATTGCTCGCTCATGTCAAATATAATAAATTTTATAGAACATTTTATTGAGTAAAATCTGTTTGGTTATCTTTATGTGAAATAACTGCATATTCAGTCAGGATATAACCTGTTAAATGGTCATATATAGAGTGTGGTTACTATATACAGAAATTTCACTAAAATTACATTAGGATTCAACCTCACTGAAGACTTTATCTTGCAGAGGGCACCCACTGAGCTTTATATCCAATGTCTCTACTTCTGGCAACTTCTTTCCCCTTTCCCATCATTTACATGATAACCGAAGTAGCAGACCCTAACGCCCCGCCACCTGCCACCTGAACAGAATCTCCTCACTAGACCCCAGCCCCCAGCCAAATCATTCAATCAATCTAAAGGTCAACACCTGATCCTTGCTGAGGCCAAACCCCTTCCCCGAGAAAGTAAGTCCAGGTTTAATCTTTGATGTTCTCTTGAACTCAACACTTGTCAGCAGCCACTTTCCCGCTACACACAAGAGAACCAGTTCTGTGGTGAGAGAAGAGATCTAATCAGATGCTCTGGAGGAGCACAGGTGAAGAAATGGAGAGAGCCCTGATGCTATGCCAATCCCTGCTTCTGGGACATTCTGGCTGTGTGTTGTCATTGGGTTCTGTATGACAACTGTGCCTACATCTTAAAAATAAATTTATTCTCTTAAAAAAGCATTTTTCTATTGATGTTGACCAAAAGAATCCTAACATGTATCTACAAATCTATCTTCAAACTGTGGCACTGCCATTTACCAATTGTGTGACTTTACATTATTTATTCCCTCCAAGTTGAAGCCTCTTTACTAATAAAAACAGGGATCATACCATCCACCTTAAAAGTTTGTTTTGTAAATGAAATATTAAAATTTTATGGACCACAGTATGCACTCCATAAATGACAGATGTTAATGGAGACTGAAGCCTCCAGCTGCTGCTCTTTGGATCCCCCATGGTATTCATGGCAAGGACACACTTTCCCCTGATACTCCCACCCAAGGGCTGAGCTTGGTAGGGGGTTACTAGACCTGGCCCATGACTGTCCAAAGCAGGACTCTTCAAATGGGCAACCTTTGCTCAAGGACTTACCATCATCCTGGGCAAAACTTTCTCAGAAATACACTGCAGTCTGAGACTCCTGCTACCCAGCCCTTCCTTTCCACTCTCCTTTCACAAGTCCTAAACCTGTATCACTACCTAAAGTCTCTACCTACTGACTCCTGTTCCCTCCTCTTTCACCCTCCACTGGCATTTCCCTGCAAAATCTCAACCATATATAACCCCATGTTGCCATCAGCTTCTCAAAGGACTTGAACTAACACAATGAGAGTATACTGCAGTAATTAATCTGCTGATAAAATACTACTTTTGTTGTATATTCACAGCATATCCCACACCATAGCAGCCATTCCTAAGTATTCTTGGCTCTAAGTCTGTAGCTGATCTCACATGATCTCACATTTCTCTTTAAGATACACAGTAGCTGTCAACTCATCTCAGTTGGTGTATATACACATTAACTTCCAATTTCTTCTAAGAAACTAATGAAACACTTGGCCAGGAATGACTAAAGAAAAACATTTCTCCCTTGGTTCTTCCCAGATCCTTTTCAGCTTTCCTTGTTACATGGCTGTGTCCTTCACTAAACTTTCTTTTTCCAGCTTGTTTAAACCCCCAGCTAGTCTGGTCTAAATCAGTATAGTACAATTATTAAGACTGACAGTTTGTGGAATTCAATTTTTATATGACATCTAAATTGCAGATCTCAGTGCAACTTCTACTAACATCCCATTAAAAGTACATGTGAAATTGAAGAAAAAATAAAAATACCTAACAGAAAATGTAAGAATTTGTTGCTAATGTAAAAATAACTTGCATGAACTGTAAGACCTATAGAACAAAATTCAGCATCAAAAGCAATGGGAAAATACAAGATTTGATACTGACCCTAAGCATATCACTTTCTACAAAGACAGGGACACACTCTCCCTCACACACTCTCTGCCTGCCCCATAGTTCAAGATTGTAGGGTCCAAATCAGTTCGGGGAAATCCCATGGGTATTTCTTTTGAGGTGCCCACTATACTAGCTTCTCCCTTAGTTGATATCTCCCTTCTTATATCCATACAGAGAACCCAATTCAGAAATCAACATGTATCATCATGTAAATAGATGACGCCACATTGTGTCCTGGAAAGAGAAGCACCAGCATAGAAATAGGAGCAGAGCTAGGGTATGTCAACAGTATCTAACAGGATGTTGCAGCTTTTCATGTTCTAGCTTGCCTCCAATTGTTAGAAATCAGGTATTGAGGAGAGGAAACCCTATCTCATCCAGAGTAAGTACTTAAGTTACATACATAGGACTAAGAATCTGCACAAGAATCTACATTGCAGCCATAGGTTTGAGAATAGTATTTAACAAGACTCACTTGAACTTTTAAGAATAGAGCCAAGGAAGATACACATTCTCCATTGGCAAATAGTGGGCCTGGAAACATCTGTTTTGATTCACACATAAGGACTCAAAAATTCATAAGAACGGTGGGAAAAAAATTCTAGAGATCAATGGAACACCATCCTGAATACCTCTGAAAATGACTAGAGGGAACTAGAAGTGAAATTGAGAATACCATTGGCATTCTAGAGTATCAAAATTGATGTACAGAATGAACAGTAGCTGAAGACAGGTTAATTCATCTGAGATTTAAAAAAAATAAACCAAAACTTAAATAAAAATAGAATAAAAAATAAAATGGTATAAAAAGAACAAGTTGTAGAATAAGAGTATCAAAGCCTTCATTTGTGGTGAAAACACATGAAATGGTATTATATTGTTAGCAATGCTTACACATGTTTAAAAGTATAAAAACTTACATGTTATTGGTATATACACCAACTTTAGGACAGTAGTTATCTCAGACGCAGAAGACAAAGAAGAACCCATCAGGAATGAGTAAAGAGGGCTTCACCTATGACTGAAATTGTGCATGCATGTGTGTGTGTGCGCGTGTATGTGTTTCTATAGCAAATAGGCCAAAATGGTAAATCTTCTTACATGAAGGCTACATGAATATTCCCTAGACTACCTCTATAATTTCATGTATATTTGAAGTGTTTTATAATTTAGAATTTTAAATAATACACAAGATTGTAAAATAAAATTCAACTTTATGCTGTTGACAGATCGAAAAAGTCAACTAGCAACACCAGTTTAAAATCAAATAGATTTATCAGGTAAATGCAGCAATTTTCATTTCAGACAAAGTAGAATTCAAAGCCAAAAAAATTTTCTAAAAAAGATTAAATGGGACTACTTTTATATTAATACAAACTACACAATTAAGATATCCTGAAAAACATAACATCCAATGCTGGTCTGTAAGAAATACAAGGGGAACAAAATGAAAATATAACAGCCAACAGTTATTAATTAGGTTCTCACTATATATCAAATTGTGCCAAGGTCACACTTGGTATAATCACACTCACAAATGAGTCATGTACAGTATCTCATTTAACACTCAGAGCAATCAAGTGAAGCCATGTCTTATTACCCATTTTTTTTTAAGACAGGGAAAGTGAGGCTCAAACACACTGAGGTAGGAAAGTGCAAATCTAGCATTTAGGCCCAACCTGTCTGATTCAGAACCCGTACTTACTGGAACTGTGGCTTTCCATTTCCCCCAAGTTATAGTAGGAGACTAACATTTCTCTGTCAGATTTTGATTAATAAAGTAGAAAAGAAATACCTATACAATTCAAAGAATTCAAGTTTCAGTTCAAAGATGTAAACAAATTAGTACCTAGATATTAAATTGTGTACCTTACATAGAATTCAGCTTTTTAAGAATCAATGTAACATGTACAAGATTAATCCTGGACCAATTTACAAGGAAAATAAAGAAAAGGTAAAACAAGTAAAAATTATAACTTACTTTCTCTGACTATAATCAATTCATAATAATACAGCACAATAGTGAATAATAGTCCACATATTTAGAAATTTTGAAACATCTTGGTCAGGGTATATACCCAAACTGTAATTTCTAAACTATAGAACAAAATTAAAATGAGGACTCAATGAGGGGCTTTTGCCAAAGACATACTCTAAGGTAAATTTCAATAATTTATTTTTGGGTTCAAATTATTTTTACAATAACATGTATCTGGTTTGTAATTATATTAAAACATTTAAATTTCATTAAGCAAATTTGAGAATTAAGGAAGCCAAAAACAACAACAGGATAGTAAAAGGATAAAGCAAATTAAGACAACATTAATAAACTATTTTTTTAAATCACAAATAAATAAGTCAAAAAATGATTTTTTTGGAAAATAATTTAGATAAATATTTTCCCTTTATTTATTTTTTAATGTTTATTTATTTTTGACGGAGAGAGAGAGAGAGACAGAGCATGAGTGGGGGAGGGGCAGAGAGAGAGGGAGACACAGAATCGGAAGCAGAAAGCAGGCTCCAGGCTCTGAGCTGTCAGCACAGAGTCCAACGCAGGGCTCGAACTCACAGACCGCGAGATCATGACCTGAGCGGAAGTCAGATGCTCAACCGACTGAGCCACCCAGGCGCCCCAAATATTTTCCCTTTAAAACTTGAATATTAGGGGCACCTGGGTGGCTTAGTCCATTAAGCTTCTGACTTTGGCTCAGCTCATGATCTCCTGGTTTATGAGTTTGAGCCCTACATCGGGCTCTGTATTGACAGTTCAGAGCCTAGAGCCTGCTTCAGATTCTGTGTCTCCATCTCTCTGTGCTCCTCCCCTCATCATGTTCTGTCTTTCTTTCTCTCTCTCAAAAATAAATAAACATTAAAATTTTTTTAATTTAAAAAATTTGATATTAAAGAAGGAAAAAAGTATTCAATGTATTAATATGAATAAGCACAGACAGGAAAAATTAAGACTTGGTTTTTATAATTTTGCAAAAAAAAATAAAAATAAAAATAAAAATTATAATTTTGCAAAAGAATTTGAATGAACAAATTTTTAGGAAATTATCCAAATAGAATGAAGAAGATACACTGGCCCCATAAATTATCATGAAATAAACTGAAATTTTCCGGTGTCTAAAGGTTTACTATTGATTTTTTTTTAGGTTTATTTATTTATTTTGAGAGAGACAGAGAGAGCTTGAGCCAGGAAAGGGCAGAGAGAGAGGGGGAGAGAGGGAGAATCCCAACCAGGCTCCAGAGAGTCAGTGAGCAGAGCCTAATGCAGGGCTGGAAGTCACAAACCAAACTGTGATATCATGCCCTGGGCCAAAATCAAGAGTCAGACGCTCAAATGACTGAGCCACCCAGGCGCCCCGTACCAAGCCCTCCCAAAGCCTTAGAAAACTATTATAAGTATACAATGACCTTTATAAAACGAACATAACCCAGATTTTATAAACTGTCAAAGAAAAAATACACCTACCCTATAAAGCAATTTTATTTATATATATAGATGCAAAATTTCTAAATAAAATGCCAGTCTATTGCCCAACAGCAAATATCCACTTAATGATAAGAGATTTTTCTCTCATAACAAGCCTGACATTACATCGTGAAATTTCTCAGCATAATATATTCATCGATCTCATACGAAATTCCAAATAATTATTTGCTGGCTCACAAACTGGCCCCATACCCAGAGGACAAGAAGGGAGCACCCACGTTGTTAGGTGGCAGGTTTAGTAAGCAAGGGAACTTATGTGCAAGGCATGTCCTTAGGGCTCTGCAAGTAGAGCAGATCTCTGCACCCACCCGCCAGAATGTTAAATGTTTATATAGTGGCCTTAAAGATGTTCAGTCACATATATATGGTGTCCAGTCACAATAACACCTTGCTCTCTTCAAGGCTGCATCCTTGAGGCAGGTTCTAGAATGGGGAAGGCAAGTGGAAGACATTCCAAGGACAGGGGGTGGAGTGAAGAGCCTCTGATTGCCCGGATGTAGCTCACAGGGTCAAACAGAGGTCACATCCTCTAACTGACCTCCTCTAACACTCTACCCTTTGTGAGCAGCTCTTGGCATCTCGCGATGTGCCCTGAGAGATCAGCAAGGGGTTTCACTAGCATGGGGGTGGCTCCTTTGGCAGCTATCCAGCCACACTGGAGACAGCTATCACAGCAGTAGTATAGATACATGCAAGAGAAAACACAGATCAAGATAATGATGCCCAAAATAAGTAACAATATTTTCTACTCAGAGCTCTTTGATCCAAACCACTGATTTATTAAGTCCCCTGCATGGGGATCAGATCACTCAGGGCATTTCTGTGTCATCATATGATTTAATAAAGATACATTAGAAGGCTTATCAGCTATGAGCACACAACATTCTATCTGGATAACGAATGGCATGAGTGGGGTCCTTGCAGGGCAATAATGATGTCCAAGGCCATTCTGTTTTAAAGGACAACTTTTTTCATTAGAGACATTTCAATGTATAGTAACAACAGGTTTTGCTGACTAAAGCTTGTTGGATGAATTTGGTAAGGGCTAAACTTAATGTGTGCTTATAGTATGCAATATAAAATTTACATATAAATTGTGTGAATTTGTCATGTGCTATAATGCCCTCCAGGCCAATAGAAAGAACAAAGATGGCAGCCAAATGATCATACCAGTGGAGAACAGAATGTGCTCACCTGGCCTTGAGGAGAGAGAGGTAGGCAATTGTTACCTTGGGATGGATTCTCCCATGTGTGTGGGGGTGCAGAGAGGGGAAACCTAAGGTTCAGTGGCCCAACCATCCAGGTGGGGAGATTTGTACCACATAACCACTGGTTTCCCTTTGGGGCTACTCAACAAATACCTGGGCAGCCCAAAAAGTCAGTGCCAACCATCACTATTCTTTAACATGACAAAATGACTACACAGTTCCAGTGATATCTATCCCATATTCCTGGTACAATTGGGTTGGTTCTGTTTAGAGTAATTTTTCTGTTCTCAACATAGAAGTGCTTGTGTGCTCAAAGGTCCATAACTTGGGATAAGCCACATAAACCAATCCCAGATCTGAGCCTAGCCACCCATGGTTCTAGTGGTGGTATTTTTAGGGTACTTCTGGTCAGTAGTTTGATGGGCTGCCTGTGTAGTCTGATTGCCAGAGAAAGAATACCCAGGCCAAGTGTTATTGATAGTACATGTACAGGCCAGTTTTCTAGGTCAACATCGGTAATATCAGATGGATTAAGAGTACTAGTCCTAACTTGCTGCTTTAGGGCCTCCAATCCCCTCCCTGGAGTAGTGATACTATGGCAATTCTGATGAGCTTTCCTGAGGGGCAGCTGCCCACATACCCAACAACTGGACTGATTTCTTTTTTGGGCATATAAGTGGGCCTGCTGCAGGTACCCATCTCATGACCAGACACCACAGGGGCAGAAGTCTAAGGTCTAAAAGACAGATATTTAGTAGGAACTTGTATGGGGAGATATTCTTAGATAAGAATTAACTTATGGCCTAATCTTTAGATGTTAATATGGCTGCAGCTTTAAGAATTTGACCTGGTTGTGCACACCATCCGTGTTGGCCAGGGAAGACAACACTGTCAAGCATGAGGAGATGGACTGGGGGCAGGACATGCCAGACCAAGACGCCCATCTCCCCCCCCTCTTCCAATGGTGTGTTCCATTCCATACATACTGCATTTTAACAGATTCAACTTGCAGCAGTACAACAGGATCCCAGTGGAAACTGAGTAGATTCCCCTCACCTAGGGGTGCAAAGTAACGCGCCCATCCCAGTGGGATGTTCCATTGCAAATTCCAGTAGACAACAACCTTCCCAGGCATGATGGGGCTTGGTGTTCTCAGCAGCCACAGCACATTGATTCATGGTGAGAGTCTAGGTGATAGCTGTTTCCCACAACTTCCATATCTTTACAGTGTTGGGTGTTTCGGCAGGTATGTCAGTGAAACCACCTTGGCCACGTGGACTAAAGTACTGTCTGAGGCTTTAATACATTTGAGTGATCAACAGGTAGGGCTGCTGCCTCAAATGCCAGACTGGGGACCCCTGCTGAAACAGGCTGTTGAAAGCATTGTGGGCTGGGCATACAATACCCACCTGGTGCAGCTCTTGAAGACAGCGAGAACTGCCTCAGGCTCTTGCAGGCAAACTTCAGTGTGTTCCTATGTATTCTGACCCTGTCAGGGCTTATTCATTATCATCTATCCCTTGGCTTTCCACTGTCTAAATCAGAGTCAATCTCTTTAGAGCAGCCCAACTTTCAGTGCAAAGGGTTAACTGTCAAGGCTCTTGAGTGATCATCAGTCAAACCACTCTGAGTTCAGCCCACTGGCTACTGTGGTTATCGCTCTTTCCACCCAGATGGTGTCAGTGTTGGGCTGAAGAGCAACTGTTGTCCACCAGGGACAGGTTGCCCTGATTAGATCCATCTGTATACCAGGCATCAGAAGAAGGTTCCCCCACTCTCTCTCTAGACCACTGGTGCTGCCACAGAAATCGAGGCAGAACATCTGGAAGATCTACATACCTACAGGGCCTAGTAGCTCCTGTATTTCTAGAGACAGAGGACTGGCAGACAGGGTGCTCCTCTGCTGCAAATAGGCACACCGTTTGGTCAAAGTGGAAGTATGAGCCATGGCAGAGCTGGGTCAATGGAACATATTCTCAACCACCCCTTGATAGGAAGGGAATGGTTTCTCCTATTTCCTTATGCTTCCCCAACCAAGGCAACTTATATTGTTTGACAGGCACCACTCTTCACGGGAGCAATATACTTACAGGTTCCCAGTTGGCACTTCTCCTCCATACTGGCTTCATTCTCTTAACCCAGAGACAGAATTTACCAATAGAGGTTTTCAGAGCTTGATTTTTTAGGATAGCAATGCCCAATATGTTCTCTGGTATTGGAGAGATAAAAACCTCATATTCTCATGGGGGAGAATGCCCAATCTGAAGTTTCAAAGAGACTGTCCTGCATGGAACCTGCTTAAGATTCTCTCTCTCTCCCTCCCTCTCTCTCTCTCCCCCCCCTCTCTCTTTTACATATATATATATATATATATATGTATACATATATATATGTAAAAGAGGGGGGGGGAGAGAGAGAGAGAGGTTGAGAGAGAGAGAGAGAGAGAGAGAGAGACTTTCCTGACCATAACCATTTGTCCTCCATAAACACTGATGACACTGAGGAGCCAGAAAACTTCTGAGGGTTTCCAAGTGTTAGAGTACGTTCAGCTCAACATCAACCCTGAATAGGACCAACACGGCATTGGATAGCCAGTCTGTCTGTTCAGATGGGGTCCTGGTACCAGTGAGGTCAAACCATACTTCCTTCTAAGTTACTTTCACACGACCCTTTACAGCCAGTTGGGATAGCCTTTTGGTTTTTCCAACTCTTTCTGTCTCTAGCCCTCAGCCCATACCCATTCCCAGGATTTGCCAGTTTCCCCCAAATCAGCAGTGGATGGTCCAACATCCTAAATGTTTTGTCCTACAAATGGGCTCAGCATGAATATCAGCATCCTCTACCAGGTGCTGGGGGCAAAGTGGAATATCTTGGATTTCATTCCCGCAATGAATGTAGCCCAATAAGGGCCTTCAAAAATAAAGGTATAGATGGCCTGTCTCATTCCCAATTCCACAAGAAATTGTTGTACCACCTGCACAGGTTTCCAGGGTCCCACACGCCCAGGGAGGCCCCTCAATGGGCCTCGTTCTACCTGCAGGCTAGAGTAATTCAATCTATGATAGAGTGAGCACCTTGAAATCCCTAAGCACCATGCACACACTGCCAGAAGACAGAGTGTGGGGTTATATTGCTCATTTACTCTGCCTCCTGCCCAGTCAGAGAAACGCCATCGTCCCCCCACCCCGCATATCCTATAGCCACACTCACCACGCCTGGATATTTTCCCTGGCCTTTTGCTGGAACTTAGCAGCTGTACCAATAATCACAGTGGGAGTACATTCTCTCGTCATGAATGTTTCCTGAACTGGGGGCTGGCACTCCTGTTGCTATCCTTTCGCTTTCTTTTGTATTACAGGGTCAGAACAGCACAAAGTGCCCAACTGTCTAATCTGGAAGTTGTTGTCAATGCATTCACCCATGAAACAGAAATTAAAGGTAGAAGTATCCAAAAAGAGGATAACATGAGAATTTAGTACAATGTCTCTTGGAAATAAAAGACAAATGTACAATATCGATTGCTTTCCTTTATTGCCACAAAACTCCTGATCTCCATGCCATTTGGTAGAGCCCACCCACACTGACTCTGGTTTGGGCTATGTGACTTGTTTTAGCCAATGTTTCACTAGCAAACTTCACTCAGTCAGAACCTTGAAAAAGTGCTTGCATGTTCCTACTGCTTCCCGTGCCTCCTCTCCTTTGCAATGAGTTGGCAGCTCTCTGCATTTTGCCATAAAGTACATGCCTTGGCTACACTGGCAAAAGATGAAATTTACGGAGCTGAGTCATACCGGCACACAGTCATACCGGCAGAGACCTCCCCAGATCAGCTTTCCAGCTGACCCCTACACATATGAGAGCCGCCTTACCTGGCCACCTACCCAACCCACAACTAATCACAGACTCAGGAGTTAAGTTCAGCCAGCACCAGACAAACACCCAAGCTGGCCTACTAACTCTCAAGGAAAGTAAGTGCTTACAATTTTAAGGGAAAAACCAAAAAGCAATGCCACTGATACTGCTGACCTCTCAAAGGCTTTTGAATCTGTGGCCCTTGGTATACCTCAGATTTTGTGGTTGTCCGTTAACCAGCATTATTATCATGAGAGATCAATGATACACCAACTATAAACTTTTTTTTTAATCTGTTCATACTAACCACCTGAATCTCTTTCACAGCTACTGAGCATAAATCTAAAATGACATATGCCAACCTAACATGTAGACACCTGTGGAAAAGGAAAGGAAAACCTTTTCCTTCTTCCCTTCTAGATTCTTTGGCTGGTCTAATAATTAAATTGACATAAAGCAGATTCACAAGAGAAAAGTCTATTTAATTCTGTATGTACAGGAACCCATAAAAACATGAGACTCAAAAAAAGTGACTGAAGCAGGCAGCTTTTATGCCTTTTAGACAAAGAAACAATACATTTGTGAAGAACTGACAAGACAAAGGGATTTGGGCTTGGGGTAGCAACTTAGTGAAGCAGTAATAAGGTTTGTTTATGCAGCCTTCTCAGCTTTAATTCCTATCTCTGCTGCTAAGGATGCCTTCTGCACCCCTGGTAGAGGGTACAGGGAGGGTACCCTCACATGGGAGATGTATTTCTTGCTTTCAGAGGGAAAAAGAGGGTCAGAGTGTCCTTCTGACACTGGCTGTTTTTAAAGTGACTTTAATTAAAAAATAGTTAATATACCGAAGTGGCATATTTGGGTATGGAATATTCTGCCCTCCTTCACACCTGTAAAACCTTACTGAGACATGCAAAAGAAGATTGAAATAGGGGCGCCTTGGTGGCTCAGTCAGTTAAGCACCCGACTTTAGCTCAGGTCATGATCTCACAGTTCATGCATTTGAGCCCCGCGTCAGGCCCTGTGCTGACAGCTCAGAGCCTGGAGCCTGCTTCTGATTCTGTGTCTCTGTTTCTCTCTGCCCCTCCACTACTCGCACTCTGTCTCTCTCTCTCTTAAAAATGAATAAACATTAATAAAATGATAATTTAAAAAAGAATATTGAAATAAATAAAGAGGCAGTCCCGTGTTCTTAAATGAAAAGGTTACCATGGCAGTTCGGAATATCTAGAACACACTCACCATTAACACATAGTAGTAGTAGCAGTAATAATGCATTAGCAGTAGCAACAGCATTCTGATTTTGAATTTTAATCCTATCATTTCTCTATAATTATCTGATTTTTCCAAATTTTCCATAATTAGTGTGAATCACTTCTATAATCAGGGAAAATTCATAAAAATAATGGTTTTCTTTAAAATATTTTTTTCATCAACTGCATTCTGTCACTTTTTATCACAGATTTATTCTGGAATTTAATTTGATCCGCTCTTTGTAAACTATCTATAGCTGCTTTCACTTACCCAGAAATGGCTTTTACCTTTGAGTATGCAATGAAGCCATGGGAGTTAGATTAAGGGAGGGGGAAGACTTTATAGATTCTCTAGTTTGAATCAGGAGAACTCCCACGTTGGGGAAAATCTGCAAAACCCTCCTGTATCAGAAACTGCTGCACAACAAATTACCTCTGACATTAATGACTTAAAACAACTACCATTTACTTGCTCACATTTTGGGGGGCAACAATTTGGGCAGATCTCAATTGGGATGGCTCACCTCTGTTTGTTCCACTGTGTTGGCTGGGCTCACTCATGTGTTTGTGATCGGGTGGCTGGTTGACTGGGGGCTGGATCATTCTGAAAGGCCTCACTCGCATGTGTGGTAGCTGGGGGAGAGGGTAACTTTTGGCTTGGCACCTCACTTCTCCAATGAGCCAGAAGGCTAACCGGGCTTCCTCATGGTGGGTTTGTTCCAAGCTGTAGGACTTCTTGAAGCCTAGCCTCAGAAGTCACATGACATCACTTCTGCCACATCTACTGGTCAGAGTAAGTCACAAGGTAAGCCCAGATTCAAGGTGTGGATGGGACAGACTCTACCTCCTGATGCAAAGAGCAATCTGGTCACATTGCAAAGGGGCGAGGAATTGCTGCAGCCACCTTTGCAAACAACTCTCTCACTGCATCATAATTTATTCATCCTTACATTAAAAAAAAAAGTTTTTGAATGCCTTCAAAGTGCTACGTACTGTTCTAGCTACTGGGGAACAGCAGTGTACAAGACAGACATAATCCTTGCCATATGGGGGGGTTGGAGGTGCAGCCTCAGGGAAGACAGGCGCTGAACAGTGATAATAGTTCTGTGAGTGCTACAAAGTACCAGTCACATGGGAGAATGGTGTAGGCTGACCTCATGTCGAGGGGGCAGGACAGTAACAGAATGGAGCAGAGGTTGGAGAAGGAAAGTCAGAGAAGACTGTTATTTCCTGTGAGAAACTCTCAGAGCTTTCTACTTTCTGTACCTCTGGGTCTCATTTTACTATGTCTGCCTTGCACGTGCATTTCTTTCTCCCTTGCCATATAATCGCACAGTTACAGAGTGAAAATAGAAGAAAACTTAGGGGGAAATATTCCTTTCAAAGAAAGGATTGTCTAGCACAGTCCTGGGGAAAAAAAAAAGAAGAAATAACTTTTGTGAAAAAAGTAATACTTTTTTATCATGTCAAAATCTTCTCTTAATTTGAGGAATTTATTATTAATTAAGAAAGCTGAGTTTTTCAAGTGCATAATTCTCCCTTTGATCTATAGGCCTCCAGGCTGTAAGTTCCCAGAGGCCTGAAGTAGGTTTTATCTGAAGTGTTTTCCTAGCAAAGGCATTTTCTGTGGCACAAAATGAAGCCACAGTTGTGGCGCGTTTTGTTAGAAGATCCAAATCGATAAGCTGAGATGCCAGGGTTTGAAAACCCGGTGTGCCGGAGGTAGTCAACTTATTAATCTATATATAGCACACTGAGAAGAAGATTGAGGGGTTTTGATGGCTGTTCAAAGAGTGTTCGAGATGAAGAATCCTGTGGGAGAAGAGATGGAACAGAAGAGCACGTTAGAGATTTGTCATACAACTGCGGGAAGGCTCTCCACCAAAGTGTTATTCTCTTCCCTGCAGGTTTGTTGGAAATGTGCTTCTTGTGTTAAGTTCAAAGTGTCCTATGATGGGTCTGTGAGGTAGACACTCCTGGGGGGTGTAGTATGTGCTGTCAAAGAAAATAGCAAATAGCAGCAGGCCCTCTCAACAAGAAGAGTGGTCAGAATTCAGAATGCTGGGAATGTTGTTAAGGGTTATTTGACCAATGAGTCAATAGGTTTTTTTGAACCCCTATTATATACTAACACTATGTCAGGTTCGAGGGATACAATGTTGAGCAAGACAGACAGCATCCCTGCCCTTACCGAGATTATAGTCTGTTGGGCAGGATGGATGGGAATCAGGCAATTCCAAAGCTATGCAAAAAGAACTGTGATAGAGAAATACAGAGACCCATGGAAACACAGTAACAGAGCACCCAGCTCAGACATGAAGACCACCTGACAGAAGTGACCTCTGAGCTGAGGACTGAAGGATGTACAATGGCTACTCAAGAGAAGAAGAGGACCCTGGCTAAAGATAGCAAAAGTCACCAAAATGAAAGTAAAAGAAGTTTTAAAATAAAAGACATAAACCCACAAAGGCAAAGAGAGTGACAAAGAAGGCACCAATGAGAAATTTCAGAATTTGGAAAGCAGACTGACAAATGGAAAATTACTTAGCTGAACGGAGAAAACCCACGCCCAACCAGCAGAAGGGCAAAACCAAAACGCAATGCCATGAATATTGCTGACCGTCTTAAAGGCTCTTGAATCCATGGCCCCTGGTAACTCAGGAAGCAGAAGCAAAGATGGTTTCACCACAAGCGCATGGATTAAAACTCTGCTAAGAGGGGACTTGACCTCCTCCTCCACTCCGCCCCCTCCCCCCCACCCAGCATCTGCCTATCACCTATCATGGCAAGATGCTAAAAGCGTTTCCCTTGAGGAAGGTAAAACTAGTGTCTAGACACATGTCACAACCCAAGGCAGAGATACCTTACTACAATCACACCTCACACTGAATGTGGAGAGCCCCCGCTCTTTTGAACCACTTAGTATCCCAATCACAGACCGACAAACTCTACGACCCAAAGAGTCTTTTCTAAGGAATCTCAACAACTGCATAGGAAAGACAAAAGTGGTCTGTCATTGGGATCCCCTAACCAATGGCACAAGGTCACCCTACAGTGAAGGCTACCGTCAACAAGCGCTCCCCACCTTCCCTGTGCACACAGATTCCAAATGGGCTTTTGGTGCCCTACTCATCAATGTGAACAGTCAAGGATTCCCGGACATTGTAGGAAATCTTGAAAATGGAAAGCAGATATCTATTCGAAAGCAAACAAATCAAAAAAAAAAAAAAAAAAAAAAGCAAACTGATAGAAAGGTTGCAATCAGAGAAGGAATCAACTTCACCCAAAATTTCTTAATGTCCTCAGCAAAATAAGAGGAGATAAGAAATAACAGAAAGCAGCAGCCTTTTATTTGCTCAAGCCACGAACTGATTCACCCTAACTCCTCTCTTTATACACACTCCAGTATCCTATTTGTCAGCAAATCCTATGACTCTGTCTTCAAAACCTATACGGAATTTGACCACTTCTTAAATCATTCACTACCCCTGCCCTGATCCAAGTGAGGCCCATTTCTCACCTGGATTACTGTAATAGGCTCATAATCATTCTCCTTGCCTCTATCCTTGTCCTAATGCACAGCAGCCAGAGTGATCCTTTTAAAACATAAATTAGATCAGATCATTCCTTTGTCCAAAACCCGTATCAGCTTCTGCTTTCAGTCAGAGTAAAAGCCAAAGTACTTATAAGGGTTTAAGAAGTCCCATGTAATCTGGACCCACGTATACCATCTCTCCCATCCCAAGAAGCCCCGCCATTCTGAATTCCTTAGTTCTCCTCCAACACCCAGGCACACATGGCCTTGGGGACTCGGCATCAGCTCTTCTTCCCCTTGCCTAGAACAATGCTCCCTCCTTGAATAACTCCTTCATTAGCTTCAAGTCTTTGCTCAAATGTCACTTTCTCAATGACATCTACACTGCCCCACTCCCCACCACTACTAACCCTTCTCATTCTTCTATACACTGTTTTCCCTTAGCACATACTACCTTCTCACACATGTCTATGATTCATGGCCCATCACTCTGCACTAACACATGAATACTCTTCAGGGTAGAGTATTCATTTTGCTGAATGATGCCTTCCAAGTTTCTGAATAGCACGTGGCAAACAGGATGCTGTATTCCTTTCCTAGGGATGCTGTAACAAAGTACTACTAACTGGGTGTTGTCAACATCAGGGTCAGTTAGCAAGACACATCCAAGAATATGAAATGGCATCATCAGTCTGACAGGAGCATGGAGCCCAGTGCAGGGACTTTTAATAGTGAGAGATAAACAAATGGAGTTAGACAAAGAGCTCTGTGAGCCATGACAGAAGAATCTGACTTTATCTCAAGACCAGTGAGGAAGCCTGAAGGGAGCTGGAAATGTGATGAGATTTGCCTCTTAAACAATCACTAAGACTGTGCGCATGAGAGTATGCTCTGGGCATAAGGAGGCTGCAGTAACGCAAACACAGTTCTCCCTTAGGCCCCATGACTCTGTAAGACAGTCTTTACTCGATAAACTGTTGCCTCTGAAGTCCTATTATGAACAAGCAAGGTCCTCACACACCTCACCCAGCGAGGCTCCTGGTAACCATGAGCACAGCTGCTCTGCCTTTCCAGCTAAAACGTATGGGGCCGATGGACATCCAAAGACCAGCATCCCAGGATGAAGCTGGAGTCCTGAACCAAAACAGACACTCCAAACTGAGCCAACAGTCTCTACGCTTCTTAAGATCATTGATTATATGATCTGAGTAAAGGAAGTAAAAGGAATTTTTGCATAATATTAAGGAAAGCAAGTTGAAATATCTTTATCTTCTAAGGTAGAAATGTTATGAGAACAAGACAAGTCCAATATATATAGAAATTTTTTAATGGCAGAGAAAAAAATGTGCCCAGTTGGAAAATAATGACTTTAGGAAACATTATTTGTTTACACCCCTGTGAAGTTTAAGCTAAAATAACTAAGAAGGTCTGAGTTAAATATGTTGTAGAGTATCCAAATTGTTTATGCCTTTAGTAAACTGCTTACAATAGTCTTTAAATACTGATAACTGGAAAGAGACCACCAAAGTCTATGGAAAAATGCCAAGACATTTTTACAAGCCACAAAACTTTCTAATGTACCCAGCTTTGCTTTCTCACTAAAAAGTACCAGGCAGGGGATGAGAGGAAGGCTTTTTAAAGCA
This sequence comes from Prionailurus bengalensis, assembly GCF_016509475.1. Taxonomy (NCBI): domain Eukaryota; kingdom Metazoa; phylum Chordata; class Mammalia; order Carnivora; family Felidae; genus Prionailurus; species Prionailurus bengalensis. The sequence continues at coordinate 90,303,279 of NC_057350.1, read as the reverse complement.
TCTAGAATATAATGGCATCATGACTAATATGTTTCAGGCTTTTATGAAGGGAAAAAAATCATATTGGACAAACCTGGGAGATGTTTTTGATAGAACGCCAGAATTAATGAATGGAACACAGTAGGTGTTGATTTTATGTCATTATAAGTTAAGCCTTTTATTTTGCCGTCAAGGAATGAAAAATAAATATCAAACCAGTCTGACCCGCTCTCCTGATTTAATAGCTTAATTTCCAGAAATGCCAGTGAAAAATAGCACAAATGTTTGCCTAGGCCAATTCTTCTTTATTATGGTTCATCCATTTTCCCTTTTTCACAAGGAATGCAGCACCTAACAGAGCTTAATTAAGTTTATATTTTACAGCACGAACCACATTGCCTTACAAGGGGAAGCTTGTTAGAGGCATGTGAGAAGGATGTGTCCTGGAACCCAGTCCATAAAAAAGCATGCCAAGAACACTACAGTGTTCCACGGAATTCTTACACCTAGTGGCTAGTTCAACATGAAGACTCTACTTCTCACACATATAAGATAACTGACATTGTACACTAAGCCAGAGCAGTGATGGAAACATACTACATCAATATCAAGAAGGGAATGGTCTCCGGGAGATTTATCTCTAGCCCTAATGACACTTTTATTCCCCCACATAGCACTGGAGTTTCTATATTCTTTCTTTTTCTATGTTGAGAAAGGGTGTCAGAAGGATTCTCCCTGGCCCCCCTTAATAGTTTTGAAGGCAACATGCATCATGAAATTCCCTTAAGGTAAAAAGCTACTTAATGTATAACAGTTTATTCTGTCAGAGGATTTGATGTGTCACAGCCTCAGGAATCAAGTTGTTGTAACAACTTGCTTGCTAATGTTTGTGAGGAAATTGGCTTGACCCCAGCCAAGTGACCGATTCCCTGTCAAAGCTAACTGAAACATGAATGTTTAAAAGAGGGTTTATATCAGGTATATAATTCAAATGGAAATAAAAGCAGGTGGCATTGTTATGACTTCTCTGAGAAAGCAAATATAGAAGTAGGAATGTTTCTGTTAGGACAGGGCCAAATGCATACACAAATAAAAGCAAAGTAAGAGTTGCCTAAGTAGAAGTTTATGACAGTTTCATGAAAAGTCCAGATGTAGACAGTGCAGTTTTGGAATAAAAGCATCATAGTGACATCAGAAATTCAGGGTCATCTCTGCTCCATTGTCAAGGTCACCTCATAGTCCAAGATTCATTACATCACATTACAAATGCACCCACACAGCAGGAAGGGAATGGGAGAAAGGTGGAAGGGCCATCTCCCAGGCACATTAGCCCCCTTTAAGCAGTCTTTCCAGAAATTTCATAGAACACCCCTGCTTACATCTCATCGTCAATATCTCAGTTATACAGCAATACTTAGCTGCAAGTAAGGCTGGGAAAGCATCTTCTAGAGATTACATTGTTCTCCATGATATAAATCAGGATTCACTTCAACGGAAAAGGTGGCAATGAGTGTTTGGGGAAGCAACTGGCTTTCCCTGACTCACTGGACTGTTTTTCTCCTTGTTTATAAAATTGAACATGTGACATGTAATAGTGACAGAGAGCAGATCGGTGGTTGCCTGGAGACAGGGAATAGGTGTAGGACAAGAGACTGTAAAGGGATATGAGGCGTCTTATAAGAATGATGGATATGTTCACTATCTCAATTGTGGTAAAGTTCTTATAATTCTACACATATGTCAAGTTGTGTGCATAACTATGTGCTATGTACTGTGCTGGTGGAACGTTTGTGTCTCCCGAAAAATTCATATATTGAATCCTAATCCCCAGTAGGATGGCATTTGAAGTGGGGCAAATGAGAGGTGATTAGGTCATGAGGGTGGAGCCCTCATGAATGAGATTAGTGCCTTCATAAAGGAGACACCAGAGGGCTCCCCAGCCCCCTTCTGCTGTGAGGACACAGTGAATCTGCTGGTGCCTTGATCTTGGACTTCCAGTCTCCAGAACTGTGAGAAATAAATTTTTGTTGTTTAGACGGCCACCCAGTCCATGGTATTTTTGTTACAGTAGCCCAAACAGACTAAGACATACTGATATTAATTATACCTACTAATTAAACTACAGAGAAACTTTAAAAAAAAAGTGAACATAACAAAAGAGAATACACATACACTTTTCAGAAAACCATGTCCTAGTGCTGTTAAAGGAATAATTATCCCCACTTAATTGTGCAGTTGCTTTTTTAAATACCCTCCCTGAGAGATTGAGAGATTCTTCTTGTAAAACCTGTGAACAGAGAGATGATAATGACGGTGTCAGATAATCCACTATAGTGGCAATTCTGGTATTAGATAATCTACTGCACTGAGTCATAAGTAAATGCTGACAAGTCTAACATCAGGCTGTGAGCAACAGAAAATGTCTGGCATTCACCAATTTTTAAAAAGTTCAACTCCTCACTTGGAACAGAAATTCATTAAGTTTATTATCTTTGATTATCCTTTTTGGTTGCCAAGGAGGTTTAAATAGGAACAATTATCTCTTTTACAGAAGGAGTGGCAGTGAAGAAACAAAACTTCAAAGGTCCTTGTACCTCCTGGAGAGGAGAGGAGAAAATACACTCTCCCGTTTCCAGCAGAGCCCACATCCCTTCAACAACAGCGGGCAGGTGCAGCCTCTGCTGGTGTCTGTCACCACCCTCAGGACCAAACACCCTAGTATCCCTTGCCCACCAGGCCACACCCCTCCTCAGCAGTCCAGACACCTTCCAGATGTTGAGGTATCTCAACATCCTCCAAACACCAGATGGAGGTATCTCAAGATCTGAGCACCAGCTACACAGCAACCCCTCACTGGAGGCCCAATCACCAAACCCCTGAGAGTCCAGAGACCAGTCAGTCCATGGGCCCCTCCTCTAAGCCCCAGGCTCTGGAAATACCACTAGTTCTCTTCTGTTCCTCTGTTCTCAAGGACAATAGCTTCTTCCTAAAGTCCCTAATCTTGGGGCGCCTGGGTGGCGCAGTTGGTTAAGCGTCCGACTTCAGCCAGGTCACGATCTCGCGGTCCGTGAGTTCGAGCCCCGCGTCGGGCTCTGGGCTGATGGCTCAGAGCCTGGAGCCTGTTTCCGATTCTGTGTCTCCCTCTCTCTCTGCCCCTCCCCCGTTCATGCTCTGTCTCTCTCTGTCCCAAAAATAAATAAAAACGTTGAAAAAAATTTTTAAAAAAAGTCCCTAATCTTGAAGTTGCTCTGTCATCCTTTTGCTCCTTCAGACTTCCAGTATGCATATATCCAATTCCCTATATTTAATCCCCTGTGTTTGAAGTACCTAGCACAACTTTCTTTTTCTAGCTAGGCTTTGACAGGTAAAAGGGACTCATTTCCCTCATAAACTGCAGTTTCTCCAGATCCTATAAGCTTAACAGACCCATTTTCCACCACTATCAAAGTGAACTAATAATTTATCAACTTTGTCAGCCTGGCTTTCCAGAAGCAAAGCGGTATACCTGGGAGCCTGGCCAGCAGACCAGCCCCAACATGAAAGTACAGGCAAGTAGCTGATGGAAAAGCACCCAGGTGAGAACCAGAGGACTGGATTCTAATCTGTAGCTGGATCTTTGGCTCCCTGACTTATCAGGGACAAGCCCTCAAGTCTCTTGAACTTGAAGTTATTCATTTGCTAAATGAGAGGGCTCAACTAGATGATCTTTAACTTCCCCTCTAGTTTTTATTTTATTAGAGTTAAAAACCCCTTTCTGTCTCAATTTCCTCATCTGAAAAATCTGAAAAGTAAGTGGCAATTCTACTTCTCTGAGAAGCTTGTTTTAAAGACACCACTTAATAGTTTTTATACTATTTGGAGGACAATTATTCAATCTCAGTACATTTCTTGAGCATCTCACTGTAGCAGGGGTACTATATACCAAGTGCTGAAAACACAGAAATGAATAAGATGCATGTCTTGCCTTCGAGGAATTTGCAGTAATAAACTGGAAAGGAAAGGGGGCTGAGACATGGCCTCCCAGAGGAGGTGCCATCTGAGGTGGGTTTTGAAGGGGCAATAGGCATTGGCTAGGCAGATAAAGGAGAAGAGCATTCCTAACAGACCTCATATTACAAAGACAAAGGTGTGAAAGCTCATGATGTCTTCAGAGAAGTAGAAACCATTCAACACCGTGGAAGCTTAAAGGGTGTTGAAGTAGTGGGGAGGAGGATGAGGGCTGAGGATGGCCACACCATTCGAAGAGGTTGGATCTCATCTTGTAGCCCCTGGGGACTACTGAGGAGTTTTTAGAAGAGGACTGGCATGGTTCCATTTCAGAAGAAGTGATGCTGGCAGCAACATGGAGAATCAGTCAGGAGCCAGCAGCCCAGCTTCAAGCTATAGCAGTCACCCAGGCCATGGATGATGAAGGCTGTAACTAGGACAATCACAACAGGAGAGGGAAGATTTGAGGAAGACACAGAATCTGAAGCAGGATCCAGGCTCCGAGCTGTCAGCACAGAGCCCAACACGGGACTCAAACCCATGAACCGTGATTATCGTGACCTGAGCCAAAGTTGGACACTTAACTGACTGAGCCACCCAGGTGCCCCAACACTCTCTAATCTTTAATGGACTTGACCATTCAGCAGTATTTAACACTAATGAACATTCCCTCCCCACTTTAGAAATTATTTTTCTTTCAACATAAATAGTATCTCATTTTCCTGACGTTCTTCCAACTCTCTAGTCTCTCCCTGAAGTCTTGTCTTTCCTTGCCCAGTCCTTACATTTAATATTCCTCAGGTTTCTCTCTTTGGCCCTCTTCCCTTCTCCCAATATGAACTCCCTGCTTATCTATTTGTTCTCTATACTTCAAATACCTACGACTCCCAAATAACTGTCTGACCCTCCGGCTCATATGGCTGGGAGCCTAGTGGCTATCTGTAAGCTCCATGAGGACAGGTTCCATGTCTGACTCATACAAACAGTGAGTGCATACATGTGCATGTAAAGATGTGTGTATGTGTGTGTGTGTGTGTGTGTGTGTGTGTGTGCACATGCGTGCACACACAGGAAAAGCACACTATCTGGAAAGGATTCATACCAGTTATTTGGGGTTATTTTTATGGGAGAAATGGACTTCCATTTTTTATTTAACATGTATGTATTTGTTTGAATTTTGTACAGTGAGCATGAATTGCTTTTATAATTTTCTAAAAGATAAAGGAATTCCTAAATAAATAAATAAAGGAATTCCATACCCTTTTCTCTTTTCCAACTGCTGCTGATCCTCATCATTTCTCCATGACCACTGTAACATCCTTGCCTCTAATCTCGTCTGCTCTCAGCTCCGTCCTCCAAATCATCTCCAAATCACAGGGTTACTATCACATCGCTCCCTCCTTAGAGACCTGCCAGGAATAAGTTCGCTCCTCATAAGGACTCCTAAGGAGTTCACGATCTGGCCCCCATCTTGGTCCCCAGCTTTATTTCCTCCTAGGCCTCCTCACCCTCTTTCAGGCACAAAGACCACATCATTCTCCATACAGCAAATTTCCTGGTGATTCTTGAAGATCCATCTCAATGGATTCCCCTGACTCTTTCAAGCAGATCAATCACCTCAACACTTTGCACCTCCATTTGAGCATTTCTATAGTAAATTTTTTTTTAATTTTTTTTTTCAACATTTATTTTTGGGACAGAGAGAGACAGAGCATGAACGGGGGAGGGGCAGAGAGAGAGGGAGACACAGAATCAGAAACAGGCTCCAGGCTCTGAGCCATCAGCCCAGAGCCTGACGCGGGGCTCGAACTCCCGGACCACGAGATCGTGACCTGGCTGAAGTCGGACGCTTAACTGACTGCGCCACTCAGGCGCCCCCCTATAGTAAATTCTAATGCATCTATGTTCAGCTTCACGAGAATATGAATCCACAGGTGCAACAGTCCTGCCTCAGCATGTCCTTGTCACCCTAGTGCCTGGCTCATTACCTGCCTGATAGTAGATGTTCAATAAGTATTTATTAAATGAATGAGAGATAAATTTCTTCTTTTAATTTTTTTATGTTTATTTATTTTTGAGAGAGAGGGAGAGACACAGCATGAGCAGGGGAGGGGCAGAGAGAGAGGGAGATACAGAATCCGAAGAAGGCTCCAGGCTCTGAGCTCTCAGCACAGAGCCAAACGCGGGGCTCGAACTCACAAACTGCGAGATCATGACCTGAGCCAAAGTCAAGACGTTCAGCTGACTGAGCCACCCAGGCACCCCAATTTCTAAGTGTACTTGGGAAAATGGTAACAAGTTCTTTCGGTTTCCTTCTACCTCTCCTCTATTTGCCTCCATATCCCATATCCAGGCATCCACTCTGCAGAGGAGGATACCATCACTGCCATCATATGCGTCCCCGAAGCCCTGGTGCCTGACCACACCACCCCCATCAAGGTGCCCCCCTCCCTGCCGATGCCTTGCTCAGTCACTGGAAAGCCTAGGAGAGCTGCCAGGGACATGGCCTTTGACGACCACTCACAAAGCACTCCTCTGCTTCCTTATCCAGAAACCCATGGTGGTAAGCAAGATGAGCCCTGTGGGGTTGGCTGAGAACTGAATGGGATAGTACCTGTAAAGCAACTAGAGCAGAATCTGGGTCCCTGCAGGAGACTCCACTATTCTTCCTTTCTCCCAGCATTGTTCTCTTTTTAATAGATTTTTGAAAACAAGAAAGACTTTGCCATTTTTTAAATGACTATTTAATGAAGGTAACAGCAGGTGATAGAGGCAGTAAGGGCAAAAGGCTTGCAGACAGAATCCTGCCTGGTGCTCTCAGGTCACTTTGCAAACAGCCCTGCTTTGTCTGCTTAAATACCCCTATTCTCTATTGGACTTCCGCAAATATACCCTGCCCTCCTCCTTCTGTAATGTCCCTTCTGCCCATCTTCTCTGCCTAGCTATACCTTACCCATTTTCAAGGCCCCGGTCACCAAGTTACCTCCTCAGTAGAGCCTGCTCTGATTATCCGAGAAGGAATTAGGTCATTTCTTTCTCTGTGTTTCCACTGAACATCATGCCCGCCTCTCTACCCACCTACATCACATTATTCTCAAAGCTCCATTTCTGGGTCAGCTTTCCCACACTAGAAAGAAGAGAGCTTTTGATGCTTCCTTCTCCATGATGCTTAAGAGATCTGCTCCAGAAGATGAGCCAGCACTTCTTTCCAAAGCTACAGAGTAAGTAAAGAAGAAATTAATTATAATTGACATGGAGAATTTTAAATCTGGAAGTTGCTATTTGAATTTGGAACAAGAAAGAGGCCCTTATTAAACCATTACAGGGCACAGAGTGGCAAGAGATACCGTTATCACTGGATGATATGGCGGGAATTCCTGGCTCTTCTGTGTTGGAATTTAATGTCTACCTTAAATAAATCTCACTCTCAATGGGGGTTTTGACAGTACCAGGGCCATTAATGAGGAAGAAAAACCCTGGAAACCTAATTATCAGCTCGAAAGACACCCAGGGACAGCTATGTGAGGAAAAGGTGTGAAATCTGACTGGTGTATCATTCGAGGCCTGTGCTGCGTCTGGTTGTTTGTAACTAATGCAATTATTTTCCTCTAGGGTTGTCTCTAAGGGACATTTTAAAGAATGCCATTTAAAGTGACCACACAGTAGACTGAAGAAAAAGAAGTAACAAATTGTATACAGACATCACGGAAAAGAGAGCCATCATGGAAAAAAGTGTGCTGACAAAGAAGATTACTCCTTCAAGCAAGGTTGCGCCTATTCTCTGATGGGCAGCCTTTAAATTAAAAGGTGTGGGTAGCCAATAAGTACCTTCAGAGAAGAGGGTGGGAGGACCACGATGACAAAAATTGTCCAGATTCTATTACATGTTATTTGTCACTCAAAAGAAAGGCTTTAACCGACAAAAGCAGGCTTTTCCCCAGACGGTGACTTTGCTGGGTATGTACTGGCTGCTTTGCTATGTTTTATTGTTCTATGTTTCACTGTTATGTTTTCTTCATTCTGTCCTTCAAGGAGCCTGAATTCAGTGTCCATATATACACACATGCCCTAAACAGCAGACTCTACTGTTTGATTAGCAAATTGCCTCAGAAACATTCAGGGAATTTCAGAAATATTTCACTCCAAAAAGACATGTGACTGTCCACCTTACTGGAGGGTAATCGCCTACATCAAAGTTCTTAAAAATGTGTCAGGCTTTCAGCCAGAAATTTACCTCCTAGGAAACTATTCTAAGAAAATTGTTAAATATTTGTGCAAATATGTGTGTATGAGGCCAATCATTGTAGTAAGTGGTTCAAATCCCTTAAATATCTGACCATTACAAATCGCTAAAAGAAATTACGATCCATTCACCTAATGAAATCTGGTAGCACCTAAAATTATATATCGGTAATAGTATATTAAATAGGAAAAAAAAGTTACAAAACAAAACGACTAGCACGCTCTCATTCTTTTTATTTTAAACTTTTTACATGTTTATTTATTTATGACAGAGAGAGACAGAGACAGAGTCAAGTGGGGAGGGGGAGAGAGAGAGGAAGACACAGATTCTGAAGCAGGCTCCAGGCTCTGAGCTGTCAGCACAGAGCCCAAGGCAGGGCTCGAACTCACAAGCCACGGGATCATGACCTGAGCTGAAGTCGGACACTCAACCGACTGAGCCACCCAGGTGCCCCTAGCATGATCTCATTCTTATGAGGAAAATAAAATTTTGGTTTTTTATTTTCCTAATCAGGTCAGTGGGTTGGTTGGTCAGTATAATAAAAAATAAGTTAAAGTGGTAAAACATAAGAAATAAACATTTTGTTTTAACCTAAAACATAAACGTACACTCCTCTACCAGTCATTTGATAAAGAGCCAAGATTAATTCATTTTGGTTGTGGGTCCACTTTTTATAGCTCTGCATCATCTGTCTTTATGTACCACATTGTCAAGTATTTTCAGTTTCAATTTCTTTAATTGGTGAGAAAACATAAAGAATGTTGTGAAGCAATCTAAGTCCAAAATACTTCCATATTTTTATAATTTTTCTCCAACTCTGATGGCTGTCTTGCCTCCACCTGACTTGATAGCAAAACTTAGCAAGTTGCATTTTTAAAAGTTTTTCCACACCATTGAAGTTAATTTCGATAAAAGTGACTCTCTTTGCAAAATCACATTTCATCAGTTTGCATAATTGAAATAACACAACCAGTATAAACAAATTTCGGTGGCGAAAATACAACTAGCTCTTGATCAGTAGACAAAGCTGGTGAGAAAGTAAATGCATTCTTGAAAGTGACCTCCTTGCCACATTAAGCAAAAAAATTTTTACTGAGCAAATGGAAAGCATTGTTTAACACAGCATGTGGGCCTGGCAGAGATCAGAGAAAGATGGAAATGCTCTTCTCCCAGCCGTCTGTGTGGCTGGCTGGACAATAATCTTCCCGTCTCAACCTCGGCCACCTCCCAAGGAAGTCTTCCATGATTTCCTTGACCATTCCTCCTATTCTTCATCACATCACCCTGTGTTTTCATCATAAAAAATCATTATCTGTAACTCTCATTTTTTCTTTGATCACTTGTGTCTTGTCTGTGTTCACCAACAGAATATAAACTTGACCATCCCATTGTTCGTTAGTGCCTAGCACAGTGCTTGATATGAAGTTGTCATTTGAACTTTCCTTAGAGTTCGTATATATGTATGAAAACTTATAGTTAAAGTGATCTAGTGGTGTTGGGAGGATGAAATATTATATCTCATCAGAGGAATACATACTCTTATCACCCACAGCGTAAGTTGCAAACAAGTTACTGATGTGGAAAACAGAGGCAGAAGGAAATGGCAGATAAAATTAAATTTCCTTCTAACCTGCAGCCCATTGACAACTACCTGAGGCTGGCAGAGCAATATGTTTCTCCAGGAACTCACTGTCTTAATGTTTTGCTAGCCTGAAAAACAACCTTAGCTTGACAATAGCTAGGCCTCCAGTATCCTGTGAGTCTTCTTTAGCATAGGAGAATCTCTTTGGAAACTTGCCTTTGACTTTCCCTCCCCCAACCCCCAAGTATATAATCAGTCTCTCCTGTAGGTCGCAAGGCAGCTCTTCTTGCCCATGGGTCTTGTCCCTGTGCTTTAATAAAAGCACTTTTATTCACTAAAGAAGTCTTTAAGAATTCTTTCTTGGCCGTCAGCTCCGGACCCCACCATCACTCCAAAACCTCATCATTTACCATTAAAAAATAGTTAAAATTATGATTGATAACACTCTGTTGTCATCATCTATTATCAAGCAACACATCCCAGGACTCTGATAAATAGAAACACCACAGACAGCAAGGGCACTGACAATTCTCTGGGAACTTCTCCAACAGCACACAATTTCTTTACTATTTGTATTATTAACATTTTACCCTCACAAATTTAACCTAGAGAAAGTAAGTATCTCATCTGATTTGACCTCTCTTCCCATGCAATTCATCCATAGTAACAAATCAAATAAACCTAATTATTCCTAGCATCTCTCCTTTAGAACGTGAAAGAACAAATTCTTTGTGATTTTCCAGGGCACTTTGAAAATCTCAAAGACCATTTTATATGCAAAAGACATTATTTAGGATTCACGTTTGCAAAGGCAAGAGTCTGACTCACCACCAGTCCCTCATTGCCAATAGAAATTAAGCACAAAGAGCTCCAAGAGGGTGAGCTACCTGGGTGGAGTAAACAGGTTTCCAAAGCAAGAGTTCTACTCCAACCCATGAGTCAGTATCCCAAATGTGAAAGACAATCTGAACCAACCAGCTAAGGGGATGATTTTCTTCAGAAGGAGATTTATTAATGAGGAATGTCTCAAAAGCAAAGGAAGGAGTCTGGGGTTTCATTGTGGCAGATCAACAAGAGAGTCATCTGCCAGTCGTCGAGAAGTCATGATGAAGGATGGGGTGGGTATATCTCAGAAAAAACAAGGGCAAGATGGTCCTTTGTGGTGTCAAGAACTCCTTCCTCAACTGATCTTTAGACTTCTCTGAGCACTCTTCTTAAGTAGGTCTCCTGCTTGGCCTCCTGACCCAGTTTCACAAGAATACTGGCAAACCAGTTTAGCAAGAATCTCCCCACCCCATAGCTAACCAAATTCCTCCCAGTAGTTTTCCATCCACTTGACCTTTTCGCCTGCCTATTGGCTGTAATTCCCATCTGCCCCTGTTGTATCAGAGATCAGTTCAATCTCTCTCACTGATTGCAATATTCCTGACCCCTGTTGCAATAGTCTTTTTTTAAGAGTAATAATTTATTTACTTTAAATTCAAGTTAGTTAACATACTGTAGTATTGGTGTCAGAAGTAGAACCCTGTGATTCATCACTTACATACAACACCCAGTGCTCATCCCAACAAGTGCCCTCCTTCATGCCCATCACCCATTTAGTCCATCCCCCCCCCCACCTCCCCTCCAGCAGCCCTCAGTTCTCTGTATTTAAAAGTCTCTTGTGGTTTGTCTCCCTCTCTGTTTTTATCTTATTTTTCCTTCCCTTCCCCTATGTTCATCTGTTTTGCTTCTTAAATTCCACATATGAGTGAAATCATATGGTATCTGTCTTTCTTTGACTGACTTATTTCACTTAGCATAATATATTCTAGCTCCATCCACGTTGTTGCTAATGGCAAGATTTCATTCTTTTTGATCACTGAGTAATATTTCATTGTTCTTTATCCATTCATGGACATTTGGGGTCTGTCCATAGTTTGGCTATTGTCAACAGTGCTGCTATAAACATTAGGGCACGTGTGCCCCTTTGAATCAGCACTTTTGTATCCTTTGGATAAATACCTACTAATGCAATTGTTGGGTCATATGGTTAATTGTATTTTTAATTTTTTGAGGAACCTCCATGCTGTTTTCCAGAGTGGCTGCACCAGTTTGCATTCCCACCAGCAATGAAAAAGAGTTCTCTTTTCTCTGCATCCTCACCAACATCTATTGTTTCCTGAGTTGTTAATTTTAGCCATTCTGACAGGTGTGAGGTAGTATCTCATTGTGGTTTTGATTTGTATTTCCCTGATGATGGGTGATGTTGAGCATCTTTTCATGTGTCTCTTAGTGACCTGGATGTATTCTTTAGAAAAGTGTCTATTCATATCTTCTGCCCATTTTTTCACTGGATTATTTGTTTTTTGGGTGTTGAGTTTGGTAAGTTCTTTATAAATTTTCAGTACTAACCCTTTATCTGATATGTCATTTGCAAATATCTTCTCCCACTCCTTTGGTTGCCTTTTAGTTTTGTTGCTGTGCAGAAGCTTTTTATCTTGATGAGGTCCCAATAATTCATTTTTGCTTTTGTTCCCCTTGCCTCCAGAGACAGGTCTGTTAACCAGTTGCTGCAGCCAAGGTCAAAGAGGGTACTGGCCTGTTTTCTCCTCTAGGATTTTGATGGCTTCCTGTATTACACTGAGGTCTTTCACCCATTTTGAGTTTATTTTCGTGTATGGTGTAAGAAAGTGGGCCAGTTTCATTCTTCTGCCTGCCACTGTCCAGTATTTCCAGCACCATTTGCTGAAGAGACTGTCTTTTTACCATTGGACGCTCTTTTCTGCTTTGTCAAATATTAATTGGCCATATATTTGTAGGCCCATTTCTAGGTTCTCTATTCTGCTCAATTATCTATGAGTCTATTTTTGTGCCAATATCATACTGTCTTAATGATTACAGCTTTGTCATACAGCTTGAAGACCAGAATTGTGATGCCTCCAGCTTTGGTTTTCTTGTTCAACATTACTTTGGCTATTTTTGAGCCTTTTCTGGTTCCATACAAATTTTAGAATTGTTTGTTCTAGCTCTGTGAAGAATGTTGATGTTATTTTGATAAAGATTGCATTAAGTGTATAGATTGCTTTCAGTAGTATTGACATTTTAACAATATTTGTTCTTCCAATCCATGAGCATGGAATACTTTTCCATATCTCTGTTCCTTCTTCAATTTCTTTCATGAGGTTTCTATAGTTTTCAGCATATAGATCCTTTACGTCTTTGGTTAGGTTTATTCCTACGTATCTTATGAGTTTTAGTACAATTGTAAATGGGACCAATTCCTAGATTTCTCTTCCTGCTGCTTTATTATTGGTGTATAGAAATGCAACCAAGGGGCACCTGGGTGAGTCAGTTGGTTAAGTGTCCGACTTCAGCTTAGGTCATGATCTTGTGGTTCGTGAGTTCGAGCCCCACGTCAGGCTCTGTGCTGACAGCTGGGAGCCTGGAGCCTGCTTCGGATTCTGTGTCCCCCTCTCTCTCTGCCCCTCCCTCACTTACACTCTGGCTGTCTCTTGAAAATAAATAAACATTAAAAATTAAAAAAAAAAAGAAATGCAACCAATTTTCAGTTATCAAAAATCTCCCAACAAACAAGAGTCCTATGCCAGATGGCTTCCCAGGGGAAATCTACCAGACATTTAAAGAAGAGTTATTATCTATTCTTCTGAATGTTACAAAAAATAGAAATGGAAGGAAAACTTCCAAACCCATTCTACGAGGCCAGCATCACTTTGAGTCCAAAACCAGACAAAAGACCGTACTAAAAAGGAGAATTATAGGCCAATATCCCTGAGAAGCATGAATGCAAAAATTCTCAACAAGATATTAGGAAATCGAATCCAGTAGAACATTAAAAAAATTACTCATTACAATCAAGTGGGATTATTCCTGGACTGCAGTGGCGGTTCAATATTTGCAAATCAATCAATGTGATATACTACATTATAATAAAAGAAAGGATAAGAACCATATGATCCTCTCAATAGATACAGAAAAAGCATTTGACAAAATACTGTATCCTTTCTTGATAAAACCCTCAAGAAGGTAAGGATAGGAAGAACATAACTCAACATCATAAAAGCCATATAAGAAAGATCCACCACTAATATCATCCTTAATGGGGAAAAACAGAGCTTTCCCCCTGAGATCAGGAACTCAACAGGGATGTCCACTTTCACCACTGCTGTTCAACACAGTACTGGAAGTCCTGGCCTCAGCAATCAGACAACAAAAAGAAATAAAAGGCATACAAACTGGCAAAGAAAAAAGTCAAACTTTCACTCTTCACAGATGACATGATACTCTACATGGAAAACCCAAAAGACTCCACCAGAAAACTGTTAGAGCTGATACATGAATTCAGCAAAGTTGCAGGATATAAAATCAATGTACAGAAATTGGTTGCAATAGTCTTGAATAAAGTCTTCCTGGACTGTTTAACTCGATATGGTCCAATTTTTCTTTGAGAACAGTTACCTGTTTCTGAAACACAAATGTGTGGTGGGATTTCTTAACTGTCACTATTTTCTCTGGAAGCACAGGACTCCTATGAAGTTGAACATTGTCAGAGGTGATAAGAAAACTGATCTCCCCAGTGGTTTGCACCAAATAATTAAGTGCTTTCAAAATGCTGATTAAGTCTAATTTCTTTCTGACCATAAGGGAAACAACACCTTTTATCAACAGGTGTTCTTTGAGCACCCTACTCTGGGCCAGCCTATCTGAAAGGAATAATAAGGTGATCAAGATAGGAGGATATGAGAAGAAATCAGCCCCACCCCAATCTAGAAATTTCTTGCCCTGTTAAAAAGTCACCCAGCCAGAACTGTCCTCAAGATTTTACTCCCTACTGCAATCATGACCCCATTACAAAATTTCAAAGTCATAAGCTTTTTTTGTTCTCCAGGACAAATAATGTGCCTCAGTGTATCTTCACAAGTGTATTAGACCTCTTTTCAAATGTATATTACCAGTACTCCTTTCAAATATAGCTCTTTTCAAAAAGGTTTTGGAAGTCAACTTATAAGTTGACTTATAAGTTCATCTTCCCTTCCCTGTTAAGTGTCTCTTTGCCTCCTTTAGCTACGTGCGTATTATGAAGCCCCTTCTCCCCAACTGACCATGAAGCAAAGCCTGAAGTGTACACTGAATAAAAGAGAATGTCTGTCACTGAGACAAGAAAACTGAAGGCACCCCATAAGAGAAAAAGCTGGGTTTTTTCCCTTTGCTTCTCTTCCAGCTTTTATTCTTGCTAGGACCTGCACCCCTGCCCTACACATGCCTTCATGTATGCCCTCCTTGTAAGGGACAAAGAGTTAATGATACCTTTGGAGTCTTTCAGCACAACAGATAATATCTAAGGAATGACACGGCAGAGTCATCATGTGACTATTCCAGATTACTGGCACTGGACATATCGACACCAAGACCCTTGGCTTCAGGCTGTAAGTGACTTATGATGGACATCTAGACCCTGTCCTTGTTGTAACCAGTTTCTGGATGCCTAAGAGGACACGTGTACCAGACCACAATTGTTAATAAAAACCCCAGGTCCCAAGCAAAGAAAAGACTCTCTCTTTTCCTTTCCAGGTCTCCTGGACGCTCCATCTGTATCTCTCTCTGTCTCTCCGTATAGATAGATATAGCTATAGCGATAGTGATAAAGATAGAGATGGATATACATATATCCAATAAGCTCTGCTTTCACTTCCTGCGGGCTTACATTTGATTTCCATCCTGTGTGAAACCAAAGAGCCTCTTAGCTGGTCCTGCGAGATCCCCCTCTGGGTTCTGGAACCCACCTGCTGCTTCATCACCTCCATGTGTTAAAAAATTGGGATGAGGGGCGCCTGGGTGGCGCAGTCGGTTAAGCGTCTGACTTCAGCCAGGTCACGATCTCGCGGTCCGTGAGTTCGAGCCCCGCGTCAGGCTCTGGGCTGATGGCTCAGAGCCTGGAGCCTGTTTCCGATTCTGTGTCTCCCTCTCTCTCTGCCCCTCCCCCGTTCATGCTCTGTCTCTCTCTGTCCCAAAAATAAATAAATGTTGAAAAAAAAAATTAAAAAAAAAAAAATTGGGATGAGGCACCTCCCGGTCCTTGGCTGGTGAGCCCTTTCCTTCTTTGCTCTGATGCAAGTCCTGCAAGCAGCAACATCTTATTTTAAAATTTTGAGCTGAGGTGTTAGTCCCCCACCCCCACCACCTGATCCCTGCTGAGGTAAAGTTCTCTAGAATCTGGCAATACCTAAATCTAAGGTGATAGCAAATCCTTGTCCAAAAAGCAGTTTAGGAATCCTAAATGTTTCTTCTGTGTCTTTCTCAGTTTCTTCTGAGAATCTAAAAGTATGGTTCTGTCAACAAGGTTTGAACAAGTCACTGTATTTTAATACAACAGTTTTTGTACAAGAACCAGTTGGAACACAGTCCCAAATTATTTCCTGTCCCCTTCCCATCTCCCCTACTCCTCTCTCCCTGTCTTTTCCTTTCTCTCTCCCTCTCTTCTTTCTCTTCCTACTTCACACACACACACACACACACACACACACACACATTTTTTTAACCCTATATATCCTGGTCCATTACACATCCAATTGGCCCATCCTGACTGTTCCACACAGCTTTCTGTCTTCTCCCACAGGATTTCAGGGACTCTCTGTCTGCAGACAAAAATCTAGAGAACAGTGAGGAGAATGTAGAATGGCTCACTGCAAATCAAAGTTTCCATTCTTCTCTTGCCTTTTCTTTTTGACATATCCTCCTTGAACTCTTCCTTGCTCATAAGATGCACAGAAAACTGCAAGGCAGAATTACCTTCACCATACTTTGCACAGGGAGCCGTGTGGGTGGGAAAGAACATTTCTTACTGAGAAAACTTTCCCTTGTCAGTAAGTGCATGATAATAGCACCTGCCTATTAAACAACATTCCCTTTCTGAAACTTTAATTCCACCTATAGATCATATTTTTCAATGAAAGTTTTGCTATTGAAGTAGCTGCCAGGATGTTATGGACCGGCGTGATTGCAATTTACAGTATTTCATAAATCACTGCAAGATTGAAAATGCTTGTGACAAAGGAGGCTTTAAATTGACATCCTGTCTTTTTATGGGCATTAAAAAAGTTGATCTCATGACATACTCCACAGACGCATCCCTCCTTCCTCAGCCAAAATGTCCCCACCTGGCACAGCCTTGGGCAGGTGACTGCGGAAGGAGGGAGAAAGGGATGTCAGGAAGCAAACCACAGCTCTCCAAAGTGTGCTTTGTAAGAGAGGAAAATCCAAAGAATTGATCTTTGGATATGAATGTGATCTCCAGAATTCACAACTGCTTAAAAGACAAGATCCTTGATCTATCTCCTACCAGCAGCACCAATCTGTGAATCTCATCAGCCCCAATGAATCCCTACAGCACCACAAAATTTAAAGAGAAAATTAGATCAATTCTCCTTAAAGGAACCAAGAAACTTGCAATTTCCTTAATGGAGATCACAAGGTCAAGCAATGAGTGAACTGGGAACCTCACGAGAAAATAATCAGTGCCCACTTTCTATTCTATTCTAATATGGCCACACATTAGAATCATCTGAGAAGCTGTTAAAATACCCCACACTTCAGGGCTATAGACAAGATCTAAAATTTCCCCAGGTGACTCTAATATGCAGCCAGTTTTGAGAATCATTGGCCCAAAAACAAAAGGCAAGCAACAGAAAGGAGTGACAGGCAAGCTGTTATAAATCAGGGACACCAGAAACCACACACTTAGGTATGAATTTAATGAGTACTGTCACTACTAAACTCCAGCCGTCTGTTGCCATGAAGGAATAGGAGCCCATTGTTGCCAGACTTTCTGATTTGTACCAGAAATCTGGATATTTTTATCATGAAATCTGACTTTTCATGGTTGAAAAATAACTCAAGAAAATACTATGCAATTTAAACAAAATACATCTTGGAACTACAAGTTTGCAACCTCTGACCTAGATAATGCTGATTTACACATCAAAATTCTCCACAAAGAAAAATACTGCACCACCACCAACATAAATGGCCAGGATGATTCTCTCAGGGACAAAGGCAAGCTTAGTGGAGAAGTATTACAATGGAAGCCAGTTACACTGATATATAATAGATATATAAATGTCAGCAACAAACATGGGAGCTGTGGTCAGATGGCCCTCCTGTTTTTATATTTTGAGTTAAGTGTCCTCAGATGAAGAAAGGGAAGCAGAAGTTCTGCTGTTTTGGGGGAGGAATCTGGCTTCCCCACAATGCTCTGGGGAAATTCCAGTCCTTGGTAGGTCTCAGAAACTCGGTCACATTAACCCCAGACCTTTGCTTGGCCATCTCAGAACTACTGAAACTGGTCTTTTACCCACTTTTTCAGTGTTTGCTGACACAAGAGTCTGAGAAGTGAGAGACGAAAGGAAAGGAGGACGGGTACCAGTCGCAAGCTCCTTCAGCATTAAAGCAGTGACTAACACTAATTATGCCTCTCAGACCTGTTTGAGCAGACCTATTTTCTCTATGAATTAATGCAGAGTGACCTACTTTTCTACATGTTATTTGTTATTTGGGCTGTTATTTTATCGATTTTGAGACTGTTTTGTTACATGGGAATGGAAAAATCTAATACAATAAAACTCTTCTCATTGAAAATAATAAAGCTACATCATGAAATATAAATTTATGTGTTTCCTTATAAAAAGATAGCATCTGTGGACTACATTTAGGTTGTGGGAATTAGCTGAAGGCTGTTTCAGTGGATTAATAAAAACAAAAACAAATATAAATACATTAATGTTTAGACATAAAACCTAAGATAAAATAATAGACTGCATTTCTAAATTTTAAAACTTGTTTGTTTATAATATTCTAGAGATATTTATTTCATAAAGGAGCACAATGTTAGTCTTACAAGACCATATATATTTTCTATTTATATTCCTCTTGTCCCATTTTTCATGTGCATTATATCATCTGATTTTATTATGCTTCATATTTTATTTATTCATTTATGAGGCCCTGGGATTTTATTTCTTGAAATCTTAGTGGAATGTTTACTAAAATACAGATAATTAAAAATAAAATCACACAGCTCACATGCACATTTTGTTTTATATGCAATTATAAATGTATTTTCAAGGCAATTTTAATGTCCAATTTCCACAAAGCATTTTCTTCTCCCTGTGCAGCACATACTCTATGGAAATCTTAAAAAGAGGCTGTTTGCATAACTTTGGTAATTGCAAGCCTCAGAGATTCCACCTACCCAAGAATGCATAGGAATGATTTGCATTCTGGTCATGAAAATAACAGCATTTTTGATGCAAGTGGGCTTCCCAGAAAGATACAATTGCCAAGGGGTGTCAGAAGAGGGTGGTTTACAAAGAGGTGGGAATTACTAGCATTCAGAACAAGGCCTGAAGCAGTCTTCATAATCCCATGATGGGAGCCATCTTGCTATCTCAAATACTCTCCCACTGACCTGCAGGAGCACAATGAACACTGATTATCAATGCCGCATAGCTACATAGTGATTCACACACCACACACATATATAAAGCAGCAGGTGTCATCATTTCCTAGCTGCCCTGTCCTCCTCCTTGCCACTGCAAAAAACAAAAACAAAAACAAAAACAAAAACAAAAAAGCAGCGAGTCTTCCCAGGATGCTACTATCTCCCCAATGAAGCCACTTAGAATACAGAGCACGGGAGTCGTACCTACAGTGTTGTGCCTTGCAATCTTCCCCCACCCTTCAGATTTTCCTGTGCTGGTAAGGAGAGATTAAGGAAAATGCAGGAACTCCATGAAAATGGAAAATATTTCAATCAATGTAATTTCCACCCAAAACTAAGAAATTGGATATGAGTTGAGACCACACTGGCCTTTACCCAGCTCTTTCTTCCTTTCTCACCTCCTACTGAATAAATTAAAGTGATTTATCCTTGTCTTTCTAGAGTCAACTTAAGGGTCATTGCCTTCAGGAAGCTCTCTGGGCTGGGCCTTCTCATACTCCCATGACACCTGCTGTGCCCACAACATCATTCTTGTTGCATTACACTACAACACTGGTGTAGGGACTCGACTTCCCCAGTAGACTGACTTCCTTAAGGGCAGTGACTGGGGCTCAATATTTCTGTGGTCCCAGTGCTTCACCCAGGGTCTGATATACCTAAAAGGTGCTCAGTAAATAGTAACATATTATTCACAAAAACAGCCTATACAGCATCATAGCTCAATTAAGGTGGGACACATTTGCCCACCAAACATTTACTGGTCACCTGCCTGTGGTGAGACTGGGCCAAATACTGAACATACATGACGTAATGTAAAGCTCAGCCATCTTTCAAGAAGTGTATTTTTTCTCATATGTTACAGGTAAGTAAACACTCAAGATATGTTTATTTTTTTTTATTTATTTTTTATTTATTTTTCAACGTTTATTTATTTTTGAGACAGAGCATGAACGGGGGAGGGGCAGAGAGAGAGGGAGACACAGAATCGGAAACAGGCTCCAGGCTCTGAGCCATCAGCCCAGAGCGTGACGCGGGGCTCGAACTCACGGACCGCGAGATCGTGACCTGGCTGAAGTTGGACGCTTAACCAACTGCGCCACCCAGGCGCCCCAAGATATGTTTATTTAACCAAGGTCACACAACCAGTAAATGACAGAGTTTGGATTTAATCCAAGGGATGTCTGACTCGAAAACCTGTTTTTCCTTTTCTATCTCAGTGCTAGTCAAAGGAAAATATCTCTATGTTACCATTAGAAAAAGTAAACTTAAAAACAAATCTATGAATAAGGCCTTCTTGCCACTGCCATTTTCTCTCCCTATCTTTCTTCCTCTCTCTCCTTCAAAGTTAACACCTTCACAAGTCTTCCAGACACCTGTCCTGAAAACAAAGTCAACATTACCACTTAAACTAAAAATATTAAATACCCCACCAACTGTTTAGTGCTCATATAGTTATATTTTGTCAGAAATACAGTATGCGTCGCTATAAATATGTTCACATGTAAGACATAATTATGCTGTCTACAAACATCACAAGCTCTACTGCTATACACAACCTGCCTTACAACCCCCACAAGCCCCTAGCAAGTGAGAATCCCTGATCTAAAGAGCATGTTACTATTTACGAGCTTATCAACTGAAGATCTGATACCTAAATGTACCTCTAAAAACTTCTTCCATAATGAAAACACAGGTATCTTAAAACACACAATGGAAAAAAACAATAGGATGGAACCAGTTCCTTGGCTAGGACCATGATGCCTGTGCTGGAGGTGGGGCAGGAAGGGGGGGTTATCCAGCCCAAACTTGTCTCTGGTTTTGTGCAGACTATGTCCTTAAGTTCCATGGCAACCAATCATCAGCCTGATTTACCAAAATAAAAAATAAAAGTGCTTCCTGCAAGAGGAATGCAAAAATCCATTTGTAAGGCCAGTGAGAGCTGCCAAAAGTAACCCCAGGAGACTTGTCACATTAGAATGCTGTCACTACCACCATCAATTGATGGGACCAGATCTAGGAGGGTTTCTGGTGTTCAGAAAAGACATCCTTCCCTCTCACAGAACAGGTGCTGCTGCGCTCCTCCAGTGACCCCAAATGGACAGAAACAAAGGAGGTAGTACTCAGCAACTGTAGATGCCAAGCACTTGGCCAGATGGTCCTTCTTCATGTCTAGAAAAAAACAAGTCCTAAAAAGAAGAGATGCGGGGAAGTTGTCTAGCCAAGAACCAAGGGAACCATGCCAAGGTGCATCTTTACAGAAGGGAAACGTAAGAGAACAAAGAACACATTCCTGGTGGCAAGAGGTCAGGTTAAGGGGCAACAGTAAGAAGTACTCATTTTATCACACGTCTTGCTTCCCACTGGATTCTCAGTATCTTGAAGGTGGGACCATGTCTTCTTCATGTCCCCAGCAGAGTATGTGACCATTAACAAACAATAAATGAATGAAGAAATGAATGCTTCCTTCATTCTCTCTCAGGTATTTGCCTTCTTTTTAATGCTTCTCTTCTCTGCTTACTGACCTGTGCCTCCTTATGAAGTCTTTATGAGTGGGACAAGAGTCTTGTCCCTCTTTATGAGTAAGACAAGAGACCATGGACACAACTGTCTGAAGCACTACCTGTCACTCATCCTTGTTGCCAATTCCCAGAGCAATTAGGATAATGTAATTATAAGTGTCCAAAAATCTCTGAAATATTTCAAGCATCATTCACTAATATTAGTAGCACATTTATTTAATTCCAAGCATCTCTCTGTATTTGATAGATTGTAAAGAGGAATTTATATGAAATGAGACAGGATACTTCTTCCCCTATTAAAATGAATATAAATAGCTTATGAATGATGGTTCACTATAACAATATGCATAACAAATGCACTTCACAAGTAACTGAAGAATAGGCACCTAGTGTTCTAAACTCATGAATATTTGGGGAAATTAAGTAGAGCACAGAAGGTAAATAGAAGGAAGGGGAGAAAATAAATACTTCTGCAAAAGCATATCTGTAAACAAAAGCCTTAGAGCTGCATTTGTGTTTTTCTGCTTTTTCATTCTTTAGCATGTTGTGTCTTTAAAAAAGAATTTTATGTATATATGTATATATATAAAACATCTATATCTACATATAGATAAATATAGATCTATGTCTGCCTGAAGTTTTAAAGCAGTTTGTAAAATAAACTGATAGCCAACAGAGCATATTTAGACAAGCTATTTAGTATTCTGGTCCTAATGGGTTAAGAGCCTCAAGTGAAATATTCTGATCATACGTGTTAATTTCATACCTCCAATGCGATCTGGCAATGCTTAGCTCACATATTCTTGCAAATTACTGGAAATATAACATTCCCATGAGACAAAGTGACAGCTATGAAATTAAGTAGTTTAAGCCAAAGACTCCAACAGCTACATTAAACAAACACACCCCCAGCAAGTTTCTCTGCCCCACTCGTGCAAATGGAATACAATCTCGTCTAAACAGCAACTCACAGCTCTCTGCATTCAATATTAGAAAATAATGTAAATCTCTGGCTTTGTTTTATTATCTTTCCAGGACCTTCTTTCCTTTCTTCCAGGAAAGTAGGTAATCAGGGCACAAGAATGGGGAAAGTCCTCATTGGTCAGGTTCAGATAAATCTGGTATGATTTAAAATAGCTAGCTACGGGTTTTTTTTTTCTTAATGTTTTTTTATTTTTTGAGAGAGGGAGGGAGAGAGAGACATGGGGGTGGGGTGGGGGGGCAGAGAGAGAGGGAGCACACAGAATTTGAAGCAGGGTCCAGGCTCTGAGCTATAAGCACAGAGCCCAACACAAGGCTTGAACTCACAAGCTGTGAGGTCATAATCTGAGCCAAAGTCTGACAGTCAACCCACTGAGCCACCCAGGCGCCCCACTAGCTATGGTTTTCAATCACAGCTTAGAAGTTGTTTCTTCTTTAAGTTTCTTTAAGAAAATTTACTGTGTGTTATTTTTAAATTATTAACTGATTATTTTAAGAAGTAGAATTCTTCAATTAAATAAAACAAACAGGTGTGATTTTAGTTTTGACCACAAATTCTTTTTCAGACAGAAAGATAAATCCTTCCTCGATAGGGACAGCTGGGCCAGGGTCCCTATCTTGCTTTTAGTTGCTTTTTGTACATCACTGAAAAATTGGGGGCTAAATATATTCCCTGTATGGGTTTTGTTGCCCTGGTTGGGAATCCTTACCAGCTCTTACCCTTTCTCCTCTCCATCCTGGGTACATTGTTACAGTTGTGGGCTTCATGTGGTATCCTTGACTGCGCTATGAGGCTGCTCTGCTGGTTTCTACTAGGCCACACTTACTTTTTTTTGCTTGCTGTGTTTACTCTCCACACACAGTCTGCATCCACCCAAAGCCAGAATATCACTTCTCTCAAGGCAGACTGGGGCTCCAGATTTTACAAAAAAAGGCTTAAGGTTGGAGTCTGCTTTGAACTTGAAGATGCAATTGCACTAGATATCACCTATCAAAGAGAAGCTGATGCATATTATGGGGGTTACCCTACAGTCCCACAGCCTCCCTGCTAAAATCTCCAGTGAATCTAGCCCACCAATCTAGCCACCTGCCCCTTGGGAGGCTGAAACTATCACTCACATCTTTCTTATGCTCCAAGTCCTAGTGATAAGGAGAGGGTTATTTATTAACATCAGGGAATCTGGAGCTCAGGAAGAAGAAATCCCTACTGTAACAGAGGAAAAGAATTAAGATTAAGTGTAATATTTAACTCAGCAAACTTCCAGAATATCTTTGAATTCATTTGTATTCCCTCCGTGTAGACTCAGACTTTCCAGGAGAGTACCTCAGTTGAGTCACCTGCAGCAGGGGAATAACGAAGATAGCTACTACACTGAGCTTGCATGTGGATCAAATGAGGTAACACATGGAAAGTACGTAGAACAGTTTCTAGCACAGAGTAAACACTCAAAAACTTATTTTTACTCTATTAAAATTTAGTCATTTCATTTCTCCCACAGTTATAAAATGTATCCCCCTAATGAGAGTTTTGTTGAAGTCAAATCTATGCAAAGCATAATAAAATTCTTTCTTGAAGGAGTAGGCAGCCTTGCAGTAAGAATTTAACCCTTCCTCTGTCATGTGCGGTTTAGAGAGCAATAGCATAGCTTCACCATGTGAAACCAATAGCAATTACTGGGTAGAATGTGTTCTCAATGAGACCACCATTATATCCAAAGCCCCTATGCTTTCTGGAAGAAACTGCATCTCAAATCTCAGTTAGTCATGCTGTAAGCACAGAATGAGAAAAAGACATGAGACAATGCCAAAAAAAAAAGACTTCAACAAATATGCCTGTTTTGAAGTGGTTTTGCAGCAAAATAAAAGGCATAATTCCCTCTTTTACCTGCTTTCTTGTGGTAAGTGAGGTAGGAATGGCATTGATTTTCACATTTTTCTTTCTCTGATCACGACACACTGTCAACAAATTTTTTTAAAGCCACCTTCATGTGCTGCTCACACTTACATTACTTCCTGAGGTTTCAAATTTTTAACTATATGAAAGCAGCTGCCTGGGATCCAGCAGCTAGGCATTAAAGTTGACATTTGCAAACATCATTGTTTCACTCCCAGTTCACAGGCATTTTGACAAGAAGAAAATACAAACCTTCACTCATTCCAGAGAGAGTGAAACCAAATGATTTACATGGTAATGGTCAAAGGTTAAATTCACATGTTTCATAGCTTCCTTGCCAACTTTAGTCAAACCTCTGAAGCGTAACTACAGAAATCCTTGGTCTTCTTATATCCCCTGTGAACATAGATGAAATAAGCATTTTAATGATAACCTATGAGGTCACGAGGTTTGGTTTCCATATACAAGATCACTTACCTAAACATGTATATATGCAATAGAAATCATTTTAAGTGTAAGAATTTAGAAAAATGAACTACTATGCAAATAATACCTTGAATGTTCTTTGATACAAATGTTTATATTTATTTAACATAAATTATATCTCCTGCCGTTGAAAACTGGAGTACATTTTGGTTGAGTATAAAACAAAAACAAACCAAAAACCACTCAAATCCCAGAATGGCCAAGTGGAGAGCATGTTCAAATAGGACCTTTAGGTATGCAGATGGAATTGTGAAAATGAAAAAGATATCTCTAAAAGTATTTAGGTGACTTTGGGGAGAATTTTTTTAAAGAGATTGTATTTAAACTAATTGCAGAACATTTTCAGAATATTTACCATTTGCTAAGGGAAACTGTTTATTATTAAAGCTTACAGTTCTGGTTTCGTGGATATGGGAATGTCCCTGTTAGTTCAAAAGTCTCAACATCAATGTTGCAACATCCCAACATACCTCCAACAAGGTGATGCTGCTAATTCACCCAAGCAAAATGAATATGAGTTTACATTTTTACACGGGAAATTTTGAGGAACATGACCTTAGATGAAATTCATTGCTTCAAAGGGAAAATTCCCAAGGTAGACGGCATCTGAGAACAACTGTGTTCATTGATACAAACACACCAAGACCTCACTTCCAACTTCTGGAGACTGGTCTATGCCTCCAGGAGTTCCTTTCTTTGCTTTCCTCAGGCACAAGTCTAAGCAACTTAAGGAAGCTGCAATACAATAGTTTATCCTCTATTTCTATTTTTGATAGATCAAGAGCTGTAACAAGGAAAGTTCTTACCCCATGGTGCTTCAGTTGGAATACATTTACAAAATTAACTTTGAAAAAAATTGGAGTTGATTAGTTACATTAGATATTCTGTCAACAAATCCAACTCATCCTAATCAGTCATAATTAACACTGATGTTTGATGAGAGGTACAAGTAAGAGTAGCAAGTTGATGTGCTGAGATGCCCCTCTAGGGAACTGGGTAAAGCCTGCTCATTATCTTCCACTTGAAAAAGAAGTGTGTTTGCTGCTTTGGCCAAATTGACAAAAGAAATATATGCCCAAACTCAAGTGGATACAAGAATATTTGGTACACTTTTAGCAAACGTGACAAGTAGGTTTTAGTTTTATCAAGGAACAGAGTGTAAATGTCAAATGCCAAAGTCAAATGCCAACTAACCCATGCTTTCAATTATAGTTCTTCAGCCCAAGAATAATAGAGAATAGCTCCCAGCAAGTGCAGCAATAATTAAATTAGCATGCTTATAGGGCCTAGAATAATCCCTTGGATGACAGGCAAAGCTGGTCATGGTGTTACACCAGACATATCCCAATAGCCCCAGATTGGCAAGGAGGGAGTTTCTAGAATGATTTGCTCCTTATCAGCATGCAACAAGACCACCTAAGCAGACAGCATTCCCTATAACTTGAGTCCCACCAAGAATCAATACTGCCTTTTCTATAACTCACATCCATCAAAGCTTTACAAAACAAATTTTTTAAGCACCAAATTCCTTGTAGTTCTGCTAGACGGAAAGGAGAGAAACAGGATCTAATATCTGTGGCTTCATCAGGGCTTAAGACTTTCCTTCCACCCCTGCCTGCCTCCCCTGGAACCAAGTTCTCCTCTCTCACTTGGATTTTCTATCCTTCTTTTGAAACTACTTGGTTCTCAGCTGTCTGCAGACATGCAAGTCTTTCCATTCGAACTCTCCTTCCTCTAATGCTTCACTATCCACTTACTGTTTAACTACTGGCATCTCATTCCCACTGTCTTCACCCTGCTTGAATTTCTCCTCCCTCAACCCCTTCCCCCATCCCCTATCTAAGACTCTTTCTTGAAGGCAAATGTGGTCACTACAGGTAGAGACCCTAAGGGTGTCCTCTTGTTTTTCATAAAGAACGTTTTCTTTAGATTTTTTTTCTGAAGTCTTCATTTGTCACTTTCATTCTACATTCTCTCAAAGCCATCAGACCCACCTGGGTGTCTTCATCTGTTGGCCATGTGCAGTGCTCTCCCCCCAGTAAAGTGAGCTCCTTCTGAGACAGAGAGACACAGAGAGAGAGAGAGAGAGAGAGAGAGAGAGAGAGAGAGAGAAAGAAAGAAAGAAAGAAAGAAAGAAAGAAAGAAAGAAAGGAGGGAGACTCTTTCCTCTTTCTTCCTTCTTGAAGCCTTCTCTGGGACATTTGACAGAGCTGACAATCCATGTTTTTATCTCTTCTTCCCCCTGGTACCAGCAACACTAATTCTCTGAACTTTCTGATCAACCTCTTGGGCTTATCCTCTTCTTCCTCTCAAGCACAGATTCGTCCCCAATGGGTCCCTGATGCTCTTTATCCTCCTTCCTCAGTCCTCTCCATTGACAGTCCCTTCTATCACTAAAAGTGACCACTTAAATCAAATGCTCATTTGCATACTCCCTCAGGTCCCTGGTAGAGTACAAACAGTAATATCCGGAAGAATTTATTTTCTTTTCCACTATAACTAATATTAAAACATATTCCTCTATTAAAAAATATAAACATCAATTTGTACACTTAAAATTTTTCTCATTTAACTGAATATTTGTCAAGCTCAGTTTCAAAGTTAAAAGAACACATACATGTTGAAAAATAAAATTCAAAATTAAAATAAATGTTTAGATGAAGCATAAACTCTCCAAGAAAATTTGCTTCTTACGCCTTAATTCCTTCCTCCTCGAACAACTCTAGTCAGGGCCTCATATACTCTTGTTTCACAATGACAGTATCTTCATGAAAGATCCTTTATGGCTCTCCCACAAGACCCTCACACTCCAACTGAAGTCTCCTCCCCTCCTAAGCCTGCTTCTATTCCTAGAGATCGTATCTCTATCGGCAGTACCCCAAGTGTGATAATGACCCAGTCTCAAACTTGTAATTCCTTTCTCTTTGTATTTGCTGTGCCAAAGCAGTTGCCAACCATGCACACTGTGACCAGACTTTCATCAGTTTTCTTATCTCCATTCCTACATTTATTATCCTTCTAGTTCCTACTTCTTTGCCTCAAGCACTGCAACAGTATCTTAAACGATCTGCCTCCTTTTTGCCAACCATATATTTCCACTCTCAAAAACTTCCTGTGGGGCACCTGGATGGCTCAGTCAGTTCATCATCCGACTTCAGCTCAGGTCATGATCTCACGGCTCATGAGTTCAAGCCCCGCATCAGGCTTTGCGCTGACATCTCAGAGACTGGAGCCTGCTTGGAATTCTGTGTCTCCATCGGTCTCTGCCCCTTCCCTGCTCATGCTCTGCCTCTGTCTCTGTCAGTCTCTCTCTCTCTCTCAGAAATAAACATTAAAACAAATTTTTTTTAATAAAAAAAACGTCCTGTGAGGGGCGCCTGAGTGGCTCAGTTGGTTCAGGGTCAACTTCGGCCCAAGTCATTATTCTCGGTTTGTGAGTTCCAGCCCCACATAGGGCTCGCTGCTGTCATGCAAAGCCGGCCTCGGATCTTCGGTCCCCTTCTCTCTCTGCACCTCCCCCTCTTGTTCTTTCTCAAAAATAAACAAACATTAAAAAAAAAAACTTCGGGTGATTCCCCACATCTATTGAATAAAGATGGAACTCCTTAGCCTGGCATACAAAATCTTCCCCAGTCTAGTCATAGCTTACCTGACCTTTTCCTACTTTTATCCTCTAAAGTTGTGACATGCTCACAAAAACATCTCATTCGAGCTTTCTACCAACATCAGCATTTTTCCACATATAGAAAAAAAACAAAGTGAGGGTTAAGCACTTCACCACATGAACATTCCAATGAACAAAGTTTGGTTCTGAAATCCATCATGCCCCTTTATCCAAGAGGGGTGTCCTCCATCAGAGTGATGACATGTGTTAAGCAGGGCATAGCATTTGCTGCAGAGGCAGAGAGGTTTAATTTTACTCTAACTGCTCCCCCCTTTTCATGTACAGCACCGCTGCTAAGTCCCTTGGGCCTATTGGATTTCCATGTATGTGTATTTCTTTGCTTCCGTGTGATCTCAGCGGGGATAAATGAACCTAAGATATTAAAATGTAATTTGTTCAGATCTCTGCCTTTAGGGTGAGCACTAAGATGCTGCCATCAGCCAGAAAATTTGTGATCTAATTTGGAAGCAGTGAGCCATGCTGTCTTCTCTCAGACACTTGAGAAAGCTGCACTGAGTTCCCACTTTCCCATGTTTTGTAAAAGCTTTTCTTTTGAGCTATAAACAATGTTGATTTTTTTTTCTCCACCTTGCCATTCCAATAAAGATTCGCCTAGTAAAGACAGGGAGTAGGAACTTCACTTTTCAGCTGTCACTCTATTGAAATACCATGTTGCACAAGCAATGCATCTTTAGTCTCTCGACTGGGCTCTACCAAAGACCATCCCACCTTGACCTACTTTTTACCTAGACAGTTTGGAGGAAACCTGTCCCCAGCATTTACAGACAGATTCCTGGGATCAGCACCGAATTGGCTTACACAAAGATTCTAAATTGACAGTTTTCGTATGCTCTGAAGGAGATTTCTTACCCATATATCATTAGGTTAAAATCTTCAATACTATCGCTAAGCCAAAATCAAAGATTTTTGTTTTTCTGTAGAAAATTTTACCAAAGCTAGCTCCCTCCCATCTTATCCCACTTAAAGACAGATTGTCATTACTAGTTCATTGGTTTCTGTAGTTTTAGGTTTGGTTTCTCGGCAAAAGAAAAACATATGCAGGGCTATAAAAAATATCACGTGCAATTCTGGACTTTTTTAATTCTAAGATTTAGTTAAGTTGGAAATGGAAAGCACTGGACATGGTTTTGTTTAGAAGAACTCAGCATAATAAGCAGTTGGATTAAACCCCATTTAAGAACGAACCACAAGCTACAAATGAGCTACTGAACTTCACAGACAGGATCTGAGAAGAGAGACTCAGAGTCCTTTTGGAGTCTGAAGCATCCTCATAACTTCCTGCCATCCTCAAAGAAAAAAGGTGAAGAACAGGGTTTAACTGCATAAATGAAATTTAATTCAGGAAGATGCTGCTGTATTATTACTGACACTAACAGGCACACACAGAGAGGGAAAGAAAGTAAACAAAAACGAATGTCCCCACACTAACTTCAGGGTAATACAACAGCAAAATGCTAGGCTAGCTGTTGAAAGTCATGTGCTATTGTTGGTATTTCCTTTACAAAAGTCTAGCAACTTCCTGAAATACAACTTTTTTCCAAATTAGATCTAGAGGAGAAAGCACTAGAATCCTCAAGTCTTCAGCATAAAAGTAACTGAGTCACACATTCGTTGGCCGCTGCAGACATCAGCAAGATGTCTTTTATGAATACTAATTGACTGATAGCTTCTTAACAATGCAACAACAAGGGATTTGAGGCTTTTAAAATAAGATGTTGCCTTGCCATTCAGACAGTAAATCTGACAGAAAGCAAATAAAATTCCCAGCAAATGCAGTAGGCTTACAGACTACCAAGTGTATTAGCGAGTGACAAGGAAGCCTTTGAGGGCCCAGTGGCTCACCTTTAAACAACACTAAAACAACAGGACATAGACACACCCTTTAAACTTCTGTTCTCCACTACATCTCATGTTTCATCCAACACTGGGTCTCAGTCCCTTCCCGCAAAAAAACAGTGTGGTTTGAAGGACAGAATGATGCCCTGTGCTACAAATTTACATGTTTTAACCCCTCAATCTAATTTTGAAAGACAACTGACAAGGATGATAGTAGGGTTGGGGTAGGTCTTTAAGGCTGGAAATGGGTATATGTCCTCCTTTCTTTTTTTTTTTTTTTTTTGTATATGCAGCCTATTGCAATGTTCTCCCTCCCTTAAGGTAGCAACGATTCTGTGCAAATTATAAGAACAACTTTGCAAGCCTGATTAAAAGGCATATCAATTTCTAGGCATGGGTTTTATTTTTCAATCGCATTTTCCTCTGTGAAAACCTTTATTAGATTCTTAGCTCTAAGTGTGTTCTGACCATGTAATTTAACAGAATGCTGCACTTCCATAAGCCTATTTTCATCACGCAGTCGATTGTTCATCATGAATATAAATATAATCCATAGGCTCCAACAAAATGTGCCACGCTCTCAGGACTACCTTAAAATAAAAGTTGTGTACATTGTCACTGAGAATGACACAGCCACATTACCTGTATTTCAAATTGTACTGATTAAGCTTTTCATACACCCAACCCATTCGACAGAGATAATTAGATAGCATAGGAAGCTCTAGCATTATAAAATCAAAGAACTTAAGTCTCATTGTAAGCTCTAAGTGCCAGTCAGGCTCCTGTCTCTAATGTTTATAGGGCATGACTGCCACCTACTGGCAGACTTTAGACATTGCAACATCTGAGTCCCACCGACTTCATCTTTACAATCTAACCAAGGCAGGGCTTTCCCCCAGAGCCGAAATGCACCAGTTTCCGTTGGTTTGTTTTGCTTCTGCCAAGAGATTTTTTTTTGAAAGGAATGGATTTTGAGGAGAAAAAACAAGGAGCAGAAAGGTATGGAATAGAAAATAAATACAAAAGCAAGCTGTTTCGCTGTTCTATAGCCACAATAATCCGTACAGAAAATGCCCTGTACAAAATACAATAAAGGTCCAAAGATTGAGCCATTCCCATAGGCAAGGCCGAAGAAATCAGTGCTTGAAATTTAGGCTTTTAGTCCTTGTTTTGGGACGGATCACTGGGTTTGTGGACAAACCCCTGGGCATAGTCCATGCCTTTAACTAGATTTAAACAGAACAAATGGCCACCTGGCCCAGGTAAAAGTAGATGAAGTGTTTGGTTTCATGTGTCACAGAACTACTTAAGTTCCTCCCCACAATGCAGTAACAGGTGGGTTTGTACTCTCATCAAACTCCTTCATAAGGGCCGCAACAGCCTTCTCTATGTTCTATTTCTCCAACACCTGAGTAGTACGCTCTGCCAGGTCCTGTTGCATTTTCTGGGGCATACGGGCATTTTTTTTTTATCACATCTTTTTGGTGACACATGGTTGCCATGGGTGGGACTGGCCAACTGCAACGGTCTCCTGGGGGAGGGGCTGGCGATTCTCAGCCCCGGCAGGAGTGGCCATCCCTGTTGAAGCCTTGGCCCATCTCTGAAATGCACCAGTTTTGTTAGGTATACAGCTTGCCTCACTAGGTAGTATGGTTGCTGACTTGCAGCTGGACAACATCACAAAGAGCCCACGTTGCATTATGCCCTGTCGTCCACAATGTTGTTTTATCTCAAGGCTAGTTCCTTTTAGAGCTTTAGGATGCTTCCAGTAGAAATCTGGGCCACATGGCATGCTATTCACATTCAGTGGGAGAGAGAGAATGGTTCTCAGAAGGATCCTAGGAGGGAGAGAAGGATTTTTCCCATAAAGCTCTGAAAAACCATTTCTCTTGGCTCATTGGTTGAAATACTGACACATGTCCATTCTTTTTTTTTTTTTTTAACGTTTATTTATTTATGAGACAGAGAGAGACAGAGCATGAACGGGGGAGGGTCAGAGAGAGGGAGACACAGAATCTGAAACAGGCTCCAGGCTCTGAGCTGTCAGCACAGAGCCCGATGCGGGGCTCGAACTCATGGACCGCGAGATCATGACCTGAGCCAAAGTCAGCCACTTAACCGACTGAGCCACCCAGGCGCCCCCACATGTCCATTCTTAAACTGGCTGACTCCAAGATTAATCTGATTGGTTTAAAGTCTTAATCATGATCCTTCCCTGGAGCAAAATGGAGTCAGATTCCTCTGAATCCCATGGGCTACATGAAGGAGGAAAGTAGACCTACACAAAGTCCATGTTTATTAGAAAAAATAAAGGAGAGAATGGAGGTGAGGCAGGCAGCTAATAAGCACATGGATATATAGTGGTCCTGTCTGTGAACATATATATCAGTATGCTGAACTGTTCTTGATTTAAAAAAAAAAAAGAATCCTTGAAATATTTTTTTTAAAGAGACATTTTTCTGGCAGTCCACATACAAAGAATCCAATATGCTTCAACAGAAATGTTACATGTTTAGGTTTATTATGACATAAAACTTCTGTATACTTTCAAATGGTTTTTAATGTTTATTTATATTTGGGGGGAGGGAGAACAAGTGGGGGAGGGGCAGAAAGGGAAGGAGACACAGAATCCAAAGCAGGCACCAGGCTCTGAGCTGTCAGCACAGAGACTGATAGGGGGCTTGAGCCCACGAGCTGTGAGATCATGACCGGAGCCGAAGTCAGATGCCCAACCAACTGAGCCACCCAGGCACCCCAAAAACTCCTATATACTTTCAGAGCATGATACAGTTCAGGCAACAAGAACACAGTTAAGTGTTGGATCTTAGTTGGATCTTAGTTTCCCTACCTATTAAATAAAAGATGAACTAGATAAGTTCAAAGGTTTCTCCCCAGCTATGTCATTCTGTGTGTTTTAATCTATATCCACTGATATGACCAAGTGAATATACTTAACAATGTGCATGTTTTTATTCATCATTCAAGTAAGTATTGACCTCTTGGTATGGACTCTACTTGGTACAGAACTGACAAGACTCACACAAAGGTGAAGCAAGTTCTTGCTTTCCAGAACCTTCAGTGGGGAGAAAAGGCAGATATAAGAAAATATTAGAAGACACAGCAACAAACAGTAGCAAAGCAACCACAGAATGGAACAAAGGAGGAGTATCCTAAGCAGGAATAGTGAGGTGAGGGGAAGATTAGATTCAAGCCCCACCTAGGAGAACAGGTATGACTTAGAAGACGGAACAAAATGGGGCGCGGGGGGGGGGGGGGAGCGGATATGCAAACACTGCAGGTCAGGAATTGGTTTCATATGTTTATGAAACTATGAGTAGATAAGACAGTTATAATGATGGACGACGTTGATGATGATGCTTGATGGGGTGATAGCTGCAGGTTATCGCGACCTACCAAGGGCCAGCACTTAAGTTACAGTATTTCATATCATCCTCACAATAACTCCAGGAAAGAGGTGTCATAAACCACATTTAACCTTCAGCTTACCCTGCCCATAGTTAAAAAAAAAAAAAAAAGGCAGTAAATCTCTGAGTAGAACACAATACTCTGTAAGTTCAAAGAGCACAATGCCTTTACCACACTACCCTGCCTCTTTGAAATGCAGTGGCTCTTAGCATCCCCATGAGCCTGAAAGGCAGGAAGTCAAGAAATCAGGCTGTACCTCAATTTCTATATGAGGGCCAATTTAGAAAAACAAAAACATTTATGGCAAGGCTACATCTTCTTTCACACAAATGAAAATAGCTTTACTGATCTCATAGAGAGAGGGGCATCTTCAGTTGGAGAAAGATACAGAGTTTCAAATTTTATATTATCTATTGATTAAATAGAATTTTCACAATGAAAACAATGGCATTGCTTGTTAGCCACTGAAATGTAAATATCCAGGCATGTTTGAGAAGTAGTAACACAGAGGCAGGCTTTTATCTGGAAATTGGATTGAGGGGCTCTATTCAAAGTTATGCAGCCCCTGGGTTGCTGGCTACTGTGTGTGATGTGCTGCTTGGAGAGATCAAGAGAGACTCCTCGCTGACCTCCCACCCTTCACATATACCACACATCCACCTCTGTCACCTACAAAACATCACCACTACAGGATATTCGGTTCAACACAGCATCTATCTGGGGCCCTTCTGATGGTTTCTGGGGTCCAGGCACACGCTGGTCAGGATCACCCTGTAACATTTCTATAACATGAACACACACACAAAACTCCATCATCCAGTCAGCACTGTTCAAATGGAAATGAACTTCCCACCACTGCCTGAATTCCCAAACACACTCCCCAGGAAGTCATGTACCGTGACTGCTGAACTTCTTTCACCAGCCACCGTTCCCTCCCCTACAATTGTAAAAAATGCCTTTTGATCTGTGACCTGCATTTAAAAACTGACATCTGGTGGTTAGGGTGGTAATTAGGCATCATTTAAAAGTTATTTCTGCCTTGTTAACTGAGGTACTCTGTGATCAAATTATGGGATAATTTAGAGGAATTCAGGCATATTGATTGTATAATCTATAATGTGTGTAATTAATAACTACCCCCTAAAAGCTCTGTGTGAGAAATTGTAAGGGTTCATATTAGACAAAAAGTCAAGGTTTGAACAGTACTTTCTCCTCAATGTCTTTCGTTAACAACACATAAAAGGGAAAGCTTTCAAAGGGGATGAAATCAAGTTTTGATGCTAGAATGTATTGACTATGTTGTACAACTTGTATCTCTAATGGCCACACACTCGTGTCATTTGGGAATCTTCTTGCACTGCGTGCCTAAAGTGTCAGTTCTCTAGGATTATACATCTTTGGGGGTACTGTGGCTGCTGGCCTCTTACAGACAGTGTCTCTAACCACTTTTGGGTTACAAAGGCATGCATGGGGGTGCCAACATTGCAGGCTGGCCGATCTTGCAATGAGCTCATGCCAGCAGTTTTAAGAGCATATGCTGTTTCTACTTGTGCCTCAATTAATAGCAACAATTCTATGGGTTGTAGTAAAGGTGACAAGGGTTAGATCTCTGTGTCCCCAAGAAATACGCACACATACACACGCAGACATTATTATTAACTAAGATTCCTGCCCCAAACTCCTTTTTGTTCTCCTACTCTATGAATTAGGCTGGATCTTCTGTGAGCCAGGAGGACAACTTGAGCTCTATACTATAGGCAAGCAAGATACCTGCTCAGTGGCTCCTTTGTATGAGTCCATTTTAGTGCTATCAGGCCCTCAGAGAACCTGACAGTGCCTGAACAGGAGCACTGAGGAGTAAAGACAGCAGAGTTCATACAGGAAGAGGTGTACTAACTCAAAGAGAAGGATCTGCCTGGCCCATTTGTATATCAAAGGAAATGTGACCTTGTTTAGTATGTATACACAGTCTGGTTGGGCACCTGCATGAATTTATCATCTTTTTTCTCCACCTACTAATGTACCACTTGATGGGATGGTGATAATAATAGCTTGTATTTGTTGAGCTCAGTACTCTGCTAAGTGCTTTACATTTAACCATCAAAAGAACTCTGGTAAGGTAAGTGTCATCACCATCTCCAATTTACAGATACGGACACTGAGGAATGGAGAGCCTCAGCAACCAACCCAACACCCACCGCTGCGAAGTGGCAGAGCTGCCAGGTCTCTCTGGACCCCAAGCACCCACCTAGCCTTGAACTTCCCTGAGAATTCCATTCTCTTGGACAAATTTGAGAGTTTTCTCCTCCTTAGAGGTAGAATCAGGAAGAGATAAAAAGGTCTAAAGAGAAAGAAAGGTACTGACAACATGAAAATAGAAAGACAAGATCATAAGAGGAAAGGATGGCCGTGAGAAATCTTCAGTGGTGATGGAAGCCAAGACATCTTTAAAGATGGCTACTCTTCAGAGGCATGTGGGTGGCTCAGTTGGTTAAGCATCTGACTCTTGATTTAGGCTCAGGTCATGATCTCACAGTCTTAGACTCCAGTGTCAACTCACACTGAGTGTGGAGGCTGCTTACAATTCTCTCTCTTCCCCTTCTCCTCCCCTACTCACACACACACTTGCTCTCTCTCTCAAAATAAATAAATAAACTTAAAAAAAAAGGATATCAATCATACTAGATTAGGGCCCACACCAATGATCTCATGTAAACTTAAATTACCTCTTTAAAAACCCTACCTTCAGAGGTCAAACTTTCACTCTTCGCAGATGACATGATACTCTATATGGAAAACCCAAAAGATTCCACCAAAAAACTGCTAGAACTGATTCATGAATTCAGCAAAGCTGCAGGATACAAAATCAATGCACAGAAATTGGTTGCATTCCTATACACCAACAACGAAGCAAAAGAAAATCAAGGAATCGATCCCATTTACAGTTGCACAAAAACCATAAAATACCTAGGAATAAATCTAACCAAAGAGGTGAAAAATTTATACAATGAAAACTATAGAAAGCTTATTAAAGAAACTGAAGAAGACACAAAGAAATGGAAAAAGAGCCCATGCTCCTGGATAGGAAGAACAAATATTGTTAAAATGTCGATACTACCCAAAGCAATCTACATATTCAATGCAATCCCTATCAAAGTAAAAGCAGCATTCTTCACAGAGCTAGAACAAATCATCCTAAAATTTGTATGGAACCAGAAAGACCCTGAATAGCCAAAGCAATCTTGAAAAAGAAAACCAAAGCAGGAGGCATCACAATCCCAGACTTCAAGCTATACTACAAAGCTGTAATCATCAAGACAGTATGGTACTGGCACAGGAACAGACACTCAGATCAATGGAATAGAACAGAGAACCCAGAAATGGATCCACAAACGTATGGCCAACTAATCTTTGACAAAGCAGGAAAAAATATCCAATGCAACAAAGACAGTCTCTTCAGCAAGTGGTGCTGGGAAAACTGGACAGCAACATGCAGAAGAATGAATCTGGACCATTTTCTTACACCATACACAAAAATAAACTCTAAATGGATGAAAGACCTCAATGTAAGACAGGAAGCCATCAAAATCCTCGAGGAGAAAGCAGGCAAAAACCTCTTTGAGCTTGCCCTCAGTAATTTCTTACTCAACACGACTCCAGAGGCAAGGGAAACAAAAGCAAAAATGAACTACTGGGACCTCATCAAAATTAAAAGCTTCTGCACAGCGAAGGAAACAATCAGCAAAATTAAAAGGCAACCGACAGAATGGGAGAAGATATTTGTGAATGACATGTCAGATAAAGGGTTAGTATCCAAAATCTACAAAGAACTCGTCAAACTCAACATCCAAAAAACAAATAATCCAGTGAAGAAATGGGCAAAAGACATGAATAGACACTTCTTCAAAGAAGACATCCAGATGGCCAACCGACACATGAAAAAATGTTCAACATCACTCATTATCAGGGAAATACAAACCAAAACCACAATGAGATACCACCTTACACCTGTCAGAATGGCTAACATCAACAACTCAAGCAACAACAGATGTTGGCGAGGATGCGGAGAAAGATGATCTCTTTTGTGTTGTTGGTGGCAATGCAAGCTGATGCAGCCACTCTGGAAAACAGTATGGAGGTTCCTCAAAAAACTAAAACTAGAACTACCCTACAACCCAGCAATTGCACTACTAGACATTTATCCAAGGAATACAGGTGTGCTGTTTCGAAGGGACACATGCACCCCCATGTTTATAGCAGCACTATCAACAATAGCCAAAGTATGGAAAGAGCCCAAATGTCCATCGATGGATGAATGGCTAAAGAAGATGTGGTATATATATACAATGGAGTACTACTCGGCAATCAAAAAGAATGAAATCTTGCCATTTGCAACTATGTGGCTGGAACTAGAGGGTATTATGCTAAGTGAAATTAGTCAGTCAGAGAAAGACAAAAATCATATGACTTCACTCATATGAGGACTTGAAGGCACAAAACAGATGAACATAAGGAAAGGGAAACAAAAATAATATAAAAACAGGGAGGGAGACAAAAGAGACTCATAAATATGTAGAACAAACTGAGGGTTGCTGGAGGGGTTGTGGGAGGGGGGATGGGCTAAATGGGTAAGGGGTATTAAGGAATCTACTCCTGAAATCATTGCTTCACTATACACTAATTTGGATGTAAATTTTAAAAAATAAAAAATAAAGTTAAATTACAAAAAATAAAAAAAAGAGAAAAAGCCCTACAATACAGTTACTTTCTAAGGTAACAGAGATTAGGACTTCAATATATGAACGTGGAGGGAGAAACAATTGAGCCCATAATACACACATGCCCCCCACATACTCCTTACCTCCGAATTTTCAGAAGTCTACTAGATAGACTGTCTTAGATTTTACTGTCTTGGGTAAGAGAAAATTGGTAGAAAATCAAAGGCAAAATTGTTCTATATATGGAATTGATGAAAAAACAGAAAGGGAGATACTGGCCAGGAAATCAGATGGAGGGCAGCAAGTAGGAGTTTAGCATAAGCAGGAAACCAAAGGAAGACCTACTGGGAAGTTTAACCTCCCTGCCCCCACCTCATAGAGATACAAGGATTCCCAAGTACAGGTGAGATGGGCTGTGAGTATATTTGGTTTGTTTGTATTAAAGGAATAACTCCTAAAGGCTGGATATCTTTGGGTGGCTTAGTGATGAATGGTATAGCAATTTTTCAGTGAATTACCATCAAATTGCAACATAGTTAAATCAGATGTCAAGGAACCTCTTGTGGTAGAAATGTAATCCAAATATTTATCTCTTGATTGTATTTATCTTTTGATTATCTCTTGGTCCCCAGCCCAGTTTATCATTCCTCACTTTAAAACAGAAACTAGAAAGGATGTCAGAACAGTGGGCATTTTCTTGGACCCAAGGCAGCACAGTAATTCAAAATCAAATGTGCAGCTGGCCAGGAGATGAATCCAAGTGACTCACAAAAGCACTTTGGCTCAATCCTGGGTAATGGAATTTTAAGGCAGAAATAGCATTATTAAATCTCATAGCATTTCACAACCAGTATTTTCAATTAAAAATCGCTGGGTTCTCCCAATCTTAAATAAGGCTATAAGGCTACTAGATAAGTTATGCTAATAAATGGATCTCCTTCATACTCACAAAACTATCCTAAGTGATTCTGAAAGGACATTTCTGCTGACAGTGCAGAGGGAGAAATCAACCCTCTGGTTCTATTTCTGGGTGGAATGGCATGCTGGTGGGGCTAACTGTACCCCTGTGCCAGCATGGTGCCATCTGCCAGCTGGTCCGTACAGCTGGGGAGCATATACATACTGAGTCCTGTATCAGAAGTCTCAGCTGGTCACTGACAAGGTAGCCATGCCAAAGACATATTCGGCAATTTGGTTACACTAAAATTTGAGTGTGTGTGTGTGTGTGTGTGTGTGTGTGTGTGTGTGTGTGTGTGTATGAGAGAGAGAGTGAGAGAGAGAGAGAGAGAGAAACTATATGTATGTTTGATGATACAAACCAATAGAGTCTATTGGCAATTGTTTTTCAGACTGACAGTAAGCAACACAAATGCTCATATTAAGTTTCTCATCTCTTTGGAATCATGTGGAGCAAATAAGGAAAATGAAGGACAGCCAGAAAAAGAAGAAAGGTAAATATTTATAATATATTAAAGTGTGAGGAGTGCAACTGCATATATACTAAAATACCCATGCACACATGTGCTCACACACATGCAGTAACACATACACACACATTGGGGCTACTGAGAGTGAAGAGAAAAGATATAAACTCCAGTTCACCCAATGCAAATTCAAGACATTCTATCTTTATTATTTGCTCCCAAAAGTTACAATCTGGGCAGTATGACAAGAATTATGCAGACATAAAAATAGGAAGCTAAAATAAGGAAATAGAATTAGTGCCTGAAACCCTAAAAAAAACAAATATTCATATCTTAAGGGGAATATGAAGGACCCTTTAGGAAAATACTGGAAAACACAGAATAGTGATTTTTAAAAGCCCAGATTCATAATGGCAAAATGGGGAGTTATATGGCTAACTGATATACTTTTATGAACCAAAAAATTCCAAAGATGGTAATCTTGACACTGATATCATCTAGTGGGGAAGGAAAAATAATTTGTCCTCTACCCTTCTAGGTGCTTGGCTGAGATACCTTGGTAATAAAAAAGACAGATTAAAAGAAGAAAACCAAACAAGTAAAATAACAAGAATAATAACAAGTATGCTTCCTATATACAGGAGAAATACCTGGGAAAACTGAGTTATCTCTGAAATGGCCCAGGCCATCACCTTAAATAACATCTCCACATAATGACAAAAGATGTTGGGGGTTAGGGAGCCATTTTGGGGCGGTTACCAAGAGAGCACAGTAAACAAGGATATAGTTGTTATGCAGATTCCTCAGAGCCTTCTCCACCAATAAGAGTTTCTAAACACTTGGTCAACCTTCCTGGTACAGAGAAAGACACCCTTAGAAATGGAGACTCCCCTTATACATGTAAACGTCTCTTACAAAAGGGTAACTTCTACTGGGTCTGCTGTTTCTTAAAAAACAATCAGCCTAAAATAATCCTTATGCCAAAGAGACATATTCTGGGGTGGTATATTCTGCTCCCCTTCAATCTATAATAATTATGATACTTCTAGTAGTAAGGAATAAATGTGAACACTGGCTACATTCAGAGACATCTACAAGGAAGAAGGGAGGGAGGGGAAGGGAGAGAGAGAGAGAAAGAGACAGAATATCTATTACAAGGACACAGGAAGGATTTTATGCCTCTCCAGGGACTTCTTTGGCAATTTCCAATAGCGCATTGACTTTTGACCTTGAGTACATAATAGAATCACATGGGTGAAGGGGTTCAGAACAAGTTTCCCAAAATGTGTTACTTTGGTATGTGGACTATTTTGAGCTGAAGACAATCAAGACCCAGCAGATTCCAGAAAAATCTTTACCTCTCCCTTAAACTAGCTGAAGAATTTAGATAGGGGACCGGACCAGAAAGAGTTATTACCAACAATATTTTTTTTTAACTGAATGACCTATCTGTATGGCAGGACAAACATCTAATTACCAAACATCTGTTCTTCTTATGGTTTTGTGAATCGCCCACCTCCCTGCTGAAGCACCAGATCCCCTATCCCACTCTTTAGCTCAGGATGGCATATAAGCCTCATTTGCCCAGTTTGTCCTTGAGTCTCATTGTCTTTGTGGTGAATTAAATTTGTTTTCCTCTTGCTAATTTGTCTTATGTTAATTTGGCTACTAGACCAGCCAAAGAATCAAGGGTAGAATAAGAAGTTTTTCCCCCCAACATGGGTAGATTTGAAACAAAAGCAATGTAAAGGCTCCACTCAAACAAATTACATTAGAATCTCTGGAGCTGAGGCCCATGAATAAGTATACTTAACAACTCTCCAGCTGATCTCAATGTATAGCCAGGCTTGAGAACTACTCCTTTGGAAGGCTGGCATTGACATCACTCAATCATAATGAATCTCAGGTCCATTGTTTTTGGTTTAAAATTCTAAAATTTCCAAGAGAGAGAATATAAATGACCCAATTTACATTCAGAGGATACCACTGAGAAAAATAAGCTATTGCCAAGAAAGCAAGGTCATATTGGACCAGACATGGCAGATGGCAGCTGGGAGTCCATGCCCATGGATCAGAACATGTTGAATTACTGGGAGCTGGGCCGCCACTCAAAAAGTGTCCATCATACCACCCATGAATGTGATGGGAAGCTTCATGCTTAACCAATTCTCTCCTCTCCCTGCGAACACACATAGATTAAATGGCACTTCACAGTCCAAATTCCAGCAGGGCAGTCTAGTGTGACACCTAAATGAGTCCAGAGATGTTTCGTGCACCCTAGCCAGTGCATGTGTTCATTCAAACACCAATATCACTCAATAAATTTCTGCAGCAATGAATAAACAATGGCTTGTTATTAGTGTAAAAAAGCCAAGTTTCTGCTTCTGTTTACCTTATAAATATATGCGAAATAGTTTAAACAATAAAAGAAAAGCTTCTTTTAGGGAAATAAATATTTCCCAGACAAACTTTTACCTACACCAAACTTAACAAACCCTCTTTTTTCCTAGTAAGTAGCGCAAAGATGAACTTTGATCTGAATGTAATCCTAACACAAACTTGTAGCTGAAGTTCAGATGAACTTTGTTTAATGTAATAAACAACTATAACAGCTGTGACACAGATATAAAAGGAAAGCACATAGCATGTGTGGAATAACCAATAAGTCAAAAACAGCATATATACTTCCAAACACAAGTTTATGGGAAATTCCCTGGGAGTACTCAGCACCAGGAAAAATTCAAAATCAGGGTGAGGCCACTGCTGTTTTCAAGACAGCCACTGTTTTTAATGGGTGACAAACCTAGACTCAAAAAGATTATTAAGCATCTCAAGATAAAATGTTACTGAGAGACAGAATGAGTTAGGACTATATGAGTCACCACAGCAGCCCACAGTGAGTTTGGATCATGAGCCCAGCCCTGCCCCGGGAGGCCCCACACAGCAGCCATGCAATGGGCTGCTCAGTGTCCTTAACAACCTTCTTGAATCCCAAACACACGAGGGTCTAGGTGTCATGAAGGAACAACTGTATGTTCACACCGTTTACAATGTGGTTGGGGAGACGGGATAAAATAATGAAGAACTTAAGCGCCAGATAAAGCATATAATGACTGTCACACACCAATGCAGAGTTCTCCGAGGTTGGCTCCTCCAGAAGCCAAATTTGAAACAAGGAACTCAAGTGCAAGTACTTTATTTGACAGGAGCGGGAAAACAGCACTATGGGAATGGAGACAGGGACAGAAGGTACGCAATAAGGGACATGTCCACAAGCAAGTTACCCTTACGAGCAGTTGGAGCTCAACCCCAACTAAGGGAGAAAAATCCAGAGCCTGTGAAGGACACACATTAGGATTATGCCACCAGGGTGAGGGAGGGAGGGCAAT
Organism: Prionailurus bengalensis; assembly: GCF_016509475.1. Taxonomy (NCBI): domain Eukaryota; kingdom Metazoa; phylum Chordata; class Mammalia; order Carnivora; family Felidae; genus Prionailurus; species Prionailurus bengalensis. Next base: position 90,259,634 of record NC_057350.1, on the reverse strand, counting down.
TATATAGCAACTCTCATCAGTCATCGGTTGAGGGGAAAACAGGTGTTAATACCTGGGAATTCAGACCTGCTGGGCATGTGGCAGACTGGCTGCAGCAGCCAGGAAAGGTACTCAGCAACTGAGATATGTTCTGGGAATTGAATGCAGTTAACCTATAATGGCACAATAAGACATGAAAGGACAGTGTGGGCACTGACAGTCACTGCTACAATGTGGAGTTGCAAATCAGGCATCATGGAAAGAGCACTAGATGTGACCCAAGGATACCTATGTTTGAGGCCAAAATCAAGAATACCTACTCCTGGGGATGCTGTGAGAAGCAGATGCAAATAGATACACACTTTACAAAACAAAGCATAATATGCACAGTAGCTACAATTATCAACTGACAATTTTCAGAACTGAAGTACCATATCCAGTATTGGAAAAGGACAATCTTAGGTTCAAGCCCCAGGTCTACTACTTCCTAACTATAGGGCCTTGGTTCAGTGACTTTAAACTCTCTTTATCTGTCAATTGGAACCTATTAATAACACCTAACTCATAATGTTGCTGTGGAATTAAAAGCCCTTAAACCATCTAAGACAATGTCCAACAAATGGTGCAAATCTAAATGTTGTCTATCATTTGCATCTTCCTGATCACCATTTTAAATAGAAATCCATATTAGGTTGGACAACCATAACAAAATACCATAAACTGGCTGGCAAACAACAGAAATGTATTTTCCCACAGATCTGGAGAGTAGAAAATTCAAGATCTGGGTCCTAGCCAATTCAATTTCTGGTGAGAGCTCTCTTCCTGGCTGACAAGTGGCTGCCTTCTTACTGTGTCCTCACATGGCAAAGATAGAGAGAGGGATCCGTCTCTCTTCCTCTTCTTATAAGTCCACTAATCCCATCATGAGGTACTACCATCAAGACCTATTCTAACCCTAATTGCATCCGAAAGGCCTCCAAATATCGCCTTTGGGGATTAGGGCATCCACATATGAATTTGGGGAGAACACAAACATTCAATCCATAATAAAACGTCTGAATGGCATATATAAAGTGAATACTAATGCAGCAAATTCTATAACAGTTATTCTCCACTGACCCATGTTAAAAGGTAGTATACAGTAACAACAAATGGACAGAGAGAATAACAGACAGACGGTAAGGTAGAAGACTATATGACAATGAGTGGAGATTGTGGAGTGGTTAGTTGTTTTGTTTTTTTTCTTTTTATGTTACTCTGTCTCCAGGTTGCCCCAAAGCAAATGTTCAATGTTTTCTACTTGTACATGGTATTGTCTGTGCTTCTTGCTAGTGGACAGCTAAATTACACTAGCAAACAAATGCAACTAGGAGAGTACAGAGTCTGTGAAACTGAAACCAATTCCTATTATGGCAAACCATTTTTTTTAATGTCTGCCTCTCCGCTCTAGTAAATAGGACATAGAGAACATAATTGAATATTTGATGATTGAAAATCTTTCAGTGACTGTGGGTTCTCATCAGTTCTCATCCCACAGCCTGTAGGTGTACTTGTGGGACAGCAACAGATTGGACAGAATCTTTAATGGCCTTACGCTATTCCCAGAGGCTTTGTTTTGTCTTTGCCCTTTAAAAACATAAATACTTGCTATCGGTTTGGTAAAGATTTTCTGAGTTTCCTCTATCTGATTGAGTTAAGGGGAGCTTTGTTTACTGCTCTCTGAATGAAATCAGCTCTTTCTCTGTACACAGAGTGCTTGAGGATGAGAGACTCCCTCATCACCTCCCGGAGCATTTGGGACTAGATACGTTTTAGACCTGGAAGGGAGAATAGTGTGCCCAGCCTCCTGCCCAGCCATGGAACCTATGGGCATTCATCTAGGGGAATCATCTAGAAATGTTGAGTCCTTCAGTGTAGACTTGTTCATAATGAACCACGCCCACCCCACTCCAACTGGTGGTGCTCTGGCCTCTCTTCCTTTTCCCAGCTCTGCCTTTACATAAGGGCCTTTCCTAAAGCAATGAGATACCCCAGGATGCAGTTACTCATGACCTATCCTCGACGATCTCCTACAAGGTATATTTCAGAATTCTGGAAGTTGTAGTCTGCATATGGACCCCTTAATGGATATAAGAAAGGAGGAGTCTTGGGGGAAGTGTGGGAGATGTGGGGGACATGCCACAGATATTTCTTGTTCAGCAGATGATTCCTATGCAAATGAAAACAGCTACCTGATTCGTTCACTGGGAAGGACTCAGAGTCCAGAGTCAGGGATGATCACTGACCTTCATCAAAATGTTCTCCTTTCTCCATAATATTCTGGTTCAGATGGTGGATGGAATACATGAAGCTATAGAATGCTTTTCAAAACAGAATCCCAACCATGTGCAGGAATAATAGTCTAGCTGGATTCAAGTATTTTTGTTTCCTCCTCAGTTTATAGCTTTGCTGCCACCTTTTTTGTGGTTATTTGTGACATTTTAATAGGAAGTTTAGAGGATACTTATCAAGTATTGCTTATCAGCTACCATACCAATGCAGAAAATACCAAAATAAGCATACTAAAGTTCCAGTTACAGTGAAAGTTAAACACATAGGTTATCTAACCATCAGCCAAAGTCACTGAGAACACAGTGAAAGAGTGCCAGCTTCTATGCATTACAGTTCCTGCACTTGGCTCATAGAAAGCCCTTAAAACTACCAGTTGTTGAATCCAACAGCCATTCTGTTCTTCCTCCTCAAACAACCCAATTTTTAGGGCTTGTACATTACAACCCAAAATAAAAGATTCATTTTTTTCAGTTTTCCCTGCTGCTGAGAGTGACCATGTAACAAAATTCCAGCCACTAAAACCCAGAAATACTGTATAGGACTTGCAGGAATTTCCCTAAAAGGGCGGAAGTACACTCTTCTTCTTCCATACCTCCATCCTGCTGCCTGGAAAACAGATGGGGTGACTGGAACTCTGGCAACATCTTAAAACATGAGGATGAGAGGGGCTGGGTGGCTCAGTTGGTTAAGCATCCGACATCAGCTCAGGTCATGGTCTCATGGTTCGTGGGTTTGAGCCCCACATCAGGCTCTGGGCTGTCAGTTCAAAGCCTGGAGCCTGCTTGGGATTCTGTGTCCTCTCTCTCTCTCTGCCCCTCCCCTGATCGCACTCTGTCTCTCAAAAAATGAATGAACATTGAGGCACCTGGGTGGCTCAGTCGGTTAAGCGTCTGACTTTGGCTCAGGTCATGATCTCACAGTTCGTGAGTTTGAGCCCCACATCGGGCTCTGTGCTGACAGCTTAGAGCCTGGAGCCTGCTTCAAATTCTATGTCTCCCTCTCTCTCTGCTCCTCCCCTGCTCATGCTCTGTCTGTCTCTCCTTCAAAAATAAATAAAAAACATTTAATTTTTTTTAAATAAATAAACGTTAAAAAAATGAGAATGAGAGTTATGTGCTAGAGATCATAGAGCAGAGAGCTTAAAGGAGCCTGGGTCACCAAAAACTTTCTTGAGTCTCTATTCCAATCATATTTCTGAGTAACAGATGAATGATAATTTAGTGGCATAAAACAACAGCAATTATTTACTATAATTGTCTCTCATGGTTCTAAGGGTTAACTAAGCTTAACTAGGCAGTTCTTGCTGAGGTTTCTCATGGATTCATCTGTGGACTTCCTCACTCATGTGTGAAGGTTCATGCTCAGTTTTGGCTGTGATCCGGATTGCAGCTATAAGCCAGAACACCTACACGTGGCCTCCCAATGTGGCCTGGGCTTCCAACAGCATGACAGCAGAAACAAGCAAATGTTAGAGAGCCATTTGTGACCTAGCCTCAGAAAATATATAGGGTCACTTTGACTCTCTATTGATTGAAGCAATCACAAGTTTTGCCCAGGTTCAAGGAGAAGGATCTCATATTTACCTCTGGGGGAGGAGGACAGGGAATGGCAAGATCACAATTTAAGAAGAGCAGAAGATATTGTTATAGCCATCTTTGAAAGATCAAATCTGCCATAACCCCATGCAAGCTCTGAATTATCTACTTCTAGCTTTATGTTATGTGAGAAACAAACATCTATCTTGTTTAAACCAATGTTGTTATGGATTTTTCTATTATGTGCGGCCCAACCTGGTCCTAACTGATACATCTCCCAAGACCATCACTCATAGTTGGTCTACATTTACTTTACACACAGCTCTAACCAGCTTGTTTCATCTAGACTCTCCTTCTAAAGAAGATTGATGACAACAGAATAGAAAGGGGGGAAATGCTGTTAGATTCAAACCAGGCACACCCATAGTAACAGAATCTGAGGAAAGAAAGTGAAAAGTCAGAAAAAGTCAACCCAATTACTTTCAAGAGGCATAGCTACCTCTCGCCATTCACCAAAAAGACAAGCAGCATTATATGAATCGAAAAACCCTAGCGATTATAACTGAATTCAGAAGATCTCAAGAATTAATGAGGGCCCTAAAATACTAAAAGGGATAGAGGTTTATTCATGACAGTCCCATCAGAGATAATTTTTGTACATATTATCACTGAAGTCAATCTCTGAGAAAAGATTTTGTTGGTTTTGCAAACATGATTGCATATTCTTATACTCTTCCCTTAAAGAATCCCTGAGAGGTAACTTATTAATTCCCAATTCCATTTTGAATTAAATAAAGGAACAAACAAAGAAAGCAGAAACACATTCTTAATTCAGGCAGAAATGTTAAAATTCAGCTCAGCGCCTGCCCTGGGTTTTGATCTGGAGGAGTTCCTGCGTAGCTGTGTCTCCATGTCCTGGGGAGCATACCAGAATCCCTCCCCAGGACATGACACAACAGGCTCTGTCCATGGGAAAGCCCACAATACAAAACCACCGCAGTCTCCACCTTCTCATTTACAAATGAGAGTTAGTGTTGTCTTTCACAGTTGATGATTCTGTTTTGTTTGGGGGCCTCAATATTTTTTCTTGCTTTTCCTGCTCCTGAAATACCTTGGAATTAACAGATACTAAATTCAGCTTAGAAACTCAAAACACGAAGTGTACTTCAGCTATCATCTTCCTCCTTCCATCAACCCCAAAGGGGAAAACTTTTTTTTTTTGAGATATAAATCTACTTCCTCACTAGCACTGCGAAAGAAAGAAAGAAAGAAAGAAAGAAAGAAAGAAAGAAAGAAAGAAAGAAAGACTAATTCCTAAGCATATTTAAGTCCTTCCCTTCTTGATTCTATTTAGCCTTGCTGACATTAAGTCTCCACAAACACTTCAGCCTCTCATTTCCACTGGCCTTCAGAATTTTCTTGCATTTCATTATATTCAGAAATAAAGTAACATTTGCCAAGAAAATGACTTTTTTTTATTATTACCACACATACACTGCTCCACACCCAAGCCACAAGCCATTGCTCATACAGACCCACACTGCTCCATCCCCAGTACTGACTGCTCTGTTCCCCCTGCCAGACATGCACGTCCTCTGTTCTCACCCACATCAAATGTCTCCTTCTCTATGAAGACTTTCCTCATCCTCTAAATTAAAATTAACCTCTCTCTTCATATTTAACCAATATTTAAGTGCCTAAGGAAAGCTGGGCAGTTTTAGGTGCAAGATGTACAACAAGAAAAAAATATATATAACATGCTGTTCTTCCACTGGGAGAGAGAAACTTTAATTAATTAAATAATGAATACATGTAAAATCTGTTATGATATATGCTATAAATGAGTAGTTCATGGTACTGTGATAAGGGCGATCTGACCAGTTGTAGGTTACCAGAAACTATGAAGGACCACAAATTTATAACAAGATAACCTAGCAGTTCATAAACCTATAATGACAGAAGACACAAGACTCTTGGGTCCGAGATGCAGATAGTGTTACTCATACCAAAACAGCAGCCACAACAGTACTCTGCATGGCCCCTCACTGCCCAATCTCCACAGAGCAGCAGATCAGGAATGGATATTACCTGCTCCTGCAATAAGGTGCAGCACAAAAAAGGAACCTCGAATTTTAGGAGACTGACTCTTGGTAAGACTGTCCATCTGCCCATTTAACCCTCTGGAGAGAAATTAATGTAAATCAATCTCCTCCAGAGAAGAAGGGAAACATCATTACTGCTCTGGAAGGGAAGCAAACATCTCCAAGGAGGGGAAGAAGGCTTGACTACCCAGGATGTCTCCAGGGAGGTATGTTTCTAGATCTCTCAGGGGAAACACTATCTCTATCTTCCAAGGCTGTTTACTGTTCAAACATGCTCAAAAAGCTTGGACCAGTGAGGAATGAAAGAAATGTACAGAGAACTGTCCTCCCATATCACAAAGAACCCAGAAGTCTTCCTGAACTTTTGTGCTGAGATCTGAAGAATGGGTAGGAATCAGTGGATTTGGGCAGCAGGAAGCATCCACACAGGGGAAGTAACGTGCAGTGCTCGGCACAGGACAAAGCACAGTGTTTTCAAGGAAGTAGCTGCATGGCAGTAGCACACAGAACTAGATGAATCTGGAAAGGGAGACAGGGACAGACCATGCAGGGCCTTGTCAGCCCATATTAAGGATGTCGTGCCTTACATCAAGAGCAGTGGGAAGCCAAAAATGTGTCTTAAGCCAAGAAATGCCAATGAGATTTGCACTTCAGCAAAGCCACTCTCTACTTTGTAAAGGATGAACCAGGCTGGGGAAAGACATTGTGTTCGGCTTCCCACAGAATTCTGGATTAAAATAAATTCTTCAAGCTTGTCCCCTCCACATTTTACTGTCCCTCTTATACCCCCCACACAATGCAAACCAATACTATGGAACTTCATGCATCATTTGTTGTTCACAGACAATGCACAAAGCACTAAAGTATCTTCATTGTTGAATCAGTACTAAGAGAAGCCCCTACCTTCCCACAGCTTCTACTTTAATGTGCTAGAACATATGAATTTGTTTGTGTCAGGTAAGGTCTTGAATCTTTCAACTTCTCTACTTAGGATACCTCAATGTGTCCACCATCGGAAAGATCTAGATGAAGATGAATGAGATTTGTGAAATGTTCAGCTGGTCTGGAAAATAGTACCTGAATTGGATTAAATCAGCGTGGTTTTGAATGAGGGCTGTGAGTTGGCTTTGGTGGCCTGATACATAAGAAAAGAATATAAGATGCAGCTCGGAATCTAGAACTGTGATAAAAATTTAAAAATCTCAAGGCACTGAGGCTCAGTCAGTTAAGCATCCAGTTTCAGCTCAGGTCATGATCTTGTGGTCCGTGAGTTCGAGCCCCGCCTCAGGCTCTGTCTGACAGCTCAGAGCCTGGAGACTGCTTCAGATTCTCTGTTTCCCTCTCTCTCTGCTCCTCCCCTCTAGGTCTCTCAAAAATAAATAAACATTAAAAAATTTTTTTTAGTAAAATAAATCTGAAATCTTGACTGGCATGATGAGAGAAGCCCAAAAGTTAAGACAGAGGCTGGAAGTATATGACGGGCTAAGAAGGGCAGAGGACACAGTGGCTGCAAGTAGCAACTTCTTCAGAAATAGCTGATTGGTTTTATATACGAGATATCGTTAAAGTGTTACCTTTTGCATTTTCCCCTTCACCACAAATTTAATAACTTTATTTTCACTGCAGCTCCATCAATTTTAGTTTGGATGTGCTATGATTCACTTCCCCAGAGCGTTTGCATAATATGTATCCTGCAGGTTTCATTTCTATAAATCACTGCTTTTTGGGGAGAAGGGGAGTAGATTCCAGGCACGCTCCAGGCTTTGAGTTAAGTTTTGAGACCAAAAAGAGATTGCATATCCTGATTGCTAAGTTATCTCTGCTGTTCACTGAGAAATTATTTTCCCTATAACACTTCCGTTTGTATATTCGATAAAGTTAATATCTGTGAAATCAGTTGATTCTCACTGCACTAAATTATACCAGAATAGACAGAAGATTGACTTCCTGGTATTGACAAGAGAGAACTCTCAATGTCTTTTGACTTATTATCTCTGGCAGTTGGAAAGAATTACAATAACACATAAAATTACTTCACAGGGTATGTTTAGAGAGCAAAGAAAATTAATGGAGGGATGGATTCTTAAGGTATTTTTGCCTTTTGACAAAGATTGCTATTTCCTGTCAAACATTTTCTCTGAAATGAACTGGAGGAACACAATGTAAATTGATTTATCCGCACCTTAAGAAATACCTGAGGTTTAATTGCCTCTGCAATATTTATGCTTACATAAACAATTCAATGGCAAATTAATCCAGCTTTTGTAATTACCTCCCATAGAGGCACATGGCTCAGTCCCAAGGACTTAATTGCGGCTTGATGAAGGTATTTAGGTCACTACAACCAATAAACCATATAGAAATTTTTGAAAACATAAAGAAAAGAAATCCATAGCTTTCAAGCCTAAGCTCTTAGAAAGAAATACAGTATTTGTGGTTGATCCTAACCACTGTGGGCTTCAGGAAACATAGTTCTATTAATGAACTTTCTAAAAATACGTTGTTTTCAACCTCATCCATGAGCTCAAAGCATACCAGATCCTTAAATACACAGTCAAGGGACACCTTTCCCCAATCAGTGTACCTCCCATACAACCGGGTACAAACAGCGATCTCCTCTGCAGGGTTTCGTTCATCATCTGCAGTCAGCCTATGTTGAGCTGTTCATCTCCTTTCACTTTGCACACTGTCTGCTCCTCCCCAGAGCTAAAGCTGTAGTCCTGGACACAGCCTTCAAATAGAGGGGAGGCAGGTGAACTCGGTGCTGGCATCTTACTGGAGCCTTCACCAGCCACGTGATAGCTTTCTCTTTTTTCAAGAGTTTATATTTAAGGGGAGCCTGGCTAGCTCAGTCGATTAAGCGACTGACTCTTGATTTCAGCTCTCAGATCATAATCTCATGGGTCATGGGTTCAAGCCCCGCATCTGGCTCTGTACTGACAGCACAGAGCCTGCTTGGGACTCCCTCTCTCTCCCTTTCTCTCTGCCTCTCCCTTCCTCGTTCTGTGTCTCAAAATAAATAAACTTCAAAATAGAATTTATATTTAAGAAGCCAGGATGCCCCCCCCAAAAAAAGATAAAAATCATATACCCTATCATTCACTCATTGGAATGGTGACTAAAATTGCCATAGAATTTTAGAGCTTATTACATGGTCCAGGTGCATTGTCTGCTTATTCTATTCCTAACTCAACTGTGAAGGAATTAATGTAACTCAGTTGCATAGCTAAGGAAGCACGGGTCCAAAGAGGTTGAATAGTTTTCTCCACATGAACAAGATAATAATTTGTAGAGCCAGGTTCAAAAGCATATCCTCTCACCCCAGCCTGTATGCACTCTGAGGGGAGGTACTTCGGTTCACTGCTCTCTACCTAGACCTAGAACAGTGTCTGCACAAAGACTCCCGGGAAATACTTGTGCAATGATGGATTGTAAGCCCCATGCTCTTTGCTCTGCACCCTATTGTTTTCCTGGAAACCTATGATACTTCCACACTCCCTTCTCCTTCCCACATCCAGCCTGTCCTTCCAATTTAGGTGATTATCATCTAGACTTCAAAACAACACTGACATCTCCTTCATCATAAAGCCTTCCTACATGATTCCACTCATATAAAATTATCTCATAATTGAGCATCTCATCATGCACTATCTTATGTTAGCTTCTAATTGTATGTTGTTGCTCTTGTCTCCCAGTTCCTCTCCGTCTTCCTCATTTCTGCCAAGCCAGGTGTGTCTGTGTTAATCTGCAGGTGGAGCCCATTTGTACTGAAGATTCAATAGCTAAAGAGCAAAATTTTGGCAAGGCAGCAAGCTGAATCCTTTTAACTCTTGCTGCTACCATGGAAAGGAGGAGGAAAAAGTAATTAGTAGATAGTGAGAGGTAGGAGACATAAAGCCCCAGGGAAGGAATCTTCTAGGTAACAGTCAATCCTTTTCCTGCTAAAAGCTACGACGGCCTATATGAGACCCCACCAGCCACAGAAGGGCGGGAGAGAATTTATTTTATAGCAAGTGTTTTGCATGGTGAATTTATAGTAAGGAGAACTGCACCTCCCAGAAGCTGGGCAGAAATAAGTCATGCCACCTGGTTGATGGCTTCTGTGATCTGCTAGTGAGGAGGAATTCGTGAGGAACACCAACACTAGCCAGAAACTAGACCTATAAATTAGTTCTAAATGTATATGGGTTTGGGTGTGCTGTTTAAGTAAACAGCTTGGTTTTTTTCATGATGTAGACTCACTCATTCTCAGTTGTTATTTTCCTTACAGAGTTAAGAACATTTTCAGGTGCTTTTAAAAGGGTGCGGTCACTGTTCCCATGCCTTGACTGAGCCAACAGAGGAGTAGGCTGCCTGACAAGGCCTGTTCTTCACCAACCTGAGAGCAGTCCAGCCCTGAAGGAGAACATGTAAGAAATCCTGGACTCAAGCGCCTTCCTTTTTCTCTCATCTGTGTTTCTTATGTGCACACTTCATATCCTGATCTGCAAGTGCATAGAGACTTTGCTGGACCGCAGCCCTCCCCTCCCCACATTACAGGTTGGTTCCTAGACCTCCCACAGATGACATTTTTGGGTAACTCTCTGCCTACATAAACTGACAATGTCTTCCTACTGCACTGTATCCTGTCTGCACCCTCTGGGTGTTCCCTTGGTCTAGCTAAAACTCAGGAGCTATGTCCAATGTTTCTCCTTTATCCCCTTCAAGTGTAGGCATTGGGCAAATGTTCATTACATCCTCATTGAATTAAAGCTCACTCAAGTTTAAGTTTAGGAATGCATAAATACTTTCAGATATTGAAATATAATAAAATGTGGTTTCTTAGCCTGTAATCTGTAAATGGATTTCACTGGGCCTCTCTTCGAATTGTATGAACATTTTTATGCTGGATACAAATGTTCATTTTGCTGTGAGGAGCCTAATTAACTGTTACCAGCTTCTCAATGGGATCTACTCCCAAAAACAGAGTCCTGCTATCAAAAACTCTCTAAAGACTAAAAAAATTTAGAAAAGACAAAGAAGCGCACCTGGCTGGCTCAGTTGGTAGAGCACATGACTTTTGATCATGGGGTTGTGACTTTGAGCCCCACATTGGGTGTAGAGATTACTCAAAAGTAAAATCTTAGAAAGAAAGAAAGAAAGAAAGAAAGAAAGAAAGAAAGAAAGAAAGAAAGAAAGAAAGAAAGAAAGAAAAGGAAAGAAAAGAAAAAAGGCAAAGAGATCTCATCCTTAAAAAAAAAACAAAAACAAAAACAGATTAGGTTTCTGCAGAGTCAACAATCCTCTTTGTTATATAAAGCTCCTGTCTGGGATCAGGAGAGGGGAAGACAAGTGTCACTGCAGACCTGGATTTCTTCTAAATTAGTATTTACAGGATTTGTTATGTCAGAGAACCCACTCTGATAGTCACACTTTGAGGGTCATGGGCTTAGACTACAGGATACAGTCTGTCTAGAGAAAGCAGGTAGCAAAATTAGCTCCTGTCTACAAAGCAAGGGTAAAGAGTCTCATTTGAGAAATATTTAAGGGCTTCATCAATTCTCCTAAGAGTCTCTCTTTTGACAGTCCTTTGACAGTCAAATCCTTCTCTTTTAAAGGGACTCTCTGACATCACCTCAGCAGACTTTCCTTTCTTCCGTGGTTAACTGGTCTAGCTCCTCCAGACCTTCATTTCTCAAAGCCCCCAGCCTTACTAATAGGAAATCCCACATCTTTAATAAGATTCAGTTTCACATTTCATTTTGCCTTGTTTTTGCATTGGAACATGGGGTGTTGACACACTGGGTGGCTGGATGTAAGGATTAAGCAGGAAGGGATGTCTAAGAGCTGATATTTTATAATCGGTCAGTTAATTAGTGAATATTTTTAAGCTGCTATACTCTAACAACTCTGTAGCGCTGTAACTCAGGTAATAAATATTCAGATAATTAGGACCCCCTATACATCAAAATGTTAACAGCAGCGATCTCTAAGTGGTGGGATTATGGGTAATAAAAATGATAACAGACATTAATTGAATGTTCGCTATGCATGCTAAGCACTTTACAAGCATGATCTCATTTAATATTCACAGAATCCCCCTGAGAGAACTACTATTATTTTCCTTCTTTTCAAATGAGGAACCTGAGGTTTAGAGAGGTTAAAATACTTACCCAAGGTCACACCGGTAAGTGGCAGGGCTGGGATTTAACTCAGTTTGTCTGACTTCAGAGTCCAGACTCTTAACCTCTCACTTATTTGTATTTTCTTCTTTCATACAAAGAAAATTTATTACTAGTGACATAAAGGGGGGAGAATGATTATTTCTTAAAACCACTGAGTACAACTATCACCTTGTACAGCTTTTCAAAGTCATATTCCCCAGTCTGTTTACGGTCCATTTGATAAATATCATCTATCAAAGCTTATTTCTCTGGGATTTTATTAGAAATAATGCCAGTTAAATTTCTTTTTAAAAATGAACATTTCAGTCAAAGGTTTTTAACCGCTAACCAATCTCTGGCTACAAGCCTGTGGCATCTACTGTTTGCAAAGTTCCTCTCTTGGTAAGAATACTAACTCACTTCTTTCTCCTAAACTCAACATTGAGGTCTGCACAGAGAGAGCTAAAGAGTTAGGGCTAGACACCACATTCTCTCCCGCAGGGGACAAGAAAGATTTAGAATTTGTATTTAATCATTTGTTCAGTGGCTTTTAAATATTACTTGTATAGATTTCCATTCATTTTACATTTTATTAATATTAATACTTTATTCATAGTATTTATGTAGTAATGTGATTATATTAGAGTTCTCCAGAGAAACAGAACCATTAGGATATATATAGATACATATAAGAAGATATAGGAATTGGCTCATGCAGTTACAGAGGCCAAGAAACCCACGATCCGTACTATCTGTGGTCTGCACTCTGGAGAACCAGGAAAGTGATGGTGTATTTCAGTCCAAGTCAGTAGGCCTGAGAAGCCAGGGGTGTCAACGGTGCAACTTCTGGTCCAGGGGAGGGGTAGAGGGTAAGTCCCAGAGTCTGAAGGTTCAAGAACCAGGAGCTCCAATGAAGATTGATGTCCCAACTCAAAATAAAAGAGAATCTGCCATTCATCCACCTTTTATTCTGTCCAGGCCCTCAATAGATTGAATGATGCCTGACAACATTGGTGAGGGCAATCTTCTTTACTCAACCTGCTGAATTAAATGCTAATCTCTTCCAGAACATACTCACAGATACGCCTAGAAATAATGTTGTACCTGCTATCTGGGGACCTTTTAGCCCATCCAAGTTGACACATAAAATTAACCATCACAGTGACCATGGATAACTCTGAACAGCCCAGACCCTAGGAAAACCACATATGTCAGGCTGTTCAAATGTCTGGTAGAAGCCTTGAGTAGCAAACTATAGGACCAGGAAGATGGTAAGAGGAAGAGCAGGAGTGGGGCATACTTCAAACAGACTTTGGGAATCATAAGGAGATAAGGAAAGAATGTGACCTCAGGAGGCAGACTAGTACTGGCAGTATTCCCAGAAACTCCCCAGTGTTTCTCTTCCCCACAGCAGTGTTGGCGGCAGCCCTGTGGCAGTATGGGTGGTAGCCAGTACAAATGGAGCTTGTCCAAGCTCTGGTGCCATCGATACTGCAGTAGCTGGACACATCAGATTCATATGTTAAAGAGCAAACAGCAGAATCCCCAGTGCCTTACATGACCCCCTGTAGCAGCAACATCAGTCTTACTGAAGACTGGTTAGATTTTTTCAGTTTTCTTTCCAAGAAGCCAATATACTGAAGACATATCTTGGACTAAATAAACCCATAGATGAAAGGACGCAGAAGGATTAAAGAGGGACACCTGGGTGGCTCGGTCGGTTAAGCATACGAGTCTTTATTTTGACTCAGGTTACTATCTCACGGTTCGTGAGTTTGAGCCCCACATATGGTTCTGCACTGACAGTGCAAAGCCTGCTTGGGATTCTCTCTCTCCCTCTCTCTGCCCCTACCCTGCTCATGCACACACACTCTCTCTCTCAAAACAAACAAATAAACTAAAAACAAAAAAAGAAAAGAAAAGAAAAGAGAAAAGAAAAAAGAAAAAGGATGAAAGAAAAAAACTGATACTGAGATAATGGCTTTATTAGTACCCTGGGCTGGTGAAGCAGAAATAGTAAGATATATTTACAGAGCTTATATGCTCTTTTATATGATTTTCTACCTTAGTTTAATTGATTTTTATGGAGCAGAAATGTGAGGAGTTTTATATTTATATAACTAAACCTATAAGCTTTGTTTATAACATTTTTATATTGCTCTCACATTAATAATTCACAGTCCTAGAGCACACCCTGTGTGCTAAGCATTAAAGACTTAAATTAGATAACTTCGTTCAACCCAACAATAGCTCTAACTTTGTTGCCCTTTACAACCGGGATACTAAGCCTTTTTCATACCTTATAATTTTGTATTCTTTTTGTAATGTCATACATTTTTACAGTAAGTGGAATGAGGCGTGAGTCTAAATGTATTTATCTCCATGCCAATAATTAGTATGCCTAAGAGCAAGAGTCCAGAAATTATGGCTTGTGGGCAAAATCTGGCCTGTTTTCTGTTTGTAAAAATAAAGCTTTATTGGAACAGAATTATACTCATTTGTTTGCATATTGTCCAGGGCTTCTTTCACACCACAAAGGCAGAGCTGAGAAGTTACAAAGTCAAAATATTTACTATCTGGCCCTTTACCTAAAAGCATTCATCACATAATTATTTATTTCTTCATTGTTTTATCTCATCTCATTTGTCATTGTTGTTTACTACCTCTTTTTAAGCCCTCCCTGAGTCACCATAAAAAAAGTGCCAGCCAATATTAATAAATATAGATTTATTTAAGCCAGTCAGGTTTTTCTTTAATGACTTTTACTATTTTGGATGACTTATATTGATTACAATGTTAAAAGTTGTTCAAGTGAATAAAGACAAAGAAACTAATTGTCATTATTTACTATCACTCTAATAATTATGTACAACAAGCAACAACAGTACTTCACTGCCATATAATAATAAGCATTTATTTAGAACATGCATCTGCTGAGGGTTGGCTAGTGTAAGAGGAGCCAGCTGGTAACACTCTTCCATATGTCCATCAACCTCTTCCTGGGACCAGCTGCCCCAAGCAGGTTTTTCTCATTGTGATGGCAGAAACCCACAGGTTTCTTAAACTGGAGGCTCAGAACTGGCACAGTGACACTTTTGCCTCATCCTATTGGCCAAAACAAGTCACAAGGTCAACTCAGATTCAGGAGGCAGGAAACTATACTACAAAGTCACATGGCAAAAGGCAAGGCTACAGGGAGGAATGAAGAGTCGGGGTCAATAGTGCAATCTACCACACAATATTTTATTTGTTTATTATTTGAACTTTAAAGCATTATACACATTTTAATATTTAATGCTGACAACAATCCTAGAAATTAGATATTACCATTACTGCCTTTTAAAAATGAAAAAGCTGAGTAAGAGAATCTGACTTCCTCACTGCCAAACAGTTTGGAAATGGCAGACGCAGGATTTGGATCCAAGCCTACTTCCAAAGGCTTTCCCTCTAGGCCGTATTTGCATTATTCAATTTGTCTAGTGTGGTGGAAATGGCTATCTGCCTGCTAGAATCCAGTCTCTGTTGCCCATAGTATAAAAATCTACCTACCCAGGCACTATAGACTGAATATTTGTACCCGCTTCCAAAATTACATATTAGAATCTAATCCCTATTGTGATGGTTGTGGTGAATGGGACCTTTGGGAGTTGATGAGGTCCTGGGGATGGCGCCCTCATAAATGGGATTAGTGCCCTTATAAAAGAGCATCAGAGGGGCACCTAGATGGTTCAGTCAGTTAAGCATCAACTCTTGGTTTTGGCTCAGGTCATGATCTCATGGTTTCGTGGGTTCGGGTCCCATGTCAGGCTCTGCTCCCCTCCCCCACCTGGACTGTCTCTATCTCAAAATAAATAAATAAACTTAAAAAAAAAAAAAGAGCATCAGAGAGCTCCCTTACCCCTTGCATCAAGTGAGGACACAGTGAGAAGACGGTCATTTACAAATCTGCAAGTGAGTCCTCACCAGACACAAAACATGCTGGCCCCTCGCTGCTGGACTTCTCAAGCTTCAGAACAGTGAGAAATAACTGTTTTTTGTTTATGCCACACAGTCCATGGTATTCTGTTAGAGCAACCCAAATGAACTAAGACACCAGTCCCCACTGCACAGAAGTCCAAAAGACTTACTTCCACCAATGAAATGTGAGCGGAAGTGATGTGTTCCATGTCCAGGCCAAGGCTTTTTAGAAGAGAATCCACCTCCTCCACACTTTCTTTCCCTTTTGGCAAGCAGATGAAGAAGACAAGGCTGTCCAGTGGACTTTCTGAGATAATGGATGTATTCTGTATTCTGCATTGGAACTATCTCACATGGTATCCCCTAGTCACATGTGAACACTTGATATATGGTTAGGACAACTGAGGAATTGAGTTTTTAATTCAACCTACTCTAAGATCTCTGGTAAAGTAATTCTAACCAATTTAAATTTGTTATGGAATTCACCAAATAGAGTACTGAGGGTTAAGATTGAAAATATATGGGAAGGAACCAGAAAATGTAAATGTTCCCTAAATCTGATTTGGCAGAAGTCAAATAGTAGCCAATACTTTGCAAATCAAAATAAGGCAAAAAACAAAAAACAAAAAACAAAAATTAAAAAATCGTAAACTCTTGATATAGTAACAGCTGATATTTTCACAGTTTCCTTCTGACTAGGTTATAAATTGAACTCCCCTTGGGGTGCTTGGGTGGCTCAGTCAGTTAAGTGTTCAACTCGGTTTCAGCTCAGGCCATGAGCTCATGGTTCGTGAGTTCAAGCCCCATATCGGGCTCTGCACTGACGATGCACAACCTGCTTGGGATTCTCCGTCTCCCTCTTTTTCCCTCTCCCCTGCCTGCTCTCTCTCTCAACATAAGTAAACATTAAAAAATTTTAGTAAAAACAAATTGAATACTCCTTTACTACAGAATTAATTTACTACTCTCTTATTGGTAAATAAATTATTATTTTGAGGCAACCTGACGTAAGGTATACAGGCATAAAGCCACCTATTTAAAAATCCATTTGTTCCCTAGAGCACATGTATCTTTTAGTGGTATTTGTTATAACAACCCAATATTTCTTATGGCTGTGAAACTCAGATGGTCTGCACACTTTCAGAACAAATCACACTGGCATAGCTCCCAAACGTCACTCCTAACCATTACTCAAGACAGTCAGCAAGGCCAGTGCCCCTGGTTTACGCTAAAGTTCCAGAAAACAAGCATTTATTCTTCCAGTGGAGTGGTGAAAGAAAACATGGAGCATATACCCTTACTTGGCTATTAACACTTTAATTGTGAAGGCTAGGGAAGATGATGGCCCACTGCTCTCTTACACACTATCACATGTAGAAATCAGTTACAAATGAAACGACTATTTGGACATTACAACATCAGAAAACTGTGATTGCTTTTCAGCTTCTGTTTATTTTACAAATACAGTGTTGGTTTGCAAGCATAATTCATTCCAGAAACATGCTTGTAATCCAAAGCACTTGTATATCAAAGTAAATTTCCCCATAAGAAATAATGGAGGGGACCCTGGGTGGTTCAGTAGGTTGAGCATCTGACTTCGACTCAGGTCATGATCTCACGGTTCGTGGGTTCGTCCCCGCATCCGGCTCTGTGCCAACAGCTCAGAGCCTGGAGCCTGCTTTGGATTCTGTGTCTCCCTCTCTCTCTGTACCTCTTTCTCTCTCTCTCTCTCTCTCTCTCAAAAATAAATAAACATAAAAAAAAAGAAATAATGGAAACTCACATGATTCGTTCCACAACCCAAGAATATTCATATAAAAATGATTACAATACTGCAATATAATACAAAATAATACAGAAAATACAAAATATAAAGAAAAACAAATTAACCTGCATTTACCTTTGAAAATTTTTGTGGCTGTTGTGAGGGAGACAAGAGAGAGGAGGGTTATTGTGCAGGACAACCTTCATTCACTATCACTAATGGAATCACTGCTATCTATTGGCTGAACACAATCTTTTTCTTTTTGTGCAACTTTAACAAGAAGCCTATCCAATGATGCTTGCTTTTGCCTCCTTTTGAGGATTTCCCTGAAATGTGACATAGCACTGATGATCACCCACAATCCCACAGCGAAAGAGTGAGAGAAAGAACAACTGGTTCAGTTGTGATCATGTGACATTAGGTGTCACATACTATTTGTATTGTAAGACATCGTTCATTGATTAAGTTAAAATTTATTAGAGATGTTTGCTCATCTTGCAGAACAAGTTACTCACAATGCAAGGTTTCACTGTAGTTCTAAGTACCACTGGGAAATGTTCTGGTGATGAATGCAAATGGTAGTGAGCCCCCACTATCAAGGGGAATGCCACTTTTATTAAAGGCAAGTCTATGAGAAGGACCCATGCTCCATTATCTACCCACAGCTATCTCTCCAGTATCTCCCTTTAGGAGGACCTCTTTGCTGTTGGCTGTAAAGCCTGTAATTAGGAGTGAGAGTGTTCATATTGTGGCTCTTCCTCTTACTAGCTGAGTGACCATGAGCGGGTCACCTCCCTGAACCTCAGTTTCCTCTTCCACATGAGAATTAAAGGGACTAGTGCAGACAAAGTGTGCAGTATAATGTAACTGCACGTTGTTCGCATTTAATACATGTAGCTGTTATCCATTTTTGGAGACTTCTCCATCCTCCTCCTATATAACACCACTCCTTATGCGGACAACTTAAAATGCCACATGGCAACTTAATCATTTTTAAAACTTCAAAATTCATTCAACTAAAAACAGTCTCACAACGTAACTGAGAAATACAAATGCATTTTAGGAAGCAGATAAAACGGAAGGTCCTCCAAACAGTAATGTATACAGGCCAGTCCAGTTATGGGTCAGACACATGGAAGATTAATAGACACTCCAAATAGGTCTTAGCCAGGCAGCTCTCCTTGTTACCTTGAAAAGGGATTTTGCTAGTTTCCTTACTCATGCTAATGGTTTGAGTAATAAAGTACATTCCCTTTAATCTTATAAAATAAAATTATTATGATCACAGAAGAGATAACTAATGCTGGGCCCCTCACCTTTCTCCTATTTGTTACCTTGGATTTCTGTGATTTGCATGCTTGTCTTACGCTTAATATGTAGATGTTGGACCTGGCTGAAATCTGAATGACCTGAAGCTTTTTTCCAGTAGGTTCAAATCCAAGGCTTTGATTCAGGTAAGGATTCCAAATACTAAATGTCTGGTACTTGTCAGGGATCTCCAATGACACTGGAGGAGATCACACAGGACAGATGTCCTAAAACATACCCTTCTGCAGCCTTACTTCTCAATTTCCCTGCAAATCACTCTCACTTTCCTTATTTACTTATGGTTTAAAGTTATGAGAAAGACCTCAAACAAGTGAGGGAATTATAAAAGATGTTACCACACAGACGTTAACTGTATATAAGCATTTTTAAAAATATTTCTCCTATAAGCTGTGTCTTAACAACATATTGTGTTTGTCCATGACAAACTGCTTCTAGCAAGTTTTCTAAGATCCTTCAATTGATCTCTGTCATCACTGCTTCAAGCCAGGGATCCTGAGCAGAATATAGTTTCTGAGGGGGTGGTACACAAAAATGCAAAGGCATGTGTGGCAAACACAGTTGGCTGTCCAACAAGTATCTGTGCTCCTTTTCCAGAGTGCAGGGTTGCTAAAGGAAGCAGCTGCCCAACCAGGGAACACCCACCCCCACCCCCTGAATCTAGACATGGCCATGTACTTACTCCTACTAAGGGGATATGAACAGAAAGGACATGTGTCAGTTCCTGGATGAGATGGTTAAAAAGACTGTGTGCCTCCTCCATGCTCTCTCCTCTGGCTATCAAAGATCAGGGTGACATTGGAAGTCACATGCTGAATACTGTGAAGCGACAAAATAAAATAAGTCTGAATCCCTGAATCACTTCTCAGAGGAGACTGCCTTACTGGGAAACATCCAGAACAAACTATTTAGTGAGTGAGAAATGAACTGCATCAATGGCAGAAGCTGTTGTTACCTCAACCTAGAGCATGAGCATTAAAAATTAAAATCTAGTAATCCCTATCAAAGTAACACCAGCATTCTTCACAGAGCTAGAACAAACAGTCCTAAAACTTGTATGGAACCAGAAAAGACCCTGAATAACCAAAGCAATCTTGAAAAATATAACCGAAGCTGGAGCCATCACAATCTTGGACTTCAAGATGTATTACAAAGCTGTAATCATCAAGACAGTATGGTACTGGCACAAAAACACACACTCAGATCAATGGAATAGAAAAGAGAACCCAGAAATGGACCCACAAACATATGGCCAGCTAATCTTTGACAAAGCAGGAAAGAACATCCAATGGAATAAAGACAGTCTCTTTGTTTTATTATTATTTTTTTTAATTTTTAACGTTTATTTATTTTTGAGAGACAGAGACAGAGCATGAGCAGAGGAGGGACAGAGAGAGAGGGAGACCAGAATCCGAAGTAGGCTCCAGGCTCTGAATTGTCAGCACAGAACCTGATGCAGGGCTTAAACTCACAAACCGTGAGATCATGACCTGAGATGAAGTCAGATGCTTAACCGACTGAGCCACCCAGGTGCCCCAAAGACAGTCTCCTCAGCAAATGGTTCTGGGAAAACTGGATAGTGACATGCAGAAAAATGAACCTGGACCACTTTCTTACACCATACACAGAAATAAAATCAAAATGGATGAAAGACGTAAATGTAAGACAGGAAGCCATCAAAATCCTAAAGAAGAAAGCAGGCAAAAACCTCTTTGACCTCAGCCACAGCAACTTTTTACTCAACACATCTCTGGAAGTAAGGGAAACATAAGCAAAAATGAACTATTGGGACCTCATCAAAATAAAAACCTTCTGCACAGTGAAGGTAATAATCAGCAAAACTAAAAGGCAACTGATGGAATCGGAGAAGAAGATATTTGCAAATGACATATCAGATGAAGGGTTAGTACCCAAAATCTATAAAGAACTTACCAAACTCCACACCCAAAACAAATAATCCAGTGAAGAAATGGGCAAAAGACATGAATAGACACTTCTCCAAAGAAGACTGACTTCTCCAAAGTCAGATGAAGACTTCTCCAAAGATGGCTGACAGACACATGAAAAAATGCTCAACATAACTCATTATCAGGGAAATACTAATCAAAATCACAATGACATACTACCTCATACCTATCAGAATGGCTAACATTAACAACTCAGGCAACAACAAATGTTGGCGAGGATATAGAGAAAGAAGATCTCTTTTGCACTGCTGGTGGGGAATGTAAACTGGTGCAGCTACTCTGGAAAACAGTATGGAGATTCCTCAAAAAATTAAAAATAGAACTACTCTATGACCCAGCAATTGTACTATTAGGTATTTATCCAAGGGATACAGATGTGCTGTTTCAAAGGGGCACATACACCCCAATGTTTATAGCAGTGCTATTGACAATAGCCAAATTATGGAAAGAGCTCAAATGTCCATCAACAGATGAATGGATAAAGAAGATGTGGTATATATATACAATGGAGTATTACTCAGCAATCAAAAAGAATGAAATCCTGCCATTTGCAAGTACGTGGATTGAACTAGAGGGTATTATGCTAAGCAAATTTGGTCAGTCAGAGAAAGACAAATATCATATGACTTCACTCATATGAGGAATTTAAAATACAAAACAGATGAATATAAGGGAAGGGAAGCAAAAATAATATAAAAATAGGGAGGGGGACAAAACACAAAAGACTCTTAAATACAGAAAACAAACAGAGGGTGGCTAGAGGAGTTGTGGGAGAGGGGGATAGGCTAAATGGGTAAGGGGCACTAACGATCTACTCCTGAAATCATTGTTGCACTATATGCTAACTAACTTGGGTGTAAATTTAAAAAGTAATCAATTAATTTAAAAATAAGACCAAAAATATGTAAGAACAAAAAAAATGGACAGTATGTAATAGGTTAAAGAAATAACTGCCATTAAAAATTTATAAAAATAATAAATTACAAAAATAAAGAGATGTATGGCATCAAAACAAATAAATAAATAATAAAAATGAGAATCTACTCAATACAATCCTATGTATCCTTTCCTACAATGGCATCTGGCTGTTGTAGTGTGGATAGCTAGAAGAAACAATAATTTTACTATATTATAATGTAGCTCGTTCACACAAATCTGGTGGAGTATATATTAATACAACCACTATGGAAAAGTGTTTGGCAAAATCTACTAAAGCTGAACCTTTGCGTAGTCTATAGCCTAACTACATATAATTCCATGAGAAATGTGTACAAATGCCCATCAAAAACATGTACTGCAAAGTTGCCTATACAGACTATGAAATATTCAGTCTTTAAAAGGAAGGAAATTCTGATACATGCTACAAGATGGATGAGCCTTGAAGACATGATGGTAAATGAAATAATAAAGTTACAAAAAGGTAACTACTGTGTGATTTCACTTATATGAGGTATGTAAAGTAGTCTAACTCATAAAAACAGATAGGAGAATGGTGGTTCCAGAGACTAGGGGAAGAGAAGAATGGAGAGTTGCTGTTTAATTGGTAGAGAATTTTGGGGCACCTGGTGGACTTCAGCTCAGGTCATGATCTCATGGTTCATGAGTTTGACCCCCATGTCGGGCTCTGTGCTGACAGCTCAGAGCCTGCAGCCTACTTCAGATTCTGGGTCTCCCTCTCCCTCTCTCTCTCTCTGCCCCTCCCCTGCTTGTACTCTATCTCTCTCAAAAATAAATAGACATTAAAAAAAAATTTCAGTTGGTATAGAATTTCAGTTTTGTAACATGAAAAGAGTTCTGGCAACTGGTCATACAACAATGTAATGTACTTAACACTACTGAGCTGCACACTTAAAAATGGTTGAGATGGCAGATTTTCTGGTATGCATATTTTGCCAAAATTAAATACAAAAGCAAAAAACATAACATGTACTAGAATGTTCAGAGCAGCACAATTCATAATATCCAGAAACTGGAGACTAACTGAACATCCTCCAATAGTAAAATGGATAAATAAATTGTGGGCTATTCATCCAGTGGGATATTATACAGCATAAGAAATGATCTATGACATGAAACAATATGAATAAAACTTGTAAACATAATGTTAAGTAGAAGAAACCAGAACCCCCCTCCCCAAAAATACAGTATGATTCCATTTCTGTAAATTATCAAAATAGGCAAAAGTCTTCAATGTTGTCAGAAGTCAGGATAAGCGTGTGTGTAGTCACTGAAAGTAAGCCATATGGAGGCAAGGAGTATTTCTGTATTATTATTAGATTTCTTTTTTCTTTTCTTTTCTTTTCTTTTCTTTTCTTTCTTTCTTTTTTTTTTTTTTTTTTTTTTTTTTTTTTTTTTTTTTTTTTTGAGAGAGAGAGAGAGAACGAGAACCTGTGGAGGAGAAGGACACAGGGAGGGAGAGAGAGGAAGAATCTTAAGCAGACTCCATGCTCAGTGTGGAGCCCAATACAGGGCTCAATCCCATGACCCTGGGATCATGACCTGTGCTGAAGTTGGAAACTCAGCTGACTGAGCCACCCAGTGCCCCTATATTTCAATTAAAAAGCATTAATAACAGAATTGTTGAAACAACACATTTCTAAAATTTTCTATATCCTCTCAAAAACAAAAACACTTACAGACCAGGGGGTAAAGGGGAGCAGGATATGCCACCCTCAAAATATGCCACAGTAGTATATTGCTTATTTTGAATTAAAGTTACTTAAAAAACAGCAGATGCAAGAAGGGCAATTTTGACCTCCTCTGTCCCCGTGAAAGCAGGAAATAAATCTCCCATGTGAAAGGCACATAGCCCTCTACCAGGGTGCAAAAGGCATCTTAGCAGCAGATAGGAATTCAAGGCTGAGAAGGCTGCATAAACAAACCTTGTCACTGCTTCAATAATTTGCTACCCTAAGTTCAAACCTTTGTCTTGTCAATTATTCACAAATGTATTGTTTCCTTGTCTAAAAGGTATAAAAGCTGCCTGCTTCATTCATTTCTTTGAGTCTCATTTCTTTATGGGCTCCCATATGTATGAAATTAAATTCATTTTTCCCTGTTAAACTGTCATATATATCAATTTAATTATCAGACCAGGCAAAGAACCCAGAATGGAAGAAGGGAAAAGATTCCCCCCTATTGGGGCAGTGGAAGAGGTCAAAGTGCAGCCTTCTTGCCTGATGGCAGAAGAAACTCCAAAGCAAATGAGGCAAATAAATTTTAAAATTTGTATGTGAATGATCAACTCTAATCAGAATACTTTAGAATTCTTATTATTTATTAAACAGTCTACTGTATACAGGTTACCTACTTCCTCATCAAATTATCATTCATCTAGGAGAACCAACAAGAAATGTGTTTAACAATTAAAATTCTATGGTAATTTCACACTCAACAATGCCTTGTGTTCATAATTTCAATATTAGATCTGATTGAATATGATTAAATATGGTCTGTGCCTTCCAAAACAGACTGTACCATGGATCTAAATGAACTCATTAGTAGCTAATGCTGTAGAGATCTTTCTAAATGCTAATGTTTAGCTGCCTTTGGCTCATTAATTAATTTAAAGATTGTATAATTATCAAAGCTTTTGATTCAAGTACATCTATCACTTTTTATTATTGGATAATGCTTATTTGCATGTGAGCATAAAAAATTAAATTATGTCATCCAAAGACAGGAGCAAAATACCAAATGATCATATGGGTTATGTATTTATTTGGAAAGGAAAAAAGAAAAGTCAGAGAGGGATGTTCCCTTGAACGTATGAGGAGTTGGGACCTTTGGTTACCAAAATAGGAATGATGAAAACATAAGCAAGGATGGGCAAGGAGTCAACGTTGGGAGACCATCAGTAAAATACTAAACTAAACTCTGCATGGGAGAGATGGGGAGTCTGACTTAATTTGAAAATAGACAGCCCCATCTTAAAAATCCACTCAGAGGAAAATCCAAGGTGACAGAAATACACTAAATTACAAGTCATGCTTTTGGAATCTGATGACTGGAACCTCCTTCAAACTCTCTAAGATCCCATGAGGTGATTTAAAAATTAGCAATTGCACTACTAGGTATCTGTCCAAAGGATACAAAAATGCTGATTCAAAGTGGTGCATGCATCCCAATGTTCACAGCAGCGCTATCAACAGTAGCCAAATTATGGAAAGAGCCCAAATATCCATTGACTGACAAATGGATAAAGAAGATGTGGTATCTATATGAAATGGAATACTACTCAGCAATGAAAAATAATGAAATCTTGCAATTTGCAACAATGTGGACGGAACTAGAGTGTATTATAATAAGTGAAATAAGTCAGGGAAATAAACACAAATATTATAGGATTTCACTCATACTTGGAATTTAAGAAACACAACAGATGAACACAGGAGAAAGGAAGGAAAAATAAAAACAGAGAGGGAGTCAAACCATAAGAGACTCTTAAATACAGAGAATAAACTGGGGGTTGGTAGAGGGGAGGTTGGTGTGGGGGGATGAGCTAAATGGGTGATGGGCATGAAGGAGGGCACTTGTTGGGATAAGCACTGAGTGTTATATGTAAGTGATAAATCACTGGGTTCTACTCCTGAAACTAATACTACAATGTTAACTAACTTGAATTTAAATACATACATACATACATACATACATACATACATACATACATACAACTAGAAATATAATGAGACACTTTTAGATATTTAATGATTTTCTTTCATACTCAGGGTGAAGATTATTAAGTTATAGTCACCTACAAACAGGTGATTTGAGATAAGTCTAGCATTCCTTCCAGGTCACCATCACCACAAACTCAAAAGTCTCATCCTACGAACAAATTAATGTCATATTCTCATACTTAAGAGCAAAGGTAAGAATGAGTCCTAGAGGCCCTCTAAGTTAAAGGAGAAGTGAAACTAGGATGTGTTTTGGTAATTCCCTAGCAGGAAACCCATCTACTTCCCTATGATTTCCACCATCAGTTCTGGTGCAAAGAAGGACAGCATGGTGGGTGCAGAGTTATAAGGAAATATTTTTAGACTATAACTTACTGATTTCTCTACTAGTGACCAGGTTTATGGACATCACATTCTATAAGTGTGCAGAGCCCATGGGAAGACATTTGTGAGAGGATTTTAACCAGAGACAGCCAGCATATGCAATATTTTAAGTAATATCTTCTCACTAATGTTTGATACATTTTGGAAGGTTTGGAAGAATAAAGGGGATCTCACCTTGATCGTTTCCATTATGCTTGCAAACTACTGAGACGTGCAAGAGGAAGTATATATTAGCAGGGATAAAGATTAAGTTGCTATAACAAAGAATCTCTTAATTAAGATAGAAGTTTCTCTCTCAAGAGTAGTAAGTCCAGTAAGCTGGAGAGACTTACACAGGTTGGGCACACAGGTTCTTTCTAATTGTTGCTCCCCCATCCCCAAAGAGATTGTCCTCATCCACACTGCTACAGCTAGATTTGCTCCAACATCCACACTGCAGCCTATGGGAAGAGTGAAAAGGCCCAAATCCAGGGAAGCATGCTTGTCTTTAAGTTGCAAAGTATCTCAAAGTTGTACACACTACTTCAGCTCACTTTCTATTAGCCAGAGATTAGTCTGATGTCCACACCTAGCTGGAAAAAAAGCTGGGAGATAAGGGGCAGTTTCCCAAAGCCCACCTTTCTGATCACCCAAATATCCATGGAGACCCTTTTCTTCCTTCACATAGACAGGTACACCCCTCCCCTAAAAGAGGTCCAGGTCCCATCCAGCTACTGCACCCAACTTAAATGCATCATAGCTGCACAATGTGCAGTCTCCTCTGTCAGATCTGGATGCCCCTTCTAATAGACAAGTTACAGTTCATTCTCTTCCCTATCCCCTGTCTCACCCAACCCTGAACCCAAAACATCCTCAATAAACAATGGTGGATAAGACAAGATGTGCACAATAGAAATTTATTCTCAGAAAGAGAAGAATTAAAATACACAGCAGCCACTGGTCCTTAGCAATGATTGAGTCTTGCTGAGCAGTAATTATTAAAGGGCTTTGCCTTGGCCGTGCAGTATTTTCTATAGTTAGACCTTGGTTCTGGTTTCTGGGAGGAATTCCCTTGTCCATCGTCTCTTGAGCCCGCTGTCTTTCCTCTGGGTGGCTCTTCCTTGTCTACTGTCCCCCATGATCACATTTGAGTTTAAAAACATTTCTCTCTTGAGCACTCCTTTGAGGGTACCCAGTACTTTTTAGACTGCTTCCTAGCAGTACAATTTTAGGAGCCCCACCAGGATTGAAGTATCACAGGCCTGTGGTCTTTTGGGCAATAAAATTTACCCAAATACATGATAGGTTTCTGGTCTATTTGATTCTGGTCTGATTTAATGTGTCAGTAACCACTCAGAACTCTTTCCTGGGCATTATTTCTTCAGTGTGCTTATTTCCTGGCTTCCGTTTAGCTACCACCCTCTCCCCCACTTAAATGGCAATTCCCTTGAGGCCACCTGACACAACAGACTTAATATAATCTTTGTTGCTAGGTCTAACTCCCTTTGTTTGGTTGAGTATCAAGGGCTATGAAGAACACTCTTAGTAACACTTTTCTGCCTTTGTGGGACTCAAAGTACTTGGGATTCTATTACACTTCAATTTTTCCTACAAACTGGCCAGTGCCTGCCTGGTATCATTTCTTTCTTACAATATCCTGTGAAAAGCAGCAAAGAGCAACCAACACACAAAAATTCTCGCTCTTTCCAACTGCTTTCTCTAGGACTGATGATTACATAGACATGGGGTTTGTCTTCACTTGATTGCAGAAGACAATTTTACCAAATGTTGCCTTGACATTACAAAGTTTATCAGCTTTCCAATATCTGCAATTTCTATTTTTTCATTATCCACTGCCTAACACGTAAGGCAATACCACATATTTAAGGCTTTTTGTAATGTTAAATACCAATTTCTGTAGTAGCTACAATAAAAAATGACATGGCAAAAACAAAGGCATGAAAAAAACAGCCTAGTAGGTCAATATGGCAGAGTAACTACAGGAGTTCATTCAGGAGCTTAAGTCTTTTCCATCTGTCACTCTGCATTACCCTAGGGCATTGCTTTTCCTTGATGGAAGCTGGGTCAACACTACATCAATATAGCAGCCTCTGGAGAGGGGAGAAACAAAGACCAAGGACAGCAGCTTTTTTTTTTTTTTTTTAGTGACAAAGTACTTAGAAGTTACACATATCAATTCTACTTCTGTCCTACTGGTTCAAATTTCATCATGTGGCCACTAAATGAGTGCTTGTATGAGTATTGGAGAGAAAGAGGAAATGCCAGGGACATAATCTGGCTATCAGTACCAGAGGGTGGGGTTAGGAAAGCTGACTAAGCCCTGTAGGAAAGCTGTATAACCCTACCAACAATAGCCCAGTCCTAAAACCATTTGAGGCTTCTTCAGGTTAACACACTCCTAGTCCCAAGAAGTACGGAAGTCCTTCCCTCAGCAGTGCCCACCTCTCACTGTCTGAGGATTTACCTCTGCCCATGATGCCTGATAGTGATAACATCCACTCCCTGCACAGTGCAGTCTGAACCCTAGGGCACCAATAAGACTAATATGAAAACACAGCCAGACACAGGCACATTTCCCAAAGTCTGAGCTATTTTATCTTATACATGATCATTTTGTTACAAAAACATTTTATTAAGGGAGCTCAATGTCGGACTCAGGAAGACAAAAAAGCTTTAAAGGAAATTTCATGGAATCAGAATGTGGAGGCTGCAGCCTAGGAGATCAACTACTCACCTTTTTAGTCTAACTACACTACTATAGAACATGCTTTATATAGCTACTGAGGCTTCAGTAAATAATCTTAGATTATGCAAGTAGTTGCCAGGCATTACTAATTTATCATACAATATTTGTTGAATATCTATCTCTAGCAACATAATAGAACAAACTTTCTACCTTCATTTCTATTCTAGATGAGAAGACATAGAATCCAAACACAAAAAGACTCTCACCATTTAGTGAAATCAAAATACATGATAAAGCTAAACGTTATCCGATTTCTGATAAATTATTCAACAGTGGAGTCGGGAAGCTTCAAAGAAGTGGCATTTGATCAGGTCCTTGAAGGATAAAGGGTGTGTGGGTAGGTAGAGATGAGAGAAAATAGCCCTGAAGGTAGAGAAAGTAACTTGTGAAAAAGATCAGGAGCAGCAAAATAAAAACAAAAACAAAAACAAAAACAAACCACATTCTGGGCCCTTGGGATAGACACTCTTTTAGGTTCACACAGAGACATTTATGTGTGAGTGAGTGGTGGGAGATGAGGTTAGGAAACTAAAACTGGAGTGACTGCACCTCTATCAAGTTTAAACTTTACCTCTGTGGTGATGGGACATGGAAGGTAAAATAAGACAGAGAGACCAGTTAGAAAACCAAACATAAGAGACTTCAATAATACTAGGATGTGTAGTTCTACTACTCAAACTTTACCTGAAGGGGAGAAAAAAATGTTCTTTTTCCTTCTACCCTTCTAGATTCTCACTGAGCTCTCTAAGCAAAGATCCATTAACAAGAGAAAAGCATACGTGTGTTTAATGTTAAGTTTCATGTGACAAGGAAGTCTTGCAAGCAGTGAAACCTGAGTACGTCTATGCCAGGTCTGATGAAGAGTGGAAAGTCCTAGGAAAGTGTGATAGGACAAAAGGGTATGAGCCAAAGATGATAAACTGGGGGAAACAGCAAGGCCTGCTTGTTTGGATTCCTCTGAGCATCCCTATGTTGGAGATAAGAATACTCCTTCCCTGTGGGTTTAGGGAGGGCACATCTCCCAGGAAGGTCTCCCACCTGAAGGAAAAAGAGATCAGAGAGGCCTTCCAGCACCTGACATTTCTCAAATTCCTTCAGCTTAAAATATTTAAGTGCCAGGGTGCCATATTTTGGAGTATATGTCCCGAACCCTATCAGTATCTTCAGAATTCTAAATATAAAATTATTTTCCAAATGTCAGTTCTTCCATAAACATAGGCTAATTGCCAACAAAAGGGTCTTTTTTCTTTTCTTTTTAAGCTCCCACTTGTTTGGGGGACTCTGGAATTTGGCCCTTTACAATCAGTACAAGACACACATACGCCTTCCAGAAAACTGAAACGACAACTTTTAAATACTGGAGGTAACATGATGCCAATAAATTTATATTTCTCAATTGTTTAGTAAGTACCTACCAGGTGCTAGGTTCTAGGGCTACAAAATTGAGTAAGACTAGTAGGTTCCCCATACTGACAGAACTTCCATTTAGCAGGCCAAAGACCCTGAAAGAAGACATTACTCAGGGGGGCAAGTAGGGTCCTGATGCTCCAGGTACTTGGTGCTGCCAAACATGTAGAAGTCACCCAACCCCAAGTAAGATGTCAGAGAGTTGGGTTCATTTCCTATTGGTGCTGTAATAAATTACTACAGACTGCATGGCTTGTAACAACTAAAATTTATTCTCTCACAGTCTGGAATCTGGAAGTCTGAAATCAGTCTCACTGAACTGAAATCAAGGTGTTAGCAAAGCTATACTCCATCTAGAGGTTCTAGGAGACAGCCCCTCCCTTGCTTCTTCCAGCTTCTGGTGGCTGCCACAATCCTTGGCTTGTGGCCACATCACACCATTCTCCCCTCCCACAGCCCAGTGCCTTCCTCTCTGCTGTCTGTGTCAAAGCTCCTTCTGCCTCTGTCTTATAAGGATGCATGTGATGGCATTTTTCACTCACCCTGATAATCCAAGATAATCTCCCCATCTCAATAGCCTTACCTTCATCACATCCGCAAAGTTCTGTTTTTGTCATGTAAGGTAACATCCACAGGTTTCAAGAGTTATGACGGGGTATCTTTTGGGGAGTCATTATTTAGCCTACCACATAAATCACTTTTCAGGTAAGATTCCAAAGACATTTAGGAGTTAGCCTATGTGTTCTCTCTGTTTCTCTCGTGTGCTCTCTCTCTCTCTCTCTCTCTCTCTCTCTCTCTCTCTCTCTCTCTCTCATTGTAGTCCTGGAGGCTTGCTTTGAGCTAAGACACCCATGTGTGCATCTATCTGAGGTTAGGTGCACAATATATGAAAACTGAATTATCTTTTTTAACTGTAAGCCTGGTGCTATAAACTGAATGTTTGCATCCCTCCAAAATTCGTATGTTGAAATCTAATCCCCAATATGATAGTATTTGGAATTAGGGCCTTTGGGAGGTAATTACATCATGAAGGTAGAGACCTCATGCATGGGATTAGTACCCCTACAGAAGAGAACACAGAGAGCTCCCTCACTGCTTCCACAAAGGGAGGTCAGAGCAAGAAGAGAGCTGCCTATGAACCAGGAATCCGGCCCTTACCAGACACTGGATCTGCGGGTGCCTTGATCCTGGACTTCCCAGCCTCCAGAACTGATAGTGTTCTAGCAGTCTGAACAGACTGGACAGCCACCGACCCCTCAGAATACCCTTTGCCTTACATTATTGGTTCAATCTTCTGATTAGGCAGGACTGGAACACAAACACTGCATGACTGCAGTGGTTCTGGCCCATTAGCTACTCCACTAGTCACCGGGCACTCGTATTGCCACCTCCCAGGGAATTAGGTGATTTAATATCACCTCTACACAAGCATGCCCTGAAAAATCTATTTTCTAGCCAAGCTTTTTCAATAATGAAGCCTGACACCGCCTCTTCCCTCAGATTTGAAGCTGTCCTCATCATTCTCCCCATGCTCTGTAAATTTACATCTTGTCTATCTAATGAGTTTACATACTTGTTTTTACTGCACAATCTGAATTCAGGTCCATCTTTCTGGCTTTTGATAGGCAACATGTTTGTCATCAATATATTTTGTTTCCACTAAATATGGGATTCACTATGGCAATTATCCAAGGCCATAATCAGCTGAAGTGGCAGCGAAGTGTTTAAGTTAGAATAGGAAAGTTGTAGAGTTTCATTAATATGCACAGAAACATGACACAAGTGCCTCGCGAGGAAGTGCTCTGCCTCAGACAGCTGCCAGAGCAAGACTGCATGAACGAACAGACAGATGAAGGCCATTAAGAGATTATTATATTTTCGTTAAAAAACACCAAAGAACTTTATATGCTGCAAGACTGAACTCGATAGTTAAAAACAATAAAATGTGTGATTTAAGAAGAAACGAGATCTACTTTTAAATGCACATGAGTATTCGTTGCTGTTGATTTTCTCCTTTCTGGAAAACGGTAAAGTAATAATAGCAAAAAAAAAAAAACCATAAAAAACACACCCTTTTCCTCTAATACAAGTTGAAATTATTCCATATTTTCATTTATAACTGGGAGAATCTTTCAGAGAAAAGGTAAAAGGTAAATCAACTTACGCATATCCTTTAGGTGACAAGAAGGAGGAACAGTTTTGGTTGGCTCCCTCCACTCCGTTATTTTTCATACTCCAATTTGGATATATAAGCTTTGTCTAGATAGTTAAATTCAGTGTCAGAACTTTCTTTCTTTCTTTCTTTCTTTCTTTCTTTCTTTCTTTCTTTCTTTCTTTCTTTTTTAGAGAGAGAGAGAGAGAGAGAGAAAGAGAGAACAAACTAGGGAGAGGGGAAAAAGGAGAGGGAGAGAGAGAATCTTTAAGCAGGCTCCACATCCAGCAAAGAACTTGATATGGGGCTCCATCTCACAACCATGAGATCATGACCTGAGCTGAAATCAAGAGTCGAACTAACTGAGCCACCCAGGACCCCTTGGTGTCAGGACATTTAAAGGATCCTGGAGAATGTCACAAGGGACACATGCACCCAAAAATAAATGCTGGAATAAAAGTAATTTTAATATTGTGCGATTAGGTACATCATTTGGATAAACACAGGGTGTGTTTTAATTTCATATTTACTTACACTTATGTCCCTACATTCGTTCAGCAGTGAGTGGCAGACAGCTGTGGTTGGGTCACGTTTGGGATATTATAGGACTTCCCTCCCCACTGTATTTTTTTTCATTCATCCTTCAAATAAGATAGTCATCTGTGTGCTCATTGCCTCAGAGGAAGATTGTTTGTTTTCCAAAAGGCTTGAGCCTCTTAGAAAATTTAGAGAATTTGCTAAGGAAGTAAAAGGTGGATTAGAAAGTCCAAGTGTAAACAGTGTTGGAGAAATATTGAAGGAAGAGAATTAGGACCTCCCCTCCAGAATGATGGGAGACTCCTGGGCTTAAGGGGAAAAGAGAGAGGAAGTTCTTTGGTGATGGAAGCAGAGACTCTTGCCCCATTCCCTAGCCATGCTGGGAGGGAGTCAGAGGCGTGGAATGTTGAGGCCAAAAAGACCAATTCTAACTTGCAAGTTTCCTGTATCCCTGGAGAGTGTGTGAGCAGCAGGGAGATGCTGGTCCTGAAGGGATTATACAGGAAGGGACAGTTAGCTTCTAGAAGACAACCTGTGAGCACTGAGTGCCAAGGACCACATTGCCCTCCACCTCCACCTCACCCACCCCTCCTCATGATTTAGATCCTGGAACTGTGGCTTAACCCTGGGGTGGGGATGGGTTCTGGAGAAAAGGTCGGGAAAGTTCTGAGGTTAAATTGTTCCTCTAGCACAGTGGAATTGGAACTCAAATATAAAATTATATAGTAGGAAATAAGGTCTTTTTGTACTTAGTTGGGGGACTGATAAACATAGTCACCACATAATGAAAGCTAAACGATTATTAGATTAATCAATATAATAAGAGCACATGGAAAGAACACCCAGAGAGGAGTGTGGCTTTCCTGAGAAAATGTTGTCAAGATGTGTGCTGACACAGCAGTGAAGGCAGAAGTGGAAGCAGAGATGGCATCATAGGGGGATAAAACAGGCCAAAGGACCAAGAACAAACCTTCAGATCAAAGGACAGAAATTCCTTCACTGGGGATGAAGCACAGTCTATATGGAAGATGCACACTCTGGCCAGATCCCCATGGGGCAACTAAAGGCCATTTGAAGGAGCATGGGTATTTTTCTGAGCCCAGTGAAAGACTCTACTTCTGCAATACACATCTACTAGTCCAGATTTCAGGAGTTTTTCAGAACATGGGCCTCACCGTCACCTGGGCTAGGGCATGTGAGTAAAAGACAGCCTGGTTCCTGACCTCACTGGCTTGTGCACGCTTCCCCTCCCACCTCTCCCCTGCCCCCCAGCCCATCCCTGGCTGTGGGCACCTTCCTTTACTTGCTGTGGTCTCTAACCTCCCTACAACTGGGTTGACACCAGCACCCCCAGAAAAAGGAGGCCCAGGAACTCCACATATGCTGTGGCACTGCCTGCAAGTGTGGGCGAGGGACCCTTTCAGGTTGCTGTCAAACACACCCAGGTGAACCACCTCAATTTATGAGGGGGCCTTGATCCTGCCTTACTGTCCTAAAAATACCCATTGGCATTTCAGCCAGTCAGACGTGGAAGAACCAAGGAGTCCCAGTACGAACTTCTGCAGTTTTACAGAATCAGTTGATTCACTTCCCCATCTTTTTGTAGAGAAGATTTCTGTGTGGAATAACTGCACATCTCTCCTCATGGAAGGAAGCAAACCACCGTTTATCGAGCCACTCCTATGTGCATTAAGCACTTCAGATACACATCGTGCCATTTAACCCTGACAACAGCCCTGAAAAATCAGCAGTATTAGCCCAACTTTATAAACAGGAGAAAACAGAGCATTAAAGACATTTAGTATCTTGCTGAAGGTTGCCCAGCTAGGAAGACATCAATCTACATTTCAAAACCAGTGGTAATTACAGAAATGCTCTGTGTACTGAAGCACACTGTCTCGCTAGAGCAGAAACTCTGACAAGTCGTGGGCCTTTGATTCAGGAACATGACGACACTCTTCTGCAGAGAAAGATGTGCAGGACACTGTGGGAGGGGCCATTCCTCCCTGTACCACACCCTACATTTTCCCCAGGAGTGTCCTCCGCTCCAGGAAAGGACAAGAGCTCCTCCTCTTGAGACCCACTCTAGTAAAAGGCAAAAGGACACAGTAAAATATTTTGAGTTTATTTCTACCAAGGTATCAAAGGCAGTATGTTTTACAGCAAATCCTCCTTATAATCATTCAGACGAGACTGATCTTCTCCATCTTTGTTGCCACTGAAATGTCACTATAAATTAGTGATCACTGTATAGGTTTTCTGAGGGGAGCCCAGAGAGAGCAAATGCTAGAGGTGCCCCAGTAATCGGGATTTGCCTGCTATGGGCAGAAGGGCCTCTGACAGCCATGACCAGCGCTACCACCACCACATTAACTCATCACAAGGCCAAACATCAAGATGCCTCGCAACATGTATCCCTTTAAGGCCATGGTCACATGGCCCAAAACTTGAGCACACTTATAACTGGAGTGTTATTGGGGCACCTGGGTGGCTCGGTCAGTTGAGCATCCGACTTTGGCTCAGGTCAGGATCTCATGGTTTGTGGGTTCGAGCCCCACATCGGGTTCTCTGCTGTCAGCACAGGGACCACTTGAGATCCTCTGTCTCCCTCTCTGCCCC
Organism: Prionailurus bengalensis; assembly: GCF_016509475.1. NCBI lineage: Eukaryota > Metazoa > Chordata > Mammalia > Carnivora > Felidae > Prionailurus > Prionailurus bengalensis. The sequence continues at coordinate 90,224,008 of NC_057350.1, read as the reverse complement.
TCCCCAACTCACGCTCTCTCTTTCTCAAAAATAAACATTAAAAATAATATTAAGTAGAGTGATATTAATGGAAAAATTACATTTTGGATTTAAGTTATTCTTTTCTAAATGATTTTGTATATACCTTGTGATCACAGGTAGTTAATACACATGATTTATTTCTACTATCCAATTTTTTTAAAAATCCAGAATTTTAAAGACCACAAGATTTACCTAAGGTTATTCAAGCTCTTACTTTCATGGCCAGATTCCCACAACATTACCTTGCTTTCAGTGAATCAGTAATTGGAAAAAATCTTAACCAGGAACAAGTATTAGTATCTGTTTCTTTTTTCACTCATTCAACTTATGAAGTAACAAAACAAGAGTATATGTACCATAGGTTCTAGTCCCTACTCTCTGGAGTTCATATTTTTCCTGTACCACTGACTCAATATTTATTAACACTGTTAAATATTTATTTACTTTCACTTGTAAACTATGGATAGCCTTCACTTAACCTCTCTTGGTCTCAGTCTTTCCATCTACTAAAAAAAACAAAACAAAACAAACAAACAAACAAAAACCAGCAGTTAGATTTAAGGTTATCTCTTTATTCTCTCCTAATTCTAAAATCTTTGTGCCAAGATCATTAGAACATAACCTGTCATCTTAACCTTCCCAGCAACACTTCCAATTTTTTAACACTGACTCTTCTTAGCTCTTTAAACTCACAATCATGATGTTTCATTTAGGTTTGCAATCTCAAATATTTATGCAAAATGTATTTTTAATGTCATCCTTAATGTATTGTCATTATTTTGTAATTTACTGTTCTCATTGTCTTAGTAAACACACAGAGAAGCTACTAATGGAGACTAGTTTGAAGTCCCCTAAGCTATTAGGTTAACCTATCTTGATGATAACCATGATTCATTTTTTTCCAATTATTAAACTTTTCAAGAAGCTAGCTAAATGACTTTCAGTAAGTGATACCTAAGAGAAATAAAGGGAGCCTGATAGTTTGGTTATAAGAACATGTAATTCTACTGAATTTGCATTAACAGTAACCCCTAAAAGAATAACCTAGTAAATAAATCAACGGATCCAAATTAATTAAACATCAGTTTTAAGAATACAACCAGTAGAGACTTTCATACCTTTTTTTCTAAAAAGATAAGCATGCCATAATCTCAGAACCTTTGTCTTTCCCCAATAAGTAACAATATTTAACATCTACAGAGCATGTCATAACCTTGTATGATTTTGGTTAATCCCCAGAGAAACCCTGTTAAATTTGCATTGTGGGTCTCACGTCACAAACGAGAGGGCAGTTTCTGTGAGGTTAGGTGAAATGCATAAAACTCTACTCACTCAAACCCAGATGTTCCTTCCTCTCTACGCCACTCAACGACCACAGCACAGTAAACTGGTGGAGAGTTGGCCGAGCCCACGGCCACCGCTGGTGCAGGTATGAACAGCTGTACTGATCTTAGAGCAATCTTTATACCCTGTGAAGATAGCAAAACACCAGGCCTTACTGACTAATCATGAGTTGCCATATTTAGTCCATTTATTTACTTGTTTTTTCCTTCATTAAACCTAAAAAGTCTTCTGAGTACCAACCATGTGCTGGGTACTCTCCTATACATGTCATACAAAATAAATCAGTCCAATTCAGTCCATCAGGCAGTTAACCTGGGCAGTCATTCATTCAAAACACTTACATGGCACATTCTGGTAATCTAAACTGAAAAAGAATGGTCCCTCCTAGGGAGGACCTTGTGGTTTCTACACGGCCCCTCTTACAGCAGTCAGTTTGATATGTGTAATGAACAGGTATCACACGTATCATTTAGAAGGACTTTCCTCCAGGGGCACCTTCTTCGGCGACTTACTTCCTTAGCACTGAGGGATGATGATGCAAGTCTCAAATCGCTCTGCTCAGATTGAGTGAGAGGTTTTCTATTTCGTTTCAGTTAAATTTGAGAATTCAAGAAATAATCTTCATTCTAAAGAACGCTAATTTCATTTTGGAACACAGTACTGAAAATGAAGCAACATCATTTCAGGCTGTTTGTCTTAACTGCTGTCATTACTTGTCAAGAAGCAATTTTGGAGAATTTCTTTTAAAGGAAAGCAAGAAATCTGTAAAAGTGTTATCAACTTACAATAGTAGACTTTAGAGGGGAAAATTTTTTAAGCAGGTTGAGATTACAACCTCACTGAATCTTTCTGACTATAACTGTTTACCAGAATGTGTCAGAACCAACTGATTAACAAAGTATAATTCACATTTGGACTTTTTTCAGTTGAAGATTTTTAAGTAGGTTTCATCTGTCACAGGATTGCTAAGAGAGATGTACATAAAAAATAAATCTTATTCTTACTCTCCCTCAACATAGTTGAACATGCAGTTTATTTACGAACGCAGCATGAATGACTTTCAAGTAAATTAACTACAAAGCACCAGGCATGAATGCCATTCAACAAAGTGTTAAAGAAACAGAATTTGTTCTTGTTTTTGTTTTTTAAATAAAACTTAATTTCTGATTCTGAGCCAGCCTCCGGTCTTCCCTATTCCACAAGGTTAGAGAAAAAATACCCTAGTACTTCATAAACTTCCCACCACCCACCTTCTCTGGGTAGTACTATAGTCTTGGGGCCTTCTGATATGCCAAAACATGGGAGGGATGTGTTTTTCAGATAATCCTTTATCAGTGCAAGAAATTAGCACATTTTTCTCAAGTTTATGGCCACTTTAGAATTGGAGATTCTCTGCTACCTCTATGTTCTTCTTGGAACATGGAAATCTTTTGCTTGGCTGCACAGGTCCAATCTGCCTAGACACAACTTGGAGCTATTCTCTCCAAATTTTGTGGACTTCATGATAGTACAGTCTAGAAGCAGAAAATGGTCTTCTCTGCTCTTGGAACCCAAACCTTTCATTCTTCTCTTTCTCTTTCTCTCTCTTTCACTCTCTCCTCCCTCTCCCTCCTCCCTCTCTCGCTTTCTCTCTCTCTCCTCCAGTGCCCCCCAGCCCCTAGTTTCCTGCCACTAGCTGAAATTTAGAGAAAATCACTCTCCTTTCATGTTTCTTTGTTAGTCTTATTATGACAAAAAACCATAAGTTTTCCTGAGGACTTGAGCTTCTGAGTAACAAAACTCAGAAAGACTTGGAGAATATTCATGTTTCCTACTCTGCCATATGCCTTCTCTGAGATAATGAACACAAAGCTAGCTACCTGCTGGATGAAAGGAAGGATGGGCATAGCTCACTCTTTCAAAATATTATTCAGCAATAACAACAGGTCCTTAACAGTAGGAGGAGGAGGGATCTCTAACCCTGTATTCCCCAACATTTTATCTTCTTTAAAACAGACTTAAAGTGAGAGAACGAAAGGGGGAGGGGGGAGAGAGAGAGATAGCAGGGTGTGATAGCAGAATAACGACACCAAGACATCCATCCACATCTGAAACCTCAGAATCTGTGAATATGATATGCTACGTGGCAAAGAGGAATTCAGGTTGCAGACAGAATTAAAGCTGTTTATCAGCTGACCTTAAAAAATAGAGATTACCCAGGATTACTCAAGTAGATCCAAAGTACATTTAACTTAAAACTTCTGGTTTCCAGTCCCACATGTAAGGAACTTGAAAGGTACTGCTTGGCCCTAATGAGTAAAAGGCTGAACAGACTGAAATTTTAAAACTAAATCAATCAACAACTCTTCTTAGATCTATAAGAGAGGGTGAGACCATGTCTACGTCCAAGATCAAGAACCAGTGTGAGTACAGAGAGTCATGATTTATAGAAGCAGAAACTCAAAAGCGTAAACAGCTGTGGGATCCAGCACCAGGCCAGGAAAACCCACACTCTAACTGATGAACTGCTGGAGGCTCAGAGAGCCTGACAACTAAAAACTCCAGGGAGACCCAGTCATAGGGAGGCCCCCACATTTTATGAGTTTTACCTACAAGAGCTCAACTAGGTTCACAGTGAAAAATCAAGACAAAAATTTCCTGGTGCTTCTGGAAGAGGAAGGAGAAAAAAAGAACCATTTTGAATACATCAGAGCACTCTGTTCTTTTCAACAAGGCCTGTCATCAAAGAAACTAGTTAACCAGAGACTAATCTGCTGGGGTATTATCAGAACCCAACTAACCTGAGGAAAGGTAAATACCTAACTCCAGTCAGCTGTAGCCATCCTGCCCTACCTAAAAGGGGGAGGGGAAAAAAAACTGAAAAACACTTACAAGTTCACAGTTCTAAGGCACAGGCTCATTAAAAGGCAGACCTAATTCTGGGGCTCCTGGTGGCTCACTTGGTTAAGATCTGACTTCGGCTCAGGTCGTGTTCTTGTGCTCATGGGTTCAAGCTCCACATCAGGTTCTCTGCTGTCAGCACAGAGCCTGCTTCAGATCCCCTGCCTGCCTCTCTCTCTCTGTGCCCCTCTCCCAACTCTCTCTTTCTCTCAAAAACAAATAAACATTAAAAAAACAAAAAGAAAGACAAACTTAATCCTAAGACTACAGGATGCTTTTCCTCCCCCCACACTTACCACTGCATTACTAAAGGCCTATTTAGAGCAGTTCCTTTTACCCAGTGCATCATGTCTGGCTATCAAAGAAAAGTTATAGGACATACTAAAAGGAAAAAAAAAACATAATTTGAAGATAATGTAAGCATCAAATCAGACATGACCTAGCTATTAGAACTATCAGACTGAGGTGGTGCCTGGGTGGCTCAGTTGGTTAAGCATCCAACTCACGGTTTTGGTTCAGGTCATGATCTCATGGTTCATATGATGGAGCCCCGTGTCAGCTCTGCACTGGCAGCACGGAGGCTGCTTGGGATTCTCTCTTGGTTTCCCTCTCTCTCTGCCCCTCCCCCACTCATGCCCTCCCTCTCTCTCTTTCTCTCCATCTCTCTCAAAATAAATAAACACTAGGGGCGCCTGGGTGGCGCAGTCGGTTAAGCGTCCGACTTCAGCCAGGTCACGATCTCGCGGTCCGTGAGTTCAAGCCCCGCGTCGGGCTCTGGGCTGATGGCTCAGAGCCTGGAGCCTGTTTCCGATTCTGTGTCTCCCTCTCTCTCTGCCCCTCCCCTGTTCATGCTCTGTCTCTCTCTGTCCCAAAAATAAATAAACGTTGAAAAAAAAAATTTTTAAATAAAAAAATAAAAAAATAAATAAATAAACACTAAAAAAAAGAACTATCAAACTGAGAATTTAAAACAACTACTATTAATATGCTAAAGGATCTAATGCATAAAGTATGTAAGATGCAAGAATATATGGACAATATAAGTAGATATGATGGAAATTCTAAAAAAGAACAAAAAGAAATGGTGGAGACTGAAAACACTAACAGAAATGAAGCATGTCTTTGATAGGTTTATTAGTACACTGGACATGGCTGAGGAAAGAATCTCTGAGCTCAAGAATATCTCAGTAGTCAGGGCATTTGGGTGGCTCAGTCACCGACTGAGTTGGACTCTTGATTTCAGGTCAAGATCTGATCTGAGCTCAGATCATGATCCTAGGATCATGGGACTGAGCCCTGCATCAGGCTCTGCACTGAGCATGGAACCTGCTTGAGATTAATTCTCTCTCTCTCTCCCTCTCCCTCTCCCCTGCTCATGCTCTCTCTCTCTCTCAAAAAAAAAAAAAAAAAAAAAAAAAAAAAAATCCCAGTAGAAACCACCAAAACTAAAAAGCAAAGAAAACAAAGACTGAATAAAATCAAAATAGTATATACAAGGACAACTATAAAAAGTATATGTAATAGAAATATCAGAAGGAGAAGCAAGAAAGAAACAGAAGAAATATTTGAAACAATAATGACAAGATTACCTCTGAATTAATGTCAGACAACAACAGCTTCTCCAGGAAGCTCAGAGAATACCAAGAAGGCTAAATGCCAAAATAAACAAAAAAACTCAACAACAACAAAACAAAACAAATACACCAAGGCACATCATTTTCAAACAGCAGAATTAAAAAGATAAAGAAAAACCCTAGGAAAATGTCAGAGGGAAAAAAACCTTATCTATAGATAAACAAAGACAAAAAATACATCCAACTTCTCAGAAAACCATGCAAGCAAAAAGAGAGTAGACATAAATATTTAAACTGTTGAGAAAGAAAAAACCACCAACCTAGAACTCTGTACCCTGTGAAGTAATCCTTGAAATGTAAAGTTAAAGTAAAGACTTGGCCTAACAAAAATTGGGAGACTTTGTTGCCAGTACACCTGCCCTGCAAGAAATGTTAAAAGAAGTTATTTAGGCAGAAGGAAAATGATGTAGGTCAGATACTCATCTCTACATAAAGGAAGAACATCAGAGAAGAAATAAGTGAGGTAAAATAAAAACTTACATTTTTCTTATTTTTAATTGATCTAACAGATAAGAGTTTGTTAAAAATAATAACAGCAACAACATACTCAATTTTACACACTTTAATATATCCTCTGTGTGTGTGATTGTGTGTGTATTTGATATGTATATATGACTATGTATATACATATGATTATATATAAGTGAAATGAATGACAGCAATGATACAAAGGATGGGAGCGAGGAATCAGGATTACTTTGTTACTGTAAGGTATTCACACTACCTGTGAAGCAGTATGGTATTTATTATATATATATAATATATATATATATATATGACAACATATATATATGTAACATATATATATATGACAACATATATATATATGTAACATATATATATATATATATATATATATATATATATATGGCAGCATGAATTCATTGTAAATGTATATTGCAAACTCTAGGGCAACCACTGAAATGGGTAAAAAAGAAAAAAATAAAAGAAAGAAGTATAACTAATATGCTAAGAAAGAAAAGAAAATTAAACCATATCAAATGGTCAGTTAAAACCACAAAAGGCAGGAAAAAAAATGGAAGACGAGAATAGGAACAAAAAAAACCAAAGCCAACAAATAGAAAACAATAATGAATATGGAAGATAGTAATCCAACTATATGAATAATCACTTTGACACTTCATGATCTAAATGAAACAGTTAAAAGAGATTTGGGAGCACTTGGCTGGCTCAGTCAGCAGAGCATGTGACTCTTGATCTTGAGGTCATTATTTTGAGTGCCATATGGGGTAAAGAGATCACATAAATAAGACTTTAAAAGACAGAGAATTTACATAAGAAGCAAATGAAAAATAAATATATGGGGGTATTCAGACTAAAAAAATTCCACACAGCAAATGAACCAATAAACAAGATGAAAAGGCAACCTACGGAATGAGAGAAAATATGTGCAAATCATATGAGGTATTAATCGCAAAAATATATAAGAAATTATTTTAACTTGATAGCAAAAAGACAAGCAAACCAATTTAAAAATGGGTAAAGGATTTAAATAGACATTTCTCCAAGGAAAACATACAATGGTCAATGGGTATAAGAAATGATGTTCAACCTCACTAATCAGGGAAGTGAAAATCAAAACCTCAATGAGATATCACTTTGCACTGGTTAGGATACATAGCTATTACCAGAAAGTCAAAACATAAGCTTTGTCAAGGATATAGAAAGAAAAGAACCCTGTACACTGTTGGTGAGAATATAAATTAGTACAGCCATTCTGGAAAACAGTATGAAGGCTCTCAAAAGATTAAAAATAAAAGTATCATATGATCTAGCAATTCCACTTTGGGGCATATATCCAAGGTAAATAAAGTCACTATCTGAAAAAGTTATTTGCACTCCCATGTTCATTACAGTATCATCATAGTAGTGAAGATATACAAAGAACTTAAATGTTTGTCAACAGATGAATGAATACAGAAAATGTGATCACACACACACACAATGGAATATTATTCAGCCTTAGAAACAGAAGGAAATCCTGTCATTTGTGATGGGAAATTTGGATGAAACTGGAGAACATTATGCTAAATGAAATAAGCTAAGCTAGTCACAGAAAGACAGATACTGTATAATCTCACTTATATGTAGAATATATATTTAAAAAAAAGTCTAACTCATAGTAACAAAGAATGAAATGGTGTTTACCAAGGGCTGGTGAGTGGGGGGAAGGGGGATATGCTGGTCAAGGGAGCAAACTTCCAGTTTTAAGATGAATAAGTTCTGGAGACCCAATGTACAGCATGGTGACTATAGTTAATCATACTGTATTCTATACCTGAAATGTACTGAAAGAGTAGTTCTCATCACACACTCAGAAATAGGCAACTATGTGAGGTAATGGATATATTAATTAGCTTAAATGTGGTAACCATTTCACAATGTGCATGTATATCAAAACATCATGTACACCCCAAAAATGTACAATTTTTCTATGTCAATAATACTTCGATAAAGGTATTATGGGGGGGGGGAGAGACAGAGATTGTCAGAGTGGATCAGAAGATAAGACCTAGCTATATGTTGTCTACAAGAAACCCACTTTAAATATAAAGACATACATAGGTGCAAAGAATGGATGGAGAGAAATATACCATGCTAATCCTAACGAAAAGAAAGCAAGAGCAACTACATTTATTTCAGACAAAGCAGACTTCAAAGCAAGGAATGTTATCGGGGATAATGAAAGGCATTACATGGTGATAAAGGGGTCAGTTCTGCAAGAAGCCATAACAATCTTTAATGAGTATGTGCCTAACAATAGAGCATCAAACTACATGAGGCAAAAACTAATAGAAATAGGAGAAGCAGATGAACCCATTATCATAGTGGGAGACTTTTGCTATCAGACATGAACAGATTTAGCAGGCAGAAAATCAGTAAGGTCATAGCTGAACTCAACAACACCATCAATCAACTGGATGTAACTGACATCTACAGACAACTTCATCCAACAGCAGAGTCACATTCTTCTCATGCTCACATGGTACAGCCACTTTGGAAGCCACTTCCTAACTGCCTTCCAATTTAGTTTCTTATGAAACTAAATATATTCTTGCCATACAATCCATTAATTGTGCTCTTTGGTATTTACCTAAAGGAGTTGAAAATGTATATCCATACAAAAACCTGTACCTGGATGTTTACAGCAGCCTATTAATAATTCCCCAAACCTGAAAGCAACCAAGAGGGCTTTCAGTAGAAGAATGGATAAGCAGTGGTACAGACAGACAACTGAATTTTCTTCGGCACTAAAAAGAAATGAGCGATCAAGGCATGAAAAGATGTGGAGGAAACTTAAATACATATTACTAAGAGAAAGAAGTCAATCTGAAAAGGCTACATACCATATGATTCCAACTATATGACACTCTTTGATATAACACCAAGTGATGATTGCTTTAAAAATAATTCAAAATTTAAAACTTCTGCTTTAGAAAAACACTGTTAAAATGTAAAAAGTATCTAATAAAAGACTCATATTCATAATATAAAAAACTACCAAAACTCAATAAAAAGGAAACAAACATCTTAATTGAAAAATGAGCAAAAGTTTTGAACACACACTGCCATGGAAGACATATGGCGGCAAATAAGTACATGAAAAGACTCTGAACTTCATTAGTCATTAGGGGAATGCAAATTAAAGCCACTGAGATACTACAACACAATTATTAGTATGGCGTTTAAAAAGTCCACCAATAACAGATGCTGACCTGGATATAGAGCAAAAACTCTCAATCAATTGTGCTGTGGTAACAACAACAAAAAAATGGTACAACCACTTTGTTAAACAATTTTTCTTCCCACTCCTATACATTTACTCAAATGAATTGAAACCTGCTCACATAAAAACCTGTACAGAAGGGTTTACAGCAGCTTTATTCATAATCGCCAAAAACCGAGAACAATCAAAATGTCCTTCAACAGGCAAATGGATAAAAAAGCTAGGGAACATCTACACAATGGAATAGTAATTGGCAATAAAAAGGAATGAACGACTGATTCACCTAACAAAAAGGACAAATCATAAATGCGTTTAAGAAATTGAAAGAAGGCAAACTTAAAAGGCTACATCTGTTATTTTCTTTAGATGACAACCTGGAAAAAGCAAAACTACAGAAATGGAAAATACATCAGTGAGTGTTTGAGTGTTGAAGGAGGGAGAGGAGTTGACTCCAAAGTGGTTGTACCTGGGAATTTTGAGGGTAATGCAACGGTTTCTCTGTGGTATTTTGGTGGTTTAGTATATACATGACTATGCATTTGTCAAATTCATACATTTTTATACTACAAAGAGTTAATTTTACTGCATGGAAATTAAAAATAATTCAACTAGTATGTCAAGATGAAATCCAGGCTGACAAATAAATCCAACTATATTACAAATGTGTGACACTGAATAGGGAAAGGGTTCACATCAGGCAGGGAGACATAGGGGACCTTCGGTGAGGCAGACTGCAGCTGCAAGTGGGAGGCTGAAGAAGCGGTGGGTTTGAGGGGTAAAAAAAAAAAAAAAAAAAAAAAAAAAGGATGAAGGTATTCCAGAGCCACCTGGGCTAGGTGCCATGCATGGAGTCTCAAGTTTTCTGATAAGGTCCCAATTAAAAGTCAGGGACAAAATTCCTCAGCGGCTACCCAGTCGGGACCCCTCTCACTCTTGAGCGTTTTATACTTTCTTTCAATAAACTCTATCGCTTTCCTCACTCTCTGTTGTCTGCGAGATTCATTCTTGGACTCCATGAGACAAGGACCAGCCTCTGTCCCACCCTCCTGTAACAGCACGACGTCACTGAAGGAGTGGGAAGTAAAAGGAACTTACCCAAGTAACTTTGGAACACAAACCGTGGTGCTCACTGGCTCCTCCAACCGGAAGAGGGTTCTAGCCGCTCTCCCACACTTTGGTGGAGTGTTCTAGGGCTGGATGTTTACTGTGCCAGTTGCTCTTTTATACCGCAAGTTTGTCCTATGTCCCAAGGCAGGAGTGGGGGTTGGGGGTCAGGACGGCTGGGGCTTCTGAAGCCCAGGCGAGGTGGAGGGCTTGGAAGGTGCTCGCGGCTGCGCTCAAGATCCAGACGGAGGGAGCGCAAACCCAGCGTAAACCCAACGTAAACCCAGCATAAACCCAGCGTAAACCCAGCGTAAACCCAACGTAAACCCAGGTAACCCCGCGTAAACCCAGAGTAAAACCAGATGGCTGCAGCCCTCCAACCCTGACAGAGTCCCAGCTCCTCCGGCCACAGCTTGGCTGGGTTCTAGTGCTGATTCATTTCTACCCTAGTTGCCTTTAAACCGCAGCTTTTCTTCTGAGCCCCAGGGCCACAGAATCTGCTCCCCGTCCCTCGGTCCTGCCGGTCCCCACGGCGTTCGCAACATGGAAAATGGGGTTCCCCTCATTACTGGGACCACCTTGCCCCGGGGGCTTCTCCCTTGCTCTTTTCTCCATCTTTTGTTGTGCAGAAGCTGTTCAGTCAGCCCTAAGCACTTCCTCAGGAGGAATTGCTCTATAAACAGATGTACATTTGGTATAAACAGGTATAAATACAATAGGTATAAGTTTGGTGTGCCCGCGGAGGTGAGTTCAGAGTCTTCCTATGTCACCCTCTTGGACTGGAAGCTCTAAGCAACTTTGGGAACCCCTGCTTTCACTAGATATTGTAAGGAACTATATAGGGGCCTGGGTGGCCCCAGTCAGTTAAGCCTCTGACTTCATTTCGGCTCAGGTCATGATCCCAGGGTGCGAGATCCAGTCCTATGTGGGGCACTACACTGATAGCGAGGAGCCTGCTTGGGATTCTCTCTCTGTCTCCCTCCCTCGCTCTCTCTTTGAGTGTGTGTGTGTGTGTGTGTGTGTGTGTGTGTGTGTCCCTCCCCCTCTCACGTGCTCTCTCAAAATAAAATTAAAAAAAAAAAAGAACACTTAGTGGAAGATGAATTCTAGCTAAGAGTGATTAGAGAATCCTTTGTGAAGGTGGAAAATGATGGCCATGATTATGTGATATAAGACAAAAAAAATGGGGGGAGACGGGAAGGGGAGGCGAGGGAAGGAAGAAAAAAAAAACTGCACCAAAAGTGCCTGGGTGGCTCAGTTGGTTGACCATCTTTTATTTCAGCTCAGGTCATGATTCCTGGGTCATGTGATCAAGCCCTGCTTTTGTTAAGATTCTCTCTCCTCTGCCCCTGTCCCCTGCTTTCCCTCTAAAATAAATTTAAAAATTTATTTTAAACAAATGTACAAAAAACCACTGTATTATAGTTCATAAGTTTTGTTTTGCACAGGGGCACAGTTAATTATGAAACTATTTTCCATGTATACTAAGGTGGAGCAAATAAGTAAACAAATTAAGATAGTGAGAGCCAGGTTACAAGAGAGAAGTGACATGTAAGCAAGGGGAAAAGGCTAAACTGAACCCAAGCGGTACTGGAATAGAGTCAGAGATATCAGTGTGAACCCATGTTTATTTTAATATATACAAAGATAATGAAATAAAAATGTTTAGTATATATGAGATAATACACATGTGTGTATTTGTATACAAGCTCTATTCAGTAAAGGAGCCTGGTAGTAAGGAACACACTTAACTCCCAGATCTTGTTTTCTGAATGCCATTCTCCAGTAAAAGGAAACAGAGCTCTTTGAAGAAATGGCTTTTTCTACAGCTGGAGAAGGGAAAATTCTAGATATGCTTGGAGTATCTTTCAATGTCAAAAAGTAGCAAAGTGCATTTTTTAAAGAAATGATGAGGCATGTTGAAAGGGCACAGAAGCCAACCTGAAAGACCTCTCAATGGCTAAATAAGAAATATGTGAGCAAAAAAATAATGATAGCATTGGATTCGAATCTAAAGAACAAAATAAATACCTACAATTTGATACTAATTTCTCAGGAAGGATTAACCTTGCCTGTAGAGAGCTTTGGCTTTTGCCTCCAATTCCTAGGAAGTAACTTCTAACCCTTGGGTATCCTGAATAATGAGAATGTCTTCATTTATCTGGAGGCCTTGGCCTGTACCAGATAATCTATGCTAACAACGTGATTTTGGGTGTAGGGACTTTGGGCCAGACAGCATACGTGGCCAGCCCCAAGAAAACTGGACACCAAGGTTTGGGCACGCTTCTCTGGTTGTTAATACTGGGGGAAGAAGACGCTGTCAGCATGACTCCATTGGGAAAGTGTAACTGGAAATTCTGCACCTGGTGTCTCCTGGAGCCTGTCCTATGCACTTCTTTCCCTCGGCTGATTTTAATTTGCTATAATAAAACTGAGCAAAATGGCTTTGCTGAATTCTGGGAGTCCTTCTAGTGAATTATTGAGCCTGAAGTTTGTCTTGAGGACCCCCAAGTTTGCAGTTGATGTCAGAAGAGAGGGTGGTCTTAGGGATTACCAAATTGTGCACTGATATGAGAAGTTATTAAACAAACAAACAAACAAGGTATGAGAGAAGGGACAAATCTTCCTTGCAGAATTCCAAATAAAAAACATAAAAGGGACAAGGGAAATAGAAAATCCCTGTTAAAATACTACTGTAATAATTGACACAGGCAAGATTCACTGATGAATGTGAAAATTCAGGGGGCAACATTTGGAGAAACAGGATATTTGCATAACCTTAAAATATCCTCCCAAATATATATTAATTACTGTAGTGATTTCAGCATATATCCTCAGACTATTTGATACTTTTTCCTCCAAGAGGTGGAGTTTAATTTCTCTCTCTCCCTTGAACGTGTGCTGGAATTAGTAATTCATTTCTACTGAATAAAATATGAAAAAGAAAAGAATTAACCTTACAGCAGAGAAAACTTATAGACACTATCTTTAACAAATGATCATAATTCACATCACCAATAATAAAACATGTTGATATGGGCTACCCCTTGTAATGATGTGAGTACAAGGAGATTTGAACTTTGTTGTCTGCTCTCCCCAAATCCATAATGCCACTCTGATCATGAGAAAATATACAATAGACCCAGCTTGAGAGGCATTCTATGAAGTATTTGCTGAGACTTCTTAAAATGTGGCAGGGATGGGAAAAACAGGCAGACTGAAACAGTGCTACAGATTGGAGGAGACCACTGTGACTCAGTGCAACGTGGTGTGCCGGGCTGGATCCTGGAACAGAAAAAGGACATTGGTAGAGAAGTTGCTGAAATCTGAATAAATTCTAGTTTTTGTTCAAAGTTTCATGACAATATGAATTTCTTAGTTTTTTATATAATTGTCAAATTGGCTTCCATACAACACTCAGTGCTCATCCCAAGTGCCTTCCTTAATGCCCATCACCCACTTTCCCCTCTCCCCAACACCCACCCCCCTCCATCAACCCTCAGTTTGTTCTTTGTATTTAAGAGTCTCTTATGGTTTGCCTGTTTGTAACTTTTTTTCCTCTTCCCCTCCCCCATGTTCTTCTGTTAAGTTTCTCAAGGTAAACATATGAGTGAAAACATATGGTATCTGTCTTTCTCTGACTTATTTCACTTAGTGTATCAAATAGCCAGGGAAAGCTGGCTAACGGATATAGAGGACTTGTACTATCTTTGTAACTCTGGGACTTACTATACTGTCTTTGTAACTCTTCTGTAAATTTTAAATTATTCAAAAGACAATTTTTTTCTTTTAAGACTGATCATACCAACTGGGTGAGGATGTGTAGAGCAACTAGAACTCTCAAACACTGCTGGTTGAAATGTTAAAACAGTAAACAATACACCCAATTTATTTTTTTTTAATTTTTTTTAACGTTTATTTTTGAAACAGAGAGAGACAGAGCATGAATGGGGGAGGGTCAGAGAGAGGGAGACACAGAATCTGAAACGGGCTCCAGGCTCTGAGCTGTCAGCACAGAGCCCGACATGGGGCTCGAACTCACGGACTGCGAGATCATGACCTGAGCTGAAGCCAGCCGCTTAACCGACTGAGCCACCCAGGCTCCCCAACAATACACCCAATTTAAATAGTTTGACAGTCTCTTAGGAAAATAAGAATTTCCCATCCATTGCATTCCTAGGTATTTACCCAAGGGAAATAAGTGTTTTTGTTTGGTTTGGTTTGGTTTTTGAGGTGGGGGAGGTGGGTGGGAGGGAGAGAACAAGGGAACAGGGGAGAGGCAGAAAGAGAGGGAGAGAGAAAATCTTAAGCAGGCTCCACACCCAGTGTGGACGGAGCCTGGCACAGGGCTGGATCTCACAACTGTGAGATCATGACCTGAGCCAAAATCAAGAGTCAGATGCTTAACTGACTGAGCCACCCAGGAGCCCCCACGAATAAGTCCTATACATGAACCTTCATAGCAACATTATTAGTAATAGTCAAAAAGTGGAAACAACCCAAACGTTCAAGAGGTTATTGGTTAAGTGATTTAAGGTATATCCATACAATAGAATACTGCTTAGCAATAAAAAATGAACCATAAATGAAAAATAATTATGCTGAGTGAAAGCTAGACTATCCCTACCCCTAAAATGAATAATGATTCCATTTTTATCAAATCCTAGAAAATGCAAACCAATTATCAGTGACAGAAAACAAATCAGTGATTGTCTAAGAATAGTAAGCAGGCTCTGTGGTGCCAGCACAGAGCCCGACTTGAGGCTCAATCCCATGAACCATGAGATTGTGACCTGAGCTGATATCAGGTCAGATGCTTAACTGACTCAGCCACCCAGACACCCCAGGACCAAGAGACTTCTAAAGGGCAAGAGAAACTTTGGAAGGTGATAGGTAGGTTCATTTTGTAAGTGTAATTGTTTCACAGGTATGTACATAGGTCAAAACACATGGGCTTGTATAATTTAAGTATGTACTTTATGTCAAGTAGAGCTCAATAAAGCTGTTTTTAAAAAGAATGAGCTGGGGCGCCTGGGTGGCGCAGTCGGTTAAGCGTCCGACTTCAGCCAGGTCACGATCTCGCGGTCCGTGAGCTCGAGCCCCGCGTCGGGCTCTGGGCTGATGGCTCAGAGCCTGGAGCCTGTTTCCGATTCTGTGTCTCCCTCTCTCTCTGCCCTTCCCCCGTTCATGCTCTGTCTCTCTCTGTCCCCAAAATAAATAAACATTGAAAAAAAAATTAAAAAAAAAATAATAAAAAAAAAAATAAAAAGAATGAGCTGAGGGGCACTTAGGTGGCTCAGTCGGTTAAGCGTCTGACTTCGGCTTAGGTCACGATCTCATGGTTCATGGGTTTGAGCTGTGCGTCGGGCTCTGTGCTGACATCTCAGAGCCTGGAGCCTGCTTCGGATTCTGTGTCTCCCTCTCTCCCTGACCCTCTCTCGCTCATGCTCTGTCTCTCTCTCTCTCTCTCCTTCAAAAATAAATAAAAACATTTAAAAAAAAGAATGAGATGAAAAGATGTTTCAAAATATTTAAAAAAATAATAAAATCAAGTCACATAAAAACAAGTACAGCATAATTCTCTTGGCATTAAAGCAAAACGCCTTGGTTTTTGCTTATAAATGCATCAAAAAGTATCTAGAGTATCATGTAATTGACAGAACCTACTGTAAGAGAGAATGCCCAGGTGAGTCACAGGTAGGGGTAGAAAGTGAGTACGCTACACTAACAACTCCAAAATCCCAGCGACTTGATGCAACAATCTTCTTTCTTACTCACGCTGCATGCCCTGTGTAGATTAGCAGGATACCTGCTTCCTCACCAAAACGGCTTGAAGGCCTACATTTAGCAATACTCAGGAATCCTGCTCAAAGCTAGATAAAACTTACACCTGTGATTTTCTCTTTATTTACACACACCCCAGCATTTTTTACTTTAAAATTTTCTAAAATGAACATGTATTACTAGCATAAGGGGAAAGAAATTACATAGAACGAAAGGTCTACGTCTGAAAGACAAATGTGACCAAACACACACAAGAGAAGTGCTATTTTGACCTTGATTAATGTTTCAAAATTGAAGTCTAAGTGAGATAATTGAAATAGAAGCCAAAAGAAAGTGCAATGTGCAATGCTACGTCTTTAGAAACTTGGTTCTTAGTATTGATGCATTTCTGAAGTTTTTCTATAAATAATAGATCACAAAATGGATACTTGGCACAGACTTGCTTTTAAAAGTGCATTTTCCAATTCTTGACAATGCAAAAAAAAGAAAAATGTAGTAGAGACTAAGGACAAGACATAAAAGAATGCTGATAAAGTAACATAAGGGAACTGATTACAGACACACACATGACCGTTATCATCCAACCAGGTTTCATGCAAAAAACAATGACATATTTTAAGAATTCCATCATAACAAAATACAACTGTAAATAACAGTTTGTTCAATAAACTACTTCCACATTCATGTCCCTAATAGCAAGCAGTGCTTTGTAAATCTAATTACAACCAATTATTTTCAACAAATTATCCTGTCTGACAAATGTTTTTTCTGGCATGTTTCTAACAGTAAAGATAGTAACAATAATCATGCCACGTATGAAAGCCCAACCTATGCCAGTCACTGTGCTATGTGATTTATATGACTGCTAATCCTTAGAACAATCTTGAAAGCGGGATATCTTATATACATGTTTCTTAAAGGTAACAAAATGACGTTCAGATGTAAAGTAACCTGTTGAAGCTCACTAATATCTATAAGAAAAGTGTGGTGCTTTTTTCATTCTAGCATGTCACCTTTTCATTTTTATGATTTACTTACCAGGAGTAAATTAATCAAACAGCTACTGTTTTCCAGGCACCGTTCTGGGCTCTGGATATCCATAGAGAAGTGTCTTTCAGGAACTCAATCTAAGAAGCAGCATAGGAAGCAATTCTAAAGCCAGAGCTATGTAGAAAACACTGAGAAAGCTGAAGGGGCACCTAACCCCTTCAGAGTGGGGGCAAAGGCAAAAGAAAGGAAGTGAGTGATGAGCAGGTGGGAGGCTTGTCTTCCCAGAAGCACTTGGCTTGGTGGAATCTAACAAGAATTGGACAAATGAGAAAGGGGACAAAGCATCCAAGGAGAGGCAATTACATGCATCAAGGGGAGAAGAAACCCTACAGAAGGGATTTGCATTTGTTTGAGGATGACAAGAATGTGACTGAATGCAGGAGACAAATCTTCCTCAGCCCCTTAAATTCACAACTGCTAATCAGAACACCCCAGTGTCCTGCCACTTAGCCTCTATTCTACAGCCTGCCTCCCCCTAGGCATTGCCACAAATTCTGACAACTCTGAGCAACCATAACTTTATCACCTGTTTGGCAGGCCCCCTCATTGTAGCAGAGCTTCTAAGCTCTCCCCGGAAGCCTACATGCCAGGCACACTTAATCCAGCTACCCTTGCCTTCAAGGGAGGGCCACGATGGTTCCTTCCACACGCACAGAAACCTTCTCAGATACCAGAAACCTGAACTTCCTTACAAGTGTTATCCACACCTGTCCCAGGTGTTTCCTGACTCGAGGGCCCCATGCTCTGTAAGTACTTGTGAGTGCTGATCCTGTAGCAAAATGTAGACTGTTAAATGCTCCTTGATGCTGTTAGTCTGATTACCACCTAAGACATCCATCTTCCTTGGGCCTACTGAGAACTAGTGGAGAAAAATAACACAATGGCATAGATTGGTGCCACTGGAAAGTCATGTTTCCACAGTTCAGCTGGGCCTGCAGCAAGGCTCCACAAAATATGAATAGGAGACATATTCAAAAGTATAGTTGTTTTTTTTTGTTTTTGTTTTTGTTTTTTTTTAAGTAAAGGAAAATGTGAATGTGTGGCTACTGCATTTACTATGGCTTGCCACATTCTAGGACAGATTCAGAAGTGACTAACACCGAGGCATATTGTGAGCAGTCACTGAGTTTCAAGGACAAAGAAATCCTTAGAAATCCGGGTATAAAAACATGACCTATAAAAAGGCAAAACACCAGGTTGGCTTTGGCCTTCAGCACCGCAGCAGCGGTTGCTAGGAGATGGTGGAGCACCACAAAAGCGGTTCTCTAGTTTTAGTGGAAATTAACAGTTTCCGGAGAGCTGGCGTAAAATGCAGACAGCGGACACCCACTCTGCATATGACCTGATTTAGTAGGTCTTGGGTGGAATACCACTTGTTCTCAAGCTGGGAGTTCTTGACTTACACATTAACTCTGGTCAACGGAGATAGGAGAAAATGTGATACAATAGATCAGGTATTCATTTTGTGGGCATAAGACAGCACAAGAGCCTCACATATGCAAGGATTCAAGAGAGAGAAAACTCACTAGCCATATTTGAAGATAAAAATCTATCCAATGAAAAGACAGATCCAAATAAAGAACTCAGGAATGAAGAACCATGATCTCAAATTGAGTATGGCACCTCAATAGAAAACTGAGCATGAACAGCTGTGGTTATAGAAGACGGTGTAGATGACGTAAATGGCAACATAAGGGGACGGGAACTTCTGCATCCTAGCACCCTCCTGCAGCATCACCCCCGGGAAGCAATCCTGGTTATGCTTTTTCTCATGCCTAATTATGTGCTGGGCATGGTGCTATAAAATATGTGCATCATCTCCTTCAATTCTTCCAACCTAAGACAGGTAATTGTTATTCTTGCTTCAATCTAAGGATACAGGTAGAGAGTGGGTAACCTTGTCGCGCTCACCCAGTTAATTTTGTCAGAGCCTAAGATACTGACTTGGACATTTTCAAGATGGGTAGGATTACTATGAGAACCCCTTAGTATCCTTAGCGTTCTACTACTCTGTCTTAATCAGTAAGCTGTGTCAGAGTACCTTTTGGGGAACCCTTCCTCCTTTCCTCTACCCCTACCATGACCAACAACTGTGTTATGGGGTCTCAAGATACATTGCTAATTTCAAGGAATTCAGGATAAATTCTTCGCAAACTTTTATATGCATATAGTTACCTAGGGGATCCTGTTAAGTTGCAGCTGCTGATTCATGAGAATCCAGGGTGGAACGTTGAACTGACTTAAGTTTCCAGGTGAGGTTGATTGACTACACTGGGTAGCAAAGCCCTAAACCTCAAACTCCCAACTAGCTTCTCGTGAGAGCTAATTGAATGGTAGGAGCTATCGTGTAGCTATTGAGGAAGATGTACTTTGATTCAAATACGATTTCTTTATGTGTGATAACTGCCTTTGGAAACCAAGAAGGGGCGAGGTTTGAGGAGAGAGACACACAGTGATTGGCACAAGTTTCCAACCCTTAGGAGGTTCCTGGTTGGTAATGGAAGGACAGCAAAAATATGCCTAACATCTTTAACAAGTGAAAATTATAACAAACCTCTCAAGGAGGACTAAAGTGCTTAATTTCTCTGCTTTTCATAGTAAGGATGGACAATGTTTAAAGTAGTAAGTGGAGGTGTTAATCCAGATTGTTTGAAATGACAAAAAACAAGTAATTACAGGGGCCAGTCGATCACGGGGAAGGCCATATTGGGTGTCCTGGGACAAACATAGCCCAGCAAGCTCTCCTAGTCGAAGGGGTCAACAGACCAAACTGTTAGGTACTCCTTGCCATTAAAAACACACTGCCTTCCATTATGTTGAACCCTCTGAAACTGCCGGTATTTAGCAGTTTTCGACTTTGAAAAACAATTTCAGGTGCTTCTTCAACCTAATTCCCTAACACTTCACAGGAGCAGATTCTATTTTTTTTCTTGCTCACTATTGTATATCTAGTGGTAAACACACTTCCTGGGAAATACTCTAGATATTTAACAAACATATATGCTGAAGAAAATAAGAGAGGAACCAAGGCTCAAGAAGGTAAAATGTATAAAAATTGCATTTAAAAAAAATCCTAGAAAAAAAAGTGAATACCTGCTATTCTAGCACGTGGACTAGGAATTTAGCACCCAGCAATATTAGTATATATCGTTAAATACGCTGGTAGTTCCATGAAATTCATAATTGAATTTATATAGTTAACTCTATGGCAAAAATATTCCATGTTTAACAAAATCTTAGTCATAATTCACTATTTAATGACTAGTAAGATAGTCTTAAAAATTAGTCTTCTGCCAGCTCCTGCCACGATTGTCATTTATTGGTCTAAATTATTCTCGTTTCTGTACGCACATTGAGTAAATATACAAATGACTTTTCCCAAGAAATCTTCCTTTTACAAATTCCTAAGTGACTCCTTTTGAAATAAGATTTAGTTAAGGCAGAAAATAGGTGGATGGCGAGTTTTACAGATTCTTCATGTCTGTTAACCAGTGGCGTCCATCAGTATCAACTGCTGAATCTGCCTCACAGATATGCAAATATTTATTGCACCATTGTTTCTAATAGGAAACACTGAAAAAATACAGTAAAACCTTGGATTGCGAGTAACTTGTTTTGCGAGTGTTCCACAAGATGAGCAAACATTTCTAATACATTTTAACTTAATAAACGAGCCATATCTTGCAATACGAGTAGTACCTGATGCCGAACATCACATGTATACATGATAGGGGGAGAAATTATGGGGTATAATGCAACCATTAAAAATCAAAATAATGGCAGCATCTAGTGTAGTTTATACAACTGGGCACTATTCTCTAAGGGCTTAGGTATGGTAACAATTTTAATCTTCATAACCAATCTATGAGGTAGGTACTATCACATTTTATAGATGGGGAAATAAAGAAAATAGCTCCTTAGGTCAAATGGTTACATAGTGGAGTTGGGATTCAACCAGGCCATGAGGCAGAATTCATCTTCTTAAACCTTTATCGCATACTCCACATCTACAGCATAGGGAAGTACCTAACATTGGTGAGACAGAAGTCTGTGACTATTTTAATGAAAAAGCTAGTTTCTGAAATCAAGGAAATCTACAATTGCATTTATGTTTTCCTTTTTTATTTTTGG
Organism: Prionailurus bengalensis; assembly: GCF_016509475.1. Classification (NCBI taxonomy): domain Eukaryota; kingdom Metazoa; phylum Chordata; class Mammalia; order Carnivora; family Felidae; genus Prionailurus; species Prionailurus bengalensis. The sequence goes on along the minus strand of NC_057350.1, from coordinate 90,202,312 downwards.
GTATGTATTAAAAATATTCGCAAGATATTAACAGTGGTTTCCACTGAGGAAACTGGTTGGGAGTCTGGAAATGGGAATTTACAAACATGCGTTTTATAATAAATATACATTATGCCAGTTACACAAACCCCTTCCTTCCCTCCCACCCCCCCCCCCCGCCATCATCTATGGCACACAAACAAGCACAAAAAAATGTACACAGCCCTAGTGCTATCATATTAGCCAGTATGTTCAGTGCAGGGCCAAGTATTTTATTTTAAAAAGGGTCTTAATGGACTCTAGGTTAACCAACATTGTTAAAAAGTAAAGTTTACTTACCTCTAATTTAGACCGGATTCATCACAAGACGTCATTTACTTCAACACCACACTTGTACAACGTCATACTTAAGTTTATTTCCGTATACTGCTTCAACCACTTAAATGGAAACATTTTAAACATACTACATAGCTACATTTTTATGTCATATTAAACTTAATTTGAATTATTTGATGACCTCAGGCCTCTATTATGATATCCACGTCAAATGGGCCATTTCGGTCAGGAGTCTTAGCTATTCCTTATCCTCTACCGAGTATACTGCTCCTCAGGTACACAAGTTGGAAAATCATAATTAACCTGAAGTACAGTGTATAAATTAAGCCAATAAATGCTTATGTGGAAGAGGTCCTGACAATGTGTAGATTTCTCAGAATCCCTTAATTTGAATGTATGAGATTCTGAAAGCTGATGTTTTCAAATGTCTGGTATCTCAGACCGAGTTCAGTGTGACTGGATTTTTAATGCCAAGAGTTTGACTACTTGAGGTATCCATTCAGTGCATCTATAGTAGTCCTGCCCAGTGGCCCTCCAACATATGCCTCTGATATTTCTGGCGGTGCAGTATTTTTAAAAATTTTTTTTTAACATTTATTTTTGAGAGCAAGACAGAGCACGAGTGGGAGAGGGGCGGGGGTGTGGGGGGTGGGTGGGTAACACAGAATCCAAAGCAGGCTCCAGGCTCTGAGCTATCAGTACAGAGCCTGACACAGGGCTCGAACTCACGGACCGCAAGATCATAACCTGAGCCAAAATCAGCTGCCCAAACGACTGAGCCACGCAGGTGCCCCAGCAGTGCAGAATCTCTTAAAGCAGCCATTCTGACAGTGGATTAATATAACATACTTTAAAAAAAAAAATAGAATTGTATTATTTTTTTCCGTGTAGATTCCATCCCACTGATCCTAGTTCTTAAAACATGAATTGTTAGCATAATTGATCATACAAACCCCACAACCAAGAAACATTAATAATTGTCTTCTGTACTTTACTAAACACTTTGTGTTTAATATATTTTAAATTATAAAGAAATTACAAGGAACTCCTAAAAAATTTAATACAAAAATATTACAAGTTAGGACAAATAAGCATTGAGATATGACATTTAAGAAGGAACATGCAGAAAAAGGAGCACAGGGTTAACATTTCATTGTTGACAGAGAGCTTTGGTACAGCAGAGAAAAGCACCATAAAACTACTGTCCGTAGTGTCTTTTCCTCCACTGCATTTTGCAAATGAATATATTGGGGAAACAGTAAGCTTTCATCTGCTATGTATAACAGGTTAGAAATTTGGTCTATTGTAAAGTAGAAGAACTATGAAATTAAAAATTACCCCTGCCATGACTACTCAGACTGATTTGTTTTACCTTAAGCTTAGATGGATTATAATCCTTAGTAGTCCAACACTTTTTCAAAGTGTAAAATGCAGACTATTATTAATCTATGCCATGCAATAAAAGTTAACCCTTTGAAAATGAAAGACTGTCAGAAAGTTCTAGCAACGGCAAAAGCTTATCATTTAATAAAACATGACAAGTCTATGCCTGTGTTAGTTTCTGCTTAAGGAAATGAAACGGAAAAGTAGAAGACCTGAGGAATGTAAGTTTTAAAAAACAAAGGAAAACAAAAAATGTGCTCAATGATTCTTTTAAAAAGTCTCTAAGTACTCAAGAGCTAGGACTAATTGAAACTGGAAGGTGCTTGGTACCGTTCCTCAAAAATTGTAAGGTTCGTTAGCAACTTAAGCAACTAGCTAAGGAAGAAAATTATTTAAGTTAGGTTTATATGAGACAAAAATGCCATTAGGAAGTTGAGAACCCGGCCCTAAAATCTTCAGCAACATATGCACACGGTTTTGTGCTCAACTGCACACTAAGCAAATGAATCTGAGGTTTCTTTTAGTTTATGTGAAACGATGTCCTTTCAATACAGTATTATTTTTGAAAATAATTCAAAGCAATTGTTTATTTCTTAGCTGATTAAATGCTCTATTATTCTTTAATAAAAATAGTAAATAATCCCTTCATTTAAAAAATTTCATCTCCTGTGAGAAGTAATAAAATAGTAAAATTTGTAATTTTATCTATGGGCTTAAAACATATAGCTTAGAAAACAATACAGTTATGAAAAACAGTGGTTTGGGTTCTGATGGCAGTTGTTACAACTGATAACAACAGCTTGGGAGAGAATAGACATGTTATATGTTAGGAAGGCTAACTCAAAGCAAAAAAAGTTTATTCTACAATAGAACATTGGAGGAGTAAATGCAATTAAAATGTAAACAAGAAATTGTAAACAAGAAATAGCATCCCTCTCTTTACTTGACTAGTAAACAGTCTATACAAACTACATAGGTATCAAAGGTTTTATATATGTACACAGCCAACATAATATCAAAATATATTTTATTCTGGACCTCTTTCAGATCTGATTCAAATTACAGTTGTCAAAGCAATACAATGCAAAGGGAAACTGCAACAACAACAACAACAAAAAAAAATGTGCCTAGAAAGGATAAAAGGATCATTGGGGACAAATCATTGTGATGTGGAACCAAAATACATCAGAAGTGTAATTAACATGGTCCAGGACAGCATAGAACATCTATATCAGTCTTCCTTACACAATAATCATGAAAACTGAACAATAAAGTTCTTTAACATGTACAAAAAACTGTCATGGGCTGGTTTACACTTTTACAACAGTTTTAAAGTTAACTGGATAACTAAAGAAATGATGCAGACATTTTAATCCAGTGCTATAGGTAGGCTCACAGAATTAGACCCAAAGGATTTGTAAAAATCAAAATTAGAACATTATAGCTACAATGTCAAAGTCAGGAAAGAAGAGAATTACTTCTGTATTTAGGGATTACAGAGCTACAGAATGCAGTCTGTGTTTGTTTTTAATGAGATGGATAAGTACATCAGACTAGATACAACATGCAGAATGTTTTCTTGAACTTATCCAGAAACTCCAAAGAAAACATTGTGAAACAGCTTACTAGAAAAAAAAAAAAAAAAATATGCCCTAGTTATTCACCCTGCTTCAACATTGTCAACGTAAAGGCAGAAACAAAGAATGCTATTAATACTTCAGAACTACTGATATAAGACATCAAATTTCTAAATCAGTGTATTAAAAAAAGTGAACACTTCCTCTTTTTCTCTCTCTTCTACATTTAACTAGAATCATGTTAAAAAAAAAAATTGATATTGAATGTGACACTTCAGAGCTACTACCGGAAGGAGTAATTCATAACTTCCCTACCCTCCTTCCATCCCTGCTGATTCAGAAGGAAAAACAAACAAAAACAAACAAACAAAAAAAACCAACCAGGGTCTCTTGTAGATTTGCTGCTATTCCCCAAAATGTTGGCATTTGCTGCCATGCCACAATGTTGGTCCACTGAAATAGAATTTCTGTGGAAACAATCAACAGTAATTCACCAAATGCAAGTACCACCCTTAGCATGTGAGAATAAATGCAGGTTCTATAGAAATGTACAATGTGCTTAAGAAAATGAAAACGGTTTTGAAAAGAGTAAACAGCACTGCATTTGAGATTTGTTTTTCTGCTTACTTAGTAAAATTGAACATTTTTGCTCACATAAGGACAGTCATTCGTGATTCCTTTAAATAGCAAAAATGCATACCCCTCTTCAGGCCTCTATGCGTTAATAGTTTACATTACTCTTAACAAAATCATTCTACATAAACAGATAGCTCCTTAAAAATAGTACTCTCTCATTAAATCTAATTTGACAGAAAGAAGTTTAAGGAAAAAAGGAGTGCTTTATAAGTGAAAAAGTACAAATCTTTGGCCTTTCTCTTGACATTTTTATGTCAAAAAGCAAAAAACCTTCATGTAATTCAATCTAATAATTACTTTTTGCACCATAATTTGTTTTTTTACACCACAAAAGGAGGCACTTTCAGTATCTGTAAAAGGTGTTTAATCCTAAAACATACTTACCTAGAGAATTATTCATTAAAACAGAATTCAATATACTCTAATATCTATCAGGAAATTAAAAGTTACCACTTCTAAAAGTCATTTAAAGTCAATGATGGTACCTGATCAATGACAGAAATGGGGATTGGAACAAATATAAGCACGTATCAGATTTCCTACATGGAGAAGAAAAATGATATTCCTTTATGAAGTTTAAGAGTGACAGCTGCTCGCTCTTTATTCTACTTCAATCAATGAGTATTCTATTCATTCAAGTTTTCCTTTCTATTTTTCCTTATACGTTTCTTACAGTAGCTTATACAACAATGATATATAATGAATACCGATAGAAAATCTATTGGAATCAGTTGATCTTCAGGAGTAAGTTCTCAGAAAAAAAAGGAAGGAAAAATGAGCCAAGAACCTCAAATACAGAATTTTGCAGGCTGTGAAACTTGGTCTCCTACAATCAAGTTACTGCTCAAATTCAAGGCAATCTTACTTTTGTCTATTGGAGCAGCATGGTGGCACATCAGCAGGCAATGATGATGTTGAGAACAGCAGCAAAAATAAACAACTGTATGCTCATAAAGAACCCAAGCCTACAAAATGGATACCTTTCAGATAAAGTTTATACTTAAAAGACCCAAGACTTCAGGATAATAAAGCTCTGTATTTATAATCTTTTAATATGTCCTATTGTGGCTATTATGCTTAAGTAAAATACCTAAAGATTAAGGAAGAAAAAAAAAAAAGGAAAAAAGAAAAGATGACAATACCATAAAAATGTAGCTGTCTATTTTGGCAGCTATACTGCAGAACTTCTTGACTATCACTTTTAATCAGCTGGGGGGAAAAAGTCAATAACTGTATGCAAATGAATAAATTGTCCATATCAAAATACAAAAGTACTATCAATAATCACCTCTGACTTTCAGATTTAAATTCAGTGCAATTGACAGATGCATCGCTAAAGGAAAATGCAGCTTAAACCTACTCAAAACATTTGTGTCTATTCCTGGGAGCACATTTAAAAATTATTGCACAGATTTTTAAATTTTTATTTATTTTTTTAAAACAACAACAGAGGTTAACCACAGATGTGGACCTCTAGCAATAAAAGCAGGATTTCAAGTGCCAGATACTCAGCATATTAGGTTTCCTACATAAGTCACAGGGTTATAGTTCTAAATATCTATAATGTGATCCAAAACCCTAAAAACAGCTGGCACAAAACCATCATGAATGACTGCCTCTCTGGATGTAAATTTTAAAAAATATTATTACAGTATCATAGTCCCCACTAACAATAATTGGGGTACATATAACAATGTATTGTGAAATTAAGTGTATTTATTCTCTTTACCAATAGCAAATGCTATCCTACCTTAGTAAAACCAAGACTTGCTTCAATCAATGCTGTTTTGTAAAAATAGCAAAACAACAAATGCTAAAAATCAAAGCTGCATTACTTGGGTTAAATCAGTTTCTACTTAAAACATAGATTAAAATTTTAGTAGTAAAGGCTTCAAAATAATTAGTGACAGAAATAGTGTTATAAATTTGCTAAGCTTAATAATAAGCAACTCCCTTAATTATAATCTTTTGAGATACAAATTTGACAACTATTCTCTTCAAAATTGACACTTGTGGATACTTACATTAATCATGACAAACCCTGTTGATCACACGTATAAACAAATGCTCTCATTTGCAAATTCTGTGTATTTTAGCTTTTAGTTGCATGAGCGTAAGAAGAGATTTGCTCTGATACCTATATCTTTAAGAAAATACTTGATATTATAAACAGAGTAAAAGACATGATATAGTAGTGATTACTGAAAAACAAAACAAAACAAAAAAATAGCAGCTTAAATCTATCCGTATTTGAAAAAAATGTAGTCACAAGTACCACGAATGCAGAATCGGAGCAGCAGGGAGGTTAGTGCAATTATACTTTTTTTTCTTTTTTGAATCCTGAATCACTGCTATTTAAAAACACCTTGAAGCAAGTCTTTTGTTTTAAAGATTGTTTTTAAACTAAGGTAGCAAACATTTTGCCATGTAATGGCAGTGTTATATGCCGTTATCTTGCTTTGTATAAAGAAAAACAACATGAGAGATTTTTAATACTGGAGTTTGGTTACATTACATTTTTCAGCTTCTACACAGAATGATGGACACTTTGAGAAGCTAATCCTTATCCAGAAACATTTTAATCTCTTAAAAAACAAAGCAAAACAAATAAACAAACAACAACAAAAAAAAACCCCAAACCTACTTTGCTCCTTTTCACAATAGTGCACATTTTAACCATAATTTAGTTATGGCTACAAAACATCAGAAGATTTTTTTTATGCATCTTCTCTATGGTATTAAAAAAAATTGTGCCCTTCTAGTCTTTAATTGGCAGAAATATGTCCCAAAAAAGAAACTATTGCATTTAAGCCACATCACCAAAAAAAAGAACAAAAACAAAACAAAACAAACAAACAAACAAAAAAAACAACAGAGCATAATATCCTTTTACTGATGTGTCTTACAGATTGACATGACCAAAAGTCATATATTTTCATTCACTTTCCAATTCCCCCTTCCACAACATGCACCAATTGAATATATGCTCTGGGAGCCATAAAATGTACCAAACATCTATCTCTTCAAAAGAATGCATTAAAATATTTTTAAGAATTTTTTGTTTAAAAGGTGAAAAAAATATAAACAAGAAACTGATTCACTCCCTTACTTCATGCATCCATAAACTAAACTGAAAACAAAGTTTAAAAGCAAGAACAAACTACTGCTGCAAGTTTTTGTAAGTCCATTTTCTCTGTACATACAAACTGCTCAACTACTGAAGGGAAAAAAGAATATAATCCATGGTGTCTTCTGATTCAAAGGGGAGAAACAAGGCTGTCATTAGTATCCAAAAACTGGTACACATATGGGCTGCTTTTATAACGCATATTTCTTTCTCTTCTGTTTTTCATATCCAAAACTTCTAAATGCTATTTTAGGGGCACAGCAGATTAGATTCCAGCACTTGGTGAACAGAATTCACAAGCTGTGACAAAATTCTGTCATCTTCAGGGTGCAATTTTGTTTATATACACTGTATGTATATATTTCTTTTAGATTTGGCTGTAGTGGACTGGCCATGGTTCAAGTGGGACTATAGCAGTACATGGGTCAGGGACAGTCATTTTGGCTATGTACACATTCATAGTCGGTCCATGGCTTCCAACTAGTAGCGCTATTTCCGAAGGTCTAATACACAAACCTGTAAGAAATTAAAATAATCAACCAGTGTGTTAAGAGTTTCATTGTACAGTTTTAGTTTAACGTTTCAATAGTACAGTTTGAAATCTAGTTTTACTTCCTAGTTCACGAAACTGGTAAAGCAACAGTAATCATGGCACTGGGCACTTAACCAACAGAAATCAGATAAATCGTCTAAGTAGATGGAGGCAACAACCATGGGCTACTACTACCAAGAAAGAACGTGGCTTAAATTTTGAAGATCTACTATTAATTAAAAAGTAGAAAAAATATGCTCAAAATAGACCATTTTCTATCTCTTGGACATGAATGAAAGATACCTTAGGTTATATAAAGCTATAGCTTCAGAAAGCAGCTAATGGCTAATATCGTCTGTATCTTCCTTTTGCTTTCAGAGCTTTCGAAGCCACAACTAATATTTCTATAAAGAGTTGGCCAACCTCATCCTGAAAGTCTCTCAGTATCACACATTCCTCAATGCAGGACTCAACTGCCTCTACTCCCCCTTCCCTGGGCCACCAACACTCTTCTGCAAGAAGACAAGGTAGAAATAGGCATTAAAAATTCAAATCTCTCTCAGAGTGGTATTCTTCTATGCTCAATTTTGCTAACGAAGGTTTATATTAAAAATAACTGTCCATTTCTTGATTATGAAGATATTCTTTCGGCAAACATAGCCTAAATTCTGTTTACATTATTTGAATGAAATAAACATAAAAAATATAGAGCCTTCAGTAAAAAGGACCAAAACCATTATCACAAGATTCATTATGAAAAGAAGACTTCTGTAGTCACAACCACAATAAGCCACATTTATTTACTATGCTTACACACCCATTCCCGTGGAAACACTTCATTATACTTACTGAACCATCTGATGCACTGGCTCCAACTTTGTCTCCTGCTGCATTCCAGCAAACTTCAAAAATTCCACCTGTTCCCCTATAGCTGTGAACTAGAGCACCTGTCTAAAAAATTGAAAAACAGATTCTTAAAAATGAGAGCATATATTATTATAAATCCAAATATTGAGGCACAAATATTACTCTTACATGGCTTTATTTCTAGCAATCAGAAATAGAATTTAGCTTTGACTCCAAAATAAATACAAGTTTTGAAACACTAGAAATGTGATATGAGGATCTTTCTATAAAAAGATAACACTTGCCTGCTCTCAACATGTCTGTCTGTCTGTCTCTCTCTCTCTCTCACACACACACACACACACACACACACACACACATATTCAGTTTCTCCAGTATTGATAACCATTCTTAGCTAAGGTATGTTTGGCCTCTTTGACACAGTTAATAGCTAGAAGTAAACACTCAATGTATGGCTTAAAATAAATTATTGTTGTTGAAGGATGCATGAGTTTGGCCAACATGTAGAGAGACAAAATTAAGTCAGAATTTCTTTGACAAAACATCCTAAAGAGAAAGTAAAATAAGCCGGTAAAGACAATTCCAGTATAATTCTGTTACTCCATATTTACTGAGTAGCCCCTAAGCTAGGGGCGATATAAAAGAAGCTGAAGGAATACATGTCCATTACTCCTGAAAGAGGTTAGAAATTTAAGGAAAAAAAAAAAGAAAGAAACCAAAATCATGCAGCTGCCCCACTGAATACTTAAAATTCAGTAAAAAAAAATCTATTCTCCTAGGAAACCAGTCATTAACCAAGGCAAAGACAGAAGTTCTGCTGTGAGAAATTGGAAAACAATGAAAACTATGGTTCTGATGTTCTGCCCTGACAAAGCAGAAAAGTATCTCTCAGTTTTACGATAACCAAAAAAGGTCAAACTAAAGGCAGCAGATCTAAATAAAAACAACATGGCAGCAAGGCCTTGTAAATACCTTCTCAGGCAGCCCACCCTAACTTAATCATTGAGACTGTTTTCCTTTGCTTTCCTCTTCAAAGTCCATCTGCTAATATTAAAGTAACCACAGGTGCACTGCTACAGCTGATCACATTTGGAAGGTTCAACTGTTCTTTTTAACCCTACTTAAAGTTTCTCAAAATTTAAAAGATTAATGAACAAGTGTAAGCATAGTAAGTCTTGAGCTTACTTCCATGGTTAATTAGGAGAAAGGAGTGGCACCAACAAAATCTAAAATCTTTTGATGAGAGAAAGTAAAACCTTTAGGACAGTAAATCTGGGGTTTAAAAAAAAAACAGCTTTCTTTCAAAAGCACTTCCCAATCTCTAAGCTCAGAGTAAGCTATAACTGAACCAAAACAGCATAGTCAACAAGCTAGAGCTTTAATATTCACAAAGACCAATGGATCATCAGCACTACTCAAATCTGTATATATGTTCAAACCAGACTTCAATAATTTATCTGTGAAATGCTTAGGTAACAGATCATATGGATGATAATCCAAATGAGGAAAGAAAAAAACTTGATTTATTTATGACAAGTGCAGGAGAAAGTCATCCTCTAAAAACTTACTAGATGCATTTTACTATTTTCAAACTAAAAAGAAAAAAGCAAACTGACATTTTTTGATACGCAGTTGTGATACATCTAAACAGTATGGACAGCTGCTCAAATGCCCCTAAGAGCCTATCAGTATCTTCCATTAGAATCATATACTTCAATACCCAAATTTCATTTAAACTGATTTTCTCATAATAGAGTAAATAAGGGACTGAAAATGTATACAACAGGCAAATTATCTATGGATTACGTTTAGAAAGTCTCTGCTATTCAATCACAACAAAAATACTAACTTGCAGCAAAAACCAAGGGGAAACAATTAGAACTAACAAGAGAGTGCAGAGAAGTGGATGAATTCAGTCTCAATGTGTCAAAAGTCCTAATGTTCCAAACACAAGCAACAACCAGTAAGTAAAAGGAACATATTTTTAAAAAGATGCCATTCATGGTTAATAATAATATCCACAAGGCACTTCAGAATAAATTAAGAAAAAATAAGATCTTCATAAAGAAATTATAAGACCTTAATGATGGGAAAAAAGAAGACTTAATGAGAGGAAATTTATAAAGTTACTTATTAAAAGTATGCTAATGATGCAGGTATATACGAATACAAATGTCTATCAGTGGAGAATCTATAAACAAACCACAATGAGAACTTGGTATATGAAAGAAATGGCATTATGAGATAGCAAAGGGTTAAACAGTATTGAGACAACTGGTTATCCATTAGATATTAAAATTAGATCTCTACCTCACATCATACATATAAAAATCAATTCCAAGGCAGTTAAAAATCCAAATGAAAAAATAAAATAGAGCATAAAAATGAAGGAATCAACACTTTTATTCCCAAACAAATTCAGGAAGTTACTTACAGGGGACCAAGAAGAAAATGGGAGCAAGACTTTGCAGTGTATACCTTTTTAGTGTTTTGAGGGGACCATGTGAATGTATAACTTAATTAAAAATGATACTTGAAATTGATGATTTATGCAAAAATAGTTTGACCAACTATGATGATCAGCTACACAAAGAGCACAGCCCACAATAACTTACTACGGTGTGCTATGACCACTTAAGAGGCGATCACTGATTGGCGGGGAAGAAGGTGGGAGGGTGGGGGAGAGAGTCAAGTGACTGCTATTAAAAAAAACAGTACATGGAGCATAAACACTAAAAAGGTGAGAAAATGAAAAAATTAGAGCAACTGGCTGTTTTCTCCATTTTTAGGAAAGGATCTCTATAAAGTACTGTCCCTACAAAGGTAGTTTTCTGTTGTTGTTGTTTTTAAAAGAGAGAGAGAGAGAGAGAGAGAGAGAGAGAGAGAGAGCGAGAGCGAGCACACAAAAGTGGGGGAGAGGGAGAGAGAGAAAATCTCAACCAGGCTCCACACCCAGCACAAGCCCCGCCAGTGCAAACCTGATGTAGGGCTTGATTCCACGATCCTAGGATCATGAACTGAGCTAAAATGAAGAGTCTGATGTTCAACTCAACTGACTAAGTTATCCAGGTACCCAAAGATAGTATAGTTTTAAATTTATTTCTGATAAGTCATTGTGTTGAGCCATACAATCTTATCCTTTAATACATTTTATTAACTGCTCACATATAGCTCCTTCAAAGACAATTCTTTTAGAAAATAAAGAAATTAGGGTGTCTGGGTGGTTTAGTCAGTTAAATGTCAAGACTTCAGCTCAGGTCATGATCTCACAGTTGGTGAGTTCCAGCCCCGTGTCTGGCTCTCTGCTGTCAGAGTGGAGCCTGCCCTGGATCCTCGGTATCCCTCTCTCTGCCCACCCACAGGTCCTCATGCTCTCTCAAAAATGAAACATTTTAAAACATTATGAAAATAAAGAAATTATACCGCTTATATAAACACGTATCTTAAACTCTCACATTTCATGTCTGCAACCTGTTGAGGAAAAAATAATACAATCTAAATTTATTTCTAAATTCTGGTTTATATCAGGAAAATATAACTTCAACTGATTTTAGTCTTTGTAAATTCAAAAAAGGTACTCATCTAGAAACTAAGAATTGAACTAATGTCACAAAAGGAATGACAACCAAAGGAGAGAAGAGTATTTACAGGCAAATGCTTATTAGTACCTATGAAACAATGTGATGATTTCAATAACTAAGACATACCTGTGTGTTCCAGATGTGCACACATTTATCAAAAGAACCGCTTGCCAGGTACCTGCCATCAGGACTGAAAGCCACACTGTACACAGGCTCTTGGTGTTTTGTCAATGTATGGATGCAAATTCCTCGGTCTACGTCCCATAATCTAACAGTAGAATCGAAGGATGCACTGACGAAGGAGGAAACAAAACAATTTTAAAAATAATGAAATATAGCCAAGTCCCACCCACAATCTAGAATCATTCCTAGTAGCTAGACACAAATCACACAGTCATTCCTAGTAGCTAGACACAAATTCCTTATGAGACCAGATTGGCTATTAGGAGGAAAGTGTTGCGGAAGCAAAGCTACAACAGGAGAAAAGGCAGCTTACGGGCATCTCCAAGTCTCTAAACTGAAAAACAAAATGAGCTAAATTCACCATATTCCTTTCCTTTCTTCTCTCTCTCTCTTTTTTTACATAGGCTCCATGCCCACCATGGAGTTCAATGTGGGGCTTCAACCCACAATCCTGAGATCAAGACCTGAGGTAACCAACTGAGCTGCACAAGCACTTTTTTTTTTTTTTACTAATTTTTTTCCTTTTTTTCCCTTCCTCTTTAAATAATTACACTGATTGATCCATGGTTCTGAACAATGTATTGACAATATTTTTAACTTTATCTTGTTTTTATGCTGAAGAAATGTTATTGCACTATACCTCAATTACTTGGGTTTTAATTAATACTTAATTATCATCAGTAAATATTTGATAACTCCAGATATTAAAATCCATTATGGTCTGAAATAAGAATAAAACTTTGGGTTTAAAGGTTTCCATCAAAAAATTATTCCTGCAGGATACGATCCCATTTCATGAACTCTTTCCTAACTTTGTCATATGTATTAGAAGCTTTTTTTGTGGCAGTCTCATAAAAGGAGGAGTAAAACAGAAATATTACCTTGCTAACATAAGGTTGGCATTTGGATTATTTGTCCCTGGCCCTGTTGGACTCCATTTGATAGTATAAATTTCTTTATTATGTGCTTGCAAATCATGAACACAATTGTCTTGTTTCATACTCCATATCTAAGTAAAAAAGAAAAAAATATATAATTATATTTTCCCATACAAAGGGTACATTTACAATAATACTACTTTGCCAATCCAAACTTTAAATAGTGTAACCAGAACAACGATTACAGCTCAAGGGAATATTTGCAAAGAAATTAAAATGTAGTATTTATCACTCTTTTAAAAATAACAAATTAGCTTAAAGTCCTTTCCAAATGTTCACTACTGTTGAGGCTTCAAGAATGAATTAACTGTAGTTCTAGATATTAACTCTGAGAACTTCAGATAGTACAAACTTCAACATTGAGTAAGTCCCTTGGGCAATTATCCTAAATGTTTACGACATTAGTTTTAACACTGTTCCTTAAATAAATGATCTACATTATAAATTCCTCGTAGAATTTAGAATCAGAAAATGCTTTGTAACAGAGAAGGGCAAAGAGAACTTGCAAATAATACGGTTCATGTATGACACCAAAGCACAGGCAACAAAAACAAAAAGCCAAATGGAAATACAAAATTAAAAAGCTTCTCTGTAATAAAGGAAACAATAAAGAAAAAGGAAACTGACAGAATGGGAGAAAAAATATCTGATAAAGGGTAATTTTTAAAATATATAAGGAATTTCTATAACTCAACAGCAAAAACTGTAACAATCCAATTTAAAAGTGGGCAAATGACTTGAGTAGACATTTCTTCCAAGAAGATATACAAATGGCCAATAGGTATAAGAAAAGATGTTCAATGTCACTAGCCATAAGGGAAATGCAAATCAAAACAATGAGATATCATTTCACACCTGTTAGGATGGCTATCATAAAATAAAAAAGGTAATAAATTATCACAGATGTGGAGAAATGAGATCCCCTGTTACACTGTTGGTGGGAATGCAAAATGTTACAGCCACCATGAAAAAAAGTATGATGATTCTTCAAAAATATAAAAATAGAGGGGCGCCTGGGTGGCGCAGTCGGTTAAGCGTCCGACTTCAGCCAGGTCACGATCTCGCGGTCCGTGAGTTCGAGCCCCGCGTCAGGCTCTGGGCTGATGGCTCAGAGCCTGGAGCCTGTTTCCGATTCTGTGTCTCCCTCTCTCTCTGCCCCTCCCCCGTTCATGCTCTGTCTCTCTCTGTCCCAAAAATAAATAAACGTTGAAAAAAAAAAATTAAAAAAAAAAAAAAAAATAGAACTACCATACGATCCAGTGATCCTACCTCTGGGTATTTATCCAAAAGAACTGATATCAGGATCTCAAAAATACATCTGTACTTGCTGTTCATTGCAATATTAAAAAGCCAAGCTAAGGAAACAACCTAAGTGTCCATCAATAGATGAATGGTTAAATAAAAAGTGGTATATACATACAATGGAGTATTTGTCATTCAGCCTTAAAAAAAAAAAAAAGGAAATCCTGAAATACACAACAATATGGATGAATTGTAAGGACAAATACAGCATGATTCCATTTATACGAGGTATCTAAAAAAGTCAAACTCAACAGAAGCAAGGAAAAGAATGGTGGTTGCTAAAGGCTGAGGGGAAAAGGATGGCTAACTAACAAGCATAAAATTTCAGCTCTACAGATCCGCTGCACAATACTGTACTGTATGCTCAAAAATCTGTTAAAAAAATATCTCATGTTAAGTTTTCTTACCATAATAAAACATAAGTTTAGAAAATGACTCCTACAGAACAAACCATGAAAGGTTAACAAAGCAATAAATTTAAAATCGTGAGAATAAGGCATTCTTAAGTTGAAAACATACACGTATATAGATTTAAAAGTCATATTGGCACTGAGCAAAAATTAAGAGAAACCTACACTGAGAGCATTTCTGGCAAAATCATTCAATAAAGGCTTGGGTGGGGGGGGGGTAACACCTTGCCAAACACCAACACCAAACCCAACTGCCAACAACAACAACAACGACAACAACATACAAAAATTAGGTGCACTTCACGTCTGCCATGTAACTAGTAAGAGATAACAAAGCAAAATCATAAACGTTTTTATATTCTAGATATTTACAACTCCATGTAAATAAACCCCACAAATGTTTTAAAACTTAATTTTATTTGACCTTTCAATGGCATTGCTACTGTTAACCAGTTAACCACTCCCATCCATCACACTCCCTTGCAACATTCTTCTTTAAACACTCTCTTTCCATTTGGGTCATTCCTTCTTTTTTTTTCCTTCTAGAAGCTCATTCTTCTTGAGAGGGTAATTATTGGAGTTTAAGACTTTTTGTTTTCAAGGTTTCCCTGTTTTCTTACTCTATACTTTCTAACTACACAGCTTCATCCATGTCTTGGATTTGAATGACCGCCCATATGCAGAAAATTCCCAAATTTTTATATCAAGGTTGGAGTTCTTCTCTGAGCGTAAGACCCACCTGCCACCTCCATCTGCACGACTCAAATCACTGTTCAGGCTTTGTATGATATTCTAACTCATGTGCCTTGTTCTCAGAATTTGGCTCTACTACACAATATTGATCCATTTCGTTTCTGCTTTAAAATTCTGACCTTTTATTATTGTTAGGACAAAAACCTCTCCAACACTTTCTAGTTCAAACTCCTAACTGCAACTCAGTAGGCTCTCCAGCCACTGGCCTTCTTTCACCTCCACTTTTGCGCCATACTCTGTTCACAGAGACGAAAGCATTAAGAAAAGCCTTTTTACTAGCAATGTTTGCAAGGGAGCCCAGGCTTGAGAAAAATTGTGTAACTAAAAACACAGCAGGTACTTAACGAAAAAAACCCACCAGGTTACCAAGGTTACATTTAGTCTGTTCACAGGAGGAAAAGCAGTTTTCCTTCATGATTATCCCATCTGTAAGGGTCATCACGCCTGTAGCCATTGACATTACAAAGTTAAGGATAAATTTATTTCCACAAGAGTTAGTATTTTGTAGGAAAGGGCTCAAAGTTTCATTAATATTGGAGATTAGTATTAGGTTGTTCTTTATCTCAAAATGCTTTTTTTCTCTAAATGTGACTGTGCATAGCTGCAAGGTGATAGTTTTGCTTTTAGTCACATTGACAACAAAAACATAAATTCATGTCAAGCTGCAGATGTTGGCCATGTCAACTAGGCTCACTTACTGAGCTGAAATTAAGAGTTGGAGGCTTAATCCACTGAGCCACCCATGAGCCCCCACACATTATTTTAAATAGAATTTATTTGCCATATTTAAACACTTAAAGCATTTCACACAAAATAAAATAAAAAGTGATTAACTATTAAAAAGAAGAGTAAGTCCTGACCCAGGTTTAAGCATTCAATGAACTGTAAGAGAGACATCTTCAACAACCTTACCATGCCCAGAGCAGCCACGCTGCATGGCATCCCCACTGCATTTCTCCCCACTATCTGAATTACCTTCAAAGTCATGTCATCAGAACAGGAGGCCAGAAGATTGCCAGTTGGGTCCCATTTGATAGCATTTACTTCATTCTAAAAGTAACAGTAAATATTCACATTTTCATTTTATGGACTGGGTTGCTCTTTGGATATTAAACATATTTCAAAACCACTCTGTAATATTACTTATTCATCAAAACCACTTTAAAGGGGGAAAAAAATGGTTACTCACCGTGTGTCCCTGGAATGTTTTAATAGGTCTGTCTTGTCCTAATTTACAGACATGAATGCACATATCTGTACTACAAGAAGCAAAGGTGTTGTTGCTCTGCCAATCAACATCCAGTGCTGGTGCTGAAAAGGAAAAAGGGCTAGGTTTGCATTCATTCCACAAGCAGTGAAATCTAGCAGCTTTACTCTTAAACATGGTTGGACATTAAGCATGCTAATAGGAACTTAAACATTTTACTCTATAGTTTTTAAGATAATATTTTTAAAAATTATGGTATCTAAGTATCATAAATATTAATAAATTTCAGTTCAGTTGTCTTGATGTGAGACACAACCTAACAGCAAGTACACTGACCTGGTAACCAGATTAGGATTCCTGAGAGCTTGCTCTATAAACTACTAGCCCTGGATTCTTGGGATCTCATTGGTAAAAAATTAAAAGTGATGTCATTACTTCCTTTTATTTCTAAAATTCTCTGGAGTCTTCACTGGACAAGGAGGCTTGGTTCTGCCAATCTCTAACCATTGTACCCTAAGCAAGTCACTTATTAAGCTTTCATGCTATTTTCCTCATCTGAAAAAAGGGGATAAAGCCTTTTAAGTTTAGTACACAAGGAAACTGTGAGAATCAAGTGAGATGATGTGTGTGAAAAGTACTTTGTAAATTACAAGTTAGACAAATGTTATACTGAATAATTTCCATCATCCACTCAACTGATAAGTGGAATATTGCACATGATTGCAAAAACATTTTCTTCTAAGTGATTCTTGTCAAATGCTGCTTAAAATGGTTATCATTGAATTTAAAACCTCAGATGCCCCAAAGCTGGCCGGCTATTAATACTTATTTTAGCTCTGTGTGATTGGAGATTCGTTCTTTTCATTTCTCCCTGCTCCAAGGTGCAAAGGTTCTCTATAATTAGTAATGCAGATTAAGGTAATGATAGCAAGTAACTGGGTTAAACAATAGGAGCATACAAAAAACAATGGATTTACAGCAGTAGGGACACACTATGACCATTAACCAAGAGTAATTTTTACATTTCATTTGGCTGGGTGTAGAGATTAAAAGGTGACACATGATCAAAAGAAGACCTATGAATATAAAAATCATAGAAAACTCAGATTTTAGTGTCCTTATAATAAAATTTTATTAAAATCTAGCTAAGTTCATTTGGTTACTTATGACCCATGGCTGCTTTGCACTACAAGGGCAGACTCAACTGGCTGCAACAGAAATTCGACAGCTTATAAAGCCTAAAAAAGTTCCTTTCTTGCCCTTCACAGAACAAGTTTACCATTTAGAGCAAGCACTTAAAGACAAGGAGAAAAATAGGAAAGTTGAAGTTAAGCTGTGTATGCCCATTACTGGAGATATAAAGTATTTAATAAAGTAGGTCAAAACTGGTACCTATGGGGGGGGAGGGCGAAAGCCACTTCCTCATTGTATATATCTACACATAATAGTAAATGGCTATTTTTATACTGAGCATATTATAAATAGGTGTTTTGAGCACTGTTAGACTGATAGGCCAAGGAATACATCATGTGTAAGAGCTTACAACTATGGAAAAGAACAGCAAAAAGAAAGAAGAATTAAAGCATTTATGACTCAAAATGGAGAATTTTGAGCAACTACAGCAAGACATTTAAAAAAAAAAAAATCTAGTATATGGTTCAAGATGGAAAACTCCAAGGTGTAACAAACAATTCAAAGCCTGGCCTGGATTAGGCTAAGGCCAGGCCCTCTTTTCCAGAAAATGCTCCCTTCTTCCGTGGTTCCCCTCCTGCTTTCCCATTCTGTTCTCTATAATTCCTCACTTGTTTCTCCTGAGAGTGTTTTCTTAATAAAGCACTTCACTCAAATCCCTTGCTCAAGGTCTGCTTCCAGGAGAATCCAACTTAAATCAGCCAGCAACAAAAAATACTTTGATCAGTACTATGATCCAAAGTATATCCAACTTTGATCAGCACTACGTATGAGCTCTGCTGCTAGTCTGTATGCATCACATCATCTTAGAGCATGTGGATGACTGTCCTGGTCGTTGTCTGGTTACTCTCAGGGCCATTCGTAACACACTCTGTCCTGCTATACTCTACACGCAAGAGGGTGGACTCTTCCAAATTACATATCCCAGACTCCTGTGCCTACTGGTTTCCAGATGGGTTCATACGGTGGAGGACACCGTCAAGAGATCACGGTCAAGACAGCGAAGACAGACAATTTTGTTCTCTCTCTTTCAAGGCTGGGTCTCTGGCAGTGGCAACGATTACTCACTCCAAGGTGCCTATTCTTGCCAGATCGTTGTTTTGTTTTGTTTTTTTTTTAACAGTTCTAATTCCCACTGGGCAGTGAGATCCTGCCTTCTCTATAGTCTTAGGTTTTCTGCAGTTGTTACACTCTGAGTTAGTAAACATTCCTGTTTTTCACTCTTCCAACACCTTTCTAACTATTTCCTTGTATTAAATTCCCTTTCTTGGTATCTGGTTTGGACTCTGTTTTCATGTCAGGAATTTGACTCAGTACCTACTACACTTTCATTTTGACACTAAATATTATCACAGAAGATATCATTTGAAAAATAATTTTAACAAACTGCTTCTCTGATAAATAATTTGTCCTAATGTTGAGTGATAGGGGAAAAAGGGCCTGAAAAGTCTAATAAACTTAGAAAACAATTAAAAGTATAATAAAATTCTATAAAGAATGCCAAGTATCTGTCATGATGCACCAGGATGTTATTTCTATGCAAAGCCATCTGCAAAACAGGAGATAGGAGGCTGACAAAATAAGAAGTGGCATTCAAATAAGTATACCATTAGGTTCAGAACAAAACAAAAAGAAACTGTATGGCCAGGTGAAGGTAATTGGGGGAAGCTGGGGAACGCTGCGACGTAAGTTGTAGGATTTATGCTTTGTGATATGCCTAGCTCATAGAATACAATAGTTACAAAATTGGGTGTAATCTAAGAACACATAGTTCCTTACTTTGTATTTATTCCTAAAATGAGTCTAGGTAATGCCAATTCTTTAGGATAGAAATGCATCTCTACTGGGCTCCTGGCTGGCTTAGTCGGAGGAGCATACAATCCTTGATCTCGGGGTCATGAGTTTGAGCCCCATGTTGAGTATAGAAACTAATAAAGAAATTAAAAAAAAAAAACAGAAATGCAACTCTAATAAAATGCATTTTTCTGTAAGTGATATGTGAGAGGTGTGTTTGCTAATACTGGTCTCATTTTATGTATGATAAAAGGGATAAAGAAAAGTTAATTAAATTTGACTAGGGTTACACAACCCTTTAAAATCTTGGAGCTAAGATTCTAATTTTCGTCTTCTGCAATTTGATATATTTTTGTTACTCCCTCCATCCTTCGTAATTTAAAAACGTAATGAATGACCCAAACCTATGCAGTAAGGAGAGAAAGGCTTTTATTATTCATTTGCATTTTTTAGAAACAGCTTTGGGGCGCCTGGGTGGCGCAGTCGGTTAAGCGTCCGACTTCAGCCAGGTCACGATCTCGCGGTCCGTGAGTTCGAGCCCTGCATCAGGCTCTGGGCTGATGGCTCAGAGCCTGGAGCCTGTTTCCGATTCTGTGTCTCCCTCTCTCTCTGCCCCCTCCCCCATTCATGCTCTGTCTCTCTCTGTCCCAAAAATAAATAAACATTGAAAAAAAAATTAAAAAAAAAAGAAAGAAACAGCTTTATTAATATATAAATCACATACCATAAAATTTATCCATTTAAAGTGTACAATTCAATGGGTTTTGGTATATTTTATTATTAATTTTGATATATTGTGGTCATAGTTAACATAAAATTTGTCATTTATTAAGTGTACAATCAGTAGTATTACATTCACAAGGTTGTGCAACCATCACCACTATTTCCAAAACTTTTTCATCATCCCAAACAG
Organism: Prionailurus bengalensis; assembly: GCF_016509475.1. Lineage (NCBI taxonomy): Eukaryota > Metazoa > Chordata > Mammalia > Carnivora > Felidae > Prionailurus > Prionailurus bengalensis. The sequence continues at coordinate 90,181,603 of NC_057350.1, read as the reverse complement.
AAATTCTGTAGCCATCAAGCAATAATTCCCTATTTCTCCCTCCCACCACTCCTGAGAACTTCTAATCTTTTACTTTTTGTCTCTATGAATTTTTCTATTCTAGATATTTACTATAAGTACAATCATATGATTTGACCCTATGTGTCTGCTTTATTTCACTGAGCACATGTGTGAGATTCACTAATGTAGCATGTTTCAGAATTTCTTTCCTTTTTATGGCTGAATAATAACCCATTGTATGTATAGACCATATTTTGTTTACCCATTCGTCTGTTGGACATTGGGTTGTTTCAACCTATTGGCTACTATTGCTATACTGCTATGAACACTGACATACAAGAATCTGTTCAAGTCCCTGCTTTCAATTCTTTTGGAGATATACCTAGGTGCAGAATTGCTGGATCATAACATGGTAATTGTATGTTTAGTTTTTTGAGGGACTGTTGTACTGCTTGCCACAGTGACTGTACCATTTTACAAACCTACTAATAAAGTATCAGGGCCTTGATTTCTCCACCCCCTCATGAACATTACTACTTTTTATAGCCATATTAATGGGTATGAAATGGTCACTCATCACAACTCATCTGTAATCATGATTTATGTTTTATGCAAAAGTGTATATTGAGAAAATTTAGCACAGCAATTAAAATATGGTAACTTAGGGGCGCCTGGGTGGCGCAGTCGGTTAAGCGTCCGACTTCAGCCAGGTCACGATCTCGCGGTCCGTGAGTTCGAGCCCCACGTCAGGCTCTGGGCTGATGGCTCAGAGCCTGGAGCCTGTTTCCGATTCTGGGTCTCCCTCTCTCTCTGCCCCTCCCCCGTTCATGCTCTGTCTCTCTCTGTCCCAAAAAAAAAAAAAATAAAACGTTGAAAAAAAATTAAAAAAAAATATGGTAACTTAAAAAGCATGGTAGACTTCTATTTCTGGTCAAGATGGAGTAATAGTGACAAAATTTACCTCCTGCCCAACGACCAGAACAAAATATATGAAATAACAATTTAAGACACCAGACTTCAAGCAATGAAAGACAGTGGTTCCTAACAAAATGGAAACCAACCACCAATGTGCTCTTAAAAAATTGCCCAAGCTCATAAATTAGGGACGGGGGGGGGGGGGGGTGTCCAAGTCTTGGCAAAGGAAAGAGGAATCTCTCTAGGCAGAGATCAATGCAATTCCTGAGCTGAAGATAAAGCTGAGAATCTGGGGAGACCAAGATAGCTGGAATTCATAGGACATTACTGGAAGAGAGAGCTATGCAGACAGAGATGTCACTAATTAGTAGTTAGAAGTAAATTTATAGCACTAAATATCCATATCAGAAAAGCAGAAAGGTCACAAATCAGTGACCTTAACTTCCACATCAAGCAAACAAAAAGCAAATTAGACAGACACTGAAAGCATGATACATAAAAGAATAAATAATTTATGAAATTCATCAACATTAATAACTCCTGATCTTCGAGGGACATTTTGTTTGGTTTGGCTTTGTTTGAAGTAGAGTTGGCACAGAGGGACACTATTAAAACAATGCAAAATGAAGCCACAGACTCCAAGACAGCATTTGTAAATACCTGATAAACTTGTTCCCAGAATAAAGAACTCACAACACTCAGTAATAAGAAAACAATAAATTAAAGGTCCAAAGATTTGAACAGACACTTCACCAAATAAGATCTACAGATGGTAAACAGTACATGACAAGATGCTCAACATCATTAGTCGTTAGAAAATGCAAACTAAGCCACAGTGGAATACCAATACCCACTGATTAGAGTGGCTCCAATTAATGACACTGACCACTTATCAAGTGCTGCAAGGACATGGAGGGACTAGAATATCCACCTCTGGTGCAAATGTAAACCAGTTTGGAAAATGTAAACTTTGGAAAACCAGTTCAGCTGTTTATTAACAAGTTAAACATATAACTTCCCGTGTGATCTAGCTTTTCTATTCTTAGATATTTACATGGAATAAATGAAAGCATGAGTCCACATAAGATCTTCACATGAATATTGATAGCAGTTTTATTTATGTAGCCCAAAAAATTGGAAACAACCCAAATTTGCTTCAACAGGTAAATGGATAAACTGTGGTGTATCCATACAATGGAATATCAATCATCAACTGAAGGGAATGCAAAACAATTATACAGAGGGAAAGAAGCCAGATGCAAAGAGAATACATACGGTGTGATTCCGTTTACATAATGTAAACTAACATGTGGTGAAGAAAGGTCATGAGTGGCTTTGTCTGGGCATAGAGGGGAGAGATCACAAAGGTGCAGGAGGAAACTTCCGAAACTAACAGGTGTATTCATTATCTGAAGTATGGTGATGGTTTCAATGGTAATATGCATATGTCAAAACATATCAACTTGCACAATTTAAATGTGTATAGCTCATTTGATGACAATTATACTTCAATAAAACTGCTTAAAAAGACAAAAATGCATGGCAAGAAAGAATATCATGGGTAAAAAGCCTATTTAACTTGTAAAATGACTTCAATGCCACCTACCTCATCAGGTTGTAGCCAGGACTGAAGGGAATCATGTATACTACTAAGGGCACCATCTCTAACACAAAGGTGGTTTAGGTTACAGAGTAGCTAGTAACAGTACCAAACACTTAACTTATTTCAACTTTTCATCACTCTTAGGAGGCAGGAGAAACTTTTAGGTGAAAGAGCCAGAGGCCTAAGAGAAATCTATCTGGGTGAAGACTAGAAACAAAGGTGAAAAGGAAGTAAAACAAGTAAACAAAAACTGATGTGTAAATGTGGTAAGCTTTAATCAAGCTGAATTGTTTAAAATGATGCTTGCAAAATTATGTTACCTAGGTACTACAGAACAGTCATTTTTGTACCTTATTTAGCTTGTTTAGTCACACTAAATAGAAAAGACAAAAAGCCAAAATGTCAGAAGCTGTTTTAATTTTAAAGGTGATGCTGTGCTACTGGCTATCTGTGAAAAGGATGTCACCAAAGATTTGAAAATAACCAGTTACCTTCAGTTACCTTTCAAAACAAAACTCTTCCCAATCACAACAAAATCATCAAAGCAGCAGTTAAATCAGGTAAAATAGTAACACTACTGTTCTAATACAGCTGACCCTTGAACCACACAGGGGTTAGGGGCCTGACCTACCCCCTCCACATGCGGTTGAAAATCCTCATGTAACTTTTGACTTTTTCAAAACCTAACTACTAATAGCCTAATTGTTGACCGAAGGCCTTATTAATTAATATAAACAGTCAATTAACACATATTTTGTATGTTGTATGAATTTTATACTGTATTCTTAGAATAAAAAGTAAGCTAGAGAGAAGAAAATGCTAAGAAAATAATAATAAAAAAGAAAATAAATTTACAGTATTGCAACTGTATTTACTGGAAAAAAAAACAAAAAAACCAAAAACACGTAATAAGTGGACCTGCACAGTTCAAACCTGTGTTGTTAACAAGGGTCAACTGTAGTTATTAGGCATCTTGTTTAATATTAGTAATTATCATCAGGAAACTCCTGAGAAAAGCACAAAGCCAGGGAGAGCTGGTACTAAAATCCAGCTGTGTCCACTCATCAAGTTGTATACCTGGTGCATGGCTATGTATCAAGGAGGTAGGAGCACAGAATGTTGGTGGGGTGGGGGTGGGAGGTGGGAGAGGTCAGCTCAGAGTTACTGTATTTAAATGTCAAATTATTTTTTTGAAGAGAAATCCATCCAAAGTACCCAAGTTCCAACAATGCTTGGAAAACCTATTTTTTTTTAATTTCATGTACACAGGAGGACCGATTTAGAAACGAGTCCAAAATGAGAAATGACAACACCTTAATTTGTATGAGTTTATACATTATTTTCCTAAACATTATTTAGTTTTATCCTCATAACAAATAAGTATAATTATAATCCTTCATTTATAGAGAAAATGAGGCTCAGAAAGTTTAAATGACTTCCTCAGTCTTAAAGCTTGTTAAGTGGGGGTGGAACTGCCATTCAAACTTAGACCGCCTGATTAAAAAATCTATGTTTTCACCATTAAATAATACCGATCTAATTGCACTAGGCTGCAAACGCTTTTTTAACAGTAAATTTCACAGAAAACGTTTGATGATCCCCTGACAATTAACAATCTGAAAGTCATGGAACATCAAACTCTTCAAAGGACTAGTAACAAGATTGATATTTGATATTTCAAGATTTTAAGTAAATTATATCCCTTTATAAGTTTAATTAGAAAAACAGAAGAAAGCTCCAGTTCTCATGGAAATTGTGAAGATTTACCTGAATGAAAAGGAAACTGCTGCTTGGCCTCACCAGTATGTGCATCCCAAATAATTGTAGTCTAAGATAGAAAATAAAAGGAAAATATATTAAGAGTAATGTTAAAAGGTGTTTATGACAGATGCATACATAAGATGCCTAACTATGTTAAAGCAATGGGAAATGTCAAAGTGAATTTAATTTTTAACATTTACTTTATCCCCAATAGTACGAGAGTATATTTCATTTTTTGGTGGGGGGGAAAATGACTATTAAGTAGTTGCAGTTTCCGCTGGTGATTTTTCATCAGTCAGCTTACTTCAAATAATTATTATCTGTCTACAAAATACCAGACATTACATTACAATGCTTTAGAAACTCAACTGCAATAGCGTATTTAGTGTAAAAAATTTTTCTAGCTTTTTAGCTATTAGGAGGCAAATTCTTGGTTAATAAAGTCATCAGCCAATTCTCAATACTAAGATTTTTAAAGCTCACATTTATACATTACGGCAGCTTGAATTTTGACAAGATTGAAGACAACATCTTGTATAGTATATGCAAGTATGACAAATAAATCTGAGTGAATATATATTCAGAACTCCTTTAAACACCCTCCCATTACTAGTGTAACTCTGGGGATGTAAAGCATCATACAGTGGCAATGGTTATTAATGGAACTTTTCCCTCCTATTCCTGGCCTCCTTTACTTTCCTTCCTTTTTTTTTTTTCTCTCTACTTCTGACAACTCATTCAGTTAACTATGATCATATACTTTCCTGGATTAAAATAATCTTTTTTTTTTTTTTTTGAGACAGAGAGAGAGAGAGAGAGAGAGAGAGAGAGCGAGCGAGCGAGCACGAGTGGGGGAGGGTCAGAGAGCCAGGGAGACACAGAATCCAAAGTAGGCTCCAGACTCTGAGCTGTCAGCACAAGAGCCCGACGTGGGGGTTGAACTCACAGTGAGATCAGACCTGAGCTGAATGAAGTCAGATGCTTAACTTACTGAGCCACCCAGGTGCCCCTGGATTAAAATAATCTTAAACCTATATTCACCTTGGGAGGTATGGTAAAGGGGCTGACCCAGGAAAATGAAAGCAAGAAGGCTGTATTTTCAACCTATCCATATTTTCCAGCCTAGCTAGGTGAAAAAAGCTGGAAAGATCCTGCATTTCTTACATTTTCAATTAAACACCACGAGTTCAGCTAACAGACTGGCTCTAAGATTTCTCATGGAATCACTCCGGAGCTATTTTCATAGCTGAGATAAACTAGAAACAAGAGAAGGGAAGCAGAGTATGGGAGGTATGACATTCATTATTCCCACAAATTCCACCAAAACTGAGGCGTGGTCACAAAGATAAAAAAATAAAATAAATGGCATTTTGATGAGTAAATTCAGGAATAAGTGGATAGAAAATCTAAGAGCATTTCTATTATCATCATAAATTCATACCTGAATTTCCCATATATGAATGTTTTGTTGTTTATATGATTAGCAGAAGAAAATACTACTTTAGGTTATACTCTGTAACACATTAACCTTTATAAAACTTAGTTTAATGTTCTTTTACCTTGTCTACTCCAGCACTTAGGATGAAATTTCCTTTCTTATTCCACTTCAACGCAAATATAGGGCCTTTATGCTGCCCCAAGGTGCTAGCAAGGTTACCTAATATTTAAAAAACAAACAAACAAAAAAACCCATTAAAATTACTTCAAGCTTTAAACTTAGATCAACAACAATATATGAAAAGATAAATGCTTCATTTACCATCTTTAGTCCATATTCTGGCAAATCCATCGTATGAACCAGTTGCTAGAAGTGTACCTTCACTCTGTCAGAGAAACACATTTCCTTCAATTATATAATCCAAAAAGGGCATTTAATTAGACTATTTCATATTTAAACCTTAGAAATAGCAGATCCTTGACATTCTCTGCCTCAAAATTTCTGTTTGCCAATTCCCAAATTGCCTATTTGGGAATGTTACCAAAGACCTACAAAACACCCTTTATTGCTGTGAAGCTAGTATTTATTTAATCAGCATTCAGTCAGCGTGTGAGCCTTATATCCAAATCTCAAGAACGACAGGAAGCACTCTGAGGCAGGACCATCACTACCTTTATGCGTGCTAGGGTCTCCAGTATTCTCATAGGTGCGCATGATGAAAGATGGGAGTGGGATGGTAGACTGGGAAGGACATCAAAATCATATAATAATGATTTAACAGTAAAAAGCAAAATTGGCTAAAACATTTTGTTATAAGTAGAAGTTTTTATATGGCCCTCCCTCTAAATCTTTTACTGTCTAAATGAAGCTTGTATTGTGTGTGAGCCAAACAACACTGCTGTTTCAGATGACCAGATATTTAAATATCACTGAATGTTTCTTTCCTTTGTTAATTCTTTCCCAATACGAGATCCTATTAAATAAATAAATAAATAAATAAATAAATAAATAAATAAATAAATAAAAGAAAAAAAAAAAAAAGCCAGAAAAGAGCATAGGCTGACTTTATAGTTAATGAAGTGAGTACAATTGCCTGGAACTACTTTACCACAAGGAGAAATCCATACCAATTTCTCTAATCTTATATTCCCTTGCTGTGTCTGACCTTGAAGAATGGTACAACAGAAGGACAGATCTACGGAAGTGCAAGTTACAGAGTGCATGAAACAGACTATTACTGGGATTAGTAAACACTACTGAAGACACAGAATGAAATCCTGCCTTACTCAAGTGCTTTCTTGATGGTGTTTGGAAAGGGAATTGAAAACAAGAATCACCTTTTTTCAGACCTCTCAAACCATACGTTACGTACAGGTAAGTGAGAAACAAACAGATGCTGGTTCTAGAGGTTGTAGACTCAGTCCTGCCAGGAACTGGCTCTATGGTTCTATCTGAGGAAGAAGGAGCATGTTGAAACCAACAGCAAAAGCTTATTTCCAGACTCCACACAATGGGAAGTTTCTTTTAAACTACTGGTCCCCAAATGTCTTAGCTCATGGACCACTACAGTAAGAAAAGTATATTTTAAAGGATAACATTTTCCCCTTTTAGTGGAAGATTCAAGTTCATAGTGAATAATGCATGTTTGAAAAGTCCACACTTTTAAAAACTGTAACTTGCAGTTCAGAATCACCAAGCTCAACAAACCATTTGTTAACCATCCTTAGTATAACCTGTAAATTTCATTAACATATGGCCTCTGAACCAAATAGCATTATCAAGGCGATAAGGCCTCTGACCTAAGATATAAAAATAAGGTCCCATTTGAGAAGATAATTCTTAGTCCTGACCCTACAACCAAACAATACTGTGACATGCTAAACCTCTTTTCATTTTTGTAATTGTTAACTTCATAGGAGGGAAAGGGTAAATATATTGCTGGAAATTTTGGAAGACAACACTAAAGAAAGGTAGCTATGAGTTTTGGGAGAATTTCAAAGAAACTGAAAACTTTAGCTGGAGCAATCATTTTTAAAAACAGACCTCATTCATTGGAATGAGATTCGGAAGATCCTTTGGAAAGCTGCACAAAAAGCTGTCAAACAGAGGCCAGAGGAGGAAAGGGTGTTTGTTCATTTGCTGAGGAAAGGACCACGAACCCCATTAAATGCTTGGTAATACTGAAATAGTCCAAGATGTTTCTTAGAATAGGGAGGGTAGGTAAAAAATGGATGCAGAAAGAAAAAGGCAACATGGAAAAGATACAGAACTGTAAAAATGCTAACTTTTCACAAATTAATCATGGGCATGAAACAAATGAAGCTGCTAATCACGTATGTGAAAATGAAAGGGTGAAGCTTTATCAACTAGGAGCTCAAACTTTCTGATTAAGTCAGAACAGTCAAGTTATCTCTAAAAGATGTGGAATGACAAACAGAATCGGAGAAGTGTAAGACTGCTACAGTTGAATGAAGCCTGGAAGTGACCTAGACTAATGGCCCCTAAAAGGCAGGCAATCAAGTTTTCATCAGTTGATATAGCAAATGAGAAAAACAAGAACATGCTTTTTTAATGTAAATTTCTCTCCTCCCCCAGCAAAGGACTTCGTAGTTAAGGATTTAGTATGTGCCTATTGTTGACTTTCATCTATTAACTTGTTTATGTAGGTACCATTATCCCACTTGTACCTTCCATGTGAGGAAGATGATGCAGAGCGGGCCACCACCAGTTTTACAAAGGTTCTGCTGCAAGACAAACTGAAGAGCTGCAAGCTGAACCTCGGTCTGACTGCTGGAGGGCCAGTCTTTGTTTTTTTTTAACACCACACTTCAGAATGGGGAGTCCTAGTTTGTTGTTCTTATTAGTGAAATTCAAAAACATGTGGACAAATGGACACAACCTGCCATTAGTCTGAAGTCCAGAGAGGTTAAGTACATTAGTAACTACATTCATCGTGGTTAACAGTGATACTCACATTCCAATCTAGGGATGTCACATCCTTGTTGCTTGGGACATCTTGCCCCCCTTCTCGTATACAATGTCTAAGTACTAACTGCGTGGAGCCACTAGTGCTATTTTCACTAAGATTCCATATTCTTGCTGTTGAGTCTCCAGACCTATAAAGTATGCAACAGATTATTTAAGATCTCATGACATTCTCAAGTATCCCAGAACCAAAGCAACATATTTATATACTATTAATAAGACATAAAAACTAGAGTCTTAGAGATTTCCATCTCCAGGAATTTTCTTAGTCTCCATTTTGGGGGCCCTGGGCCACCTTCTTAATCAGTAAGCTTAATTAAAATTTCTAAGATTACTTCAAAGATTTAAACTTCTAAGATTCTTTAGGAAGAAATAACGATTTACAAAGGCAAAAGGACCACAAAGAAGCAACAAAAACCTGGAAATGTAAGTAATGCTTTTATAAAGTGTGTAATAGTTCAGTACAATATTTTTAAAAATACATTTAGTTTCACTTTGAGAAACATACCCTGATGCCAAGAGATCACTAACAGGGTTCCAGGCACAGATGAAAACTTCAGATTCATGGCCCCGTAACACAACTGCTTTATTAGGGGGGATTTCAACATCCCCATCCACTTCCATCATATCAGTATGATTATCTATGTCAGCAGAAATAAGTGGAAAATACCAGTTAGGTAATATTACAACATCCTGAGGAGGAAAAATAATTCTTAACCAGCAAATACCTCCTTTATAGTATGTAACTTTTAAATTGTTTTTTAACTGTCAGGTAATGGTGAAAATGCTTATATAGCACTTGTCACATGAGGACAAGTTAAGTATATCTTTAGTTAAGTATGACCATACTATTTTTAAAAGATAAAGATGAGTGTGTGTTTGGGGTGGGGGAGAGGCAGGGAGAAAGGCTGCAACAAGGTTAGAGCCAAACATGGCTAAAATGACAAAATGATCTGAGCTAAATATAATCCACACCAACACTATTCTGAGTTTCGGCCAGTAGGGGTTGCTGATATCATTCATATAACATGAGAGGTGCCTTTCTATCTCCACGTCAGAGTTTTACTGTGTGTGTTAAAGACTGCATTACAAATTTTCTTTAGAAATCAAAAGCCGAGAAAATTTACCTAACAGTAGAAAATGGTTTCTAAATATTAAAAAAAAAAAAAAAAAGAATCCATGTAAGTAAATCTATCTTTTTGGAGCTTTAGGAACAGAAATCTGAATTGTGATAGAAGTTAGGGAAACAGTTGGCATAAACGAAACAGATGATGTTACTTCATTTTAGAAGATGAGACATCCACATAAAGCCAGATACTTCTTCTGAAAGGGAACTTTTTAAATTCTGATTTCAGCTCACTTGCTATAGTGTGTGCTCCATTCTCCTCCCCATTCGCTGTGTTTTCGCCATTTTTTGCAGATCCCTGTTGGTTTGTGGCAGCTGTGGCAGCTGCGGTGGCTGCCGCTTGTTGCTGTGCAAGCTTATCTCTGTAAGCTTGTTGTCTTGTTTGTACTACATCAGGCATTACGGCATCTATCAGTGACAGAGACTCTATTGGTCGACCATCAAACAAGGTACCATCCTGGATTTGGAAAATTGTGAGAAAAGAAATATGAAAGACAACACATTTAGGGTGAAGCAACTGCAAATAGGTGTTTAAATCTTCCTCCCCTTCTAGTTCATACTGTTAAATGTTGCCAGGTAAAGCGGAGATAATGAAAGAATAAAAAGTAGGCCCAGATGATAAAATGTTTATTAATTAGATTCCAAAATTCCATTAGCGAAAAGTAATGACCAACATGAAATAGTTCATACAATGGTAAGAGACTTGGTGCCACAGGAGAATGGATCCTTAAAACTAAAAACTTTTAAAATAGTTTTGTTGGACTCGAAAGCTTCCTGTGATTTGATTCAAATATTAAACAAGAAATAGACTTCAGATATTTGGCCATATCTCATTTTACTAATGTTGAAATGGAAGCACAATAAGGTTTAAAAGACTTGTTGAAGTTACACAGCTAGTCAATGGCAACCAAGATCTCTTAACTGGTGCTATTCAAAGTGTGATCCAAGGAACAATGACACTACCATCACACCAGGCAGCTTGTTGTAAATGTAGATACGAATGTACAGAATCAAAATCTCTAAAGGGCTCAGGAAGCCAGGGTTTTACCAAGCTCTCTAGGGTCGTCTTATGAACACTAACATTTGAGAAGTACCATCATTTAACTCTGAGACTGGTGCTCTGTAATTTTATGGAGTTGCTATAATTTTCCAAAGCTCCTCTCACTGATATTAGGTAGCTCACAATTAATAAAAAGTTCTCCAGCAGGGGCACCTGGCTCGGTCGGTTAAGTGTCCCACTTCAGCTCTGGTCATTATCTCACAGTTCGTAAGTCTGAAGCCCTTATGTGCCTCTCTGCTCTCAGCACAGAGCCCGCTTCTGATCCTGTCTCTCTCTCTCTCTCTCTCTCTCTCTCTCTCTCTGCCCTGCCCCAGCTCTCGCTCCCTTTCTCTTTCAAAAATAAACATTAAAAAAAAAAAAGTTCTCCAGCGGGCACAAGAAGAGACACAGAACAAGTCAGAAATAGAAACTGGGCAAATTAACTGGGAATATGTGTATGTAAGGCCTGACTCACGTAAGCTGGTCAACATGCACTAACCGACAATCTACAGTGGTGTGATGGGGTGCTCGGAGTTACAAAACACAGCACCTCTTTCTGAGCTGTCACTTATAATGGAGTATCTGAGGAGTAGGAGAATTTATTTTAATTTAAGTAACTTAAAAATATTAATCCCAATGAAGATACATTGTAGAGTACTAGATTACAATCTACAAAACATTTATTTTTCAGATAAAATGAGACTTTATCCCTGGCCACTGGTGGAAATTGTTTATCACCCTCCACAATACAGGACACTTTGGGACGGAAACTACTAAAAGATAATGAGGACACACTTAATTTAGTATTAGTGGATTTTTCAGTTATACAGATTAGGAAACAAAAATAATGAAATCAATATTAGTATACCACATAATTATACTAATGAATATTGATATAGAAACCATGGATGCTTGTTTTTTGTTTTTTTTTTTGTTTTTTTTTTTAATTTTTTTTTTCAACGTTAATTTATTTTTGGGACAGAGAGAGACAGAGCATGAACGGGGGAGGGGCAGAGAGAGAGGGAGACACAGAATCAGAAACAGGCTCCAGGCTCTGAGCCATCAGCCCAGAGCCCGACGCGGGGCTCGAACTCACGGACCGCGAGATCGTGACCTGGCTGAAGTCGGACGCTCAACCGACTGCGCCACCCAGGCGCCCCCATGGATGCTTGTTTTAAAAATACTTGTGAAAGGGAAGGGGGAGCATGTTAATCTCTGCAAACATGAAAATACGACGAAGAGCTCCACATATTATAAATCCTGACCATGTATGAAAATTTTCAGCTAGATAGACCAGGATTTCCAAACTTTTTCTGCGAAAGGCCAAACAGTAAATATCTTAGGCTTTGCAGAGCATAAGGTCTCTATCACAATGATTCAATTATGCCACTGTAGCACAAAAGTAGCTAAGATAATATTTAAGTGAATAAGTGTGGCTGTGTTCCAATCAAACTTACAAAAACAGGCAAGCAGGCAGGATTTGGCTCACGGGTCATAATTGGCTGACACCTAAATTAAACCACCTATATATGGGCCTTAGGCAATAGTATCAAGACATGGCTTTAATTATAAACTGCCTTCCAAAATCAGGTATAAGCAAATAACCTGAGGTTTTGTAATTCTTCAGACCATCAATTATGGTGTCAGCATTCCACAGCAAAATGTAGCTGCTTTGAAGAAAATTATTTCTTACTATTTACTTATGAAACCATAGAAAGGGAAATAAACCAGAGATGATGGTTCTTACAGTTGGGAGCCAACATGCCTTGCCTGTTCAACCTGACTGTGACATAAAGAACACCACCCTTCAATTTTGTCAACCTGGTAAAGCTAAAGTCAGATAATGAATGAACAAACAAGATATCAGACTTAAGGACATATTTAAGAGTTAGTATTTGAAATAATTTTTCCTTACCTCATTAATACTAACTTCTGCCTCTACATACTGTAGACCTTTCTGGATGATAGAAATCAATGCAGCAGGTGGGACGAGGGCACCATTTATGTTAGACTGACTGATATGGCTTTCTATACCAAAGGTAAATGCTGAATGAGAAAATCCTAAAAGCAAAAGGAAAGGTATAAGAATTTATTCTCCCAGTAGCAACATGCCATAGGACACAAGTGAATGACCTCTGTAATCTTTCAAAATCATAATCCATCCATTTGAAATCCCAAACTGTTAGCTAAGATTAAATATGTTTTTACACAAAAGAAGTACCAAAATCCAAACATATGAACTTTTACATATTTCCCTTTTTTGCCTTAATTACATAAAATACCTTTTTGCCTTAATTACATAAAATACTATTTAAAACTTATAATGCATATAAAATTTAGCCATGGCACATAATTTTCCTCAAAAAAATAGCATCAAACTTTAAAGTCAGGAGAAACAGTCTTTGGAAATCATGGGAGTCAATTGCTTCACTCAAGATAATTAGGTCAAGAGAAATTAAGGTGACATTTAATATTTCTGTAGTATATTTAAATTTCTACATACAAATTGTCAAACACCATATAAATCCAATATTTTGCAGTTTTTCAAACTTAGGAAATAAAAAGCCAACTAAAATTAATATAAAAAATGAAGATAATTTTTATGCTTAAATCTCACTGTATGCATGAGTTAAGTGCCAAAACACTTAACTAATTCTTTGCCACTTAGTAATAACGCATCTAAATGAAAGCTTTAGGAAATGAAAGTTGGCAAGTAAAAATCCAGTTTCTACCAGAAATTCTAAATTTAATTTGAAATACTTAAACCCAAAACACATAATAAAAATCTCTATATGTTGGTCTTGCTTTTTATGAAAGTCAAATCCAAACTCAAACATAAAATTCTAGTAAAATCACAGATCCAAGTGAGGTTATTCTCTTTACTAAAACATCCTTCAGACCTCATCATCAAATGTCATTAATGTATTTTAAACAATTCAATTACATTATATGAAATGTTAAGAAACTTTCATACTAAGTAAACTAAATGCATATGGGCTTACTTGTCTCTTAAACTGATTTAACCTATGTAATTAACTGTTGCCTAGCCTACCCTAGTTTTTCTTAGTGCCTATTCTTTGTCTTTTTGCATTTTGTGCTTCCACTTTTAGGCTTCTTGCGGCACTTATGAACAGTGTATAATAAAATACTCTGGACTCACAAAAAGCATGTGGCTAGGAAATATTTTAATTGGTCAGTAGACAAGGTATACCTAAAGTTGTCCTCCTGGCTCCTTTCTTCCCTCTTTGAAACACCTAGCCATTCCATTCCTGCAACCCACAGTGAGAAGTGAAAAAAGATTACTTGAGACTTTAACTCATGATTTTACCCACAGGCAAGATCATTATTAACCACATTTTTAGCTTCATTTGAGCTCACAGAGATGGCTAAGAAACACAGCAATAAAACTAAGAAACATATCAATGAAAGCGAGCATCATTCTGCATTGTCCCTATTAGGAAACTCAGAACTACCTGAATATAAGTAGATTCCAGGTTTCCAGGGTAGAAGGCTGAGAATAAAGGCCGGGAAGGATGGAAAGAGAGGGTAAAAGATAAGGCAGTGAAATCCATTCGCATGAGGTTGGAGAGTCCTGTTTTTAATTATACACACTCCTCCTTAAATTCTGCAGTAAGTCGTAAACAGGGGGAGCTAAACAGCCCAGTGGGTTAAAGATTTAACAAGACTTCAAGATGGACAATACCATGTATGGAGGGTCTACACCATGCACACATATATAGTTTTATTATTTTATAATCTGAGTCAGCAGATAGGAAAACAGCCATAAGAGGATAAGGATTTATTTTTAAGTTTTTATTTAAATTCCAGTTAGTTACCATACAGTGTAATATTAGTTTCAGGTGTACAATACAGTGATTCCACACTTCAGTACAACACCTGGTGCTCATCACAAGTGCACTCCTTAATCCTCATCATCTACTTTACCCATCCACCTCCCCTCTGATAACCATCAGTGTGTTCTCTATAGTTAAGAGTCTGTTTCTTGGGGCGCCTGGGTGGCGCAGTCGGTTAAGCGTCCGACTTCAGCCAGGTCACGATCTCGCGGTCCGTTAGTTCGAGCCCCGCGTCAGGCTCTGGGCTGATGGCTCAGAGCCTGGAGCCTGTTTCTGATTCTGGGTCTCCCTCTCTCTCTGCCCCTCCCCCGTTCATGCTCTGTCTCTCTCTGTCCCAAAAATAAATAAACGTTGAAAAAAAAAAAAAGAGTCTGTTTCTTGGTTTGCTTCTTTTTCCCCATTTGTTTTATTTCTTAAATTCCACATGTAACTGAGATCATATTAGGTATTTGTCTTTCTCTGAGTTAGCTTAGCACAATACTGTCTAGCTCCACCCATATTGTTGCAAATGGCAAGATTTCATTTTTTATGTCTGAGTATATTTCATAGATAGATAGATAGATAGATCACATGTTCTTTAAGAGGATAAGGATTTAAATCCATTCAGAGACGATGGAGGTAACTACTACATTCTGCTGCTCCTATGGAACAATTAAGTTAGAATGTAGTCAAAGATAAAGCGAAGACAGAGTGAGCTCCTGTTTACTAATGGAAAATAAAGGATTACATCATTGTTCGGTTTCAACTCAGGGTGCTAGAAAGTGGTGTTAGTACTGCATGAAACATTAAGACATCTCATTCACAACATTTTTAAAGTGTTGTGATTTTCATAAGCCTCACAAAATTTTAGCAAAGTCCATGACATTTGTACTCTCTAATTCACGAGTACAATTTAAACCATCAAAATCATCATATTTACACTCCGTTTAAATTAGAGTTCAAGCTTATGTCCAAGCTTGAAGAGTTGCAGGTGGAACAATGTCAATTTCTGGCTGAAATATTGCATATATCCTGAATTTGTTCTGTCAGACCAGGAGAGAAACTATCACAGGTCCTTACATCCATCTCTAGTTATCACACATTGTGCTTACAATGTTCTCAAATAGTAAGAAAATAACTCTGAAGGGGTTATTAGCACTGTTTTGACACTTCTCATTAATGTCTACCCTAAAAATGGTCCATAATTAAAAACCCTCTGCTTCAATAAATGTGGAATTGAACCGTAATTTTTATTATTTCTAGTCATAGCATTATATGGCAGCTAAAAATTATGTTCAAGACTACTTATTAAAAAAAATTTCTTGGTGTGTGTTTATTTTTGAGAGAGAGAGAGAGACAGAGAGAGAGAATGAATGAGCGGAGGAGGGGCAGAGAGAGTGGGAGACACAGAATCCGAAGCAGGCTCCAGGCTCTGAGCTGTCACCACAAAGCCCAATGCATCGGGACACTCAACCGAGTGAGCCACCTAGGTGCCCCACACAACTACTTTTCTTATTCCTCTCCTTAAAACTTGTTTTTCCTTAGAAATTTGACCTTACTTTATTACACTTCAAAGTCATCCTAAGTTTTACCTGGGCTCCTGATGTTCCACCATTCACAAAATTCTATCAATCCTACCTCTCTGGTCTCTGTCATCAGCTTTCCTTTTCTGCTAGAACCTGGAGTTTAGTCCCCATCATCTTTTGCCTACAGTTACTGCCCTAAGTTCCTTTCCTTGTTCTCCAGCTCAGCCCATCTGTCACACTACAACTAGAGTATTACCTGTGAAACAAAACCAATCATATCACTCCTTATGTGGGCATTTTCAATGATCCCTTTGACCTTCCTAATAAGGACCAAACTAAGTATGACACACAGTTACCTTTGTAATCTGACCCTATCTATCTCTCCAGACTCATCTTCCCAATTCCACGCCCCCACCCTTTTGCCCATTGCACATTAAATTCAAGTATTTGCCAGTTACAGGTAACACTGTGAATACATTAATGCTATCTCATACTTTTGTACCTTGTATGTTCCAAAGTCCTTTTCTCCTATCTGAATGGAGGTAAAGTCCTTCCTTTCACTACCCCAGAGGGTGGATCATTCTCTTCTATACTAATCCTAAAATTTGTGTATGTATGGTATTTACCACACTGAATGGTTATCTTGTGTGTGTGCAGGACTGTATGCATGTGTGTAACTACTAGACTGGGCAGCTTGAAGAGTTTATGCCTAGTAAATCTTTTCATTTACTAGGGCCTAGTCTCCTAGGAACGACTATTAGAACCTAGAACTAGAACCTAGAAATCTAGAATGTTACCTAATTTAACTAATGCTCAATAAACATTTGTTAAATCAGAATGCAATTCTACTATAATGTATTTTGGCACATCAGAATATCTATGAATCCAAGAAAAAAAGCATAGGACTTAAGGAAAACTAAAACTTGAACTGGGTTATGCCAAAAAAGATTTCAGTTTATCTGTAAATATATACGCAGGAAATACTTTTCCAGGGGCAACTTTTGATTTACAGAATAGAAGGCAAAGAGGGTCTACCTAAATCTGTGAGATGCTGGAAGTCTGGCTTGACTGCTTAAAATAGCATCCCTTCTTTTCAGGAGTGAGAACAAATCTGATATAAATAATACCTCTGTAATCAAGTACTCTACAAATTTGCTACGGTGATTAAGATTTGGGGGGCAGAAGAGACTCCAGAAGGAAATAAGGCTAAAAACCATTAGGTTCAGTATACAGTAACTCAGGCATGAAGACAAGCAGTGGCCAGAGTGAGGGAGGCATGGTCACTCATGAGACTACACATGGTTCCCACATAAGAAACAAGATCACAAAACAACTGTTTGCTATACAGTGCTTGTTACAAGGAGTGCTTTCCCTTGGGATGACAGGGATCGTAATCTCAAAGACATGTTAGTCCTTCAGAGCATGCCAACTGTACTTTGCAAATAGGAATGTGAAAATGGGCCTTGGACATTATGGCTATGGTATGGACTGTCTGAACCAACAAACAAAGCTTAACTGTTACCATAACACAGTCCAGAACGAAAATCTAATTTATCCAAGATCCTATTTAAACTTCAGGTAAGAAAAACCTAGAAACTTATATCCTTGTTCCCATCACCATACACTTCCTTGCCCCCAAATCCACTTCCAACTGTCCCCTACAGACCCAGACTTCTGTTTATTCAAAAGTTCCATACTTAAATGCTTAAAGATTTTACAAAGGTGTAAAGAATTAGGGGGAAAAATGCTATAGAGGATCTCGCATGTTGAAGACTGAGATATAGCACTTAAAATAAAGGACAACGTGGAGAAGAAAAAAAAAATTACAATAGCAAACTCAAATGCAACCGTTAATATTTTATATTTCCTTTTTTCCTTTATACAGTTTTCCTCCATCACAATATAACACATCAAGCTATACAATTCTGTGCCCTAATTTTGTCCATATATATATATATATATATATATATATATATATATATATATATATAAAACCATGAACATCCCATATAAATTGTATTTTCTGAAATAATTTTAATATTATCATACTATTCAGACAATAAATGTACTCAAGTAGTAAATTATTCATCCCATCGATGGGTATTTGGACTTTCCAAATGCTTACTACTTAGGAATCTCTCCTCAAATATCTACATGTATAGGATTTTGCCATGTATATACTTTTTTCTCCTTAGAATGAATTCCCCTCAAAAATTGAGGGGAACATGAACATTTTATAGGAAGTTTTCACAATTGCTCAACTGTTTTGCCCCCAAATTGTGAAAATCTACAATGCCATCAGCAATTTATGTTTCCCTATACCCTCCACTATGCCAGGCTATCCTAAAACAAAACAAAACAAAACACAAGATTACTATTAAAATTGAATAGTTCTCTGTTTGGCAACTATTAAAGGACATTTATCTTTTAACAAGTATGTCAGTATGATGTGTAAATAGGAATTTCTTCTATCAGCAAAAAATAGTCATTCAGCTTATAAAAGAGAAAAAGTGATTTCAAAGTATACAGTTTACCACTATTTTTGACAACCTGCTGTTTTTATTTTTTTTGTTGTTAATTAGTCATGTGTACAACAATTCTATGTGACAAATCAATGTTACTGCATATTTGATTTGATTACAAAGCAAAATTATATATACCTAACTTGCACTTCTGCAGCTGGCCATTTACTCATAAAAATGATAAGACTAAAAGTGGACATATCCAATCCTGAGCTCTGCTCACTCCAGGCCTTCACAGCTAGTGGCACTGATAGCCAGTCTAACCTGACTCCATTCAGCCTTGTTGTTAAAGTCTGTTTATAAAGTGGCACCAGAAGGAGGATATGGAGGAAGGAATGTTTGTATAGCTCATTTACTTTTATCTGAATCAAAAGAAACTACACTGTCATTTGCTGACATTTTCTTAGCCATCATAGGGGTTAACACAAAATCATTAAATGAAAAGAACCAACGAACAGGCTCTTTGGTATTATAGATCAGAACCTTAATGTTATTCATAAACATTCTGGTTAGCTTGTGCCTACTATAACATGTTTAGATGTCTAAATTAAGTGTGTATGATCTTATAAACAAATACTAGAACATCTCACGGAAGCATCATCTCAGAAAAAGTGGTATGGTACAAAGCCTCTCTATCTAGAGAGACTTGAAAAAGTTAGTGAACAGTGGAGCAGGGGGCTGGGAAAGACAAGATGATGTTTCATGAATCAAATACTCTGAGCTTACATATATCATCACCTTCTCATAAATGGAGACTATGTGGCAGGATGAACCTCAGTTCTAAAAACATGAGGATTTAAAAAAAATTGTAACATTCAGAATCACAATCTAAAAAATAGCTCAGTGGTAAGGACATATTGCTTTTGCATTTTCCAATTAGTCTTCAATCACAAAATGCAACTGTTTCACAGTGTCCAAAATATCAAGTACACCACGAACAGAAATGTCATTGAGCTCTTAAACCTGAAATAGATGACAGCTTTATCTAGAATCAAGAATTCTCCCCCAAACCAAATACACAATTTACGCAAAATGAAATTACATCTTATACAGAGCAACAAGAAAAACGGTAGCACAACGGTCACAAGTGACTGCCAGGTACAATTTCTCTAGGAAAAAAATAAACACGCAAATAACTACACGAGAGTCAAAGGTGATGTACAAGAGGAAAAGGGAAGAAAGGGGGAGAGGGAAATTTAAAAGGTCCAAACCACCTTAAATCTTCTAAAGTTAACAACGCATCAAGTTCTGTTCCACACACTTAGCATGTACCTCTTTGTGCTTATTCTGCATATGGTTGCTAGATGTGAGTTATTAGGGCAATCAAATTATTAATGCCCTCGGGCGAAGGCTAATTAAATGGGGCATACTGCATAATCAAGTCAATCATTACTTACGGTACTACACTGTCAAATACACTCAATTTTCATCTCAAAAGAGAAAAAATTTTATTCCCTAGGAAATTTTTATTGAATATGAAAGCCTAGGTCTAGTTCACAAAAGTACAAAATGGATACCAAAGTATTTTGCTTAGGGTGAACTTCCTGGAGACAGAATTAAAAAAAAAAAAAAAGTTCCAATACTTAATACAGATATCCTACAATAAATATACTTTCCTCTTAGTTTCGACGAGTAGAGGAGGATGATTTATTTCAAACAAAAGCCTATAAAACATATGCGGCTGAATATCACAATATAATCCCTTTTCAACAAATGTTTACAGATGAAGGGGAAAAAAAATCAAAAGTTACATAATTTGAGAAGAGGAGAGGGGCTTTTAATAGATAATATCTTCTAGAGCTGATAATAGTCATAATAGGATGATCATCACATAGTAAAAGTATTTAAGATGAAAACAATTTAAGGGGTTTTATCCTCTCTGGGGATGGATACCACAGTCCAGTCAACATTAAACACTGTTTATAGAAAGCAAATATTAGAAGTTCTTATTGAAAAACATTATTCTAAATTATGTACCTATCAAAACAGAACAAACTTTCATAAGGTGTTTTTTGGACTTTCTGAGAGCTTCCAAGTAATGAGACAAGCAAGAAAAGAATTTTACTTTCCTTAGTGAGTAGTCTTTACAAACCAGTCCTTTGAAGGTCTTTTCACAGACACTTTCTTTGTCATGATTATTTCTTTTCTTCCTATCTCCTAATCCAATTCAGTACTCTTTTATAGGGAAAGTAGCAATATTAAGATTCTAGTTCCTTCTGTATTGCTTTAAATCACTGAAGAGAAATTCTTATGGCCTTAAAGTAACTTGCATATTTCTTAGACATTTAATGACTGACCCTCAGTAATTATCTCTTATAAGTTAACAGTGATAAGTACATGGAAATACACCTAAAACCACCCAGAAAAGGAGTTACTGGATTCCAAAATTGAATCAATTGCAAAAATGGCCATTTCTATGTCTAATTAGAGATCAGAACCAAGAAACAGCTTTGGAATAAGTCTCAAGTGCTAAGATGAGTTAGATTCTGAGCTCCATCTGAAACCTGATCTGAGCTGACAGAACTATAAATTTCTTAAACTCTTTCCCATTTCCTACTTCCGGAAGTAACTTC
This sequence comes from Prionailurus bengalensis, assembly GCF_016509475.1. Taxonomy (NCBI): domain Eukaryota; kingdom Metazoa; phylum Chordata; class Mammalia; order Carnivora; family Felidae; genus Prionailurus; species Prionailurus bengalensis. The sequence continues at coordinate 90,160,282 of NC_057350.1, read as the reverse complement.
AAATGAATGTCTCAAGGTATCCTCATGATATAAACATGCCTCCTCATTCCTGCAAAATCTTGCCTATAAATAGAAATACACCACTTTTAGTGGCAGCTCCCTGTTTAGGAGATATTCTCACACTCCAAATCTCAATGTGTACATTTCATGCTTTCTATTTTATCTTGAATAATTACTAAATATAATTTTTCTTTCAAGATATTGTGAACATGCTACATACCTGTTGTCAACTTTCTTGTCAAGTTCTAATTGTCCTACACCTAATATGGACCAGTGGCTTTCAAACTTTATTATGCCTAAGAATCACCTGGGGCATTTGTAAAATGCAGATTCCTGGGCCCCACTCGCCGTTCTCTAAGTGATCCTGATGCAGGTGGTCAGAGGATCAAACTTTAGAACTCTGGTATAGGCGGTTCTTAAATTTATGGCAAGTTGCATTCCTAGAAAAACTGCCATAAGTCAAAATGTCATTAGTTGAATCTGATTTTCTCCTATAAATCATAATGTAAATAGGAAGTTACAAATTTAATAAAGGGACTGGTGTTTACATGTTGAGAGATGTGGCTTAACATCACACTTCATTACCAGTACACTGTTAAGTATAAACCTTTCTAAATACACAAAGCACAACTAAGAACACAGTAAACAATTATGACTTAATATGATAAACAGCAGTCTACCACATGAAGTTGTTTTTTAAAATATAATTCCTGCTGTATTTTTACTGCAACATAAAACACCTTAAAACATGAAATTTCAAAGGGTTTTCTCTGAGAACACAGGCAACTTTAAGAAGACTTTTGATAATATTTAACTGTTGGATACTCTTTCAGAAATTAATTCAGAGTATTATCACTTTGTGGGCTTCTGTTTGCAAATAAAATCTGAATGTTCATTAACATGTCTAACTCCACCTTGCCCCATTTCATCTCATCACAGGATGCGACTGAGCTCATCTCCCAAAACAGCAGTTCCATAAGATTCAACCGGAGCAATTGCCTTTACAACACACTTAATGAACCACTGCATACATTCCTCATCCACTGATCCTTCACAATGTTTTCTCCTTTAGTGTCCAAAGCCTCAAAAGCTCTGGCTTAAATGTGGTCAGATTCAAAGACAGAAAAAGCAGGAGTCTGTTTTGACCTAACAATTCTTCCAATTTTAGACAAAGGTACTAAATAATAGTATCAAGGCACGTGCGTTGTATCAAGGCATACGTGTTATATATGTAATAATCACCAGGTCGGGTCACTACTTTTTCCACTTCGTTAATCATTTTAATCGTCCTCAAAATATTCAGTGGATATTGTCTTTGGATCTGCCTTCAATACCAGTTTGCCAGTTGAAAAAGAAAACAAAACAAGATCTTTCCATTTCAAAGCTTCACAACAAATTATTCTGCCTTAGTTGGTTACTTTTAGTCTCTTCTCTCTTTTTCCCTTTCTGGCCCTCATTAGATATCATTTTCTCAGCTGTTTCAGGCCAGAGAGAGCAGTGACCGTGCCTGCGAATAGAAAACCTCCACCGGAGAACAAAGCTCAGAACTAGAGTGCAGCTGAGAACAGCTCAGCAAGCAGTGGGGTCTAAGATCTAAAGCCATGTTTGCATTCCCCGTATGAAACAGGACAATTACTAAGCCCTGTAAGAAGAATTAACTGTAGTTTCAAAACCAAAACTGAGGGCTCAATTCCTACTCTATGCCTTTCTGTCCTCCCTCACACGCCACTACCATAGTTACTTTTTTATACACTGTGCCTCACCTTACAATTACAACATTCCAACTTCATGATTTCTAAAATTCAACCTCTCCAGCGTATTTTCAACTACCAAATAGTTCCATCTCATACTAACAATCTGAACTCACCAGTGACGTCAATCTTTCCCACGTCCTGTGCCCTATCCACCCTCAAGATTTTTTTCTCTTCTACTTTTACAATTTTTGCTTAATTCATCCCACATTTTCTTTTGTAGTCTTCCTTCTGTTTTATAATAATGCCTCTTAATCTGTTTTAAAATGATCACTGATTTATTTAATATTTATTATAAAAGGCTTCCAATGATTTATATTTATTAATCACCTGCCAATAAACACGTTAGTAGAATTCAGGTCAAGGATAATCTAAATCAATTGGGATAATGATTATGAAAGCATTCTGAAAAATTACTGTTAATTTAGTTACTGCAATTAGGATCAGTAACATTTAGCGGAGGACTGTAAATATACATTATCAAACTGATGGTACCTGAGAGTTTATATGTTCCTACTAACCGTGTGCAATCTCACTTCGTAACAACTTATAAAAATGGTCTTTGAACACTGAAAGCCAAACCATTTGTTAACAAATATTTGCCTGACATGATTCCAACATATTTGAAAGAGTCAGAGAGTTAAACCATGCAGTAACACATAGCTTTAAAATGGCAGTCCAGACATTAAGGAAACATACAAAGTTCAACAGTTTGGACTGATACAAATTTCAAATGCATAAAAGGTTATTTTGAGAATATTAAAATAATTTGAGGCCTATTTACTTTATGAAAGTACTCACCTGACTCTTGCAAGTATCTATATACCAAGAAGTTGACCTCATCACTGCTTATACTCATCTTTATTCCCACTTAAACCATGAGGTCACAACACAGGATATAACCCTAAAAATAAAACAAAGTTAATTAAGTATTTTCTCAATAAAATATTTTTAAACAAAATGTAAACAATGTTGTAAAAACCATTTGATTTTATTAAATGATGTAAAATGAAGGTTCTATATTGCCTAATAATAAACCCTAACAAAGTTTTTCCGATAGTTAGTAATAGATTACACAACCAAAACATGGCTGGGTCTATTTTTCTGCAGGATAACATATTTGCAAAAAAGGATTCAAAATTTATAAAAGGGCTGTAGCATCCTATTTTATTTGACTGTATCCAATAGCGTAAAAAGTTGTTTCCTCCTTATCCTTAACTGTAAAAAAACAGAACATTTTAGGACTCAATACTATTTAGGAAAAGAATGATTTTAGAACGTTGGATGTGGGACAAGCCATCTATGCTGGTTTTGTCTACATAATCTGGTAGAATTTGAAGTCCCCATTTTCTCAATATCTAATCTGCAATGTTCAAGTTTCAAAAAGACCTAGATATATATAAAGCAGAGAGGTGGGAATATAGTTTCCAGAACTCAAATGATATTCTCTTAATGGACATACTTAAACCCTGAAATCAGAGGGAGGGAAAAAAGGAAACAGACAACTAACTTAATTATGCCCTAATTATATTTATATGTTCTCATGTCATGGAAATTATTTTAAAAGAAGTCAACATTTTTTGCAGAGTCAGACAGTAAATATATTAGGCTTTGCCACCCATACAGTTTCTGTTAAAACCACTCATCTCTGTTATAGTACAAAAGCAGCAACTAACAAGATGTAGACAAATGAGTCTGGCCATGTTCCAATTAAACTTTTATTTATGGACAGTGAAATATGAATTTCATATGACAAAGTTGTAACATAAAATATTTTCCTTTTAACTTCTTTTTAAGCACTTAAAAAAAAAACCTTTCTTAGCTTGTGGTTCTTATAAAAGGCTAGTGGGCCAGATTTGACCTAGACTGTGTACTTTCTTGGTCTTTATTTAAAAAGGATATACTGACATTTCTTCAGTATAAAGGTGTATCCAACATCATGTGCCTATGTTGATTGTCCTGCCACATCATGGGTCTCTTTATGATGCAGCGGACACAGTATATTTAAAAGTCACAAATTAACAAACACCTGAGCAGGCTGCCATGTGACAGGAACCATTACTGCCCTAAGTTGTGGAAAAAGTGGTGACTAAGCATATCAAGCTTCTGTCGCAGAAAAGAACAAAGACAAACAAGGAAGTAATAACAATTTTCCAGTGACACACACAAAGGAAACCCTAACCAAATTCAGCAGTATGGGAATACATCTTGAAGAAAGCATCACTGGTGTTTAGACCTGCAAGGATGGATGGGGAGAGTGAAAACACAAATGTTTTAGGGAGGAAGGCAGGGAGCGTAAGGAATCTAGTGAGCAGTAACAGTCGTGGAAAGGCTGGATGAACAAAGAAAAACAAAACACTGAAGTAAGCCTTGAAACACAAACAGAAACCATGTTCTGAAGGACCCTGACAGCATCACTTAGAGAAAATACACTGAAAGGTTTTAAGCAGGGTAGCGGAATGAAGAGACTTACACTACAAAAAGATCATCTTGGCTCTGAGATGAGGAAGAGACTGGAAGAGACTGTAATAGGAGGATGCTGCAGTAATCTAGTGGACAAATGAAACCTGGGCTGTGGCACTGAAGCCAGAGAGAAGTACAGGGGTTCCAAAATGTGACCAACAGGACACAGAAAGAGGAAAAACGAAGAATCAAAGGTTTCTTTTAGGAAATCTGGATCAGCAATACTTCCACTTACTGAGATGAGAAACTATGGAAGAAGAGTAGCAATTATCTTCATATAGAGAAAAATATATTCTCCCCCAAAATTAATTCATAGTACAATTAACAGCCTGAATGTTTCAAATGATAAATACTCCTTTGATTATTTCGGCTCAAGACATCTTGTCTAGATGTTACTATGGTACATTAGGTGATTTATGCTCTGGAGGTTATCTTGCTAAAATAATCTTGACCCAAAGTAATGTGTTGCAATGTGTCTGGTACACACAGTGGATATTAAATAGCCAATTTTTAAAGCGTGTTGAACCGAATGATTTTAAAAGACAAAACAACCGATCCCATACCATTATAAAATTATGTGAAATTGAATCATAATTTGACCACTCGTGGATATCTGTTTGTAAGGGGAATAATTCATAACTATTTCATTAACAGGATAATTTCCCAAAATGAGATGTGCTAGGTAGAATCCAAGTGAAACAAAGAAAACAGAATAACTATTCTTTTCCCTTTATCATTCAGTTTGACACTCAAATAATAAACACTGGCACTCAAAGACCTAAGATGCAAAGGTTTTCAATTAATGCTTGGGTCCAATAAGCTAAGGCCATCAATATCACAACTTAAACCAGTGATCAGTGGTGTTTCAGCATCACCTAGTATATTCCGGGGCAAAGAAAAATATGAACCAAACTGATATAAATTATTGCATATAAAAGTTCTAATACTAAGTACATGTTGCTGATACACTTTAAAAAGTCATCACAAAGAACACCAAACACGCAGAGCAAAAAAGTTCTTATCTGTTCAAATTACTATGAACTGGTGTATTCCACTGACCATAGTGCTATGTCAATTTCTGGAATCAAGGGTAACATTTTTTTAAGGGAAAAGGATGAATTATTCAAATTTTAAAAAGTATTATTCCAGCTGTCATCCTACTTCAGCTAGCTCTTTTACATCCTCAGAAAGAACCTTATCGTCACCCTTATGCCAAGTGTATTCCTAAAGCAGACAAAGCGCTGTGCTGAGATTGGAATGAAGTAAAAGTTGGCTCACGCCTTGCAGAACTCAGTTTTTCAATGAAGAGAAATATACAAACAAACGTATCATTTAAAAAAAAATTGTAAATTTAATGCAATCCTGTTTTAGAGGTTTCCATCACAGTTGCAATAAAACTACATAGAGTCTACAGACTTGAGTCTGTCCACTTTCAAAGATACTTAATTCTAGAATATGGTTCATTATGAAACTGATCCTTTTAAATTGTAACCTCAAAAAGACACCTGAAAAGAAACAGGAGATTGGACAACAAAATAAAACATTAAGACAGTCCCTGCTTGAACACCTCAGTTTTCACACCTGAAAAGCCTGTATGCCAAAGAGAAAAATCAGAGAAAATACCACCACCTCCCTAGTAGACTCAGTATGGCTTTGCAGAACTGGTCCGTTTTGGTCTGTTTGCTTATACAGCTAAGGTGGGCCCTTTGTAATGCGATGTAGTCTTTGTCCCAGGTAAAGACCAGACATTCAGATACTAGATGTCACTCATTTTCAGAGGGTATACAAGAAATTTTACCACTGTATCTCCTCCATTGTGGCATCTTTCAGAACAACTATCCTTAAATAAGGTCGCAAAACAGCAGTGAGAAACTCATCCAATCTTTATCCTACACCATCCAAGTGTCAGGCCTGCTACAGATTATTATGTGTAAAATAAGGAGCTGATGGACTATTAAATAAATAAGATACTCAAAATAAACGAGCCCTTCCTGAAGTCACAAAGCAATTTTTTGTATATTCTGCTTCAGCATACTTATTTATCCTTAAATAGTAAATGACCGAGTTCTAATGAATGAATGAATAAATGCCAGTGTACTTCCCCATCCTAACTCTCAGGAACATCCTATAAACTCATAAAATCTGTTATTTGAAACTCGCATCATTTATAGGCAGTTATTTAATCAGATCCATAGCTATATTAAAATAGTCAAAAGTAAATATAAAAGTCTTTTTTTTAATAAACTTTTTTTTAAACGCTTATTCATTTTTGAGAGACAGAAAGAGACACAGAGTGAGCAGGGAAGGGGCAGACAGAGAGGGAGGCAAAGAATCCGAAGCAGGCTCCAGGCCTGATGCGGGGCTGAGACTCAAGAACTGTGAGATCATGACCTGAGCCAAAGTTGGACACTTAACTGACTGAGCCATACAAGCACCCCTAAAGTTAGACTTTTTAAAGAAAGTATTTATTTTGAGAGAGAGAGAGAGAGAGAGAGAGAGAGAGAGAGAGAGAGAGAGAAAATGAATATGCTGGTGGGGGGTGGGGGGGTGGGGCAGAGGGCAGACAGAGAACTCCAAGCAGGCTCCGTGCTGTCAACCCTGAAGTGGGACTCAGTCTCATGACTGTGAGATCATGACCTGAGTGAGCCAAAACCAAGAGTCAGACACTTAACCGACTGAGCCACCCAGACAGCCCATAAAAATCAATCTTAACTAATATTTAGCCAAAGCATTTTATTAAAAGTATACTTAGTATTTTAAATGTTCAGTATGAAGTATTTTACTTTAAGACTTTATAGAGAATAATTTAACAAATATTATAAAAACAGGACTGTTGAGACAATTCAGCTATGATTCATTCAACTGAATATGTACAGCATTTTCAGCATCACAAAACTGAGTTCAGCATACACACACTGAACAATAACTGCCCCACACATTTAATCATCTAGATCCCCCTCAGAGAAAGATGGATATTCTCTTCTGATTTCATTCCTGGAGCAAGCCACTGCCTAATTATGAACCTAAATCACATTATTTTAAATTTAAAAGAATGGAAAAAAAAGTGAAAGTCATGGGTAGAAATAAAGAAACCAGAAAGATCTTCTTAAATGTCCTGCCGACCACACACTGTTAAGAGATTTGGAAACCCTTTGCATGACACAGAATCAAATGTTTAATTGAAATTACTTTATCTTACAAAATGTATAGTGGTGGCATATTATCTCATAACAGAAAATTTTTGTGCTGCTCGACCATTTGGATGATCCTAAACTTTCATTATTCTAAAACTGCCATCAGGATATTTATGCTTAAAGTAGTTTTCTTTCATTTCTTTTTGGCAGGTGTGCCAAATATGAATGAATATTTCTCAGGATCAGGAAAAGTCTCTACAAGTAAATGACTGGACCAAATGAAATAAATAAATGGTTATTCCAATTATTTATTTTTTTTTAACTAAGGCCTGGTCAACACACAATGTTATATTAAGTTTCAGAAGTACAACATGGTGTACATTATACTGTGCTCATCACAAGTGTGGCTACCATCTGTCACCACACAATGCTATTAGAATACTACTGGCTACACTCCTCTTGTTGTACCTTTTAACCTCATGATTCACTTATTCCATAACAAGACCCCTCTAGATGAAACAGGAAAATGTTCAATTTCACCAATAATAAACATAAAAACATTTGGCCATAACACTAGCAAAGATTTAAAAATAATACTCAACATTATCAAGATTGTGACAAAACAGAAAATTTATCTTTAAATATATCTACAAATATCTGCCACAGCTATTACTTGTGGTTTGTGAGTTCAAGCCCCACGTTGGGCTCTGTGCTAACAGCTCAGAGCTTGAAGCCTGCTTCGGGTTCTATGTCTCCCTCTCTCTCTGTTCCTTCCCCCACTTGCACTGTCTTTTGCTCTCTCTCAAAAATAAATAAAGGTTAAAAAATTTTTTTAAATAAGAACTGTTTTATTACTGGCAAGTAACTGTCAACACCACCTTGGACACTGGGGGTTACCTTTCCAAATAAGTATCAATGACCCACAGGGTCTCAAGGTGATTGTTATGCCAGGGATGGTATGGTGCTGGGAGTCCACCTAACAAGAAGGATAACTTAGGCTTCTCTGGAACTCAGCAGCTGAGACACGGAGTGACTATAATTAGCAAGATGAAGAAAAGGGTGGCTTGCCTCTTACAGCTTCTATTGCCAGTATCTGACAAAACACACCACTATTCCTGCCTTCCAGATTTGGACAACTACTCCATTCTCAGCCCTGTGGTTTAAATGGGATGGACTTCCTGGTTGAAAGGAAGGCACTTAGTCAATCAGCATATTTTATCTTCAGGAAGGGCTGACGTCCCACCCCCACAGATACACATTACCTCCCTCCCCTCTGATCCAACTCAATCACTCCTGGTGAATGAATGCTAGAAGACTTTTGCTGGTTTCAAGGAAAGACAACCTCCTCCTTTCAGAAAGGAGTGGGCAGATAGCAAGGACACTATGTACATAATCACTGAGGTTAGAGCAGAGATGAGAGAGAAACAGAAAAGCACAGCAAAGAGACAAGAGAAACTGTTATTAATTACATCAGGTTATCTATTAAGCAACTGGATTAAGTACTATCTGATGCTAATTTACCACTGTAATTCAGTTAAAGAAATCAAAAATTATTTTTATTACCTAAGCCAATTAGATTTGTCAGTTGCAACCCAAAAAAGGCAGACAAATCGGGGGAATTATCCAAGACATGTTTTAAAACAAGAAAATGACTATAAAATTCGTGATTGACCATACCTGGAGAAATAAAAAGAGGGGGGGAGTCACATTTTTTCAGTTTCTAGACCAGAAAGTATAAAAAATTACTCATATATATGGGGTGCCTAGAAAGCACAGTCCTCTGGGGAGTCACACTTTATGTATGTTGAACTAGAGGTAAAACAGGACATTCCAGCAGAAATGCTCTAGCGTAGTTATAATATTAACAGCTCAGGTCTTATGGAAAGTGGTATCTCTCATTCTGTTCCCCTCATACAGGAAAGCCAATCTCTAGTTACTTGTATTACTTTGGGGTGATAAACCAATCCAAACAAATGCAGATGAGCTACAATTGGGGGGGTGGGGTAGTGACAAATGAAAAGTAAACACTACAATGGTCATGCAATTAATTAACAAAACCTAAGAGGGGAAAAATGCATTAAAGCACTATTTTCTGACCAATATATTTTATTCACTCAGTCAAAACTTCGGTTAAACACTTCCAATGTACCATCATTCCAGACAGGTACTGGAGATGTGGCTATACAAAGGAGACCAAGGCCAGACCTTGTGACTTTACAAGGTGTTGTGAAGAAAACAACTAATTGCAACTTGGATAAGAAAAGATACAGAAAATTATGGAAGCACAAACCTCAAGGCTGAGGGTATAGGTAAGCAAAGGACGTAAAATACAAGTGGCTTACAGGTTTCTGTCAGTATTAGAAGAATCAATTTTCTTTTTAAAATGTTTGAAATGTACCAAGTTATCTCTGCTCCCATGTGTGTGCACACTGCTTCTCATTCATTTGAATGTTACGGAAATGAAGCAGAAGAATATTTGCATTTATTGAGAAGCTCCTGCATGCTATGTACGGGGTTAGGCATTCTACACATTATTTAATTTCTTCTTCAGTATTTAACTTCCTCATTTTAATGTCAGAGCAGAGACATATAAGAACTATATTTCTATATATTATTAAAATACTAACATGTTATTAAAATACTGAACTACTTTCCTCAGGACATAAAACACACACACACAGGAAAGAGAGTATGGAATTTATAACATAAAATAATTTAATGACTATGAAGAATCAAAATTCTTAGTACTGGAAGGTCCTAAGAAGTTGCTAATTCCAAACCATGACATACATTGCCAAGGCTCCATGTACAATGCAGGCTATCAGTGCTCAGCTTACATGGACTATGTTGGGAATGGCAGTCCTAACCTAGTCAGCCAGCCATTGCAGTCACAAACAGATGATTACAATATCCTGCTAAATAACAGTCTCTAAACTCACACAGAATCATTTATCAAAACTAATTTGTTGGGTGTAAGTTCTCAATCTGCTGTGAAGCAAAGTAGACCATAGTTTATTGCAGCAAAGTAAACCATTGCTGCCATATTACTCACTGAGTTATTGCAGGAAACTCTTGTCAAATTGTCTTGCTAAAACCAAAACACACTGCAAAAATACATCATCATAACTAACAATAAAAAAAAAAACACAAAGTGTATGTGGGGAGGCAAATGAACCAGAGGAGAAAAATTAAATCAATTTACTCATTAGCAAAGTCATGGTGGTTACGACCATCTTATGAGCTGAAATGTCCCTGTAGAATTCTTATGTTGAAGACCCAACCCCAGCAGTACCTCAGAATGTTACTTTATTTGGAGACAGAGTCTTTATTTAAAGAGGTGATAAAGTTAAAACAAGACCATTAGGGTAAACCCTGATCCAATATAACTGGTGTCTTTATATGAGGAGAAAGATACTTGGGATGCATGCACAAAGAAAGACTATGTGAGGTCACAGTGAGAAAGAAGGTGGCTGGCTGCAAGCCAAGGAGGCCTTTAATAAGTAATCCTGCCGACACACCTTGATCTTGGAATTCCATCAACCAGAACTATGAGAAAATAAATTTCTGTTGTTTAAGCCATCCAGTCTGTGGATTTTGTCATGGCAGCCCTAGAAAACTGATATACACCCATTATTACAAATTCTTAAAAACTGTGATCATTCATTGGGAGCCTTTAAAATCACTGATGTTAAACTCACAATGGCTAGGACCTGCCTTTTTGAAAATTTGCCGCTATTTTTAGGAACCCATCCTGTTCAAAGACATTGAGATTAACAGGATACATTAACATTTTATAATCATCTGCCCCGCAATGCCCTTCTCCTTGAACTGCTCCTTCTCCCCCACTCTCAGGAACAGCACTGAAAAATGCATTACCCTTCATTTCCTGCCTCATTAAAAATAATTAAAATTCTACCAATGTTAGACAATAACACTGTTGTGTGTATAAAATATGGTACAATGAAGGAAGGTTATCTCTTAAGATTTAACTTTGAAGTAGTTGATAATATAGCTTAAAATACGTATAAAGCACATTTGAGAATGTACTTTTGCCATGCTAAATCTTATAAGGTGTCACAAAATTTTTTTAGACTAAATGTAATCACGTTTTCCAAATTACTTTTGTGAACTATACAGCACAACATTAGGGGGGTGCCTGGGTGGTTCAGTAGGTTGAGAGTCCGACTTCAGCTCAGGTCACGATATTGCGTTCATGGGGTTCAGGCCCCACATCGGGCTCAGTGCTGACAGCAACCTAGAGCCTGCTTCAGATTCTGTGTCTCCCTCTCTCTCTGCCCCTCCCCTGCTTGTGTGCTCTCTCTCTCAAAAAATAAAATGTTGGGGCGCCTGGGTGGCGCAGTCGGTTAAGCGTCCGACTTCAGCCAGGTCACGATCTCGTGGTCCGTGAGTTTGAGCCCCGCGTCAGGCTCTGGGCTGATGGCTCAGAGCCTGGAGCCTGTTTCCGATTCTGTGTCTCCCTCTCTCTCTGCCCCTCCCCCGTTCATGCTCTGTCTCTCGCTGTCCCCAAAATAAATAAACGTTGAAAAATAAATAAATAAATAAAGACCCGGTCTCAGGAGATAATTTTTATTCACACTATTAAAAAGAAGAGAATATCTTTTTATAAATTTAAGTATAATTAATATACAGTATTATATTAGTTTCAAGCATACAATATGATTCAACATTTCTATACATTACTCAGTACTCATCAGGAGAAGTGTACTCCTAATCCGCCCCCCCCTTCACTATTTCACCCATCCCCCCCACCAACCTCCCCTCTAGCAATCACCAGAGGCTGTTCTCTGTATTTACAAGTCTTTTTCATTTGCTCATTTGTTTCTTAAATTCTACATGAATGAAGTCATATGGTATTTGTCTTTGTTGGACCTATTTCACTAAGCATTATACCCTCTAGGTCCATCCATGTTGTTGCAAATAGCAAGAACTCATTTTTTATGGCCAAGTAATATTCCAGTGTGTGTGTGTGTGTGTGTGTGTGTGTGTGTGTGTGTGTGTGTGTGTGTACATATATAAAATCTTTATTCATTCACCTATCGATGGGCACTTGGGTTGCTTTCATATCTTGGCTATTGGCAAATAAGGCTACAATAAACACAGAGGTGCATACTATCTTTTCAAATTAGTATTTTTGTTTTCCTTGAGCAAATACCCAGTACTGGAAATACCAGATCATATGGTATTTCTATTTCTGGATATTTGAGGAACTTCCACACTTTTCCACAGTAGCTGCACCAATTTGCATTTCCACCAAAAATCACCTTTTAAAAGAGAAAAATCACCTTTTAAAATAAAAACTCTGTATTTCATTTGTTTTATGTAAGACTGTTTTTTGGGGGGAGGGCTATCTTTGATAATTTGAATATAAAGTACCAGTAAAAAGTCAACAGCATCCTCAAGAGAAAAAAGAATGCAGCTTAAATTTTTTAAACAGGTAAGGTAGTCTGTGAAGGCATTTTACCTTCTAATTTTGGCACATGAGCATCTTCCAGTAATTTTTGTAAGAGTGTAAAGGCTACTTTCTTTTTAATAGTTAAAGGCAATTTTTGTGCTGTGAACATTTTCTTCTTTTGGTTCTTGTTGGTTTGTTTTTTGTCAGATTTAATGGTCACTGACGTTCCAAAGTTTGTGAATCTTAAGAAATTAAAGTATGGTGATAATAACTTAGAAGGGAGATGCCTCTAAGTTACCTTTCTTTTCCTTCTTCTTTTTTTTTTTTCATTAGAATCTAGAGCCCTCAGATATAAATTAAAGATAACATGACCAAGAAATAAGAGCTCAGGTAGCCTCTATAATTTTAGATAGAAGATTTAAATCTTCTGGGCCTGTTTCTTTATGAGGAAACATTAGATGTCTCTCACTTTTAAACTTTTAACGACTAGAGTCAGTACAAGTACATAGGGTATTTATGTATGAATCTTACAGGCTAGCAAAGAGTCACCAGATCATGCAGTGATTTTTCATAAATCATTTTTAATAGATTTTTAAGAACAGTCAGGTGGACACTTCCAGAAATTAGGGAAAGAGAAAACAAACGACCCCACCTCATTAAGAAACATTTAAGTATTATGCCCAATGCTTATCAGGCCAACACTCCTTTATAACACTGACTTATATAAAGACATAGGCAAATGGTATACCAAACCAATTATTCATTAGTAATTGAGACTTCTAATGTCAATCATTTATTTCAACTGTGATCTATACCAGGGGTCTGAAAACTATGGCCTGTGTGTCAAATACAACCTATCACCTATTTTTGTACCACCCATAATACATTGTGGTTTTTACAAAACACAGAATGGTTTTTACAGAACATTTTTTTAACAGAACATTTGCCATTGATTTAGCGATAGGGAACACTAATTCTGAATCCCAATTAAGCAATATTAAGTCTCAGCAAAGCTCTCTAGACAGAAAACAGTAAACTAGCACCAATTAGGTAATGAGTCAACTCTGATTTAAGTTAAATTGACATTAACTACAGCCCCATTTCTTTTTATACCCAAAAGACCTCTGATGAGCTGCCTCACAGTCCCTAGATGTGCACTTTAACTTGCCATATACATAAAAGAATAGCAGTTTACATAGATGTCTTCTAACATCCCTTTAAAATATAAAACTATATGACTTCAGGATGGGCTCAATAAATAATAAATAAATGATTAAATAAATGACAGCCAAAGTATACTGACAGAGGAGTGAAGAGGACAAGAAATTAAAACACTAAAGGAAAATATTTTTTTAAAGATTTTATTTTCAAGGAATCTCTACACCCATCATGGGTCTCAAAGTCACAACCGCAAGATCAAAAGTCTCGTGCTCTATCCACCGAGCCAGCCAGGTGTCCCAATAGGCCATATTTTTGGTACATCTTTTCCAATTACTGAGAAGTAATCAGTCATAGGACGACTTAAGGCAAACCATTGTCAGTCTGGGAAAGAAAAGTCTGGAAATGAAAGTTAAGTATGAAAATGAAAATCAAGACACTAGTCCCCTTCCAACTAGCAAGAAAAGTTCTGAATGGGAACCAGTATAAGAAAGGTAACAAAATTTTCTCAATTAAGACAAACCAACTTACTATCCTATAGTCTAGCTTTGGAACAGACATGAAATGAGGACATGAAAGACTAAACCATAGCTAAAACTTTAAAAAGACAATCACATGAATGGATGGAAACTTTGCTTAAAAATGAGGTATTATAGGTAAAGAAAGAAAAGAGGTACTAGATATAATGAATTCAGAGTTATAAATAAATACTACTTATAAATAGTATATGTGAAACAGTTTATTAGACAAGGATTAGGTATTCTTTGGTTCCTAAAGAGGGCAGTCGGGGAACTAAGACAAAACTAAGACTACGGAGCCATAAGTGAATCAGAGCAAGTCCTTAGACTGGCTTTATTTAGTAAATCATTTGGAAGAGCAAAAGTAAAAACAGGCAGAAGACTGTTCTAATGGCAGAAATACATGATTAATATAGATCAAACATCCAAGTATGGGTAAAAAAAAAAAAAAAAAAAAAAGGTAGAAGATGAGATCGACATTCACCCCAATTGGTAATAAATGCTTGTTCAAATCAAGTGAAGACAACTTAAACCAAATTTAATACTCAGATAACAGACTGGTACACACCTGTATACACACACACACACACACACACACGCACGCATGCACACGCACTCCACGAGCCAGCTACCAGTAAACCTTGGAAGACAAAAGGCAAAAGAAAATGGAGTAGAAATTGATGATAGATATGAACTGAGATAGGCTCTGAAGTTTTACTGAAAACTGGGGAAATCCACCATGAAAGTGTCAGAGGTCAATTTCACAGGGTGAAAGAAAACAGTTGACAGTACTGTCCTGTAAGATTTTTCCCCAAAACCAAACAAACATGCTCACAGAGGAACAACGACACTGAGGCCCTGCAGTGTCCATCCTTTGTTAAGTACTCAACCCAGTCAGGCTACAGACTAACTGCAAATACCATCTTATTAAAAAATCTTATCAATACTATCTTATTAAAAAATCTTAAAAATATTTATTTTTAATACCATCTTAGTAAAATATATTTCTTTCCATTTCATTGTAAATGTACTTCAATCCTAACGCTGTTCAAAGTGCTCAAATCTAAAAATTAGATTTGTTATCTTTGTCCTGCCCATGACAAAGTTTCATCGATTTTTTATTTAGTATACAAGTTAAGTCTCAAAGTGAGGCCTGTAGACCCCTGGGGTTCCCAAGACATTTTTAAGGGGTCCTCAGGTCAAAAATTTTATAGTACTAAGACATTACTTGACTTTCTCACGTAATTGACTTCCATACACTGATGTTACAGAGTAATAGTGGGTGAAACTGCTCATATCGTAACGCGAATCAAGGCGGTTACATCTTCCTGTATTAGCAGTCATTATATTCTTAATTATCATGCACTCAAAAAACAAAAACAAAACCCACAAAAATTCTTCACTGAAGAATTCCCTTGAAAGTAGCAAAAATGCTTAATTTTATTAAAATTTTAATCCTCAAAAACACATCTGTTTGATATCCTACATAATAAAACATTAAGTACTTCATAAAGCACTTCTGCTGCACACTAAAATGATGGGGGCGGGGGTCTCAACGAAAACCACTGTGCAATTGTTGAATTGTAAGTTTTCCTCACGGAACACCATTTTTACTCCCAAGATCAACTGACAAAGTATGGCTTTTCATACTGAAAATTTGGCAGACATTTTTTTGCAAATAAAAGTGAAACTGTCACTTTAAAGAAAACAAATAGCAATATTTGTTGACAAGAATAAAACTTAAGCTTTTAAGAGAAAATTAGGATTTGGAAAATATCAGCCACCATGAACTTATTAAACGGTTCCCAATTTTCAAAAACTTTTCTGATGAGATCAGTGGTGATGTTAATCACTTTTTCTGCATACTGTAGAATGAACATATGGAAGGTCTACATAACTCAGTGAACAAATGTTTTCCCAATGACCAATACATAGCTATGCATGGAGAAATGAAGTATTCTAAGTTCAAGAGAGACTAATGGATTTTATCTAATAATACAAAAAGTTCATGGATAACATTTCAGATCCTGCATTGCAACTAATCGTTAAGAAGCTTTGCACTTGAGGTGCCTGGGTGGCTCAGTTAGCTAAGCATCTGACTCTTGATTTCAGCTCAGGTCATGCATGCTCTTATGGTTTGTGAGATGAAGCCCTGCATCGGAATCTGCGCTGACAGCATGGAGCCTGCTTGGGGTTGTCTCTCCCCTCTCTGTTGTTCTTCCCCGCAAAATAAATAACCAAACATTAAAAACAAAAACAAAAACAAAAAACTATCCACTTGAGATTTAGTAGTATCAAAGAAAATATCCAAATTCATATGAAAAATAAAATTGTATTTTGATTTGAAAAAGTTATAATTATACATCTGTTTTATTTTTTTTTAATTTTTTAATGTTTGTTTATTTTTGAGAGAGGGAGAGAGACAGAGCATGAGTGGGGGAGGAGCAGAGAGAGAGGGAGACACAGAATCTGAAGCAGGCTCCTCCAGGCTCTGAGCTGTCAGCACAGAGCCCAACATGGGGCTTGAACTCACAGACCATGAGATCATGACATGAGTTGAAGTCAGACACTCAACACTCAACTGAGCCACTCAGGTGCCCCTAATTACACATCTTTGTAAGGCCAGATGTTTTTTCATAGATTTCAACTCCGAGAACATACCTCACCATGAGAATGCAGAAGGATGTTTGAGAACCCAGCTATATTGTAGTAAGCCAGAGATGAACAGAAATTTGCAAAGAAGTAAATCACCGTCACTCTTCTCATGAAAAATTTTTGGAAATTTGGAAAGTACACATTTTTCATAAAATACCATTTGTGTTCACATGTTATAGATGGGTTTATATTACAATGCATTGGTAACATAAAACTTCACAATTTTAATTTCTGGTGCAGCAAATATTGCTATTATAAAAACTGATTCCTTCTTGGCAATATTTGTGCTAATCTTTTTGGCAATCATTTGGGGAAAAAGACCTCTTAAGCCATGACTATGTTCAGACTGTACCAGGATATAAATCTTGTTTTCTGTTATGTTCATGTTGAAATACACATTGGTACCCAGCAAATTTACACCTAATAAACAAAAAAGTTACCTAAGAAGTCATAAAAACCCTCATGCAAAAGCACTACTTTGGATAAAACATATGGAAATGTACTAAATAAAACATGTAAGAGTAATAATTACACATTTTCTGAGACTACACCTCTGTAAACGGACTTTGGTCCAGATACAATCACTTGATTCAGTAATTTTATTTAAATTTAGTTTCTCTATCATTCATTCAACAAATACTTACTGAGTGCTAATACATGTTTGGCATTGTTCTAGGCCCTGAACACTGTAATAAAATAGAAATCCATTAACATAAAGCATGATATTATGAAAAACAGGCTCCACGGCCAAGCTGCGGACTGCATACCATTTCCTACCAAATTCTAAACAGCTGTAGGGAAGGTGTGGTAGCAGCAGCACTACCACAACACATTTCCTTCTCAGGGTGGATTCTCACAGGCCTGCATGTCTGTTCAGACCCATCACTTGTGTCCAGTGGTGAGGTTCCAGAGTGCTGCAATCCCTTTCCCGCCAACTAAAACATGAAGTTGGTCAAACATGAAGGTGGTCTCATTTTGTAACCGTTATATCCCAAAGAGAATACATTCAAGACTATAAGTAATGGCAGCCTCCTCTACCATATACATGGAAACAAATAATGTAAAACTTTGTCAGTACAGAATCAATCCAATCATAGACTCTATTAGCTAGACAAGAAATAAAAAGAGATGGCTAGCTGAGCAACAAATTTGAAAATTCTTTATGGTCAGATTTCCAGGATACCTGGTACAATTTCCGTGCCTGCCCCTGCACTCTGAGGACACAAAAGAAAAAAGCAGAGGGAACGTAGAGAATAAAGGAAATCTAGGGAGTACAAGCCCATCTGTGACTTGTAATGGCAAGTAAATAGTCTACACTCTCTTTGCTACTTGTAACTGTATCAATAGTTGCTGTGAATACATTAAAATAAATCCAAAACATAAGATAATAGGGCTTCTCTTCTTTTTGACATTCTTGTATACATCCCATTGTCACCCTTTTGCCAGGTAGGGAAACCTAGGCCTAGGCAGAATTGCTGTGTAAATACAGCTTCCCTAAAATCTCCTATCATTCTTTTCCCCGGACTAAGCACAACAATACTTAACACTATTCTACCAATGAAACTCTCTGCCTTAACAACTTTTTCCATCTTCCTCCGAACCCCACCTCTGACCCCTACACTCCCAAACCAACTGAGCCCTTTGCTCTCCTCAAACAGTATTTATTTATAAGCTAGGTTTTCTACATTAACTCCTCAACCCTCACCACCAACAAATACATTTCATCACTTAAAGCCAGGTAGATGACAAGCTTAACACTGACAGAACAAAATGTTAATAAGTAACAACTGCTTAGTGTTCTGCTTTCTAAGGAACAGAACCTTAGAACCTTGTGTACCTATATACACAACAAAGGTACAAGTATATCTCCTTAACTCAAGTTTCTCATATTTGAGTAATATCAAGTGCCTTCGAAAATTTTAAAAAATCAGTTCCAAGGTGTTTGATGTCTAATGTAAACTACAGTATTGAAATAAACACAAATAGCTTTACTTTGCTACAAAGTGGCCATATGGATGATCTGAATATAATCACACGTCTAGCCAGGCTGGCAAGAACAGAGAAGAACAAAATATAATAATTTTTTAAGAATCATAATAGGCCAAGGCACAAATGAGCTTAGCAGGGGATAGAGAGCTAGGGGGAATAGATTACCCACAGGCTGATAAAAGCTAAACGAACACAAATTGTATGAGTAGGGAGGGGTGGGAAAATACTTAAGCTAGAAGGTTCACCCAGTGGTTCTTCAAAATGTGTTGCACATTAAATCACCTGGGGAGCTTTGAAAAATCCTGATGTCCATGTTACTTACATCCCACACTAATTACACCAGAATTTCCAGAGGTCAGAACCAGATGTCAGCATTTTTTTAAAGATTCTTCAGGTAAATACAATGCACAGCAAAGTTTGGGAACCTCCTGTTTACCCAACAGAAAGCATTCTGATAACCTGCAAAATGTGTTAAGAGAAAGAGCTCTTCAGATCACTAAATACTTTTCAAAATCCTTGTGACCTCCATATCGGTTTCTTGCCATAACAATGTACCACAAACCAGGTGGGTTAAAACAGAAAAGTATGGTCTCCATTCTGGAGGCTACAAGCCTGAAATCAACCTAGTGGCAGGGCCACACTCCCACCAAAGCCTCAGGGGGAGAATCCTTCCTTGTCTCCTGAAGCTTCTGGTACCTCTAGGTGTTCCCTGGTTTGCAGCAACATAACACCAGTCTCTGCTTCTATCCCCACATGGCAGTGCTCCTTCTGTGCCTGTGGCTTCACATGGCGTTCTCCATTGTGTGTGTGTCTGTGTCCAAATTTCCTTCTTATGAGGACACCAGTCACACTCGAATAGGGTCTACCTAATGACCTTATATTAACTTAATCACATCTACAAAGATCTTTTATCTCCAAATACGGTCACAGTCACAGATACCAGGGGTTACAATCTCAACATATCTTTTGGGGAACACAATTCAATCCATAATACCTAACTCTTAAGACTCTCCCACTAATCAAATATAAAACTTAGTGTTACATGGTTTAATACAGAATTCCAGCTTAGAACCAACTGAAGTATGCTGCACCTTTTCAGAGCCTAAAAGGACATCAGATTTGAAGGTACTCTAAAGAGAGGATCCATCTTCTGGTATCCCCTCAGCAGCTAGACTACTCCATTATTAAACAGTAAAGGTTAAAATAAATAAATAAACAAACAAACAAACTAACTAACTACCCTTAAGCTAGTTTCTTCTTGCCCTGGCTGCCAAACTTCTATTCCAAGATGCTCTTTTAGCAAAGTCCAAAATTCTTCAGTCTAGCAATAAAGTTCCTTCCAATATAGCAACCTACAGTTCTACCTTATATTCGCTTCCCACACGCTTACAAACCTGACTGCACTGTGAAACTGTGTCACTGGATTAGCTTCCGATATTGCAATTCACAAGAGAAAATAGATATGTATATACACATATACATACAAATACATATACATGTACATATATATACATATATGTATACACACACACACACACACATACACATATAGTCATTCAAATGACCAAACGTAGATTTCTCATATATATTTGATCTTAGTCCTAGGTTCCTGACTCACAGTTCCCCAAACCCTTGAAACTTAACACATGTTGAGAGTGACAAAGGTGCCTTCTGTTATGTTGACGAGGTGACTTTGGGAGCACACCTAAGGATGGGGGCTGGTTGCCAGCCAAGAACTAACCTTGTGATTAGAGGGCTGGGACTTTGCAGTTCCATACTTGCCCAATTCTGGGGAAAGGAGAGGGCCTGGAGCCTCAATCAATCACCAACGATTTAATCATGCCTGTGTAATGAAGCCTCCATAAAAACCCAAAAGGACAGAGTTCAGAGAGCTTCCAGGTTGGTGAACACGTGGAGATTGGGGGCGGGGGGGGGGGGGGGGGGGGAAGCTGGCCCACCTGGAGAAGACAAGGAAGATCTATCTGGCCTTTCCCCACTTGTTGCCCTTATGCATCTCTTTCTTCTGGCTGTTCCTGAGTTATAACCTTTCATAATAAACCAGTGATCTAGTATGTAAAATGTGTTGAGTTTCAGAAGCTGCCCTAGCAAATTAACTGAACCCAAAGAGGAAGCCAGCTGATTTACAGTCAGCTGGTCAGAAGCACAGTTAACAACCCAGTGCAACTGGCATCCGAAGAAGATGGGGGCAATCTTGCTAGGACTGAACCCTTAACCTGTGGAATCTGATACTACCTCTGGTAGAGAGTAGCAAAACCGAATTCTCAGATACCCTACCAGTATCTGAAAATTGTTAGCTGGTGGGGGAAGGGAGGAGAGGAACCCCACCCCATGTTAAAATTGAGTCTCAGAACATCAACAAAAGAGCCTGCCATTAATAAAGAACCACAAACTGGGGCGCCTGGGTGGCGCAGTCGGTTAAGCATCCGACTTCAGCCAGGTCACGATCTCACGGTCCGTGGGTTCGAGCCCCGCGTCAGGCTCTGGGCTGATGGCTCAGAGCCTGGAGCCTGTTTCCGATTCTGTGTCTCCCTCTCTCTCTCTGCCCCTCCCCCGTTCATGCTCTGTCTCTCTCTGTCCCAAAAAAATAAATAAACGTTGGAAAAAAAAAATTAAAAAAAAAAAAAAAAGAACCACAAACTAGGTGATTTACAACAAAAATTTATTGCCTCATAGTTCTGGAAGTCAGAGGTCCAAAATCAAGGTGCTGGCAGGGCCATGCTCCTGAAGGTGCTAAGAAAGGATCTGTACCAGGACTTCCTCCTAGCTTCTTTGGCTTATGGATGTGTTACTCTAGCCACCTCACCATGTCTCCCACTAAGGCTCTTAGACATACAGGAGTAGAGCCTACCCTAATGATCTCATTTTAACTTAATTACCTCTATAAAGACCCTGTTTCCAAATGAATTTATATTCTGAGTTACTGGAAGTTTGGACTTCAGCATTATGAATTTTGGAGGACACAATTCAACCTGTAACAGTCATTAAGCTGAGAAAGACCAAGATTAATAAATACACATGCCATCATTTTAACCCTCCAAAAGCACAGATGGCAGGTAGATTAGGGTTAACGAAAGCCTCTTCTCCCCAGACCTTATCAATTATCTCCCTAGCATACTCCTTCAGATAGATAATCCATTTATTTCTAGACAATTCCTTTAAAACAGAATTTAGGGGTGCCTGGGTGGCTCAGTCAGTTAAGCGTCCAACTCGATTTCAGCTCAGGTCATGATCTCAGGGTTCATGAGTTCAAGCCCCATATTGGACTCTGTGCTGACATGTGGAGCCTGCTTGGGATTCTCTCTCTCCCTCTCTCTCTGCCCCTCCCTTGTTAGCTCCCTCGCTCTCTCTCTGTCAAAACTAAAACATTAAAAAAAAAAAAAAAACAATTCAAAACAATACTAATTATGGGGACTATGATGGCATCAACATACAGGGATCGACTTAAGTGACTATGTGGTCAAGTGTATTGCTGTTAAGAATTCAAATCACTCTTTTCTTCCCGCAATTGAGTTATTCATCCCTAGTCCAAAAATCTGGACCTTGGCCATGTGACATGCTTTGGCCAATGGAAACTGAGTAGATGTGACACATAGCACACCCAATCGATCACAATTTTAGAGGTATTATAAGTGTCTGCAAGCTCTATTGCCACAAAAATGAGCATGTCCTACATACCGGCCTGCTCTGAGAGCCTGGATCCCCAAATAAGAAGACCAAGAAGAGGGACACCTGGGTAGCTCAGTCGGTTGGGCATCCTGACTTCGGCTCACGTCATGATCTCATTGTTTGTGGGTTCAAGCCCCTCTTTGGCTCTGTGCTGACAGCTCAGAACCTGGAGCCTGCTTCAGATTCTGAGTTTCCCTCGCTCTCTGCCCCTCCCCCACTCATGCTCTGTCTCTCTCCATCTCTCAAAAATGAATAAATGTTAAAAAAAATAAAAATAAAAAAAAGACCAAGAACAGAGGCACGGCCAACCAATATTATCTACATTTAAGATATACAGAAAAAATGTTTTTAAGTTTATTTATCTTGAGAGGAGACAGCATGCAAGCAGTGAAGGGGCAGAAGGAGAGGGGAAGAAGGGGGAGGGGAGGGAAGGGGGAAAGAATCGGAAGCTGGCTCCACACTGTCAGCTCGGAGCCTGATGCTGGGCTCAAACACAGAAACCGTGAGATCATGACCCGAGCTGAAATCAAGGATCAGATGCTTAACTGACTAAGTCACACAGGCATCCTGAACATAAATACTTTTTCAAACTAGTGAAATTATTTGTTGTCATAAAGATAAGTAATACACTTTAGAGCAATATTTTGACTGCATATACCCCTAGAGACAAAAAAGAATCACAAAGAAACTTTAAACTGTTCTCAGTAGTCTTCAAACCAAAATTTTCATAAAGAAAAAAGATATGCAAATAGAGAAGCAGTAAAAACTGTTTTGTCTTCTCTTCATGATATAATATCGTGCTCAAGTTGGCTACCCCTGGAGGATATACAGCAACATGCTAGGGAGAAAAAGTGAGAAGGTAAATGCATCACGTTATCCAAGAACACAATTTTTCTTGATGGCAAATAAGTTTGATCATTTTACTTTTATTACAAAACTCATATTTGATGGAACTGGATACAACTAAATTTTTAAAATTTTTACTGTTAAAATTTTTTTTTAATTTTCTTTTATTATTTTTAAAAGAGAGAGAGAGAGGAGACAAGAGCTCAAGCAGGGGAGGGGCAGAGAGAGAGGAAGACACAGAATCCGAAGCAGGCTCCAGGCTCTGAGCTGTCAGCACAGAGCCTGACATGGGGCTTGAACCTGCAAGCCATGAGATCATGACCTAAGCCAAAGTTGGACGCTTGTGTATTAACCAACTGAGCCACCCAGGTGCCCCTAAAATTATTTTAATGTTTATAATACACAGATATTTTTTCAGTAAAATTCACAATACAGGCTTTAAAAACCTATAATCTTACATATGAATTAAAATAGAACTAGGAACTCAAAATGTGTTTTACTCTTACTAAAATACGTTTGCTAGTTCTAAAAAAGCCATTAACGACAACCTCAAACTAAAAAGCACTCTATACTTTGATTACAGTCCCTAAATAAACACTGTCCACTACAAGGACTCAGAACCCCCTATAGGAATGGCCAATTTCAAGGCTAAAGCAGGAAGCCTGGGACATCCTGTCATGCAAGAAAACAAGGAGACCAAAGACCACTGGCATCATAGCAAAAGGAGACAAACAGTGAATTAAACCACCTGAAAAATAGATTATAAAAGTTAAATATAAAATCCACATCAATGGTCACCTTGAGACCTTGCTGGAGTGCCACCAAGTAATTACTCTAAAAACTGATAACTAAAACATTCAGGCACATACTCTTTCTTGTGACAGATCTATTTCAGAATATCCCAATACTTGACTAGGAACAGTCCTTCACAGAATTCCAGCCGAATCAATGCAAAAACAATGATATAATTGGAAAATAATCATTTTCTATCCCTAAGAAAATGATGAATCTAAACAACAATACTGAACAGTGCTAAGCCCATGAGGGAAAAGTCTGATGTGCAAATTGGGTGGATTAGGCTAACAACAACTGAACCAACTAATCAATATCAGCATCACTGAAAGTGAGACAACCAGATGGTTTATGCCTCACGTGGTGTGATGCGAATGGAAGAAAAAAGAAGATATCATGATCAAAGAATTAAAAGTGAATTTAATAAGGTCTCTAGCTACTACTTTAAAGAAATACAGGATAACAGCGAAATATGTTAGCACTACCACAAGGATACAGAGCCAAATTCAGAATATAGGAAATTCAACAAGACAAATGAATTGCTTTCCTCTACCAATAAGTGGAAAAGACTTAAATTTAGCAAACCAAAAGCAATATGTAGACCTTATTTGGATTCTGACTAAAACTAACCATCTGAAAAGGTCATTTGGGAGATAAAAGAAAAAAATTAATTCTCTTTACCTCTTCCAGTTTCTCATAAGGCTTGTATTTTTTCTGGACCACTGTAATACATGAAGCCTAACCTTTTCCCTATATTAATGGAAAGGGCAGGGGAAACTAACATTGAGGGCAGTGAGTACAGAGACAATACAATGGCTGTTATTGCATACTCAACATGTATCCTAGTAGTCTTCTAATCCTTACTTTGTTTAAAGATTAAGATCTGGGGCGCCTGGGTGGCTCAGTTGGTTGAGCCGCCGACTTAGGCTCAGGTCATGATCTCACGGTCAGTGAGTTCAAGCCCCAAGTCAGGCTCTGTGCTGACAGCTCGGAGCCTGGAGCCTGTTTTGGATTCTGTGTCTCCCTCTCTCTGACCCTCCCCCGTTCATGCTCTGTCTCTCTCTGTCTCAAAAATAAATAAACGTTAAAAAAAAAAAATTAAAAAAAAAAAATAAATAAAGATTAAGATCCTCATTTGAAAATATTATGTGGGTTTGACTCTGTTCTGGAAAGTAACTCCAAAGAAGATGACTCTCTAGGAGTTCATCTAGACATAATTCAAGGGTTTTCATCAGAAATATTTACCAAACTGCTGATCAATTTAGTGTTTCTCAAGTATAGGTACTAAATGGCTTCCTTCCTTCAATATAATGCAAATGTATATATACTAGGTGCTCAAATAAGTAGTTTTTTTTTAAATTTTTTTTTTCAACGTTTATTTATTTTTGGGACAGAGAGAGACAGAGCATGAACGGGGGAGGGGCAGAGAGAGAGGGAGACACAGAATCGGAAACAGGCTCCAGGCTCTGAGCCATCAGCCCAGAGCCCGACGCGGGGCTCGAACTCACGGACCGCGAGATCGTGACCTGGCTGAAGTCGGACGCTTAACCGACTGCGCCACCCAGGCGCCCCTCAAATAAGTAGTTTTAAAGAAACAAAACTCTAAGGCAAAACAATGAGAGTGAGTGAATGCTTTTCTTCTTTGATCTCAACTTCACCTCCTTCTTGGAGAAGGAAAGGCATTTAAAGAGAAAAGAGGAAACTGAATACATCCATAGACATCAACTTCAGAATCAGTTTGACTTACTCCAAAAATAGTAAGAAATTAGTAGTGGGGGGCCTGTGTGGCTGAGTCAGTTAAGTGTTTGATTCTTGATTTCAGCTCAGGTCATGATCTCACAATTCTTGGGATCAAGCCCTGCATTGGGCTCTGCACTGACAACACGGAGCCTAGCCTGCTTGGGATTTTCTCTGCCCCTCCGCCACTCTCTTTCAAAAAAACATTTTTTAAAAAACATGAAAAAAAAAAATAAAAAGCACATTGTGCTGAAACTGAAGACTGTCAGAAGTAAAAGAATGTTCCTTTTTTTCCATTATGTAATAGAAATGGGTTCACCTTTTTTTTGTTGCTGCTCTTATTGGTGGTAAAGGAAAGTTTCAAGGAAATACTTACCAACAAGCAAAAAGTAGTCAGGGGCAACAAATGAAAGCATTCATTTCAAAATTAATTGTTTTTGTTTATATAGAACACTACTCTAAAGAAATACTGGATCGTACAATATGTGGTACAGGTTAAGATTTTTCAAACACTGGTGACTCAACAAATACTCTAGGAATGACACTTATGTTCATTAAAAAAAAATGCAAGCTACATGAACGTGGATACTTGATCCTTCTTATTCATTATGGTTGTGCCTGGAATACAGCCCGATTCACAAAAGGCACTCAATTATTATTTGTTGAAAACAGTGAATAAAGCTCTTTCTTTCTTCTAGTCAACAGTGTTTTAGAAGACCAGAAAGATCTTCTTCAATGACTAAGATTCATTGTTCCTTCTCATCCATTCCCAATTTGATCTCCATTACCTCCACAAATTCAGTAACTTGTATCTCCATTTCTTTTTGGCCAAACACTGAATATGAAGAAAGAAAAAGGCCCGCCACACTCATTTCTAGCCCACCAGTGGTTCTTGCTTAATATGGTGTATCAAATTCACCTGTGGCAGCTCTTTCAAAGTAATGTCCTAAACTTCATGACAACCCTGAAAAGTCTTAAAGTTTTAGCAAATCAGAGGTACATCCCAGGCATGTATATTTTAACACATTTCTCAGTCATGCGAACCATGACTTGTACGTCATGCACATACTTCAAAAACTTCTCTACCTTTACATCCCATAACTGTAACACACACACAAACACAAATACACACACCCTCTCTTTTACTATAAACTCCTTAAATCTGTGATCTACTCACTTACTAACTGAACAGATTTTCATGGTCATCTCAAATTACTCATACTTCTCAGCATCCTTCAATCCATCATCATACCTCCTGGATCACATATTTTTCCTCCATCTTGATGCAAATATCCTGATCTGACATTTCAACAACAAATGCTATTATAATCCTGACATTAAGCTCAAGTAGTCTTGCCAATTCCCACTCAAGCCCTATCACTTATCTAAACTCCAAACCATAATGGTATCTAACATCATTTTGCCCCTCTGAGCCATTTGGCAATCGTTTTATTAGGTTTTTAATTTCCTTATCAATTTTTCCATCATGGATTTTAAAAAATTTTAAACTTCCCTCAAAGACCCCATTCACCAAAAGCCCTTCACATCTTAGGTGACTTCAGTAAAACTTATGAGTGCCTCCTCGACCTTTTACTTTAAAACCTTTATTCCTTGCGCTTTCTGAAGTAGCAAAAAAAAAAAAAAAAAAAGATACAAAAGAGAAAAATTTTATCATAGAATCTGTTGCGTCTTCTATGATACACTATCATATCATTAGCAACATTACTAGACTTTTTTTTAACAGTTATTAATTTATTTTGAGAGAGAAAGCACGAGTGTGCATGTAAGAGCTGGTGAGGAAGCGGGGGGAGGAGAGAAAGAGAAAGAGAGTGAGAAAGGAAGGGAGGAAGAGAGAATACCAAGCAGGCTCTGTGCTGAACTGGATGCTTAACCAACTCAGGCACCCAGGCGTCCCTACTAGCCTTTGCTTAGGGAGTTTTAATACAGTAGCTTTTCCCTGCTCCAATAATAAGCAGCTATAAAAACAGGTAAGAAAATAAATATCCCAAGACCAAATAAAACTATTTTAAATATTTACTGAATTTATACAACTAAACATACTATTCTATTGAAAGACACAAAAGTCTGAGCAAAGGAAAAGGATGGAGTGTAGACATCTGTGTTGCCACAAGTGACTTCCTCTGAAAGGAAATAAAAGTGGGCAACGCGTGTTTTACAATAGATAAAAAATAAACTCCAGGCAGATATAATACTTTTATATTTTAATTTTTTTTTTTAATTTCTTTTGAGAGTGCATGCATACATGCGCACGAGCAAGCTGGGGAGGGCAGAGAGAAAAAGAGACGGAGAGGGAGAGGGGGAGAGGGAGAGAGGGAGAGAGGGAGAGAGAGAGCGCGTGCACCAAAGAGAGGATCCCAGGCAGGCTCCATGCTGTCAGCATGAAGCCCGACAACAGGGCTCCATCTCACAAACTGTGACATCATGACCTGAGCCAAAACCAAGAGTCAGACGCTCAACCGACCAAGGCACCCAGGCGTCCCCATACTTAGAAATTTAAATAAATGTGTGTATGCATGTACTTACACATACATACCTCTTAACAAAACGATGAGGCTACATAACCAATCTAGAGAGAATAAAATCTTTTTAACCAAAACTGGAATCTCAAAAACTATACAAGAAAAACAGCTATATCTGAGTACATAAAGATGTACTAGTTATCAAGGAAACACATATCAAAGTAACAAGGAGTAAAATTACACTCGCTAAAATTGGTAGATATTTAAAAGATCTAGTTGCCTATTTCAGACAATAATGTCGGGAAAGGCTTTTCACCTATACTGCAAGTGGAAATGAGAAGAAGCCTTTTGGAAAACAATCATCAACCTCTATTACAAGTAAAAGTATCATGAACTGTAAGAATTTGACTTTTTTTGTTGTTTTTAAAATGGTCAGTCATTAAGTTCAACAAATACATGTACCTTACAACCTAGAGAAATAAGGAGATTTTTTTAATGTTTATTTATTGGGGGGTGGGGGGGTGCTCAGATAGAGAGGGAGACAGAGGCTGTGAAACAGGCTCCATGCGGACAATAGAGAGCCTGATGTGGGGCTTGAACCACAAACTGCACAATCACAACCTGAGCCTAAGTCAGATACTTAACCGCCACCCAGATGCCTCATAACCTAGAGAAATAAAGCATAAGTTCCTAAGGATATTTATTTTAGGAACATTGTGGCGGAAGAAGAAAAACAAATAAAGTAAACGTCCATTAAAAAGGGGTACCAAAATAAGACTGGTACATTCATAATATTCATGGACTATACAGTCATGAAAAATAATTAACTGATGGAAGAACAAAAGGAAAGAGTATACTCTTTGGCACAAAATGTAAATAACACTTACACGTTTAAATATAATGTATAAAAGAAGAAAAATATTTTTGTTATTGTTAAAGTTTACTTTTGACCTTTTCAACTTAAAACACTTTGCTACGAATAACCTCCAAATGCAATGGGTTTTCATGCTCCTTGATCTCCACTCCTGGCCATTTTTCAGCATTTAAGAATAAAATGAGAACAGTCTTTGAACTTCCAATAGTTGGCTTCCTGACTCTGCCCTCTGCCCTCTCCCCTCTCTCACTGATTCTTCTTTCTGCCCTAACATGTGTACAGTGGACTTTTTAGCCTTCTGGTCTTCAGTCTACTCTCCCAGCTAAGGATCTCAGCCACTCTAAAGACTTAGAAAGCTACCAACTTCTCCTATTATGTGCCACTCCACATACCCAGATCTTTCCCACTCAAGCATTCTAATTCCAGCTGACTAATGCACAAATCTATTTATATGTCTTTCAGAATCTCATTAATTCAGTATCACCCAAGGCAATTTATATCCTTTTCTCCAAGATTTGTTTCTCCTCTTGCTCATAACTATCACTGATTCTACCATTCACTGCACTTTAAACCTTAGTATGAGGGGTGCGTGGGTGGCTCGGTTGGTTGAGCATGCCACTCTTGATTTTGGCTCAGGTCATGATCCCAAGGTCGTGGGATCGACCCACACGTCAGGCTTTACACTGAGCATGGAGCCTGCTTAAGATTCTCTTTCTCCCGCTGTCCCCCTCCGTAACTCATTCTCTCTAAAATAAATAAACTTTAGTATCATGTTG
The DNA here is from genome assembly GCF_016509475.1 of Prionailurus bengalensis. Taxonomy (NCBI): domain Eukaryota; kingdom Metazoa; phylum Chordata; class Mammalia; order Carnivora; family Felidae; genus Prionailurus; species Prionailurus bengalensis. Next base: position 90,130,009 of record NC_057350.1, on the reverse strand, counting down.
GATATGACTTCCTATCTCTGCTTTTACCTGCAATCTTAGAGATTCTATCTTCTATTACCTGCACAGCACCACGTTCAGCCAAGCCTTTCTTCTTACAGTACTTGTCACCTGTATTACAACAGCCTCAGAGTCTCTTAGGTCTCTTCCTATTATCTTCTGATACCAAGGCATCAAACATAACTGATTATATCATATATATTTACTGCTACCTAGTAACTTCCACATCTTACTCTAAACTGATTAGCCAGCCATTTAAGTTTCTCATTCGATGATTTCAAAGTACCTACCCAGCCATACAATATCTTTTTTGAACGTACTTTACCCATAAGGTGCATATATTCAGGTGTATCATTTAAAACCCTTGCATTTTTAGTTCTTTGTTCCAACTACACGTGCTGAAATTCTTCTATTCTACAAATGTCATCTCCTTATGAAAGCCTGTTCAAATACCAACATCATAGTTGTGTTTTGTTTTCTTTTGACTCTTGTGAAAACCTGGCAGTAGTATAAGATTACTAGTCTAGAAATCAGAATGTTGATGTCTTCTTTCAAATGCTATTGCTTTTGACATGCAGATATTAAATCAAACCCCTGAGCCTGTTTCTTGTTCTGTAAAATACAAATAAAATTAACCTACACACCTCACAGGTAGGTAAGAATGTATGGAAAACCAATTATAATTTAAGTGCTAATGCTGTCATTATATTACATTTTGTTACACATATTATACACATATAACCACAAATTATAAATATTTTTTTTTCAAGTTTATTGATCCATTTTGAGAGAGAGAGGGATTGAGTGCTACCAGGGTTGGGAGAGAGAAAGAGAGGGAGAGAATTAGAAGCAGATTCCACAGTTAGCACAGAGCCCAATGTGGGGCTTGAACTCATGAACTATGTGAACATGACCTGGGCTGAAATTAAGAGTCAGATGTTTAACTGACTTAAGACAGCCAGGCACCCCTAGAAATTATAAGTATTTAAAAAGACAGTCTATACTTCATATCTAGCACCTAACACATAGTAGCGATTCAAATGTATTTTTTTTTAATTTTTTTTTTCAACGTTTATTTATTTTTGGGACAGAGAGAGACAGAGCATGAACGGGGGAGGGGCAGAGAGAGAGGGAGACACAGAATCGGAAACAGGCTCCAGGCTCTGAGCCGTCAGCCCAGAGCCCGACGTGGGGCTTGAACTCACGGACCGCGAGATCGTGACCTGGCTGAAGTCGGACGCTTAACCGACTGTGCCACCCAGGCGCCCCTCAAATGTATTTTTTAAAAATACTTCATAAGTCATAAAATACAGCTCTCCCACTCCAGCATAAGAAATATAATCCACACACAATTTATATATAATTATGCATTGATTAAACAAAAAAATCCACAACCCTTCTCTTCTCCCCACAGATACATTTTCAGGAAAACTACTGTCACACGACATTTCTAGACCTCTGATGTAGTTCACCTGAAACCCAATTAGTTATCTGGCCGGTGGACAGGGGTCCTTTAAAATGGCTGATAAATAACTAGTCAAAGAATGCCAAAACCTTTAAAATATATATGTAAGTGCTGTAAAGTATCCGTGTGACTGTGATGTGGTATCCTGTCCATTCCAACAAATTTAACCAGATTCATAGATGAGCATTAGTGCTTTAGTTTGCCCTAAAATTGTAAAAGTTGATGTCATGGTTATTCCAGTGACATTAAGACAACAGATTTAAAAAAATAAATATACAAGAGAAACAGGTTAATTTTCATGAAGCTGAAAGATTTTGTTTTTTTCCTCCTCTTTCACAAAAGCAAAATTAATGTTGGCCAATGTTCATAAAAATTCAAAATAATATGGAAAGTGGAGTAGAAACAGCACTTTGGTCCTACAGAAACCTGTAAATCATAAACTTACTATGAGAACTTGAAAGTCCTTGAGGTACCCTTGAAAGCCATGTTATCTTAAACCAGAAAACAAGAAAGCTACCAAAGTAGTAAAGTCTTGTCTATAGGACACAAGAAATCAACTTGAACAAGCACTCACTAGCCAAAAATGGGTCAATCTGAATATCAATACAAAAAAACCCTCAAGAATCTAAAATGCAAATATGCTTATCTAAATCCATGAGTTCACAGGATAAACCACTGTTATAATTATGTAACACCACTGGCTAATATTTTTTGGCATTTTATTATTTCATAAAATATTTTTTTCATATCTTGTATCACACCTGCTCTTAGATGTAGTATCTATGCTCTCGTACATACTTGTAATTCGTTTTTTAAATCTAAATTTAAAACTCTACAAAATCATCCCTGTCATAAATTTTAACTTACTGTTGCTATCGTGCCTACAGTGGTTACTGATAAGAAACCTTACTAAGAGTTTAACTCTTAAAAATGACGGTTGAATGCCAAGTAGTAGTAGCAACAAACCAAAGTAACTGGGCTACATTATGGACTAAGACAGGTATTAGTAAAAAAGGAGAATGAGTTAGACAGGAATGATGAATAGCAGTTGATCAGAGCAGGAAATCACTTTGCATGTTTAAAAAAAAAAAAAAAAAAAAAAAAAGCTCACCCTGTATGTGATGTTGCCGAGTTCCATAAACAAACATCAGGCAGCATGATGTAATAGAAAGAGTCCTGGACTGAGTGAGGGGACCTCTGTTCTAGTCCAAGGCCTCAGTTCCTCATCTGTAAAATGAGGGTTCTGAATTAGATATCTGCGAGGGCTCCTCTAGCTTTCACACTGAGGGATTTTGTGGACAAACTCCAAAAGAAGAAATAAAATGTAGAGTTTTTGTTAACAGTGAAGTTAAACTGTTAACAGTGGAAACAGGAGGTGGGAACAGAGACGAAAACAATTTTCATAGAATTTTAAACTTCAAATAGCAATTATAAATTTATAACTGCTAGAAAGGTTTTTATAATATACCTGCCTTAGGAGCATAATCATCTAAGCTAGCTAGATTAGTAATGAGTGACCAAATTATGACCTGAAAAAAACCTATTCACCTTTGGCCAGTCAGATTGCCCAAGTAAATCTAAAAACAGTGCAGAAACACCTTTGGGCTAATGATTACGCTAAGTGATAAAAGTGCCTCATAAGTGTCCCCAATTAAGTAACTGAACAAAAAGATGACAAGGAAAATGATTAAAGTAAAATAAACACCAAATTTTAACATGTAATAAAACAATAATTTTGCTTGTGATATCCTCTGTATTAATGCGTATATTTTCCCTAAGCACAATATTTATTTTTTTCTGACTAGCTCTCAAAATAGAACATGGCTTCTTCTGGCAAAGCTAATTGAAATAAACCATTTTTTTCCCCAGTGACACACAGAAACATTTAAAGAGTGTCTTTAAGTTTTCTACACTGAAGGAAATCAAGCTACTACCAGTAACAAATAATAGAAAGGCTCTGGTGCCTCAAAAAATGAGGGGTTTTCTAACTGCAATCACCTACATAACATTAACTGCCTGGTCCTAGTAAATCCTTCTGGGTCTAACAAACAGAATACTAAATTTTAAGTTCAAGATCAGGTGACATTCTACTTTATTTTTTGCTTACGTTCTTACCTGGCAGACTTAAAACTCCAGGGACGGCAGAACCAATAAACATACCACTGTAATCAAGAATCTATCAAAACTCTACTCTTTTAAAGGACGTAATCTCTCTCTTTTAAGGAATGTAATCTGTGTCTTTTAAAGGATGTAAAGACAGGATGAAACATTCAGTGAAAAAAAAAACTTGCTTTTTAAAGCTTGTTTTTATGCAAATTACTTAAAGTGACTATAAAATAAATGCTGTACACCCAATTCTATTAATTATTCATTTGAGCATTTCACCTTGGCAATATATTGCCTAATAAGTTATTCAGAATCACTAACAAAATTTCTCTCTGGTTGGCAGAAACAAAGGCAAAAATAAAGCAGTCTTGATGAAATTTGTTCTTGGCTAGTCTTAAAATGGTGGTGATATCCATGTGTCTGAGATAAAAATCTGTGAAACAAAATTTTCCTTTACATTGAATTTACTTTCCGTTTTCATTTAGGTATTTTGATTTACAATCCTAATGAGCTGACTAAAATAACCTTACACTTAATGGCAAACAACAGAAATCAGGATGGACATGCAAAGCATACTTTAGGGTTCTATTTTGAGCATAAGCTGTTTTCAGCAATTTTCTCCATCTACCTTACCGACCCCCAAGACTCTTCCAGAGACTTAAAATATTAAACTTATTTACTGACAATAATATTATTACTAATGATAAAATACTACAAGCCATATTGGTTTCAGCCAGTATTATACAGATGTAAATTATCTCCTGCAAAAACTCAGGACTGACTGAACCACTGTCTTAAGATATTCTCCTCCAAGAAGGGTTGGCACCAAGATCAGCAGCTAAAGGAGAACTTGGAATTTTAATAACTAGTTGGTATGTCACATGAAGCCCACTGGATTGTTCCTCACTAAATTTCTCCATAGAACATAAAACATTTGTTAATTCTTTCCCCTACTTAGAGAAGTCAGCACAAGGTACAATTTGCTCAAAGACCAAAATACTTCATTTACATGTCAATAATACAGAATTCATGGAATATAAATGGCTATAGCTTTGAAAAAGTTCTACTATCTAGAAATGGTAATTCTCTTTATATTATTGCAATACAATTGGAGAGAAAAAGACAAAAGACCAAAAATAAGTCCAAATCTATTTTGATCACTAAGAAAATAGGAAACTCTGTAACATAATTTCATATATAACACAGTTTCATATAACTTTTTATTTTCTAAAATATATCTAATAACTGCTTAGTTTTGTTGGAAAGTCTCCTTTTATGACTGGGTAAGAAAAAAATGCCAATAAAAAAGAAACTAAGATGATCAAATTAATTGCTAAAAACCCCACATCTTGGGGTGCCTGGGTGACTCAGTCGGTTAAACATCTGACTTCAGCTCAGGTCATGATCTCACTGCTCATGGGTTTGAGCCTCCTGTTGGGTTCTGTGCTGACAGCTCAGAGTCTGAAGCCTGCTTCGGATTCTGTGTCTCCCCCTCTCTCTGCCCCTCCCCCACTTGCACTCTGTTGTGTCTCGCTCTCAAATATAAATAAAACCATTAAAAAATTTTTTTATATCTCACATCTCATTATTACATTTTATATTTTAATATTAATGTTTTACTTTTCTCTCATCCTCACCTGCTTAAAATTTATTCTGATATATACATTTTGAAAATGAAGCCTTTCAGAATAGATTTCCTAACGGTAAATAAATGGAGGATAAGAAATGAATTAGTATTTTATAAACATTATACTTGATACTGGATATTACATTATTTCATTTTTTATTTTTGAGAGACAGAGCACAAGCAGGGGAGGAGAGAGAGAGAGAGAGAGGGAGACACAGAATCCTATGAACTGTGAGATCATGACCTGAGACAAAGTCGGATGCTTAACTGACTGAGCTACCCAGGAGCCCCCATGGTTATTATATTTTTATTAGCACTATACTTCTCTCCCAAAACTTTATAAAAGAACCACAAAATTTTGCAACAATGATCATATGCTTTTTAACCTACCAACTCATTAACATACTATTACTATATTCCTAAAATACAGATTTTTAAAAAACAAATTACTTTAGCCTAATAATTCTAGCATAAAAATCATGCAACACTCCTCTTGATAAATAAATACAATGCACTTAAAAGAATGTGTTCTAAGTCAAACTTCATAAATGACAACTGGTCAATTTAAAAAATGGAAAGAGAATCTAATAATTGCCTCTAATAGTATTTTCAAAAACATATTCAAAATAAGCAACCCCAGGGATTCCATATCCCATTCATCATACTTGACTCTGAGCATACTCTAATTATGTATCCATCCCCTCAGAATTTATGTATTATAAATGATCTTAATAAGCCTTTGCTGTATCACTTTGAAGTAATCAAATTATTTGTGTGGGGGTATGTTTTGCCTTACTTTTATTCTTTATATTTCTGTATCTTACTGCATCCTTTAAAGTTCAGAACTCAGAAGGCAGAAAAATATCACTCATAAAATTTTAAAGTATTTTCAAATTTAAAAAATATCAATTTTGATGAAAGCTACTAACAACCTATTAAACAGGAAAGTGGTTTAGAAAAATACTACCCACTAGTATTTTTAAAACATTTTATTGTGAAAATTTTCAAACATACAGAAAAAAAATTTAAGACTGTATAGAAAATATTCACATAGCCACTACCAAGCCTTTAGAATTAACATTCCCTTGTATTTGTCTTACCATCCTCTCAATTGATCTTAACTTCTGAACCATTTCAAAATAAGTTGCAGATCAGTACACTTTCCCCATATATACTTCAGTTTCTCTGTCATTAATTATAGTATAGTGTTTAATACAGTGTTTCTCTCAAAGAAAAAATTTACACAAAATAAAATGGATAGATATTAGACTTACCATTCAATGATATACTCAAGTAATGCAAATCCCTAACAGGATACAGGGTATTACCACCACCCTAGAAAATTCCCACATGCCCATTCCCACTTAATCCTTGTCCCCAACACCCATGCATCCATTTCTAAGCCCTCCAATCACTTTTTTTTTTTCCAACATTAGTTTTGTTTGCCCTACCCCAATACAGAAATATGTAAGTTTGCCTGTTTGGGGGACATCACAGAAATGGAATCATAATCATGTCCTAGTTTTCTGTAAGGCTACGTTCACTCAGCATGATGTTTCAGAGATTAATCCAGGTTGGTGCAAGTATCAATACTCTCTTCCTATTACTCAGTAGTACCGTGTTATATATACACAGCAGTTTATCTATTTTCTTGTTGACAGACATCTGAACTGTTTCCAGTTTAGGGGTCAGCCACATATTTGGCAGAGTTTATACATAGAATCTGGTATTCCACCACTGTGGTTCTTTCTTTTCCGGAATTTCTTCCCTCTTCCTCCTGCTAGACTGCCATCACTCTATAGCTGCTGTGGTATTTGTGAATTTGATCTCATTCCTCAAGCCAGTAAGACTGCAAACAAGCCAAGAGGAGTCTGCCTGAAGCAAAACACCATCAAGATGAGAAACTCACCCAAGGCCATTCCCTTTTTTTAAGAAACCACTCCAGTCCAGTTTCTACTTGTTTCTGTTTGCCCTATAGTGTCCTCATGTTTTTTATATATTGGCCAGAGACCGTAGTCACAATTTGTGGGAGAATTTGTTCAGTAGGATCTTGACTGCATTTTTAAAATTATAACTCTCTATTTTTCCACTTCAAAAAAGCTATAATTGATAAATCTCTTTTTGGCTTTTCTTTTTCTCCTCAGGAACTTGACTGATCCAGTCTCTTTCTATCTGAAAAACCAAACTAAACCAAGAAAAGGCCTCTGGGAGCCACAGATTATGAGAGCTGGAGGAGGGAATCCTGTAACTCTGTACATGAACCAATACAAGTCCCAAAGACATCCCAACACATGTATGAAGAACACACCCAAAGAAGCTAAGGTTTTGAGACCTTCTGATAGAAGCCACTCTTCAGGTACCACACTAACCCTGAGTGGTGCATGCAAGAAGTAGACCAAAAGCAGCAGGGCAAAGGCTTTGAAAACTGAACTGGCGCTAGAGACTGACAACGCCCAGGCCACAAACACTGAGAACGTGCAGTTCTCATGAACCTAACCATGCTCATCACCTGTTTTAATTAAAAAAAAAAAAAAAAAAAAAAAAGTCAACATTCTCCTGACAAGACACAACACAAATTTATTTTACATACACAGAATCAGGAAAATCTGACCAATTCTCAAAGAAAAAGACCACAAGAGATGCCAATCTTGAGATTACCCAGATATGAGAATTATCAAACAAAAATGTTAAGGCAGCTATTTTCATCCATCCTCCCCAGGGTAAAAGCATACACTTATAATGACAGGAAACACAGAAGTTCTCAGAAGTACAAAGTAAAAAGAACCAAATGGAAACTTCACAACTGGGAAAAATTTAGGGAAAAAATGATTTGACAAGTGTAGACAAAGGAAAGCAAGCACTGAATAACTGATCTTCAAAATAAGAAAATAACACAAATAGATAAGAAAAAAAATCTCATCTTAATAAAAGAAAATTTTCCTGACATTTTGCATCTTTAGCACTGACTAGTAATGGAGGGTAAAAAAACATCAACACAAAACCTAGACATCTCTAACTAAAATGCTTTAATCCTTATTCTGTCTCCTCTTGAGCCCCTCTGAAAGCTCTCATGATTCACCTTTGAAAAATATTCTGATTCTATGAATTTGTAGGATATACAATTTTTAAGAACGCTGGACTACAAGTGAGGACATCTGATTCAAGTCTCGGTTCTGTAACCATGACAAAATACGTGAAGTGACATCACTTCTCTAGGCCCTAATTCCTTATTTGTAAAATTAGGACCTACTTAGTGAGTGATGACAACTTACTTAGCTTTATAACTAACCATTGTTAGAGTAGGCAGTTAGTTAGGTTCTAACAGAATACCTGGAGGCCAGCAACAAGGAAGTCATTGCCGGCTATGGGGAAAGTCAGAAGCCTGGCGGCAGCACTCTACATCAAACCACATCAAACCTCATCAAACTGGACAGGCTCAAAATAGCAGATGAGATGACAGGAAACCCTGACCAAATAAGGAAAAAAACTCCTAACACCTTGCATCCATGCCCAGGTAATGAATATTCCACCCTCTAGTTAACAGCTCTCAATAAAAGATAGAGACCCAACAACCCCCAGGTGCTCCAGCTTCTCTCACCCTAGCTCACATCCCCAGACTGTATTTTCACTTTAATAAACTTCCTCACTTGTGTCACAGTGTCACATGTCTGTCCTTGAACTCTTTCTTGTGACAAGACCAAGAACTTTTGATGACACCTATGGGACAGGCTGGGTCTCCCCCAGTTCACCTGGCAACACCATGAACTAATTTTAGGAATGCTTTGAGGGTCACTCCTGTTTCCCCAGATCTTAGCATTAGCCAAGTTCTTCACTGCTCTCATTACTTGTTTCTGACAAATAAGGAGAACCTATGGTCAGGTAGCTGTGACTGGCAAGGTCTAGGGCAACACTATTAACAGATACAAAAGGCAAGCCACAATGCAAACCACATTATGTAATTCTAAATTTTCTGGTAGCCACATGAAAATTTTAGGGAGAAACAGGTGGCAATTATTCTACTAATATATTTAATTTAACCCAATATATAACCCAAATGTGATCATTTCTTATAATCAGTATTTTAAAATCAAGATTTTTCTTTATCTTTAAAATCCAGAATGCATTTTATATTTATAGTACATCTCAACCATGACTAGTCATATTTCAAGTGTTCAACAGCCACATTATCACTAGTGGCTACCACAACTATAGACTGCAGGTCCAGATGTGGAGGTGGAAAGGGGAGGAGGACACAATGGCAAACAAGGGCCAAGGACCAAGGTGTCTCAATGAGTCACCTGTCTCTCTCTGTCTCTCTGTCTCTCTCTCTCTCTCTCTCTCTCTCTCACACACACACACACACACACACACACACACACACACACACACAAACTTATTGGTGATGGTAAAAAGGTCATCCCCACGTGGCAGATAGATCAGAGAAAGTTTGTTCTTGAAATAAATTTCCATCTCTACTATGGGGAGTAGCCACTATAAAAGAAAAAAAAACAGGTAGATAAATGGCTTACATATCATTTCCAAATACGTGAACTTAAAGTATTTATTCTGGGTCACCTGGGTGGCTCAGTCTGTTAAGCGTCCTACTATGATGCATGTCATGATCCCGTGGTCTATGAGATCGAGCCCCGCGTCAGGCTCTGTGCCTCCCTCTCTCTCTGCCCCTTCCCTGCTCATACTCTGTCTCTCTCTCTCCCAAAAATAATAAACATTAAAAATAATAATAAACTATTTACTTTTATGACAGCCACTGTTTATTTTATCCTATCCACAGTTGTAGGGAAGTATAATCATGTAGGGAATATATTAAAAGGCATTATAAAACAATTAAATGATTTTAAAGATTAGTGAAGGAAACACAAAATATACTTCACAAGTTCACAATTTTCAAATCAAATGCTTTACTGTGACTTAGTTTCTGAAATTTCAGCTAATTTATCAAATCTCTCCTTTGAATGAAAAAAATAAAAACCTTAATTTTTTGAATAAATTTATGAATACTAAAACCTCTATATTTTTTAAATGGATATAATTTTTTTTGTTTTGAAGGACAGTATAACAATTTTATTCCTTAAATGTTTCTCATGGAAAATAAAGGAGAAGTGAGCTTTGTGAGAACCTATGGTCCCACCCCAGTCCCATCTCACCATGGTTCCCATCTCTGTATTAGAACAGTAGTGCAGACACTCTCAGGAAAGGACAGAACTGTGGAAACAAGACCTAGTTCAGAGCTATCTCTACAATTTATCATCTAAGTGATTATAAACAGGCATAATTGTTTCCTCATCTATAAAATAGAGATATTAAAAACCTCACAAAGTTACAGAGACTTATTTAAATAAGATATTTATACTCTATCACAGAACATTCACTCATCCTTCCTTTTCTGTTCGGATTTTTATTTACTTTCTCATTCATCAAATAACTTTTAAATTAATCAAATGTCTTTTGGTGTCTCCAAATACTTTACACATTTGAAGTATTTCTATGTAATCTACTCTAAATTCGCAAACCCTTGTGTTCTAAGTCATTTTTTAAAAGGGTCAAATTATAATAAAATGATCCCATTAAACATCTGACTAGAAACAAATAATATAGTGAAATAAGAGCATTAGCATCTTTTTTTTTTTTTTTTTAAACAATCCTGCTTATAGGAGAAAATGGCAATCACAGGAAGGAGAGAAACTAGTCATTGTGAAGGATCTCTGTTCCAGTGAACCAAAGGAAAACAATCAAAAGATACGACTGAAAGTAACTGGCTTAAAAAGGCAGTAACTGGCAGAACATGGACAAGAGAATAAATAGTACATATTAAAATCAGAAACTCCTGTCTGTTACATACCAAACTTTATTATGTTAACTTCCTTTCGGAGCAAAAAATTAAAACTTAAATAACAAAAAAAATCCATTACTATCCACTGGAAAGATGGATGGATTGATAAAAGGAAGAATGGTAAAAAAATAGAGACTCCTAATGGCTTCAATACATTCAAGAAATTTGCAATGGCCTGTAGCTTCAAATGTTATGGCTGTATTGCTAATATTAAAGCACGTAGCCCACCCCTGAATGTGTTAGAACCTACTAGTAAGACTGAATTTAACATAGTACAGACCGTTTGAAAAGTTTGAAATACTTAAAAATAAGGCCAGAAAACAAGTGAAGATAGGATGCCCCGCGCCCCCCTTTTTTTAACAAAGAGAGAACACCCAAGCACCCAAAAGAGGGGGGGATATGAGGCTCAATCCCATGACCCTGGGATCATGATGTGAGCCTAAATCAAGAGTTGGAAGTTCAACTGACTGAGCCACGCAGGTGCCCCAAGGACACTTTTCATTTTATTTATTTTTTAAGTCGTTTTTTTAAAATGTTTATTTATTTTTGACAGAGAGAGAGAGAGAGACAGAGCATGAGTGGGGGAGGGGCAGAGAGAGAGGGAGACACAGAATCCAAAGCAGGCTCCAGGCTCTGAGCTGTCAGCACAGAGCAAGATGTGGGGCTTGAATCACGGACCACGAGATCATGACCCGAGCCGAAGTCGGACACTTAACCGACTGAGCCACCCAGGGGTCCCTAACATTTTTCCATTTAACACCCATTCTCTACCTCTATGTGAGTTTTAAATTCTTGCTCTCATTCTATTCTGGGTTCCTTGGGATAAGAAGAGAGCTACATTTTGTTTCTGGTTGCATGGTGTCCATATTAAAACCTAGGGAACAGATGCCAAAATTATGTGAAGCATGAAGATCAATTTTTAAATAACAACAGCAACCCACCATAACAAGTTCTACTATTACATTTAAGGTAAGGCTTAAATCTATGTAAGAATTCAAGCTTTCTTTGACTTTCAAATAATAGATAACACAATCTTTCAGGTTCCATTTTAGTTACAGAAGCCTCACATCAAAGAACAATCACCCAGTGGTAAAATACAGGGGATTAACATAAATCCAACGTGCATTTTACTACTGATTTGAAAATTAATTCTCCAGAGGCATAAATTCACAACCAAATGAATATGAATACTTCATACAATGCCATCTATATAGTAATGCCATTCATTCTTCACATTTAATAACACCACTTCAAAACCACATGACAACAAAAGATGATAAATAATGACAATGAAGTTTTCTACAATGAATAGAACAAGTTAATTCACAGATGATATAATTAAAAAGTAGGTAGTAGGGGCGCCTGGCTGGCTCAGGTGGTTAACTGTCCGTCTGACTCTTGGTTTCGGCTCAGGTCACGATCTCAGTTTGTGAGTTGCAACCCTGAGTTGGGCTTTGTGCTGACAGTGTGGAGCCTGCCTGGAATGTTCTCTCTCTCTCAAAATAAATAGATAAACTTAAAAAAAAAAAAAAAGTAGATAGTAAAAGGGAACAGATCATTGGTTTCTTAATATGCACCACCTCAATGATCCTACCTCTAGGGAGGGTCACAACTCTTTGGGGCCTTATCCTCAGTCTAGCAAGCTACAACTTACTTTTATCAGTTCTCTTAGGATAATATAGTTCTGAGAGAATAAATGTTAACAAAATACACTAGAGCAATTTATGAATGAGAAGAATGATTTACTAATTTACACTGAGAATGTAACTGCAGACTGGAACATTCACTGATGCAACAGAGCTGGCAGTGCCCAGCCCACATCCGCTTACCGCTCAACTTTCCTTAGGAACGAGACAGCTTTTTTTCCATTAACACCTACAGGTCATCTCTGGCCACAGGTTTAGGTCAGGGAGAAGTTGCTGAGGACCTGCCCACCCCGAAAGCGTAACTCCACCAATATGGAAAGGGACTTGGTAGACAAATTACTCCCACTTCAATGACCCTTGAGTGAAATAACTCAGAGGCATATTCTATTCGGTCTCCCAGAGGTCCCTACATGATTTGAGCTTCAACTGCCCACAACAGTAATCTACTGTTTAAGGCATCCTTACTGGCCTCTTTATCTTTTCTTACTTCCCCACTACTCCATCACACCCACAGGAACTTTCTGGGTTCATTTTCCAAATAAAATGGTTATATCAAGGGTCCAATTCCACTGAAATCAAACATAAGACAGCCAGTCAGCTTAGTTGTTTTCTTAGCAGAAAAATATTATTGTTAAACCAAATTAATTTTTAGAAGTTGTGACATGACTACAGACTCAGAACAAAATAGGAGAGGTCTGAGAGACGGATCAAAAAAGTTGACAGATTTTCTTGAAAATAAGAATCTTTTCAACAGTTCAAAGAAAAAGACATACAAATAGTTCTAAAAAATATGAAAAGATGCAAATTAGAACTATAGTGAGATACGATTTCTCAACTTTCAGACTATATATATATATATAAGTTCTGACTATATACTGTTTGTAAGTGGGGAAAAAAAACCAGAAGATACCAAAATGTCTAACGGAATTTGGCAAATTGCCTAAAAAATAATATGCATATTTATGGTCACACATAAAACTCCCATTCTTGAAACAAGTTAGGTACATCCATGTAATGGACTACTACACAGTTATTAAAAGGAAGGCAGGCTAGCTCTATACAGTGCTTTAAGATGATCTCTAGTTTACGTATACACGTGGGTTTGCTTATATATATATTTTTTAAATAGCAATATAGTTAAAACTGGTTACCTATAAGGGGAGAAATAAAAATGTACCTTATTTATAATTAACATGAAACAAAACTAAATCAAAACACTTAAATGCTAAACACTAAAAATAAAATGAAACAAACGGACCTGACTATATAACAAGATGGCAGAAAAGTCATACAGGTGAATGTACTTCAAGTACTACAAAACAGAATACTTAACACTGTAAACCCCAGCAGGACAAAGGCCAAAAAAGCAGTTTTTAGTAATCATGTTGGTGGTACTGGTTTAGATATATAAATATATATTAAGACAAAAAATCCTATGTAATACTTCTATATGTATTTTATATATTTACATATTTATATCTGACATATTTCACATATATATTCTATATTTTATATTTTAATGTTATATTACATTTATATTTAATAATACCTAATATTTTACATATATGAAAGAAAAAGAAGTTCATGTAAAAGCCAACTTAAAAAGACTCATCTGGCCAAGACAATGAGCATCATCATCATCAGAATAAAAACTACAATGCAATAAACATAAACTATTTAAATCTATAAGCTCAATGACACTTCAAAAAAAAGAAAAAAATCCTCACTGGTCTACTTTTCCAAGATTCTAGGAAACAACTCAAATACCTTGAAAGTTGGTAAATAAAGGAAAGAATCAAGTAATTAGTATGCCTTTCCTGTGCAAACTGTGCCACAGAGTAACCAAGCATCTGATGAGGGAAGTTTCTTTTACAGAGATATTACAGATCATATATGAAACCTTGATATAATTAGGATATCAACATTTTGAATGCTTGCATAGAAATAAGAGATCTAGGCAGTGATCAACAGTAACCTAATCTCACAAACAGAGACAATTAAACAGCTATTTCTTCTTGGAGTACTCAGCACCTCCTTATGAAATATTCTGTCACCCTAACACCACAAAATAAAGCAAGAAAAACCTGAATTAGATTAAGCTCTTAGATATAATTACTGATTCACAAAAAAGTACAAGGGAAAGAGAAGCATTTTACTACAGGGATGCAATTTAAAAAATAGGGGCGCCTGGGTGGTTCAGTCAGTTGGGCATCCGACTTCAGCTCAGGTCATGATCTCACAGTCTGTGAGTTTGAGTTCCACAATGGGGTCTCTGCTGACAGCTCAGAGCCTGGAGCCTGCTTTGGATTCTGTCTCCTTTGCTCTCTGCCCCTCCCCACTCACACTCTGTCTCTCTCTCAAAAGTAAATAAACATTAAAAATTAATAATAATAATAATAAACACAGAATGAGGAAATTTACATGGCAAGTAAGTTAAAAGGGAAAAATATAATAAATAAGGAGGTAGAAGAGTTAAGGTGTATATACCAACCAAATGTAATGTATGGATTTTGTAGTGACTCTAGAAACATTATTTATGAGCAAATGAGGAACATTTAAACTAAACAGCTACTTACTGATATTAAGAAATTATTGTCAACATCTCATGCATTAGAATGTCCACTATCAAAAAAATAAAAGAACACCACAGAAAATAACAAGTGTTGGACAGAATGTAGAGAATGTAGACAAAGAGAAATCAGAATACTTGTGCACTTTTGGTGGGAATAGAAAATGGTGCAGCCACTCTGGAAAACACTATGGAGGTTTCCATATGATCCAGCAATCTCATTTCTGGGTATGTACCAAGAAGTGAAAGCAGGATCTTGAAGAGATATTTGCACACCCATGTTCACTGCAGCATCATTCACAACAGCCAAAGATGGAAGCAACCTAAGTATACACTAATGAATGAATAAAGAAAATATGATATATGCATACAATGGAATATCAACCTTTAAAAAGAAGGAAATCCTGTCACATGCTACATGACTGATGAGACCAAAGGACATTATGCTAAGTAAGCCAATCACAGAAGACAAATACTGTATGATTCCACTTATACTAAGTATAAAGTATCTAAAGTAGTCAAACTCATAAAACCGAAAAGGAAAATGTTTGTTGCCAGCTGCCGGTAAGAGGGAGAAATGAGAATTTTTCTGTTTAACGGGTATCAGTTTCAATCTGTTTGAGTTTTGCAAGACGAGAAAGTTCTAGAGATCTGTTGTACAACAATGTGAATAGAGTTAACACTACACTTAAGTGTACTAACTACACACTTAAAAATGCTTAAGATGACAAATTTTGGTTTTCACTATAATTTTTCAAAAGTATATTTAAATCCCTTTTCAAATAAAAAAAGAAATTATTACCAATTTTTCAAGTGTGATTAATGGTATTGTGTGTGTATGTGTGTGTGTATATATATATATGTATATATATAATTTTTAATAGTCCATATCTTACGTAGCTACATACTAAATAAAATATGTATGAATGAAATCATATGATACAAGTATTAGCTCCAAAATGACAGGGGGTGGGGGGGACATGGAAACAAGGTGATTAAAGATGAAACAAAATTCCTGACCACTGCAGCTGAGTTCATTATGCTATTCTGTCTTCTTCAGTGTATGTCTGAAAATGTGCACAAAAAGTTAAAATAATAATATACACTTGTAGGCCAACAGATTCTATTAATACAGTGGGATCCACATTTATTTAGGAAAGTAGCTGTAAACCATGATGATGTAAGGTACAATTAGAGTTAAAATAAACTGTACCTAGCCAAGTGAAGAATAAGCAAAAAAGAGTATTATGAATCCCTCATGCTTATTTATATCAAAAACAAAGTTGAGGGTGGGGGTGGGGTGGTAGAGGTAAGGTAAGTGTTCCCACAAAGCATTCCTTTTCATTTTCAGGGAAAGAATGTAAGATACTACATAGCACAGGTTTAACTCAAAACACAGGCATTTCTCAGGTTCATGAGAAAACCACCACTGTGAACCAATACCTATAAATTTATTAGCACATCATGCAAGTATGTACAAATGGCTGTCATGTCCTCAGCTAGACTATAAGCAAGTATGTTGTAATCCTGGTCTTTTTCATCTCTAACACTAACACATTTTTAGAACTAACATAAATTTCTGTGATCATGACTCAAAAATGATTTAAGGAATTCTCAACAAAATTGGTAAATGTGTTGGAAATAACCTGATTTGAAACAGTCAAAGAGCTGTTCCAAAAACAAAACAACATACAGTCTGTGAGGGACACATTCAAAAACTCACTTGAAGATAGGCACTTAGAAGAGGTAGCCAGTTACACAGCACCTGTACCTCACATACCCAACAGGCCCGCACAATGGATTCTTAAGGGGGACATGCCACAAATAGTTAAGACTATCAAGAAAACCAACAGATTTCAAATGTGAACTTCAAACATAAAGCCAAGGGCAGGTAATCCAAATGATGATGCTGATTTACCAGAGAGCTGTTTCTTACATGAGAAACTGTAATGCTTCAGAAGAAAACAGCAGATTTTAACAATGGTTATTGAGTCACCCAAGCACCCTAAAGAACCCAGCAAGTGTCTCATAAACTAATGAAAAACCATGTCATTGTGTCAAGTAAGGCCACACAAAACATTCTCTCTCAGCAGTTAATGGGGAATGTTGAAGAAAATAAGAGGGGGGAAAGAGAGAAGAAATTTTCCTCTTATCAACATACTGACCAGCCCATCTTTAAAATGAATCATTTCCTAGGAATTTGTTCACAGATAACTCATCTTGCCCACTTATTCTGATTCTAGTTAATTTTTAGTAGCTTTTATTTCAGACTGATACATCTACTATTTCCCACCAAGTTCTAGAAGTCTTTTTCAGTTTCTATAGCTATTTGATTTAATGTTTAAAATAAAAAATTTGATTAAGTAAAAAAAAGTTTTAATAATGTACTACAGAAAACATTCTGAAATTGATTATTGTTAAGTAATTAATTGTCCTATTTATTGAACTCTAAAATACATAACCAATCCCACTTAGGTAAAGAATTACTTTTTGTAAGGGAGAGTCATTCTGATTTTAGTTAACAGTAATGAGATCACTCAGCCTACAGTTAGAATAAACTTTAGAAATTTAGCCCAATTCTATCATTTAATTGCAGAAGAGTTCTTGCCAAAAGTTATCCAAGACATATACAGAAAAGAGAGCTATCTCAACTCTTACAGATTGGCTTTTCTACTGTATAACACAGTTCACACATGTTTATTCCACAGAGAAAGGTTTCTAAATGATCTTTTTAAATAGTAAGGATGGTTCTCTTGGAAATTAATCATTCACTCACTAAAAACAGGTAGAATTTTAGACATTTAACTGCCCATTAACTATAAATATTAAGATAAATGCAATATGCAAAAAGACTATTTAACAAGAAAATTCTATTCATAAAATATAGCCCACCTGTTAAAATACAATATCATTGCTATATAATAATAGTTTTCATCCTGATAACTACAGCCAAGTGGTTATACAATCTATAGATGATGGAACTCTCCAAAGTAAGGGTTCGCCCTTTTCCTTTTTAACTAAATAATCAAAAATTAATTACTTTAAGTGCCTTACCTTACATATATTTTTTAAAACATTTCTCTACTCTGGGAACACAGATATATTTTGTCAACCTATGACAAACTTTAAAAATTCTTAAGAGACCCTCCCAAGTAAGAGAATAATAAAAAGACCAATTAAAACACTCTACCATTCGGAGTGGGAGGAATTCTTACCATTGGCAGTGCATTGATGTGGGGATGTGCAATTGAATATCCGGTACCGCCAATCACAAGTTGCTGCTGCTGAGAAAAAGGAAAGTACAATATTCAGTGTGCCCTAAAACAAATTCAGCTTAAGAGATTTCCCACAACAAGTTTCCATGTTATCAAATTATTTTTATTTACCTCTGTAAGGTCCCTGCCACCAACGATTATCCTTCCCCCCCTAAACAACTATTATCTTATATAAGCAACAGCAGCAACTTTTGGGGTAGTAAGTGGCAGGCACTGAATCTTTACAACACTCCTAAAAGGTTGACACAATGAACAAAAGGGAGACTGGAAAAGATGGATTTGCACAAAGTGTACATTCACCCCCATTCAACTTAACTGGTGCAAATATTACTGCGATAGGGCCCAGTATAGCATGTTCATAATCTATGATCATAAGCCGCAAGGACTGGTATGAATTTATCTTCTATATATTGTTTAATAATAAAAACAAATGCATGATTGGTTTTGAAACAATTTCAATCAAAACTTATTAAAGTTTAATCGCTTCAGAGTCTACATTTTACAGAGTTTACCCCATCATCTCAACTGCTAAGTCACAGCACGTTATTTTCTGTGTCCCTCTGTGTAAAATATACAAGTTGTTTTTCAGACGCCCTGTCAAAGTGGTGGCTCTCCGGTCTAACGCTGACCAGTGCAGATTCCACCACGTGCTAGAGTACAATTTTATGTAACAGGGCAAGCTGATGCCACAGAAAGGAATGCAGGAGCTTTACCTCCTCCACCAAACCAGTGAATTAAGTCAGTAAACACTAAAAAGATAACTAAGCAAATACACTGAATAACTGTAGAAAGAATATAATCCCTTTAAGTTGGCTCCTCTCTGATCTTATCTTTAATTAACTAGAACTCTCATTTGTGCTGCCAACTCCATGGCCAATCTAAACAACTTCAGGGCTACTAAGTAACTTTCGGGTAGTTAAGTTATAATATCTAGGAATTAAAATAACATTTATTAAACATGGCACACACTTACTGAAATTATACACAGTTACATCAACATATAATATCATATCAGCCTCTGCAGGCACCAAGGTCTTTTGGCACAAGACACTTGTGAACCAGTTGGTAGATCCTTTGTAGACCTACTGGACAAATGTTCTACAGACATCATAAGTGAGTCAAAACAAAAACTAGATTACAGCTAGAACTGTTTACCTCAGGGTCATTTGCTATGAACATCAATTGTTTTATCAGAGTTTTCATGAGTTTTTGAGCTATAAGCTATATAGGGCTACTTGTTATCCAAAAACTGACTGAGCACCCTTAACAGAGAAAAGTTTGGGCATACATCCATTCTAGTTATTTATAAATAATTAACATGTGCTACTGAATTACACACATTTTACTTTTTTTTTAATGTTTATTTATTTTGAGAGAGAGAAAGAGAGGGAGGGAGGGAGCATGTGTATGTGTGTGTATATGTGTGTGTGCACACTTGGCAAGTGAGCAGTGGAGGGGCAGAGACAGAGGGATGGAGAGAACCCCAAGCAGTCTCTGTGCTATTCAAGCACAGAGCCCAATGCGGGGCTTGATCTCACAACAGTGAGATCATGACCTGAGCCAAGATCAAGAGTAGGATGCTTAAACGACTGAGCCACCCAGGTACCCCTAAATTACAGGTATTTTAAAACATAGAAAACTGAAGGAACAAAGATGTATTCCTACATGTCAAATATCTTTTTTGATAATCTCTTATATGCTTAGCCATCTTCTAAAATAATTAGATCATAATAGGTAAAAAAGCTCATTCTCGTAGTTTAAGTATCAGCTCTGCCATTTGCTTCTTTACTATTCTTATTCACATTTCTCACAGTTTCTTTTGCATGAATCTTTCAATTATTTGTCTGTTTTGCAGGGTTCAGTTGAAATTACTCCATAAGTCTACGTTATCAAACACAAGTAAACTTAGAATAGTAAGCTCAGACTTGTAGCAACTCCCAGAAAAGAAGTGAATGACTGGGATTGCCACAACTGCCTTGTGGAGCTCCCCCCTCCTCAATCCCTTTATGTACCACTTTAGATAGAACTTTCTGACATCAGGGCGGAATGAGGGTGCAAATTTAACCCATCTGTCAGATATTAGTAACATTTAATTTTTAAAATTTAAAACAAACATAAATAGACTAATAGAGTCCTGTACCCCAAAGGATGCTTGTTTTTCACTACCAGGGTGTGTACACACATACCATGCACAAACTCACACAAATAAACCTACCTTTGGAAAATACTAAATTAGATCATTCCAGTTGCTAGTCTTTCTTGTTCCTCCTCTGCCTGGTTCTCTTCTCTTCCTTTTCTGTGATTAGTGAGTCTTTCTTCCATCACACTCATAGATGTCTCTAATCTCAGTTTTCTCTAATTAGTTTTTCTCTACTTTTGTTTTCTTCATTGACTCATTTAGCTTTTCCTTTTAGACTATATTTCCTTAAAGGAAAGAGTCCTAATAGTAATTTAATAAATATTTAAATAGTGAAATAAATATTTGATTCTAGGATTTCAAGAGTGAATAAATCTGTGGAAAATGGTATGTCAACAGGTATGCCCATTTGCACATATAATACAATCTGAAAAATTTAGGAAGTCCCTACATTAGCTGTTTTCCTAGTCAACTTATTTAGCCACGTCCTGGCCATTTTGGAGGGCATATATAAAGCATATATATCACATAATTCTTAAGTTTATAAAATGAATTATCTGAATTTTAAAAGATATAATTATATACTCTTCCAAAGAATTACAAAAATCTAATGCATATTTAAGATAACCTGACAGAATGTATATTAAAACTATTTGTACTAAAGTAATTCAAGTTGTCCAGAAATCCCAAAATGTGTATCCTTTACACCTGCCTTAGTAATCACACTTGCCCAGAATGCTTAGGTGGCTCAGTCCGTTAAGTGTCCAACTCTTGGTTTCTGCTCTGGTCATGATCTCACAGTTTCTGAGTTTGAGTCCCACGCTGGGCTCTGTACTGATAGTGTGGAGCCTGCTTAAGATCCTCTCTCTTCCTCTCTCTCCCAACACCCACCCCCACTCCTCCCCACCCCGCTCACTCATTCTCAAAAATAAACATATAACCACACTTGCCCAATATCCTCTACTCTTACCAGCACATCACCAGTGTCTCTGTTCTCTGCACACTTTGGCTGCCATGACATTACTCATCCTGTACCAGGAACTTCCTTCTATTATGTGGTTTTGGCCACTAACCGAGTCCATCTCTTCCAAGGTTCAGCCCAAATCAGGTTCCCCTCTTGATTACGCATCCTACTACCCAAGGACACAAAAATGAGCCTCCTTTATTACAACCGTGTTACTGCTTACTATCAAGCCTCCCCTGCCAGACCTCTTGAGACCAGGGAATTATCGGTCACCTTGCTGTCCCACAAAAGAACTAAGAATAGTGCACAGAACACACACAGTATTTAAGATCCATAATGATGTATCATATTATCCATAATATAATGTGGGAATAGGTAGATACATATTTGAAAATAAAACAGTAGAAACTGTATTACAGCACAAATAAATCATATTGGTAAGAAAGAACTTAACTGTGAATTTTTATTCTAAAGATGTCTAGGAGATCCTGGCTATATATAACCAGTAATTTCAGTACCATTTCCAGGAAGTGGCAAATAAAAGCTGATTATTTTGCCATTTAAAGACGACTCAAGAGCATGTGATCAATCACGTTATAAAATTAGTGTAAACCTACCAACTACTTTGCATACTACATAAACTATAACCCATTTGCTTTACTTCTTATGATGAAATAAATGTTTGCCAAATGTTTGGTTTTGTATCCAAATAAAAAGCTTTGCTCTTACAATCTATATTTCATAACATTTTACCTGAAATAACTGAAGTATTAATTTTAGAAAAGGCTTTCAGCACAAAAATAGACACTGCTAGGGCACCTGGATGGCTCACTTTGTTTAGCCTCCGACTCTTGACTTTTGCTCAGGTCATGATCTCAGGGTCATGGAATAGAGCCGCATGTCGGGCTCTGTATTGATCATGGAGCCTGCTTAGGATTCTCATTCTCTCTCCTCTGTCTGCCTCTTCCCTTCTCTCTCTCTTTCTCTCTCTCAAAAGAAATAAACATCACGGGTGCCTGGGTGGCTCAGTCGGTTGAGCATCTGACTTTGGTTCAGGTCATGATCTCATGGTTCCTGGGTTCCTGGGTTTGAGCCCTACCTCGGGCTCTGTGCTGACAGCTCAGAGCCTGGAGCCTGCTTCGGATTCTGTGCCTCCCTCTCCCTCTGCCACTCCCCCACTTGTGCTCTGTCTCTCTCTCAAAAATAAATAAACATCGAAGAAGAAGAAGAAGAAGAAGAAGAAGAAGAAGAAGAAGAAGAAGAAGAAGAAGAAGAAGAAGAAAGAAAGAAAGAAAGAAAGAAAGAAAGAAAGAAAGAAAGAAAGAAAGAAAGAAAGAAAGAAGAAAGAAAGAAAGAAAGAAAGAAAGAAAGAAAGAAAGAAAGAAAGAAAGAAAGAAAGAAAGAAAGAAAGAAAAGAAAAGAAAAGAAAAGAAAAGAAAAGAAAAGAAAAGAAAAGAAAAGAAAAGAAAAGGACACTGGTAACTCAGTAGACCTCTCCTAAAATCTACCACCTAGATATAATTAGAATTTTTTTAAGATACAAAAATCTTTTAAAACAGCACAACAGTATATTTTGACTGATCTTCAAAATTACTGCCCTCCAGTCTCTAGAAGTAAATTTACTTGATTTACAGATTTCTTAAAAAGCTAATGGATTATGGGTTCTCTCCCCAGGGAAAGGTACAAGCAAAACAAAAACTTGCTTATAATTTAAAGTAGCAACAGAATCGAATCTATTACCTCGTAGCCAGAAATAAATTCAAGAAATTGTACCTGGTATCCTTAACAAATAGAAATTACAAATGAATTTATAATTTTGCAGAATTTGGAAGAATCATTCCAAGAATTAAGAGGAAAACATAACAATCAATCTGCTTAGAAAGATTTTAAGTTTATTTCTTTTGAGTGAAGGAAAGAGCACAAGTTGGGGGGAGGGGTGGCAGGGAGAATCCCAAATCCCACTAACAATGCAGAGCTCAAACTCACAAACAACAAGATCATGACCTGAGCCAAAGTCCCCAGAAAGATTTTTATTAAATGAACTTCTTAACAAAAGTCACAGATAAAGTCCAAATTAAATTGTTCAGTACATGACTGAAAACAACAAATAAATGGTGATTACCTGCAACTGGAACCATAGAAAAAGAAATACATTCGTAAAGCAAAGTGTTTCAACTGAATCTTCTCAATTCCACTGATCCATTTCACAAAAGACTTAATAAGTTGTCTTCCTTCACATGCCAGTTTCTAGTAACATACTAAGCATTCATCAAGGCCTCCAAGCATCTAGATGTCTGGACCTCTCCTCTCCCCATCTCATTTCCCACCCTATCACATACACGGGTAATATTTGAGGCAGCCAGACAATTAAGAAGGGGGAAGGGGAAGGAGCTGTAACAGGAGGAATATCCTAAAGAAACCAACCCTGAGATGAGACTGAAAGGCAGAATGGTCAGATCAAACAGCTCTGCCATCACTGGCTCTAATTTTCCACTTCTCTTTGTTATTTAGGTGACTCAGAAAATATGGATTTAAAAGCTGTGTATTATGATCCCTATTTCCTAAAAATTAGATATACTCAGTACCACAAACCCACATCAATAACAATTTAAACATGCATTGGTATCTAATCATGCTACTATTACACTTAAGTTAATTTCATTGGTAGCAACACATGTGGTTGAATTGTACATTAAATTTATATAAAAAAAATTACTGTGCAAGAATAAGACAAAGAGCTATCAAGTACCCTGAGATCTGCCCATTAGAGAATAAGCAATGCAATTAAACACAATAAAAACCAGAAATTCTCTTTATAGTAAACCACAGTGTTTTTAAAATTAAAGTTTGGTTGGCAGTTTCAAGTGTTACTGAAAGTCAAATTTATTTTTTAGGCACTACAATCTGCCCATCAAAAGTTTCCAGTTCACTAACTTCCAAAATATTAAGAGAAGCTGAACATGAGAAAACGCTTAGACTCAAACTTGAGTTATGATACTCGAAAGGTGATATCAAAATGTATAGATAAATACACATTATTGTCAGCTACATGAAAAATAAAAGTGAATATATCAACAAAGTAACTATAATTTCCTTCTCTAAAAAACTATTACTAAATAAATGGTGCAATTTATAATTCATGATATCTTAGAAATATGACAAATGTGAGGATGCCTGGCTGGCTCAGTCAGTTAAACATCCAACTCTTGATTTTAGTTCAGGTCATGATCATGGAATATGGAACCTGTTTGGGATTCTCTCTCCCTCACCCCGTTCCTCCTCCACTTGTGCACTCGCTCCCTTTTGCAAAATAAATAAACTTAAAAGAAAAAAAAAAGAAATATGACAAATCTGACAGATCATACAAAGCTGATAACAGCTCAACTTTTTATTTTTTCAGTAGAAAGAAACAAGTAGAGGGAGGATGAAAAAGAACAGGAAAAGCATCAGGGTCTAATAAATAACAGGATGAAAAGAAAAACGAGACTTTGCCTATGATCACACATGTAGGTAGGTAGGTACCCAGCACTTAACAAGTTAGAATTCCTACATTTTATTAAGTTTCTCACTCTTCCCAAGGGTTGAATATTTGATTCAAGATACCAAGAACTTGAACAGCTAATTAGGACAACACAAAAATCATTCTGCTGAACAATACATTCCCAGCAGAAATGAAATGGTCATGCCAGGGATATTGGGTCTTTCTGTGTCCTACAGAAATGCCCTTCCAGATTCTAACCTAATTGTGAGACAAAGTAGGTCCCTCATTCAGATTTAATTGGTCTAGAGTAACAATATGCCCATCAACTGCATGAAAAGCTCCCCCAAGTGATTCTAAGTGGGGGTTAAAAACCACTGGACTTTGTGGCAGGAAAGGGCACGATGGGGACTAGTCAGAGTTTAATAAATAATCTATCTTGGGGGAGCATGGAGGGATCACTTCTTTCAACTATTAGCACTGCAAAGTGAGTAGTTCTCAGAATTAGAGTGGGAATCACACTATCAAGTAAAAGTTTTATTAATTTGATTTCAAGAGTAACAGTAAGGAACAAAAGATAAATGCCACCCTTCTCCCCAAAAGTGAATTAGAAAAGGGAGGATAGGGGCGCCTGGGTGGCGCAGTCGGTTAAGCGTCCGACTTCAGCCAGGTCACGATCTCGCGGTCCGCGAGTTCGAGCCCCGCGTCAGGCTCTGGGCTGATGGCTCAGAGCCTGGAGCCTGTTTCCGATTCTGTGTCTCCCTCTCTCTCTGCCCCTCCCCCGTTCATGCTCTGTCTCTCTCTGTCCCAAAAATAAATAAACGTTAAAAAAAATAAAAAATAAAAAAAAAAAAAAAAGAAAAGGGAGGATAATAGTGAGAACACCTTAGAAAGAAACCCAGAAAAAGAACACAAAACAGGGGAGT
Source organism: Prionailurus bengalensis (assembly GCF_016509475.1). Taxonomy (NCBI): domain Eukaryota; kingdom Metazoa; phylum Chordata; class Mammalia; order Carnivora; family Felidae; genus Prionailurus; species Prionailurus bengalensis. Next base: position 90,103,968 of record NC_057350.1, on the reverse strand, counting down.
TATCATTCAAAAAGCACAAAAGGAGCAATGCTGATACCCACATTTAGATAAAAAGGCACATAAAGCCTGAGACTCAGCTACATGTGACAAAACTTAGTAGGGAGAAATTATAGAAGGATATTTTTTTCTGCTCAATATAATGGAAAACTGTCACACAAGTCAATTGAAGTGAAACAAAAGTTAAACAAAGTCACACAAGTTAAACAAAACCTGGATGTATCACTCAGCAAGAAAGTTACTTGCCACATGATGGCGGGGGCGGTTGTCGTAGGAGCCCCCTGTCCAATTCCTTTCAACTTGGCATTCAAATGTGCTATCAGGGCCATCAGCAGCCTCTGTGGCACCTCTGTGCAAACGACACCCTAGCAGGACAAATTAGAAAAATAAAAAGGCCATACTATGGTACAGGGAGGTAAGCCTGTACTGCGGAGCCACAGAGATTAGACTTGACTCGGAGCTATGGAATTTAGAATGCTAGCCCATCTAAGACAAGTTACTTAAACTCCTGGTGCCTCAGTTTTCTCATACGGAAAATAAATTGTTAAGAGTTGAATAATTTGATATTTATAAAGTGCTCAACAGTGCCTGGCATAGGAGTCACATGCAATCATTTTTAAATAACATATGTAAGAAAAAGGAGCCCTTCCCTCTGAAAGGACACCGTCCCACATGAGAGAAATGGCTTGCTGACAGTGTGGCCTGGATGTCAGCATCCACTTGTCCCCTTGGCCGTGCACTTCTATGCAGGACACAAACTGCCCGTTCGTATTCTGCTGTGCTATGTGCTACCATGACTCAAGAGTCCAGTTATACTAGGTCTTTCAGAAGTTCATTTAACAGCATTACTACTCAAAATAATTAATCATTGGTAAAACTTTTAAATTAGAACAGATGTGGAGTGTGCCCGAACATGGCAGTTGTCCTGTGTAACCACACAGTGACAATGCACACACCTTACTGTGACAACACAGAGTGACAAAATGACACACTTGACCCTCTCAGTGAAGCACAGAGTTTCTCCATCACACTTGAAAACTAAATCTTCGACTTTCACTTTGTAAAAGGATAAGCTTAACTTTTAAAAAATTAAGAACATGCTAGCAGATAATTACTTAAATGAAAATTGTCATTCTGAAGTCTTCTGAGCACAAAGAAAAAAAATGCATTTATGTTAAAATAGATACTGGGTTCAGAATTTTAAAATGTTTTATTTCTATCTACTGCTGAAGGATGTAAAAGTCATTCTTGTGTGTCTTTACTAAGAGTATTTCCTTACAGATTTTCACATGAAAAAAACTCAGAAACTGCTTACTCTGAGTTCATATTTCTAAAATTGGTATAATCTAGACAGTACCAACAAATGCTTTGCCTTCAGTGAATTAAAACAAGCTCATTTAACTACCATGTTTCTATCAAAAAAAAAAAAAAAGAAATACAGTCCTTTAAGATATCAGGGCTATCCTGGGGTACCTGGGTGGCTCAGTCAATTGAGCATCCAACTTCGGCTCTGGTCATGATCTCGCTGTTCGCGGGTTTGAGCCCCGCGTCAGGCTCTGTGCTGACAGCTCAGAGCCTGGAGCCTCCATCAGATTCTGTGTCTCGCTCTCTTTTTGTCCCTCCTCTGCTCATGCTCTGTCTCTCAGTCTCTCAAAGATTAATAAACATTAAAATAATTTTTTTTTGAAAAAAATCAGGGCTATCCTGTCTTCTGGCAAAATTCATTCTAAACATGTAATAACATAAATGACATATTTATAATTCTAAAAAATGTCAAATTCTCATCTGATGTTGGTTTGCTAAATTGGTTTCCATTTAGCTTTTTCACCATATTTAAAATGAAACATTTAAACAAGCAAATACAAGCTATGTTGTCTGCCTGACCCACTCAGGACACACAAACACGGGGATGGGGGACGAGGATGGGGACGAGGGTGGGGATGGGGGACGAGGATGGGGATGGGGACGGGGACACACATACACACACACACACACACACACACACACACACACACACCCTTACCTCTTTCTCTTTTCTCTCTAGGGGTCATGAAAAGAAGATCCATTTTCTTAATTCAATTTATTTACTTCAATACAAAACACCACTTTCCTCTCCCTGACTACCACTCAAGTTATAATAAAGTACAGACTGAGACTAAATGAATACTACAACTGCTTCATCTTAAGTTTTTAGGCACTGCTAAGCAATGGTCTAGAGGTTGGCAAATTATGGCCAGAAAGTTAAGTATTTTGGGTTTTTGCAAGCCACACAGTCTCTGTCGCAACTACTCAACTCTGTTATTATATTGCAAAGCAGCCAAATACAATACATGAAGGAATAGGTATTACTTTTTCCAATGAAACTATTCATACATACACATTCTCTCTCTCTCTCTCTCTCTCTCTCTCTCTCTGACACACACACACACACACACACACACACACACACACACACACACACGGTTATCAGGCAATACACTATGTTGGTACTGAAGTAATTCCCAAGACCACCCAAAATTCTACTGATCCAGGATGGAGCATAAACCTATTAGGACAAATAACCTAAAGGTATAAAGGGATGCCTGGATGGTTCAGTCAGCTCAGATCATGATCTCACAGTTCGTGAATTAAAGCCTTGCATCAGCATCACTGCTGTTGGCCTGTCAGCATGGAGCATGCTTCCGATTCTCTGTCCATCGCCCCACCCCCCACCGTCCCTCCCCTGCCTGCATTCTCTCTCTCTCAAACAAACAAACAAACATTTTTTTTTTAAAAAAGATAGATATAGGGGCACCTGGGTGGCTCAGTCAGTTAAGCATCTGACTCTTGATACCGACTCAGTCATGATCTCACGGTTATGAGTTTGAGCCCCACATGAGACTCTGGGCTGACAGTCTGGAGTGTGCTTGGGATTCTCTCTCTCTCTCTCTCTCTCTCTCTCTCTCTCTCTCTCTCTCTCTCTCTCAAAAATAAATAATTAAACATTTTTTAAAAAGACATTAAAAAAATCAAACTAACAGACAAAGTAAAAAAAAAAATTATTAAAGGGGCACCTGGTGACTCAGTTAAGCATCCAACTCTGGATTTCAGCTCAGGTCATGATCTCATGGTTCGTGATTCAAGCCTTGCATCAGGCTCTGAAATGACAGTGAGGAGCCTACTTGGGATTCTTTCTCCTTCCCTCTCTGTTCCTTCCCCACTTGTTCTCTCTCTCTCTCTCTCTCTCAAAATAAATAAATAAACTTAAAAAAAATCATTCAAGCATTCTCCACTAAACTATAGCCATTTAGTGGGAAAGAAATTTTCTAAGGCATTCAAACACTGTCTTATGTGGCACCACATGGAACAATGAAGTTCGATTAAAAAAGGATTAAAACTTCAGTATTTCTCTGTGATCTTCAGACACTTAGAAGACAGATGTAGGGGCGCCTGGGTGGCGCAGTCGGTTAAGCGTCCGACTTCAGCCAGGTCACGATCTCGCGGTCCGCGAGTTCGAGCCCCGCGTCAGGCTCTGGGCTGATGGCTCGGAGCCTGGAGCCTGTTTCCGATTCTGTGTCTCCCTCTCTCTCTGCCCCTCCCCCGTTCATGCTCTGTCTCTCTCTGTCCCAAAAATAAATAAAAATGTTGAAAAAAAAATTTTAAGAAGACAGATGTAGAATGGAAAGAACTACTGTTTACAAGTTTAACCCCTTCATATCATATCCATATAACCATAAGCATGTCCTCATGTGTAAAATGAGGCTACTGTAAAATGCTATACTCTGCAGAGTGTATTTGATAGCCCAACAAGTATGAACAGAGTTCAGTTTATTGTTTAAAAAATAAATAAAAAGCAATGATTCAAAAACAAGAGCACACTGGGGTGCCAGAGTGGCTCAGTCAGTAAGCCTCCATTCTTCACCACAGCTCAGGTCATGATCTCACAGATTGTGAGACCAAGCCCCACCACATCCGGCTCTGCACTGTCATGACAGCACGGAGCCTGCTTGGGATTCTGGCTCTCCCTTTCTCTCTGCCCCTCCCACGCTCATGTGTGCACATGCGTTCTCTCTCTCAAAGGAAACTATAAAAATAGGGGTGCCTGAGTGGCTCAGTCAGTTAAACATCCAACTTCAGTTCAGGTCATGATCTTGCAGTTCCTGAGTTCAAGCCCCGCGTCAGGCTCTGTGCTGACAGCTCAGAGCCTGGAGCCTTCTTCTGATTCTGTGCCTCCCTCTCTCAAAAATAAACATTAAAAAAAAAATTGTTTTAAATAATAAAAATAAGGGCACCAATCCTACTAAGTTCCTAAAGATGTTTTCACACAGTATACTAATAAATACTAGCAGCTAATTGTTAACTGCTTAGTTTAAAAGGCCACAACAGGGTTAAGAAGAGTATAGTATTAAAAGATAAAAAAACTTCAGGTTCTAAGCAAAAGAACAAAAAACAAACCTGTTTATGACTTAACCATGAGATTATAAAAATAGCAACCGGAAGTATTAAAAATAAACAAGCAAAGAAAGAACAATGAAGGCAGAGAGTAACAGACTGGTCCTGGAAATGAACTCTCTTCACCACAGCAAATGCAAGCAGGAAAACATGTTAGCCATAAGTTTTGCCAAAACTAGCTAATGTTCATCAAGTAGATGGTGAGAAGTTGGGACGCCTGGGTGGCCCAATCGGCTGAGAGTCCAATTTTGGCTCAGGTCATGATCTAATAGTTCATGGGTTTGAGGCCCACGTCAGGCTCTGTGCTAACAGCTTCGAGCCTGGAACCTTCTTTGGATTCTGTGTCTCCCCCTCTCTGTGCCCCTCCCCCACTCATGCTCTGTCTCTCTCGCTCTCAAAAATAAATAAACATTAAAAAAAATTTTTAAGTAGTGGGTGAGAAGAAATGAGTTATGTGTATTTTAAATTAAGAGAAAATGAGCTTGTATTTTAGCTTTGACATGGTTTAACGACAAGTGGACACCAAAAATCACTTGTATAAGGTGAACTAAAATGTTATTGCAAAAGATGTTTTTTACATTTTTTTAATAACCGTAAGTCATAATATAACTTACAAATATGGAAAACAAGTAAACTGTAGATTTGCAATTATTTTTTAAATCAGCTTCATTAAACTATCTATAGACAGAACTGCATTTAAAACAAAATGTCAGGAGTGCCTAGGTGGCTCAGTCAGTTGAGCGTCCAACTTCGGCTCAGGTCATGATCTCAGAGTTCATGAGTTCAAGCCCCACGTCGGGCTCTGTGCTGACAGCTCAGAGACTGGAGCCTGCTTCGGATTCTACGTCTCACTCTCTCTCTGCCCCTCCCCTGCTCACGCTCTGTCTCTCTCAAAGAAAATAAATAAATGCTAAAAATTAAAATAAATAAATAAAACAAAATGTCAATCTTCTGATCTTTTCCCAGTTCTCTAATATCAAAGCAACCAGAGATTCCCTCAACAACAAAGGACCTACATACTATAAATGAACTCTCTCCATTAGTGATGCATCAGTTACTCGAGAAAACAGAAACTAAGAAGCCAGATTTTCCTTCAGGAGATTAGGAAGCAACAGAATTTAATGCCAATGTTTCATCTTTCAGCCACATTAGATGGTAGAATTGTCATTGTTGGGCTGTTGTCTGTACTGACTGTTAAAAGAGTTATCTGGCTGTAGACAATAGAACTCTGAGGAGAAAGCAAAGAGGAAGAAAAATTTTATTAACCTCTCTCCTAAACACTGTTAATTTTGAAAGTTAGCCCTTTACTGACAATGTAAAGTACATCAATAAATAAAGATCCTTGCCCTGGGAGACTTTAAATTCCAACATAATTTAGGATTAAGCGTTATGTAGGAGATGACAAGCTATGAAAAAAGAAAAACTACCAGGAAGGTCAGGAGTTCAGGAGTTTTCTGTGAGGAGGAGGTGGTGCCCCCAGGTTGAAACAGTAATATGTAGGATGGTCAGAACCAGTCTGTATTTCAAGTGAGTGCTGGCAAGATAAGAAGCTCCTGCGTATTCTATGTTCTGTATGCAGACAATCATATACGAGGAGGTGCTTTACCTTAATACTGTGACCATAGGATCATGTTCATGTTTGTTGGAAGCCATACCTGGAACATGTATATTTATCAAACAGTTCATTTATGTTTCAATTACTCTAATTTTTCCTCTGAGCTACCTGTTCTTGCCTACATTTGCTGTGTGTTATAAAGCTATAATTCTAGGGTAGATATTAGGCATTATAAAATGATAGGTTTACCTAAATATTTTAGCATTATAGGGGCACCTGGCTGGCTGACTTTGTAGAGCAGGAAACACTTGATCTCTGGGTTGACTTCAAACCTCATGCTGGGCACAGAGATTACTTTAAAAATATTTTTAAAAATAATTTTATAAATAAATATTTAGCACTATAATATTATGGAGGCCATCATAAATGTTATCAAATGAGAAAGAAGATACGTTATATTTTTAAAAACTTTTGTAATTGCCCAGTCTGTTTAATCAAAGTATTTTTCACACAAGCATTCTTGCACAGTTAACATTAAAAAGCTTCTAACTTTTTCCAGACACAAAATACAAAAACAAAACAAAACAAAACCCAGAAAATAAAACAGAAAAATATGCCAGTGAAATGGAATGTCTAGTCACTTTAAGTTCTACTGCAGTTTAGACACAGGCTTAATTTTTAAATATCCAGCAAAGGTTTACATTGTACCTGATACTGCGTATATTTACCTGCCATCACTACTTTAAAATACTGAACAAGGGAAAAGTAACAAAACCCAAATGTGGGATATAGACCAAGGCTTCCTCAAATGCTTATTAAGAACTGTTGGTCTTGGGGAGCTTGGGCAGCTCAGTTGGTTGAGCATCTGATTTCAGCTCAGGTCATGATCTCACACAGTTCATGCGTTTGAGCCTCGCATCAGGCTCCACGCTGGCAGTGTGGGGCCTGCTTGGGATTCTCTTGCTCACTTCCTCTCTCTCTGCCCCTCCCCTGCTCATGCCCTTTACGTTTTTTAAAATAAACTTAAAAAAAAAAAATTTTTTTTAAAAAGAACTGTTGGTCATTTACCCCCCTTACTGTGTCCAACCAATATTCTTGAGAACAAAAATAAAGAGACAGTGAGACTAGTTTATGAAAATGCACAAAGCTAGAATTAAAAAGGTTAGCTGAATTTATTTCAATACCTCCAACTGTAAATTCCTAGAAAAAAATTAAGTTATCTCGATAACTGTGCCTACTATCATACCTAAAACAGAATTCTGGGTTCCAATGAGTATTAAAAGACAAGGGGCTGGTGAGGATCTGTGCAGATAGGGGAATGGCAACTAAATCTCAACCTCTTCTCCTTAAGAAGGAATATAAGCCAGAAATTGTTTAAAGAATACTATGAGGAAACTATCTTTGCCACAAACAGAATGAAAATCTGTTGCATAGGACTGCTCACTGGCCTCTTGATTTCAAGTCAAGGCTAATCAATCAGATAAAGAGCATTCTGATGACTCAGATTGGATTAGATGAACTCACAAAAAAACAAAGGCGGCTACTGAGTTTACTTGGAAGGATATAGGACAAGAAAAGACTATCCGAGAGCTTCAAGCCAGGCGTATCAGCAGAACACACAATCCAGGAGCTATAGTCTTCACAACTCTCCGTCCCACCACCACCACTTCACTGCTCAGGTATGAGGGAGCAAGAATTCGCGAAAGGACATGGAAGCTACTTTGGGTTAAAAACCACAAACTCCACAAAGGGTAAGATTTTCATGGGCCTAGCTTCCTGCGGATCCAACCCATCAAAGCATATGCTCCATTGTAAGAATGTACCTCACCTTCCCTCCACATATGTACTCCCAGTCCAGATGCAGTTCACAAGTCAGGGACCACTCTGCCATGCCCCCATGTTGGCTGGTAATACTGCTGGACGTTCCACTTTTATGTTTTAAATGAAACACAGCCAAAACTGAACCAAGGTTATTTATCCACAGAAAGAGAAAAGGTTTGGTGACTCCTTGTCTTACAACACACGTGGGTACTCATCTCTACTCTGCCTCTAGGTTGTCAGTGGTCTTGGACCTGTAACTTAAAGCTTCTAGGAGCAATTCACCTCCTATAAGCAATGACTGGCTTGAATTGAGAAATATGCCAATACAGAGAGAAAACCAAACTAACACACTACAAGATATCTTACAAACAACATAGAAAATCTCTTTTGATGATATGAAGGCTAAACAAAGCTAAAGCAGTGTAGTTCAAAAGGAAATTGAGGCCCAGAAGTTAAATAGTCTTACAAGAAGTAGTGAAATATTAAACTCTGCACTGCTTGCACACTCAGTATCATTTAAATATCATAACAAGCTGTATAGTAAGTATTGCATCTATTTCAAAAACAGGTTAACTAAGGCTCAGAGCAGTTCCTAGACCAAGATCAACAGTAAGGCCAAGTAAGCGGACATCAGATGCCAGGTTAAATTCTTAACCACTCTCCTGTTCTATGTCTCTTGAATCTCTTTTCGAAGCTTTTGTTTCCAATAATTTTCCTTTACAACAACATGATAAAGATCTTTTAATGAAAGTTGAAAGTATCACTTAGGAGAAAGAGATCTATAGCCATGTTCTCTTACTGCCACAGGGAGGGCACAATCAGCACAGCAAGGATCACAGGCAGCCACCTGAAGACAGCTTACATCCACCCACCAATAAATACTACTTTTTGTCACCTATCATTACCCAGCTTCCAAATACTCTGAACTTCGAGTGTTTCATACAACCAACTAGTTCTTGAAACACTATGTAGGTTTAATTGTTTAAAAACAGATACATAACAGAAATCAGGAATTTCACTGATGAGGGTTAGGTTATATTTATTTATATATCAGAATTCCTTAGGGAGCATGGAATTTTAAAATGCATAATCCTCCTACTTTTGGAAGTTTATCAAAAGTCCTGGAAGGCACAAAAACACTATAGCCATTTCTGCAGCAAATACTGTGTTGCTTTTGGTTTAATATTCATTACCCAAAACAAAATCCTGAAAGTTATCCTTGACTCTTCCCTGTCTCCTTTGTCAGCCATATCAATCACTAAATTTGATCAATTCTCTTTCCTAAATATATCTATAATGTCTACTGGTTCCTTGAATCCTACCACCCATTCTTCATAGCTCAATCTGCTTCCCCATCAACTTTGATAAAATCCAAAGCAAAAAAAATTATTTTTAATAGGCATGCACCCCAAAATTTATAATTGAACAGCACTTGATTATGTGAAAATTCAGATTTTTTTTGTTTGTTTGTTTTTGTTGTTATTGTTTGTCTGTGGGTTTTGTAATTTTCAAGTGAAAGAGGCAATAATGGATTTCTCTGTTGGGTTACTGTTTATTTACATAACAACTATTAGTTGCCTTCAGCCTCCCTGCTAACATAATGCCAATTTTGTTCAAAGTAGCAACATATCCACATAATACTTTCTCAGCCTTTCTTGCAGCTAGAGGTAGCCATGTGAAATAGCCTGGTTAATAAGATCTAAGCAGAAATAGGGGTGGGTGCAGGGGCTCCCAGCCATCACAGCAAGAGAGGCAGCTAGGGAATCTTTTGTTTTCCTAAAAATGGAGAACAGATGCAGATGTTTAAACCTGATGCCTCCTGAAGCAGTAGCCATTTTTCAACCAAGGCAATACGCCTGATGGACTTCCTTACACTGAGGACAACGGAATAAAAAAAATAGCTATTTCCTGCCAGATTTGTTTAAAATAGTGTTTTGAGTTACTTGAAGCCAACTGGACATCATTCTCCCCAGAGAGGTCCCCAGAGCATTTCAAACTTACTATGTATATACTTAATTCCTCTCCCATCCCAAACTTGTTCCTCTTTCTATATTCTCTACTTCTTTGTATGGCTCCGACATCCAGTCACCCACACTGGAAATACGGTTCTTTCTCCTCTCGTTATCTCCCACACCTACCTACCTACCTACCTATCTATCTACCTACCTACCTATCATCAAACACCATTGCTTTCTATCTCTAGGGTGTTATTTCACAAGTACATTTTTAGTTCCTTATGTCTTCATGACTTTGGATAAGCTATGTCCTCTAGCTAAATTTTAGATCACCCATACCCCACCGAAGCTCTATCACCACTGCAGATATTTTATATGTCCATCCCCCTTCACTAGAAACCTAAACACTTTATTATAATTATCACATCCTGGTGCAACATTTTAATGCTGTACTACTCTTTTTAAAATGCACATTCAAATTAAAAAACAGTAGTTGCTCTTAAAAGGCTTAAGTTTTGCTTTTTTTAGAGTACACAGTTTGATTCTGATCCCATTAATTACTTTAGGCCAGAGGAGAGGAACCAGGAAGGCAAAAGAGAACTGAATGAAGAGAAAAAAGTATCAACAGCTAAAGTTAAGTTCACTGAGAAAGGTTTAAGGTTTGCTACTTCTCCTTCATTGTTATACAGACAAAAAACTGGAAAGACTACTCCAAGAGATCAACTTACAATAGGCAGGGATGCCTTTCATCGTTAGTTTCTGACCCCAAGGTCCTGGGAAGAAAGACCAGAAAGATAGAAAAATTTGCTCTACTGGCATTCTAACACTGGAGGAAATAACATCTGAAAGAATAGTGATATATGTCCCTTACGTGTTTAACATAATGAAGTTTTTCTGCATTTTCAGATCTTCTAGATTTACTGGTGGCTACTTTGAAATTATATCCCTATCTCATACCTCCTATCATAGTTACTTTTTGCTTTTTCCCCCTCTGACAACCTGAATACTTCATGTCCTTGTTCTCCTCTAACCACACCAAATCTTGTACTCCTTCCCACATTTATTCAATAACCCTGTGCCAGGACATTTCATTTAAAACATCACAAAATAGGGGCGCCTGGGTGGCGCAGTCGGTTAAGCGTCCGACTTCAGCCAGGTCACGATCTCGCAGTCCGTGAGTTCGAGCCCCGCGTCCGGCTCTGGGCTGATGGCTCAGAGTCTGGAGCCTGTTTCCGATTCTGTGTCTCCCTCTCTCTCTGCCCCTCCCCCGTTCATGCTCTGTCTCTCTCTGTCCCCCCAAAAAAATAAACGTTGAAAAAAAAAATTTTTTTTAAAAAATAAAAAAAAAAAAAAAAAAAAAATAAAACATCACAAAATACAATAGTCACAAACAAATGTCTGGTTCTTTACAATTAATTATATTAGTATTCACTCAATTCATTCAATTCACTTATTCAGTAAATATTTACACTGCCTTTCCATTCCAAAGCTTCATCCATTCTTTACAAAATTCTAAGAATTAAGGTAAAAGAAATCACACATAGAACCAGAACAGAACCAAAGGCAACAGTACTGTGACTCCTACCACTTACTGAGCATGAGACGCAATGGTGCTTATTTAATCTCTCTTAACCTGTTTCCTCATCTGTAAAACGAGGATTTTAGCACTGCCTACCCAGAGGGCTACTCTTCTAAGAATTAAATAAGGGAATGCATATCAAGCATATAATCTTACCTGAAATAGAAAAAGCACTTAATTACTGGCAGTCATTATTTTACCAGATTTAGTGAGTGACGGGACACACTGAGCTGTCCTTTAATAGAACCACAGCCTTGATTAAATAAACTTATCATTCAGTATACCCAATCTAAATGTCCAGAATGCTTTGTGTTTTCATTAATGTTAATGAACAATTTATTACATAAAACAAAAATGCAACTTTGTTTTTAAACAGACTGCTACCAGCATCCTGAAAATAATGTATCATTTCTGGATTAAATATTGGATATAAAATAAGAAAAAAGAGGATTACCCGTCACGGAAGCAGGAGTGAGTCGATTTTGGTCTCTAAAAAACAATACTCATGTTTTAATTAACACCACAACCAATCATCTATAATGGGTCCTGGATTAATCAAATCTCCACGTTTTTTAAATTTTTTAATGTTTGTTTATTTTTGAGACAGAGCAAGAAACAGCACGAGCCAGGGAGGGGCAGAAAGAGAGGGAGACACAGAATCCGAAGCAGGCTCCTGGCTCTGAGCTGTCAGCACAGAGCCTGATGCAGGGCTTGAACCTATAAGCTGTGTGAGATCATGACTGGATCCAAAGTCAGACATTTAACCGACTGAGCCACCCAGGCACCCCTCAAATGTCCATGTTTTAAAGAAATATTAGTGTGATATTATTATTCCTAGACTCTGGCTTCTAAATAGTAGCTGAGAAGCTATAAACTAGTGCCTAAAGAGCAGCACTGAATTCCTGGAATGGATACTTACAGTGATAGCAAACAAAGGGTAAATTTAATAAGGCTTTCATTAAGCCTTCTACATAATTACACAGTATTTAAAAATAGTACTTTTATTTTGGTTTTGAATGTCATATAAACTACTGAATACCTGTGTAGTCTGGAAATCATTTTCTTTCCAGATAGAATATCAAAATAATTTTAAAACATTAATAGGAAATAACTTGCAGTTTCCCATTCCAGGAAATTCCTTTTAGGCAATGTAAGCTCTTGGTTCTCCCTGATGTTTCCTACCCCGGACAATTCAACATGCTCTATAAGTTCTATTAATACACATCTTCTCTAGTGTAATAATAAAGAGGTTAACAATTTGAGTCAGTCTAACTTCAAATTCCACTAGTACAGTGACTAATTTTCTAATTTGAAAGAAGTCCGCAAATCCCACTTGGAGCTTTAATAAATTCCACTTTATTTCCATGTCATTGATTGGGAGAAATATAAAGTAAAACTAGCTATTTCATTCAAAAGGGCAGAGAAGAAGTACTGAAGAGCAGAATGGGATCACCCTAAGGTGAATTATCAACCAAGACCACTGAACCCATCAATTTGCTATTTTCCATACCGTGCAAAGTATTAAGCAGTCAGAAATCAGAAGTCTAGGGCCAATGGCCTTTTATACATTTCTTACTACACAGTATATAAATTTTTAATTTTTCCCCCTCCCTTATTTTATCCATGTTCTCAGCCAGAACCTCGGGACGTAACTGTAGAATGTTCAAGCAAGGACTACTATTAAGCTGCATTCTAAGAAACTGAATATAGAAGTCCTGTTCTTCCAAAACCACTCAATCTTTTCAAACTTTGAACTGTTCTTGAATGTTCATTCATTCATTCAGAGCCTATTTAAGGACCACAGACTTTACGCATAAAGGGGGAAAGAACAGCTTAGTTATAACCATGCTATACATGCAAAAATAAACTTCTAGAATTTCTTCAAACTCCAAGTCCCCAAGGAATTCTCTGAATGGAAAACAACTTGGCAGAGGGTAAATCTCCTTGAAGTCCAACTATAGTCAGAGATGTATTCCTAGACTAAAATTAAGTATACAAGGAGGACACAAAGAAATACTAGACTTTTTCTCAAAGTCTATCTAGAATACTAACTTGATCCATTTGTTGCTGTGAAATAAATAGGGGGGAAAATATACATGTATACATGCATATGTCTCTGACCCTAGTACCTAGCAAAGAGCTCCTAAAACTTGTCATTTCCTAATGACAAGAACACCAGAAATATCTTTTGTGCTAATATTTGGTCTTTGACCCTGATTTCTCACACAGAGCTCCTAAATGCCTTGGAATTTGCTGGGTGATAAGGACTCTACTTCAGTATGAGAGTTGATCAGCAAAAAGACCAAGCCATGATTCATCAGAACTTGGAACTTTCAGCCCCGCTCCCTCATCCTTCAGGAAGGGAAAGAATGGTGACTGAGCTCATGATTGATCTCACCCTACATGATGAACCCTCCATAAAAATCTCAAAAGTACGAAATTCAGAGAGCTTCCAGATTGCTGAACACACAGAGGTACTGTGAGGGTAGTATACACGTCAAAAGCTAAAGCATGGGCCCATACCTTGCCACACCTACCTCTTCCACCTAAATGTCTGTTCATTTGTCATGTCGTTTTATAATCAATTGGTAAACGTTAAGCGGGCCCTGAGTTTTGTGTGCCACTCTAGCAAATTATGAAACCCACAGGGGGGTCAGAGGACTCCAACTCACTGCCAGTCAGTCAGAAGCAACAACCTGGGACATGCGACTAGCATCTGAACTGGAGGCAGTCTTGTGGGATTGAGCCCCTACCCTGTGGGATCTGATGCTAACTCCAGGCAGACAGTGTCAGAACTGAGTTGAATTATAGGACACCCAGCTGGTGCTGAAGAGAATTGCTTGATGTGAAAAAAATTACCACACGTTTGGTCATCAAAAGTGTCAGAAGTATTATGTGTGTAAGTAAAGGAAAACACAGGAATGTTTTTCCTGACAGTTCCCAATATTTCTCCTACCCAATAAACCTCTTATTGCACTCTCACGTTTTATGCCATTCTAAAACAATCTTCTCTCCCCAGACATTATTCTAAGAACACCTATTTCACTAAGACATTATCAAGGACACTTTATTTAGGAGTTGAAGATAGAAAATAAATTGTGTCTCAAGCTAACAGATAAAGAAAGACATAAACAAACATGTAATGATAACACAAGAACCAAAATACAAGTTCTTAAACACTGCTGTCTCCTGAGGATAGGCCTAGTAAAGAAGCCTCATTTTTTTTTTTCATTTTATTATATGTATTCACTACTTCTGTGGTATTAAAAAAAAGTACTGAAGTTTCTGATTTTCTAGGTCACCTAGGGCCAGGAAAGAAATTTCCTTTATGCAGATAACAAACTCTACCTTTTGCACACCCCCATCACTCAAGTGTATCTTTGGTAATTTACTAAGATTTAATATAACTTTTAGGTAGTAATTCTTTAAGTATGGGATTTTATCAAATAAGATTAAAAAATAATCACTAGTACAAAACAAATTTTAAAACTGCTGGCTTTATCCTGTTAAGGGTGTTAAGTGTCCTTTCCAATTAAGGCTGAAAATCTGGCCATGGTATGGTCACCCAAAGGCACAACTAAGTATCCTGCACAAAATTAAAATGTACCTTGTCATACTCCTTTCACTGATTGAAACAAAGCCCATAAACATGGGGGAAGGAGAAAGGGAGTAAGAGTAAAAACTTTAGGAAAACTTACATCATTTCCAATGCTAATAAGGACAGAGCAGTAAGGAAACTCCTTGAAATTTATTTTCTAGTGGGGGAGGACAGATAAACAAAATGAGTACATTCTAATAAATAGGGGCTGCCTTATCTCAATTTCTTAACCTAGCTTGTATAAAACCAAGAGGGACTCAGGTTTTAGCACTATAACCATTCAGGTTCACTGACTGCAAACACTAAAAAGCAACTCCAGAAAACAGGACTTACTGAAAGCATTAGTTCAGAAAAACCTGAACCGAAAGGTTTTCAAAGAAAGAAACAACACCAGTTCTATGGATCAAGAATATACCTACTCCACCCAATTAAGTTGGTTCCCAGAACCTCTTTCAACAATTTGTGGTCAAATATGGTCCCATCTCGCTCATTTCTCCAAGGAGTAGCTGGACTCATATATAATTAGGACTTCCCTTGATGCTATTTATAGATAGGCAAATAGATATGATGACTGCCAGAAGGAAGGTTATTAATCCGGAGGCAGGGAGAACGAAGAACAGTTATCTGTATACCGTCTTTCTTTACTGCCACATGACAGGATTGTTGAAATTTACTCTGAACAGACAGTGGTCCAGATTCTGCTACACTGTGATATGCTGTTGGCCTAGAGCCTGGCCCAGGCAGCAGCACTAACTACCAATGTTGCAAATTGTTTCAGTTTACACTTCCACTTTCCTCCAAGATCAACTGCCATACTTGGATGACTGGGTCTGCAGAAGCTCCAGAGTCAACTGACATGCAG
Source organism: Prionailurus bengalensis (assembly GCF_016509475.1). NCBI lineage: Eukaryota > Metazoa > Chordata > Mammalia > Carnivora > Felidae > Prionailurus > Prionailurus bengalensis. The sequence goes on along the minus strand of NC_057350.1, from coordinate 90,088,170 downwards.
AAACATTCCAAAGACTCTTCAGGCCTATAACTCAATCACTGGTCTGTATTTCAACCTCACCTGTTTTCTTAAAGGTCATTTTATTACAGTACTATAGTTGCCCTCTATTTCCACTGTCTTAGTATTTTTCATATTAAATTTCTGGCAGAAGAGAGTTTGAGGTATCTTCCTCAGGCTCCCTAAACAAAGTACACAAAAACTGTCATCCCTCAAAATTGCATAAAGTGAATTTAGTTCTACTCCAATATGCGTCTCACCAACCTTTATTTAAATAACTAAGAGGGCCATTTTTCTACTCCAACTCTAAATGCTATACATAAAGACCCTACTTATAGGGCTCAGAACTGATAACCTTAATTTCTCATTACTTTCCAACATGCATCACTCCTTAACCTGTGATACAACAGGCTTATTTCCAATAGTGCCTTCTTTAATTTAACATGCTGGTCTAATGGCTTTCCCTTTCCTTCTATCCAGAGCCTACCTATTTTTCAAGACTCATCTTAACGCTTTCCTGCTGAAAGCCTTCCCCTACTACTCCAACCTATCAAGGATGATTCTCCTTTATGAAAATTGCTGGTAATATGTCATTTTATAGTGCTGGAAAACACAGTCCAGACCTATGAAATAATGCACCCCAACAGCCAGTGGCAAAGGCTGGACTATAATGCAGACCTTCAAACTCAAACGCTAAGGTTTATGTTTTTACCAATATCCTCGCTCTAACATTACTTCCTAATCTGAACATATCCCCTCACACACGAAACTTTCCAATGGATTCTTCAGACCTAGTTTATCCAAAGCCAACCCATCCTTCAAATCACAGGTAAAGTGCATTCTCCACTCAAATTTCTTTGACAGTTCTAACTCATAGTGATTTTCCTCCTTTTCAAATTTTACTATATTGTAATAAATAACACACAGCCTGGCATCCTTCTACTTTGCATGCATTATCTCACTTACTCCTCCAAACATCTTGAAAAGGCAGAAATTAGCCATATTTTTACAAAGGGCCCTAAGATGTTAATTTGCTTCCCTTTATACAATTCACAATAGAGGTGAGATTTAAAACTATGTCAACGACCTTCAAAGCCCATGCTCTTTAAATATAGCATTGCGTACTTTTTTTTGCTTAACACACACAATGGAAACTATGTGGACATAACGAGCAATTATTTTCCAATAACCAGAATTGAGGACTCATTCTTGATACTTGGCCTAGAATTAAATTATAACCTACAGCTTCTTCTTGTTATGTGACTCCATGCTTTTCATTCCTTTAAAACCACAGTTAGTATAATCTGAATCTGTTCCTGAGGAAATGAACTCAAACTGAAGAACGTTCTTTAAAACTGTCAATGTCAAAATAATAAAACACAAAGAAAGGCTGAGGAATATGCCAGATTAAAGATTACTCAATGTGTGATCTTGGATTGGATCCTGAGTTAGGGCAAACCAATGGCTAACAAGATCAATAGGATAACTGGCAGAATTTTAATATGGAATATGTTAAATACTATATTGTATCAATACTGTATCAGTGTTAAATATCCGTAAATGTGACCACTGCACTGTTATGTAAGAGAATATCCTTGTTCTTCAGGCTACACCTAAGTATTTAGAGGTAAATGACCATAATGTGTACAACTTATTCTTAAATGGCTCAACTAAAATACTGAGATAAATAAAATGACAAGAAATGATTAATAATATAAAGCAAATGTGAAAAATACCAAAACTGAAAAATCTATTTGAAAGGTATGTGAGAGGTCAAATTTACAGAAAAGGAAAAAAAAATACACCATTGAAAGGAATGGGTAGGCATATAGATCAGGGACTGGCAAACATTTTTTAACATTTTTTACAAAGAGGCAGGAAGTGAATATTGTAGGTTTGGGGGGGGGGGGCCCTTACAGTCTGTCCCATCTACTCAATGCTGCCACTGTAGCACAAAGACAGCCTGTAGACAGTAATATAATGAATGGACTTGGTATGTTCCAAAACACTTTATTTACCAAAACCTGGCCTTAGTGTAATGACCCTTGATACAGATAAAAAGATTGACCATGACCTGCTTAACTGGAAGTTAAGCAACAGGAACGTGAGAATTTATTACATTACTCTCTTTTATGTATCTTGAAATTTTTCATAAAAAGATTTAAAAATAAAACTTCGCTTAGAAATCTTCCTATATGTCAATCTCTTTCTTCACTTCATAGCCTATCTCCTCCAGAAAACGTCCCAATTTGACTTTTACACATCCTTCTTTCAACCGTTATCTTTTACTTCCAAACAATGTGCACTTTTTTCAACCAGACTAAATTCGTACAGGCCACATGCATTTAACTTTCTCTTTAAACTCTTAACTCCCTGAGGGAAAGGGCCTTATCTGGTGATTAACATAAATTTGGTGGCCTAACGAGATTATGCAACACCTCTTATCATTGGCTCTGAATTCAAGTCTCTCTTTGGCATTTGGAACTGTGAGAAATGAAACTCCCACAACCTCACTGAGCCTATTTCTTGTGAGATATAAGGAAGGCAAGCCTGTAAAGCTTGGTAAAGCTGACATCGTATCTAATTTAACTTTAGATTTCATAAGATTTTTTTTTTTGTAGCTAAACAAGTAAAATCCATGGAAGCTGAAGAGTCACAGATTACTGGAAACATAGAATGTAGGGCTTGAAGGAATTATAAAAACAACGTCAACCCCAATCCCACAGAAGAAATGCAGGTAATCCCAACATTCCATTTAATTCTCATTAATTGATATGAAGTCAAAATTGTGAAGTGCGTTAAAAATTAAAGCAATATTAATAAACTAAGTTTTTTCCTATTAATAGAAGATATACTTAAATCACAATACATTTCTGTTGACAAATTCACCAAAATTCTGCTTCTGGGCACAACTGTCAAATTTACTTATTCCACAATACCATGTCTACTAAGTGAAATTTGTTCTCTTTGGTGCTACAGGTTACAACAATTCAAATACTTCCTCCTCTAAAATAAGACATCTGAAGACACAGAACTGCTATACAAGACAGATGTGCTGAACACTGTAAGCCTGTGTCAAAGCATCTAGAAATGCAGTGTCACTCCAGTGTGGGGTAACAGAAGAAGTGAGAGGAAAGAACAGAGAGGATAGCATCAAAAGTTTAGCACATAACCTGAAAATTGCCAAGAATTGACCCAAAGTCCTTACTATTGTCGTAACATCTGCTGCAAGCACTAATGTCAAATTTGGCTCTATAAATACTGAACTCTTATGCAAAATCTCTGACCTAAAATATTGCAGCTAAAATACTGCAAGTCCACCAACAGGGAAGGCACACTCTTGGAAATTCAAATTTGCTAGAACAGCTTTCATACAGCTATTATGGTCAAGTTTAAAGAAAAGCAGAGCTCTTGAATCAATGACAGATTCTGGCTGACAGAGCTAAAAAAGGCAAAGGCACAGGGCAAGAGGTTCTTTAAAGAGTGGGGATAGTTGAGCATCAAAGCACAGATTATCACATATGTGGTCAAAGGACTGGTGGTCACAAAGGAGTCTTTTCAGGCTCATTCAAATACCAAATAATTAGCATAAACAATGTTTTTCTTCATCTTCCAACTCCAATAGCATTTTTTAAATTACTCTATAGCTTATACTAGTCGAATGTGGGGTACTCTTTAATACAAGGACTCTCTCCCTAAATTTAAATAAGGCTATTAAACATTATAAGCAAAAGTCAGCCATAAAAAAATACCATCTTGTGCAATATTTTCCCCCACATTCTATCCAGTACTGCATATACATGTCTTTTTTTTTTTTTTTAAAGATTTGAGTTAGTTAACATACAGTGTAGTGCTGGTTTCGAAGTAGAATTTAGTGATTCATCACTTAGATATAACACCCAGTGCTCATCCCAACAAGTGCCCTCCTTAGTGCCTATTACCCATTGAGCCCATCTCCTTCCCCACGTCCCCTCCATCAACCCTCAATTTGTATTCTATATTTAAGAGCCTCTTATGGCTTGCCTCCATCTCATTTTTTATCTTCTTTTATTTTTCCTTCCCTTCCCCTATGTTCATCTGTTTTGTTTCTTCATTAATTGAGAAAGGAAGTGAAGTCCTTTACTAACTTCTGATAGGATCATGGAAAGAAACCTAAACATTAGCAATCTTTAGGTGGTACATTCAAAAACAGGCAAAAGAAAAGAAAATCTTGACAGTATACTTTAATATGCTTTTTTTAATGTATAGTAACTTAGAAGGAAAACTCATATACACTAAAAACACTTTTTACATTCTTAAGCATAAAAGAATACACACATTAACAAACATTTTAAATTCAAGCCTTAAAAAGCTACAATTACAGAAAGACATGTTTATTTTAATATATTTATACCAATTGCTCGTTAAGGCATAACTATACCACATCACAGAAAAGGGGGGAAAAAAAGCTTCTGTTTGAAGCCAATCGTTCCCAACCAGGATTCCAGGGTATACTCAAAGTGAGATTTTGAAATAATCTTTAAAATAATGGAGTACCTGGCTGGGTCAGTCAGTAGATCATGTGACTCTTGATCTTAGGGTGTGAGTTCAAACCCCATGTTGGGGGGAGGGGAGGGGAGGGGAGGGGAGGGGAGCGGAGCAGAGAGGAGAAGAAAGAAAGAGAGACAAAAAGAGAGAAATAGACAAACACTCTTAAAATTGAGCAAACAAGATAAATGTTTAATACACGGAACAGGCTAAGCTCAGAAATGTTTCTCTAAAGCTCATTCCAAAATCTCACTTCAAAGAAATGAAGGCATCGGATTTTTTCATGTTCCCAATTCTAATTTAAGCATGTAGTATGAATCTTATCACTAAGTGTCCTTAAATCATTTTGCCTAAGGCCAGGTATTCAAATTCATGTGTCTCAACCAGCTTATATAATGATCAGGGTTTTTTTCAAACCTTAAAACATATGATTCAAATACACCTATCACAAAAGGATAAATCTAGGGGCGCCTGGGTGGCGCAGTTGGTTAAGCGTCCGACTTCAGCCAGGTCACGATCTCGCGGTCTGTGAGTTCGAGCCCCGCGTCAGACTCTGGGCTGATGGCTCAGAGCCTGGAGCCTGCTTCCGATTCTGTGTCTCCCTCTCTCTCTGCCCCTCCCCCGTTCATGCTCTGTCTCTCTCTGTCCCAAAAATAAATAAACGTTGAAAAAAAAATTTTTTTTTAAATAAAAAAAAAAAAAAAAAGGATAAATCTACACTAGCACATTTTCTCCTTTTAACAGTATGTACTCTTCTAAGAGATCATTTATAAAGAGCAAAATTCCCTGAATCAGGAAGGGTCATTTCCTGAAAGGAAAATTTATACTATCACAATTTACATTTCCCTGCATTTATGCCAGCCTTTCTTCATTGAACAATCCACAACCATGCCTAAATTTGACCTTAGACTAATACTTATTAGTTTTCATCCCAATTTTCCCTCTTGCTACAGTGCCTCATCCCCACTGTTAACTATGTGTTACAACAAGGTTAGAGACGTGTGTATGTGTGTGTTTATGTTGGGGGGGGGGAGTGCACATACATATACAAAAACACACCTTTACTCATGCGGTGAGCTAATATTCAGGATAATGCACAACAATGTTAGCTAATCAAAAACTGGATTACTTCTATCATTTAAGCCTTCAAGACAATAGCCCATTTTCACTCACCCTCATTCTCCTACTTGACAAAAGTGTGGAAGAGGATGAACCCTGAAGAGAAACCCTTCACAACTGTGAAACAAAACTACAATAGGAAATAGAAAACCTTCAACAAACTTCGTTCCATGGAGAAACCCATTCTGTAATTTTTTTTAAATGCTTTTTTAAATGTTTTATTTTGGGGGCGCCTGGGTGTCTCAGTCAGGTGGGCGTCCAACTTGGCTCAAGTCATGATCTCGCGGTTCCTGAGTTCAAGCCCCTCACTGGGCTCTGTGCTGACAGCTCAGAGCCTGAAGCCTCCTTCTGGTTCTGTGTCTCCCTCTCTCTCTGCCCCTCTCCCACTCACTTTCTCTCTCAAAAAATAAATAAAACCATTAAAGAAAAAAAAATTTTTAATGGTTTTATTTTTGAAAAAGAGAGAGAGAGAGAGAAGGACAGAGGATCTGAAGCGGCTCCATGCTGACAGTTGAGAGCCCGATGTGGGGCTGGAACTCACAAACCAGGAGATCATGACCTGAGCTGAAGTCAGACACAACCAACTGAGCCATCCAGGAGCCCCTCATTTTGTAGTTTTAATGACAAAATGACCCATCATTCAACCTCTGCTTGAGCTTCTCCAGTGTTGAGTGCTTTTGCATAAAGGTGCTATTTTAGTAAATTATTAGACAGCTCTAATTGTTTTCAAAGTTCTTTCTTCTCTAGGATTCAAACGTATTTACCTGTAATTCCTACTCAGAGCTTCTTGAACTATACAAAACAAGTCTAACTCTACTTTAAATGAAACTAGTTAGCAACTGGAAGGACTTTCTTCCAGTCTCTTACTCCCAAGTGTTCTATTCCCCATTTTAAAAATTTGTGACCTAACAATTACAAAAATCTGCTCCATTTTATGTCCTTCTAAAATTAGGACTCCTAAAACAGTACACAGTGCTTTATTCACAGTGTCTTTTCAATAGTTAGTAAATTTATTCTTTCTTGGACAATGGGGTGGGTGTAGACAGTAAAACTCAAAATCTCTTCAAGCACAAAAAAAGACCTAGGAAGTATAGATAAAAATTCACAAAACTCTGTCACTATAAGAAATGGGTGCTGGGACAAATGGATATCCACATGCAAAAGAATGAAAATGGAACCGTACTTCATACCATATAAAAAAATTAAAATGGATCAAAGACCTAAGTAACTCTGGATTAGGCAACGGTTAGCTAGGATACCTAAAGTACAAGCAACAAAAGAAAAAACAAACTGCCATCCTCAAAATTTAAAACTCTTTCCCTTCAAAGGGCACACCATCAAGGAAGAGAAAACCCACAAAATGGAAGGAAATTTTTGCAAAACATGAGACTTGTGTCTAGAATATATGAATAGTACAACTCAATAATAAGGAGGCAAACAATATAATTGTAAAATGGGCCAATTATCTGAACAGATATTCCAAAGACAACACACAAATGGCCAATAAGCACATGAAAATACCTTCAACATCACTAGCCATCAGGGAAATGCAAATCAAAATCACAATGAGATACCACTTCACATCCACAAGGAAGGCTATCAAAACAAAAGGACAGTAATAATGGTTGTTGAGGATACAGACAAATTGGAACCCTCAAACACTGCTGATAAGAATGTAAAGTGCAGTCCAGCCCCTTTGGAAAAGCCTAACAGTCCCTCAATTATTAGAATTTAATTAGAAATAATGAATTATTACAATTCCAAAACAAATTAGTATAAAAACTGACAGGTATCATTAAAAGATTTCATAAAAGTCAAAAACAGTATTAGAACATGTTTCCTTTCTATATACCCAATGGCCACAATACTTCAGTTTTAAATTCTGGGTGACAATAAAACAGCAAGTATACTTGATGTGTCAAGGAGATGTACTAGCAATTTTCTTTATAATTACTACTCACAATTACAATTAAAACAGCCCCCTAAATAATTTCCAGATTTTAAGTTGCAGAGCAATGACTTTAAAAAAAGAGAGAGAGAGAGTGAGAGAAAGCACACATGTGCATGCTTGTGAGCCCGACATGGGGCTCAATCCCACAACCCTGGGATGATGACCTGAGCTGAAATCAAGAGTCCGATGCTCAACTGACTAAGCCACCCAGGTGCCCAAGCAATGACTTTTAATCAAAGTTAACCAAATGGGTGATTAATCATTAATAGCTTCTAGGAAAGAATATGTAAAAATAAAAAAAAAATGCTCTATCAAATAAAAATGATACAGATTTTTTCAAAGGGTAACAATGAATTATAAATGCCTAGTCCTCTCAGAACAAGGTAGGACTTGTTAAAGCAGATTGCTGGGTCCCACCCCTGTTCTTTCCATTCCAACTGCTAGGTCTGGGGTGGATTCAAGGATTTGCAATGCTAACAGGTTACAAAGAGACCACACTTTGAGACCTACTATACTATACAATCCTGAATCATACAGCAACATTCTTTTGAGAACAAAAATCAGTAATATTAATAATCCAACAATCAGCTGTCAAACATCATTAACCAAAATGGGTTATGTAATAAAATTAAGACAAATCAGAGAAGGGTTTTTATCTTTAGGACTTTCTCAGCATTGTCTGCTCCAATTGGTACATGCTTCTGTTAACATGCCCAGGAGTGGGGCACCTGGGTGGCATAGTAGGTTAAGCCTCCAACTTCGTTCAGCTCAGGTCATGATTTCACGGTTCCTAAGTTCGAGCCCCACATCAGGCTCTCTGCTATCAGCACAGAACCCACTTCGAGTCCTGTCTCCCTCTCTCTCTGCCCCTCCCCTGCTCCTCTTGTGCTCTCTCAAAAATAAACATTAAAACAAAAAAAAAGAATAAAAATTAAAAAATAACTTAAAAAAATAAACATGCCTAGGGGCGCCTGGGTGGCTCAGCTGGCTAAGTGTCCATCTTCGGCTCAGGTCATGATCTCACAGTCTGGGAGTTCAAGCCCGCATCAGGCTCTGTGCTGTCAGCTCAGAACCTGGAGCCTGCTTCAGGTCTGTGTCTCTCTCTCTCTCTCTCTCTGCCCCTCCCCTACTCATGCTCTGTCTCAAAAATAAACATTAATAATTTTAAATAAACGAATAATAAACATGCCCACAAGGTATCTTTCAAGCCCTTGAAGAGCTGTACTGCATCCATGAAGCCTTCTCTGAATACCCTAGCTGGAAATAACTTCTTACTCCTTTGAGCTTAAGTCCTCACCTGTATCACCAATAAGACAATGTATTATTAACATTAAAATATCTGTTTTATGGCATGAGTTAGACATGCTGCCTTCTGACCTATATAAAGATGCTCAATCTGGTTCCCACCAATTTCCTTGAAAACAACAATCACTCTTGTGGCATCACCAACATCACAGAACACAGCAAAGAATTCAGCAACACTATAAAAGTATTAAAAATGTTTCAGTATCATGAACTTTAATTCTTCTATATTTATACACAACTCCAATATGTTACCTCTTATCTATCTGCACATCCTTTACACAGTGCCTAGTACAGAACAGGTTCTGAATACACACACAAAACCACTGTTGTCCTTGATGACCTTGCATACTCGTCTTCATAAAGCTCATGAGACTGTTAAGATCCACACTTGGCAATTTGGGGAAGAAACGAATTCCAGAGCACCTCCAAGAATTCAAGTCCTTAAGTACGTGAAAAACATACCATTTTCTCAGTTGTACCTAATCTATGATGGACTCTCAGGTCAGAACAGACAACGAAGAGATCATTTTCTAAAACTATCAGGTCAATTTAAGGAGCTGGGGGGCGGGGCAGTTGTTAGTTCAAACACACACACAGGCAGTCCCCATTTTGTATGGTAGTGTGGTCATAGAAATGATAATGGAAGATGAAACCAAGCGAAGTGACCTTCTTCAGTGGGACCTGTTCTGTGACGTTTAAAATTATCAAAACATTAAAAACTGTTCTATAATAAAAATACAGTAAAACTAGTATTTTCTAATATACCATATTAAATACGTTATAATAAAAAATACACTAATATTTTTAAATAATTTTTAAAATGAGAACCACTATGAATTAAAGTACTTTATTTCTTTGTAAATAACTTACAAGTAGTTTGACGTCTGTCTTCTCTCATGGTATAACTTAGAGTACAGAGCATCTTTTAGATTTCATACACCACAGGGAACTGTCATACAGCTTCTAACATTTTAACTCTTACATTTTCAAGGTCATGGAATATCTCTGAAAGTTCCTTTAGTGGGGAAATTTTTTGCCAGCATCACTTCCTGTGGAACATCCTTTTCACCACAACCACTTTCTTCATTTTGTCTATAAAGTTTGTTATACTTCTTTCGCTGCATATACCTAGAGTCTCTTGGACAGTGGCAGTATCTTCTTACAGGCACCTTTTCTTATACCTCATTCACATTTAATTCAAATACCATGGCCAGCATTATCGATTTTCACTTATTATACTTTCATCTTCACTGACATTAAAGTGTGCTTGAACAAAAGTTATTGGATGAGCAGAAAACAGTAGACCTATTGAGGAAAATAATATAACGGGGAGAAAAAAATCTAATGGCCGTAAAAAATTACTTAATTTAAAAAATCTTCATGTAAGAACCATTATATGCCAAATCAAAAGGCATGACTTTTTTTTTTTTTAACGTTTATTTATTTTTGAGACAGAGAGAGACAGAACATGAACGGGGGAGGGTCAGAGAGAGAGAGGGACACACAGAATCCGAAACAGGCTCCAGGCTTTGGGCTGTCAGCACAGAGCCCAAAGCGGGGCTCGAACCCACGAACCGCAATATCATGACTTGAGCTGAAGTCGGACGCTTAACCGACTGAGCCCCCCAGGCGCCCCAAGGCATGACTAACTTTAGAAAACAGGTACAACTCATCTCCCATGTAAAGGATTAACTTCCTTTATATAAAGAGATCCATAAGAATGATCATCCACCCATGGATACAGAAAAACAGTTTACAGAAAATAAAAATTTTAAGGCTTGAAACATGAAAAGATTCTCCTTAGAAGTGTGCAAATTAATATTTCACTGAGAATTTCCAATACAACTTGGAAGAACCTTAGATACAATGCTAAGCAAAGAAGCCATAAATGAGGACATATATATTGTATGATTTATATGAAGTACAAAAATAAATAATCAATGATATAAGTAAGGATAATGGTTATCTTTCCAGAAGTTGGGGACTGTACAATGACTGGGGGAGTAGTTACACAGGTGTGTTCAATTTATGAAACTCATCAAGCTATATTTTGTGATTTTTTTATGTATTTTTATCTGTTATATTACAATGAAACCTTATACTACAATGAAACCTTTAAAAAATACAAGATAGTTGATATAGACTCTGGTCATGATCTCACAGTTTGTGAGATGGAGCCCCATGTCAGGCTCTGCGCCGACAGCATGAACCCTGCTTGGGATTCTCTCTTCTCTGCCCCTCCCATGCATGCTCTCTCTCAAAATAAATAAATAAGTAAAATTTTTTTTTAATTTTTAAAAACACAAGATAGCATTTTTCATCTAGTAGTTTGGTAAATATAAAAAGTGCTATAAATAAATAAATAAATAAATAAATAAATAAATAAAGAGTGCCGTAACACTTCATGGTGTTACTCAAACACTACTGGTAGGAGTGTCCATTACTACAACCTCCATGGAAACAATCTGGCAATGAAATGTAAAAATGCTTATATCCTTTGATCCTAAAATTCCACTGTGGAGAATTTATTTTTCAAAATACACTTGCATACATGCAAAATAACTTACATACAAAGATATTCTTGCAGCATTCCCAAAAGGAATGAAACAAACTACTGTCCATCAATAGGAGCCTACTATAGTGACATATTATCCAGTCGAAAAAAGAGAATAATAAACTCTTCAGGTACTGATAAGGGCATCATCACCATGATTTACTGTTAGGTTAAAAGTACAAAGGGGAGGAAAAGGCAAAACAGTATGTTTAATGTATAATATTGGGGGAGGGGGATTTGAGAGAAAACATTATTTGTTTGCATACAGTAATATCTCTGGAAGGATACAGAAGAAAAAAGATAACACTGAATGCTGCAAGGAGAAGAACCAACAGAGTAGGAGGCAGATATGAGAAGATTTTTCAAGTATATACTTTTGTAACATTTCAAGTTTGAGCCATGTTAAGATGTTCAAATGTTCAAAATAATGAGTTAAAAAAATAATCACCTGAAAGGAAAGCAAAATTAGAGACCCATAAAGAGGTGATCAGATCCTAGATTTATAAAAATGCTTACAATCTCTCAGAGAAGGACAATCTAGAAATGTTTTAAAAGGCCAAAATATTTGGGATTTGGATATTCTGTAAAAGCAGTTAAATTACTGAGGCTTACTGTGTGATCAGTAACTCAGTATCAACAGAAAACTACGTTTCAGAGAATAGGCAGAACTTATTTGGCACATCAGGGGCATCCATTTCAAGATATCTATTTCACATGAATCCAATAAAAGAGATGAGAGAGTTCTAAATACTTAAGTAAAAACGGAAACAGAAACAGACAAGACAAAGCACCAGAAGTTATGGTTAACATGGAATCAGCAAGCTGTAAGGGGCAGAACTTTGACTTTTTCTCATCTTCATTGCTACCATATGTTGCAAAGTTATGTCACTAGCATTCACTGTAAGGTTCTTGTCATCTTCTACTTCTACTACATGGTATAATGAGAAGTACTCTGGTTTTGGAACTCTAATGACCTTGGTCCACATCTACCTCTTCCAAGTTATTACCAAGAATAGCCTTAAGCATAGTACTTTAAGCCTCAGATTATATTTCTTTAAAATAGGGATATTAGTGTCCACCTTGTATTGTCCTCATAAGGATTACAAATAATGTATGTTAAAAAAAAAAAAAAAACTTAGCACAATGTTTGGTGAATAAAGACACCCAAAAAAAGGTAGCTATTATTGCCTCACCTGCTTATAAAAATACTTAGTTTTTTTTTTTATAGGAAACAGTTCAGAGAGAATTTTTTGTATGTGTAACTCCTTCTCAAAGACACATGGCAACATACAAAAAAAGAGAAACTACCTCATTTGCCTAATTATAAAGACCCTTACAGGGGAATCAAGAAAAGATGAAGGAATAACAAGAAGGGGAAAATTCACTGCCTCCTGACCTCAACACTGCATAAAGTACCTGGTCCTTTCAAACCTAAAAGTGGAAGGAAAGGAAGGAAGGAAGGGAGGGAGGAAAGGAGGAAGGGAGGGAGGAAAGGAGGAAGGGAGGGAGGAAAGAAGGAAGGAAGGAAAGAGGAAGAGAGGGGAAAAAAAAAAAACCCACCTCTAAATAGGAAAGATACTTTTGGTCATTCTGAATATCCACTGTTAAATCTCACATACATTAACAAAATCGTTGATATCTTCCAACACAGACAAGATTCCTGCTCTACTGACATTTACATTCTAGTGGAAGACAAAGATACACATTAAGCAAAAAGCACTCTGACAGAGAGAAATTCCAGCAGGCCTGGAAATGGCCTGAGTCAAGCACTGAAATAAAAGTACCACCTTCATGGCACATATGGATACCTAGTCAAAGCACAAAACATGTTGATTAACGGGGGCGCCTGGGTAGCTAAGTCAGGTAAGTGTCCAATTCTTGGTTTCAGCTCAGGTCATGATCTCGTGTTTTTGTGAGTTTGAGCCCCACATCAGGCTCTCTACTAGCAGCATGGAGCCTGCTTAGGATTCTCTGTCTCCTTCTCTCTCTCTCTCTCTCTCTCTCTCTCCCCCCCTCCCCCCACATACTGTCTCTCTCAAAATAAATTAACTTTAACAACAAACAAACAAAAAACCCAAACATGCTAATTAATAATGTTGCTTTGAAACCATGGGTCCAATGAGTCTGGGCTGTTTGTACCAGCTTGTCAGCACTGTTTATTATTAACAGTGAGACTGATGGTTTGCACCTGGTTGTGGTGAGACCCCCAGAGGTCTCTATCAAAAGCCTATGTGCCCTGCAGAATATAAGAGGTGAGACTTCACTGTGGGCTCTCAGCAAGGTGCTTCTTGCACACATCAGTGATCATGGTCAGAGAGAGGAAACATGTCCAGTATGACCCTACAGAGGGAAGACAAATGGAGTTCACATTCAACCTCTTCAGGTCCGCTGCTGGGAGGCAACCTTTGGTTGTAATGCATAACCTTACTTCAAGGCACTTGCTGTACGGCATCCTTTTTCAGCAATAAATCAGACTGACTAGCACTGTGTTTGGGGATCCTAGGAGTCTCCTTTAGCAACCAAATCGTAGGGTCTCTACCACTGTTACCAGAACTAGTGGGAAAAAAAAATTAAGTAACTGCTATGGAGAATATAAAACAGAATAATCTGAAAGTGAAAAAATATATAGGCAATGGGATCAGAGAACATAGCCAGGAAAGAAGGAAGGGACATTATGAACTGAGGAATATATGAGGAGAACCCAAGCAAGTTGCCAACCAGAGATTAGAGAATTCCAATCAAGTATACAGGCTCTGAGGAGAGAACAAGTTTGACTGGATCAAAAGAGAAGTATGGCTAGGGAGTGGTAAGCAAGGGACAAATGGCAGAAAATTAAATCACAGCAGTAAATGGGAACATATCAGAAAGGGCCTTATAAATCTGGATTTCAACTAATTCGACAGCTTTCCTACTGGCCTTGCTGCCTCTATCTGCTCACACAGCCATTCGCCCTAACTTCAGCCTTTTTAATGCCTCTAGAGTAAACTTCCTAAAAGATAAATATGGTCATATAATTTCACAGCTTAAAATAAATGAATCAGAAATCCCTGGGATGACATTATCTTTATTATCTCTCTTCTCATATCACATAATTTCAAAATACGTGCCCTAAGCCCTAGTCACATACCGTTCCTAAGTTCTTTCACTTTTTAAACCAGATGTGTGTCCACTAACACACTCTACACAGGGTAATGATTAAGGACCAGACATATTGGCTTTCTGCAGTTTGAGTAAAACACACACACCCCCCCTCTACAAACACAACATACAGTCACACGGCAACTGGACATACTGTTGGCTGCCAGTACCCAGTGTCCCTCCTGGAGCAACACTCTACACAGCTTCTACTGCAGACTTCTGGCTGGAATTTAAGCGAGTGTCCTTTCCACCCCTGGCCAAAGGACAGAAACGTAACTCAAGCTACGGAAATCAAACTCCATCCTAGATATCGGAATATAAAGAGAAAAACCATAGAGGAAAATAATTTGAACTGATTATTAACCACTGTCAAGTCAGCTCACTGATTTCTATGTCCTAGATCTGTTGATAACTTTTTTTCTTTGAACCACCACATCTTTCCTCTGTGTAGCTTCAGCTATCTATAATCTACTTCTGTTGCTTGCAACCAATATACCAGGAGTCAAAAAAACCAAGAGTGTGACAGGGGTCAGCAGAAATCACACTCCAACAGAAATCATAAAGCAAAGAAGAGTAGAATGTGAGCTAGTGAGAGACAGAAATGAGTTATGATGACAGAATTCTGGACCTAGTACTGCTGCTACTGAAGGAAACACATGAGAATTCTGTTATATTCCACAAGATGTGCCAATTATCCATGAAGTCAGACAATGAAAACAATTAGTTATGGTCCAAACAGTACTGCAATTCTCTGAAACATCTATTTCTGCAGCTTTAAATAATTGCTGTTTTTCCTTACCTCCCTTATGTAGCCTTAAAGTAAAACCCCGTTTAGCTAGAGGTAATTTGAGGGACCCTGTTCCCTGAAACTTTAAAACAAAAAAAAAGGCACCCCTGTACTTGCCCAACTCTAACTTCCTCTATTAGGTTACTATTCCTCTTATATACTCTACTTACATCCTGTTCACCAGTAAGGCAGTTATGTCTACACGTCTCTGTATCTGCCTCCCTAAAGGTAAGAACGTTTGAATCTCATCTCAGTGCCTACTCAACATGACAGGTGGCATATAGTAAAACTAATGAAGATCATAAAAACCTTCTGATTTTTATTTTATTTTTTTTTAATTTTTTTTTCAACGTTTATTTATTTTTGGGACAGAGAGAGACAGAGCATGAACGGGGGAGGGGCAGAGAGAGAGGGAGACACAGAATCAGAAACAGGCTCCAGGCTCTGAGCCATCAGCCCAGAGCCTGACGCGGGGCTTGAACTCCCAGAGAGCTAGATCGTGACCTGGCTGAAGTCGGACGTTTAACCGACTGCGCCACCCAGGCGCCCCAAAAACCTTCTGATTTTTAAATATCTACATTATCCCTAGCACTGCTAGGCACTTTGCATTTATTTTTAATCCTCATTATCAAGTTAACAAGACATTATTATTCCCATTTTTCACTTGTAAAAACAAACGCAAAGAAGGAAATTACCCAAGGCCATAAAGCTAGATAGAACCACCTAGGTCTCCTGAATCCAAATCCTTCCCTTTTCTCAGTACTCTAACAGATCAGGATTTAAATCAGGGGTTTTTAAACAGCAGGTCACAACCTATTAGTGTATTATAAAGTTAGCGGATCATACCTTTTCTTCTAATGAAATAGAGACAATACAAGTGTATCCTATGAAAGGCAAATACTATTCCACGGAACTCTAATTTCGGTGTCATGTACACACATGTAACAAGGCAGCAATGTAAATGCATGTCTTACTGTGGACTACAGACCAAAAAAGTCTGAAAGCCACGTACATAAACACGTGTCTTTCTTACAGTTGTATGCACTGACATATCTTCTCAATTTTTCATCAAAGGCCTAAAGTTTAAAAACATTTAGGCAATAAAACCCTTCACCTGGGGCGCCTGGGTGGCGCAGTCGGTTAAGCGTCCGACTTCAGCCAGGTCACGATCTCGCGGTCCGTGAGTTCGAGCCCCGCGTCGGGCTCTGGGCTGATGGCTCGGAGCCTGGAGCCTGTTTCCGATTCTGTGTCTCCTTCTCTCTCTGCCCCTCCCCCGTTCATGCTCTGTCTCTCTCTGTCCCCCAAAAAATAAATAAACGTTGAAAAAAAAAAAATTAAAAAAAAAAAAAACCCTTCACCTAATATCCTCAAGACATTACAAAAACAAAACAAACAAGGTCTATAAGGTGGTGAAGTGAAAAGGTATTTGGGACAAAAGTGCCATATTTCTCCCCCTCCAGCAAAGTTTGTGCTATAACTACTCTGCACATCCACAGAAGATCGTGAAGCACAAAGATGAGCTAGCTGCTCTTTCACTCTCTTCCCCCAGGCTTTTACTAAATCATTTTCAAAAATGTTTTTCTGCTTTGCTATGCTTCACTAGAGGTAACAACTCAATTTTATCAGTCTTCTGACCATGTTCATGAGTGACTGAATAAATTATTATCCAGTATATAGTGTTTCTTAAAAAACGGTGACTTCACTCACACATGTAACCATATACATACAAGATCCACCCAGAAGGGGATGACCGGGAGCATCACTGTGGTTATGCATGCTCTCTTCCACAAGGAGCCATACGCCCAGGAACAGCAGTCAGCATTATATGGCATAGACTGAAGATTAAAATGTTGTTACTAGGGGGAAAAGAAGATGATTTAACAATTCTTCTCAGGCACGAAAGAAGAAAAAGGTGTTTGAGAACTTATATACCTTTTAAAATCAGTCACAAATTAGTCAATTATAGCTCAAGGTAGCAGACAAAATAAATTTCTCTCAGTCTCTGTCTCTCTCTCTCTCCCCCCTCCTTCCCAAGGTCCCCCTGAAATGGCAGGGAAAAGATTTATATTAAAATGAATTGACAGCACTGTTGCAAAACAAGAAAAGATGTCACTGAACAACCATAAATTTTAAAGAAACATGGGCAGATAGAAAGTAGGAAAGACTGGATTAATAGAGGAAACCACATATAAGGAACCAAAATCTTTTCAAGGACATGCTAGAGAAGTTCTAAGTATCAATCAAACTAATCACAACTAACAAGCAGGAGGAAACAACTAAGGTGCTTCATAAGGGTGCTGCATTACCTTACTCTGGATAGATGACCCCCTCCTCCTCTGACTGGTAATCAGAGCAATGGTGGTGGCAGCTTTTGCCTTTAGGATAAAGCCAAAGAGCTAATCTCTATGAAGTAGGCATTTCTGCCTAGGTTAGCCTTACTGTGAGAGTAGCCAGGCTTGACAGAAAAGCAGAGCAGGAAGTTGGCGGGGCACATCAGACTTCTAACACAAAGAGTGAAATAAAGGGGGAGGGTTGAGCAGGGAAAAACAGGGAGAAAGGGATCAGTTTCTTAATATTAGCCAAGTGAAATATACCAAAACGCTCCCCACCTGCAATATTTGAAGACACCACAATTAACCTAAGTTAGAATGGTGCCACTTCACCCACACATACATCCTCCCTGGAAGGAGGCCTGGTCTGCTGGTCCACACCTAACCCAACTTCACAGAACCTACCACACCAAAACTACCATTCAAGATAGAGGCCCTAGTAAAGAACTACATACTAGAGCAGACACACTTCAACTGCCAGTACTAACCATGATCCACTAACCACATGGGGAAACCTAACAGCATGAAAGAAGAACAAGATAAACAGAACTGTTAACAGAGAAAACCAAAATCCAGGAGAAAACGGTCATGATTAAATACCAAATTATTTAAGGGTGCCTGGGTGGCTCAGTTGGTTAAGCGTCTGACTTCGTCTCAAGTCATGATCTCACTGTTCGTGGATGGAGCCCCACGTCAGGCTCCACACTGAGAGCATGGAGCCTGCTTCAGATTCTCACTCCGACCGCACC
The DNA here is from genome assembly GCF_016509475.1 of Prionailurus bengalensis. NCBI lineage: Eukaryota > Metazoa > Chordata > Mammalia > Carnivora > Felidae > Prionailurus > Prionailurus bengalensis. The sequence continues at coordinate 90,069,713 of NC_057350.1, read as the reverse complement.
CCCTCTCCCCACACTGCACACACAGGCGTGCATGCTCTCACTCTCTCTCTCAAAATAAATAAACTTTAAAAAAGAAAAACAAACCCCCACAAACACAAAGGTGAATCTCTAAGAAAAAAAAATTAAAAATGAATTAAGATCTAGGGGGTCCAAGATCTGTTTACACAAAACATCCCAAAGTGGAGAACAGAGGTGAAGTAAAATTAATTCTCAAAAGCAGGTGGTGGGTTGAGGGGAACACATTGTAAGCTTTCCAAGAGACAAATATTCAATCTTCAAAGTGAAAAGACTCAACAAAACAAAAACAACACAACAAATGAAATAAGACCCATGACTAGACAGACTCACGCTAGTAAAATTCCAGAATACAAAGAAAGCCGTCAAAGAGAATCGAGAAATATTCATCTTCTTATCAGAAATACTGGATGACAGAAGACAGCAGACCAGTGTCCTCCAAGTTCTAGGAGGAAAATATGTAGAAACTGGATTCCTATTATAACCCAGGGTTTCCCCAGCACGTATGCTACAAATAAATGGGTTACCAGAGGCCTCTGCTGCAGGCAGCTCCACCCACCAAATAGTATCATTTTCTATATACGTATCATGACATAAAAGCACTGCTCTCACTAGTCAGATTTTCCATCAAGAGTCAAAATAAAAACTTTAAATTTTACTTATATGGCAAAACTGAAAAGGTACAGGAACAAAAGAAAAAAGGAACCCGAGGAAACACAATGTGAGATAGAAAAAACAGTGGCAGCTTAGTATGACGGACCTACAAATAACAAATACAAAAACAAAAAAGGATACTCATCACTGACAGTGGGAGATTCTCGTTGAACAGAAATTTAATAACACAGTATTAGGTTTCTTTCTCATAAATATTACACAGTAATGATCATAAAAATTACTCCTTTTTCAGTTTCTAAAACATCATACAGCAAAAAAGGAGGTATAGAACTAAGTAGTTGCAAGCTCTACTCTGTGCTCTGCAATAATATTCAGAAAGTTGGAAAAAGGAAGTGTAAAGAAGAGTAAATGCACTAATTTCCTCAAAACCTTCATATTAGATGTGGCTCATGGTTAATATATCAAGAAATAAGAATCTTTGGTATAATTTATTATTTAAAGTTACTATAGCAAACAGTGCCTGCCTCCAGGAAGATTGGGAGGGAATAAGAAAAAATAAAGGAAGACCAGATATTCTTAGTTTTCTTCACACCATTCTGTACTGTTTAGAGTTTTCTACAATATGTATGCATTACTTTTAAATTTAAAACCTGATTTTGATTTTTCAAAAGTATGCAACAGAAATTAGAATAGTAGATAGTATTTAAGACTAAGATATATATGTATTTACATGAAATATCAACAATGCATAGAACAGTACTTATATGATCCCAACTGCTACTATACTGTACATGTTAATAAGTCACATTCAGAAGTCTTCACATATTTTATATATATGCTTGAATTGTGTACATATGAAAGAATACATACCAAACTGTAAATAACAGCTGTCACTGGTGAATTGGGTGAGGTCAAACTGACAACTTTTACCTGACAACTTTTAACATCTGTTGTTAGCTCATTCATTTTTGCAATATATATGTGTAACATATAAAAGATAAACCATTGTTAAAAAAAAGCAATGTCTCAAAGAGATAGCTGCACACCTGTGTTTATAGCAGCAGTATTTACAAGAGCCAAATGGTAGAAGCAACCCAAGCGTCCATCAAAGGATGAATGAACAAAATGGGGTCTATACGTACAATGGATTATTATTCAGCCTTAAAAAGCAAAGTCTTGACACACACTATAACATAGACAAACCTTGAGGATATAATACTAAGTGAAAGAAGCCAGTCACAGACAAATACTATAGTGCCACTTATAGTTATACTTAAATTCATAAAAACAGGAAGTACAACGGTAGTTGCCAGGGAAAGGAGGGAGAGAGAAACAGGGAGTTGTTTCATGAGTATAAAGAGTTCTGGAGATTGGTGGCACAACCATGTAAATACAGTTAACACAACTCAACTATAAGCTTATGTGTATTTTAACACAACTTAAAAATAAATAAGTGAAAACATTAAAATATAAAAGAAAAATTAAAATCAAAAACAGTGGCATCTAAGGAGATAGTGTCAATCCTCAGTATTCATGGATCCCATATTTGTGAAATCTGCCTACTTGCTAAAATTTATATGTAATCCCAACATCAATACTTGTAGTGCCTTTGTAATCCTCAGTCCTGTACAGAACAGTGAAAAATTTGAGGTGCTTGTTGTATACCCCCAGCAAATAATGCAGCATTCTGCCTTCTTGTTTCAACTTTCATTCTATAAACAAATATCCTTTGTATGGTACATTTACTGCCAAATTTTTGTATTTTGTATTTTTGGTGATTTCACTATTTAAAATAGCACCAAGCATAGTGCTGAAGTTTTGTCTAGTGTTCCTGTGACACGCCTTATGGAAAACATGTGTGATAGATGGGCTTAATTCATTTAGGGAGTTATGATGCTGTCAGCCATTAGTGAAATGTTAATGAATCAACAATATATATAAAATAAGGGGTGGTCTTTAAACAGAAACACAGAAAACAAGGTTATTATTGATCACTTGATGAAAATGTGACCAGAGGTTCACAGGAACCTAATCCTGCATTTCCCCCAGAAGCAATGGTTCATTATGTGCTAATTCAGTGTTCACAACAACCTTATAAACCATAACTACTGTGAATGAGAACCTACTGTATTTACCTATAAATTTTTAAAACAGAAAAATATTATAGGCAAAAAATGTTAATTTACGTCATTCACTCTAATTTAACCTTAATGTGATTTTTAAAATTTTAATGGCCCAGGAGGTTTTTTTTTTTTTTAATCACACATGAAGTATGGGGGGAGGGATATTTATATCTAAATGAAAAAATAAGTAAATGTCAGCTAACCTTTTTTGAATACTTATGTGGCAGACACTATACTAAGTAAGCACTTCTGTGTGAAAAGTGCTTAGCTCAGTGCATGCCTACAGTAAAAGTTGAATAAAACATTGGCTAATATTATTTATATCATTAAATTCTGAAATCACTGAGGTGATGAGAATCTGGGAGAACCTTCAAGGTAATGGGAATCTGAGGATGTTATCCAATCTAGTTGGGGTAAGGCAACAATCACATAAGATGGGTCTCTGATAGTTTATACTCAGACTATGGCAAAATTAAATTACCAACTGCGGTCATCTGTAATAAAGTGCTTTAAAACAAGGCTCTGGGGACCAAGCGGAGACAGTAGTGTGAAGCTGTGAAGACATGAGGTGGATACACAAGGACAGTAGAGTAGGACATAGCTTCTAACTGGAGAATTCAAATATAGAAAGCAACATATTCACAGTGTAAATTCTTGAGTCAAAGCACTGACAAACAACAAGTCCGTTACTGATCGTGACACAAAAGAGTTTTTCTCCAATCTTAGAGCAGGGATCAGCAAATGTTTTTGTTGTTGTTGTTGTTGTTGCTGTTGTTTTGGGGTGTTTTTTTTTCTATAAAGGGCCAGATAGGACATTATTTTAAGGCCACAATGTCTCTGTCACAACTACCCAACTCTTGCCGTGAAGAGAGGGCAGCCATAAACTATATGTAAACAAGCTAATGTGGCTGTGTTCCAGTAAATCCTTATACATGATATGAAAATTTGAATTTCATAGAATTTTCACTTACAGAACACTATCCTTTATTTTTTTCAATCAATTAAAAACGTGAAAAACATTTTTAGCTTGTGGGTCAACAAAAACAAGTGCAGGCCACATTTGGCCTGTAGCTATGGTTTTCCAACTCCTGCTCTAGAGCTGTTATGACCAAAATGCACACTCTAGATTTTGCTGTTTAATTATAACATCAAGTAGTACCAAAAAAGGTTAAAGAAACAGGAACCTAGTGGTTATCAAATTGGTTTGTCTGCAAGAATTGTGGAAAATCCCTAAAATCGTAATATTAGGACATCCCACCATAATCCTATAAGATCTATACTAGAGGTACAGATAGTACAACCTGCAGTCTAAATATGACCCACAGTGTTTTTGAAAATGAAGTTTTATGGAAACACAGAGATGCCCATTTATTTATATATTATCTATGTATGCGTTAGCACTATGATGGCTGAGTTGGATGGATTTTTTGAAGACCACAGCACACAAACTCTGAAACATTTAATACGTGGGCTGAAAAAAGAAAAAGTCTGCTGATCCCTAAACCTACACAAATAAACAACTCTAGGTATGACACACAGAGGCTGACAGAGGAGACATAAGCCACCACATAGAAAAATCACAGCCTCTCAAAGTCCCTAGACCTAGAGCCTCTAGAATGAAGGTAAAGCAAAGAATCCTTCAAACAAGACCCTATGATTATACCACAAGTACTGTTATTTTCCATGGAAGAACAACAGCCACTTAACAGGGCAACTATGTACTTGGGAGAGGGAAATACCCTGACCCAAATTTTTGGGACTATAAAAATCTAACTCTTAGAACTAATCCCTGAGGACCTCTTACATAACACCAACCATGACATATGTGTCAGGAAAAAGGATTATAGCATTCAAATAATATATTAAGTTTTGGGCCAAGCCCATTTATACAGAGTGGATCAATCCCCCACCCTATAGCTATTTCCCCAGGTGCTGAATATGTAGCTGAAAAAGGTAGTTCCAGTGGACTACCAAGTAACAAAATCCCACAATGATGCTATGACAAATGGAGTAATGGGGTTATACTGGATCAGGAAAGTTCAGATATAGACCCCTGGAGCACTCCCTCCAAACAAAATATTGCCGGGGGGGGGGGGGGGAGGGAGGGGAGTGGTGTGCAAATTATCAAAGAATTAAAAGATGCAAGGGTTGCAATCCCTAGCAGATAATCATTTAATACAACCGTTTGGCTAACGCAGAACACACAAATGTTCATAGAGAATGAGTGTATTTTAAATGTAATGACTAGAAATACAGCTGGTAATCCAAATTTGATCTCTTTAGTGCAGTACCTGCAGTTCCTGTTATAGCTGCAGCTATAGTTCTGGCAAATGATTTCTCTATTTCTACAAACAGAACTCCAGAAGTAATTTGTTATCATTTGGGTGGGACAGTAATACATAGTCACTATATTACCTCAAGCTAAGTCAAGTTTCTAGCTTTCATATGACCTTAATTATTTCACCACACCACTACACATCATGCTGGTCCACTACACTGATAAAATCAAGTCAATAAGACCTTGTGAGGTAGAAATAGCATTATTCTAGATGTCCTAAAAAATCACATATGCCAAAAGATCAATAAAAAAGTCCCAAGAAAAAACAGGGTCCTGCCACCACAATTTAGTTCCAGGAGCCAATGGAGTGTGGCAAGGCAAAATATTCCCTCTAAAATGAAACCCTATACTTCTACAACAAAGAAGCAGAAAGCTTGGTGGGCCTCACTGGAAACAATATATACCAATATATGTGCACAACTGTTTACTGAGTGATCTGAAATGCAGCAGTTTTAAGTATGGCCCCAAGAAGAGAAAAATTCAATAGCCAATCCAGGATGCAAGTACAAGTAACTATGCCCCTTGACCATAACGAAACTCTGATTGCAATGGTGCTCAGAATGTCAACAGACCAATGTCATAAGAAGCTATTGGCAAACCCCTCTAAGAGAATCAGAGTGGAAACCTCTCAGGAGTTTTTAGGGCAAAAACATACCTTCTTCATCAAACCAAGATTCTCTTTTGAAAATAATTCCTGTACTGTTTATACTGATAGAGAATTAACATCGAGCCACAGGTAACTATGAAACCTGAGCTACCCATCAATAATTATCATCATCTGATCCACAAAGTCAAAGCTGATGTGACAGAAATACTCCATCATCAAGTGGTTGTAGTACATTCCGAACAAGATTCAGGATGCTTGTAAAGCATGAGCAGATGGTTCATATTCTGTATGACTAACTCCTCATTCACTGCTATTTCTTCCTCAAACAAGGTCTATCCACTACACAGGAGATTCTCTAGGACTAGCTAATTGAGAGAAAAAAATATATAAGCCTGGATTACACATGACTTTGCATTATATGCTGGTTATCACTCAGAAATGGATTCTTTCAACCATCTGAAGTAGTTCTTATGGAAAGTTAAAAAGAGAAATCCACCCACTGGGTAACACATCTCATTGTCTGCATTGTCAAGAAAGGGAAACAGTGAGATTCATACCAACTATTAAATGAGGAGTTTTCATATGCCTAGATTTCCAGGTCAAGTACTCACAAGAAACAGGTAGGCAGAATAATTTAATGAAGAGCTGTATGGATGGACCGACCAAATGTGAAAATATTTCTGTCCCATGTGAAGTCTCCCCACAAGTCCTTGTTGTAGAGAAGACTTCCATAATCATGTGGAATCATGTAAGATACTACAACCTATTTTTTGGAAGTCAATCAAATCTCTTCCCCAGCAACATCAATGCCTAATCAACGGTCTCAGAAAAAAAAACAGCCACAGTAGGGGCGCCAGGGTGGCTCAGTTGGTTAAGTGTCTGACTTCAGCTCAGGTCATGATCTCACAGCTCAGGAGGAGTTCGAGCCCCACATTGGGCTCAAGCTCTGCCTCTCTCAAAAACAAACAAACACTAAAAAAAAAAAAAAAAAAAAAAATCTAAGGGGCATCCGGATGGCTCAGAGGCTGGAGCCTGTTTTCGATTCTGTGTCTCCCTCTCTCTGCCCCTCCCCCACTCATGCTGTCTCTCTCAAAAATGAATAAACATTAAAAAGAATTTTTCTAAACAGGAGGAAAAAATAAAGATCAGAAACCAATTAAAAATTAAAAAAAAAAAAAAACAGCCATAGTAACAAAACAGAATGTCAACAAATTGTACCAACTTGTATTTCTCAGTAAGACCAACCTAACCATACTGCCAATGTACCAGGTTATGATGTAACAAACAATCCCTACTTAATCATTTACAACATTAGTTCATAAATGTTTTGCACTTGTAACTTCTACTATTAAAAATGGAAGATCTCAAAAAAATTTAGCTACATATACTACGTCAGAAATTAAAATGAATAACTTAAAATTTGTGTTAACATTAATTTAAAATCAACGACACTTTCCAAAAGAAGTAACAAAATTCTAAGAGAAGCATTAACTTTTACAAATCTCTTTAAGGTCTACCTTAAGAAAACATACCAGTTATCACACATGCTTCTGTATCCAATCAGCGGCAATGTCACTTTGACTGAAATGTATGAAGAAAATCCAACCTCACTCTCACAAGGATATGCGGCTGAAAAAGGAGTATTTCACGACTTTTTCAAATGAGCTGTGGTGTACAAAGTTATGAATATTATTTGATTCTACACCAAAACTCAACAAGTGATAGGGTCCTGAAAATTCACTGAAGTGTGTAATCTTCAACCCTATCAATGAATCTTTCAATATTGTAACATTAAAATCCACTGGTTGGCAATATGAATGGATCATTTATCCATGCATAATTTTTTTTTTAATGTTTCAACACTTTTTATTTTTTTTTTTCAACGTTTATTTATTTTTGGGACAGAGAGAGACAGAGCATGAACGGGGGAGGGGCAGAGAGAGAGGGAGACACAGAATCAGAAACAGTCTCCAGGCTCTGAGCCATCAGCCCAGAGCCCGACTCGGGGCTCGAACTCACAGACCGCAAGATCGTGACCTGGCTGAAGTCCGACGCTTAACCGACTGCGCCATCCAGGCGCCCCTATCCATGCATAATTTTGTAACATCATTCATCAATCATAAAATATCAGTCCACTGAGTTAGGCAGATCTCTCAAATCGTGGCATTTAATTATACATTACCAAAATTTTTTAAAAGTTATATTCACTACTATCACTACCAAGCTCATCAGAAAAAGTCTAAGCACCTGGGGGCTATAAAGCTCACATTATCTGAGAATTTTCCGAAACTCTAATTTTCACGTGAAATTTCAGTTTTTATTACTGGCAACAGAGACTGCCAGTTCTCCTCCTCAAAGTAAAAGGTTCATTTTGTTCACCTGAGAAAACACTAACACCATGCTCATGTTAGAATAACCTTAGTGAAGCGATGTCTCAGGGGTAAATGATACTCCATCAGAGGCTAGCCCAGCTCCCAACTCAACTGCACAAGTGCTTTTCTCTGTGACAACCAGCACACTTCAGCATGCACAAGTGCTTCAGGTTCATTTCCTGTTTAAGCACACAGACTTGTAAAAAGACGCATACTCAGGATTAAGGTTTTTTTCATTAATAACTTTTACTGCTTCATCGAAGACATTAGGTAAAACTTTGTTTACTATAAAAATGTGGAGATAAAAGGTACGGTTTGAAGCAACTATTGATCTTTCCTAAGGCACCAGTTTTCCCCACTATCACTTAACCATAATGCAATGTCAGCACAGTTAAAAAGATGCCTAGTATTATTAAAATTTAGTATTTAAAGGTCTTGGGTTCAATAGACTTTGAGAAGTACTGTTTTTACTAGAACAAAAATGTGTTTCTCAATTTTGTTCTGTTGGCTTTGATTTGGCTACAGGTATCTTTTTCATCCTGGGATCCTGGCAAAAGAAACAGCCTTTATCTGGCATGTGTTTTTCTTGTGGCAGAGGAAAATAAACAAAAATCAACACACAAAATGGCTCCTAACGCTTCTACTTAAACACAGCAAATCTCCCTTCTCATCTTCCATTAACCAAAGCCAAGTCCCAAGGCTAAGCCTGGTGTCAATGCGAAGATGTACTCCTTCTGTCAGGTAGGAACTCTGCAGAGAGAAGCCCACTAAAGAAAAGAGAAGTAAATGCGTTGGCATAATACAACCTACTGCAAGCAGTAACTCAGTGCCTCTTACCTCCACACCAACGAGTACTTTATTTCACAATGGACAAATAGCCACCTAGTAGTAGCAAGGTGACAACACTCAGGAAAACAGTCACTGGAAACAAGTCCATTATCTAGAACCTTCTTGTTTTGAAGGGAAAATAAGTTTTAGGCTCTACATAACCAACTCACACACCAACTTAGAAGACAAACCTTTCATAAATTATAGTTTTTAGCAAAGAGCTTATTACAGTTTTTTGAAGTTTAAGTACAAATGGAGGTATACATACATGCTAATGGGGGACAGTTAAAGTACCTACTGTTGTGGACATCCACCATATTCATTAATACTAAAAGTTTAAACAAATTTTTAATTTGTGTATATTTCTACATTTTATGGTTTACCATCTATTGAACTCATGTAATTTCTAATTTACTAACTCAATTTCTAATGCAGTACTTAGAATTTAAAATTCCCAAAGAGACATAGTATATTATTCTCTCTCTAATATCTAAATCTCCAAGAAACTTTGACTTACAAGTAAGCAATGCACAGAACTTCCATTTTTGCTCATGACCAAAGCATGAGCACACTTGGTTTTTGATGGTGGCAGCAGCAAGTCAACCATTTCCATCTGGTTACAACATAAGAGTTCCTGTCACTGAAAAAGCATCAGCGCCAACAGTAATAGCATCTGTCATCAAGTTGAGTACCTAACATTTACTGCTCACCATCAGTGACTCTCAACCCTAGTTCTGCTGTACGGGTTTAGAAAAATTCCCAGAAGCTTGGACTCAAGTCTGTACCTCTGGCATTCCCCAATGACTCTGGGAGCTACCTAATACTCTTTAGTAATTCCCTACTCTGCTAACAACAGCCAGGGTGGGCCATTGTTTATAAGAACTGTAATTTATAATACTTATATTATTCCCATTTTATATATATGGAAACTAAGGCTTAAGATGAGTAGATAATATACTGGTAACAGATTTCTTAGATTTGAAAGCTTATTTTGCTAATTTCATACTATACTAATTCTACAATGATTTAAATAGTACAGGATATGAACTGAAACAAACATCATTCTTCTAAAACATGACTTATCAAACCATGGCCCAAGAGCCAAATCAAACCTCCTTTTTGTACAATCCACAAGCTAAGAATAGTTTTTACATTTTTAAATGGTTGGAGAAGAAGAATGGAAAAATTATATGAACTTCAAATTTCAGTGTCTATCATAAGTAAAATTTTACTGTCCATTCATTTATATATATCTATGGCACTGCAAACAAGTGGACTTGAGTAGTTACCCAGAATATTTACTAGCCGGTCCTTTACAGAAACAGCATGCCAACTTCTGCTATAAAATTATTCTAAATAACTGAGGAAATACCAATGTAGACAAATCTTAAAATAGGTATATATGCACTTCTATCATCTTTGATTACCTACTTTGAGAACATGAGACACGAAGCACTGCACAATTTACCCCATAATTAAAGTTAAACAGGAAAATCCCATTTTTTTCTCACCTACCTCTTCCACTGCAAGGGAAAACATGAAACTAAAGTTAGTTCACAAAGGCTATTTTCAGGACAAGCAGGTAACCAAGAGCCAATGTGCCCGACTATTCATCTCCTTTAGAAGTTGGGCAGGGAGGGGGAGCCTGCAACAGGGAGATTTTTTTAAACAACAATTGAGTGTTCTTTTTAGGGGGAATAGGTTGAGATAATTCAGAAAAGGAGAAAAAAGTGTAGTGTCAAAGGAGATGACATTTTAAGCAGAGGCTAAAAAGTCCTCAATCCCTTAAAACTTGGCAAAATGAGCCAACGGAAGAGGAAACACACAGATAAAGGACTGGAACATGCATCTGTCAAGAAATGATCATAGCAGGGTGCCTTTTCTGCACACCAAAATCCAGAGTTCAAGTCACTAATTTGCTAAAATTGAAAACTGACCAGTCCCCGATTCTCTCTTCCTTTTTCAGCAACTATAGTTACCTAGCATGAAAAAAAACATCATCTGACCCTCAGAAGTACTCAGATTCAGACACTGTTTTTCCCTGTCGTACAGCTTAACAATGTTTTAGGAAAAAAATTTCCCATTTACTGGTAGTATTCCCAGCTCTGATATCCAGAACCCCGAAAAGGACTGGTTCTGTGTGGAAAAGTGTAAGCCATATAGAAGTCTTTGTTCAAGTGCCATGAGGAAAGCAACCAACAAAGTAATTGTGTAAGGATTCTTTGAGATAATCCTAGTTATAGTAGGCTGACAATGGAGTAGAGAAAGGTATTAATAAATAAGGAGAACCACTCAAAGCTGCCACATTTTACCTTGATTTTAAAAATTAGGACACAAAATTGAAAGAACTTGTGAAAATCCAGATTTGACCTCACCATATAAGTCCACCACTGAAGAAAGATTTGGAATGTGAACTGGTTGTGCAGAACTTAAAACTCATTCTGTCCTAGAAATAAGGTTATATATAATGTACTTGTTCCTAAGGTAGCTCAGAAAAGCCAATGATGACAAGGAGAACAACAACATTAATAAAAATAATAACACAAACAAAATCGGATCACAGAATCAGATGCGCTGATTAAAGATGCTGCTCAACTCCTTTACTTTATAGCTCATGCAACTCTGGTGAAGAGAAAATTAGGTCACTTGCCCAGTTATTTAAAATCAAAGCAAGGAGTCTTAAAACCATGCATTTTCAGACTACACTATCTCTACTTATGAAATATTTTTTAAGTACATATGTCTCAATATAGCTTAACTTTGGGTCTCAGAAACAGTTTTAAAAAAACTGCATTATATTCTCTTAACTAATGGTTTGCATAAAGTAATAAATTGGCTGAGCATGAAACCAACTATACTCCAGAACACCTGTGGTATATATTCCCAGTCTCAGGTATGGTGAAATCTCAGAATAATTTTTCACCACCTAAAAGGAGTTTTCCCATTAGATGCAGTACTTCTTTCTCCTAAATATTGCTAAATACAATTTGTTCCAAGTTGATTCAAATAGCTAACAGTATGAGGAAGTTGCAGGAATAAAAATACAATTATAGAAAATAAAAGTTTATTTTTACTTATAGGTCAACTCACTTCAGTTAGCCTGTGCTGCAAAATTTCTTCCAAAGATGCTCCCAGCTGTCATCCTTCTTTTTCAGTCTACAAAACTTAAGTTGCTATACTCACTCTGGATGAATACACCTTACTTCTCACTTCTAGGCCACCATCCCTCCTCTCTCTGGTTTCTCCAGAGCCAAATAATTAATTAATTTGAGCCCCATTCTACTCTAAATTTTTGCAGAAAACTTAGAAAGCTTATCCATATTTAATTTCCCTCACCCACTCAAGCAATGTTGACCCTGGTTCTATATATTTCTATATTTCCTATATAGATCTCTGTAGTCATCATTTATAGTCATCATTTATGCTCAGAGCTGGACATTCCATTTATTGTTCTTGATTAGTCCCCAATCGAACTACTATTGCTTCCATCTCCCTCTGTTTTCCATACATCTTTCCTAGAAGTCTGTTCAACTCTTGCTGTTTACAATTCCCACTCTCACATTCCTATTCAGCTGAAGCTACCCTGCAGAACCACACTACTTGAAGACTTGGTTTGCAATCAAGACCTGTATCATTACTGCCTTTTATGGACCCAGAGAAAAGTACACTGACCTGCCCAGTGCCTCATATTTGATCAATGGCAAGATCAAGGTCTAATATTGTATAATTCTTCATCAACCAAGAATTCATCTTACCAAGAATTATATCAGCATGGTTTCAAAAATAATTTAGAAGTATATAAGAATATTAAATAAATAAAATTTTTAAACTAATGAATAATACAAATGGAAACAGAAAAGTAAACGGAAGCAGGAATGAAGCTGGTGCACAAAAACACTTGCTCAAATCTTAAGCTTTCCCAAAAAAGATATATATATCATTAGAAAACTGTAAATCAAAACCACAGTGAGATACCACCTCACACTTGTTAGGGTGGCTGTTATTAAACAAAAAAAATCTGTGCATCAAATTATACCATCAACAGAGTGAAAAGGCAACATAGGGAATGGTAGAAAATATTTGCAACTCCTATCTGATAAGAGATCAACATCCATAATAAAGAACTCCTACAACTCAATAACAAAACACAAATAATCTTATTTTTAAATGGACAAAAGACTTGAAGATATTTCTACAAATATGATAAATTAAAAATATGCATATAGAAAGATTCAACATCACTAATCATTAGGCAATTATACGTCAAAACCACATTATCACTTCACATCCATCAGGATGTCTATTATCAAATAATAACAACAACATGTTGGCAAAGAGGTGGAGAAACTGAAACCTTTGTTCAGTATTGGTAAGTATGTAAAATGGTGCAGTCTCTATGGAAAACAGTATATGGGTTCCACAAAAAATTTAAAATAGAACTATATGTTCCAGCAATAGAAAGAACTGAAAGCAGGGACTTTAAGAGGCATCCGTACAGTCAGGTTCACAGCAGCATTATTCACAGTAGCCAAAGGGTGGAAGTATCCCAAGTGTCCATCAAAGGACAAATGGATAAACAAAACATACTCTATACATACAGCAGAATGCTATTCAGCCTTAAAAAGAAAATTCTGACACATGCTACAACAAAGATGAACCTTGAATAAGATCATACTAAATGAAAGAAGCCAGTCACAAAAAGACTATGTAATGCCACTTATGAGGTATCTAGAGTACTCAAAATTCATAGAAACAAACTATAAGAGTGGTTGCCAGGGACTAGAGGGAGAGGGAAATAGGGAATTGTTATTTAATGGATATAGAGTTTCAATTCTGCAGATGAAAAGAGTTCTGGAGACTGATTGAACAACCATGTAAATTTACTTAACATGACTAAAAGGTATACTTAAAAAGTACACATGGTGAATTTGACATTTTACTGTAACAAAAATAATTTTAAGTTAAAAAAAAAAAAAAAAAAAAAAAAAAAAACCGGGGCGCCTGGGTGGCGCAGTCGGTTAAGCGTCCGACTTCAGCCAGGTCACGATCTTGCGGTCCGTGAGTTCGAGCCCCGCGTCGGGCTCTGGGCTGACGGCTCAGAGCCTGGAGCCTGTTTCCGATTCTGTGTCTCCCTCTCTCTCTGTCCCTCCCCCGTTCATGCTCTGTCTCTCTGTCCCAAAAATAAATAAACGTTGAAAAAAAAAAATTTAAAAAAAAAAAAAAAAAAAAAAAAAAAAAAAAACCAAAATACCAAGTGTTGGTGAAGATGTGGATCAAGTGGAACCCTTGTGCACTGAGAATGTAAAACAGTATACGAACTGTGGAAAACATATAGATATATTGAATTCTCATTTGATCCAGCAATTCCGGGTATATACTCAAAACAACTGAAGACAAAAAAACAAAATTGACAACAGGGACTCAAACATATTTGTACACCAATTTTGAGAGAAGCATTATTCACAATAACCAAATGGTGAAAATAACACGTGTTTATCAGCAAATGAATGGATACACAAAATGTGGTATATACACATACAATGGAGAATTATTCAGCCATAAGAAGAAATGAAGTACTTTTTCCACTGATGATCAATAAGCTTGCAGTTGTAAGATAAATAAGTTCTGGGGATGAAACATACAACATGATGACTATAAATGACAAAACTGAATTGTAGATTTGAAAACTGTTAGGACAGTAGACCTTATAAGTTCTCACCATAAGAAAAAAAAAACGTTTGTAACTATGTGAGGTGATGGGCATTAACTTACTGTAGTAATAATTTTACTATATATATTACGTATATATACGTATTACATATACATATTGATCCATTATGTTGCACATCCTATACTAATACAATACTAAGTCAATTATATATCAATGAAGCTGGGGGAAATTTTTTTTAAAAAACTAGAGCAATGAAATTCTAATACATGCTACAAGATTTAAGATGAACCATGAGGATGTTATACTAAGTGAAATAAGCCAGACACAAAAAGAAAAATATTAGGATTCCATTTAGGTAAAGTACCTAGAATAGGCAAATTCTTAGGGACAGAAAGTATAATAAAGGTTATCCAGGGCTGGGGGTAAAGGAGAATAGGAATTATTCTTTAACGGGTACATAGTTTCAGTTTAGGGTGATGAACCAGTTCTGGAGATGGATACAGGTCATAATTCACAACACAGTGATTTTACCGAATGCCATGAATTGTATACTTAAAACTTGTTAAATTGGTAAATTTTATATAATTTATTTTACTACAAAAAACAAGTTTTCTAGCAGAAGAATCTACATGTACTACAAGGTTCAAAAGTTCACAGCCACAAGAAGAGTGTATATCAATTTCCTGTTCCTAAAACCATAAGGACATTTCTGTCATAAATCCTTATAGAAAGGACACTGGTACATAATGAACCGCATCTTCAATAATATAAAATTTATATATAAGAGGTCCTTCACACACGTGAAGTAGTAGACCTCAAGACCTTTATAAAATTTCTGAACACATGGGGCGCCTGGGTGGCTCAGTTGGTTAAGCGTCTGACTTCGGCTCAGGTCATGATCTCGCGGTCCGTGAGTTCAAGCCCCGCATCGGGCTCTGTGCTGACTGCTCAGAGCCCGGAGCCTGTTTCAGATTCTGTGTCTCCCTCTCTTTCTGACCCTCCCCCGTTCATGCTCTGTCTCTGTCTCAAAAATAAATAAACGTTAAAAAAAATTTTTTTTAATAAAAAATAAAAAAATAATAAAAAAATAAAGAAAATAAAATTTCTGAACACAGATACAGGCTCATAGTTCCCAATTAGACCACTAAAGCACACTAGAATGCCAGAGTGAACTCTCAAACACAACATATAATATTTTAAATTTGAGAAGAAAACAGTGATACCCAGCATCTATCAGAAGCCACAATTTTGCAAGATTTAAATTGATTTTTAAAAGAAGTTACATATTTTTTCAAGGGGGGGGTGAAGCTATAGTAATCTGTGTGATAATAACAAGCAGTCAAACACACATGTAAGTGGAGTTGCACAAGTAAGGTGGAAAAGAAAAATCTCAAAGATTTTTGAAATTCTAATTAAAGTATAAATCCACAGATCTATAAAGCTCAAATAAACCCAAGCAAAATAAAGAGAAAACTACACAATTATTATTACACACAGAAAGCTATACACACTATTATCAAATTGTTGAAAATCAGTGTTGAAAAGAAATACCATAAAAGCAGTCAGAAAGAAAAAAAAAATTAAATACACAGGAAGAACTGAAGACTTCTTATCAGAAATTATGCAAGGAAGAAGATAATGGAAAGATGTCTTTAAAGAGCTCAAGTAAAAAAGATGGCAACACATAACTCTATTTTCAGTGAAAATATTCTTCAAAAATGAATATGAAATACAACTAAAGTTGACAGAATTCCTTACCAACAGATCTGACAGCAGAAGTGCTGAAAAAGTTCCTAAACAGAGAGAACACAGGTAAACACTTTGATCTACCCAAAAAAATGACAAATGCCAGAACTGATAAATATGCATGCAAACATAAAGAATTTTTCTTTTTTAAAGTTTCCTCTAAAATGTAAACTATTCAGGGGCACCTGGATGGCTCAGATGGTGAAGTGTCCAACTCTTGATTTCAGCTCAGGTCATAATCTTACAGTCATGAGATCAAGCCCTTGGGCTCCAAGCTGGGTGTGAAGCCTGCTTAAGATTCTCTCTCCCTCTACCCCTCCCCCACAAGCACACTTCCACATGGACTGTAAAAAAAAAAAAAATTTCTTTAATGTAAACTGTTCAATGCAAAAATAATATGTCCGCAAATTTATAACACCTCTGAAAATAAAACATAGAGTATGAGTGAAAAAAATGGAGAAAAGCAGATTATTGTAACATTGTATGTGGAGTGCTCTAATTTTACTTGAAAACAAACTGAAAGTATGCAAAAAATAAACTGCAGAGTAACCACTAAGTAAACAAAGAGGTATGGAAACAAAATGAAACATTAAAAACTACTAAATCAACAAGTAAAAAAAAAAATGAGACAAATAGCAAGGTAGCATACTTAAATTCTATCACATTAAATGTTACATTAAATGTAAATGATCTAAATCCAATTCAAAGACAAATCGTCAACATACTTTAAAAAAAAAGACCAATTACATGCTGCTTTAAAAAAAATCCACTGTAACTATAAAAATATACAAATTAAAGGTAAAAAAATTGGAAAAAACATAACATGCAAACATTAGGTATAAGCAAGCTATGGTGGTTACAGTAATATCAAACAAGTACTTTAATGAAAAGGAGTAAGGAATGTTTCATAATGAGAAAGTGGTTAATCCATCAGAAGGACATATAAATCTTAAATGGGTACACCTAACAACACAACTTGGAAATATATGAAAGCTGAGAGAACTTAAAGGAGAAACAGATAAATCACATTTGGAGTTGTAGATTAATACTCTTCACTCCATAAATAATAAAAAACAAACATAAAAATCACAAGAATACAGAAGATCTGAACACCCAACCAACTTGAACTGATATTTATAAAAAACACCACCCAACAGAAACAGAACAAAATGCAAACAGTTAACATGACCAAAATAGACACATGCAGTGCTACAAAAGAGATACAAATCTAGAAGACTTAAATCACAAAGTATTTTCACTAACCATAAAGAAAAGACATGTACAAAG
Source organism: Prionailurus bengalensis (assembly GCF_016509475.1). NCBI lineage: Eukaryota > Metazoa > Chordata > Mammalia > Carnivora > Felidae > Prionailurus > Prionailurus bengalensis. The sequence goes on along the minus strand of NC_057350.1, from coordinate 90,052,111 downwards.
TTCCCAAATATTTGGAAAACAAAAGCATATGCATAAAATAACTAACAGGTCAAAGAGAAAAACAATCACAAAGAGGGGAGCCTGCGTGACTCAGGTGGTTGAGAATCCAATTTTGGCTCAGTTCATGATCTCAGTTTGGGAGTTCTAGCCCTGCATCAGACTCTGCTGACAGCTCAGAGCCTGGAGCCTCCTTTGGATTCTGTGTCTCCCTCTCTTTCTGCCTCTCCCTGCTCATGCTCTCTCTCTCAAAAATAAACATTAAAATTAAAAAAAATAAATAAATAAAACGTATTTGTCAAAGAGCTCTTTAAAAAAAATCACAAAATTAGAACTCATAATTAAATGAAAATGTGGGATGCAGCTAAAACACCACTTTCAAGGGAAATTTACAGCACTAAATACTTTGTATTACAAAAGAGCTGGCATTTGGTATCACAGATCTAATCTTAAGAAGCAGGAAGAACAAATTAAACTCAGTAGATGGAAGGAAATAAAGTGGAAATCAATGTAAAAGAAAATGGACATACTATAGAGGAAGACCAGTGAAACACGTGTTTGAATAAATCAATCTCCCTACACTGATTAAGACACATACTGCTAATCATGAACAATGAGAAAGGTTACTTAACCAGATTCCATACTCACTGAAAGAGCAAGGATATTAAGCTAATCAACTCTGAAATTAAAAAGAAAAAAAATCTTGAAATACACAAATTACCAAAAAGACCCAAGAAAAGAGAGAAAATCTACACTGTCTTGTATCTATAAAAGAAATTTGATATGTTATTAAAAACCTTCCCATAAAGAAAACTCCAGGTCCAGATGACTTTTCTGGTGAATTGTATCAAACATTTAAAGAAAAAAAAAAATCTATATAAACACTTTGAAAAAATACAGAAGGCAAACATTTCTCATATCCTTAAATTAGCATTACGCCAATGCTAAAACCAAAAACTAGCCAAAAAAAACCCCCAAAAAAACACAACTACAAATCAATCCCTCATAATAAAATATTAGAAAACCAAATTAACCATATATAAGAAAGGATAGTACATCATGACTCTGGAATACAAGCAAGGAAAATTTCAAATGTTAAATCAATATTATCCATTATATTAACAAAACAGAGAAAAACATATATGATTATATCAGAAGATGCAGCAAAAACCTGACAAAATCCAATACACATTCCCATTAAAAATTCTAAGCAAGGTAGGAATAGAAGAAAAACATCGTCAATGTGATAAGGAGTATCTATGAAAAACCTGCAGCTAACATAATTGATGGTGAAAGAATGCTTTGCCCTTAAAACTGAGAACAAGGCATGAATGTCCTATTATCACCAACACCTATGCAACACTGTCCTGGAGGCCCTACCCAATTGAAATAAAGAAACAAAGGCAGGGGCACCTGGGTGGCTCAGTCAGTTGAGCGTATGACTTTGGCTCAGGTCATGAACTCACGGTTCATGAGTTCGAGCCCTATGTTGGGCTCTGTGCTGACAGCTCAGAGCGTGAAGCCTGCTTTGGATTCTGTGTCTCCCTCTCTCTCTACCCCTTCCCAGCTCGTGTTCTGTCTCTGTCTCTCAAAGGTGAATAAACGTTAAAAAAGAAAGAAAGAAAGAAAGGCATACAGATCAAAAAGAAAAATAAATCGTCTTTATTCACAGTAACATGATCACATACACAGAAGACCATAAGAAATCTACCCCTTAACCACCAAAAACCTGATTTTTGACAAAGGTGCTAATAAGGTCATTAATGGTGAAAGGATATTCTTCTTCAATAAGTAGTAATGAAACAACTGGGTATTCACATGGAAAGAGAAATGAACTTACACAAAAATTAAACCAAACTGTTTTAATGTTCACAGACCTAGAAGTAAAAGCTAAAATCCCAAAACTTCTAAAAGACAACACAGGATAAATTTCCTTAGGACACAAAAAGCACAGATCATGAAAGAAGAAAATGTGTAATCTAGACTTGATCAAATTTAAAACTTCTACTCTACAAAAAATAAAGTAAGCATGAAAGGAATGAAAAAGCAAGCTATATGCTGGGGGAAAAAACAACAACAACAAAACATTCTCTGCAGTTCTGACAAAGTACTTGTATCCAGAATATACAAAGAAAGCTACCACAATTACATAAAGACATACAACCCAAATAAATGAGCTAAATATTTAAACGATTCACAGAAGATACATGAATGTCATCATCAACGAAACGAAAATTAAAATACAGGAATATACTACACACACATTACAATGGCTAAGATTTAAAAAGGCTAAATGGGTGCACCTGGGTGGCTCAGCTGGGTGTGGAACCTGCTTAAAATTCTCTCTTCCCCCCACTGACACTCTCCCCCACCCCTTGCATGCTCTAACACAAAACAAAACTAAACTAATAAAAGGCTAAGAATTCTAGGGTGGAGAAACTATTGGTGGGAATGTAAATTGGTACCTGGAAAACAGTTTGGCAGTTTCTTATAAAACTGAATGTATACTTACCACTTGACCTAGCAATTCCACTCCAAGGTAAAAAGAAGTGAAAACATCATGTCCGTACAAAGACCCAAACAGAAATATTCACAAGCAGCTTCATTTCTAATACCTCAAAATTGGGAACAATCCAAACGTCCATCAGTAGTTGCATACATTTAAAAAAAAAAAAAGTATGATATATCCATACAAGGGACTATACTGATAAAAAACTAATTACTAACATAGGCAAAAGCATAATGAATCTTTAAAAACAAAAGGCACGAAAGAAAACAGCATAGAATATTACTTTTTATGGCTGCTGCAACAAATCACCACAAAGTGAGTGGCTTAAAACAACACAAATGTATTATGCCAAAATACATTCACAGATTCTGGGGATTAGAGTATGGATACCCTTGAGGGGCTTTTATTCTGCCTACTATAAAATGGAATGGAATTCCATTTATACAAAATTTTAAAAGAAGCACAGCTAATATGGAGCATTGAAAAGCAGATCAGTGGTTGCCTGGGATGAGGGTGAAGAGTGGAAATGACTGCAGCTGGGAACAAGGAAACATTTTTCTGTAACGAACATGTGCCTTGCCTTGAATTGTGGTGGTTGTACAGGTATGTGTATTTATCAGAACTCAGTGAATTAACCATTTCAAGTTAGTATATGCTACTGTATATAAAGTATACCTCAACACAGTTTATTCCAAAAGCCATAAATAATATGGCATACAAGGTATTTTACTTTCGTTACATTCCCACCCCCCCCCCCAAGGCTTTAACAGGTTTGCCCATAACCTCAATTCTCCAACCTTTCTTTCTCATATACCTGAAGTTCCCACCATGGCACGTTCAGTAAAACACTCTATATGACTAGGGAAGAAATAATGTTTACCACTAGAGAACTAAACACTTTTATATGTTATTTCTCAAGAAAAACCTGTTGCAAATTACATTTCAAATATGGGAATTTATAACAAGGCCACAACGATGGCAGTGATAAATTCCTAAATTACCTGTTATAGATTGAGGACTCAGAATCCTGTGTGTTGCTATGGTGTTGCTTTTAAGAGACAGCTCAGAAGCAGTAACTAACGGGCTAAGAAGCCAACTAACCTGTGTGCAGGTGTGATTAGGAAATCATCTGCAGCACTTCAAACACTTTGTGGAACACCACTAGTTTAAAGAAAATTAGACAACCACTAACAACCTCCAGGTTATGTCAACCCCCAAAATAATGTAACTTAATACCAAATACTATTCTTCTACACGTAACTCAGTGTAAGTCATGAACAGAACATCCATCCTATGGGCCACACTTAAACTACTGAGACCACTGAAAGGACTTACCTTCCTACCTCCAAAACTGTAAGAGCTATAAAAACACAGAATCGTCTCTAAAATCATTAACATTCAAAAAGCCTCAATGTGGAGATATCCTATTAGAGCTTTAGATCCCCTGTTCTAAAATGTAAAAACAGGAAAAATTCTTTTAATTCCTGTAGTGACAAGGATGATTTTACTTATGCAGCACTCAGTTGGATTTTCTCAAAGGGAAAAAAAAAAAAAAGAGAGAAATCCGTTTCCATCATGGGTTTAAAATGCTAGGCCTGATTCCTGCTACTGAGGAAAGTAAACAGCTCACTTCCAAAACTGAATGAACAAGCTTCTTGAAATTATATCAATTCTCTAATGCTAAAAAGATTCCCTCTAAAATGGTTAAGTAATTTACCACTCACAGTACAATTTAGAGCACCAATTTATGAAAATAAGGACCCTCTATTTTAAAATAGAGCACGTTCAATGCTGTTATGAGAATTGCATGATTTATTAAGAAAAACTATATAAAGTCAATATATATAATTTACACACATATAAATGACAAGTCTGATCAAAATAACTTCTTGAAAACACGAAGACATAAAATTCTCATCACATTTTAACAGCATGAATTCTTACATCCATTCTCTACTTTCTTAAAGTAAACATTTATAACACTCCTTCTGAGCACAAAGGTACGTTAGTCCTTAACATTCTAGTGGGAAAAGGAGAAAAAAAAGTCACCCCTGTAAACGCAGAATTACAATCAGTGATAAATATTAAGAGAAAGTACCAGCTCCTGTGATACTAAAAAAGTCCTCTCTAAGCAATTAACACTCCTGCAGCCACCTTGGGGTAGAGGGCTTGGCACAGACGGATGATGACCATTCAAGCTTTTACAGACTATGCTGCCCCAAACTCAGCTGGCTATGCTGCTGAGTTTCAAAGACACTAGTTATACATCTTCATAAGGACTCAATATTCTGTTTCAGTAAAATTTAGCACGTGTATCTCTTTACCAGTAGTCAAGGTCATTGATATTACCCCAAGGGTTCACATATCTAACCTCACAGTTTAGATCTAAGTTAACTTAATAATACTAAGTAGTGGTTAAGAGCTGGCTAGAGAGCCATATTTGCATGTGATCCTGAGTACATTACTTAATCTGAGAATGATAAAAAATATGAAGAGGGGAGGAACAAAAACAGTGCTTTTCTCTAGGAGCTTACACAAATAACACAAATTAAAGAGTTGCTGGAAGACTTGTTTTAATGATTTGTGGACCAGGTGAGGATTATCTGGTCTGCAGAGAGAAAAGGAGAATGAAATAACATCTGGCATAATCTCCACTGAGTCCCTAGTTCCCACTGTGTCTCTAATTCCAGGCTATAACCCTGCACCAAGTTTCCTGAGACACTTTACAATAAATTCTCCTTTTCATCAATCTCTCAAGTACTGCATTTTATTTAAAACTCAAGAGTCCTAGGTCAAACAAGTCTAAAGTCTGCAACATTCTAGAATCCTTAATAAAATTATGAATGTATAATTAAGTACCAAATAAAGATGGTTAAACGACAATCTTACATATATCTTATATACATACATATACACAAACCCATCTAGGGATTTTTTTTTAATAAATGTTTATTTAACACCATAATTTTTCATTTGCTATATTCTAAGTTATGCTTTACTGCTTTTCTGTTCTGTCTTCCTATTATCTCGATAACCCAAAACCAGTTCTTGTCTTTCTTTTTCATGTGGTTATCTTAGCTAGTCTATGTGCCCTTTAGGTTTTCTTTTCCCCAAAACCCTTGCTGGAGAGAGATTTCTACTACCAGTGGGCAAACATTATTTCCTGCATCTACTTCACATGTACCTTATGAACATGTTAGGTTAATTCCATTTTCAATTAATAAAATACAAGTCAAAGACTTTGAATTCAGTAGTAAGCATGTATAAGCATTCATAAAAGATAATTATTGTAAAATGACAATCAACACCAGATTGATTCCCCCAAGCCCCAAGGCCATGAATATCCAAAAGGCAGTCAACAGTTCAAGCAACATATACAGCAGTTTATTTTCCCCTCTTTTTAAGTTGTTTTTTTGTTTGTTTTGAGAGAGAGTGAGCACAAGCAGGGAAGGGGAGAAGGGGGGAGGGGGGAGAGGGAGAAAGAGGGAGAGGGAGAAAAAGGGAGAGAGGGAGAGGGGGAAGGAGGGGGGGAGGGGGAGAGGGGGAGAGGGGGAGAGGGGGAGAGGGGGAGAGGGGGAGAGGGGGAGAGGGGGAAGAGAGAGAGAAAATCCCAAGCAGGCTCCACATCATCAGCCCAGAGCCTGAATGTGGGGCTGGAACTCAAGAACCATGAGATCATAACCTGAGCCAAACCAGAGTCCAATGCTTAACCAACTGAGCCACCCAGGCGCCTCTATGTTCCCCTCTCTGGGAACTAAATTTTACACATACATGTAGACAGACAGACAGACAGACACACACACACACACACACACACTACAGTTATTTAACAGGGAAAATATGCTGATTTATTTAAATTAGGGGAAAAATGCAAACAGATCAACCTAGAAAAAAATGCATTTCTTTGATTTCATACTGTATTCATTAGATCGAAGACACACAGTGTAAAACCAGGATTTGTCTTATCATTAGTGTTGGCCAGCTAGCATCATGGCGGATCTGTCCGAGCTTGTATGTATGCAACCAGCATCAATATTTGTAGACTGGCAGTCAGCCACTTGGGAGAAAAGCCCTGAAACAATAGTCAGCCACTCTTTTAAACCTTATATACCAAATCCAGCAACTTAGAAAAACCTTGAAACAATAAGGTCACTCTTTTAAACTCTAAGCTATAAAGAAAAAAAAAAAAGCTGGTCAACCTAATTGCAAAGTCAGCTTAAGAGCATAGCACCAATGGCTTTTAGTTCTTCTCTGGATTCTTTTAAGAAATGTTCCCCACCAAAAGCAAATTGGTACAGCCAGTGGGAAAAACAGTATGGAGGTTCCTAAAAAAGTTAAAAATAGAACTACCCTATGATCAGCAATCACACTACAGGGTATTTACCCAAATAATACAAAAATACTAATCCAAAGGGATACATGCACCCGATGTTTATAGCAGAATCATTTACAATAGCCAAATTATGGAAATAGCCCAAGTGTCCAGTGATTGATAAATAAAGATATGGTGTGTAGGTGTACACACACACACACACACACACCATGGAGTATTATTCAGATTAGCCATAAAGAAAGAATGAAATCTTGCAATGACATGGATGGAGCTAGAGTACTATGCTAAGCGAAATGAATCAGAGAAAGACAAATACCATATGATTTCACTCATATGCAGAGTTTAAGAAACAGAACAAATGAGCAAAGAAATAAAGAAAAATGAGAGAGAAAGGCAAACCAAGAAACAGACTCTTAACTACAGAGAACAAACTGATGGTGACCAAAAGGAGGTGGGTGGGGAGATGCATAAAACAGGTGATGGGGATTAAGGAAGGGCACTTGCGTGCTCGCTTCGGCAGCACATATACTAAGGAAGGGCACTTGCTGTGATGAGCACCGGTGCCAGGTGCCACTTGGATGTGTTAAATCACTCACTATATCGCACACCTAAAACTAATATTACACTGTACATTAACGAACTGGAATTTAAATAAAAGCTTAAAAAAAAATGTTCCCCACTAACATTCTTCAGGCAAAGAAGACAATAGAAAAACACACTAAGAAGTCAAAAAGTGACCCAGGAGTCCTATTCGAAATGTGGAAACTTAGGGGAAATACTTGATTTATTTCATCTATATTTCCCTACTCATTTATCTGGAAGTATAGTATATATTAGAAAAAACTAAAGCTGTAAGTTTAAGATAAAGATTCTAAGTGGTAAAAAAAAAAAAACTCGTGTCAGTTTCACAATATTTTTCCTATTTTGTGGGAGTACACAAAGTAACAGAATATCTTACATTTGGTGGCACATCAGATTCACTGAAATATGGTAACCTCAGAATGAACAAGCAAGACCTTTCAAAGTACACCACAAAACTCGAAAACAATTTGGAAACAACAAAAATTTTGATCAAAAATTTTCCTTTCAAGTATGCTTATGTAGAGGAACCTGGGTGGCACCGTCAGTTAAGTGTCTGCATCTTGATTTCAGCTCAAGTTATGATCTCAGTTCATGAGACTGAGCACCACATCAGGCTCTGCACTGACACCTCAGAACCTGCCTGGGATTTTCTCTCTCCCTTGCTCTCTTTTTCTGCCCCTCCCCTGCAGATGCATGCACGTGCGCTCTCTCTCTCTCTCTTTCTCAAAATAAACAAACATAAAAAATAATAAAGTCGGTTTATTTGAATTTTTGCCAGGACATCAAAAGACATATAGCAAATCAATAAACATCCGGAGGGCACCTGGCTGGCTCAGTCAGTAGAGCAGGCAACTCCTGATCTTGGGGTTACAGATTTGAGCCCTGCATTGGGTATAGGGATTACTTAAAACCTTAAAAAAACAAAACTGCAAACTCTTATCACAATAGGTGTTATCAAAATATATTTAAAAACAAAAAAGTTCCTGGGACACCTCGGTGACCCAGTCAGTTCAGCATCTTGGTTTCAGCTAAGGACATGGTCTCACGGTTCCTGAGTTCAAGCCCTGCATCAGGCTCCACGCTGCTGGTGCAGAGCCTGCTTGAGATTCTCTCTCTCCATCCCCTGCAATGTCCTTACCTGTTCTCATATGTGCACGAGGGCTCTCTCTCTCTCTCAAAATAAACATTTAAAAAAAAGCTCCTACAGATCATGCTAAGATCCATCACCCAGTTAAAGAATATGTATCAACAGTAAACTCATGAAAAGGCACTCAACTTCATTTAGTCACCAAGAAAATTCAAATTATAACCACAATGACATACCACTACACTCCTGCCAGAATGCCTAAAACTAAAAGGACAGATACGAAGTGATAGCAAAGATACAGAGCAACTGCAAGTCTCAAACACTGCTAGTGAAGTACAGATTCATACAATCACTTTGGGGAACTGATTTTCAGTATCTACTAAAGTTTGACATGTACCTATACCCTATATCCCATCGATTCCATTTCTAATATACCAAAAAGAAGCAGGTACTCAAATCTTCCAAAACACATACACAGGAATATTAACTGAAGTTTTATTCAAAACAGCTCAAAGGTGAAAAACCCAAATGTCTGTCCTTCCACCCACACATACCACAAAAAAATAACAGTGTTATATCCATACAGATAGCAATTGGGGGGTGGGCTACTGCTTGACACCACAGAGATGATGGCTCACAGCTTTATGAAACTCTATATGGTGAATACAGGTCAGCAGATTGGTTCCTTTTGGTGGGAGAGAGACTGGAAGAAGAGTACAAAGGTGTCTGCCAGATGGCAGGAAATGTTCTGTATCTTGATCTTCATGGTAGGTACATGTGTGTATGTATACTCCAATACAAATTCATGGACATGACCAATTTATGGTAAGAGAAATCAGAAAAGTGATTACCTGAAGTGGGGAGAAAGGAAAATTGAATGGAGGGGGGGGCCCGAAGGAACTTCTTTCTGGGTGATGGAAATGCTCTAAATTTTGACTGGGATGAATTATATCGTCATACAAAGCTGTCAAAATTCACCAAAACTGTACACTTAAAATCCTTCTATTGAGAGTAAATTACACTTCAACTAAAAGAAAGTTTACAGAGTTATACATTTAAAATGTATGTACTTTACCTTATGTAACTTATGCCACAATAAAAAATGGTAGAAGAATCCAAAAAATAGTTCAATAGAAGAAATGACTCAAATATATAAAAGATGCTCAACCTCACTCAAAATAGAAAACCAGGGGCGCCTGGCTGGCTCAGTCAGTGAGCTGGCTGAGCATGCTGGCTCAGCATGCAACTCCTAACCCCAGGGTTGTTAAGTTCTAAGCCCCAAGTCAGGCACGGAGTTTACTTAAAAAATAATTTTAGAAAGATGCTAAAATATCATCTTTACTATCAGATTAGGGAAGATCAAAACATTTGGCAACACTATGTTGGCAAGAGTGTGGGCAAAGAGACTCGAGCTGGGAGCAGGAGTATAAACTGGGACAGCCTCTGTGAAGTCCGTCTGGCAGTAGTTATCCTACGTGCAAACATACACATCCTTTGATCCAGCAGTTCCACTTCTTGTGATTTATCATCAGATATCCTTGCATGCATACACAATGATAAATGTACCAAGGTGACTCACTGCAACACTGTTTGTAACAGCAACAGTCTTAAGAACCTGAATATCCATCAACTAGGAGAACCAGCTCAATTATGGTATATCCATACAGGGGCGCCTGGGTGGCTCAGTCAGTTGAGCATCCAACTTCAGCTCAGGTCATGATCTGAGTTCCTAAGTTCAAGCCCCACAGCTTGAACTTTGCTGACAGCTCAGAGCCTGGAACCTGCTTCAGATTCTGTGTCTCCCTCTCTCTCTGCCCCTCCCCCACTCACACTCTTGTCTCTCTTCCTCAAAATTAAATAAACATTAAAAAAAAGATTTTAAAAAATTATGGTATATCCATACAATAAAATACCTTGCCACCATTTTAAAACAAGCAGGGGTCGGGGGGGAGGAAGGCTCTTTATGTGTTGACTTAAAATACACAGTAACTAGTAAGAAAAAAGAAAAAAAAAAGGAAGAACAGAGTGACTGGTATCCTACCATTTGTGTTTAAAACAGTATTGAGAAGAGGGTATGAAGTAAATACTTACTGGCTTTCTACATATTATACAGTATTTCTCTGGAAAGACACAGAGGAAACTAGTAACACTGATTGACTCCAGGAAAGTAACTGAATAGTTTGGGGGACTGGGGGAACAAAAGGAGAAAAAATACTTTTGACTTTTTTTTAACAATGTGAATGTATTACCTAGTCAAATCATCTTTGAAGCAGTTATCAGCTTCACTTCCCATGTATCAATCACTTGTTATACACACAAAGACATACTTGTATAAAAGTGCAAAATGTATAATGATCATAGATTCTCCCAAAAAAGTACCTAAATTTGGATTCAAGTTATTTTGTTGTTATATTTTTAATCCTTAAAAACTATCAACAGTCTGGGGAGCGTGGGTGTCGCAGTCGGTTAAGCGTCTAGCTTCAGCTCAGGTCACGATCTCACTGCTCATGTGTTCGAGTCCCGAGACAGCTCAGAGCCTGGAGCCTGCTTCAGATTCTGTGTCTCCCCCTCTCTGCCCCTCCTCCACTTGAGCGCTCTCTCTCTCTCAAAAATAATAAACATTAAAAAATTTTAAAAAAAAAACTTCTAAAAAGTATCAATAGTCTGAATTGAAGTGATTACAACTGAACAGTAAATATTCAGCACTTTGTCCAAGCCTGAAAAAGACATATACGTGTAAGACATAAACCTCGAAAAACATACCCAACTATCCCCATAACCAGTTACTCATCTTAAATTAAGCAATTAGCTTTTAATCATTCTGTCCCCTGACAATTTACTTTCCCTTATTAATTTTGGTATTCTTGAATCCCTGAAAGTCAAATGCATGTTTACATATGTATACGTTATATATGTCCTTTAAAAAAATGAAAACTTCAGTTGTTAATGCAGTGATGATATTTACACTTTATTATTTTCTTGGATAATACTGATCATTAGTTGATAGAGAAAAAATGGAGATTTACCACTTCAGTATGTTCAAACATCAGTAAGGACTGAATCCTATGGATAGTAATTTCCTTAAAGACTTTAAATCTAAAGTTATACCTTGTATAATCATCAGTCTAAAGAAAAAATAATTACATCCACTCTACAACCAAAACATAGCTAAATCTCTAAATCTTAACTATTCATGCTTTAAAAAAAAAACGCTATTTTGATGTGTTCAAATTAAGTTATTAAAAAAAAAATCAAATTCACCTTTCGGTTACATTTCTCCAAGAAATATCATTAAAGAGCCAAACCTAAAGAGTCGTGCACATATGCTAAATAAACAACTGTAACAGAACAATTCTCCCACATTAACACATCTTGGAAACTACGCACTGCACGTACGCTAGCCAGCACCACCGTAAAACCAGGAGCTATTGTAACTGGATGTCAACAGAGAAAGACACACATTTCCAGTAATGGAGTGAGCATACAATTTTTCAGCTGTATTTGCATATATGTTTCCAAAAACTAATCCCGGCCCTTTCCTCACTAGTCAAAAAAGCCAGCAGCTCTAAAAGATGTAAGAGACTAAGATCAAGATTGCGAATGAGCGATGAACAGAAAGATCAGGAGGTGTAAGTATCCAGTGACCACCTCCTCAAATCCCTCCCCCTATCACTTCCCTTCATTCTCTTTGACAGCCCAGTGAATGCCAAGTGTGGTCACCAAACCAGCAATATCAGCATCAGTATCACCTAGGAATCTACTGGGAATGCAAATTCTCAGGCTCCAACTCAGATCTAATGAATCAGAAGCTCTGGGGGTGGAGTTGAGCAATCTTAAAACATGTTAATAAGCTCTCCTGGTGATCCACATAAAGTCTGAGAACCACAGTCACAGTTCTTAATTAAGACTTTCACTTCTCAACTCTGTCGTAGCAATAGCCTCTTGGAAGTCAACATACCCTCCAAGGTGCTGTCAGGATGGCTTGATTACATTACCTTCCAACTCAAATTCCTTCAAAAGGTCCCTCAACTCTCCAAAGCCTTAGCTTACCCACAAGACTCTCATGATATTGATCCTGCCACCACTTCCTCCCAACCCCTCCACCACCACCCCGCACAGTCAGGTGTTTACCTATAGATCTAATTCATAAATTATCAACCCTAGTAGTCTTTTCACTGCTATTCCTCTTCATGGAATGGCTTCCCTTCTTCCTACCTTTCCTCTACCTCCCCACTCAACCCCCTATCTAGCTAAGATGTAGTCATTTTTCAAGACTCGCTCTATACTCTACCTGGCCCAACAGTGGGTTAAGTACTCCCTCCCATATGCTCCTTAAAAAACCTGTGTAATCTTTTTTTTTTTAATTTTTTTTTCAACGTTTATTTATTTTTGGGACAGAGAGAGACAGAGCATGAACGGGGGAGGGGCAGAGAGAGAGGGAGACACAGAATCGGAAACAGGCTCCAGGCTCCGAGCCATCAGCCCAGAGCCTGACGCGCGGCTCGAACTCACGGAGCACGAGATCGTGACCTGGCTGAAGTCGGACGCTTAACCGACTGCGCCACCCAGGCGCCCCCAAAAAAACCTGTGTAATCTTGATTGAGTTCTTATTATTCCCTGTTGACCTGTGCACAGTACTTGGCATATAATAAGCACTCAATAAAGTATGTTGGGAGTGAGGAGAAATCTGTCTTTCTTATATCTATCGAGACTCCTTGGTATCAAAAGTTCTTCTTATGTGTCTAAGAATGCTGACACATACACACCTTTAAAAGTTTGCTAAATGAATACATGGGGTTCAGAATCCTTAAGAAATTTTTGTTGCAGAACCACAAGCCAATATGGATACTTTGTAAAATACGAAGACATTACTACCAGGGCGCCTGGGTGACCCAGTCGGTTAAGCATCTGACTTCAGCTCAAGTCATGATCTCACAGTTTGTGAGTTCAAGCACCACGTCAGGCTCTGTGGTGACAGCTCAGAGCCTGAAGCCTATTCAGATTCTGTGTTTCCCTGTCTCTCTGCTCTTCTCCCGCTCACGCTCTCTCTCTCGCTCTCTCTCACAAATAAACATTAAAAAAATTTTTTAAGACGTTACTTTCCATACTAGAAAAAAATGTTGTTGTGATTTTAATAACAGGAAGCCAGGGCTTCTTGGAGAAGTGGCTTATGCCAAGGCTAGGAGAGGGAACGTGCAAGAGGAGTCTGGAGCATTCTGTGTATCAGAAAGAACATGATTACAAATACACAGGATGGGTCATGTCAGAAGGACACAAGAGCCTGAATGAGCTCCCAGTGGCCAATGGTGGAACACCCTGAGCAAGAACAAAATAAAAATCCACAAGTCCACAATTAACACAAATAATTGAAAAATTAAATGAAGGAAAGAAACAAATCTGCATGGAAAAAAGTTCAATTAATACATGTAGAAGACATGAAGGAACTAGAAAATCCCCATTAGACCACCACCACAGTGATCACTACTGCAAACAAGATCCCACTAATGAATGCTAAAATTACTGAGTGAAACCTACACAGCCTCAGAGTATCTCCCCGAAGTATTTTTTTACGATTTTTTAAAAAGTTTATTTGAGAGTGCGCATAAGAACACGTGCAAATGCGTACACACACACACACGCACACACACACACACACACACACACACAGGGAGAGGGGCAGAGAGAGAGAAACAGAGAGAATCCTTAGGGGGCTGAGCAGTGAGATCATGACCGGAGTTGAAATCAAGGGTCAAATGCTTAACTGACTGAGCCACCCAGACATCCCTCCCCAAAATTTATTACTGTAGTAACTTTAACATATGTCCACAAACTCTCGGATACATTTCCATCTAGGAGATGGAACTTAATGTCCCTCCCTTGAATGAGGGTTGAAATTATTGACTCACTTCTAATGAAAAGAATATGGAAAATGGAAAAAGTAATTTCATAGTGAAGGAATCTACCAGACACGACTTAAATAAGGGATGAAGATTAACACCACCAGTACTAATTGACAGTATTATTGTATGTAAATATTGGTATGTACCCTTGGATGCTATGAGACAGGGACCTACATCACCTGTGCGGCATTATTCTGCAAGTATCCATAACTTCAGTCCATCATTAAAAATATACAAACCAGTATTCTTCAAGGTCATGAAAAACAAGAAAGATTGATGAACTGTCATAGATCAGAGGAGATTAATGAAACAACTAAATGCAATATGGGATCCTGGATTGGATACTGAAGAGAAAAAACATTAATGGGAAAAGTTGGGAATATCCAAATAAAGTTTGTAGTTTAGTTTAATATACCAATGTTAATTTCTTAAATTTGCTAATAAATGTACCATATGTAATCTTATTATGTAAGATTTTAAGAGTGAAGGGTACACACAGCAATTTTGTACTATCTTTGCAACTCTTCCATAAATCTAAAATTATTTTAAAATAGCTAATTTTTTGAAAAACTATTTATGTAATTTTAACTAAACAGTACTTTAGATCAGCTTTCTAAAGTTACCAAACCAAGATTCTTATGACTTTTATATTAACATAAAATCCTTAGGAAAGTTTTTATATATCAAGTGATTATGAAATAAAGTGATTAACCTAAAACTCCATAAAAATTACACCCAATAAACTAGTTACACTATAACAATCCATTTTTCTTGTGACTATTCTCAAATAAGCATCTAATTTAATTACCATTTGGTTAAGATATCATGACAAGGGGATTTCCCATTCCCATGCAGCAATTTCCCCCTCCTTGTGTTGCCCTCAAGCTTTTGTCCATTAGCTATTTGGATTGTCAAATTAATTCCCCATCTCCACAGACCCCCATTCTTCATACCCCGGTTCTCCACAAGAGGAGGAGCAAGCCAGAGAGAAAAAAATTTGGATGCTTAGCTCTTTTTACTCTCTCCTGAATTTCCAAATGCTTCCTTTCAGAATTCACAAATGCAGTCCAGTTTTCAATACTCTCGGAATTATGTGGTGTCATTCTCACCCATCATACTAGCAGGTCAGCTTTCTCCCAACCAGAGCTCAGCCCCTTTCCCTCTCAAACCATCATCTCACCCTTCATGCTCTACATCATCTGAGGCTGAAACATAATTCTGCTGTTCTCCTTAAAGTCCTTCACAAGTTTCCTGTCACAGAAGAAATGTCCAAACCCCTTAACACAGCAAACATGTCACTTAATGATACAACCCCTGCTTGCCTTTCCTGTTTGTTCTCACCACTCTACGAGTTACAAACCATATGCTACACATAAACAAAACTTTTCCAGAAAAAAAACAACTTGTTGGCATCTTTAATGCCCCCCTGTCATACCACTCACATATCTGTTTTTTGCTGTAAATTTTTTAAAAAATTTTTTAATGTTTATTTATTTTTGAGAAAGAGAGAGAGAGAGGGAGACAGACAGACAGACAGAGCGTGAACAGGGGAGGAGCATATAGGGAGACAGAATCAGAAGTAGGCTCCAGGCTCTGAGCTGTCAGCACAGAGCCCAACACAGGGCTCGAACTCATAAACCGTGAGATCATGACCTGAGCTGAAGCCCAGACATTTAACCGACTAAGCCACCCAGGTGCCCCTCGCTGTAAATTTTTTTTAACATACACAGCTTCTCAATTAGTAGTTAATATGGGCGACACTTGAAATGTATTTCAGTAGTTAAAAAAATTACTCAAAATATAGCATTTTCTCATTGTACTTCAGAGACGTGTATCTTTAGTACAATTTCAAAAATGTACAGCACACAAAGATAAAACCTAAATTGCTAAAAAATTTACTGACTGGAACATTCAGAAATCATACAATTAAAATAAGGGCATTAAAGAAAAAAACTGTCATAAACATGTTTGTTGCTATTCCTTTTAGTTTTCACTACAGTGAAATGGGATGTAACAAATGCACCTGAACTCTGATTAATGGATAAAAACAGACGTTTTTTCTTCAGATATCTAAAAAATATTTTCTCTGAGAATAATCTGTTCAAAACTGAGAAGACATCAGAGAAATGTAAATGTTATTAGAAAAATCCAATTCAGGGGCGCCTGGGTGGCGCAGTCGGTTAAGCGTCCGACTTCAGCCAGGTCACGATCTCGCGGTCCGGGAGTTCGAGCCCCGCGTCAGGCTCTGGGCTGATGGCTCAGAGCCTGGAGCCTGTTTCCGATTCTGTGTCTCCTCTCTCTCTGCCCCTCCCCCATTCATGCTCTGTCTCTCTCTGTCCCAAAAATAAATAAACGTTGAAAAACAGAAAAAAAAGAAAAAAAAGAAAAATCCAATTCAGGTAATAACTAACCTGAAAAAATCAGCACTGTACATTTCCCATTTGACTGAACACTAACTTAATTTTTATTTTTGAATGTTTGTTTTTCAGTGAGAGAGAGAGAACTGGACACACGAGCAGGGGAGGGACAGAGAGAAGGAGGCAGAGGATCAGAAGCAGGCTCTGCGCTGACAGCAGAGAACCTAACGCAGGGCTCGAACTCACAAACCAGGAAATCACGATCTGAGCCAACGTCGGAGGCTTAACCGACTGAGCCACCCAGTCCCCTAACTTAATTTTTAAATTATATGTGCAATCATAGGATCAAAGAATATTAGATGCAGAAGAGACTTCAGAGACCCAGTTCAATGTTCTCAAGATGAAGCAACTGAAGTCCACGAAAATTAATTTCTATTAGGTCACAAAAAAGCTTTGTTTACAAGGCTAACGATTTTTATTTTAAGTGAACTGATGAAGTATTGCTCAAAATAACTTCAGAATATACAACTCATTAATTTTGCTATATGCTAAATTTGAGTATCTGGTTAGGACAAACAAGGGTAGTTATCTTCTTCAAGGTTTAAAATATCCCCTAAATATATATAATTAACCCGTTGATAATTTTCTAATGCTTGCCCTCAAATTTAGGCTTCCGTTACCTGTAAAATTAGCAGAAATAATGTGAAAAACAAAACCAAAATAAATAACATCAATTTTTTTTTAGTATGTAACTCGTTTTGAGAAGATAAATTCATTTGAACACCCATATTAGTTATAGACAGCGTACATAAAATTATAAATACTACCACATGAGGAATCCCAACTTTTCATTTTAAAAAACAACACATATTTAAAACATTGAGAACAACAAAATATATGCCAGTTCTGGTTGAAAGAGAATTTTATGGGGACAGTCCATCACGGATTAAATGCACAACCTTCCCAACTATAAATGGATGCACATTTTGGTGTGGGGGGGAGGGGAAGAGAGGCTGCCTGTCCAGCGGCTCCCTGGTACTCAAATGTCATTCCCACTGCTCTACTGGAAAGTGGCAGCCATAGTTTCTAAATGGCCTCTGGCCATGATGGGCACCTTCCCAAACCAAGCTCATCACTACTTCAAGATCTTTCCTGATGAGATAAATAGGTAGTCCCTCCTCTACAGCAGGGGAAAACAACGGATAAAAACTCTGGCACTGACAAGTTAAATTTTCCACCATGTGAAGAAAGTTAATCTTCTCAAAGAATGAAACTAACCTACCAGAACACACACACACACACACACACACACACACATTCTTTCTGTCAACAGAGATTTCTGGTGATATTCAAATGGCTCTAGTTCTTGCTGTGCCTAAAGCCTTGCAGACCCCATGCTCTTCCCACAGTTCAATCCATTTTGGGATTCTATTGCCAAGGAATCCCTCTCTTTGGCTTAAGCTAACTTGAACTATCTATTGTATACCTATGAGTTCTAATTCATATACCAACTTGGTGAAGTTAGCCTAGATTAATCGCAACAGAATAGCACAGGTAAATGGAATTAAAAGCAAATTACAGAATCTCTTTAACCTGTAAAAAACATAAATAGGAATATCTAGCTCTCATCACATAACTTGAATGAAATATGTATTTTAACTTAAAACGAAAGTGTTAACTTCTTAAAATCTAACATTTTATGGTAACAGAAGCACATATTCAAATTTGCTCATCAATTATCCATTTACCTGTTTTTTCCAGATTGATTCAAATACCATCTGTAGTAGTTCCTCCAAGAAAAGCATACAGCACTCACATATACGTCCCTGGGATTCCAAACAGTAAATGCAATAAGCCTCTTTTGACCCTCCCCTAAATGCTGATTTTTAATGAATTATTTCCAGTATCCTACTGTAAGGAGGAAACAAGTTAAAGCTATCAGCTGTTTACAAAAGCATTTCTGAGCAAACAATTCACTCAAATATTTACTGAACACCTACCAGTCCTGTTTTGTCCTGGAGTGACAAGACAGAACCCATCCCTGTTCTCATGGAGTGTAAATTCCAGAGGTGAATAAAACAAACAAAAAGAAACAATGATCAAAGCTATTTCAGAGAGACTAAATGTTATGAGGAAAATACGAGGGTCCTGCAACTGAAAAAGGCTAAGGAGTGAGCAGCTATTTCAGTGTGACCTCTCAGGTGGTGGCACTGGAAGTGAAATCTGAATGACATAAAAAAATTAGCCATATGACAATCTCAGGGCAAAGCCTGAGGCAGAGAGCAAAGCACTTAAGGCACTGAGACAGGAACAAGCTTGTTCAGTGGGAATGGAGCTGGTATGTCTGGGCACAGTGAACGAGGGGAAGACGGGCAATGTGAAACAGGAGAAGGTTTGTGAGGTGGTCACAGAGCAGATTATGTGGTGGGGGGTTCCTGACAAGCTAAGGAAGGACTTTTGGATTTCACCCTGAGTGTGAAGAAAAACCCACAGGATAGGGACTAGGGAAGAAAACTGACATTTAGTGAGCATCTTTCATAGTGCCAAAGTAAACAGCATATAAGAATGTTTCCACCATGTATGCTATAAAACAACAGATGCATTTGTGTAAATTATACTGTATGCACTTATCATACTTATCAAAGGTCATTAGTATGCTGTTACAATAAAAAAAAAAGTCACTTTTCCTGTTACTACCAGTTCTCACTTGTAGGAAATCACCTCTACGTTGATTTGTCAGACCAAATGAACCAACCAATATTATCTACTACAGAACATACATGAGTCATCTAGAATAAAATGCAAGAAGGGCAAACGAGACTAGATGAAATAAAGACAGTCAGCTATTCATGAGTATAGGACTCAAAAACAGGCAACAAAGCAAGTAGAGAAGCACCAAATTAGAAAACATACCCACATTCAAGAAGCAGAGGGTCCATGGATACAAAAGATTGTTATCTACTTAAACAAAAAATACTCTCCTACAGATGAGTAGACAAAGGGTAAAAAACACAAAAGCTTCTAAAGTAAATTCTCGGGGCGCCTGGGTGGCGCAGTCAGTTAGGCGTCCAACTTCAGCCAGGTCACGATCTCGCGGTCCGTGAGTTCGAGCCCCGCGTCAGGCTCTGGGCTGATGGCTCAGAGCCTGGAGCCTGTTTCCGATTCTGTGTCTCCCTCTCTCTCTGCCCCTCCCCCGTTCATGCTCTGTCTCTCTCTGTCCCAAAAATAAATAAACGTTGAAAATAAAAAAAATTTAAAGTAATTCTCTGTTCTTTTCATTTCAAAATACCTTGCCTGTTTCAACAACATTCAGAGAAAAGTAAAAATACTATCTTTTAAATGCACCACCCTTGGTAACTTTTTAAATCTGCTGATGAATTTTTAAAACATTTATAAATACAAATACTTATTAAAATATCACTGAAATACTGTGTCAAGCATTGTACCTACCAGATGCTAAGGATAAAGATGGGTGAAACACAACTGTTCCCAAAGAAGGCTTTTGCCTAGTGAGACAGGACTCAACACGTAACTCAAAGGGAGATCTGTGCTAGAAGCAGATGATTAGTGGTCACAGGCCAGGACGTCAACTTAAGACTGTCACAAAAAGAAGCTTAACCTTCAATCTGATGGTGTAACTTCATTCAGCCAAAATGTTGTGGTATGTCAGTTTTTAAACACTATAAGACAATCTATACAAACTTCTTCTCTAATGAAATAGAAAAATCTTACTATAATGGTTATTATTTTGTTACTATTCTTTATGAAAAGCAGTCAGGGTTCTTAATCCAGAGATGTTGGCAGATTAATCCTCCCAAAAATCTTATATTCACATTTATTAGCAATCAAATGTCTTTATTCTTCGTATCTTACTTTGAATGCACACTTTGGGGGATTAGAACTTCAGAATCCTAATAGAGCCTCAGAAAACTACCTAAAGAAATCAGCACCAATAAATGTGACTTACCTATGCTCTATCATTCACAACGACAATTTGATTCTAATTTTTAGTACTGACTCTAAATCCATAAAACTTAGAGAATTATAATTCTACACTACTTTAAACCACTATTTTTTAAATTTGGTAAATAAAATCATTTTCAATTCATAAATTTATAGAAGCATGTTTTTAAATGAAAGATTATAGAAAATGCCTATACTAGCTATTAAAGCAAAACTTCAGTATTTTTGCACATATACATATCCTGTTATGTCTTATATATTTCTCAGTGAAAGTCCAAGTCTGCATAACATGCAGCATGCATATTTGAAATAACTGATCCATACAAGCAACATCCACTGGGGAGCCAGAGAGGAGTGTTTCATTTCCCAGAGAACAGCAAAGGAGTGGAGAGTCCATTCCAGAAAGTAAAAAGACTATTTTTTTTAAGAAAAGCAGTAACTTTTTTTTTCTCGAAGTATCAAGAGGTAACCAAAAATATTTAAAAATTACTGTAAAACAACATATACGGATGCCTGGGTGGCTCGATCAGTTGAGCATCCAACTCTTGGTTTCAGCTCAGGTCATGATCGCACAATTCTGTGAGTTCAAGCGCCATATTGGGCTCTGCACTGACAGCACAGAGCCTGCTGCTTGGTATTCTCTCTCCCTCTCTCTCTACCCTTTCCCCACTGTGCTCTCTCCAAATAAATAAACTCAAAATATATATATGTACTAGATACATAACAAAGGCACACAGTACACATTCTCTTTTTATTTTTTTAAGTTTTATTTTTATTTAAGCAATCTCTACACCCAACATCAAGACCCTCACATCAAGATTCACATGCTCCTCTGACTGAGCCAGCCAGGCGCCCCCAAGTTCTCATTTTAGAGTGAGCAACATGGGAATGCAAGCTGGTGCAGTCACTCTGGAAAACAGTATGGAGGTTCCTCAAAAAACTAAAAATAGAACTACCCTACAACCCAGCAGTTGCACTACTAGGCATTTATCCACGGGATACAGGTGCGCTGTTTCGAAGGGACACCTGCACCCCCATGTTTATAGCAGCACTATCCACAATAGCCAAAGTATGGAAAGAGCCCAAATGTCCACCGATGGATGAATGGATAAAGAAGATGTGGTGTGTACACACACACACACACACAAAATGGAGCATTACTTGGCAATCAAAAGGAATGAAATCTTGCCATTTGCAACTACATGGATGGAACTGGAGGGTATTATGCTAAGTGAAATTAGTCAAAGACAAAAATAATATGACTTCACTCATATGAGGACTTTAAGAGACAAAACAGATGAACATAAAGGAAGGGAAACAAAAATAATATAAAAACAGGGACGGGGACAAAACAGAGGAGACTCATAAATATGGAGAACAAACTGAGGGTTCCTGGAGGGGTTGTGGGAGGGGGGGATGAGCTAAATGGGTAAGGGGCACTAAGGAATCTACTCCTGAAATCATTGTCGCACTATATGCTAACTAATTTGGATGTAAATTTAAAAAATAAAAAATAAAATTATATAAATAAAATAGCTTCCAGATTAAAAAAAGAAAAAGAAGAGTGAGCAACAAAAGCTCAGTCACAAAATACAGAACTGGGAATTCTGGCCATCCAGTTCTCTGCAGTTGCCACAAGAAGCCCTGACAGGTTTACAAGGGGGAGTGTCACTTTTCTGCCTCTCTCTACAGCTGTTACTGCTGCACTTAACAAAGCCACCAAGTAGTAGCAAGCATTACTTCCCATGTGCCAGGCCCTATGGTAACTGCTTTACACATATTCACACTTGAATCCTCACAAGTGCTCTATGACGCATGTATTAATTACTCCTTATTTCCATTTTTCAGAGTGGAAACTGGAATTACCTAATTTTCCAGAGCCATACAACTAATAAGTAGGGGTGACAAACCAGCCATGCCAGACTCCAGACAACCGAGCTCTTCGCCACAGCAACATACTACAGTAAGAGTTAACTGCCTAAGATCAGACACTTACCCTGCCTAGCAATCTTATCACTAAAGAGAGAAGCACTGCTCCCAGGGAAGCAGGTCACACTGTCAAGTCACAGTGAAGCAGAATTAAAGGCACAAAAACAGATGCTACCTTTCTCTGAGACTTTCCAGCTTAAGTTGAAAATGAGGAGCATAACTAGAACACCCTTTAGAATAAACTAAACATTCAATGAACAATTACAAGTGACGCCAACTTATACATACATGTAAATTCCCAAGTCAGGGATTGTGTAGTATCAAAACCCAGTTCCACAAATCCCATTATACCAAAAACTATCACAATTATTAAAAATCAACCACTAAACTATGAGAAATACAATTTTCACCTGATTTCCAAACCCTTGGCAAAACACCTTTGAAATCAGACAACACCTACATACATCTGTACAGCCAGTATCTCCTTCTAATATTTGCACTGAATTTCTAATTATCGACCTTGGATAGGACTTGAAAATCACCAAGTCACTATTACTAAATAGTTCAAGTGGTCTGCTGACCCAATCATGGAACAGACCAACACTTTTTAATCATACTCAGTGGCTCTAATTTTCCCAACAAATCTGACAAATTAAGTGTTTGCAGAAATATACACAATTCCAGCTCTTCAAGAACTGTCTGAGAAGCATAGGAAAAATTAAGTTTTCTCTCTTCTTCTGACTGTCCAAATTGAAAGAAATAGAAAGATTAAGAATTCTTAACCAGATGCCTTGATTTTTCACAATCAATACTTTTTTTAAAATGGTAATACTGACATAGCAAGATTCAAACAGTTCAAAAGGTTATACATGAAAATAAGTTTCTCCCACATCTGACCACATGATCTCCCCATCCCAACCTCACCCCCTAAAATCACTGTTACTAGTCTCTTGTGTATCTTTCTGTAGTCATCCTAAACACGTAAAACAAACATACATACACACAACTCATACACTCTCCCATCATGTCTGTGTCCTCCTCACTGCCCTTCTCCCCTTTTGCAAGCTAAAATGGCAGCAGACTACAACATCCTCTGCCTGTTTTTTCACTTAAATGTATCTTTGAGAACCTATAAATACTAACAACAAAGTTATAAACATTAATTCTAAACAAATCTGTAAAGGAACACTTCACACAAAACAACTCTCAACAGATGTTAAAACTGGTGACCTCTGCTAGCAGGATAAAAGGAAAGCCAAGGTCAAAGAAGTAATCCCCCAACCTTGAGGGCCTGTTAGTTCTCACAGAATAGGAAAACTACTTCCCTGACACAGTTAACAGACTGCAATCCTAAACTCAGTCTAGGATCTCACAAAGATACACTGTTTACTAAAGAAAACAGAGAAAGGTGATTTAAAGAAAACCCATTACTTTAGTGGGAGAAAACAAGTATTAAAGGTGCCTAAGAACTATACTAAAGCTACATATACCATCTAAAAATTCACACATGTATGATAAATTCTATTCCATAAAAGAACAATTACACAGGGAAAAAAAGACATTAAGGAAATTCATTCATTATCTATTTCCATTACCTTATTTCAGAAACCCAAAGCAGATGACCCAATTGCCTTATACTGAAAGTTAAGGACATCTGATAGCCAAAAAATAGAAATGGAACAAAATCAGTATACATTCTACCCAATTAGCTTGTTCAAATTAAGAGGAAAGCATAAAACACCTCTCACTAACCCATAAGCTGTATTCTACTAGCAATTGAAAGTAACTAGCAAAATATACCATTACTATAAATTCTCTGGAGGTGTCTGCTTATGCTAATGCCAAATGCTTTCTATTATTCTATGTAAGGTTATAGATTTTTAGCCATTAAGCATATTTTCCATGTAGATCTCCCTCAAAAAAATTACATAAATGACAGAATCTCCAAATTTTAACACAGGAATTGACTATACAAGTATTGCTTGAAAGGATGAACTAGCTTTACATAACACTTCATTTGAACCTCTTCAGTTGCATTTCTAAAAACTAAACGATTTACCCTTGTAACTATGGCTTTGCAAAAAATGATAAAAATTTATTTGCTTAATACTGAATCCATATTAATATACTAGCCACCATTTAAGTGGATAACAGTAACAACAAAGCAGCAAACATCCACTTAACTGATTATCTATCTCATTACAAAGTCCTATCACACAATGTGCTGGAAAGGACACAATGAAAAAAAATGAAAGAAAAGGACTAATTACCACCTTTGAACTCGGACAAAATAGATATCAAGAAGTATCAAGATATCAAGAACTGGTATCTAGTTCCTAAAAAGTAAAAATTATTCACTACTTTTAAGGTATTTAAAATTTTAAACGTCTCATTAAAAAAAAAAATGTTTGAGAGTCCAGAGTACAATTTTATATGAAAAAGAATTATTCTATTAAGAGACTGGAAGCACCATCTCTGACCCTTGCTTTCCATGTTCTCCTCTGTTCTACCACCTGAAAAAAACTTACAATTGCTTAAGAGGAAAACAGATGGCAAACTCCTCAGTTTAAACATTCACTACCTATTCTTCCTCATTCAAAGTATTCATCTCACATTCTTTAATCTGGATACTCTTTGTATATTTACTGAAATTTAATTGTTGGTCTTTCAACACGACCTATACAGTTTGTATTAATTCTAAATTACAATAAGCTCTTACAGGGGCGCATGGATGGATCAGTCAGTTAAGTGTCAACTTCAGCTCAGGTCATGATCTTGTGGTTTGAACCCCGCGTGGGGCTCTGTGCTGACAGCTCAGGGCCTGGAGCCTGCTTGGGGTTCTGTGCCTCCCTCTCTCTCTGCCCCTCCCCCACTGGTGCTCTGTCTCTCTCTCAAGAAATTAAAAAAATAAAAAAGTATAAGCTCTTAGAAAGCAGGGAGACAAGCAGCTCATTTTGTTTGATGCAAATAAAATCATGCTGAGAACCTCATATTTAAATATTAAAAAATTCAACAGGATATAATACCAAATTAGTTGCTTTAGAATAAATTACCCAGGTTGTGAAGAACTAATATGGCACCCAGCCTTACCATAAAAACCTACTGAAGAGACGGTTATGGTAACTTTCTTCTGGTAGACTGAACCCACCTACACCATAAAATAGACACACTCTACACTGAATGTTAATACCCTCACAGTAATGACTCAAATGAGACTCCAATGTGGTCAAGATGCTAAAAACACAATCTTATTTAGGCACACTACAAAGAAAATAATGAGCAAAAAAGCCAGAGAGGTTAAGAAAATAAAGTACAAAATCCTAAGTTTCATTATAACTGCCACAAATACACCCAAATAAAGCCAACTTAGGGTGACAGGATTCCCAACTAGACTAGGTTCCTCACCAAAATCATGGCTACAATTCCAAGACCAAGATTTTTTTCTCTTCCTTGTCAACACTGGTAGCATTAAAATTCAAATTAACAGTTAAGTGCTGCTACAGCACACCTCAACCTTGAAGGTCTAAGTCCAACAGAAGCTTCGGCCACATCAACAGTGGTATAGGACCCATCACCACTTATTTTACCATGGGCACTTGTAGAAAGAAACAATCCATTGTAATATGAAGATAATATGGTACAAAAATCAAAAATTCTGCTAATACCAGAAGAAAAAAAGCCCTTTCCTTCAAGAAATGTAACATGTAGTTGGGGCTAGGATAAACAAACCCATGAAATAATAATTATGGAGGTTGTGATAGTCATTAAACACGATGGTATCTCAGTGAAGAAATATCCTGAGTCGAGACAGCCAGAAACAGCTTCAGGGAAGGTGGACTGAAACTAGACTATAAAAAAGACAAAGGGAAGGACAAGCATGAGTGAAAAGCAGAAGAGTAACGTGTATGTCAAAACTGCAGTATCTGATAGGCAGGCCAGAATCACAGTTTGGGAGAAGAGAGGGAACTATAGCTGAATAGGTAAAATAGAGCCTTAAAAAGCCAGACTGAAGCTTATGAACCCTATCCAGTTGGCAAAGGGAAGCCATTATGGGTTCTCCACAGCAAAGGAACTGACACGATGAAATCGGTATTTTAAATAAATCACACTGCCAAGCAGTTACAGAACACAGAATGGAGAAGAAAGCCTGCTCAGAGCAACCCACTAGAAAATTAATGCAATAATCCAGACCTAAAACCATTCATTCAGTCTTTCGTTCATTCACTGTGAAGCAGTAGACTGCTAGCTAAGAACACTGGCCTAGAATCAGACACACGGGGCCTAAACCCCTCTGTGCGCCCCTTACTACTGAGCCTTGGCTTCCTCACTGTTAAAATCAAGGTATCAGCCACTCAGATTGTCCAAGTCCCTGTCAAAGCAGCTGTGTGGTCCTGACCCATAAATTCTATTAGCAGTTAACATCACTGCTGAATTAATAGTAAAAATGGGAAGTGAAAATAAGACAATGCTTAGAGATGTATCAGAGCAACAGAACTTCCAAGTAGAACTGTCTTGACAGCAGCTGAAAATATGGAACAAGAACACAGGTGAAAGGTCAAGGCTACAGAAAACAATGATCCACTTAAAGTCATCACTCCAATCTAAAAAGGAGATCCTAGGTACTTGCCAGATCCAGCCCTGAAAAACAAAATTCCTTTATTTAAAGAGTTGGAAAATGTTCCAAATGGGAGATTTAAAAAGTCCAAGTAACAAAAGAACAGCAATAAAAGTCAGGCAAAACACCCAACACTGGGGGCGCCTCCGTACCCCAAACATCCAGCTCTTGATTTCAGCTCAGGTCATGATACCAGGGTCATGAGATGGAGCCCCAAGTCCCCTTGTCGATGGCTGTGGAGACTGCTTAGGATTCTCTCCCTCCCTCTCTCTACCCCCTCCCTAACTTGGGTGCTCAGGCACACACCCTCATTCTCAAAAAAAAAAAAAAAAAAAGGCGAAAGACCCAGCACTAGCACTGTCACCATACAATGCTTGATATTGTTCCTAGTTTTAAAATCAAATCTAATTCTTCAAGGTTAAGTCTTCAATCACAACTTCAAGAGCAAATACATTAAGTTTATTTCAAATATTTTACCCAGGAAACTCAGGAAATAAAACTACTAAATATTTTCTATGACACGGCCCCACTAAAAATAAAGAACAAATAAAATGTAATACAAAGAAGCAAACTTCAAATCCAAACCCAACATCATCATCTTTAACAGCTTACATTTCCATGATACTTGTATGTCAAGTATTATTCTCAGCACCTTACACATACAATTCTCTCAATCTTTTCAACTCTAGAAGCTGACAGTCCACATCATGCAGAAGAGGAAACAAAAAGGGAGTCACTCCCCTTAAGGTTGCATAGGCAGTAAGGAATGGAGCTGGAGTTTGAACCCAGGCAGTTTGCCTCAAAGACCCCCGATGGAACACTATGCTACACAAAAGACTTAACGTGACATTCTTACACAAGTTTTGAGGAATACATACTCTGAGGATGAGGATAGTTAAACATACTCTTACTTGCTTTTCCTTCTTAATTTTAGGCATGGAACCATATTTTCTTTTTTCTACTGGCAGTACTTGGAAAGGCTACTTCACTGCTGTCGATCTTAAAGGTAGGAAACAGGGGCGCCTGGGTGGCGCAGTCGGTTAAGCGTCCGACTTCAGCCAGGTCACGATCTCGCGGTCTGTGAGTTCGAGCCCCGCATCAGGCTCTGTGCTGATGGCTTGGAACCCGGAGCCTGTTTCCGATTCTGTGTCTCCCTCTCTCTCTGCCCCTCCCCCGTTCATGCTCTGTCTCTCTCTGTCCCAAAAATAAATAAACATTGAAAAAAAAAATTAAAAAAAAAAAAAAGGTAGGAAACAGAGCAGTTGGCAAGAGGATTGCATCTTATTAAATGGTTCTAGAGAGTTAAAGACGATGTAGGTAGGACTCCTATGAATTTCATTTATCCATGCAATTACTTGACCCAGTTAATAGAGATGCCCAACTACAGAATTATAAACGCTAATTTTTTCCAAGGACATCTGACAAAACAGCTGGAAAAATCTGGCACAGCTACACTCATCCAGAACGAGCACAGACTAGGACTTAGACCTACATTAGAACCCTAATGCATCATTTGATCATTCTGTGGCCTAGGACAAGGGAATTAACTCTGCACCTCTGTTTCATCATCCACAGATCCAGTACTACCCACTTCATAAGATTAGCCTGAGGTATACATGACAGAGAAAGCACCTCACACCTTTCCTAGATCATAACCCAAGCAAAGTCTCTTTCCTCTGGCTCTTCATAACAGGGCAATTAATTGTACTCTTACAGAGTCTAATCCTGCAGGTGTTGGAGAGTAAACCTCTCCAGCATCAGCTTTTTTTTTTTAATTCAAGTTTCTGTTGGTGATAGAACAGGCGATACCACCATGATGGTCTCCAAACTGGACCATACTCTTACTAACTCACTACTATACAGCTCTGGGTCCTAACCCCTCTATACTATGGGGATGTATAAATGGCTCTGTTAGCTGATTTTTTTGTATTTCAGTGACAAACTACAAATGTTATTTGTGAAATAAGTCAAATTCGCATAGACTAGAAAAATACAGTCCCACAGTGCCAATATTTCTGCCATCTCTCTCCCCTGACTTACTGTCACTCACATTCTTTACAATTCTTTTTTTTTTCTAATTTTCTTTTTACATTTATTTATTTTTGAGAGACAGAGTGAGACAGAGCACAAGTGTAGGAGGTGTAGAAGAGGAGGAGACACAGAATCCGAAGCAGGCTCCAGGCTCCGAGCAAGCATTCAGCAACAGAGCCTGACACAGGGCTCGAACCCGTGAACTGTGAGATCATGACCTGAGTCGAAGTCGGTTGCTGACTGAGCCACCCAGGCACCCTTCCTCTCAATTCTTATATAAAAGACACAGGAATTGAGTAAACCCAACAAATTATTTCTACTAACTCCATCAAAATACATTAACTCAGAAATTCTTTGTAGTAATACTGTTGGAGTAAATCTTAGAACTCCTGTGTCAGCTACTCAGCTGACAAGGTTGTACTTAAACATCATCGCTATGTAGGAACAGATGTATTTATTCAACAGGTTGTCATTACAAAGGTTCATTAGTCACATCTCTTTTTATCAGTAACCCCTATATTTATATTAAGCTGTTGCCCTTTCTGCTTATTAGCTTGAAAGGCTCTCAGGAAGTAGTTACTTATTTTCCTGGTAGGCACGTATCATGATAATCATGATAAACCTTAATTAGATGTTGAAAACACAAGTAACAAAAAAACTCATGGACACACGTAAAAAGTTATTAAAATGTCTAACACTTCTTTGACACAACCAATGCAAAAATACAACCTCCACAAGGGGCCACTCCACATATACCACATCTCCCAAATTAATAACTGAAGTTGGTATATGCAAGAAAAGCATTTTATAAACTGATGGTGAGCTTTGCAACAATTTTTAAGTCATTAACAAGTCCATTAAGTTCTGTAACAGTAAGGGAAACTTTTTCCACTTACATATGGTTTTCATCCTCCATACAGTGTACCATTTTGCCCTATAGATCTCATTCTAACTATTCAAATAGCAAAAAAGAGTAGTTATTTGTGGATTTAATGGTTGTGGTTACATAGATCACACAATGCATTATAGCAACACAGGGGGAAAAAATCATATTCCAAACAGGCAGAAAAACCACAATTTCAGAGCAAAAAGTATAAACACACATCTCACGCCTAACCACTCGTAGGCATATTTTCTTTTTGCCACCCTTCCTTCACAGGTAAATGCTAACTATTTCTAGAACCCTCAATGATGATTTCTCAAGCTTGCTTGCCATGAACTCCCATGATACACCCCAACAAACACACTGTTTTCATGGAGACAAAGCTGCCCTATTTCCCTAGACTACAAACTTCTTAAAATGGTGAGAACATACAGTCCCAGGAAATAAGGATTACTAACAAACACCAATGTAGCACAGGTCTTATTTAACAAAAATGAAAATGAACTACACTGAGAAAGCCAAAAAGTCACTCACTGTATCTTCAATGTGTAATTACTATATTTTTTATAATTTGGTTTGGTAAGTAGATGAAAACACCACAGGGGCCTTATACTATGCAATCTGATAAAGAAGTCTGGGAAAAATGGAGGAGAAAAACCATTACTTAATTACATGGGGGGAGGGGAGGTCAGGCAATTCAGACTAGAAATCACCCATCATTTCACCCACCACATTTTACTAACAAGCTTATTTAAATCAGCATAAGATTCTTGTATGGAAAACAAGGAAGCCAACAGTAAACTTCCCTAAGTCAACTGTAAATGACATACGTACTAAAACTCTTCACCTTGGTGCACAGTCCAAGATTCTAAGTAAACTCCAGACACTGAGAAAATCTAGCTTTTAACTAGGTCTCAGCACTTGTCATTTGTAATCACCAAATTATTTTAGAGAATGTTATGAGGTAACTTAGTAACAGGAGCATTCTTTAAGAGCCATTTCAACCGAAATTTTACATGAAACACCATTTTCACAACCTAAATTTAATCTCGGTTGCCACTGCAAAGTGATGCCTCTTTCGGCAAATTAGGAACTTCCAAAAATACTGAACATGTTAACACATGCATGGTTTCCCTCGAGCTGCCATTTAAGATTAATAATTTCACTTGAATAAAAGTCGGCTTCTGTTTAAAAAAAAAAATGACATCGGTTGCAAAGAGGAAGTTACCGAGAAACCACCCTCACAACGTGGCCTTTACACTGTCAGAAAATAATGTGACTTTGTGCCACCCAAAACTTACCAGGAAGCTGGCAATAACTTTGCCAATTCTACACTTCTGAACCCAACTTCAAAGAGGCTATAGCAAATACCTCCTTAAGACGATAAAAGGCACTAAGTTACAAATAAACACGTCCGGGAGTGCGGCCCCGCGGCCGCGCGCCCCTCCCCCTCCGGCGCCCCCGCCCGGGACGCGCGGCCCCAACAGCCGCCCGCAGCCCCCAGCACGCCAACCCGGGTCGCCGCGCCTGCACCGGGGACGCGCCTGGGGAGGGGAGATTTCCATTGCTAACAGAATAACGTGCACCGAAAAGATCCCTCTCCTCTGCTAAAAATAGGCTATAAAAGAGTCGGCCTCATGATGGCTCCTTGATTCAATTTGCTGCAAATTCTTTCCTGAAAGCCTCCCCCCACATACACACACACACACACACACACACACACACAAAAAGGGGGTGTAAATGCACGAAGGGTGGAAGCGGGGGAGAAGGCCGAGGCGCACATTTTCGGGGACAACAACATAATAAGGGTGAGGATCCCCGAGATCAGGAAAGGGTAGGGGGTGGGCAGGCACGTGAGCATTTCAAAGAAGCCTGAGAGGAAAAAGGGGGGATGGGGCACCCTAAATGCCTTCCCTGCCTTCCCCTCCCCCACCAAAACCCCAGCTCGCCAAAGGGCCAAGTTGAAAAATGCATGTTCCACTTGTGCCCATCCCCCCGCGGCCCAGCGCCCCCCAGCCGCCTCCGCCCGCGCCCCCCGCCCCGGCCCGCGGCCGCCCCCACCCCGGGGTCCGGCCCCCAGCGCTTACCTGGAAACGGTGGCCTCCGACGCCGCTCCCCCCTCCCGGGAATGGAGGCACAAGGAAATTCCCCTCCTCGCCGCCGCCGCCGCCTCCAACCACCCCCAAAATAACCCCTCCGGGGGGTGAGAGGCAATTATAACCCCGGCGAGCGGAGGGCGCGGGGGATGGGCGCCGGGCGGGCGGGGGCGGGGAGCGCGGCGCGGGTCCCCAGGTGGCGAGCGGAGGTGCTCCCGCCGCGGGGGGAGGGGCGGGGGCGCACGCGGCCGGCGGCGGGGGGAGGCGGCGCGCGGGGGAAGGGCGCGAGCGGGGAGAGGAATTGAGGCAGAAGGTAAAAGCTGTTACTAAGGGAAAGAGCCAAACGGTTCGGAGCAGCCAACGGCTCAGACACTCAACACTGGGGAGAGAGGAATGGGGACCAGCCAGGCACAAATGAGCTCGCGAGGCCCGCGGCGGCGGCGGCCGCGCAGCAAAACAAACCCGAGCGGCCTGCGCCGGGCGGGCGCGCGGGGGAGGGGCCGGCGGGGGAGGGGCGCCGCGGACTGGGGGGGGCGGGGGAGGAGGCGGCGGCGGCGCGGCAGGGGGGCCTCCGCCGGCCTCGCTCCTCTCGCTCCCGCCCGCCCTGGCGGCGCTGGGGGCTGTACGAGTGCGGCGCAGTCTTTTAAAAATAAAGACCCGCAGGCGCTGAGAGGCGCCGCCGGGGCACTGGCCGCCCCGCCCCCACCGCCGCACGCTGTCGGGTGCGGGGCGGCCTGGGTGTTGGCCCGGCAGCCCGAGGCCCGGTGGGGGCGGGGAGGCTCGCGCCGCAGCCGGCGTGAAAACGCCGGTTAACTTTCCTGGGGAGGCCCCGCGGGACTACCGCGTGTTCGGGGGCAGCTTGTCCCCGTGGGCACCCCGGCTGCGCGGGGTGGCCGGCTGGGCACACCACGCGGTGGGCATGTGCAGGGGAGCGCGGCGCAGGCATCATATGGACATTTGTTTGTGAAAAGATCTGCACACACCTTTGTGTGCATAAATACATATGTTTCTCGGAAACGTACCTGGAAAGGGGCTTTATCTGTAATAAGCGATTTTCAAAATGTAATCCAGAGCACGGGATCTGTAGAGAAAACACACGCACACAAGAAAAGGTTTTTGATACTAAACACAAAGCTGTAATTGAAGTGTTTATGCCCAAATGTACTGTGAATCAAACATATGGTGGTATTTATCGTCTGGTGGGTCTGTTTGAAAGGTTTGGTCGATCAGTTCTCATTTCACAAAAATAAAATAATGTAACTAAATGTTTACTAAATATATACCTCTACGGCAGCATTGACAGTAGAAGTTTATCCACTTTGTATACTTTTTGCATGTGTGTACCACATCAAAGCAGTTTATAAAGTATAACTTATTTGAGTGATAATGTGACAATATGAGGAGAGGAGTGCAACGGGTTGTTTTTTGAAAAGAGGGGCACCAGCTTTTAAAACAAATGTGTTAATCTTTCTAAGGCCCTCTGAAAGCAGGGGTTGGGGTCTTAGACTTTTGTATAAGCCTAGGACCTTTTTAAGATTTGACCTGAAAGAAACCTTTTTGTTTTTTTCAGTTATTGCTGTCTTGAAAGTAAAATCATATTTTCTGCAGCCTTTTTAAGAAGGGTTCTGTTTTTATGCTTTCATGACAATATTTGAAATAGGTGTATTATTCTAAAGCAGTCTTTTTTTTCCTCCCAATACCAGAGACCTAAATTTTCACACCAAAGAAAAAAAGTTCACTCCAAGTAACTTTTACACATGTGGACTCCTGGTGGCCTAATAAGCTCACTGATTAGACAGGTACTTTTCTTGACCAAGGTCAAAGGTTCTTTCCCCTGGTGAGCCCTTACTTGTGGTAGGGAGTGCGGGGGTGGGTTGGAGGAAAGCAGCCAGAAGCCTTTCCTCACCTACTTGTGGTAGGGGGTGCGGGGAGGGGGGAGGGGTTGGGAAGGCAAAGGAAAGAGAGTGAGATTGGAAATTCCCTCCCAACCACCAGAAGAGAGAGAGTTCAAAGCATCTCTGCGGTTTGTCCTTAGAGCTGTTTTCGTATACGAAAGAGGGAATGTTAGATTAAACAATGTCACCTGATGGGAATTTAGATAACTGAAGGTTTCCAAAACACTGTGTTGAGTGTACAGGGAAACAGCACAAAGAAAGCACGCTTTGCATTTCAGGAAGATTCTAAGCTGAGGTTTATTTTCTGCAGTACTAACACCTTGGCAAAGACTCTCAGAAGTGATGAGAGTATAGTATCTTCCTTTTTTATTTCAATATTTTTAAGCTTTGATTAATGACGTATGTATTTCACTAAGCATAATCCTCTCTTCAGTAAGTAAACCCAGTACAATTAGGGTTCTTTATCTGAGCCACCCAATGAAACAAATGTATAGTCCTAGCTTGTTTTTGAAGTTTCACTTTGTGCCACCATGCATGGATCTTCTCTAGGCAGCAGTTATTATAAAATCAAACCACTCTTCCAGGGAATGAAACCTCCCAACTATGCTGATTTTTAATAGTCATCTCCATACCTGGGAGCCTCCGGTTTATCCTCCCTCAAAATGACCTCTATCCTTCCCTCTCCAGGGAAGGGCCCACCCTTCTTCTTAATGTAATAATAGGGTCCATGACTTCCAGCCTGAAATTCTTTTTTTTTTTAAGTTTATCTGTGTTTTTAAATTTTTTAATGTGTATTTTTGAGAGAAAGAGTGAGCGGGGGAGGGGCAGAAAGAGAGAGGGGGACAGGATTTGAGGCAGGTTCTGTGCTGACTGCAGATGCAGGGTTGAACTCACAAATCATTTGATGGCTACCTGAGCAGGAAGTCTGACGCTTAACCAGCTGAGCCACTTAGGCGCCCCAAAGTTTATCTATTTTTTTAAGTAATCTCTACACCCAACATGGCATTTGAACTCACAACCCGGAGGCCAAGAGTCATGGGCTCTTCCCACTGAGCCAGCCAGGCCTCCCTACCCACCCCAACCTGAAATTCTTTTTTTGTTTGTTTATTTATTTTGAGAGAGAGTGTGTGCGAGAGAGCGCGTAGTGCAAGTACGGGGGAGGGGGAGAGAGGGCCGAGTGAAAAAGAATCCCAAACAGACTCCACACCCTTCAGCTCCGAGCCAACCAAGATCACAACCTGAGCTGAAACCAAGAGACCAACGGAGCCACCCAGGCTCCCCCAGCCTGAAATTCGTATACCCTACAGAAAAAGCTGCCTCCTTTTCTAATGAAGTTATTATCACAATAATCCGTATGTTTGTTTACATTTTTGTAGTTTACAAGGTATTTATTTCTGTGCATAAATTACTTCATTTGAACATGATAAAATTCACCAAAGGTGGGACCTGTGCCCATAGTCTTTACTTAAAGTACCTTTGGACAAAAAAAAAAAAAAAAGTGCTAAATGGGAAAAGCCTTGATTTCCCCTAGGGAAGGAGTTTTATGAGACCATATTCTGATCCCTTTGAAATACATCCTGGAACCTATCTGAAATGATAGTGTGGCCTCAACATGAAATGTTCAGATAAGTGAGCCACCGTAAAAAGGTCACATGTATTGTCACCCCACCCTCCAGTCATTCCGACATAGCTAGTACACATGACCAGAGGCCTCACCAAAATTCAGGCAATAGTTAGGCACAAGACATAGAAGTAAGTAACTGTTGTTACTAATTTTCAGTGCTTTGTCCTAATCTTAAAGCTGTCCCTTGTGCTTTGAATATAAATGTTAGTATGTTTCTAGAAAGGAGAAATTATGGTTACTGAGAAATTTTAAAGCAAAGAGACAAATTATTAAGAAAGTTCCCTTGAACTCTCTAGCTAATTATTCAACAGAGAAACCTCATACCAGTAACTATTACCAGAAGTTACATATATATTATAAAATGACTAAACAAATCTTGACTTGTTTTATTTCAGTAATATCACACCCAAGGGGGTGTAGTATGGCAAGATAGCCTAATCTTTGCAACTTCCATCACTCAGGAAATAGAACATTTCTAAATTAAGGTGGTTTAATCCCAGGTCTACAGTATCTCATTACTATATATGTTTATATATTGTTTGCGTTAGTTGATCTGTGTAATTAAAGTGATCAAAACACAATAGCATAAAAAAGATATTTGATACCAAAAATATTATCCTGGTAACTATAACTCTTTATATTCTTACTCACCCGGGAACTCAGTGGCTTTCTGTCTGCAGCATTTACCCCCAAGCATCTTACTGATACCCTGTGATACGTTTCTGTTTCATTTTGACTCAGTTTGTGCAATTCTTTGTCTGTGGTTCTTCCAGCTATCAGCTTTTGCCATCCGAACTGATGCACATCTCAGCCACACATCTCAAGATCTCAGCATACAAGCTTCTTCTCTCCATCTGTGCTTAGCATGAGACTTGTGACCTTTCCTCATCACTGTGAACCTTGTCACAGTTTTCCATGACTCTGTGACCTGATTTCATTACAACAATGAACTTTACTTGGGAGTTTTCATTTAAATTACAAAAGCAACACACAGCCATCTTACAAGTATTTATGCTTCTCAGATAATGGGAATAGCAGGTTGTATCCTGCCTTTGTGATTCAGTCAGAATAGAAAACCAACCACACACAGAGCATATTGCTGTACCCATCACTTACTTATACTGACCAGCTTCCTCAGGGCAGCACTAAACAAGGCCCTGCATTATGTTGATGGTTTTGCTATTTTCATTCATTCAACAAACACTTATTGAATGTTTAGTGTGCCAGACACTGTTCAAGAAGCTATTTACAGTGAGCTAAACACAGCCCCTACTCTAATGGAATTTACATGCCAGTCTTGAGTCAGGTAAGGGTTGGAAAGACAGACAGATGCTCAAAGAACATTGTATTAGGCTATAGTTTAACTTCTATAACAAAGATAATATAAAAATGCCTTAACCAAGATGACCATTTTATTCTCTTCAGTATCCATTCAAATGTAAGCATTCCAGAGCTGATGAAGTATCAAGGACCCAGATACCTCTGCTGTCTCAACACACATCTTCTACCTAGTGATCTAAGAATGCATTTCTAGTTCCTGCCATCACATTAGATGTTTTAAAAAGACTACTGTGCAGAAGATCAACTGCAACAGTGGAAAGAGGACACCTAGTTGGGGGCCAGTCCAGAAGTCCTAGTGGGGGGATGGTAATGTGGGTGATGGTGGCAGGAACAGGTGAAAGAAGCTAAACTCTGTGTACATTTTAAACAAGAGAATCTGGGTATATTTTGTGACATGTTAGAGAAACAAAGAGTCAACAATGATTCCAAGATTTTAGACCAATCAAGTGGAAGAATGGAATTGCCATTTATTGAGATGGAAGAGGCTGGGAGAAGAGAAAGCTCATGGGAAAAATCAAGAGTTTTGTTTTGGAGTTTGATGTGGCTATCAGACATCTCAGTGAAAATATTGACTAGGCAGCTAGATATACAAATCTGGTATTCAGTATCAAAGCTGGAAATATAATTTTGGGACTTGTCAGTAAAGTAATGATATTTTAAATCATAAACCTAAATATCATTGGCTTGAGAGTGACTATTGGTAAAGAAGAGTTCTCTATTGCCTTCAATTGGCTCTTGCCCCAAATATTTTCTCTTATTATCAATGCTTCTCTGCTCTTAATGGGGTCAGAAACCTAAATATTTTAGGTGAATGTAAGGTGACATTCTATCTATGCAAGGATGTTGATGGAAACCATAGATGATATTAATTGGTATCATTTATTGAGCTTGTTGCCAAGCAGTGTGTTTATCATCTCCAAATTTCTCAACAACTTGAAACAGTAAATAATATTATCTCAGTTTGATACATGAGGAAATCAAATGAGACCAAAGAGCTTGCATCATGCTGCAATTGACAAAACAAGGATTTGAATTCAACGCTGATTGCAACGTCTATTGTTCCACTGAGTGAAATGAGGCAGATCAAGGCCAGAAAGTGCAAGTGTTTGCTGAAAAATCCTTCAATAGGTGAGGAGAACAGAGAAATGCAAAGTGAGAAGGAGAAACTACTTGAGGATAGGAACCATGTCTTACCATATTCATATGACGCACCATTTCCTAGATCAGAATCTCAAAAAAATGTTTATTGAATGCAGATGTGGTTGTAATCAATTGAATTCACTCTTTGATACCATTAGTGTATCTACTGATTTCACAGGAAAGATCTTTGTCCCACTCACTCCCTACCTCTCATCACCACCCCTAGAATCCCCACACCACAGGGCAACTTGGGTCTGGAATGTTCTTGAAGACAGGTTTTGTGGGTGAGGAAGACAACATACAAGAATTCAATTTCATTTATTTTGAATTTGAAAACCGACTTTTCCTTTAAGCTTTGAATTGCACGTTTTATATCTAACTTTCCTTTTAAGGAAATGTTTACAATTTGATTAATTAAATTCCCTTGAATTATTAAGCTGCATTTATACACTTAATGTATTCAATTTTCTTTTTAAAATACTTCAGTTACTCAAGAAACAAAAGAATCACAAGTAATACTTATAAATATGATAAACTAATTATAAGATATGATGCATCTTAAGTTCTGTTGAACATTGTGAAAATGTTTACAGATTTAATGAAATTCTCATATCTTTTCACTTGAAATCACAAATCTAAATCAAGTACAGATCCCATGTAGATGTTTTGCATTGGCATCACATGAATAACGTGCTGGCCATTCTAAATTCTCAAATTATCTTAAACATAACAAATATTGAAAATACCAAACACAAACATTCAGAAATTATTTCCAAACATAAAATAAAAATAATAGTATTATGAGTTTACTTTATCTCTTGAAGCTTTCCTGGAGCTAAAAGAAAGTTGTTATGCTTTAAATAAATAATTCTACTGGCCCAGGGGAGTTGGGATGTCTTTCCACTGGGCTGAGTGGCTTATTCACAACTTATGAGAGACATGCTGAACCCTCCTTAAGTGCGAACTCCAAGTTCTTGCTCTCAAATGAGTGGTCTTGCCATAGTTCATGTCCACAGATCCTGACTATGCTCATTTCTTCTAAACAATTGAAATCTGTAACCCTACTTTTAAATTGCTGACACACACAGTTGGAGTCAAACAATTTACCACTTCATTTTATTCTGAATTGTTTTCATTTTCTTTTCTGGCAGGGCTACAATTCTTATAGAAATTAACTGTGCTCACACTGATGTCTGTGCCTTGCTCTGCAGTTCCAAACACACACACACACACACACACACACACCCTTTTTTTTATTTATTTATTTATTTATTTATTTATTGAGATTTTTTTTTCAAGTTGACTTCTCTTGAGAGAGAGAGAGAGAGAGAGAGAATGCGCATGCACAAGCAGGGGAGGGGCAGAGAGAGAGAGAGAATCCCAAGCAGGCTCTGTACCAGCAGCATGGAGCCAAATGCGGGGCTTGAACTCACAAACTGTGAAATCTTGCCCAGAGCTGAAATCAAGAGTCAGAGGCTTAACTCAACAAGCCCCCAGGCACCCCCCCCACACACCACCTTATTACAGCCATTGGAAAGTGAGCAGATGTGGCTTTACAAGCAGAATGCCCCAAATGCCTTGTGACAGGTACAGCCTTTTTTTTTCCTTTTTAAAAAATAGCTGCTATCATTTCCTTATGTCAAGATTTCTTAAACTGTGTTCCATTCATTATGGGCACATTTCCTTTGGGGAGTAAAAGGTTCCAATATTAAGGAAGTTTGGGATATCTCACATGTTAAATCCATCTTCTAGAGATTTGCAATGTCCATTAGCATATTAAAGACCGATAAACCTTGCAGCATGAAAATCTTGTAAGCCCAATGAATCTCTTTTTAAAAGATGTATGTTTTCAAATTTGGCAAAGCTAGCATTCTATTAAACACTGGTAAATTGTATTCGTGTTGGTATAATGTTTTATTTTCTTTCTCGAGGTTTTATTTTGTACTTCTTGGAGATCAAAGCTCAGATATACAACCAAATGGGCTTCCTAATGTTTTCCTTCCCCTAAACTTGCCCAACCCAGCCACAGACAGAACTGAACAGTTGCAGCCCTTCCCTGCAGGGGAAACTACTGCACACCCAGGGGGTAAAGGGTTGAGAGAAACTGTGTCCTGTGGCAAGTCCCCTCCAAAAAGACAGAGGAAGTCGCTGAGTACCTTGTGCTCACTTCCTTCCCACACCTGTCCTTTGGGGGAAAAGCCCTGCAGAGACCTCTCCCTTGGGGCCTGGGAGCTCCCCTCCCTTATACAACCTTCTGATATTGCAATCCTCTTTGAGCAACAAACCGGGAAGGCTGTGCAACACAGTAACCAGGTTATTATTGGAATCAAATAAGACAAATTTGATTTTACACATATTTAGTGACAGGTAAAACAGCTGCAGGGCTAGTTTGGAGGCCCAAAGAACCTGGTTCTAGATGCAGCTCTAACTCACATTACTGTGTAACATTAGACAAGACGTCAACCAGCTCAGAAACTCCCGTCTTCACCGATAAAGTAAGGACCACGTTGACACCATTCCCCCAGAGCGGATATTCAAGTTACTTATCAACCAGGTCTACATGGCCACTGACCCATCAGCCATCCCAGATCATTCTGCTAACTGTCAGCCTCATAGCTCACCTCCTTCACTCAGTCAACATTTAGAGGTGCCCACCATGTGCCAGCAATTTCACAGGGCTGTTGCATGCATCTAATTTAAATAGATTTGTGAAAGCAGATCATAACCTCCATACAAAAGCAAGGTATTTTTTGTTGTTATTATCTTATATAATAAAGATGTAAATAAGGGAGATGGGAAAACTCTTAAACACATGTCACCTGTTTAACAGTCTTGCATACCCTCCCGGGGGGGTGGCCCAACTAAGTTTGAGAGCAGACAGCACTTTGAGCAACAGCCTGAGAAAGTGGAGACCTGAGCCCAGACCAGCCCATGACACAGCTTAACCTCAAAATACCAAATAGTAGTAAGAGCTAGTACTTTATTGAGTACTTACCATGTGTTTAGGCCTTGTTCAAAACAATTTTACACAGATTAACTCTTAATCCTAGTCACAGACACATGAGAGAGGAACCATTATTATCTCCAGTCCACAGATGAGGAAACTGAATCACAGGCTGATTAAGTGACTTGCCTGAGGTTTCCTAGCTGGTACATATCAGTTTCATTTTCATGTAGGTGGATGAGTTCATGCTCTTAACCACCACTCCATATAGCAAACAGATCTGAGACTGGCAAGGGAGCAAAGCGCTGAAAGGCTGGCCGCCAGAGAGCATTATGGGTCACAAACTGAGCTCAGAGTTCCTAGGAAGCTTCTCTTAGGACCACAGGTTTTATAACTCAAGGGAGTCCCAAGGAGCAGACCTCTTCACTGTTTTTCCA
Source organism: Prionailurus bengalensis (assembly GCF_016509475.1). Lineage (NCBI taxonomy): Eukaryota > Metazoa > Chordata > Mammalia > Carnivora > Felidae > Prionailurus > Prionailurus bengalensis. The sequence continues at coordinate 90,010,448 of NC_057350.1, read as the reverse complement.
GAGGATACACAGGACCCTCGGTCTCCAGAAGCTTCTGGCTGGCAAGAATGCTTGCCTCCATGCATTAAGAACTGGGGTAGAGATATCTTTCACTTTTCAAAAGTTCATGTTACATCTCTTTGCTTTTACAAAACATCTACATTCATACCTGTCTTCACTAACCAAACAATGTTTGGTTATCCAAAAGAAATCCAAAGAGAATTTTCGTTTTTACAACAAAGGCAAAAAGCAGAAACAGCGTTCACCATTTGTTTTGCAGCAAGTTCTTGTGGAGGCGGTTCATATCCTGAGCAGGAAGAGCGGCCCCACCAAGCTCCTTCCCCGGGAATGGGAATTACACTCAGCATTTCAGCATCAAGCTGCCATGTCGCACTGTGTTGGTGAGCACCTGGGCTCTATCTCGATTTATTTTGTGAATCCGTTAGTAAGATGTGCCCTCACGTACCTAACGTGCCCTAAAGAACCTAAGAAAGGTGTTTTTGGGGGGAGGGTCTGGAAATGTTCAAAACTTTTTCCATATGAATTGATGGTGATTGTTTCTTTGCTTTATGCCACTTTGGTTTATGAAGGTTTTCATGGGAGTGCTCTACTTTTGGGCAGCTAGCAGAGAAACCTGTGCCCGCAGCCTGAGGAGGGGCACCTCCCTTCCACAGCATATGGTGGAAGCCAGGGGAAATGAGAAGGGGGAAGAGGAGAGGAAGAAGTTGGGGAGCAAGTCTTCCTCCAGCTGGGAAAAGGAGGTCAGTTCAACAGGTTTGCCTTTGGGTAAGAGGATTAGCTCTCATTGCTGAGTAAATAAACCTGGAGCTGCGGGCTAGGCATCAAAGAGGAGGGCAGAGAAAGGGAGATGGGAAAGCTCTGAAACTGGGTAGGCAAACTTCTCCAGTAAAAGGCTAGATAATTTTTATAGGCTTTGCGGACCATATTCTTCTTTGTCGTCATTGTCATTTTTTCCTCCATATCTTTAAAAATGTACTTACCATTCGTACCTCCAGGCTGTGGCTGAATTTGGCTGCAAGGTATGGTTTTGCCAACTCCTGCTCTAAAGAAATCATCTGTGGGGCTCCTGGGTGGCTCAGTCAGTTAAGCCTCCAACTTCAGCTCAGGTCATGATCTCACGGTTCTTGAGTTCGAGCCCCACAGCAGGCTGTCAGCAAAGAGCCCGCTTCAGATCCTTCTCTCCCCTTCTCTCTCTGCGCCTCCCCACTCATGCTCTCTCTCTCTCTCAAAAATACACATTAAAAAAAATTTTTTTAGGGGCGCCTGGGTGGCGCAGTCGGTTAAGCGTACGACTTCAGCCAGGTCACGATCTCACGGTCCGTGAGTTTGAGCCCCGCATCGGGCTCTGGGCTGATGATGGCTCGGAGCCTGGAGCCTGTTTCCGATTCTGTGTCTCCCTCTCTCTCTGCCCCTCCCCCGTTCATGCTCTGTCTCTCTCTGTCCCAAAAATAAAATAAACGTTGAAAAAAAAATTTAAAAAAAAAAATTTTTTAAAAGAAATAGTCTGTAAACCTCACCATTTTACCTGAATCTGACCTTGTGCTCCTCTCCAGCATTGGCCATTTACCCTGAATCAGGGCCCCAAGGAGTTGGAGAGATGCTATGGTGAGGAAAAGGCATACAGTTCTGATTCTGGAGTTGCTTTGTGAAATCTGAAGTATGTTCCACTGAGGAGCTTCAGGACTAACTCTTTTTGGCAATCTGAAGGTTTGCTCTGGGGGTTTTTATGCCATGCACAGCTGTACACATGAGCAACTATGCAAGAATTCTGTTTCATGCCACATTCCATTTGGGAACTTATGCCCAAGACAATATTGCAAAGCAATGGACCTCAGTGTTACTCTATTTCAGGGAAAATGGAGTAGCAACCTTTCCCACTCAGTACCCCAAATTGAATATCTCAATGTCTTTGGGAAGAGCCTGCCCTCAGCAGAAGAAACTGGACCTTTTTTATTTTATTTATTTATTTTTTTTTTTTTAATTTTTTTTTTCAACGTTTATTTATTTTTGGGACAGAGAGAGACAGAGCATGAACGGGGGAGGGGCAGAGAGAAAGGGAGACACAGAATCGGAAACAGGCTCCAGGCTCTGAGCCATCAGCCCAGAGCCCGACGCGGGGCTCGAACTCAGGGACCGTGAGATCGTGACCTGGCTGAAGTCGGACGCTTAACCGACTGCGCCACCCAGGCGCCCCGAAACTGGACCTTTTTTAAAGCAATCTCTACACCAAACCTGAGGCTTGAACTCACAACCCCAAGATCAAGAATCACATGCTCTACCAACTGAGCCAGTGAGGCGCCCCAAGAAAGTATACTCTTTAATAAACATGACTCTCAGTTATAATGTATTCCTTAGAGACTAGCTATACAATAAGGAAGTTCACCTATAAAACAAGCAACTTTATATATTTTGTTATTAGAATGATAGCTCATTGTCCTCCCATCTGCCCAAAACTATCTGACACAAAACAGCCTTCTCTCCTTATTTTGAACTCGAACTGCAAGCCACCGAAACTATATTCTTTTTAAATTTTTTAACTTTTAAAAAAAAAATTTTAATGTTTTTCTTTGAGAGAAAGAGGGAGGGATGGAGGGAGACACAGAATCCGAAGCAGGCTCCAGGCTCTGAGCTGTCAGCACAGAGCCCGACGCGGGGCTCAAACCCACGAACCAGGAGATCACAACCCGAGACAAAGTTGGATGTTTAACCGACTCAGCCCCCCAGGTGCCCTTCTTTTTTAAAAAAATTTTTTATAAGTTTATTTATTTTGAGAGAGAGATAAGGAGAGAGAGCCTGCATGTGCAGAGGAAGGGCAGAGAGAGGGAGAGAAAGAGAAACCCAAGCAGGCTCTGGGCTGCCAGCACAGAGCCAGATAAAGGGCTCGCACTCACTAACCATGAGATCATGACCTGAGCTGAAATCAAGAGTCACACGCTTAACCGACTGAGCCACCCAAGTGCCCCTAAATCTATTCTAAATTAACAACAAAGCCTTGGTTTTAAAGCAGGAAGTTAGGGAAAGGGGAGGGAACCTCTAAAACACTTTTTGGCCTGCACAGCCCATTGAGATCTCCCTGATAAGGGTTCCCGCATTGACCAAGGCAGGCCAACTAGACTATGTATTAACCAAGAAACAGTTATAAGAGAATTGCCTCACAACAAATTTCAAGAACTTGTTCTGCGGAGGTTTAAACTTATAAACAATTATCTCCTTGGAGTGGTCTGGGGAAATTAATGCTTGGACGCTTTGATATAAATTTTATCTTAGAGGTCTCTTTAAATTCTATGAATTGATTTAAAATCCATAAATAGAGAAACCTAGGCCAAGTAGCAGTATCTTTCATCTGCCATAACCTCCTAACTCCCTGCTTCCTTTCTGCTTTCCTCCAAAATGTTCCCACAAACTGGCTTAAAAACCTTGAATGCCTGGGGCACCCGGGTGGCTCAGCTGGTTAAACATCCCACTCTTGGTTTTGACTCAGGTCATTATCTCATGGTTCAGTTCGTGGGATTGAGCCCTGCATAGAGGTCTCTGTGCTGACATTGTGGTGCCTGCTTGGGATTCTCTGTCTCCCTCTCTCTCTGCCCCTCCCCACTCACAGTGTCTCTGTCTCTCTCAAAATAAATAAGTAAACTTACAAAAAACGAAAACCAAAAACAAAAACAAAAGCAAAACAGAAAAACCTTGACTGCCCAAACTTCTGTGAAGCCCCATTTACATGCACCCTTCTGGCCCTGGGCCCTGGGTTTCAGCCACATTGAGCTTCTTCCAGTTTATCACATGTGGTATGCTCCCTCCCACCACAAAGTTTTGGGACCCACCCCCTCACCTCTCCCCATACCTCATTCCCTCTCCTTAATGAACTCTGCACTTTTACTCCTCCTTCAGATCTCAGTTCAAGCATCACTTTCCTGGGAAAACTTTCCTAACCCCTGGACAAGATCAAATCTCCCTGTTATTCAGATGATCAGTTTACAACAGACTTCTCCTTTACAGTGCTTAACACGGTGGCCATTGTATATGTATCTGTCTGATTATTTGATTTACAGTCTGTCTCATCCACTAGACCATGAGCTTCTTGATGCCAAAGATTAGGCTTGTTTTATTTAGTAGTGTACAAGGCACAGAGTAAGCATTCAAGGTGAGCTATCATTACATACATCTGGAACAGTAGGTCAACATATCGTTTGGAGTGTTTGGGGATGCTATCTACAAGTTTACTACTTACAAAATTGACACACACACAAATTAACCAATGCATAAGCATGGTGCTGAAGTACTCAGTCTGTTAAGTAAACAGAAACACAAAGCTATTAGATAAACATGGTATGCTGTTCTGAAGGGTTAATTTATTCATGGGGTACTGTGGGGGGCATTTTCATAGCATGACAAAGAGATATTAAAGACCTTTGAACTGTGGGCAGAACATTTAGGGCATGTTCTTCAGACAACCGCACCCCCCATTTCTCACCTTGACCAGCCTATAGGGGCACAAGTTGCACCATTAAGTGTAGCATAGTGGGAATGTTAACAAGTGCTTAAAAGAGAGGATTCTAAAATACATCCTAAATATGGACACAGGATCCCTTTTTCTCTAATCTTATTAAAATGCAAGATTGGGATATTAGTAATAAGTAAGACCCATGCCACACCCTCACAATTTCTTAAGCCTAAATCAGAATGTGGTAAAACATTGTCTTCTAAGGTGCACAGTCTCAGCTTTACATGTATAAATATCCCCCCGATTTATAATAGACTGTTGTAGAAATCCTAGTATTATCATAGACAGATCAGGCTTACATTTAGTAAACACATTAAATGAGCTGCCTGGCTTGATTTGATGCAAAACAGGTACATAATAACACATAAGCAAAAGTGTATAAAAGGCCCACTATAACCAAAAATTTTAATAAGTGGTATTTCATTATTTTTCATGGATGTGTGCCAGAGAAATTGGAAAATGCCAAGAAAAGCAGGACTGGTATTTAGGGCTCTGCCAGCTTTGGATCTAAATTCCAGTGTTTTGACCTGAAAGCTCTTCAAAACTTGTGCTTTAAGGACAAGGCTGAAATCTGGAACAGACATCCCAATCAACACACACACACACACAAACGTAGACACACACACACAAGTGAGGAGGAAAAGAGTTTAGGGGTTTAGGGAATAGATTAGGGATTCTTTTCTTATGTGTGGAGATGATTCTCTTTAACCAGGGTCCTGTGATTTAGCATTCATAAAATAAATCATTTACAATTTGAACAAACTAACATCAGGTTCCCGCAGAGCTATGGAAAATGACTCGTGGGGGGCTAATAAGAAATAGGGAATGGAACAAGTGCACGGAGACTTTGTTCTGTTCCAAGGGGTTGACAGTCCTTAGAAGGCTTCTAAGCCACTGTTTGTGACTCATTCCCTTCCACCCACACTTCCTCTCTATGCTCTTAATACCACGTAGGGCTTCTTGTGTTAGCTCAGGTTTTTAATTCCACCACCTCCTACCATTCTCTAATCAACTACCTTCTCTGTTTATGAGGACCCTTAGAAAGGCTGGCTAAGACATGGTGAACCAAAGCATTTGTCACCCAAATTGACCTAGATTCTCCTAAGTGACTAATTACTTGGTCACCATTGATGTACCAATTCCCTCTGCTGGCTTTGTGTGCCCCAACCTCAACTGTTCTCAGCCACCTCAAAGCAAGCTTCTAGCTAGGCACAGGCCATGTTCTCCCCTTCAAACAATCAGAGCAAAACAGGATGTGAAATTTGTCTTGATTTTTCCCGATCTGAATATTTCCTCTTCATCCGGTTGCATTTCATTCCAAGCCCTGGGCAGAGAAGCCAGGCCACCAGTCTGCCTTCCTCCTGCCTAGGTCTTTGGATCACAGCACTCCTACTGCCCTCCCACCAGTCCAGCACATGGGCACAGGGTGGATGGAAGCCCTGACATGTACCCCAACCGTTAGGCTGAAACTTATTTCTCAACTGCATCTTGCCAACCCATTTTCCTGGAGGCACAGCTCTATTTCATCCCTTCCAGGGGAGGTATCTCAGCAGACCTACTTTCTCTGATCTGCACTGCCTCCCTTCTGTCTTTATTCTCCCTCCAATTCTGCCTTCCCTTTTCCCCTTCCAGGCTTTTACCAAATTTTCAGTTCCTCTGTTTGAGTGTCAGCTTGGATTTTCAGCCCAGACTTGGACCACTTGCCTGAGTCCAATTTTGGCTGAGAGGGTACTAGGTTCCTATTAACCTTTTCTTCATTCACCTCTATCTCCAGCCCTTTGGCTCCACAAGCCCCTCCATTTATATCCGTGTGTGCGTGTGTGCACGCACACACAATTACACACGCACACACTGCAGAGGTAATATTCAGATCATTTGTAGCATGGCTATGAAGATGTCTTTTCTATGAATAGGACCTAACACTGATGTCCATGGAATTGTAATGGCAATTTTATCCTCACAGACAGCTCTAGGGAGAGATGTAAAAAGCTAGGTAGCCAAAGGCAGACTTGTCTTCCACCATCATCCTTAGAGCTCTCCCTACATCCCCAACTTCCTCACTTCTACCCATTCCAAATCCCTTTAACACTGGGCAGTTCTAATAACGAGTATGAACAATGCCACTTCCTCTGAACAGGAAAGAAACCTAATCTCTGCCCTTTTTTCTCCTCATATGACTACCTTCCCCTCCAACAACCACCCAGGATCCCTAACCTGATCCCCCAGGAAAGTTCCTTTTCAAGTGACTGATCCAATGCCTTTCGGGGGGAATCCAGCATTTACTATGCAACATTCCCAAACGCCACCTTCTTGGGAAGAATTTTCCAGTGGACTCTAAGCCTTATTAGACACTGAAATAAGTTATGGAAGATGGTTTAGATTCTCACTCCCTGGAGGTCTTTAAAAGCAGGATGGATTCTCACCTGTCTGGGACGATTATGTGGGACACTGCTAGTTGGTTAAGGGGATAGACCAGGTCATCAGGAACAAGCAATACTTATTAAACTCCTGGGCATTCATGATACTGTGCTAGACTCCATATATATTAGAAGATACTTTAAGAGACACAGCCCCTACTCTCAAAGAAGTTTTTAATTAATGAAATAAAAACTTTGTATGGGGTACAAATAATATAATGAAAGTGAACAGTTCTTTAAATTTCAAAGCATGCAGGTTTCTTGTTTTCTTTCCTTTTCTTCTTATGCTCCTTAGTTTTGGCTTGGGACTAGGCAGACAAGATTTGCAGTGAGCATATTTTTCTAGCTCATATTTTCCAGGAGCTTGTGAATGATGCAGAATGTGAGCAGATATCAGAAGAATTAAGTGGGGCAGAAAGCACAAAGTGGCCTCAGTTCTATCAGGCAGAAAGCAAGAGGCTGCTGGGTTTGATCTCAAAGGATTCTTCACTTTCTAACACCCTGGGATTCTAGGTCAAGGAGTAATTAGGGTCAAGGGGAAAAAAGAAACTATAAGGCGGTAGGAAGAGAGCAAATTGTTGAATATTTTCCATCAGAGCCATAAAAGAATATTGGCCACGGGTCTATTTGAGGTCAGATTTTCAGCAGACAAATAAGGAGAACCAGCAGGATCATATGAATGCCCTCTGTCTGAGAAGTGCACATTTATGTGCAGGCATAGGTCCATCCCACTATGGTCCATCCCAAGGATGTGGCCCTGTGCTCTGCAGTCTCAGATCTGTGCTGTCCAGAATACCCAGAGCCCAGAAGGGCCACATTGAAGTCACATTTATACATTCATTCTCATGCCCCATAGGAAAGTCTTTCTGGGCTACTTCTTTGGTCCTTCTCATTCATGAGAGCAGGGTCACTGAGGGACCCAGCCAGCATATGCAGGTCCTTTGTGCTCCCTCTGGGTGGACCAATTAGAACTACATACACCATCCTCTGCTGGGACCTAGCACTGTGCTAGGGTACAGGGTGTGGCCAGAGGGGCAAGCTATGTGTTAACCACCAGTCCTGCTACTAGAGCTGGGCCCTACCCAAAAACACAGCAGCCTGACAGGCAGTGAGAAGATTGTGAAATATTCTATATATGTGTGTCTCTGTACAAAGCAAATAACTGATTCAAAGTGCCTTGTGATTTTTCTCTAATTTCTGTGCATATAGAGAAATGTGAATGGCTCAGATCTTATGATTATTTATTTCTGAACATAATCCTTTTTTGCCACTAAAAAGAAAAGCATCGACAACTTTTCCCTCAATTTTCAGGAGAGCTGGTGTTGTGTACGCTAAATGTTGTAATGTAATCTTCACATTCGGTTTATTGAACATTTTCCCCTTTTAGGAATATACAGGAAATAGGATGTGGATAGTTATATGTCTCTTTGAATCTAGTGAGGATCTTTGGTTGAAACTACCTCTTGTTGCTAGTATCTTAACCAAAGTCCGTCAACCTCAAGACGTGTTTCTTAGACTACTTACATCTAATGACTTCACTGGCTTTATTATTTGTAACTAAAACGTGTAAGTTGAATTTACATAGGTAAATAAATGTGGAGTGTAAATAATTTGATCAAGGATTAACTGCTCTAAGAGAAGAAAGTGGGTATTCAGCTAGTTTCACTGAAACTGGAAAAAAAAATATATATGCCCGAACTGATCAGCATATAATTGGTCAAGTCTTCAGTATTATTTAGTCAGCCATTTAATCTATGATATAATTCATTAAATGTTTAAAGTAAAACTTAAGTTATAATTTTATCTACTGAACATTTTAGGCTTTAAACACATTGCACAACTAAATTATTTTCAACATTAAAGAGTTGATCTATTTTTTTTTAACATGTTAAGTTCTCTTAGAATGTTAAGATAAAGCTTGTTTACATATTCTGTCACCAAGGAGTTCTATTTTAATGCTCCTGACAATTTAGGAGAAATATTTTTAAAACATAGAAGGACTGATAATGGTCATTCATTCAAGGAATTTGTTCTACCAGAAGTTTAGCAGATATTCCTTTTTCAAAGGTGGAACTAATTTTACTCCTCTGTAGTCAGTTGTTAAAAGTTGCTAGTTTCGGGGTGCCTGGGTGGCTCAGTTGGTTAAGCGGCCGACTTCAGCTCAGGTCATGATCTCCCGGTCCGTGGGTTCGAGCCCCACGTCAGGCTCTGTGCTGACAGCTCAGAGCCTGGAGCCTGTTTCAGATTCTGTGTCTCCCTCTCTCTGACCCTCCCCCGTTCATGCTCTGTCTCTCTCTGTCTCAAAAATAAATAAATGTTAAAAAAAAAATTTAAAAAAAAAGTTGCTAGTTTCAGGGGCACCTGGGTGGCTCAGTCAGTTACGTGTCCAACTTTGGCTCAGGTCATGATCTTGTGGTTTGTGAGTTCAAGCCCTGCATTAGGGTCTGTGCTGATGGCTCAGAGCCTGGAGCCTGCTTTGGATTCTGTGTCTCCCTCTCTTTCTACCCCTCCCCCGCTCATGCTATGTCTCTCTTTCTCTCTCTCTTTCTCTCTCTCTCTCTCAAAAAAAAATTAACATTAAAAAATTTTTTTTTAAGTTGCTAGTTTTAGGAGCACCCATGTGGCTCAATTGGGTAAATGCCCGGCTCTTGATTTTAGCTCAGGTCATGATCTCACAGTTTGTGAGAATGAGCCTGGTATTGGGCTGTGTGCTGATAGCTTGAAGACTGCTTGAGATTCTCTCTCTCTCTCTCTGTCTCTCTCTCTCTCTCTCTCTCTCTTTCTCTTTCTCTGCCCTTCCCGGGTTGTGCATGCACACATGTGTATGCTCTCTCTAGCTCTCAAAATAAATAAATAAATAAACATTAAAAAAGTTGCTAGTTTTAGGGGCCAAATCCATACAGAGGAACTCTTGGTGTTCTTGAACATACATGGGAGAAAGCAGAAAGAGCAAAGCCTCCTTTTTCCTTACTAGGTCCTGGAATCAAGCTGATCCAGTAAATGCAAGAGGAGTAGGACTGGAGCTTGTTTCCTCATGAGTTGTGTGGCTTTGAATAATTTACTTAACCACTATAAACATTTAGTCTCTCTATTTGTTAACTGAGGATAATATCTACCTTGCAGAGCATTTGTAAATATTTTAAATATTATATATAAATTATTAATCATACTGTTCTTCACAGTAGATGTTCAATAAATGGTAGCTGTGCATTTGAGTCCTTGCCTCATTTTCCTCCATCCACAGAGTATAAATTCCTTGAGCATAAGAATTATGGAGAGTTCAAATCACAAAACCTAGGGTGACCTGGGCACTTTCTTCTCTGACTCTACATCCAGTCTACAACTTGTTTTTCTCTATCTCTTTTTTGGTTAGAATTAAATACAAAGTAGCAATTCATCTGGTTGCTTCCTTTACCCTGGTAGAGGTGAAATTTTCAGAAAAACATGTTACTAATTTATCAGCTGCTTTGCTTTTAGCAGTGAGACCCTCCCAAAGATGGCTTGAGAGCTGAAGCCCCCTGTCTTGCAATATACCCTGCTTGGGCCAGATTTGCATGTTGTTGAAGGAATGTGAAGCTACAATATCTATTCTGTTAAGGCAAATTTTGCCTTCTCCTGGGCAAATATCCTGTTATTGAGATACCACAGGCATAAAGTATCAACTTTCTCTGTTCTATTATTCCCTTTCTGGAATTGTCCCTCAGATTCCGGGGTTCAAAATCCTTGTACTCTTGTGCTCATCCAGCCCGAATGAGAAAGTGAGCCTACTCTTTCCCTCAAGCATCTTTCTAAAGATGAGGGGGTTCCTTTCTTGAGGCAGGCCTGGGCTTACTGCACTTTTCCTTTCATTCAGTTAGGAATGATTTCAGTTGCAAGTAACCGAAAACCAACTTTAAAAATGACTTTTTTTTTTTTTAATTTTTTTTTTCAACGTTTATTTATTTTTGGGACAGAGAGAGACAGAGCATGAACGGGGGAGGGGCAGAGAGAGAGGGAGACACAGAATCGGAAACAGGCTCCAGGCTCTGAGCCATCAGCCCAGAGCCCGACGCGGGGCTTGAACTCACGGACCGCGAGATCGTGACCTGGCTGAAGTCGGACGCTTAACCGACTGTGCCACCCAGGTGCCCCTAAAAATGGCTTTTAAAAATAGAAATCTTCTTTTATTCTTCTTCTCACTCTCCTCCTTCCCCTTCTTCTTTCTTCTCGGCTCCTGAGAAAATGAGTTCCAACTCCCCCCCTCTCTCCCCCTTCTCTTCCTCCTTCTTCTTCACAACAAGCAATCGAGAACCACAATATTAGGGTCATTGTCTCTCTTGACTTGTCCTTTGTGCTAGTTCTCTTCAATCCCACAATGGCTGCTGTGGTTAGAGAGGCATCATATCTGATTTCAGGCCAGGAAGAAAGCATGGGGTGGTACCAGTCATGTCTGTCTTTCAGACCAAGAAAACAAAAGCATTCCTAGAAACCCCAGGAAACCTCAATTTAGATCTAATTGACAGCATGTGTCACATGGACATGTCTAGCACCAAGAGTATTTGGGAAGGTGGGTATTTAGTGAAAATGGCAAGGGAGCTCGGGATGACTCTTGGTTAGCCAACCAACAGCATTTACTGCAACTTTCCAGTGTGAAGTAGTAAAGATTTGACACACCAGCTTTGCCAACATTTTCCTGGACCTAGACCATTATTATATACAGTTCCTCTCAAAGCTAATGACAACCAGAAAGTATTGTAGATAGTAAAATCTGACACCCACTGTCATGGGCTTTTTCAACCTGTGTTTTCCAAACTTAGCAAATCAAAGGAATCACTTATAATACATATTAAACAGAATTCCTTGGGTTTTCCCCAGAAGTCTAATTTAGTTGGTCTGGAGATAGAGTCAGGAATTTATATTAAAACATACACATACTCGTACACCAGTAGATTTTTCTTGTCAAACAAATTTGATGATCCAAAGGATATCTCTGATTATTCTTGCTCTGCTTATAAATATTCAGCTTCTTAGGACATTATCATGATCAGAGTTATATTAACAGAGTTATATGTCCTCATATTCTTTCTTTTACATATGCCTCTCATAATGTTCTTCTCAAAATGTTCTGTGCTAGATAGATTCCTTTTACTCTGTTTCCTCTGTCTCCATGAGTTCATTGCAAGGACCTCTTCATCTCTTTTAAACCTATCCCAGGAAACAATCAACAAAACTAAAAGGCAACTGACGGAATGGGAAAAGATATTTGTAAATGACACACCAGATAAAGGGTTAGTATCAAAATCTATAAAGAACTTACCAAACTCAACACCCAAAAAACAAATAATCCAGTGAAGAGATGGGCAGAAGACATGAATAGACACTTTTCCAAAGAAGACATCCAGATGGCCAACAGACACATGAAAAGATGCTCAACATTGCTCATCATTAGGGAATGACAAATCAAAACCCCATTGAGATACCACCTCACACCGGTCAGAGTGGCTAAAATTAACAATTCAGGAAACAACAGATATTGGAGAGAATATGGAGAAAGGGGAACCCTCTTGCACTGTTGGTGGGAATGCAAACTGGTGCAGCTGCTCTGGAAAACAATGTGGAAGTTCCTCAAAAAATTTAAAATAGAACTACCCTACAACCCCGCAAAAGCACTACTAGGAATTTATCCAAAGGATACAGGAATGCTAATTGGGCACATGTACCCCAATGTTTATATCAGCCCTTTCAACAATAGCCAAATTATGGAAAGAGTCCAAATGTCCATCAACTGATGATTGGGTACAGAAGATGTGGTGTATATATACAATGGAATACTACTCGGCAATGAGAAAGAATGAAATCTTTCCATTTGCAACAACGTGGATGGAAATGGAGGGTATATGCTAAGTGAAATAAGTCAGTCAGAGAAAAACAGATACCATATGTTTTCACTCATATGTGGAACTTGAGAAACTTAACAGAAGACCATGGGGAAAAGGAAGGGAAAAAAATTTCAAACAGAGAGGGAGGCAAAGCATAACAGACTCTTAAATACAGAGAACAAACTGAGGGTTGATGGGGGAGGAGAGGGAAAATGGGTGATGGGCATTGAGGAGGGCACTTGTTCTTAAAACATATTTTGTAATTTTGATTAAATGAAAGTAAGGAAAATACATTTTATTAAATAAATTTATAGTAACTTAAATAAAATAAATAAAAATAAATAAACCTATCCCAGTCCAGCCTTGACCCCATCCCTCCCTTTTATTGCCTAACCTCAATTTCCAATACAAGTCATTATGTATTTTTCTTTAAAGTTTTACTTTGTTACTTCAGACATATCAATCAAACTCTCATAAAACATTATCACCCTGCTACAGAGATTATGTGATCTCACTGAACATTTAAAAGAAAAATTCTCAAGCTCCTACATTTACATGTAATCACATCTATTCTATATAGCGCTTTTCAGAAGTGGGAAATGTTGTATGCATGAATAGTACACAAAGACATGAGACAGACAATACGACACATTGAGTGAGATGAGATGAGATTGTTGTGGGCTGAAGGGGTTATGGAAGGCACAGAGTAGAAAGAAAATTTGCTCTGGAAATTTTGGAAAGTAGGCTGGATTTAGAAAGGCGGGGGAAAAAAAATTCCATGAAGGTGGGCATTGCTCTATTGTCTTCCTTGCACTGACCTTTTAACATATGCAGTACTTTACTTGTTGACTTCTCCCTACTATATGTGATCCATGACGCAGAGATTTTGTTGTTGTTGTTTTAACTTTTAAATTTTCAGTGGGGCCTAGCCCAGAGTAGCTACTCAGTAAATATTTGTTGACTGAAGAGCATGTGAATGAATGAATGGTAAGGTCAGCCTGACAGAAGCACTGTTCCAATGACATTGGAATAGAAAATACAGTTAGTTGGTTGTAAGAATGTTGGATTTGAGACAAGAGAGATTGGAGTCTTTTTTAGACAATGGGAGAGAGAAGAAACATTATGCAACTCCTCAGCTCATCTTATTTCATTTCCATATTTAGTCTAACTACTCCAAAGAAATTGGAAAAGGAGATAAAAATTGCAAAAGCCTTCTTAGAAAAGGGCGATGTACTGATGGGCTGGTTGGTAAGGCTGTGAGGTTGCTGAGGGCAGACTCTTCCGTCAGCCAGCGGCACCACCAGGGAACAGGGGTTAGAGGCACAGATGAGTCAGGTGGTGTGCTGCTGCTGCTGTGAACACTAGAATATTCTTGGGGACTAGATTCTCTTTCTGGACCCAAGGGCCATATCTCTCACATGTGCCCTGTTGTCTCCATTCTTGCCACTTTTATCCTAATCCACAACTTCTCTAACCCTACTGGTGATTTCCTGAAATTGTCTTTTAAAAGGTTTCCCTACTTCAAGTCTCTAGCTTCCTCTTTGCTTTCCACTCCTATAACACACTAACGCAAAGTCTTTTCTATCACATCAGTGATATCACTCTCCTAAAGGACTGCTTTAATAATGTAACTTTCTGGTTAAGGGCCATAATAGATCTCTAGTAAATATCCATTTAACCCATTCCATATTTAGGTCTGGCTTTCTCTCCCTTTCCTTGCCCCTCCCCACCTCTGTCCAACTAGCATCAGTCTTCTCTCTACTATTCAATTTTTAATTTATACATATTCTATTTTTAATTTTTTGAGGAACCTCCACATCATTTTCCAGAGCAGCTGCACCAGTTTGCATTCCCACCAACAGTGCAAGAGGGTTCCCCTTTCTCCATATTCTCTCCAGCACCTGTTGTTTCCTGAATTGTTAATTTTAGCCACTCTGACTTGTGTGAGGTGGTATCTCATTGTGGTTTTGATTTGTCTTTCCCTGATGATGAGCAATGTTGAGCATCTTTTCATGTGTCTGTTGGCCATCTGGATGTCTTCTTTGGAAAAGTGTCTATTCATGTCTTCTGTCTATTTATTCACTGGATTATCTGTTTTTCAGGCATTGAGTTTGGTAAGTTCTTTATAGATTTTGATACTAACCCTTTATCTGGTATGTCATTTACAAATATCTTTTCCCATTCCGTCAGTTGCCTTTTAGTTTTGTTGATTGTTTCCTTTGCAGTGTAGAAGTTTTTTATCTTGATGAGGTCCCAATAGTTCATTTTCGCTGTTAATTCCCTTGCCTTTGGAGGCGTGTCGAGCAAGAAATTGCTGTGGCTGAGGTCACAGAGGTTGTTGCCTGTTTTCTCCTCTAGGGTTTTGATGGTTTCCTATATCACATTTAGGTCTTTCATCCATTTTGAGTTTATTTTTGTGTGTGGTGTAAGAAAGTGGTCTAGTTTCATTCTTCGTGTCGCTGATCCAGTTCTCCCAGCACCATTTGCTAAAGAGACTTGGATATTCTTTCCTGCTATGTCAAAGATTAGTTGGCCATATGGTTTTAGGTCCAATTCTGGGTTCTCTATTCTATTCCATTGGTCTAATTGTCTGTTTTTGTGCCGATACCATACTGTCTTGATAATTACCACTTTGTAATATAAATATATTTATAAATATAAAAATAATAAACAGAGGCGCCTAAGTGGCTTAGTCAGTTGAGTATCCGACCTGGTCTCAGGAAATGATCTCACAGTTCGTGTTGGAGCCCCGCATCAAGCTCTGTGCTGACCGCTTGCTCAGAGCCTAGAGCCTGCTTCAGATTCTGTGTCTCCTTCTCTCTCTGCCCCTCCCCCGCTCACGCTTTGTCTCACTCTGTTTCTCAAAAATAAATAAATGTAAAAAAAATTTTTTTAATAATAAACATAATTACATAATATATTATAATACATTGTAATATATTATATAATGTAACATATTATTATATAATGTGTTACATAATAATATATAATATATTAAAATTGGGGCTTAAAAGATAATTATATTGGATAATTAAATGCTTTTATTTATTTAGTAAAAAAAATTTTTTTAAATGTTTATTCATTTTTGAGAGAGAGAGAGAGAGACAGAGCATGAGTGGGGATGGGACAGAGAGAGAGGGAGACACTGAATCTGAAGCAGGTTCCAGGCTCTGAGCTGTCAGCACAGAACCCAATTTGGGGCTCAAACTCACAAGCCAGGAGATCATGACCCAAGCCAAAGTTGGACGCTCAACTGACTGAGCCACCCACGTGCCCCTTAAATGCTTTTAAAATCATCTTAGGGTGATTCTGTTCAGTTTTTTCATTTGCTATTAATATGATAGGAATTTCAAGTGTGTTACTTAATACACATTGATCTAAATAGGAAAATTAAAGATGATACTTTGGATTCTTTATATGTATATATTAGGAGACATTTAAAAAGCTTTGGATTTCAACAATGATTCTACTCTAATGTGGAAAATAGAAAGAATTTTCCAAATAATTAGATAAAAAATACACTCTCAGATATATCTAGATATTTAAATAGGTCTTTGAGGGCTTTCAAGAAATTATTCCCACATTGTGTTTTCTTTTTCTTAAAAATTGAAATTAAAAATTTGAATTTTATTATGAAGTACAGAAGAATATATGGTACATTCACATTACAAAACTTTGAAAATACAGACCAAGCAAAAGTCCTTCTGACAGTGTTTCTCCTGTGAGAGAGAGGACGTTACCTGCCTGACACTTGCCATCCTCTTGCTTCCAGCCACTTCCACCAACCACATTATGCCAGTGTTACTTTTAATGTAATAGTGTTATGGTTAGTAACAATTTTTGTTGGTAACTTTTTAAATCTCTTAAAACCTTAATGAAGTGTTTAAGGCTTCAAAGGTTGATTTCTGAGAGATGAAAAGTAACAAACAGGGCTTACATTATCATGACTGTAAATATTGTTCACTGCAGAGATAAAAACAATGTTATATATTTCCTTCTCTACTGTTCCAATGTCACAACACTGGTGACAGAATATTACAGTTGAATTCTCCCTAGTCTAGTCTACCAACTGTTCAAAATCATGCCACATTTAAAAATATTAGCGTCAGACCTTTTCTTGTGGAGTTCTGTTTTATTTTTCTTGGTGTTTCTATTTGCCTTTATCTTACTCTTTTTCACTGCTACGTGTGATAGTCTATGACAGAGATGCACTATAATATATCTCCCGTTCCCATATTGCTGAACATTTAAGTTGTTTTCTTTTTTTTTCTTATTATATATAATGCTTGAATGAATATTTTGCCTGTGCAGCGCTGTGTACATGCAAAGTTGTAGAGGATAAAAATCTAGAGGTAGAACCTCTGGGTTAAAGGACAGTACATTAAAAAAAATTATTTTTAATGTTTATTTTTGAGAGAGAGAGAAAGAAAGAGAAGGGGGACGTAACAGAGAGAGAAGGAGACACAGAATCTGAAACAGGGTCCAGGCTCTGAGCTATCAGCCCAGAGCCCCACACCGGGCTGGAACCCATAAACCATGAGATCATGACCTGAGCCAAAACCAAGAGTTGGATGCTTAACCGACTGAGCCACCCAGGCACCCGGGACAGTACATTTCAATGACTACTAGTGGTAGCCTTCAGAAAGGTACTGCCGTCTACATTCCACTAACATTATACAGAAAGGTATAATTCTGTACAATGTTTCTAGACTCTTACTAATCATGTTGATTTTTGCCAATCTGATTAGTTTAACATATCTCACTGCTGTTTTAATTTGTTTTTCTTGATTATTATTAAAGTAAAGTATCTTTTCATAAGTTTAATGGCACTTGGCATTTCTTCTCCAATGTGGTGGTGGTGGTGTTAGTGGTCTTTTTTGTGTTTAGGATTTCTTGTGTAATTTGATCATTCATTCTTTTTTCTGTTGCACAGGTTGAAAAAAATATATTCTTCCTGTGTATCAATTTTCTTTCAACTTGGCAGTATCTTCCGTCAAAGAGAAGTTTTAATTTTCATGTGATTAAAAACCAGTCTTTTTCCTCTATAGGTTTTGTACCCTGTTTTGCTTAAGATAGGCTTTTCTAGCCTAAGGAAACATTTCTATGTTTTTGTGTGTTTGCAACTACTTGTATAGATTTCTTTTTATATTTAGCTCTTTAACCCATCGAAAATGTCTTGTTTGTATACAGTGAGGTTAATTTTCTTCATTCTGTATGTATGTAGGACAAATTATGTACAAATTCTCCAACTCAGGAGACATGATTACATCATCTCCCCTTTTTAATTATGTGCCTTCTTAGTTATGTCTCCCCACTCCTTATTCTCTCTTACCACTAAGGCAACACTGGTCAGTGTGACCCATTTCAACAGGCCTTTCTAATGTTATGAGCAATCCCAGCACCTACTCAATACCTATTCCTTTCTCTCTATGGAAGACATTATTGGGCTTACCTATATCCAGTTCTCTCCTGGGTACACAGAAGACTGTACTTATCAGACCTCATGTAGATAGTTGGGGCTGTGTAACTATTTCTGGTCAATAACTTCTGAGTGGAAGTGGCATATCATTTAGATGTCACTTCAGGCTGAGGTGTAAAGCCCTGCTTGACCTAGCAGCTTTTCTTCTGAGTCCTACATTGGGCTGGTGGGGCCGTGTGGAAGCAGCCTGTGCGGTGTGTGTTGTGAGGCCCTGTATGGAGGACAGATGCCCTGCTGACTTGCTCAACTTGACATTGGACATGTTGTGAGATATAAACTCTTACGTGTTAAGCCACGAGATATTTGGGTTTGTTTCTTATGACATCAAAAGGCAAATCAGTAAAGAATGACAACATTTTTTTTCCCCATTCAACCTTGATTCTGCTCTATTTTATTTTTTGACAGTTTGAAACTTTGGTACTTTATCATTTGAAACAAATCATTTGCAAAATACCTTGCAACTGATTTGAGAAACACTGATATCATTTATTCATTATTTAGGTGTATTTGTTGAGTACATATCCAGAAGCAGATTTTGTGAATAAAATGAGAATATAAGAGCCGGCCTTTGGAGCTTGGCAGTAATATCAGAAGAAACTGTGCAGGGGGTGGCGCTTGGCTGGCTTAGTCAGTAGCATGTGCAGCTCTTCATCTCAGGGTCATGAGGTCAAGCCCCACACTGGGCCTAAAGCTTACTTAAAAAAAAAAGTGGGGCGCCTGGGTGGCTCAGTCAGTTAAGCGTCCAACTTCCGGCTCAGGTCATGATCTCACTCCTTGTGAGTTCAAGCCCCACATCGGGCTCTGTGCTGGCAGCTGAGAGACTGGAGCCCACTTCAGATTCTGTGTCTTTCCATCTCTCGGCCCCTCCCCTGCTCATGCTCTGTCTCTGTCTGTCTCTCAATAATAAATAAATGTTAAAAAAGATTAAAAAATAAAAAAGTGTACGGAAGAGGCTGTGCAGGAAACTGTTAAGGGTATGGTTCTAGACTCAGGTGCCCTAAGGTAGAATCCTGGCTCTGCCTCTCATTAGCTGAGTAAACTTAGGCAGTTTAATTAACTTTTTACTGCCTCATTTTCTCATCAAGAAAATTAAGAGTAAATGTGTTAATTCATATAAAATATTTAGCACAGGATTTGACAAACAATAAGCACTCAATAAATATTAGTTATTATCACCACTGGGACCGTGGGCCTGGAATACACCCGGGTGCCTTGGGGTATCTAAAGCTCTACCCTCAGAATAGGGAACCCACACCACTACATCACAGCCCCAACCTAGCAATTTGCCTCATGCCTCAGCATGGTGTACTTACCATCAGAAAACTAGCAGAAAAGGCCTAAAGCAATAAGAAGTAGGGATTATGAAAAGCACCTTGTGCTGTCATCCCTCTAGTCTTAATGTTTAATTTTTAATGTTCCGGGGCATCTGACTTAACCAAAGATAATGATCTATTTTTAGATGGCCTATAAAAGAGCGCTAAGTCTAGTTTATGGGCTCTGAAATTCTCAGTTTAAGAATATGTTAAAAGAGGGGCGCCTGGCTGGCTGAATCAGAAGAGCATGCGATTCTTGGTCTCAGGGTCATGAGTTCGAGCCCCATGTTAGGTGTAGATGTTACTGAAATAAACATCAAACAAAGGACGTATTATAAGAACTTTGTGTGTTTAGCTTATGGATACATACTGCATACGTAAACATATACTTGCAACTGTGTAGAAACACATACATTTAAACGTGGCACTTCCTATGGAGGGTGTTAGATTTGTTTTGAACTCTGAACTTAACATTTATCTGTTACCCAAGATCACAGAACTAGTCGGTAGCAGAGACAAGAATCATGAAATCAGCAAATGCTCTTTCCATCACACCCTGTTTTATAGAAGAAATAGTCACCTTCGACTTACTAGAGCTGCAATCAACATGGAAAAGATAGTAATATATTACACATGCACACGTTTTTATTGCTAGACTGTATAACCTTATCTTCAACGGAGGTTTCAATATTTTCTCTGTAAATACACTCCACTTCCTTTGTACACCATGATAGCTAAATTATTAATAAACACAGTAGAAGGCAAGGTCTTCGGTAGAACTGTAGATCTAATATTAGGTCAATTACAGAATCTCTCTCCTTTCCTCCTATAAAAAACTGCTATACATTTGTAACATTATAGCCCCTTCTAAACCACCAAGCAAATCCCTAAGGGAAAGGGAAACTAATATTTATTGTGATGCTAACATTTATATGTTAGGAACTGTGAAACAGTCTTCGCATAAACACAGACTCTCAACAAATACATGATTAATTTAAATATATACATTATGCATAATTTTATTTTACTTTTACAGGACACATACACAAAATAGCCCACAGAAAAGTGGAAAAAATCTGCAACCTCTTCATCATCTTTATTCTTGTTGGACTGAACTTTGATTCAACAGAATCACTGAACTATGACATGTTGCCTTTAAAGCCATAAAACTTCTGGATTTGTATTTGTGTGTACATTGATTACAATCAATATGTGATTGTTGTCAAAATATGTGAACTATGATTAGCAAATTCTAGAAACGTTTCCATGATTTTACTACCACTGATTGAGAAAACCACTCAGAGAAAATCACTGTCAATATTTTTAGGTATACCCTTCAGATTTTTTCTGTGTATGCATATATTTTGTAAATATATTTTTATGTGCCAAGTATACATCTACATTATCTTTGTTAAAGATACATATTTTCCCTCGTACCATAACTTTGTACTACAATTTATGTGCCAAATATCCTGTTGTTTGTTAATTAATATGTTTCCGATTTGCCACTGTTTTCATTAATCCTAGTGGCTGAATCAAATCCTCCAGAGCAGATATTAGGACTATCCAAGGGTCAAACATGTAGCTGGGACATCTGTGCTTGGTGTTTAGCCCATGATACCTTCATTCCTCTCTTCTTTAAGCACAATAACATCAAAGGAACATGGATGTGAGAATCCATGGTATATGGATTTCAATCTCAATTCTGGTTGCTAGTTAGAATAATTATTATCCGTGGGATAGAGAGAGTTTAATTATAACTTTAATTACTGTATAAAAACCATTTTCAGATACTCTAAAATGGGGAACTGGACTAAGATGAGGTGCAACAAGTCAAGTTATCATGAGTTACCTGAGAAATTTAATATATATTTTGGGTCTTGATTTGGAACTTTTGAATCTAGATCTTCAGAGCAAGACTTGGGAATCTGCATTTTCAGAAACTCTCTGAGTATTTCCGATGCATTGCAGACTGGAACCCACTAAAACAGGTTACCTTTCAAGCGTTCTCCTCTGCTGGAGGTACTTCGTCCTTTTTCCCCTCCTTATCTCCCTGGGGTCCCAATGCAGTTGCCTCGGCATCTAGGCAGTTTGTGCGTAATAACACAAGAAAAACTGGGCAATTCAGTAAGTTAAAAAACAAGGGTTCTTGAATCATTTTTAAAAAGCATATTTAAACCAAGATAATAAAATAATCTCACTTCTGCTGCTTCTTATTGACTTACCTATTGTTTAATTTATCAAAATGTTGGCTTAAAAATTCCATTTTATTCTTTTTCAAAGCCTGATTAAAATTTTTCTTGGTGTCCAAACAGATGCCATCTGGCAAATGGCAAGTGGGCTGTTTAAGTAATAATTGAAGAGTCCAAAGTCACTTGCGGTTCTGAAAATGTATGATTTTATTCCAGATAGTCTTATAGATGCTAGAAAAATATCCACACTGTTGGCAGGTCCAGCTCTCTAACTCTATGGGGAATATGCTAACATAAAAAGTTTATTGGAATTCAGCTCTTTCAGGGAGAGTAAAACATAATATACTGATTCAAAGGTACGGTCAACCAATAATAATTTAGTACACACAGTTCATCTAAGATCTGTTTTCAGCTGTTTTTGAATATCAATTCAATGAGGCTAATATAGAAGGCTGAGAAAGCATATGTAGTATTTTCATTTTTCATCCTTAAATATTAGTGCTGATAAAATATTTCTAACTCACCTCAGTTTTGTATTAAATCTTTACATCTTCCACTTAAAAGAAATAAAGCCAGTGAATCAGAGAGAAAACTTAGAGTCTATGTTCTATTTTAAAAGTAAATACTAATAGAATTTAACTTTTCTTTATGACTACAGTAAAATGAAGATTTTATCTATTAATTTTAAAGGATAAAAGAGAAAACAAGGCATTTGAGACCTAAAAATATATCATCTTAAGTGGAAAAAGCCTTATTATTTCAATTTATCAATTAAGACGTGTTTAGCCATGAGATTCTAATAAAAATATGAGCCTTTCATTCAGAGATCACATTACTATGATAGTATCTATATCATACTCCTATGATGTGATAGCATTTTCAGGGGCTACTTACAATGAAAATGAATTAACACTTTTTATCAACTATCAGCCCTATAATGGGTGATTATAAGTGCTCAATATTCTCTTCTGCACTCTGACTCTAATTTATGTCATGTGATGCACTAAACCATTTGGCCCAGAATCAGCAATACACTGAAATCAAACTATTACGGTGCTGAGTTGTTTTCTGCATTGCACTTTACTTAAAATGTACGATACCAGAACTGAAGCACCGAAGGTTACTATTACTGAGAGTCATTTATCTATCACTTCAATAACAAAGCTAGTATTAAATATAAAACCATTCACAATACTGTTCAGCAAAGAAAGTATCATTAAGATAACTCCAGGGCTCCAATTTAAGCTCACATTACAAAAAGAAACCTTGAATGGAATTGTCTTTATAGCCTCAATTTACTATTTGAGGAGTCACAGTGGAGAGTTACAATTTAATTCTTTCTCCATGGGGAGAGGGAAGACTGTCATGAAGTTAAAAAGCTATAGGCCAAAGGTCCTTCTCCTTTTGTGAAGGGAAATGATTTTTAATTCCCCCAAAGCTCAGAGATCTATGTTAGTGAACAGAGTGGAATGGAGCCATGGTAGCTTTGCTCCTTCCTCCCAGAATCCTGTGGGGTATGAACAAAGTAGCCTGGTTGTGAAGTGTAATCATATACTCTGATTTATAATTATTTGTGTTTTTCTTTTCCATGAGACCATAAACCTCCTGTGGGAGTGATTATGTATTTTTGGTGTTTCTGTGCAAAGGATCTTGAAACACAAAGAATCTTCTTGCAGTGAGAATTTGAATTCTTAATGAATTTGGCATTGCAAAGATGGGCCTGAGAGACTTTAGAAATGAATTTCATGAAATTAAAACTGCTGAAGTACATACTCCAGGGGAAAAAAAATTGATGTTCTCACAATTGGGGCAGTCAAAGGCAGTGTTAAGAAATAAAAAGGTTCTAGTGAGTTTGAGGATTATCTCTCGTAGTTTCATTGGGTGGAGTAGAGCTCAAGAGAATGTCAAACAGAATGTCTGCTGTTCTGTTTGAAGCTCTGTGGATAGTACAAGGTAAATGCCTGTACTATCTCACTGTTCTCCCATATTCAGTAAAGTCAGCTGGATATGAAAGTATCATGAGAGTGGAATTTGCAAGGGGAGGGAGGTGGACATTAAGTAGAGGTTGAATTTTATGTTAGACACTACTGAGAATAAAGAAAGCACTTGAGAAATGGCCAGAGTAAGTTCTAAATCTACAGAACCAAGAGATCAGTGCCAGAGGTGAGCATAAGAATATACCTTCTCAGGGTTGCCTGGGTGGCTCCATTGGTTAAGCGTCCAACTCTTGATCTCATCTCAGGTCTTGATCTCAGGGTCTTGAGTTCAAGCACCATGTTGGGCTCTGCACTGGGCATGAAGCCTACTTAAAAAAAAAAGACTACACCTTCACAGATATCCCAGAAATCTTGGGGGAACACTTGAGACTTGAATAGCATGTCTGGATTATAATGGTCATGGAAACCTTAGTTGAAACTAAGTTACATAAATGGATTGGAGTACCTGGCCTATTCCTTGGGTATTGGAGTACACTAACTGCCGTGACTAATGGCCCCCAGTCTCAGTGGTTTAACAATAAAAATTTGTCTCTTGCTCCCATAATAGTCTAATATGAATCTGTAGTGTGAGCTATAGTTTTTAAATATAAAGCCATTCATCAAGCTTCTCAGTAATGAAGCTCTCTTGAAATAACTCCTAGGCTCTATCTTAAACTCACATAACAAAGAGAAACATTGCATTGGAATTGGAGGAGGTGCTCTACTCCAGGGAGTATATTGGAGTCTTTCAGAAGATTCTCAGATTTGGGGAAAGGTGAGTGGGACACCTACTTTTAACCATCATGGCTTTAAAGTACCACTCATTGCTTTGCTCACAATCCACTGAAGAAAACTCTTCATTCCCTTCCTAGCTGCAATGGGCCTGGGCCATGCAGGCCAGCACTGTGCCAAGGACAGCAAGAACATGGGTGGTGGGCAACAACTAGCTAGTCTCTGCCATTCTCAGTAAATACTTGCTGCATTAAATTAACTACTTCTCTCCAACCCCTGTTTATTAAAGTATATCCTCCTATGCCTTGTACTTGGACCTTGCTAAGAAGACTGGCTGTGGTAAAATAGTTCTCCATTTATAGTTCCTGGAAGACATCTGTGTATAATAAAAAATGCCTACATGACGCAACTCCTTCACCCAAAGCAACATGTTGAGGATGGTGAGAAGTGGGTAGACCTGACCTATATCCTCTGAAGTTGCACCTGATTGTTGTAACTAGCACTGTGTCTTTACCTTTACTCTGAGAGCAGAATCTCTCATGTAATATGCTTTGCCTACAAACACTTATATAACACTTATCCTCTGTCAGACACTGTACCAAGAAATTTATTAATACTAGTTCAGTGAATCCTCATAAGCCTACAAGGCACATAATATTTAGCTCCATTCTACAACTGAGAAAACTGAGGCACAATGAGGACAGAAAACTGCCTACGACTAGTAGCTCATAAGCCATGGGACAGAAATTCAAAACCAAAGAGTCTAGCTGCAGAGTCTGAGCTCATAACCATTGCCTCATGGTATCTTCTCCTCTTGTAAGCCTCTCCTTCCCCTTTCCACATTTGAGTTTGCACCCGAGAGCATTATGTATGCAAGTAGGGGTTTGCTTAAAATTTCCAAGGGCATTGCTCTTTCACATTACTTCTAGTTGGTAGTTACAGGTGGAAACAGAGACTTAGAAGCATGTATTTCAGTCTTAATAGTTAAATTTCAGAAACCCTTAATGCATGTTAGATTGTATTAAAACAATGGAGAGAATTCTAGGCCCTAATAGCAGGCTGATGGAAAAGATAGGCAGGACTGCCTTTACCCTTACCTTACAAATCACATATTTGTTCAGTTTATTCAACCAATATTGATTAAATCCCCTCATAAGCCATGAGATACAATGGTGTGCAAAATAGACATGGCCTTTGCATTCATGAGTCTTGTGGCCAATAAAGGAGAAATACCTGAATCAAATATGCTTACGAGTAGATAATCCAAATTCTATAAGTTCTATGAAAAGTATGGGGGAATGTGAGTAACTCAAGACTTATGCGAGGCTTGCTTTCCTAAAAATGTGACATTTGAGTTAAGTAAGCTAAGTAGGAGTTAAATCAGTGGAGGGAGGCACAAGGGAGAAAAAACATTTCAAGAAAAAGGAATAACTTTTTGCTCTTCAGGGGGAAGGATTTGATGCTTTGGAGGGAACTGAAGAAGGCAAATGTGGCTGTCACTCAGAGAGCAAGGGAGAAGGAGGCACGAAGATCAGAGAAGCAGAGAGACGATCCTACAGAGGCTGGCAAACCACACTGAGGGTCTTGGTGTTTATCCCAAGAGCAATGGAAATCCAGTGAAGGATTTTGAGCAGGGTAAGTGACATGATCAAATTTTCAGTTAGAAAGATCATTTTGGCATACAGATTTGAGGTATTCATTGTGGAAGTAGGTAGATCACTTAAGGAACTAGTACAATCTCCATGGATATCTACACTTAACTGCCACATCTATGTGTGAGTGTGTCCTTGCCAATGTTCTTTGAAACTCAAGATACAGCTAAGATATTTTTTAAAAATTTTTAACATTTATTTATTTTTGAGAGACAGAGAGAGATAGAGCACAAGCAGGTGAGGAGCAGAGACAGAGGGAGATACAGAATCCAAAGCAGGCTCCAGGCTCTGAGCTGTCATCACAGAGCCCAATGCAGGTCTCGAACTCACGGACCGCGCGATCATGACCTGAGCTGAAGTCGGCCACTTAACCAACTGAGCCACCCAGGCACCCCAAGACCTTTCTATACTGACTTCAAATTTTCTTGTTTTGGCATGGCTAGCCTATCTCTCATTGAGGTGAGGACACATTTAGGACTCCAAATGTAACTTATAAGAAGGTATTTTGCTGTTACATCCTCTTTCCCCATTATAATTTAAGATTGATAATGTGGAAGCAGTGGGTCTTATAGAGGGCATCTAGATAACTGGATAATAAAAAATTGAAAGATTATATAAATAGATCATTGAATATAATAAATATTTATGGTACTCATGAGTGAGAGGAGAAAGTGTATAAGAAATCATAAGTGAAACGAGAGGCAATTCTAGAGTTTTTTTGTTTGGGAGAAGGAGTGGTACTTTTCAGACTGGGGTCTGGCAATCTAGTCAAGTATTTTTATTTTTTCATTCATGTAACAGTCTAGGACTATCATTCCAGGATTGGTACAAGGTGACCCTCAGAGTCAGGGATACTTGTTCGTGCCTTGTTGATTATCTGTCCCCAAGATTTTGACCTTAGTCAGGTTTATGATGGTTTACTAGCAAGCAGAAAGGAGAAATGGGGAAGTGAAGATCAAACCTGTATCCTTTAAGTGTACAACCCACAGGCTGGGCTCATATCCCATTAGGCAGAATGTAGGCACATAGCCAAGGGAGGCTGAAAAATCTAGTCTGTTCCTAGTGAAGGAAGAACGAGTATTAGGGACAGACAGCATCCTTACCCACAGAACTATAGGAAAATGAGACTACGTCAGTAGAGCTTACTGTCTATTGGGAGAAAAAAAGACATTAAATAATTATACAAATACATATTTAGTTATAGCTATATTACATAATTAATATGATCATGAGTAAAAGTACAGGTGCTATTAGGATCACTATGTAATCTGCTGGAGGGGCAGAGATGGGAGTGAGGGTCCATGGAACACTTTTCTGAGGAAATGGAGCACATGAACCCTTTTCTAATTTCAAGACCACGAAAGACCTGAAGAAAGATGAGGAATGAGGCAGGGGAAGAGCATTCCCCAGCAAAGGTAATCAAAGGTACGTGGTACATTCTAGAGACTCAGGGACTATAGCTCAGAGAGAACTGGGGGAGAAGAAAGGGCTCCCAGGAGATCAGAAGTAGTTGGAGGAAAAGGAGAGGGGATGGAGATGAGTGTGGAAAAGAAATTAAGTGAAGGGTTTTATTAGGGGAGTAAATGATGAAATTTGCCTTTTAAAAACATCATCTCAGCTACAAAGTGAAAAAGGTATGGGATGGGCCAGGACCAGAGGCAGAGAGACTAGGCAGCAATAAATCAAGGGGAAATGGAAATAAGTGGAAAGATCTGAGATACTCAGCAAAAGCCTCAGGAGGGTGACTTTTCTGAGTTCTTGTGTGTCTGAAAATATCTTTAGTCTATCCTCCTAAGTGGATGCTGGTTTGACTTGGTTCAAAATTTTAGACTACAAATCATTTTTTCCCCCAGAATACTGTTGTCTTCTAACAGTCAGTGTCGCCAGTGTGAAATCTGATTCCCATCAATCTGTGTTCCTTTGTAGGTTGTTTTGTGTCTAAAAGCTTTTAGAATTTACTTGTTTTCCTGAGAATCCTAAAATTTCACCACTATTTATGTTGGAATTAAAAAATAATTTTTTTTCCTTTGTCCTGATTTCTCCACAGCCAGTGGTACTTATAGTGTGAAGCCTCTTAACTTTCTTCAGCCCTGGGAAATGTATTTTTCTTCAAAAAAAATTATTTCTCTCTATTTTCTCTTTATAGAACTTCTGGGCTAATGAGCATTTTGATCTTTTATTTCACTGATTTGATCTTCAATTGAGTCTATATTCCATATTTATCTCCCCTATTGAACTTTTAATTTCAGAGATACACTTTTCTTATTTAGAAAATAAAGGTTTTTGTTTTTTAAAACTCAACTTTATGGAGGTATGACGTACATACAACAAAACAGTCATATTTTAAGCAGATGGGTTTTGACAAACATATACATTCATGTGTACAGAATATATACTACTCCAATTGAGATATAGAACATTTCCATCGCTTCCAAGTTTCCTTGTTCCTTGGTGCAGTCAATACTCCCCCATTCTCCTCATACCAGGCAACATTTATCTGTAATTTATCAATACATATCCATTTTTCATGTTCTAGAACTTTACATAAGTAGAATCATATACTATGTAGTCTTTTATATCTAGCTTTTTTTAAGAGAGAGAGAGAGAGAGTGAGTGTGTGAGTGTGTGTGTGTGTGTGTGTGTGTGTGTGTGTGTGAGTGAACAAGGGAGGGGTAGAGGAAGAGGGAGAGGAAGAATCTTAAGTAGGGACTGCCTGATGTGGGACTTGATCTCATGACTGTGAGATCACGACCTGAACCAAAATCAAAGAGTGGGACGATTAACCAACTGAGCCACCCAGGCATCCCTCTAGCTTTTTTTTTTTTTTTTGCTATTCATAATGTCTGTGTGATTCATCCGTATTGTTGCATATAGCAGTAGTTAGTTCCTTTTTATTTCTGAGTAGTATTCCATCACATGAATGTGTCACAATTTCTTTATCACCTTATCATTTGATGGGCGCTTGGGTTGTTTCCTGTTTGGGGTTATTATGAATGAAGCTACTATGAACATTCACTTGCAAGTCTTTTTGTGGATATATGCTTTTATGTCTCTTAGATAAATACCAAGGGGTGAAATTGCTAGGTTATACGGTAAATACATGTTTAACTTTATAAGATTCTGCCAAATGGTACTCCAAAGTAGCTCTACTATTTCTCATTCATACCAGCAATGTATGAGTGTTACATTTGCTCTACATCCTTGTCAACATTTATTATTTTCAGGCTTTCAAATTTTACCTACAGGCATGTATTTCATTATGGTTTAAACATGCATTTCCTTAATGTGTAATGATGTCATGTATCTTTCTGTGTGCTTTGTGGACATTCATATGTCTTCCTTGGGGTGCCTGTTCAAACCTTTTTGTCCATTTTTAAATGGACTCATTTGTCTTCTTATTGATTTCTAAAGATTCTGGTTATAAGACCTTTATACGTGTTGCAGATAGCTTTTCCCTATCTGTGGCTTAACTATTTTATTTTCTTATTTTTTAGTGTTTTTTGAAAAGCACTGTCTTTTGAAGAATAGAAAATTTTAACTTTCATGAAGTATTTATAATTTTTTTCTTTGATGGTTGGTGCTTTTTGTGTATGACGCAAGGAATCATTCAAGGTTCTTTTTTTTTCCCAGTTGGAAATATTACTTCAGCAAATTTGTTGAAAAGACTATTCTTTCCCTATTGAATTACTTTGGCACCTTTGTAAAAATTGAACTGACCATATACGTTTAAGTCTATTTCTGGACTTCCAATTTTGTTTCGTTGATCTTTACATCTATCTTTATGCCAATATCATACTTTTGCTTTATAGTAAGTCTTGAAATCAGGTGGTGTATGTCCTCCAATTTTATTTTTCAAAATAGCTGTGATTATTCTTGGTCTTTTGCATTTCCATGTAAGTTTAGAATCAGTATATCAATTTATGCAAAAAAATCTGCTAAAATTTTGACTGAGACTACATTACATCTGTAAATGATTTTAGGAAGAATTTACATCTTAACGGTATTTAGTCTTGCAAGCCATGAACATCGTGTATCTGGCCATTTATTTAGGATTTCTCTAATTTCTCTTAGTAGTTTCATAGTTTTCAAAATATAAGTCTTGCATATACTTCATTAAGCATTTTTGTGTGTCTTGATGCTACCTTAAATGGTGTTATTTACATTTCATTTCCTTATTTGTTGCTAATAGAAATGCAAGTGGATTTTGTATATTGACCTTGCATATATTTCATCCTGGCCATAAGTGGAAACTATCTGCCTGTGATAGATTGAACATGGTCACAAATTCTTTGCTATTCCTCTCAATGAGAGGTGGGCCCTCATTCTCTACCTTTGAGTCTGGTGTGGCCTTAGTTATGCTTGACCATTAGAATGTGGGCAGCATGATAGTCTTTGGATTTCCAAGGACATTCTAGGTCCTAAGACTCTTTCACTGGGGTTTCTTGGAATCTTTGCTCTGGGGAAACCAGCCATCCTGTAGGAAGTTTTACTACTCTGAAGCTGCCATGTTAAGAGGCAACTTAGGTGTTCTGTTGGACAATTCCAGCTAAGTCCATTCCTCCGGCCACCCGCAGCAGGCATGTGAATAAATCTGTCTTGGAAACTCTAGCCCAGTTTATCTGTCAGCTGCATGTAATCAAGTGAGCCCAGCTGATGACACAAGGAATAGAAAAGTCACCCCACTGACACTTGCCCAATTTCCTGACTCACAAAATGGTGAAATATAGTAAAATGCTTGTGTTTAGCCACAGGATGGTAGTTTGTTATGTAGCATTAGATATCTGGAACATTGCTAAGGACATATTTTAACTTATAAGATTTCTTATTTGTTTGAAAGATAATTTTCCTTAAGTTGATTTTTGGTCATTGTTTTCCCAAATGTTAGTGATTGTCAGTGCTCTTTGAGGCTTGGGCAGGACGTGTGTCTAGGCAGTCTGTGAATTTCTCTGTGAATAACTTGATTTTGTTGTTGTTGTTGTTGTTGTTAAGTGCATTTATTTATTTTGAGAGAGAGAGAGAGAGAGAGGGAGAGAGAGCAAGAGTGAGAGAGCACATGCATGAGCAGGGGAGGGGCAGAGAGAGAGGGAAGGAGAGAATCCTAAGCAGTCTCTATGCTGACTTGGGGCTCAGTCTCATGAACTGTGAGATCATGACCTAAGGCAAGATCACCACTCAGACGCTTCAGTGACTTATTCCTCCAGGCGCCCCTGTGAATCACTTGATCTTGGATGTGAGGGCAGGGCTCCCCATCACTTTTTGGCAACTTAAATTATCTGGCATTCTTCACTGCTTTTCTGGCCCCAATTAGATCTTCTGGTGTCAGAAAACCCACCTTACAGGACAACATCTAAAAATTCTGTACTGGAGACAAGTGCCTGATTTATCTATTCTCCTTTTCCTTTTTCTTTCTTTCTCTCCTGCCAATGTGGGGGTTTGGAGTTACTTCACTGCTTTTCTTCTTTCTCCAGCTCTAACACTCATTGCACTCGTACAGTAGGCACACTGTTTGCTGTTGGTGCTGGTGGTCGAGGGACACACAGCAGTAGCCACTTTTCCCCACTTTCAGGGGAAGAGGAAAAGATGACCGGTACAGTGTATCCAAACACCGCAATTTAATGAACCACTCAGACAGTTGTGCCGAAGCTACTTCGCTTTTTTTTTTTCTTGCCTCTAAGCTTAGGGTCTGTCTGGAATGGCTCTTATTTTTGCAGTGGAGTTATATTATACCAATACTTAATTTTGCAGAATTCAATTACATTGTAGGGGAAACAGAAAGAAAAATAAAATTTTAAATATGACAGATGATTTTGCCTGTCATTCTGTTCAAGCAGGCCTGTCCCGGTACGCGCAAATCTCAGATGGGAAATGTAAATCTGTTGTTCTTTCCATCATATTTGGCATCCACACACCTCTTGCAGTAAAAGCATTCACAACATTTATTGTGACAATAATGATTGAAGATATAGCTTTGTCTTTTACCACATGGCTTCTAAATGTAAGGTGTTTAACCAAGGAAATATTCTGTTCCAACAAGGAAAAGTCACTCGTGCTGGGTGGTTAAGAGATATTTCGAGTGTCTGCAATGTGGCCCTTTCTCAAGAGCTTTCTGAGGATAATTTTTCATTTTTTTTTAAACAGGTGATTGTGTACTTTTTATGAAGATGATTTTGTTCACTGGAAGACAACAAAATTTCAGGGGTACAACACAACTTCCTCATCTGGGAGAAGAAAAGGTATGTCGCTTTGTCCACACAGTTCTGGGGGCAAAAGGCCCAACAGCAGTCTCCCTGTTGGAGTGACAGTTTACCTGACTGTGGCCTCCCACCGGGGTGTCTGGCTGCTGGTAGCACCACCTGTTGACAGAGAGAACTCTGAAGGGTTTTTAAGAGGTCGTTTTGCTACTACTCAGAGGTTGTTGCTCCCTTTTGATCACTCTCAACTGCTCTGGGGACTTTGGTGAAGTTTCTAATGTTCACCAGATGCAAACTGACTCGTGACCACCCCAGCACATTCCTGAGTGCTTACTGTAAGAATGGATGAATTGGAGATCACTTTCTCGGCGCTGTTTTTTCAGGTGTTCTAACCCCCTAGAAGACCCTGGCCTCCCAAAACTTTTACTGACATGATACGTGCATAAGGCACTACATTTAAATATGCAAAAAAGGACAGTGAAGACAAAGCTCTTCTCAATGGTAATTTTGATTATAAACAATTTTTATAAACTACAAATTTACTTAGATGCTTTTCTCCTGTTTGTGGTTTAGGCTGGGTGGGTTTTTGTTTATTTTGTTTTGGTTTTACTGGCTCTATTCCCCTTCAATTTCCCATCTACTTTGTTCTTCCTTGAATTTCCTGTTAGGTGATAATATGGGTGTTTTGGGGTTTTTTTGTTGTTTTGTTTTGTTTTTTTTGGTTTGTTTTCAGCACAATTATCCTTTATAAGTGAAAATTATTATTATTATTATTTTCTGTAGGCTGAGGGATTTGGGAAAGAGAGGCTAGGTAGATATATATTTCAGTCTGACATCTTTAACTAAATGTCATCTTTGGTGTTGATGGTTTGGGGTCTGGACTCCTAATTTGGGCTTTCCCACAAGGACTTTGGTGTGAGTTTCCCTCGCCATCTCTCTCTGCTTTTTTTAGAATTTCAGGTAGAATTCCTGCACGAGCTTTTCTCTCAGAACCATATTTGTGCTCCTGGTGTTCTGTTTAATGTTGCTAGTGACCTATCTAATGCACTAGAATAGGAGAAGGGACTTGGGCAAGGCCTTTTTCCTGTTCATTTCCCCAGGGCCTTGTGGGAGTGGCCACTGCCTTTAGTGTCCCCGAGGTCCCCCTTGCCCTAGCTCTCAGCTCCAGCTGCACAGATCTCCTTTCAGTGCTTTGAAAAGAAGTGCATGCCCAGGTTTGCTTCATAACCTCTTACATGCTTCCTCTGTGTCTAGAGCTGCCTCTTCACCCACACCAACTCCCGATCAGTTATTGTCTTGCCATTTTCAGGTGTCTGTTCAAATGCTACTTCCTCAGAAAGATCTTTCCCGACTTGCCACATACTCTGGGCCTCAGAGCATCATATGCATTTTTTGCAGCACTGATTTCAATATGTAATCATATATTGATTTGTATTATGATTTGATTGCTGCATTTCCTGTTTGTGACTCCTAGACTCATGTGTCTAAGATCATGTCTGTTTGGCTCATCACTGTCCTCTCAGCTGCTAGCCTAGTGCCTATATGAATTGCTGAATGAGAAAGTAAAGTGCCAGTAACTGGTAATTTTTTTTTGAATGAAGATACTGGAATGATGAAAGAAACTGATATTTGTTTTTTTTAGGATTTCTGACATTAATAGCATTATAGTATAATGCTTGTATTTATCAGACAGAATAATATACATATAGCTATATGTCTATAGCATAAAAATATCAACTTACATAGAAACTAGATAATGACAATTTTAACATGGGCATTAACTTAAAGATTCTTAAAGTGTATAGTCTATTCTAGTAATATTGAATTTAACTATCTTAACTCACCTACATGTTAGTGAATCACTATAAAAACATCACAAGATACTTTATTTCCATTCCCCAGGCTTCATTAAGGACATAGAACATCAGTGTAAGTCATGGTTCTTTAGGCAACAAGCATATGGCTAAATTAAGTCAACTAATATTGATATAATACATACTATGAATTTGAATTAATCTGAACTTGCTCTGTGAATTTATACAATAGAATATTCTCCCTGTATTATATAGGCACAATATAGTACACAGGGTCCACTTATATTGTTAACTCATTTTATAATCTTAAAAATCCAATGATATCTTGGTTAGGGTTCCTAGTTAAAAAAAAAAAGAAGTCTGTTCTGACTAATTCAAATAGCAAAATGTGTGAAGTAAATCACAGCATTAGAGTTACTGTATAACTCATCTGTTCAGTGTAATTCTAGTTCATCCTTGACATTATTAACAGCATCCCCTTTCCCTCTCAAATGTGTCTTAGTTCAAATGATAAACTATAGGGTCCCCTACACAGGGTCATGGGGAGAGTTGGAAAAATAGATTAAGCTTCCAGGAATGATACTTTGAGGCACACCACAGAATTGGACTAATGAGAGAGTTGTCATTTGTCACCACCACGGACACCGGAATCAAGCCACAGATCTGTTCCGTGGAGGAAATTGTCACTACCACTGACTCCCAAATCATATTTCATGGATTAGAGAGAAAGCCTCCATCACCACCTCTACTTCTGGTGCCATTCACACCATCAAAAAGTGAATTTCCCATGCAGATCCTATTTTCCCACATGGCAGAAACCAGATAACATGGCTTGCACTGTTTGGAAAAGAGTCTGTAAAGATGTAGTTTTTGGGACTCCACCTGGGAAAGTAAGTTTTACAAGATAGGAAACAATCAAAAGCAAGGAGAATATTGAAAATATTTTGAGCAGTCAAGATAGACAAATGTCACCCTTTATTTGGACATATATCCATTTTCTGGACTTAAAACAACAATAGCAACAAAAACTATGTTCCTACCTAATAAGGTGCAATTTCTCATACAAACAAAATCTTCACCTTCTTCCTAGATGAGGAGATTCTCAGATTATTTAGAATAATCTTTTCTAGGTTTAATATATGTAATGATGGTATGTTTCCTCAGTTCTCCCTTGATATATATATATATATATATATATATATATATATATATATGAACAACAAAGTGAAAATGGGAGTGGCACTTCTTACTATTCCCTTAATGGCCTTCATTATATCCCCTTCATTATATATCCTTCATTATATATTCCTTAATGGATATATATATATATATATATATATATGTATATTTAATAAAGTAGTTTTTTAAGTTTATTTTTATTTATTTTGAGAGAGGGAGAGAGACAGCAGGGGAAGGGCAGAGAGAGAGAGGGAGAGAGAGAGAATCTCAAGCAGGCTCCATGCTATCAGCACAGAACCTGATGCGGGCCTCAATCCCATGAACCATGAGATCATGACTAGAGCCAAAACCAACGGTCAGATGCTTAACCAGCTGAGCCACTTGCCTTGATATTTTTAATATGTGGACTAAATTGTAAAGTAAATACTGCCAAAATATACTAAATAAAGCAAGGGTAAAGCAGAAAACTTGTTATACTTTTTGCAGATTGTCTTCAGTTGATGTGTGTAACTTTCCTCATCAACAACTAACCATTCCAATTACTTTTATTTTTAGCTCAGTATTGGCTCAGTTAACTGGGGCTCTTTAGTTAGGAAGAATAGGAATCCTATTCCTCAGGATTTGTGCCCCTGCTGGTTCTGTCTCTATAAGGGTGCTCTAGTTTCCCGTTAATATTTACTAATGCACGTGGAAATACTAAGGAGACACCCTATGGGAATCTTTGTGTTTAGGAAATATTGTTTTATGTTTACATTGTGTAGTAGTGATTCTTCCTTTTTAAACCTGCTTAACCCTGAAACCAACATAGTAATCCTCTTGTCTGCTTTGTTAAGTGGTTTGAGACGCTGTTGTGTTTCTTGGTGAAAGTATTCCTTCCATGAGTATTAAGATCCTTAACCCAGTGCAGTTTGCAGTGGCAAGGATGTGAAGTATAAGGGAATAGTGGGCCATTAAGGGAATAGTAAGAAGTGCCACTCCCATTTTCACTTTGTTGTTCCTAAGCTCATATGTTCTGGCCGTGGCTGAAAAAACACTACGTATTGGTGATTATTTTGTACATATACTATATTCTTCAAGATCTCATCTCAATTTTGTAAGGTATCTCCCAATAAGCACCAAAACTAAATCTTGAATACGTCATTTCACTGCTTCTGGTTGGAAATCTTAATGCATTGTAAATACATCAATCTAATGTCCCGATAATTTTTCTATAAAATAAGATCCCTAGTTAGAAGCGATGTTATGTGAATTATAGTGACAGCAAGTGAGCATTTGGTAAGTCCACAGATGGTGTTGCTGGCAGAAGCTCGGTAGACAAGATAGACAAATCTATATCTAGAATGTATCAATTTCAGGGAGGACAGATTCCAACACTCACCATGTTGGAAGAGGCCCTGTGTAATTAACCTGGCATCAGGTGGCTGGTTATTCCTTTTGGGGTATGGTACCATATGGCAGGTCTCATGTTTGTTCACTGTTGCTTTCAAACTGGGCACTCAGGAGAAGTAATATCTAGACATCTAAGGGAGAGGAAATTTAAGTTGTTAAGCTCATGCATGAAACAATGACCACTTTTTTATAAGATATTTATATATATATATATATATATATATATATATATATATATTTATATTTCAATAATTACTGAGTGACTGTGGAAAGAGGTTAACAAACCCACATGGCAGGTCATCTTGTCCAACCATCT
Organism: Prionailurus bengalensis; assembly: GCF_016509475.1. Taxonomy (NCBI): domain Eukaryota; kingdom Metazoa; phylum Chordata; class Mammalia; order Carnivora; family Felidae; genus Prionailurus; species Prionailurus bengalensis. The sequence continues at coordinate 89,973,439 of NC_057350.1, read as the reverse complement.
ACTGACACCTTCTAGGTAAGGTGTCAGTCTTTTTGTGTATTCACATGGGACATGAACTTTCTCAAACTGTAAAATAGTCTAAAAGTCTAGATTCACCTTTGCTCTAATCCTTTTTTATCACTAATTCTCCAACCTTATTCTCCCCAAATCCCTGACTCTCCGATGAAATTATTAGCTATTGTCCATAAATTAATGTAGACCTGTAGCTCATCTCCCTTTCCACATAAATGGATCATAATGAGTACTGTTTGAAGTTCTGTCTGTTGGGAATATTTACTTTTCTACACTGACCATCAGGTCACCCCTGAATGAGATTGTCATGATATAGTAGTCCACTTCTATAGGAGAGATGATTGAGCTGCATTAAAAGGGACACAAAATACAGCTACACGATGCGGGCCAGAAGAATACCTCTATAACATAGAGGTTCCTATAGGGTGCTTCTTAGTATTGTCATGTCTAGTGGAGTTGATAGCAAACTGGGGTATTTTTCTTCTCAGTCACCTAGTCATAGAGATTTCGTACTGAAGCAAGGGGTGGTTTGAGAGAATAATAGCAGCTTGGCAGGAGTAGATGCACTGAGAATGTGACTCATCTGCTTTTGCAACTTGTGTTTTCAGGACCTACTTGAGCTTGTTCAAATATAAACAGTTTCGTAGGGATGATGGAATGCTGCAGGGAATAGCTGACTGTAGCTCAGTAGATGAGATAACACATATTCATGGTGGGCAGGTTAACGTCTATAGTCACATGGTATACCACTCTTAAACATTCAGTCTCTACCAGGGTCCAATAGCAAACCAAGGGTTTATCAAAGGGAAAATGCTATAGTTACTAACTGAAAAAGATACTGTCCTTTGAAATTTGAGGATATGTACTATAACATAGATCTTCTAGAGAATTTTCTATTGCTCTGTACCGTACTCAAAGCTTGAAGACTTTCAGATGGCCAGATAATTACTTGGAGAAGCATAACCAAATGTCATGTGTATTTTCTACAAAATACCAAAGATTTGAGCAAGCAGAGCTTTGTTTTCTTCATAATAGGAGATGTATAGTGCAATACTTTTCTTTCACGTTGGTGGCGACATTTCAAGAAGTTCTGAGATCACTTGTCTGTAGAAATGTCACCGAAGTAATAGGTCTCTGTATTTTTCATATCTTTTTTGATATATATGTGATATATTGTGAACACATACAGGGTACTTACTCTTCCTATGCACTGAGTTGCATTAGCATAAAGTTGTCAGTTTACAGACCACTGTGATGTTTCGTGGACTAAATTATGGTACAGTGAGTTCACATTGCTCTTAGGTAGGGAAGCCAGTGAAGGTGTGCATCTGTCCATGCCAGGTGAAAACAAACTACATCTAGTGTTTTCTGTTTATTGAGACAGAAAAAAAACACTGGTCAGATCAATAACTACATTCCAGCTACAACCCAGGGACTGAATTGATTTTTTCTACCAAATTATAGCATCCTTATCATGTGACAGCCCAAATAAATGTAAAATAATTCTTTGTCATTGTGCAAGATCCTTTTCTCTTCTGCAAAGGTCAGATAGGTATATTCAATGAGAATATGATAATGGTCAAACGATGACATTAATCTCTGTGATTACCCCAGGTGTATGGTACTGCCTTTCATTCAACATTTTGGGAGCACAGATACCTTTTGAGACTTGCATTTGGTCATTTCTACCATAATTTAAACTTTTATTATGGGGGTCAAAGGCCAATATGGGGGGTTTTCCAGTTGCTGAGTATTTCTATTCAAACTCTATTTTGAGAACTGGGAAAGTATTAACAAGATGTTTTTGTGGAAGCCCCAGATCCACTTTAAGAGTGACTAAGTCCACAAAACTCACTTATCACCTGGCTCCCATTAGCTTGCATTCTGACCAGTAGGCCATAGTAAAAGCTTGGATTTTCATTGATTAACTGGATCAGAGCCAATGTTCAGTAATCCCCAAAAGTGTTTTTTTTTTCTCTCATCCTTGGAAAATGGCTGCAGATCCCATTGGACAATGCTGGAAAAACACATGCGAGGCCATTTTAGGTCTCTTTTCAAGGGTTTTCTGGGTTCCCTCCTTCACTGATAGTCTTCCAGGTCTGAAATTGCTCAGATCTGGAATTGGTTGGGTTTGGACTCTGTCATGGCAAATTGTTTTATGCCTTTGTTCTTCAGAATTCTGAAGCTCTTATTGTTATGTCACTATTTACTTTTTTTTTTTTTTTATCAAAAAGGATTATAGTGAATTGCTCTTATGTTTTTGTACTGGAGATGTCTTGGCCAATTAGCACTGTCAAGGGTCACTTTCTTATGAATCATATGATTATTGTGCTGGCCCAATTGCTTATTACCATAACCATGTTCACATTTTCTTTTGAAGTTAAGAACTACTACTAGATTAACCAAAGATCTGCTAATCAGAGAGCCCATTTCCATGATAGTGTCCCTTGCCCACAGAGGATAGCACTTTTCAAAGACGTTGGCTTTCCACTCACATATGCATTTTTCAATGGCGTGGTGAAAGGAGTTTCTTCTGGGCTCTTTCGAGGGTCACTTGTGTGTGTGTGTGTGTGTGTGTGTGTGTGTGTATGTGTGTGTAGTTTGCAAATTATAACTATTCACCAACATTCTTATTTATCCCAAATCTTTGTATTTCTTCCTCTTTACAATATCACACAACTTCTTTTATGTCTTCATTTAGGGAAGACCACTACTGAATTCAGATTTCAGTAAACCAGTTGAGCAACACTTTGAACTCTAACTACTTGACTTAGCATACTGACTCTAGAGTCTATGATACGTATACTCATATCAGTAACTCAGACCAATCTGAATTTATGTTCATTGGTCTGGATGTGGTTTCAGTTACTAGTGCTGTGTAACAAGCTACTCCAAACTCTGTGCCATAAAGTTTGTTGTTGTTAAGCTCATGGATTCTGAACATCAGGAATTAAGAGAGGGTATGGTGTGGACAGGTCATGTTTGTTCCATGACAGTTTGAGGCCTCAGTTGGAAGGATTCGAAAGCTGGGATGTGGTAGGGAGCTAAGTGAAGACCTGATTACTTACCTGTCTGGTGATTAATGCTAAGCCTCTCCCTGGGACCTCAGCTGAGGCCAGGGACTAGGAGCGCTACATGAGGCTTCTTCGTATAGTTTCTTGGACTTCCACACAGTATGGTGTCTAGATTCCAAGGGTAAGAACTCCAAAAAAGAAGGCCAGGTGGAAAGTGTTGCTCTTTATGACCCAGCCTTGAAGTTGCATAACTTTACATAACTTCACTTTTGCCTCAAGCCCATTCGTATCCAAGGGGAAGGAATAAGAGAATTCAACTCTTGATGAAAGGAACACCAGAGGAAAGTATATGGGATGGAAGATATTGTTCTGCCATCTTTGGAAAATCTGCCTACCTCAAGCATGGTCAAAATCCATTCCCGCATGTTATTTCCCAAGTTTTGGCTGATACAAATTAGCAAAATTTTGCTTACTTTTGTGTGTGCATATTCATGTGTATAAGCTTTCTCTTTTCTGGTTTGACTTTGTAATAGGCCTCTGGAAATTTGTAATTATAAGCCTGTAGGCAATGAGGATTCTCATGGGAGGAGAGTGAGGAGAAGTAGATTTCCCTTATAAAATAATTGCCTCTGTCTAGGCCATTACATGGAATTCAAGAAAGGCGGGAACTGTCTTATTAGATCAGAAATGGCTTTGTGAAATTAGGATGTTTGGAGTATTGTAAATCATCAGACTCTTCCTATATGTCTCATTCTAATTATTAGGGGTCTGAGGAGTAGTACTACTCTTCCTAAATACCTTCATTTTTATATAAGAGAAGCGATGAGACTGTGAAATCAACTGGTGTAATTCAGCAATTCATAGGATACCCCTGTGTGTTATATTTTCAGTTATAATAGTCTGTGGCCACGTAAGGCATTCTTTTTTTTTTTAATTTTTTAATGTTTATTTATTTTTGGGAGAGACTGCATGTGAGTCGGGGAGGAGCAGAGAGAGAGAGAGGGAGACACAGAATCAGAAGCAGACTCCAGGCTCCAAGTGAGCAGCAAAGAGCCTGATGTGGGGCTCGAACTCAAAAACCAGTGAGATCATGACCTGAGCCAAAGTCAGCCACTTAACTGACTGAGCCACCCAGGCACCCAGTAAGGCATTATTTTTAAGGGCATATATAGTTTTGTTACTGCAACTTGATCCAGGTCATCATGGTCAAACTTTAAGCCTGTCTGTATTAGAGTTCTTGAGGGAAACAGAAACGAGAGAGAGAGAGAGAGAGAGAGAGAGAGAGAGAGGCTGTGTATGTGCGTATACACATAATGTTTATACATATACATTGACCACATATCTGGGTACCGTGGTTTTGCCAAGCTTACACATAAAATTAACCATCACACTGTCTTTTTGTTCCCATCACAATTAGAAGCATCCAGACGATCTTCAGTCTTTTCTTCCATATGCCTGCTTACTCTGGTACAACTGCAATCCTGCAATCACTTGGTCCCTGCCAAAGTCCTGCCATTGATAGGCTCCTCATCCTTCCTTGATCGAGTGATAATTTAAATAACTTTCTCTCTACTGCTGTCATGGTCTGGTTTCTCACTGCCTTTTCACCTGACCATATAAGATAAGCAGCCATACATTCTCATTTCCCAAAAAATATCTGTTGTCTATCACCACATCTGCAATTAATTATGATCTTGGTCAATGTTCTTGTTTCCAAATAATGGAATTCACTCTGGCTACTTTTAGCTGAAATAGATATAATAAAGGTTATTAAGTAGCTCACTGGATAATTGGGAAGGCTAGAGAAAACTGCTAAGTTTCCAGAAGAAAAAGGCAGAGCCACACTTAAGAATGAGCCTAATGAGGGAAAAGTCATTATTGCTGCCAGCTTCAGAACCACGAGCACAACAGGCCTGCAGGGAAAACTGGGCTACAACACCATGGGTGGAGGTCAAAGTGTATTGCTTATGGCTTACATATTAAAGAATGGAATAGAAGCAGTTAGTCTTTTTTAAAAATTCTAGTTTGAAGGAATAGTCATCCTGAAGTGTCAAAAGCCGAATTTCAAAGTAGTGTTGACAGTGCAGTATTGACAGTGATGTTTCCAGTTAAGGGAAGGCAATGCCCTCTCCAGAGCTGTGAAGTAAAAGTGACCATTGTAACTACTTCTTCAAGCAGCAAAATGCTCATCTTTGTTGTGGTGGGAAGGATTCTGAAACAGCCCCAACATTCTGTTCCCTAGTGCATAGGCCTTCTAAAACCCCCTTCCCTGGAGTGTAAGTGGGGACAGGGAATGTGAGGGGGTACCTTCCCATGGTTGGGTTACTAACTGACCTTGAGTTGATCACAAGGGTGATTATCCTGGACCTGACTTCATCAAATGAGCTCTTTAAAAGAAGGTAAAGCACCTGTAAAATGTTCTCCTGCTGGTCTTGAAGACAAGCTAACTGCCAAGTTGTGAGAAAAGGAGGGCACATGGCTAAAATCTAATCCCTCTGGCTGAAAGCCAGTGAGAAAATAGAGACTTCGGTCCTATACCAAAAAGAACTGAGTTGTACCCATAACATGAATAAGCTTCGAAGAGGGTCCCAAGCTCTAGATGAGAATGTGGTGTGACTGACACTTAAATTTTAATCTTGCAAGACCCTGAGCAGATAACCCACGATGCCTGCTGAACTTCTGACCTACTGGAAATGTGAGGTGACAAATGGTATTATTTAAGTCACTAAATGTGTGATAATTTGTTCTACAGAAATAGAAAACTAATACACTTGTGGTTAGGAACCATCATTGAGAGAATTTTTAATCACATAAAATGTGTCTTCAAATCTGTTTACTTTGTACTTGCTTTGGGAATGGAAGCTTTCTCAGAGATATGGGACAAGAAGAGAATAAACTCAACAATACATCATTGAATACACTGAATACCTCTCTTATTCAGGTGTAGAATTCTTATGTTGTGACTAGTGATTTACAGAAAGAGATATGTGACAAAAAGAGAATAAACTCAACAATATATCATTGAATCCACTGAATACCTCTCTTCTTCAGGTGTAGAATTCTTATGTTTTGATTAGTGATTTACACAAAGAAAACCCAGATTTTAGGGTTAGTCAAAAAGCCTGCCTCAAAGTTTCAAGATCTACTAGAGAACTTGGCCCACGATGGACACATTTTAAATGGAGGCTATCATCACTATTGTCACATATATATGTGGATATATGTATATATACATGTATATGTCATATATATGTATACTTCATATATAATATATTATTATTATTAATACTTTCCATAAAACTCTACAATTTAGAAGTTCCTACTACATATTTGCATATTCCTGAGCACAAGAGTCTTTCATGTTAAGAACCCCCAAACTTTCTGTATTTCCTATCAATTTCCAAAGGAAAAAATTATACCGGGTGTTTTATCCCTATGTTCAAATTTTTTTTTTACTGAAATAAATGGAGGATGGATGGTGGCATTAGTATTTTTGTCTTTCTTAATAACTGAATCATATTTTCAAATGATTGATCTGATTCACCAACAGATGATTTGATTTCAAATATTGTTTGAAAATACCTGATGGCTGTATAACAGAATGTTTAACCATGCTTTGTAGACCTATCCCAATTTTTAAGCTTCAAGATGTTGAAAACCTTTATATCCTCTGCTACTGTTTAATCTAATCACTTAGAAGTTAGAAATTGTTCTTGGCTGTGAGCAACAGAAACCAGAAAAACAGAAGCTTAAACAAATGAAGGTTTTTATTTCTTCACATTATGTGATGTCTGGAGCTAGGCATTACAGGGTTGTTATGGTAGCTCCTTGCTCCCAGTGTAATCCAGGCCCCTTCCCTGCTTCCACTCAGTTTCCTTAATGGATGCTTATTGCCTCCTGAGCCTAAGCTCCCTGTACCCCTTTTGACATTACATCTACTCTCTAAGAAGAAAGGAAGAAGAGTAAGGGCAGAGGAAAATATTTATTAGCTGCATCTGTACTGCCATTTAAAAAAATTTTTCTCATATTTACATTTATTTATTTTTGAGAGACAGAATGAGACAGAGCATGAGTGGAGGAGGGGCAGAGAGAGGAGACACAGAATCTGAAGCAGGCTCCAGGCTCTGAGCAAGCATTCAGCACAGAGCCTGATGTGGGGCTCGAACCCATGAACTGTGAGATCATGACCTGAGCCGAAGTCAGACACTTAACCGACTGAGCCACCCAGGTGCCCCTGTACTGTCACTTTTTAAAGACGTTTCCTCTAAGTCCCAACCAGTGATATCCATTTATATGTCATTGGTGAGAACAAATGGCCACTTCTATCTGCAAGGGGATGTCGTTAAGAAATTTAGTGAGTTAGTTTGTTTTTTGGTCAAGCACTTGGTGTCCCAAATGGAAGAAGGTGAGAATGGAGAAAATTATGAATTTTTGCCATGTATAGCATAGACAAAAATTAATATTGTTTAAAGAAGAAAAGGAATTTGGACTGTTTCAATTGACAACCAGCAAAACAAGCTATTTCCATATATCAGTGGTAGAATTGGATGCTATAAAACAATGCAATACAATAGTATTGTCTTGGCACTAAAATGTTATAAAAATCTCTGGAATTACTCAAACAGGGAGTTGCAAATATATTCCATTGGAAGATCTGGCTTGTAACTACAATGGTCAAAATCTATTGTACCTTTTGTGGGCTCCTTGTTAACTGTCCATTCTCATTAAGTACAGATTTTGAAAGATAAGTATTTATATACTCATTTCTATACTCATTTTTTCTAAGTATTTATATACTCATTTTTTTCTAAAGCAAAGATAAACACTAGTATTCTAATTCTTATAGGCACTTACATATCAAGAAACCAGGTTTTCTTATGAAGAAAACTGTAGGGTGATAATAAATAGATTGAAAAATATGAAAAATTTCAGTACTGAGATGTGTGCTCTATAAAAATGAAGACACAATTTCTTGAACAGGAGAACAGTTGATCTAGCTGAGAATAATCTTTTAGGTACAAACTCAGAATAATCAGATAGTTTGTTTTTGTCTACTGAGGAAGCAAGTTAATTTCAGTGGAGTACAATCTTTGGGGAAGGGAAATGGTGAGTGAAATTGTAAATACTTATACTTCATCACCAATTATCATTCAGGATACCATCAACAAAAAAATCTCTACAAGATGGCATTTTCTACACCTACTAAAAGATAGTGTCCTAACAAGCATGTAAAATATATCTGTGTCTTTCGCTTCCTTGTCTGCAAAATGGGAAAAACAACTGTACCTACAGTTGTACTTACTGAGTTGTAGGAATTAGAAGAGTTAGTATGTGAAAATCACATAGAATGGTATTGGTATATAGTAAATGCTACATGAGTTTGCTATTAGTATTAAAGCAAATCCCAAGATAGGGTTAATAACATCCATTCTTTGGATGGATTTAGTGTGTGGTTGTCAAACGGTGATTTATTCTTCCTGGTGAGGTTGAGGAATGGTGGTTTAAAATTAAATTTCTGCCTCCCAGTGTTTTTGTTGGCAATGATAAGGTCATTTCACTTTTATCCACTGTGTGTCTAAGCAGGATTGTTGGAAAAGGTTTGAGGGACAGAGTTACATTTACTGAGTCACTAGGAATTAACTCTCATTATTAGGCCCTCCGTTTCCTCTACTTATTTGTAAAGCCTCTATTATCCTTGTTGGTTATAAGTTTTTTGCCTGTATGTTTCGAGGCTAAAATTCCCTGCTAAACCTACTAAAGAGAAAGAGGTCATTGCTTCCAGAAGTGTGCTATACTTAAGCTCCTAGGCTATAGGGAAGCTGCTGTTGCAGTAGATGTTGGTGATTGTTGGACAGCAATCTCTTAACAGAAGCAAAATTATAGTAAGGAAACTACAAAAGGACATGGAATAAAATGTCACATTTCATAATATGCTATCTGTATTCTGTACAAAGTGTCTAAGTTCTGGCAAAGACCTTTAGGATGGTTGAGGAAAGCCCTGTGGTTAGAGAACTGGGGCCAAGGCTTAGCTCTGCCTCTTACTGGTTATATCACCTTTAAGGAACTTCACAGCCATGAGGACTTGTACTTGACAGGTGTCCACCTAAGCATCTGTAACAAACAGTACCCCAAAGATGTTGGCTTACACAAAGTAGTTTTTCTTTAAAAATACATTTTTTAATGTTTATTTTTGAGACAGAGAAAGACAGAGCATGAGCAGGGGAGGGGCAGAGAGAGAGGGAGACCCAGAATCTGAAGCAGGCTCCAGGCTTTGAGCTGTCAGCACAGAGCCTGATGTGGGGCTCGAACTCATCAACTATTGAGATCATGACCTGAGCTGAAGTCAGAAGCTCAACCGACTGAGCCATCCAGGCACCCCACAAAGTAGTTTTTCTTATTTCCTTCTCTGCAGAAGCCCAGAGATAGGAAGTCCACATCTGGGTTTAAGGCATTAGTTTTTGTTGTAGCCATCCCATAGCCAGCAGGAAGGAAGCAAAGGGCCAGGAGCATTCACTTAGTCTGTTGAAGGGCAAAACCACATTCCATTGGCTGGAACCAGTGGTCTCATGCTAGATATGGTGGAAGTCTGTAGCTAAGAAGCCATGTGACCAGGTAAAACAGTATTACTGTGAAAGGGGAGGATGGATATTGAAGGATAACTAGTGATATGCCTTATCTGCTCCACCTGCCTCACAGTATTTTGAAGATAAAATCATAACCCAATAGACAATGCATAAGACTGATTTTAATCACATTTTTGTAGTGTTACCAATATGCTGTGTGAGCAATCCACTCAGCCTGATTGTTGTAGGTAGGAAGGCATGAGCTCAAACAAGGAGGTTGGGCTAAGGGGATCTGTAATTCCTCTGCATAATTGTATAAAGGGTATTTGGGGGGGGGGGTGGGAAAATTTTATTGATTAGGTTGGCTTTGGTAAAGTGGATTTTGTTTCTTCTTGGGAGCATGCATATATATGTGTTTCTTAAAGGTGACCCAGAGATATGCAGGAGTAGAGATAGAGAATACAGAGGTTGAGTTTCACCTTATAGTTACACAGTCACTGTGTAGTAAACAAGATATGGAGACCTGGAGCCTGGCCCAAACTGTCTTCATGTCCTCTGCTCCACAGTGTGATATTCTTAGAGTGCTGCTGTGGATTATTTATCATATGAATCGTCCTGATGTGCATGCATATAGGTCTGTGTGCATGTGTGCGCACATGCATGTGTGCATGTGTGTGTTGGGGAGCAATGTGGGTGTGGGTTGGGACAAATTCCACAGTAAATATAATTCGTCTATGGAGAGGGGGTCCTTATTCATACAATGAAGGATTATGGAGGGAGATCTCTCTGAAGACCTCGAGAAACAGAAACAAAACTAGGAACTGGAGTTTGTCCACGAGGAACCTCTATCATGAATTTAAAATCCTCTTTCCTTGAACTCTGGAAACAATTGTGTTCAGCACCCAGTTGTAGATATATTCCCTCTAATTATCCCCCACTCTTCATTATAGTCTGTTCACATATTAGCCTTGTGTTAATAGTGACATAGGGAGTTAAGGAGTGATGTGGCACTGAGAAGCTTGGTTCTCTGTGATCCCATCCTTTGAGGCTAGCATCACCAATGACTGCATTGTTGCAAAGGAAAAAAGTAGTCCTCTAGTTCCAGGATTAGCAGAAAAGTAATCAAAGACCAAGGCAGGGGGCTTTGGACTCAAGTAGAGTGGAGACACAGGTCACAGCCACATGGCTTCTAGAAAGGAAATGAGACAAGCCCATATTTGGAAAGATAAATGCCTATTTTTCTAAAACAAAATGGGTGCATATATCATATATAGGTTGGAAGGGGAAGTGTAAATGTTAAAAGAAAGGGTCAAACCAGCTTACTAGAGGGCAAAGATACTTCCAGGGAACAGGCATTTGGGTTATAAACATAGTTAGGCAAGACATCATGGCAAGTCTAGGGTGGCTAAGTGAGTACACTGTCGGTTTTCTGATCCTGGAGTCCAGGCTGCATTGAAGGAATGATATGTTTGAGGAAGCAGACCTATGATTTAGGAAGAAAACAAGGACCCGTAGTAGTCCCCGTGGGCAGAGAGTAGGTAGTACAGGAGTGCCTGAGAAGTGGGCAGTCAGGAGGTAATTGTCAGTGAGGGAGCAGAGATCATTGTGAAATCTAACTTTCTACTGACGCAAGTCATGTATAACATTTTAGAGTAATGTACCTTCAAATCCTTGTGGTTTCAAAAGCGAATGGAGATATTTTTTTGGTTGAAATTTTTCCCTTTTGCCTGTAAATTGACATTCCTTGATTATGGAGAAGAGAGAAAACTTTTCTGACAATACTTAGATCTCCTCTGGCTTTATGGGTGATAAATATCGCACTTAAGTATATTCTTTATGTTCTCTGTAAGAGGACATCCTTGACTCATTCCATCCAACAAGTGTTTCCCAAACTTCCCTGATAAAAAGAATCACCTAGGTTCATCCCAAGCTGATTGAATCAGAATCTGCAAAAAAAGGGAATCTAAGAATCTGCATTAAAAAAAATTAAGTTTATTTATTTTGAGAGAGAGAGAGAGAGAGAGAGAGAGAGAGAAAAAGGGAGGGAGGAAGCGCATAAGCGGTGGAGGGGCAGAGAGAAAGAGACAGAATCCAAAGCAGGCTCTGCACTGTCAGCGGGGAACCTGATGCAGGGCTCTAACTCACAGACTGTGAGATCATGATGAGCCAAAACCAAGAGTCAGATGCTCAACCAACTGAGCCACCCAGGCACCCCCAAGAATCTTCACTTTTAACAAGGGTTCCTGTTAACAATTTTGACTAGGCACATTTGGGAAATAGGATATTCTCTCAGTGTTGGCAGCACACTTAGAATGTTGGGGTGGTTCTGTGTGCAGTCAGTGGGTGTAAGTGGGTGGGATGTGGGAGGAGACTGGAAACCAGGTAGAGAAATGAAAGCAAACAGAGATGGGGAGTGTAGAAATCCAAAATGTAGCAGAACCATGTGAGCGGGTTTCCTAGTTCTTCACCTTTGTCATTTTGCTTTCTGGGTTTCTTTTCCTCATATGTAAAACAAAGGCTACACTACTTTTATAGTTCCGTTGGGAAGAGACCCTTAGGCTCATCACAGTCTCCTCTTCAACCAAAGCAGATCTGCTTGGATTTGCTCTACTCACTGGGCTTCCATACTACATTTCATTTAAATAAAGTGTTGAGTACTGTCTTTTCAAAGTTTGAAAACTGCCACACTAAATGATTTCTGAGGCCCTTACAACTGTAGGAGAGTAAGCGTTTGTGTAGAAGCAATGCCAACAACACAGATCATTAGCACAGTAAAGAGTACCAGGGGCTTAGGATGCAGACCACATTTTGAGGCCTAGTTGTTTTTTTTTTTTTTTTTTTTTTTTTTTTTTTGTTGTTGTTGTTGTTTTAATACTGACTCCTGCTGTTCAAGCCTCCTGGCTTCTTTGTTGTGGGCTGACATTTAACTGGAGAGGAAATAATTGTGGTGTCTTTGTGAATGTAGCAATTCAACTCAAAGACAAAAGTCTACCCCAAAGATTGTTTATCAATGGGTAAACAAAATAGTAACTGGTTAATTGTCTGAATTTCCCCCCTTTGCACTAGTTATTTTAGAAGCAAGTGGTTATAACCCAATGTAAGCTGGGTTGAGTGACCTGGCATAGGATTGCTGTGCTTTTCCAAAACAGATGTAGCCAGCAGCAAGCCAGGTGCCTTGTGGGAGAGCTTGTCCAGAGTTTAGAGATTCCACTTCCCCTATCTGGGCATAACATGCTAGTACATCTTCAGAAACAGGTGTCTGTTTACAAATTAATATAACTTTTGCCTTCCTACTCACGCTTCAACCCAGGGGAGAAGACTGCTAGTTATATGTGGCAAAATTTGGATTCAAGTCCAGCTCTGTGCTTACTGTGTACCTCGAACAAGATCACCTATCTTATCTACAGTGGGGGATAATAATATCTAATTCACAGCACTATGAGGATTAAATAACATAATGCATGTGAAAGCATTTTGTAACTAGCACAAAGTCTTAGAAATATAAAGGTGCATTTATCTTAATAAATAATGGCATCACGTTCAAGTAAACAGCATTGGGGAAGAAAACACTATTATGTTCACAAACTAGACAAATGATTTTATGTATAATCAGACGCCATGTGTTAATTAACACATCCATCCATTCATTTGTCCATTCAGTCACTAGTTCCTGCCTGTACAGCACCAATCCCTGTGAGAGATAAGAAATAAACGAAGAGGGCATGGTCAGGTAAAAAATACATTTAGGGTTTGATGATCACAGTTCAATGTCCTTTGAGCCAGTACTGTGTTCCTCCCTGTGGGAACGTACACTGTTAACACCCTATGTCTCCAGTGGAGGGGCACAGCATCACGGAAGCAGATTGTGGCTCAGTATGTCTGAAAAATCCAGAGGGCATCTGGAACTGACCCCCAACTTGGCAAGTGGATGTTGACTGACCCAGATTTTAACTTATGAGATTTTCATTTTTAAGGCCACTTTCCAAAATGTTCATTGCTCTTCCCATTCCCCATGTAACCACACTCAGGAGTATCTTGCCTGGATGCTCAAGAGTCTCTCAAGTGCCCTGAGAAATTGCACAGTATCCCTTCAGGACTGAGCCCTTTCATAGCAGAATGACTTGACCCATAGACCAGTAGAATGATGGTCCTCAGAGCCCTTATCCCCTAAAATTAAAGGAAAAATGACCTTTTAAGTAAAAGAATAAAGCTGGTGTGCTTCCATTGAATATGTCCTTTTAAATAGTAGTAGAAAATACGAGTGATTTGGCATGTACGTGTATGGTTATGTTGAGAAAAGACACAAGATGAAATAGCTTTAGGTATCAGACATAGATGGATCTGAGCTGCCTTTTGGAGTTAACTGGGCTACCGTGCCCTTTGGTTTTCCTGTGTCACCTTATATCATGATGCACCCAGGCATTAGTCTCCCACATACTGATCCTGTAGCTCAGTGCTTTTATTTACACATGGCTAATCCCAAACTTGCTTTTCTTGCTTTCAATACATGTCAATAAAAACAAATGTAAGTTTGGTCTTAGAATCCCTCGTAGGAAGGCTGAAATTGGATAGTAACTACTAGAGTTGTCTGGTCTGAGTGTAACCCTTTTCTTTTTGATGTCTTGCTTCTCTCAGAAAATGGTGACAGTGAAGATGATAGCTTTTTCCTCTGCCAAGTGTTCCTCTTCCCGCCCCCTTTCCCTCTTTCTGAAGGGCTCTTAGGTCATACAAGAGTGTTGCACATATTTTGCAATCCGAAGAGATCAAGCAAGGACAAAGGGCGGGGTTTCCTGCTTGGAGAACCCTCCAGTGCCAGCAGCCTTCCCCCTGAGCCTCCATAAGACACTCCTTGAGGCCTCCTGACATTTTCCGTGCCATTGACTTTGATTAGGTCCAGTGACTCCTACTGGGGGAGGTCCTTCATATGTGTTTTTCCTCTGTGTGTTAGAAAGACTATCAGGCAGCATGTGGTGTTGAAGTGGGTGCCTTGTGGTCTGTTACTAAATTATTCCTCTGGAAAAAGCCATTTCCTTTTCCATAGACTCATGAGGCAAAGTCCTCTTGCTCTGGACAGGTGTTACCCATACCTGTGGTGATGCCTGTGCCTTTGTTCTATGGTGTTCTGTAATCTCCCTTTGTTTATCTAGCTGTGTGTTTATAGCTCTTAGAGACTAAATGCATATGTCATTTGATGTTTGTTCTTTAACACCGTATTAGTATAACATGGGTACTGCTCTCTTTAAATAATATATATTTTTAATAGGCTAGATAATAGATAGTCTTACAGTTGCATAAAGGTTGTATGAAAAGCTTTTGGAACTTGTTTAGGGATCATGCATTTCTTATGACTAACCATGGTCACAAATTACAAATCTTGTAATAATTCTAAGACTAAGGTTATCCTGAACAAACTGTGATTACCACCTCCCTTGTGTCATAATAATAATGACAGCTAACATTGGCTCAAGGCATAGCAGTTTGGAAAGTACTTTCCTGTAAATTATCCATTATGTTCCTCACACCATTATCAATGTCATTTTATGGATAGAAACCCCGAGGCTTGGAGAGGATAAGACATTTGCCCAGGATCACTCAAGGGGTACATGAGGAACCAGGATGCGAGGCCAGGCTTCCGACTGTAGAGCCATGGGGCTTCCCAACCCATGCAAGTTTCCAACATTTCTCCAAGAGACACAGGAGCCAGTCAAGACTGTGTGGTGATAAACTTACCAGAGTAGGCATCAAGGGATTGTGATTTGGTTGTAATTTTGCTGCCTGTAATTGTGTGATCCTGAGAATTTCTTAACTCATCTAGGCCTCAGGTTCCTCATTTCTAATAGGAAGAGCTTGACCAGACCAGTGCTTGTCAGTGGGATGGCTTCATGTTGGCATTTCAGAGGTTCTGCAAATGCCTGACTGATGGCATAGAGGCAAAGGGTGACCTGTGACCATTCTCAACTCCTGTTTTCAAATTTCTGAGTTCATGTGAAAAGCATCTTTGTTCAACTGTGATAAGTGTGAACTTAAAATGTATTGTCAGAGAAACCAGACTTCTATACAGAACCAGCAAAGAGAGGTTGAACACTAGTTCTGCAAGCTTTATCCCTCACCTGATTTGGAATACAAAACAATTAAAGTTGAGGAGACCAAGGATGGATGGGAGTTGGAAGATTTTGTTTTTCGAGAGAGTTGTCCGTATGCTGTTAGTATTCTTTACCCACAGAGGGGGTTAAAGTGGGTGCTTTTTCCTCACCCCGTGATCAGTGAGCAGAGTTTTAGGGAGATCACTTAGAGTACTTGATTTGTACTTCCTGCAGTTTGAGGAGACCCCCTGGATCTCTATCTGACTCCACCCTCAGAGACCTAGCACCAGTGGCTGGCTGAAGCACTCCAGGTAGAGTGGAGGGTGCGGTTTAGGACGTGGCTGCACTCCTTGAATGAAACATGAGAGGTGCATGCTTCTTGTGGACCAGATGAAGGTAAGAAAGAAAGAGCTAGCTTGGGGTTGCCTTAGATTCTACACGAGAAAGCTACCTAGGATAGCAAGGCAACCTCAGTAGAAGATCCTGGAGGTAGAGATTGACGGAAGACTCATTAGTTGCCAGTCTAAAGACGTTGACTTGGGACACCCTGGTGGCTCAGTCAGTTGACAATCCAACTTCAGCTCAGGTCATGATCTCAGGGTTCATGACTTCGAGCCCTGCGTCAAGCTTTGGGCTGACAGCTCAAGTGTGGAGCTGCTTTGGATTCTGTGTCCACCTCTCTCTCTGCCCCTCCCCTGCTTGTGCTCTGTCTCTCTCAAAAATAAGTAAACATTAAGAAATAAATTAAAGACATTGATTTTGGGCACTTCGGTGGCTCTGTCAGTTAATGTCCCACTCTTGATTTCGACTCAGGTCATGATTTCACGGTTCGAGTCGTGCATTGGGCTCTTTGCTGATGGGATGGAGCCTGCTTGGGATTCTCTCTCTCTCCCTCTTTCTCTATCCCTTCCCTCCCCCAAATAAATAAATAAATAAATAAATAAATAAATAAATAAATAATAAAGGCATTAGGGACACCTGTGTGGCCCAATCGGGTAAGCATTCTACTTTGGCTCAGGTCATGATCTTGCGGTTTGTGAGTTCAAGCCCCAACATTGTGCTCTGTGCTGACAGCTCTGAGCCTGGAGCCTGCTTCAGATTCTGTGTCTCCCTCACTCTCTGCCCCTCCCCAACTCTCGCTCTGTCTCTGTCTGTCAACAATAAATAAACATTAAAAAATTAAAAAAAAAAAAGACTTTGACTTACCTTTGTAATGGTAACAGCAAATGGAAGTTCATAAAAGAGTCTCCCAAGAACCTATGACAACACCCCAGGAGAGAAAGAGGCAACTTTACATATTTACTGGGCCCATCAGGGTACCCGTTGAGTAAAACTTTTCTTGGCCCTTGGCCTCTCCCCTTTCTCTTGACCCTTTAATCCTGGAAGTGTCAGAAACTTCATTAATTAGCTGGGGGCAAAACAGATAGAAGAAGGTGGGCAGACTGGAAGCTAAAGAATTAGCCTACCCTTGGGATGCCTGGGTGGCTCAGTCAGTTGAGCCTCTGACTTTGGCTTAGGTCATGATCTCGTGGTCTGTGGGTACGAGCCCCACGACGGGCTGTATGCTGACAGCTCAGAGCCTGGAGCCTGCTTCCAATCCTGTGTCTCCCTCTGTCTCTCTCTGCCCCTCCCCACTCTCACTTTGTTTCACTCTGTCTCTCAAAAATAAATAAATGTAAAAAAAAATTAAAAAAAAAAAAAAGAATTAGCCTACCCAAATTTCCTCCCCTACTACTGGAGCCCAGCCTAAAGTGGGAGGGAAAAGCATAAACTTTGAAAGGAACTCAGAATTTTGGTTACACTAGACTCATCAGACTAATTACTGACCTGACATTGTTTGGAGGAATACAGTGAGCAGAAGACTTTCTTTTTTTCTTGGTTAATTCTGGGAAGGATCAGAAAAGTCTCACTCTATATTGTATCCAAAGGAAAAGGAACACGGGCATGGCATGCAGGGGCAGTGGGGAGAAAGGAATAAAGTTATGTTTCTGTTACCTTTCCTGGGCCCTGAATATCGAACATAATGGTTAAATTTATACACTAAAAATAATACTATTTTTTTTCATGTTTCCAATAAACTGATTTGAAAAAGAGTTCTTCAATTTCAAAAGCTTGAGAATTGCTAAAGCTCAGTGATGTTGAAAGCCACCTCCAACACTGGCATCAATACCAGTTAGTACAGAGTGGAAAAAAGTGGCAGAATGTTCTTTTTTTCCCCCCTTCCCCATTGTGCTCATAACCATTTAGACCTTTGGGCATGAAATTAAAGGAACTGTAAATGTTTCTTTCTTCATGAAGAGAGAATATAATGTTGATCCCAGTCCTTCCCCTCCCCCACACCCCCACACCCCCATAAACACACAGACAATAGTAAACCCTACCTTTGGATTAAGGGGAGAGTGGAAGAGGAAATAAAGAAAATGAGTGGAAGGAGTAACAAAAATGAGGTTAAGGAACAGGAAAGGAAAGAGGAAGTGGAGGGAAAGGTTACCGTGGGCACAGAGCAGCCGTCTTGACCATAAGGGAAGGGAGCAAGAGAGAGCCTCCTGAGAAGAACCACCCTGCCTCATTGAGTACAGGCTCCCACAGCTCCACTTCCCCAGTTCTGCCCCTCCCACTCCCTGGGGCACGTGGGGACAGCTGTTTGAACAAGACTGCCCACAATTACAAACATGTCCCCTGGCCTCATACAATTATATTGGTACTCATCTACCACCGTTTCAATGCCTTTCCTCTTCTAACTTCCTCCTTGGGGTCTTATCAGTGTCTGTCCCCCAGGGCTCATTCCTCATCTGACAGGATAGAGTGATCCAGGATCACCTACAGCCACAGGATTTAATGCAGTGCATCTTCTTACAGTATTGGTTCTATTGCTGCTAAGCAGTTCAGGACAGTTTTATGTGAAAGCAAACCTGGGTATATGATGGTGTAGGGTGTATAATTTGTATGAATGCCAAATCCAACAGAAGACTTGATTTAAATGTTGGACTTTCAGCTGCTTCAGGCTTAGTTCACTCAGATCCCCAGGGTTCCTAGTTCACCCTGCTCTCTTATTAGAGGTGTTTTCCTGGAAGTGCTTCAGGAAATTTGGCCTAATTTGTTTCTCTTCTCAGGAGCATCTGTATTGGGAATAGCAAAAAGTATTCAAGAACCAAAGAAATGGCATTTTAATGGCACTTTAATGGTCTGACCCCCCCACCCCCGATTTCATCAGACGAATGCCTATGGTATCATCAAGAGGCTATCAGAATTTTTGAACAACATGACTTAGTTGCCAGACTGAATTGACATAATTTTAGCCCAAAGCAATCAGATGTTATAATTAACTTGTATAAATAAATATATGGTAGATGTAAAATTGCATTTAGAAGTCTGAAAATATTTAAAATAGCACCAGGGTGTCTTGCTAACTTCATAGATCCCTAAGCATCCAGGTATTACAGACTGAGATGTATAATAGGCCATTTTACAGATGCTATTATTGTGTTTAAATGACATACATTGCTTTTGTATTCAAAGTTCTATTAATCTAAAGACGACTTTACGTTAGGTAGCACTCAAGATCACACCGAGTGATAATATATTATAAAAACTATGAGAAAGTTAGAAAATCATGAAGCCTGACCAACTGTCTACTCTATAAGCAGAAATTTTAACCCCCAGTTAATTGACTATAAGGACTTCAGAAGAATCACATTCATGCATTGTGTTTTATAGATGATATAGCACTTCTACATGAATGATATCAACCAATTCTCCCAGCAGTCAGGTGTTGCTGTTTCCAGTAGACAAAGTGGCACTGAAGAGTTCCACATTATATAATGTTTGGGACGTTTCAGTTGCAAATGTGAGAAACCCAAAACTACCTTATGTAAGAAAGGCAATTTATTGGACTGGGGTGTTTTTTGTTGTTGTTGTTTTGTTTTTTGTTGTTGTTGTTGTTGTTTTCTTCCACAGACTTCTAGAAAGCATTGAATAATCAAGACATAGGGAGAACAAGAGGTACAGATGTGAATACTTGAAGTCAGGGACTAGAAGTAAGTCAGGATTCTTCTCAGTCTCATGGGCCTCTCTGGATGTTGACTTCATTCTATTTCATTTCAGAGTAGCTTTCTCCACTTGGTGGAAGACATGCTTGCCAAAAGTACCTGAGTTTTGTATCTAAGTGTGGAGCTACTGAGAAATTCCTCCCTTTTGTGGTTGGTAATGATGATACCGAGAAGAAGCTATACTAGGTCTTTAGAAACTGTGATGGTTAACTTTATGTGTCAACTTGGCTGGGCCACGGTACCCAGAGAGTTGGTAAGACGTCATTCTGGATGTTTCTGTGAAGGTGTTTTTGGATGAGATTAACATTTAAATTGGTGGGCTTTACGTAAAGCAGATTACCCTCTCTACCGTGGGTGAGCCTTATCCAATTGTTTGAAAGTCTGACTAGAACAAAGACTGACCTCCCCTGAGCTAGAAGAAATTGTACTAGCAGACTGCCTTTGGACTCTTTCCTGGGTCTTTGGCCAGCCCTACAAATTTTGGGTTTACCAAGCTTCTACAACTGCATGAGCTAATTCCTTAAAATAAATCTCTTTCTCCATCTACATATACACGCACATACATACGTCCTGTTGAATCTGTTTCTGTGGAGAACCCTAATTAATACAGAAGCTATTCCTACAGCTAAACTTTACACAGAGATTGCCCACTCAGAGCTCTTAAATCATGAAAGCTGTTGCTGTACAGAGCCCCATCCTCGAA
This sequence comes from Prionailurus bengalensis, assembly GCF_016509475.1. Lineage (NCBI taxonomy): Eukaryota > Metazoa > Chordata > Mammalia > Carnivora > Felidae > Prionailurus > Prionailurus bengalensis. Next base: position 89,953,015 of record NC_057350.1, on the reverse strand, counting down.
GAGCATAACAAGAGGGAAGTTAATTTCGCAAATATCAATCACTGTTCATTATTTGTTGAGGGGCCTCTTTCTGCCAGGTCTTAAAGCCCAGTGAGGTAAATTCAGATGTGTAGGGATGAGAGTGAAAGGGGGTTCTGGTTGATAGAGCAACTTGTGCTGGGAGCACGTAGAGGTATATGGGGATGTGGGAGGGAGTGGGTGAGAAGGGTAGATACCCAGGAATTATCAAGGGAATTATAGAAGTATTATGTTGGAAAAGGTTTATGTGGCCTTGATTGCCACCCTAAGGAGTGAGACCTTTTCTATACAGGCAAATAGAATCCAGTGAGGATTTTTGAATGAGGGAGTGAAGTATTTGGAGGAGAGGAAGCTGGCAATGCAATATTGAGTGACTTGGGGGGAAAAGACGGGGAATAAGGAATCCATTTGGAAAGTTATTATAATTATCTCCATATTAATTCCCTTATTCTTTTATCCACCAGACATTTATGGATCCTCTGCTAGTGCCAGGCATTGTACAGCTTAAAGAGAAATAAAATGGTGCCTGTGTCCCTGAAGAGTCCACCATTCTGTAGAGAGATGTAGATGGTGGAAGAAATGTAAGCAAATGCTTGTGGAAGTATTTCCCAGTCTTTAGTATTTATGCCTAGGGGCTGGCCCACATCCGTTTCGACACAGAACTGAGAAGTCAAAGTTTTTTCAGAGTGCCTAATAGAGTGGTACAAAGTACTTTCATACCTTGCTCATCCACTGTCTCATAGTAACAGAAAACAAAAGTCCGAGTTGAAGGAGGAGAAATAATTCTGGCAATTATGAACCTGATATAAATATATCTTGTCAGCTCCTCAGGGAGAGAGAGTTTGCTGTCTAGGCTGACTCAGGATTAGGCCCAAAGCTGGAGAGAATGCCCTTATACCTGGTAAACTCTGTGCTTATGATTCAGAGGATGGACTCTGTGAACATAAAAGATTGGACTTGGACCTGTAGCCAGAAAACAGTATTTTCTTATCTTTAATCTCCATGAAGCACGTGTTTATTCTTCTCTCACAAAAGCCAAGCCTGAGGTACACTGCCTATTTTATTAAGGATTTATTCCTCTTTGGACAGCTGTGCGCCCTGTAAGTGCCCTCCTCCAAGGGAGACAGGCAGAGGAGGAATGCGCACCCTCTGAGACCTGGCCTGTATAGCATTTCTGTGGCCCAGTGATATAAGCAGAGCTACACCCTGGAGTGCCATGGTTCAGTGAAGGGCCAGGAGGAGGGTTCATTTCGCTCACTCATTCGCCCTGAAAGGCTCAGCACTGTCTCACAAACCTGATTGCACGTTACAGCTTGGTAAGTGATATATTCTAAGGCCTCATAAAAATTAGTCCAGACACGTGCTACAGAGCTGATACTATGAAATGAAAGAATGAGTAGAGGCCCCCTTTTGATGTGAGTCCAGGCTGGGCTAAGGTGTGCCTAGGAGGAAAGAGGCTCTTCTACTACTTTCCCTTGTTGCAATTGCCATGTTCAACTCACCTGGAAGGGCACTCATACTCCCACCATCACTCCTGTGCTGGGGGTCATGATGCGGGAAGAGCTGTCTTTCTAGAGGTTTCTAGAGAGTCCCCCAGTTTGCTCCTTCTTCCAGCTCCTCCTTTCAATTAAATGAAATAATTATCTTGAAAGCTGTAATAGCTACCACTTACTGAGGACCCAAGATGTGCCAATTTGTCGACACATGCTGTGTGTTTAATTCTCCCCATCACATACCATGCTCAGTAGTATTATCACCTGATAATCAGGAAGAAGGACTTGCCAATGGCACACAACTAGAAAATGAGGGAGTCTGCATACAGACCTAGATCTACCTACTGTCACTGTCCACACTTACTCAAATTCTACTTGATTTAAGGCAATATCTGGGTCATTTTTATTTATTTACTGTGGAGATAAAATGCAGGTCCTATAGTTATACATGTTTTAAGAGGAAGGAGGTAAGAGGTCTAATTTTCTTCCTTCTGAGGATTCTCTGGCTTTTTGCATTGAGATAGAGTGCAGGGAGAGGTACATGAGAAAATTTTGAGTCTTCCTTTTGGAGCACTATGTCAATTTTTTTTTTACAAGTGTATTTACTTATTTTGTGTGAGAGAGAAAGAAAGCGTTAGTGGGGGAGGGGCAGAGAGAGAGAGAGAGAGAGAGAGAGAAAGAGAAAAAATCCTAAGCAGGCTCAGCACTGTCGATGCAGAACCTGATAAGGGGCTCAAGTTCACAAAGTGTGAGATCATGACCTGAGCCAAAGTCAGATGCTTAACCAACTGAGCCACCCAGGTGCCCCTGTGTCAAATTTGAATAGCAAGACAATGGCCAGGGAGTGACTTGATATTTTTAGATATTGAAAGTTTATTTTAAGAAGAATTATGGTTAAGATCTTTGCATATAGTTTCTAACATTTTCTTTTAAAGAGAAACTGTTTTTATTGTTTTAAAAATAATTCAAACTATGTAGGAAAGCAAAAATGAAAAGTAAAAGCGAATCACCCAAATCCATTGCAGAAATTGCCACTGTTAGCACTGTTAGCACTGGATGGACGTGCACCTTTCTATGCACGCACTCAAATGGCTAGACTTTATATAAAGATGGTGTCGTGATATAGGTATTATTTCTCAATGAAAAATTTGAATTTAATAGGTGAAAAATCAAGTAAAATACAACTAGAGGAATTGTTGAACTTCAAGTAAATATTTCTTCTTCACTAGGGATATTTCCTAAATATCCCTGTAAGATTATAAAAGAAGTTGTAAAGAATATTGAAAAGTCCTCCCCACCCCCCAATTTTAGATGGTATAAAATGAGAAAATTAACAGTGTCTCTGTTCCATCTCCCCTGTGTCCATCTCTCAAATGCTATTATATTATTAATTTCAAATTATCCAGATTTATAATGTTTATATTCTATAATTATAATTCTATTGTTTTCGTATGACTTTGTGTAAATGAAAGTGTTATTCCCCACCAGTCTTTGTACTATAGTTTCTTTGATCTTTACTTTGATTCATCTCTTATTTGTTTGGATTTCATTGTCAGATTTTTTTTTTCAAAAGGAGCACGTTAGCACCATATTCCCTGGTTCTTTTATGTTTGAAAAAAATCTGTTGTTTTTATACTAGAAAAGTATCATGACTGAATCAATGCTCCTGAGTCCATTTCTTTTCGCTAGAAATTTGTGGCTATTTCTCTAGTTTTCTGCTATTGCATGTTATTGTGAAGACATATGAGATGAGGCCAATCTGATATTTTTCATCTTTGTAGGTATGTTAGTCAGAGTTTTTCAGAGAAACAGAACCAAGAGTGTGTGTGTATGTGTGTATATCCATCATCCTACATGCAGGATATTTACAAAGAGATTTATTATAAGGAATTGGCTGATGTAATTATGGAGTCTGAGAAATTCCCAGATCTGTAGTCAGCTAGCTGGAGACCCACAAGAGCAGATGTGTAGGTTCTAGTCTGAGACTGAAGACCTGAGAAGTAGGGGAGCTGATGGTGTGGTCGAGTCTGAAAGCCAGTGGCCTCGAGGTCCAAGAAGAACCAAGGCTTCAGTTGAAGTCCGCATGCTGGAAAAGATGAATGTTTCTGCTCAGTGGTCAGGCAGGAGAAGTTCCCTCTTACTCAGCCTTTTTATTCTATTCAGGCCTTCAATTGATTGGATGAGACACACTGACAAGGCAATCTACAGATTCAACTGTTAATCTCATCCAGGAACACCCTCACAGACACAACCAGAGTAATGTTTAGCCAAATGTCTAGACACACCATGGTCCAGTCAAGTTGATACATAAAATTAACCATCATAGTGGTGATATGCTTTCCTAGACATCTAAGTCATTCTTTGTCCTTGATGTTCAATAGCTAACCTAGGTAATGTCTATATTGAGCCTTCTGTTTCAAATTTTCTCGGAATTGATTTGCATATCCAGTTTTTTTCCTTCACTTGGGGTGTGGGTATTGGGGATTTTTTTGCTACTTGATCTTTCATCACACCTTCTGCTTCATTTGTAGTTTCTGTAGCATGGAGATACCAATTACCATTATTTGAGATTGTAACATTTTTTCTCTACATTAGCATTATTCTAATTGAATTTGTGGTTTGTCTTTTATAATTTCATATTCAATAGTGTCTAGTCTTCCTTGCCATCTCTAGTTTATGAATTAGTCCTATGATGATAATGTTTGGTCAAATCTGCCTTTTACTCTCATTCTACTGTCTCATCATCTTTGTGCTCATACTTTATAAACTATTGAGTTCATATTCTCCTTAATTTATGCTATGGCATGAAGCAAATGTTAATGCTTTCTTTCTAGGTTTCTTTGTCCTTTCTCCCTCCCTCCCATTCTTCCTTCTTCCCCTGTATTATGTTTTCAGAGTTTTCATGGCGTTTAATTTCTTCCTGTTCTTGCTTGGTCAGTTCTATCCCATCCTGCCTCTGTTATGGTGTGGAAGACTTCTTAACTTGATTCCCACTGAATCCAATGTGATTTCTTCTCTGAGGAAGGATTTGAAGCTGGGTACTTTTTCTTTTATTTACTTTATGAAGCTAATCTAACTTTGAAGGTCTGATCTGAGGGTTAATAACTGATTTAGACCAGTTCTCTCTTGTTTCTCTCAGAATCTTCTCTTTCTTTCCCTAGCCATTAAATTTTGAAAAATGGCATCAGGTTACACCCCTTTCTCTGCTTGGTTCCATAACAGTGTTCTTAAATCTATATTTTGTTCAAATTTTATGTGGTAGAAGAAGGAAATTCTTTCTTTTGTTTCCTTTCACATATTTTTAGAAGTCTTAACCCAGAAGTTGGAATGATAGGAAAAGGAACTAAATGAATAAGTGGGCCTGCATTTAAGTCCGAACATTTTTTTCTTTTCTTTTCTTTTTTCATTTAGGGAGCATCATCTCATTATGGCACAGGAGATTGTATTGTGCAGGGAAAGAGAGCCAAACTAAACATCAGATAAACATCAACTCTAGCCCTGGTTCAAGCATAGACAGCTGGAACTGGGTAAAGCACCTCACTTCTTTGACCCTCATTTTTGTCAGCTGTAAAATGGACTGTTAGTGTCAACCATGACTAGTTCATAGAGTCATAGCTGTTGTGAGGCTCAAATGAAGTAATTAAATGAAAGGGTCTTGTAAATAGCAAAGTGGCATTTCGTATAAGACATTGCCATTATTTTGTTGTTAGCATTATTGTTATTGAAAATTTATTTGTAGAGATCATTGTAAAGATGGTTAGACCAAGGGTGCCTGGGTGGCTTGGTCGGTTAAGTGTCTGATATCGGCTCAGGTCAAGATCTTGCAGTTCGTGGGCTCTGTGTTGACAGCTCAGAGCCTGGAGCCTGCTTTGGAGTCTGTGTCTCCCTCTCTCTCTGCCCCTCCTCTGTTTGAGCTCTCTCTCTCTCTCTCTCTCAAAAATAAATAAACATTAAAAAAAAAAAGATGGTTAGACCAGAGTTCTTTGGAATGGGATTTAACAGGGTCAGGGAACTGACATTCTGATTAAGCCAGGGAGTGTTTCCAAGCATTCACATTTCCCCTATTCCTCATCTGATAGAGAGAGAGGGAATGTGCAGCCTTTGAAGGATGTTTTGAGCTTATTCTGTATTCCATCTCTCCTCTCCACTGAGAGGTAAGAGGTTTGGACATTCACCCACCTGAAGATAGGTGACTTAAGTTTCTCTTATAGCTCCATGTTTTCATGAATATTGATAGGATGTCCAAGTAATCCTTGTATTAAAGAGTTAATAGCTTTAATCATACTTTAATGCTTTTTATGGTACCTTATGGATTTCAAGAGATTTGCACTCTCTTAAATTTTGTATTATATTCTCTTCAAAACAGAGGCACCTGGGTAGCTCAGTCAGTTAACTGTCTGACTTTGGCTCAGGTCATGATCTCGCAGTTTGTGAGTTTGAGCCCAGCATCGGGCTCTGTGCTGACAGCTCAGAGCCTGGAGCTACTTTGGAATCTGTGTCTCTCTCTCTCTGTCTGCCCCTCTCCCACTCATAGTCTGTGTCTCTCTCTGAAAAATAAACATTAAAAAAAAATTAAAAAGATTCTTTTCAAAACATAGGCATGAGAAATATGTTCTTTACTGATTTGAAGGAGAAGAGCTAGGAAAGCTTTGCCCATAGAGTTGAGTACTAAACCTTGTTTCTAATAATACTAAACCCGAATCACACAAATGATTTATTCATTTAACAATTTCATTTTGAAAACTAACATTTTATTTTTTCCACTTCAAAATTACTGATTCTTAAACATTTTCCCTCTTAAATATGCATATTTTAAAAAAGTAATTGATACACAGGACTAAGTTTCATACCCTCACACATGCTGGAAAGCAAAATAAGCTCATTGACATCATTGATTTTGCATTCCACTTTATTCATGTTTTCAAAATAATCTTGGTTTGGGCAAAAGCAATATTGGATTGAAGAGCTTTAAAAGAAACCCTTTATGTAGTGATTACAATTTTTAATTTTGGTTTAAGAAGTTGATAATATTGCTTTTACATTTATTTAGCATACTCTAATAAGGAAATCTATGCAATGTTTCCTGCTACGTAGCCTTGGAACTCAATGACAGCCACAGAAATGAAGCAGTAAGACACCAAGCAGGGGCCTGACATTTGTAAGTCTTGGCTTGAAATGAAATGTTGACTCCGGTCGGAGCCCAAGACTGTTCTCATCCTTGGAGAATGACAGCTTCCCTGTACACAGGTGTGGCTCTGCTTCCATCCTAGACTGTACCTGTGTTCATGAAATGGTCCTTTTAGCTCAACACTTCAATGTTCACCCTAGAGACATTATTCCTACTGCTATAGTTCAGGGAACCATCCACCAAAACTTACAGCACAGTTCTGCACTACATTTGGCTGTGTTTGTTTTTAGGACTCATGTCATATTGAAATAAATCTATCACGTTATTTGGAAGTGTGTCCCTTATATAGTTTGGTTTTCTTTACTATTACTTAAAACCTGAAACAGATTGAAAATGGAACATTTGATTTCAATATGCTATGAGGAAGGTCATTGTTTCAGAATTTATTACACCATCTTTGCATCATTAGAAAGATAAAAGGGAGAAAGAGCCCTCTTCCGAAGAATGATACGTTCCCTCAGCCTTTAGCTGATTTGGCAGTACTTGCAGGGTGTGGTGTTTTTATTCATTGAAACTAATAAGTTGTTTTTATTTCAGATTCCTCCTATCTGAAGCTCATTGCCTGGGTTGTCTTCACGTATGGACCCAAAAAAGGCCCATTTGGATTGAGGAAAACAAATACTAATGAGCATTAGTGGAAATACTAGATCAAATACCTAATACATGCTTTCATCTTAGGTTAAAAGAAAAGATTTAATGGTTAGGTTTGTCAAGATACACATATTATGCTTTTCTGACTTTCTTCACTCTGCTTTCACAGTTGATAGTGTGCATGTGCTTCCCGTGTTTTTTTTTCTATTCTCAGCAGCATGGTGGAGTTAGATGTGAATAAAAACACCTAGTGTTCAGTCCCAAGTCAGTAACTGTGGGTGTGAGTCTTTTTGTCTTCAGGTCTCCGTCGAGGAAAAGAGGCTTTCCGGGGTGGGAGCAGCCACGCACAAGTGCTCCCAGAGCCACTCTTCCTCAGGAGCCACACGGGGCATGCGCAGGGAGGGTTCTTGGTGGCCACTCCCACTTCAACCACAGCACTCTTACTTGTGTCTGCTTATTCTCTTCCGCTTAGCCATAAACATAAGGTTCACTATATATACACACACACGAGATTTTGCTGAGAAGAAAAATTAACAAAACTTGAAACCCACTGTTATCTGTTTTTGGTTCCCTTTTTGCTGCCTTCTTTGAATTCACTGAGTATTTTTTACGGCTTCATTTTATCTCTTTTATTGGCTTGTTGGCCGTATTCCTCTGTTATGTTATTTAAGTGGTTTCTTTATGGGTAGTGTAGTACACATAACTTATCCTCACCTACCTTCAAGTGGTGTTATCCCACTTCGCATAGAGTATGCAAACCTCCCCACAGTATATCTCCACTTCTCCCTTCCCAGCCTTCAGGCTTTGATGCCAGACATTTAAGGCCTCCATATATTTGCACTCACAGTACACTGTGTGGTTGTTTTTGCCTTAAACAATCAGTTATCTTTTAAAGACACTTTTAAAATGTGACAAAAATTTCTTTATACTTCATAGTTTCCATTTCTGGTGCTCTTCATTTCTTTGTGTAGACATTTATTTCCATATACTATCATTTTCTTTCTTATTGAACTACATCTTTTAACATTTGTGGTAGTGCATGTCTGCTGAGAATACATTTTTGAACCTTTTTTTTGAGTTTGAAAAAGTCTATTTGCCTTCATTTTTTTGAAAGGTATTTTCACTGCTGAAGTATTCTAAGTTGACAATTTTTTTTTTCTTTCAGTATTTTAAAGATGACATCCCAGTATCTTCTAGATTGTGTTGTCTCTAACAAGAAATCTGCTTTCCTATATATTTTGTTTTCCGGCATGCACTGTGTCTTTTGTCACTGGCTGTTTTTAAGATTTTCTAATTACCACTGGTTTTAAGTAATTAGATTATAATGTGCCCTACTGTAGTTTTATTCATGTGTCTTTTCAGTTTTTGGATCTGTGGGTTGATAGTTTTCATCAAATTTGGAAAAACTATACCCATGATCACAATATTACTTCAGATACTTTCTGCCCCTCCTCCTTCCCTTTGGGAATTCCAATTGCAGGTGTAGTAGACCTCTTGAAGGTGCCCCACAGCTCACTGAAGCCCTTTTTATTTTTTTCAGATTAAAAAAAATTCTCACTCTGTGTCATTGTGCACAGTTTTTTGTTTTGTTATGTATTCAAATTCATCAATGTTTTCTTCTGCAATGTGTAAGCTGCCATCAGTTCTGTCTAGAACATTTTTCATCTTAGACGCTTCAATTTCTATCTCTAGAGCTTCAGCTGGAGTTTATATATTCCATGTCTCTAGTTAACATGTTTAATCTTTCCTATAGCTTCTTGAACACATAGAATACAGTCATAATAACTGTTTTGATATCCTTATTCACTAACTATATCATCTGTATATATCACTATGTGAATTGTGGGTCAATTTTGATCAATTGTTTAGTCATCATGGGTCTCTTTTTCCTGCTTCACTTTTTGCCTTGTAAATTTTGGTTGAATGCTAGACATGTGATTTTTATCTTGTTGGGTATTTTTATATTCCTATAAACATCCTCAAAAAATTTTTTTAATGTTTCTTTATTTTTGAGAGAGAGAGACAGACAGAGCATGAGTGGGGGAGGAGCAGAGAGAGAGGGAGACACAGAATCTGAAACAGGTTCCAGGCTCTGAGCTCTCAGCACAGAGCCCGATGCGGGCTCGAACCCATGGACTGTGAGATCATGACCTGAGCTAAAGTCAGACACTTAACCAACTGAGCCCCCCAGGTGACCTTATTCCTATAAATATTCTCGAGCTCTGTTCTGGGTTGTGCCTAAATCTCTTGGAAACAGTAGCTCCTTTTGTTTCTGGCTTTAAACCTTTGTTAAGCAGGACCAAAGCAACGTTTAGCCTAGGACTAGTTTCTCCCCTTTACTGGTACAAAACTCTTTTGAGTAATCTAACTGAAGCCCTCATGAATGCTGAGGTTTTCTAGTTTGGCTAACAGAAACAGGCAATTTTTTCATTCCACATGAGATTAGGGTATTGTTCCCTTTAATATTTTCAGTTTCATTTTTTTTTTTCACCTGGCCTCAGGTAGTTCCTACACCTGCATGCAGTGATTAGCACTCAGCTAAACACGAAGGGTCACTCTATAGGCGTCCAGTTCTTTTCCCTCTGGTAATCTGCCCCGTGAATCATAGATGCTTTGGCTTTCTTGGACTCACAGTTCTGTCTGCAACTCAGGGAGATCGTCAGGCTCTGCTTGATTTTCCCTTTCCTGTGCCAAAGCTGGAAACTTTTTCTAGGCACAAAGCTAGGGCAATCACGGGGCTAACGTTATTTGTTTCCCATCTCTCAAGAATCACTGTCCTTTGTTGCCTGGTGACCAAGGTTTTGTGAACCATTGTTTCATGTGTCTGTTCAGTTGTGTAGTTGTTTCAGGAGGGAGGATAAACTCAGTTATCGTTATTTCATGGTGACCAGAAAGAGAAGTCTGTTTAGAGTCCTTTAAAATATTATTCTTGGGGTGTGGGAGGTGTGTGGGGGGAGAGGATAACCTGAATAGGACAAAGCCATTGGTAATTTGAGGAATGTGTCATGGGACTTGGTGTCTAATTAAATAAGCATGGGCAACCAGAGAAAATTTCTATCCCCCATGACCTTATGACTGTGTGGATGGCAATGCGGTTTTCTGAGTTAATAGGAGTTCAGGGGAAGAAGTGGTTGGGTGTAGGGTTGGGAAAATGAGTGCTCGGTTTGTTCATGATATTTAGGTAATTCAGATGGAGATGATCAGGTAGCAGGTAGAAATATGGATCTGGAGCTCAGGAAAGAAGGAGCATGGATACAACTGTAGATCCTGAAAAAATCCTTCTAGGAAGGTTAGTGCCCAATTGAAAAGGACTATTTATCTCAAGTTTTGTGACTAAAGATTAAATGTGAACAACTTGGTAATAGATATAATCATTCTGCTCTAAAAGAATTTATTGATATTAATGCTGAGTTTCATTCACTGTACTTTGTGTGTCTATTTTCTTTTCCTCCAATAAATTTTAGATTGGTAAGGAAACAAAAACTTCCTAAAACAACCCAAAGAATATCCTATCATTTAGGGTAGCATCTCCCCTCTACTTTAGATTTTTTTTTTACAGAAAAAATAAAACACAGAAGTGTAGGCTAAATGTTCTGCTTTTCTTTGAGTTTCTAAAATTGTATGTCTGCATGTCAATGCAGACAATGCAATGTAACATGTAAATTTTGTAAGAATACTTAAAAAGTGGCAGTTCGTTAAGTTCTTTGATATATCATGTAGCTCTTGAATTAACTGGAATTAAATGAATAAACAATACTATTATTAATGTGAGTCTTATGGTATTTCAAAACTTGGCTCAAGTTGAAACTTTCAGTATTATAAATTTTACTTTCAGTATTATGTATTTCTTCAGTCAGTGGTTTGGGACCTATGTCAAAGAGATGAGAAAACATCGGGCAAAACCTATTCTGAAATAGCAGTGCAACAACTTATGCAGAAATTAGATATTTTAATTTAGATTATATGAGAACTTGGACCCATGTATTTCTATTATTAGAAGAAGAATGTAGAACATAGTATCACACAACTGTCAGGTCACACCAGTCAAAGATCATCTCGTGTCAAGTCTACCCTGGTCACTTGGAAAATGAGCATTTTAAAGATAGTTTTGTATTTTTCACGGATGCAAGAATCGGAGTGTAGAAGGAAGGTCAATCATCCTAAATGCTAAATAATATTCCTGCACTTCATTGACCATGCAGTCCAACTGACCTTCATTAGGCCAAGCTCCCTCTGCAGTCACAGTGGTCTTCATACTAATTGGGGGTGTTAGTTTGAATAAGGACGGAAGCCTGTGTAATGTGCCTCCAGCTATCTCTGGGGCTTATTTTTAAAGGTTAATTATAAAACTTTAACTTTTCTTAGGGAATGCCCTTTTGTAAGCACATTTATATCTACCATGCAAATTTAATAATTAGGCTGAAAATAAACCAAATCTACTCATGAAGAGAAGCTCAATCTGATTTACAAATGGAACTGAAGTGTCAGGCTCAATGACAGAATTTCAGAGAACACGCAATTTAGAGGTTGTTGAATCCAGATCCTTTTAGTTTCTCTTTTTCTTTTCTTTCCTTTCTTTTCTTTTTTTTTTTTTTTTTTTGCTGTGTTAGTACTTCAGAACTAACAGTACAGGATACAATTCAAATTTTAGCGACACAGTTCACAATAAAACTTAATCCCGTTTCCTAATAATTCATTTAATATTTGATTAAGAAAAGTATGGGTTTATTTTTCACTCTTTCATGAAAATAGTATCACGAAACGCTGCATTTGTGAGTACCTGTATGCGTGTATGGTAACTGGAGCTACCCCTTTTACCAAAATTTTAACAATTTAATTCACTTTGGATACAAATCGTTCTAAAATGTACTACATACTTTATTTTTTATAACATCATGGCAAACACGGAAAAGAGTAAATTCTTGAAGCTCCTGCCATGTAAAAAGCTGATTCCATTTTTGTATTTTCTCAGACTTTGTGACATATATATGCAGACTTGTAAAATAGACATTATTTAAAAATATAACTGATATAACTTAATTATCTTAGGGTAGACACTGTTTTCAATAGGGCCTGATTTTTATTCTGATATCATTATTATACTGGGAACACTGGGGTTTTTTTTAAATGGTTATTTATTTTTGAGAGAGACCGACAGAGTGTGAGTGGGGGAGGGGCAGAGAGAGAGGGAGATACGGAATCCGAAGCAGGCTCCAGGCTCTGAGCTGTCAGCACAGAGACCGATGCTGGGCTTGAACTCACAGACCTTGAGATCATGACCTGAGCCAAAGTCAGATGCTTAACCAACTGAGCCACCTAGGTGCCCCAATGCCATGGGTTTTAATTCCAGTAAGATATTTGACAAGTCTCCCCTGCATTTCCTATAACTTGGAGTTAGACCTGGAGGCTTGTTTAGACTAAATTAGTTCAAATTTTAGGCAAGAATATTTCAGAGGTGGTGCTGTATCCTTGATTTTATACCATAGGAGGAGAAACACAAAACCTTGTCCTACTTTTAGTGACAGCAGGATTGATCAGTGGTTTCTGGTGTTGCAGTCTGGGCCATCCATTATAAAATTTCTCACCATTTGTGTGTCCTTCCAATCCAGTGCTGGATTTGATTGACCACCATCTTGTTTAGGCTTTTTAATTATTTTTTTTTAATCTCAGTTCATAAGTGAGCTAGTTCTCTGGATTTTTTCAGTTCATTATCTTTGACAGGTACAGGCAACAGGATGAAAGAATAGAGAATCCAGAGAGGATGGTACTTTGATGTCAGGCAGCCTGGTTACCATCTCAGAAGCCTCTAATCACCTGTCTGAGACAGGCATAGGACTCCAATGCCTGAGGGAGAAGCTGGCAAGAATATCACAACTAGAGCAGATGCCTGTCCTGAGAAAAGGGAACATAATTCGGAGGGATCTCCAGTGTTCAGGCAGCACTTCAGGCTCCTGCTGGTCACAGGGGTCTTGGTTTCCCGGTCTAGTTAGTATCAAGAGACTGAAGGGAACAGGCCGGAAGGCAGCCTCCAGCCTGACTATGAGAGCCCTCCTCATATCCAGAAAAACAAAAGAGTGTTTCTTTTTTTCTAGACAAGAGTCAGTCATTTTGAATGGGTGTTGCTTTGAGATTTCAACAACTCATCATTTTTTTCTCACTGTTTGCTTCTTGGAGTTTTGTTTTTTCCTTTGCTGGTAGATACTTCAAGAAATATTTTTCATTGCCAGAAGACTAACTCCTTGACAGGAGAGACATTATATTTGGCACAAAAAAATGTGCAAATATGTGTGTGTGCACACATATAATCATGTACTTGGGATTATCTTAGCAGTTGACATTCTAAGGCTCCGAAGGAGGGAGATGAAAGGCGGCTTTTAGAGGCAAAGTCTTGGGGACATGGACTGTATCAGGTCAGCAGGAAATCATTCCCACTGCTTTCCCCCTTCCTTCATCATGTTCTTGATCTGGGGCCTCCAGATCCTTTATCCTTCCTTATCTTATTACTAAAATCCTGAAATTTTTGGAAATGTGCTTTAAGAATGTTTTAAACCAAACTGTCAACAGTTTCATTCTGAATATCTGGGCATTTCATTACTGAGGATAATGTAAGACCTAGTTTCCAAGCATGCCTCCTTTGTTCAAGCATGAGTACAAACACTCATTGAACATTTTGTGCCAGGCACTGGTTAATACTGGGCAAACACCAAGGTGAGTAAGACATGCTTCCTGCCTTCCAGCAAAGAGACAGATGTAAGCAAATAATTACAACCAATGTGAACATCGGAGTACAGAGAAGGAGAAACTAGTTCTCCCTGAAAGAGGTGATATTTCTATTGGATTCCAGAGATTCTTTTCGTTTTCTCCAGTCGTAAGTTTCCACTCTCAGTGGGTCAGTTTATTATATCCCTGTGGTTTGGATCAAGAAGAAGATTTAGGTGAAGCACTTCTAGAAAGACTAGCCCTCCAAGAAATAATAGAACCCTTTCTCCATATTCCTGTGTGGTTTCTTCTTCTATCTCATCTGTAGGGCAACAGCCAAAATGACTATTCCTATAATAAATAGCAATTCACATTCAGAGTGATACCATTGTCTCCTTTTTTTTTTTTGCATATAAAAAATATTTTTAAGTGGCTGAATTTTTTCCCCTGTCCACTCTTTTTCCTATAGCCTGACAATTATTCAAGCTGGTATGACAAGTGATCTGACTCAAATTAGATGAAGCTCAGAAGCTCTTTAACATAAGAACTGGGTGGGAATAGGCTCACAGGAGGTCCATGATGGCAGTGTGAAAGAACATATCATCTTGTATGTGCTTTTTGCCCATCTGTAGAAGCCAGCATGACACTAAACCCAAGTCCTGGTCTCCCAGTGCAATGGCAAGTTGCCTTCTCTGCCTCCATGACATGAACTGAATGAGAGATAGAAAAGCATACTTCTAGGGAAGGGCACCTAGGTGGCTCAGTCGGGTAAGCGTCCAACTCTTGATTTCAGCTCAGGTCATGATCTCATGGTTCAGAGTCTGCAATGACAGTGCGGAGCCTGCTTGGGATTCTCTCTCTCTCCCTCTCTCTCTGCCCGTACCCTGCTCTCACACACAATCTCTATCAAAATAAATAGATAGAAACTAAATTTTTTTTAATTAAAAAAAAAGAAAAGCATATTTCTAGAAAGTTCATCCCTTGATTGTTTATCCACAATAAGAATTCTAATACCTTGTGGTAGTGGGAGCCCTCACTTTATTCTAGAGGCTCCCTTTCACCTCAGCTTTCACCTCACCTCACCTCTCTTTCACCAAATAGAAACCTACTTCATGTCCTTATGTACAGCCACTGACTGCAGGTGGGTCACAGAAATAATATGGAAAGCAAAGGAGGAACACATTATTGTTCTGCTCACTGTCTCATATTGAAACTACCTCACTCGTACAAAATGTTTAGGTAGCCTATAAATGTCACGTTCCCAGGAAAGATTGTTTTTCTTAGGACCCAGTCTTTTAAAAAACGTCTTCCATTGGCACACGTATCTACTTAAATCCTCGTTCTCATTATGACATTTGATAGAACTAGGAAGTTCACATGTCAGCCTGAAGATTGACCCACATGACCCCTCCTCCAAAAGACAGGAAGTGGATCACTATGTTTTTATAGCACATGAACCGAGAAGTAGAAAACATTCTGTGTAATGGGCACATGCTGAGACTGCAATTTTTGTAAAAAGCCATTGTTTTGATTTCCTGACATTGACATCTAAATAATGTGTTTTGTCTCTGCTCTCAGCACTCTAGGAGGGGCTATATATCCTGTTTCTGTGTTTGGGGGAAGAAGACTAGAAGCTGGGCAAAATGCCTCTTGGTAGACTGACATATAGTTATGTGACCCCAAGGGAAACTGAAGCTTCATACTATCCAGGGACAGAAATAGCTTGGATTCTGGAGGAGGTTTAAAATTCTTTAAAACTCAGAATAATAAAAAATGTTCAAAAACATGGAATATTTTTATTTTGGCTATGTGTTTTAAGATATTTTATTAATCAACTTATAAAATATGTGCTAGTATCTATCAAAGTCCAGTTAGGAAAACAGAAACCACACTAGGTATTTTAAACAAAGGGGATTCAATACAAAGAATTAATAGCCTGGAAGGAAGGGAAAAAACGAAAAAAAAAGGTGGTGCACTGACCTGGAAATTAGTAAGTTGGAAGGAGTCGCCACCCTTCAGATGGGAGAACAGAAAGGAAAAGGCAGAGATACCAGAACCAGGGAGCTAAGCTGAGGAGCTGCCACTTCAGAGTGGGATGTGGGAAGAAGTCACTACTTGGCTGCACTGTGCAAGCTGAGAAGGTGCCATGCAGGTGTGCTCAGACCTCTGAGGGCATCTCTCAGCTGGCTCAGGCCTCTGAGGGGGTGTCTCCTGGCTAGTGCTGGGGCTGTGGGGACTTCTGAGAGGGCATTGCATGGCTGACATCCGGGACCCTGAGGGGGTTCTCCATGGATGTCATGGGTGCCTACAGATGCTATGGTCTTTGCCATCTACCTGTGCTGAGAGATGCTGACAGCTGTTGGAGGCAGGAAACAAATCTCTTCTCCCTTCTAGTCTCTCCCCACACCCCTCACCCTTAGCACCTTCTATATTTTTTGAACATAACAAATTACTAAGAGATACCTTAGAGAATCCTCTCAATTCTAAACCTCGTCTTCCCTGCCGGCATTGTGCAGCAAGTAATAGAGGTCAACAGGATCTACACTCCGACCATGTAGTAACTCCTTCCTTTGTCCATCGGTTCAGTGACATGGAGAAACCCAAGTTGCCAGATAGCTATCTTAATTGCCAATTCAAATTGTCATTCTTCCTTTTGGAATTAAGCTCTCTAACAAGTGCTCATTACACAAATTTGTGGGAATAGAAAGCAAAAAATTCTGTAAGTGAATTATTAGTGGTAACAGAGGAACTGTGGTGATTTTTACCTCTGTATTTCCAGATTCATAGATTGTAACTGTGGGAGAAAAACACCATATATTGGTCATTGGTTTAAAGCATATACTGCATCCTGTAGGAAAGTGATGGCACTTCATAGGATGCTCTGTCAACTAGAGCCATGACTGAATCCTTAGGAGGCCATGCCACCTTTCTCTTAAGCCAGCTGCTTCTACGTGTTAATGGTAGGGCCAGTGAGTTCCATGGGCATGAACCCATTGCTGTACTTTTTATTTGCTATGAAGTGAGTTGCTCAGTCTGAAGCAATTTGTATGGGATATCATGAGGGTAGAAAAGGCAATCCAAAAAACACAAATGGTGTGTTCATAGAAGTATTGCAAGCAGAGAAGACAAATCAGTATTTAGAACAAGTGCCTATGCCAGTGAAGACAATTGCAGGCCTTCCATTATGGAAGGGGTACAGCATCATGGATAGCTGAATCATCCCCCTTCCCCACCAAATGGTGCCATAATAGGAGCCAGAACTGGCTTCTGCTATTATCAACTTGAGTACTGAGTAGTGGTGGTAACCAGATCACAACTGGTAATGGGAAGTCCATGTCGTTGGGTCTGAATGCAGCCTCCATTCCTGCTGCCATGTTTTATGTACATGAACCTATTGACCAACTACCTGAATTTTTGGAGAAAGAAACTGACAGATAGTCTCCTTTTCTACCTGATTATTGAGAACTTTGTCTGCAGCAGATGCTGTTGTGGACATTCACATAATTAAAATTCACATAAATATCTTTGTGCTTTATGCCAATTCAAGAGGTCCACCTACATACTGCTTTGCAGACAATCTTCTGATCCTTTCTTTCCAAACCCCTGATGATCCAGCCAAACCATTAGTTATTACCCAGGAGGCAATGTAGGCTCGTCCATATCTTGGGCCATCGCTCAGTCCAGTCAAAGTGGACAGTGAGGTATATTGCTTAAAGTTCTACCCACTGAGATATTTTTCTTCCCTAGTGTTTTCCTTTTTGTTGTTGTTTGTTTGTTTGTGTTTTATCATACTCCTAATGGTAGCTATAAAGCTCTACTCTTAGTTTGCCAGCATATTGAAGAAAGAACATCTGTAAGCCAGACCATTTCTCCATCATTTGTTCACAGGGACATCTCTGTAAAAATCTAACACTGGATGAAGGAAAGATAGATAAACAGTACAGGAATGTGCCATAGGAGCCTGAACCATCAGCACATATGGCTTTCTTGTTCCTTTGAGATCAACTTGAGTCTGATATTGCACATGCCACCTCTACTTGGTGATGGAGTGTTGCTGTGCGTGCCTAATCGTGTAGCCTAATGCATCTGGTTACTAGTACCAAGTCAGTCATGGGCAGCTCAAGTCACCAGGCCAGAGTTTCATTCTCTATAATGTCCAATTAGAAAGGCAGGAACAGTTTTTCAAAAGGAGAGTAGTCATTTGGAAAAGAGGGCACCACTTTACTTCAAACCCTCAGGGTATGCACCATGGTCATCTTTTTGGGGATTCGCTGTGGGCTCCATACAGCATTCCTATTTACCATAGAAATATCCAGGGCTACTGGATCTGCTGGGTCATAAGTCCCATGTAGCAGTATAGCTAGCACTAGATTAGCCTACAGTCTATGTGCTGGACTAGTTGAGCCCTCTTTTACTTTCTCACCACTGAACTCTGGCTGCATGTGGGTTAAACACTGAACTGGTCGGAGAAGCACACTAGAATATGTTATATGTTGCCTCCAAAATACAGAGACCCACCAAGTGGTGAAAATTGCTCTTGGTTATGGTTGGTGCGAAGTATATGGAATTGTCTTTCATTTTGGGGAGAATGTCCCAGTATGATCCAGAATATTGGGCCTGGGAGATAATGGGAAAATAATCTGAGTAAAGTTCTTCACAATTAATAAAATGTGGGGCTATGCAGCATATAATATGGGGGCTGGGAGCAGGCATGGAAGAAACTTTCAAAAATATATCAAGATATGATTACTGGGGTCTTCATTTAAAAAGGACATCATGGGGGCGCCTGGGTGGCGCAGTCGGTTAAGCATCCGACTTCAGCCAGGTCACGATCTCGCGGTCCGGGAGTTCGAGCCCCGCGTCGGGCTCTGGGCTGATGGCTCAGAGCCTGGAGCCTGTTTCCGATTCTGTGTCTCCCTCTCTCTCTGCCCCTCCCCCGTTCATGTTCTGTCTCTCTCTCTGTCCCAAAAATGAATAAACTTTGAAAAAAAAAATTAAAAAAAAAAATAAAAAGGACATCATATGACTTTTGTGCCATTCTTTGCTCATGATAAAACACTGTCACATCTTTAAAAAAATTCTTTTAATGCTTATTTATTTTTGAGAGAGAGAAAGAGAGCAAGCACAAGTGGGGGATGGGCACAGAGAGAGGGGGACAGAAGATCCAAAGTAGGCTCTGTGCTGACAGCAGTGAGGCTGATGTGGGGCTCGAACTCAAGAACTGTGAGATCATGACCTGAGTCGAAGTTGGACCCTTAACTGACTAAGCCACACAGGTACCCAAACACTGTCACACCTTTTAAGAATTATATGGAAGATACATGAATTAATAACGGAAAACAGACTCTGTAAGTGGTGCAAGGTCATTGCTGTTTACTTCAGTTCTTATAATAGATATGTAAAATAGTCAGGCTAAGGTGCATTCCCGTTGTGCAGATAAAGATAGTGAGGTTTTCTGTAATCAGGTAACTTGTCTGAGTTCTCACAGCTGATCTACAACAGAGTTTCAAATCAAAACCAGCTATATGGATTGGTATACTGAAATAAGAGATATGATTAGGAGATGTACCTATGTTTACATAATTGAAATCTTAATTTACCTATTTTTGTTCAGTTTTTCTTTCTTCTTTTTCTCCTTTCCAATTCCTATCACAAGGGGAATAGAAGAGACTTTTTAAGACTGAGAAAGAATGGTAGTCTTCAGGCTCTTCTTCACATAGCAGAGATCCATACCCAGATTCCTTGCCGGATCCTGGGAAGAGCTTGGAGGGGAATGGCTATGTGGTATAGGTGGAGAGCCTGAACGTTAGGCTCTGGGCCTTTCAGCTCTAGCAAAGAGTTGTGTGCCAAACTTTCACAGAATCAGCATGTTTTCTGAACTGAAGGGACTCTGAGTATTCGGACAATGGACACAAGGGTGGTGATTGGTATGGGTTGAAGACAAGAGGGCTTGGTTCAAGTGATGTGATCTAGGTAAGTTCCCAGGGGCTTTTGTACAACATGGGAATGCTCAGTAAGATGAAGTCTTATACTGAGATGTATTTTGATTTTGGAACAAAATGAAGTATTGTGACATGTCCCATGAAGTTTGTTTGTGGAGTAAAAGTCACACCTCCTACTTGTGTATTTGTTTTGGGGCACAGAAGTGAAAAACAGGGCAGTGGTGATGATAGGACTGTGGCCCTTGATATTAGAGAGCATGAGAATTTGCTTTCTATCTCCAAGGGCTTGAAGGGAAAAGAATGGCCTTATGTGCACCTTAATATCACCGTCAACCCAATACGTTTTCAGTTTATTATTGGCACGTGTCAGCGGCTGATTCACTTAGCTGTTTGGAAGAGAGTGCTAATGAGGCCAAGGTCAGGGCTCTCATTTCCATACAGTGAAATACACTTAGTGAGCTAGAACTTCAGCTCTAGTCACCACAGATTAAATCCCTAACCCTCACCCACTGCCTTACAAATATGTGTGCTGGGTTATGGGAGGCCAGTGAGAGGGTGTGAATGAGTCAGCACTCAAAGTCTTGCCATCTCCAAGGGCAGAAACTCAATGTCCTGTAGATATCCCTGTAATCTATGTGAGTGCTTGTAAAGGAGAGAACATGCTGCTTCCATCTGAACTAATTCACGAAAAATAAATATATCAAACCAAATTCCTCTAGTTTCTGAATAGAATCTGATATGGCAAAAAGCTCTATCATTAGTTGGCTTAGTGCCATGTCTTAGCTGCACTAAACATTTTACTCAGAATATGTTTTTATTGTGATGTAATTTACAAAAATGATACAGATTTTAAGAAGCATGTTTAAAATCCTGCAGAATAAAGGTGAGGATTCTAAGACTACATTTTAAATAAAAATTCTGAAAAGGAAACCATAATTAGAACATTGTGCAATGTTGCTAAGATTTTTTTTTTCTATTATTGTAGTACAATTTATATACAATGCACTGGTCTTAGGGGTTTGGTTCAATGAATTTTGATAGTTGTATGTAGCCATGTAATCACCACTCAATATAAGATATAAAACATTTCCATCATTCCAGAAAGTATCCTTTGCTCTTTGCCAGTAAGTTTCTCCTCTACCCTCCCAGGCAACCACTATTTTATCACAAGAGATTATTTTTGCCTTTTCTTGAACTTTATATAGATGTGATCAATCAGTATGTACTTTTTTGTGTCTGGCATTTTTCAGTCAATGTATTTGAGGTTCATGCCTGTTGCTACATTGCATCTGAAGCTTATTCCTTTTTATTTTGGTATGAAGTTACTACAATTTGCTTGTCCATAATCCTATTGGTAGGTATTTGGGTTGTTTCTTGTTTTCAACCTTTATGGTTAAGGCTGCTATACACATTTTCTTAAAATTATTAAAATTTATGTTTAAATTCTCATTTTTCAGGCTAAATCTCTGAGAGCAGTAACTCCTACAAACTCTTTCCTGGTTCTTTCATTTTGCTTTGATTTTCTGCAATTGTTACCACGATTAAGGAGCTTTAAAAAGTCACATTTTCCCAAGTGACTGCTTAGTTATAGGGACAGTATTGAGAAAGACCAAAAGACATCTTCCTTGCGTCCAGGTGTACATCAACTTCCTGAGCCATGCCAGTTAAATCCAAACAAATTTGGTTTTGCATTCCACTTTTCAACGCCCCTCCTGTTTGTCAGTAATTCGTTATTTGTGGTTTATTCAATAAGAATTCATCAAGCTCCTACTATATGTTTGTTGGGCCTGTGCTGGTCTCTGCATACATAACAGCAAGGGTTACCTTTGGATGAGAACCAGGGTGATCCTCGGTGTGCCTGGTGCATAGAGGAAACTAAACACGTATTTTTCACGTTGGCCTGAATACAAATAAACAGATACAGTAGAAGTATGGAGAGAGGTTGTGGAAACATCAAGATTTATAAATATATGTTCCTGTTTTTGCCTAGAGCCTGCTTGATCATATTGTTCTAATGACACTTTCTTTGTTCAGCTGTAATCTGTCTAATTATGGTTTCCTTCTCCATTTCAAGAGCAGAACAGACTGTTCCCTATTGGTCTTGGTATCTCAGTCCATGGCCTGGCTCTCAGAAGGGAGCGACTAACTGTTTAGGTTTGAAAAAAAAAATTATGGAGTCAAAGGGACATCTTAGATGGGCCTTGGAGAGGATATTGGGGGTGTTGGTGAGTGGTGGGGGGATGGTATTTTAAATAAAGAAACAGTTTGATCTGTGAAGATCCTTTGGGTACTAATTGTTTTCTTTCTTGAGGATGTTCCCATTTAATATTCCTGAATCACCATCATGATTTTGAATCCCTTTTAGCAATTCAGTTTTTAATTAACTTTTTAAAAGCCCTTACTACATACACATCTACATAGCAAAATGGTTATGAGCTAGGATTTTTTTTTTTTACAAAAGATTATGTTCTTGTCATTTCTTTAAACAGTTATTCTGTTGAATGCCTTACATATAAAAGAAGAATATGACAAAAACAAAATAGTTGCCTAGCATTTCAACAAAGACCTTTATCCTGAATAGAAAGAATAAAGGGAATTGTTATTATTATGATTTTTAGCCATTCCAGGTAGAAGAATGGTCTATTTTTCAAATAATTTAAAAAAATTAAATAGTTTCTTCTTCGTAATTGATAATCAAATCCAGCCAATTTAATTTATTGTTGAAGAATATGCATCTCATTGGTTTAAAGAGACTATTATTAACAAAGAAATTGGAATCTCTGTACTTCACATTTATCATACAAGTGGAAACTGTACATAAGGATTCAGGAAGAGTATTTTAGCATACTTTTTTTTTTCCTTTATGCTTACAGGCTTTGAGTAAATTGCATAGGAAACTTCTCTGATTGAATGTTGGAGGTCATCTTTTGGTAAGCATGGCACACAGTGAGCCCAGGCATTATGAATTCTAAGATGTAAATTACAGGAGCTTTGAAGATAGGAATGATTCTCCTAGACAATGCATTGCACAAAGGAGCAGAGTGAAAATGTCATCATTTATGTTTTATTTTGGACAGGATCATCTCCTCAATTCTTTCCTTTCCTACTTTGCTTTAGCAGATTTTGACATAAAAGAAATCTCATATTCTTTGTAGATAAAATGTGAAAGTCTAATATTTTTGAATTCAGAATAAAACTTTCTATGCCTTTAATAAGATCTTAAAGCATTTAAGAAGCATTAATTAAGCTTTATAAAGCAACTGTAAGATGATTTGATCAATTCAAAAACATAGTCATAAAGTCTGTGCAAACTTTCAATTACTAGATGTCCCAGTGGAGAAAAAGCACAGATAACACAAACCACAGATAATACCCAAACCATTTCTACTCAATGAACAATGGCAAAGATACTTTTAAAAATGCAGCTAATCCAAAATCATTTATATTTGATCTTAGAATGCATTATATAATTTTTTTCATAAAACCATATGAAAATATACTACCATAATTGTGCTTTACATAAATGGAATCTATAATGAATTTGGTCTCCTTGTATATATGATGATTACTGGAAGAAAAAAATACCTATGTATCACAAGTGGTCCAGAGATGTATGTTTTTGCCTGTCTACAATCTGCAAAGTGAAATCACCTACATGAAGTTTCATTTCATGTTACTTTAGAGATGGGAGAGCTCTCCTCCTAGATAAACTACACCAGTGTGAGCACCACTCATTTGATAGGCAAAAAATGAGGTCAATATAGTGATACATGACTTGCTAGGATTAATTAATAACATTATTTTTTATAATAGAGGAGAGAGAGAGAGAAAGAGAAAGAGGGAGAGAGGAACCTAAATTTTCCACAATCGGAGTGTATTTGAGCAAATTATGGCCTATCAACCTCCTATCATTCAACTACCATTAAAACGTTACAACTAGGTAGCAAGAGCCCCCACAGAGATGCCCCTTCTTCTGGGCTTGGCCCTTCTCTATTTCCCATATCTGAGTTGGGTGCCCCTCTTGGATTCTGCCTTTAAGACTGAACATACCTATCTTATTTGTACGCTTCACTGTATTATCCCTGAAAGCTTCCGTGCTCTTTGAAAGCTGAGACCATGGCAACCTTGCTTATCATTTCATCTCGAGAAATTACCCAAGCAGTTGACCGGTGATTATCATTCACTAAACACTAATTTCAGTTGAATACAATGTTATTAATACAAACAAGGAAAATCCAGAAAAAAATGTATTCACAGCTACAAACACAGCCACATATTCTCAGGCTCTCTTCCTTTCTATACCCACTCCCTTCCATATTTAGCCCTGACTCTTTCCTAGCTGGTTCCTTTGCTTGTTATTTAAGAACCAGAGCAGATGACTTAGAGTGGCAAGATGCTGGGCTGTCACAGGTAATTTACAAAGTGTACATGGCATCTAGAAGTGGTAGCTTTGACAGAGAAACAACTTTTTGATAAAAGCCTAAAAAATAAAACACTAAACTTTCAGCTTTCAAAAAAGAATCAACAAATATGCTCAACAGACACTATTACCCCACAGCTGAGCCTCACCTCAAACCTAAGCGAATCAAACCTCTTCAGTGACCTCTTGGCAGTGACACAGGTGACAAAGTGGTCAAGCTGGGGACCAGGTTTTGTGATCCTTACAACAGTGTCTTCTGAGTGTCCCCTTGTGTTAGTCAGCTCAGGCTGCCATAACAAAGTGCCACAGACTGGGTGGCTTACACAATGGGCATTAATTTCTCACAGTTCTGGAGACTGGAAAATCCAAGATTAAGGTGCTACCAGATTCAGTGTCTGGTGAGGGCCCACTTCCTGATTTGCAGACAGAAGCCTTCTCACTGTGTCCTCACATGGTGGGGAAGGGTGCTGGGGGGAGGGACAGAAAGAGACAGATGCTCTGGTCTGGTCTTTTCCTCTTATAAGAGCACTAACACCATTATGAGAGCTCCACCCTCATGACCTCACATAAACCTAATTAATTCCCAAGGTGCATCTCCAAATACCCATCACACTGGGGAGTTAGGGCTTCAACATGTGAACTTGGGAGGAACACAAACATTCAGTCCATAGCACCCATGCCATCTTAAAGGGGGATTAGAGAGGAGGGACCTACTAAGCACCAAGCCTGTGCTGCTTCAGGATTCTCCTTTCCATGGACAGATATGTTCCATTTCCACAAATATAGGACTAGTTTTGCTTTTAAAATTTATCTTTGAAAAAGAAGGAAATGTTCCCATATATTAGGGCCATTGCCAAGAGCCCAAGTGTCAGAATCTTATAACTAAGTCCTGATGAGGTCATTGTGGTCCAGTGGAGCTGAGTGGGGTGTAACAGTTATGGGGCAGCATTTGGGGGGAGGTGGCCCACCACATGTTTTAGGAAGAGGTCTAGTTCTAGAGCAAGAATTCCTCAGAAGTGGGAAGAACCCAGAAACGGAGACATCAAGGGTGGGCAATATGAAAATGTCCAGGAAGCCAGGCAGTTGGCATCTGGAGTATTTTATTTTTGAGAGAGACAGAGCGTGAGCAGGGGAGAGACAGCGAGATAGGGAGACAGAATCCGAAGCAGGGTCCAGGGTCTGAGCTGTCAGCACAGTGCCTAACATGGAGCTTGAACTCTCGAACGTGAGATCATGACCTGAGCCGAAGTCAGTTGCTTAACCAACTGAGCCACTCTGGTGCCCTGCCATCTGGAGTATTTATCTTCAGATCTCGGGTCCTCTGCCTCCTGACTGAGGCTGTAGGCTCTTAGAACACCCTGACTTTTGCTTTCCCAGCATTTACCACCAGTTGTAATTATATGCCTCTTTGTGTGATTTTATTTTATTTTTTGGTCCTGCTTCCCCTTTGGCAAACACCATGCATTTTTGTCTTGTTTTATCATTGCTCCTTTATCCTCAGGCTTAGCACAGTGTTTGGCACATAATAAGCATGCATATAGATATTTCTTGACTGGATGAGTGGATTAATTTGAGTTCATTGCAGGCATTCCCAGAAGGGCTGAGTTAACAGGTAAAGTAGTCACCCAGAGCTTCATCGATGGAAAAGGCAAAAATCACAGTTATCAAATGAAGATGGGTTGAGGCCAGAAAAGTAAGTCATAGATGCCGAGAGTCAGAATCCAGGGCCAAGGTTGTTTGTCTCTCCTGCCTAGGGTAATATGAGGTCCTGGGGCTTTGGATTAGGACTGAGCATATGTGCCCACAGGTGTTCTCAGCAGTGTGGAGAGGTCTTGGGGCCATGTTGTCTGACGCAATGCAGGGCTGACACAATGTGTTTTGAACATATTTGATTCAATTCATCTTTCTCCGCTCTGATGGCTATTATAGATATCTCTCAGAATTGAGTACACACAAGACTCTTTTTCCTCCCCTTCTCTACCTGAATTCTTTGATCCAGCTTGAATTATGATATCTATAGTCAAGGAAATACCAGCAATCATCTGAGAACATACCATCACCACCTTCATCCCTCCTTCTCCAAACATCTATAGCATTCTTTTGGCCTGCTACACACACACACACACACACACACTCACTCACTCACTCACTAGTAAAAACCTATAGGTTTGTGCATAGACCCTGAAGCATATTGGGAAGGCAATTCTCAGGGTCCTTCCCTCTTCCTTGAGCACGCCTTCCTAAAAGAGAGGCTTCTGTTCCCACCATAGAAAGTGGGGGAGAGAGGCCTATTAGGATTTCTTTGCAATTCCTCCGTGACCCTGTCCCCTAGACCCTCACCATGCTCTGGCACTTGGCTATGGCACTAACCTTTCTCATTCACAGGAAGGCCAGCACCGTCTCCCAATCAAGTTGTCTCTCCAATAAACCACACTGCTTAGGGCTCACCCTTGTGTGATACAACTGTGGTGGGGCTAATAATAGAAACCACAGATCCTGCCTGCCAATCCTGCATTCTAACCTCTAATCCACTTGTAGCAAGGACAAATGTTTTCAGGAAAATAAAACGACGCTGTAGAGAAACAGTGGCATGACTGATCCTATCGTTGGGTCTTCCCCACAAAAGCCTAGAAATAGGGGCTGGATTCCACCCTCCATACCATACTTGGTATGGTACCATACTTGGTTACCATATACTATCTGGTTTCGAGCTTCCTCTAATTGCTAATGCAGACTGAGTTACACAAGCCGTGAAAAAAAATGAAAAGAGAACACAGGCAGGAGGGGGAAGGAGACCTAAAGTGCCATCACTGTTGCAAGTTACTTAATGATGGGAATGTGTCTTTTGTGTTTCAGTACAATGCAAATAGCCTTATAGAAGTTCAATATTAGATGAATAGAATGCTCACGTTTGTCCGATGGAAAGTTGGCTAAGTGGGCAAATTCCTTAATCTGGCGCCTCAATTTGAGGGCCCGAGGCAGCCTGCTCAGTGGAAAGTATCCTCAGAAAACCTAAGTGGGAGTCCCAGCTTGCCACTCGTATCTGGTTCAAAGGGGCAAACCATTTCATCTCCCAAGCCTTGGAGCTCTTAGCTCTAAAACAGCATGAAAGTTGCAGCCCTGTTTGCTGCACAGAACTGTTTTGAGGCTCAGTGAGAGAGAATGTCTAGGAAATGCTGTATCAACTGTAAATCTATCTGTAACTATGGGGAATTATTATCACTGGACACAAATCCATTTATTGTTCCTGATTGGCTGTACACATAATTCAAATTCCCCAGAAAATAGCTCAGCCTTCATTTCCAGCTGTGTGGTATGCAGCTTCTAAACATTTCTACTGAAACCTTGCCTCTTAAAACCTTTAGTTTTGGGGGTCTGCAGAGAGCTCAGTTAACTATTCCATTCCCAGGCAGCTGTGGGGCTGATTCGATGCATGTTTTAACCAGCTCAGCCCTTCTGCCTCTTGGCCACTCAAGTGTTTTCACAAAGATGCAGACTAGAGTGAAATCAAACACAAACTTTGGTGAGATGAGTTCTAGGAGGAATCTGGTTTAACAAATGAGATATGTAAACAGGACTCAGGAAGCTGTGGCTACAGACTTCTCTTACAAAGCTTTAACTTGTTCAGTTTTGAAACGCCATGTTTGCTTTTCTGTGTGCTGTCAGTGAAATAACAATGTACATTGAGATTTCTCAGCTGGCAGGGTGGTAACATTTAAAATATTATTCCTGTTCAGTATCATTTTGGAATTTTGAAATGAAACAACCATTGATGAAACATTAATGAAACGACCTCATGCTGTTGGGGAGGGTGAGTGTATTTTCAGCCTGAGTTTTGGGGTGGTTCAGCCTTCTTTAATTAAGTGCATGACAATAGATTTATTATTGAAAAAATAAAGAAAGAGGTCAGACAAAATCAGCAAATTATTATTGGAAGACAGTAATTTATTCTTTTTTTTTTTTTAGGAAACAAATTAATAGTTTTTGTGTGTCTTTCTAATATTTTTATACAAATATAAACAAACACAAATGCATAATCATATTTTCCCCCTTTACTTTACAAAGGTAAGTCACCCACTCTATCATGTCAGAAATCTTATACTTGTGTTTCCATAATAATAAAACATAGCTATAAGAGGGTAGATGTTTTAGGGCTCTGCTCTTGCTTGCCAGTAATGTATAAATGTGAGAGTCCTACAGGTTACAGATGTGTGCCTTGATATAGTCGTCATGATAGCTACCAAACAGAACACGCTTGCCTTCACTCTGGTCTGCAGTGAAAATAAAATCAGAAGAGAAAGAAGATATGAAGTGGAACAATGTGGTTGGGAAATTCCCACGCCTTTACCCTTAAAAAAAAAGAAAGAAAGAAAGAAAGAAAGAAAGAAAGAAACTCTCTTGTAAGTGAGGCCAAAGAGAGTATTAAATGCATACAGTATGAGTCAAAGAAAATAGTATTAACATTTATTCATCAAAGTGGATCGTTGTTGTTGACTGCATATGTGAAATTTCAGGGGCTGTGCTGTCAGTGCATTTGTATCAAACCATAAGTGTCTGAGTTTTAATTGCTTAAGTGCCCAGTTTCTAAGTGTTTTTTTTTCTTTTTCTTTTATTTTTGGCCCTTGAGTAAGTATCCAAAGAACGGATTCGTTAACAAAGAATAAGACTAGACAATAGATGAGGAAAAATAAGAAAAGTCTTCCGTGATTCAAGAGAAGATTAAAAAAATTTTTAAGTCTTTTCTTTTCCTAAGCAGATTTAATTGAGAAGTATGAACCAAGAAAAATTACAACATCATGCTTTGGCCAGCTTGTCTCAGATAATAGCTTGTGTGACCAATGGAAGTCATGGGGGAGGGGAAATTCAGAGAGCAATGCGGAACTTCTCTGTCATCTCAGGGTTTCACAATACACACAGGAAACATTTGTAGTTGGCCCTTCGTTAGCCCAGAAGATTAGCTAATCCCTTGTTTCACCATAAAATGCCTTTTAAACACAAGGTCCTGAACTGTAAGCAGTGTGGGGGACTCACAGTCCTCTTGGATTACAGTTGAGAGATGCTTTACTTTGTTCATGTTTACTTGGGCAATCCGGAAACTGGGGTGGTTCTGGGAGATATGCTGGGTTGACATGAGCCCCTCTGTAGCCCACCAATGGAGCAAGCTGATTCCCATGTCCAGCATGCCCTGGAAATTCTACAACAGTGTTCTTAGAGTAGTATCAGATTCCTGAAGCCAAGAGATGGATTAACTGTCCAGGTGCCCCAGCCAAATTCCAACTCATCTTGTCTACACAACCTTTATGTCTGTATAATGGAGCTGCGACCTGGTGTGCACAAAGATAAGTGGCTACATTTTACCATGGTGGTTTCTAAGCTTACCTTTACTACTGGCCTGCTTTCCCATTTGTAGGTTTCCCACTGGCCCTTTTTTTCTAGACATAGTCATTGATTTCTAAAATGCTTGTGGAAAGTGTTGAGATGATAATTCTTTTAATGTGTATAAAGAATTCATCACAGGTTTATTGTGCCGCAGGAGGCTTTAGAGATTATCTAGTCCAATGGTCCAATGCCTTTTATTTTACAGATAAAGACATGAGAAACCCAGAGAGGTTGTGTCTTGCTCAAGGTCACTCAGCTAGTCGGCCCCAGTAGATTTGCAGTGTGGGCACATGGGTAATTCTTAAGCTATTCCATAGGTCCTATGTTTTCACAACTCCTCACTGAGCAAAGTCTCTAACTAAGAGCAGTTTTGTCACACATTCTACATCCGGGACTTTTCACCTCTGAGGTGTTGTGGGGATACCACCAAGAATGCCATGGGCCTGAGATCAGCTTGGAGGGTCAGCTGCTCACAGAGTTTCCTGTGCGCTAAGGCAGCATGACAGCTGGGGAGTATCTATCACATTTGTCTTTCTGAATAGCTCCCATTGCTAAGGTGGATTTAGCTAGATTCCAGATTGCAAATATGGCCAAATTCATGTTGCTTTACCCATCTTGCAGCACAAGTTTCCCTCTCTCTACGTAAAATACTAACAGAAAATAAGTAAGAGGAACAATTAGCATAAAGGGAAAGTTGTTCTGTTTTTGATAGGAAAATGATGAAAGACAGATAAAATTTATACACAAAAATAAATATTATAAAGTCTTTGTTCAGTGTCTGGAGAAGGGTGTCAACTTTGGCTCTGAGTTTCTTAGTTGCCTTAGCAAAGTGGGACAGATGAGCTATTTTAAGATTCTGAATATTCATAAGATTAAAAAAATCAATTCAAGAGAGGCATGGCTTTTACTCACACTAAGACCAGAGAGAAATTTTCCCCCTTAATAACATCCTCTGGGTGGATATAACAGTGAGTTTCATGCAGCTGCTTCTCACTATATTCCTCAGCTCAAGCCGTACAGAACTAACTAACGTAAATCAGAAAACGTGTTTCCAGGATATCGCATGTAAGAACAAATAATGGATCTAAATACACACCGCACTGTTTAGAAATCAGTAGATGACATGTCTTTCAGGAAATCTTCTGTATCTACTGTTCCTTAAAACTGCTTTTAAAAGTAATTGCTGGGAGGCAGAGAAAGAAGGCATTCAATAGTGAGTCCGGTGAAAATTCCCGTTCCCGAGGCAAAAGCTACTAATATTCCACAGTATCCAGGCTCTCCCCCTCTTCACGGGTCACACTAGAGGATTTCCCAGCCACCTTTGCGGTTAGGTGTGACCACGTGACTGAGCGTGGGCCAATGAAATGTGAGCGCCCTTTCCCTAGCCTCTGTCTCTTTCCCCTTAGTCCGTGTCAGAGTTCTTGCGGAGAGGAAGTGCACGGCATGGGGTTTGGCGTGTGGCGAGCACAGGATTAATGTGAATTGTTAGCGTTGCTATTCTCTAGAAATCTATGCTTGTATGGGTGGCTTGCATGGGGAAGGCCCGCGGCAGGCCGCGCAGCGTCCCTGCAAAGCTGGCTGAATTTCTAGCAGTAAAGCCATTCAGGGTGGCCAGGCTGTCCTCCTTCCCGCCACTGCACCTTCTTTCCCTTCCCTTGTTGATCCAAGCAGCGGTCCATTCAGCCTTCAGACTCTGACCCAGGCTGCCACAAGCTAGGACTGTTCCATCCATCTGAAACTTTTCAATAACTCTCATACAGTCCTTCTGGAAAAAGATGCTGAAGTAACACCAATGACAATAATTCCTGATAGCAAGTACAGGCTTTTGAGTATATGATGTTCTGTTTTGTTTTGTTTGTCCCTCTGATGATTCTATCAGTGCATTTTTTGATGTGAGAAAGTCTTAATGATAGTCCTTGCTAAGACATGTTTCTGGAAAGATGATTACACAAAAATAAACATTTTTGTATTGAAACAGGAAATAACTCAGTTTCTGAAGAACGGTGTACCACGTAAATCTTTCTTTAGGAACGTAGTATCTTTTTTCTTTGCTCCTGACCAGAAATATAAACATAGCTAGAGTCTTGGCTAATAATAACACCACAATGTATACAGACCTGGCCTTCTCACCAGCTTGCTGAGTTATTTGTGTCAGCAAGGATTTTATCGTAAGTACATTTCTTTTCGTGCTATCACATGATGCGCCATTGAGTTTCCCATCATACAAACTTTCTAATCTCATTTATAGTCACAGAAGTTGAATATAGATAATCAACATTTAAGTACATTACAATCGGTAAAGTAATCCAGATATGGCTAGAGTGGAAGCAGTGTGGAGCATTGCAGGGGCTCCAGCCTGGGGGACCTGCTTTTAGTCACCTATTAATGAGTCCTGTGACTTCCTTTGGCTCCTTGATTTCTCATGACCCACTTTCAATATGTGCAAATTCAGTTTGTTTCTCTCAATATCTCTCCAATCCTCATACAGTAGAGCATCCTCATTTTCTAAATATTTCAACTTAATTTGTGATATAGTCTTCAGTCATGGTGCAGGACGGACCAGGGCCACATATAGGACTGCTGTAGCTTTTTTTATGAGCCTAAAAAATGTGTACGGGGAGACCTGCCAGTTTCCTTGTTCTTCATCCTCTTCAGTTCTACCAAATCCTCCCAGAACAACAAGTTATACTGGAGGTGACCTGGGCTGACTTCTAACCATGCCATTCCTTTGCCTTCCCTTCCTCCCTCCCTTCCTTCCTTCCTTCCTTCCTTCCTTCCTTCCTTCCTTCCTTCCTTTATTCATTCATTCATTTTTACATTTTAATTTCTGTAGCAGTAAAGGAAACTTCTTTTCTGAGGGGATCTGTTAGGCAAGTAGTGAGCTGACCAAGTGGCTAAATAAAACTGTGAAACCTGACTTTGCTTGAGCGCCCCACTGTTTCCTTACATCTATTTGGCATTTACTTATTTGGTTCATCTGACTGCTTGACAATTGACTTATTAATAGCTATCCCTTGTTACAGGAATCCTCTTCATCAAGTGTTCTGTGAGTGGAATTGGAAAGAAGGGAACACTTGCAAATGGATTTAGAGAATTGTAGGTACAGTTTGCAAGATGATAACAAACAGAAGAATGCAAATTGAAAAAGAAGGGGGTGATTTAGATAGTTGGGTTTCTTTGACTCAAAGAAGAGGCTTTACCAAGGAAAGTGGAAGGACGGAGTTGTGTTTCCTGTCCGAGAGGTGGCTGAATAGCGTAGTCAGTGTACCATCTGAGAGGATGTTTCATAACAGGAGAAGGACTGCAAAGCATGCAAGACCCAACTTGCCCAGATCGTATGTGATCCCCCTGGACTCGAATCCAGGTCTATCCAAACCTTAGGTGTACCTTGGCTCCCAGCAAGTTTGATTCTTGCAGTGTGACTCAGTGTGATATGCCATTTGCTAATTTTATTATTTTTGGGGAATAGGAAGTGAACTAATAGCCGAATGCTAAATAAAGCTGGACTCCCTGCCTTTTCAGTTCAGTGTGTAGTGTGCTGAAGAAGCAACCAAACAGCAGGGGGTTGATATGCGAATGTTCTTGTACTCTAGGTTTTGATGCTGCTGTTGTTATTGTGGTTGTCCTTATTTCTGTTATGCCATCAATGGTGGCAGCTACCAGCAGTCATTGGATAGGCCTTGGCCTGCTCTCTAGGGCTGCTGCTTTGCCCAGTGACTGTACCTTTCCTGTTAGCATGCTGATCATACTTGGAAATTATGAGTCAGTGAAATGTAGCCGTGAGCAGTGAGGATGGGTAGATTACGAGGGCAAGTGCAGCCAAGACTTCCTGTACCAGCTCAGGGTCATTATCTTTGGGAGAAGATAGGGACTCACTGCGGCAGTAGGAATACCAGAACTCACCTGGCATTTGCTATGTACAAAATGGATTTAGGGAGAGTAAAGGGGAGCAAATTAAAAAGGTAACAGAATTAAGTCTTATTTTGCAGACTTTAGGGTGGAGCTTTGAGAGCCATGTTATCGTTTCACTATTATTGACACCTTCAATTTGTTATTAGTTGGTGAGACTCATTAATTGTTCCCATTTGTCTGCCCTCATTCAACTCCTAGCAAGTGCAGCTACGGTCCTATTTAGAATAATAGAGTAAGATTGGTAACATTACTGATTTAACAGGAAATTAGACGACTTACATTCACAGAGCTTAGGTAATTGATACCAACAGCACTTTTCTTGTAATTTATGCACTATGATTGATTTCATTCCCTAGCTGGTCCTAAAAGAATCTCTGAAGCATATTCATATTCAGCCATCAGATTACTGTGCAAAGGAATTAAATGAGTATTACCCTGCTTGCTATCTATTCCAGAGCTGGCAAAAAGTTTCTAAGTGGTTTGGAGCTCAGAAGTCAGTCTAAAATTATAATGCTATTATGAAAGAGTTCAGCCTCAGAGCATTTCTTTGTAAGTGACAGCTCTGAATTTATATGAAGAAACCTTACTGACAACAAGGACACCATTACAGATGGGTCAATTACTTACTCTTTTAAGAGTATTTTTATAAACTCTATGTAAATGTGTATTCCCTGAAATACCCTAAAAAACATTCACTCACCTATAATAGTGTTGTTATAAATGACCCATTTCCAGATGTTAATTTGTATTTGCATCTGGTATTTGCATCATAATATATGACCTTGCTTCCTGCTTCTCTACACCCCTCCCCAGTGTAATTAACAACCTTAGTACAGGAGGTTTGATACATAAGGAATAAACACTAAATCCTTGTGTTCTACCCCAGAAATTTCATGAAACAGTGGCAAAGAAGACACAATAAACCTACAGTGTTCAAGTAAATCATTATTATCATATTTGGGCTATTTCTTTAGCAGAGCAGGCATGGGCAGGGTCTACTTGCCTACTCCTATGGCTTCATTTGCCACATCTCCTTGTATGACTTGTGTTCAATCATGTGGAACAGTCCCCAGTCCCTCAGGCTCGTCACCCTGTTTCAGGCACCTGGGCTGCTGTGCTGGCTCTTTTTCCTCCCTGGCATTTCCTTCTTCTGCTTCTTCACCTGGTAATGACTGCTTGTCCTTCAAAACTCAGTGAAAGGGTCACTGCCTCCAAATCCCTCTGTGATTCCACAGTCTCACTCAAGTCTTCCTCTCTGTGTTCCCTTAGCAGCCCATGATGGAGCATGTCCTAACCTTTGTCACACACTATTATTAATGTGATTTATGTGTTTATCACCCCATCAGACTGTAAGTTCCTTGAGGGCAGAGATCACTGGTTAATTAACTGTGAATTGCAGCATCTATAACAATACTTGACACAGAATGGTGGTTGATAAGTGTTTCCCAAATGATTTGTGAGTGTAGAATGTAGCTCTTTGAAAGGCCAAGTTGATGTAATGCCATCATTTTCAAGTTAAACGTAAAATTCAATCCTATACATTTTTGTCCTCAAAACACAGACACACAAGCTCATGTGTATGATGAGCACTGGGTGCTCATTAGTGAGCATTTCTAGAGTCAAAGGGGTTAAAATTCTCTAAGAAACTACCTCAGCATGCTCAGTGTATCTCAGGTGAGAGTGGAGTCATAGTCAGAGGTCTTGGATTCCCACGATTGCAGGGACTGCAGGAATATCCTGGGCTTACGATTTCGTGCTGTAAAGACTAGGAAACAGGTGGCATGGAGGTCTAGAGATGTCTGAACGATAGAATGAGCGCCCTCAACCTCACAGAGGGATTGGCTTGCTCAACAGCATCTTACCCATTCTCATTTAAAAACCCTCACTGCTTGCTGAGGCTAGAAAGCTAAAAAGTACATTTCTTAGTCCCTTACAGCTATGCTTCCACCAATGAGAAAAACTCCAGTGGGACTTTAATTTGGAGGTGAGACATGCAGGTTTGTGGTGGAGACCACCTGGCTCTGGAGTCGGCAGCTGGGCTCTGAATTCCTGACCCGATGGGGGTCTCCCAATTTGGCAGCTTCTGCGCCAGTGCAAATAGGCTTCCTTCCCTGGGGCAGAGGCAGTTGTTCCAGGGTCTGGGAGTTGTGCCTGGGAGATATCAGCCTAGAGCAATGTTTTTCAAATGGTAGGCATGCCTCGGAGATCTTGTAGGTTCTGTTCCAGATAACTGCAATAAACTGAATATTGGAATATCACAATAAAGTGAGTCAAATGCACTTTTTGGTGTCCCCACCCATATAAAAGGGATGTTTACACTATATTGTAGTCTGTTAAGGTAGTTTAAAAAGTACTTTAATTAAAAAATACTTTATTGCCAAAAATGCTACCACGATCTGAGCTTTCAGCAAGTCATGATCTTTTTGCTGGTGGAGGGTCTCGCCTTCACCTTGCTGGCTGCTGACTGATCAGGGTGGTGGTTGCTGAAAGTTGGGGTGGCTGTGACAATTTCTTAAAAGAAGGTAACAATGAAATTTGCCACATCAATGGACTCTTCCTTTTACAAACAATTTCTCTGTAGCAAGTGATGCTGTTTGATAGCATTTTACCCACGGGAGAACTTCTTTCAGAATAGAAATCAATCCTCTCAAACCCTGATGCCATTTTTTTTATCAACTAATTTTATGTAATATTCTAAATGCTTTGTTGTCATTTCTACAATCTTCATAGCATCTTTACCAGGAGTAGTTTCCATCTCAAGAAACCACTTCCTTTGCTCATCCCTAAGAAGCAGCTCCTCATCTGTTCAAGGTTTCTCATGAGATTGTAGCAATTCAGTCCCATCTTCAGATTTCACTTCCAATTCTAGTTCTTTTGCTGTTTTCACCACATCGGCAGTTACTTCCTCTACTGAAGTCTTGGACCCTTTAGAGTCATCCAGAAAGGTTGAAATCAACATCTTCCAAACTCCTCTTGATGCTGATATTTTGAACTCTTCCCACAGATCACAAATGTTCTTAATAGCTTGTAGAATGGTGAATCCTTTCCAGAAGGTTTTTAATTTATTCTGCCCAGATCCATCAGAGGAATCACTATCCATGGAAACCATAGCCTTATGAAATGTATTTCTTAAATAACAAGACTTGAAAGTCTAAATCTTCTCGATGGGCTGTAGAAAGGATGTGTCAGCAGACTTGAAAACAACATTAATCTCATGGTACCTCTCCATCAGAGCTCTCAGGTGACCAGGTGTATTGTCAATGAGTAGTAATATTTTGAAAGAAACCCTTTTTTTCTGAGCAGAAGTTCTCAATAGTGGGCTTAAAATATTCAGATGTGCTGTCATCCAGGATTTGTTGTTCCATTTACAGAGCAGAGATAGAGTAGATTCAGCATAGTTCTTAAGGGCCCTAGGATCTTTGAAATGGTCAATGAACATTGGTTTCAACTTCAAGTCACCAGCTGCATTAGCCCCTAACAAGAGAATCAGCCTGTCCTTTGATGCTCTGAAGCCAGGCATTGACTTCACTCTAGCTTTGAAAGCTGGATGGCATCTTCTTCCAGTAGAAGGGTGTTTCCTATGCATTGAAAATCTGTTGTTTAGTGTAGCCACCTTCATGAATTATCTCAGATCTTCTGGATAACTTGCTGCTGCTTGTACACCAGCACTTGCTGCTTTACCTTCCATTTTTTTGTTATGAAGATGGCTTCTTTCCATCAGCCTCATGAACCAGGCTCTGCTAGCTTCAAACTTTTCTTCTGCTTCTTCCTTACCTGTCTCAATCTTCATAGACTTGAGGAGAGTTAGGGCCTTGCTCTGGATTAGGCTGTAGCTAAAGGGAATGTTGTAGCTGGTTTGATCTTCTATCCAGACCACTCAAACTTTCTCTGTGTCAGCAATAAGGCCGTTTCTGTTATCATTCTTGTGTTCACTGGAGTAGCACTTTTAATTTCCTTCAAGAACTTTTCCTTAGTGTTCACAATAGCTACGTGTTTGGTGCCAGAGGCCTAGCTTTTGGCCTGTCTCGGCTTTTGACATGCCTTTCTCACTAAGCTGAATCATTTCTAACTTTTGATTTAAAGTGAGAGACGTGTGACTCTTCCTTTCACTTGAACACTTAGAGGCCAGTGTAGGGTTGTTAGTTGGCCTTACTTCAATATTGTTGTGTCTCAGGGAATAGGGAGGTCTGAAGAGAAGGAAAGTGAGGGGGCAGTAGCTGGCCCATGGAGAGATCAGAGCCACACAACTTTCACTAAGTTTGCCCTCTTATATGGGCATGGTTTGTGACACCACAAAACAATTATAATAGTACCATCAAAAACCACTGATCACAGATCACCACAACAAATATAATAATAATGAAAAAGTTTGAAGTATTGTGAGGATTACCAAAATGTGACACAGAGACACAAAGTGAGCAAATGCAGTTGGGAAAAAGGCACCGATAAACTTGCTCCGTGCAGAGTTGCCACAAACCTTCAGGTTGTGAAAAATGAAATATCTGCAAAGCTTAAGAAACCAAAGTGCAGTAAAATTAGGTATGCCTGTATAAGAAATGAAACATATTTAGTTGATTTAGTTTAAAAAGAAAGAAAGAAAGAAAGAAAGAAAGAAAGAGAGAGAAAGAAAGAAAGAAAGAAAGAAAGAAAGAAAGAAAGAAAGAAAGACAGAATAGAATAAATGGGACAATCACATTGTCCCTGGTAGAAATTATTAGTTTTAGGGAACTTGTAGTTTAGTTTTGCATGTGTGCATGTACATACATTTATGTATGTGTATTCTGAGTCACAATGTAAAAGGTATTTCTAGCTATGAGTTTCAGTCACAGAAGTTCAAGAACATCTGGCATAGAGCCTTACCTCTAGCATTTTCAATAATCTTCTTAATCCCTTCCTGTTTAAACCATCCAGGAGTCCTTTTTTATCTGTAGAACATCTGTTATGATGCCCATCAGGCACCATAAAGGTATATAGATTTTCTTTTTTTAAGTTGTTAGTTGCAGAGAGGGGTACATGGCATTTTATTTCAACTGACAGCTTTCTCCTATATTTTTTTCCAGGTACTTCCCTATACGTTCTTTAATAAGGACAAGATAGAAGTATAAGGTATGAGTGTATGTTGGGGGGTTCCCAACTTTCTTCTGGTCCTACAGCATGTTCTGGGAACCACTAGGGGGAATTTGTGCTTGAGCCATTCTCACAAACTCCTTGGGCTTCCTGCACACAACTCAGAAGGGGCTATGCCCAGAAGCAGCTCAGCTCCAGGCCTCCTCAGAGAAACTGACCTGGGGTAACCATAAAGGTAATAGGTATTGGGTGAAGTTGTCCTGCAAAATATTGTTAAGATGATAAGGAAGCAGAGTAAAGATATGATAGCAATCTGTGAAAAAAGTAAAATCCTGTGAAGATTAAGATAGGGACAGGTTTCAACACTCTCTTAATTACTGCTCTGGGCAAAAAGTCAGCTGCTGGTCCAGGATAAAAACATTAGGTACCCCAACAATTATTTTTTCTTAATCAACTTCATGCTTCCTTTTTGGCAGCCTGCTGCTCGGAGTCCTTCCTGACTGGGGAGTCTGGTTGTCTCTGCAGAGGGGAACTAGAGCGCTGGTGGACAGAGGCAAAATAGAGAGATTTCCTCTGCCTCCTCACACTGTTTGTATTTAATACTGTATCCAAATATTACCTATTCAAAATCAAACAGCCTCGATCCCTATTCCCAGCTGATGACCTCGTCTTTTACTTCAGGGACAAAACTGAACAGTCAAAAGTCTTCCCGCAGATTCCCGCAGTCAACAAGTGCCTAAAATGGTGCCTGAAATGTAGCAGCCAACTCCCTACATGTATGCTGAATGACAGCCAGGCATGCTGCAGCCCAGAGGCTTGTGTCCTCAGCCTGACTTGTGAGTCTTCCTATCCGGTTGCCACAAGCTGCCTTGACTTTGCTGCACTGGGACACCCTCCCCCACTCCAGACATCTGCATCCTGACCATTCTTCAATATGGCGCCTTTCTTTCCTATCTAACTCCTCAGTCACGTCTTCTCCTCTTAACACCTAGATATTAGGTAGGGCCTATAGTGACATCGATGAAATGAGTGAGAGTTGTAACTTTGTTTCATGCCAGGTGGCAACTCCCTCAACACTTCCACCGTGCCCTATGCAGAGCAGACACTCAGTAAATACCTTTT
The DNA here is from genome assembly GCF_016509475.1 of Prionailurus bengalensis. NCBI lineage: Eukaryota > Metazoa > Chordata > Mammalia > Carnivora > Felidae > Prionailurus > Prionailurus bengalensis. The sequence goes on along the minus strand of NC_057350.1, from coordinate 89,913,184 downwards.
GACTGGCTGAGGACATCTTTATACATTCATGTAAAATTCAGTGACTGGGAATTCTGTGGGAGAAGTGGGGCCTCCCCTCCCCCAGCCACCCTCCTGGAAATCCAAACTCCTTAAATGAAATTTAAGAGAGCCTCAGGCTCACTCTCCTTATTTCTGCCAAGTGTTAATTATGTGTGGAATCTAAGGGGACTTCCATGTATGGATAACAAGGGATATTATGAGGGGACCTTAAGAAAGACAGCTGTGCAGCAGGAAGACATTCTTTTCTAAACTTTCAAAGACCTACAGTTCTCTAATTTGTTTTTGGGAGAAAGACTTTTTTCTCTCCAACGTTTCCTTTGTGCTTATTGAAAAAGGAGAGATTATTTCCAAGAAAAACGCTTTGTCTGATTAGGTCTTTGCATTATCAGGATTCAAAAACATAATGGAAAATTCTCAATCATTTTCTCTGAACTATGACGGCCATGATATTATAGGTCCTGACGTTGTTTAGATCTTCATTCAGCCAACACTAACCAACGTGTGTGTAAGAGTATCTCATTCTAAAATATTTCTAAAAATATTGATTATTTTAAAAACAACTTTAACATACGGAGTGACCATGATATAATAGGAAACACCAGATAGATTATTGCCTGTCCTATGGAGTCACTTGAGTCACTTGTCCTATGTAGTCACCTTCTTTGACTTAAACATTTATTCCAACTTTGTTGTCATTGCTCAAAATGAGGCTGGGTTGCCTTGGAAGCCACTTTTCCAGCTATTTAAGGAAGATCACTCACTATTTTGTAGTCACACCTCATTTTTTTTTTTAGTCTTAATCTAAACTATATTAGCTTCATCATGTACCTCATTCACTAGATTTGGCACTAGGCGCTTTTGGGCTGTTTCCCAAACACCAAATCAAACAATGAACATTTGCTAACATTAAAACTACTTTTGAAAAGCAAGCGAGACAGGCCCTGGAGGTGATTTCAAAAGAGGAATCACAAAAGAGTTTTGAGTAATGGAATGAGTGTATTGTTGCCTGGGATGGCTTTTCAAATTGGGACAACACTCATTTTGAGGTGGCAGAGTTCATTCATTTCTCATGGTCCATCTCTTCATCTTGCATTCTTATCTGATATTTGAAAACTCACTTTGGGCTGAGGGAGTAATCTTCGTGGATAAAGACTGAAATTTTAAAATTTCTTAAAATTTTGGGGAGAAATTACATCCTGCTGAGCTGAAAGAAAAATGAGTACAAAGGAAAACATCATTAAAAAATTCCAGATGGGGGAAAAAAAAGCCAGATGGTAGCAAGTATTAGAACCACATAAACCTAGATTCAAATCCCCACTTTGCCAGTACTTGTTCGCCACTTTGGGCTTGTTATTTAACCTTTTAAGATACTGTTTTCATGTCTATACAATGGTGGCCTATTAAATGGCACTATGTAAATCATTTAGTACGGAGACTGGCAAATATTAGAATAGTAGGTACTTGAAAATTGCTATTTTCTTTCTTTTCCTTGGAGAAATTAGTAGAAAGAAGATTCTCTAGGACTTAAAACCTAAGTTCGAGTCCCAGTTTATCAGCTACGTGACCTTGACCAAGTCACTCAAACTTTCTGGGGACTAGTTTTCAAAGTCCATTTGTAAAGTTATGATGTTATTTACTGTGGCATTTAATTTTATGTGTCAACTTGGCTGGGTCACGATGACCTGATACCTGGTCAAACATTATTCTGGATATTTCTGTCAGGGTGTTTTTGGATGAGATTAACATTTTAATTGGTAGACTCTGAGTAACGCAGAATGTCTTCCATAAATGCAGGTGGGCCTCATGTTATCAGCTGAAGCTCAGAATGGAAAAAAAGACTGACCATCCCTAAACGAGAGAGAATTCTGCGAACAGATGGCCTTTGGACTGGAACAGCAACATTAGATTTTCCACGAATCTCAAGTCTGACCTCCAGCCCACTCTGTAGATTTTGAACCGGTAAGTCTCCATAATTATGTGAGCCAATTCCTTAAAATAAATTGATCTCTTTATCTCTGTCTCTCTCTGCCTCTGTCTCTCTCTCTCCCTTTATTTATATATAGGTATGGTTCTATTTCTCTAGAGAACTCTGACAATACACCTGCCTCAAAGTTTTCTTTTATGGCCACAGGATGGAATAAAGGAAGTCATGTATGGAGCACAGCCTGTCACAGGTCTGGATCATGACAGCAGTTTAGGAAGCATCAATTTTCTTTTCCCTTCCCTTCGCTTGTTGAGCCTCAGTTTTCTCATTTGGAAAATGAAGAAGCTAGACGCACTAGATAATTTCTAAAGCTGCTTCAGCTAGGAACATTTATGTATCTATATGAAGCTAATTGCTTGGGCTATAACATTCAAAACCAGTCATGTCTAAGTTGGGTTTCCGCCAAGGAAGAAAGGCATGTGGGGTGCACAAAGACTATTTATGTAGAAAGAAACCCTTTTAGGGGTGCAAAGAGTTAGGGGGACTAAAGGGGAACTCCTGGTAGTCCTATAAATATTCTTTTAAGCATAGATGCTTTCTCAGTGGTTGGGGGAAGCCACGTACAATCTCTTACTCTATGCAGAAGTAACGGGGGAAAGTACCTGTTTTACCTGTTAGTGCATTTCTGTGGGTCTCTGTCCCCAGGTTCAAGTGACTGACTGCAGAAAGAAGAGCCATTTCGTGGATTCAAAAAACCTATGGCATCAAGTCGAACAACACTAACCTTCGATCTCTGAAAATTTAAGGTCCGATATGGTATTTGTTAGAAGGAGAAAAGAAGTACCCTAGGCTGTGTTGTAACCATAGTCTTAGCAATTCATCAGAAAAGTTCCCTAGTGTATTTTAGGACATAAGTGTTATTTCCTTTCTTTTTTTTTTTTTAATTTATTTTTTAATGTTTATTTATTTTTGAGAGAGACAGAGACAGAATGCGAGTGGGTTAGGGGAACAGAGAGAGGGAGACACAGAATCCGAAGCAGGCTCCAGGCTCTGAGCTGTCAGCACAGAGCCCGATGTGGGGCTCAAACTCATGAGCTGTGAGACCATGACCTGAGCCAAAGTCGTTCGCTCAACCGACTGAGCCATCCAGGTGCCCCAATGTTATCTCCTTTCTTAACCAGTGAAGTGGCTAGATACTTAAGCATACTGGCTGGAGTACTTTGGGTCTTTGAGTTTTTAGATGAGATAGTTGGAAAAATCCTTTGTGGGCTCTGTGGTGCTATATAAGGGTAAGTGATTATAATTCTTACAATACACACTCAAGAGATACCCATGGTTTGAGATTCAGGTGAAAGAAGTCTGGCTAAGAGAGCCCCTCTCACCAATATTTGAGTTCCATATTTTCTTTCTTGTACATACAGGGAGGTCTTGTCAGGCAGGCTGATGAGCAAAATTAGCAACTGCTCACACAGCTTGAACTGCGAGGCTCAGACAAGGTTCTTGGTCACCCGTCCAAGTACCCACAGCCTGTCACTTGGGCTCTGGGCTACCGGCCTCTGTGCTATTCTACTCCATGATGGAGCTAGAGCCACATCAGGCACATTCACTGTCATGAGAGCTCAGTGTTTAAAAGGATTCAGTGCTACTCCGTTGCATGTGGATGACATCCAAATAACAGCATAGCACACAAGGCCTTCAAGACACATGGCCTCCACCTATTTCTCTAGTTCTATCTCTGCTGCGATTACTGCCCATCGTCTGTGGCACAGTTCTAGGCTCCAGCCTGTAAACTTTCATTCTCAAATTTCATATTTATTCAGCAGATATTTAACGCATGCCTACAAATGGGTTCAGTGCTGGGGATATATCACTAAATAAATGGGAGCTTACATTACAGAGGGAGGCAGATGATAAACATTAGGGTCCATATTAGAAAGTGGTGAGACCTGTGGGAAAGACAGCAAAATAAGAGGACTTAGTTGTGCTGAGAATGGGGATGGGGGTTGTGTTTTATGTCGGGTGATCAAAGTAGGCCTCTCTGAGGAGGTAAAAGAATGTTTCAGTTATGTCACATTATTATAATGATGACTAGCTGATGGAGGAGCGAGCCATGCCAACATCTTGGAGATGCAGAGGCAGTGGCTGTCTTCACACAGGAAATGGTTATTGTGTTTGAGAAACAACAAAGATGCTACTATGCTGGGATGCAATGAGAAAGCAAGAGAGTAGAAGGAAACTGGGAGGGAGTAGGTGGTGGGACCATACAGTAAGGTCTTGAATGTCACTGTTGGGACTTTGGCTTTGACTGAGTGAAATGGAAAGCCATTGGAGGGTTTTGTGCAGGAGAGTGACATGACCTGACATATTTTCAAAGGACTCCTTTGGCTGATGGGCTGTGAACAGACTGATGTGCAGAAGTGGGAAGACCAGCTGGGAAGCCGTGGGGGTAAGAGGTAAGGTATGGGAAGAGAGGTAAAAGAGGGTTATGGTTTAGACCAGGGTAGCAGCATGGAAGTAGTAAGAGGTAGTCAAATAAGGGATCTATTTTAAAAGCAGGGACTATAGGATTTGGATGTGCAGTGCTTCAGCATTCAGGAGACAGAAGATGGGTAGGGTGGAGGGATCGGCAAGGAGACTGGGATGGTATAGTCAGTGGGTGGGGGTGGGGGAGTAAAGATAGCATTGTAGATACAAAAGGAAGAAAGTATTTCTAGAAAGCATCAGTGATCAATTATATTAGATACTGCTAAGTTCACTAAGATGGTGAACCTGTGAGATGAAACTCACAGGTAAGTTTAGCAATGTGGAGATCATTGATAACCTGGAGAAGAGCAGTTTGGGTGGAATGCTTTGAGGCAGACACAGTAGTGATGAATAGGAGAAAATAGGAGAAGAGGAATTGAAGACAGTGAGTTAAGACAACCCTTCTGAGCACTATTTAGCAATAAAGGGAGCAGAGTAATAAGGAATAGCTAGAGGGATAAGTGAGGTCAAGAGAGGCTTCCAGAAGAAAAAAAAAGAGAGAGCGGGTTCCAGGATCACATGTGGGTAGTCTCATGCCTTCATGCCTCTCTTCTAGACTCTACCTACTGAACTTTTACTTTTTCTTTTTTAATTTTTTTAATGTTTATTTGTTTTTGAGAAAGAGAGCACAAGTGGGGGAGGGGCAGGGAGAGAAGGAGACAGAGAATCTGAAGTAGGCTCTGCACTATAGCCTGACTGACATGGGGCTTGAACTCACAAACCTAGTGATCATGACCTGAGCCGAAGTCAGACGCTCAACCAACTGAGCCACCCAAGAGCCCTGAACTTCCACTTTTTCTTGAGGATATAATTTACCTATGTCTACCCTGAGCCTTCTCTATTGGCCCTGCTCATTCATCAAAAAGGATTTACTTCATACCTGCTATGAAATAGACCATGGTCAGTGAGCTCAATGATGAAAATGAGCAGGATAAGATTTGATAAGATCTTTGCCTTCCTGGAGGTTCTATTATAATGGGGAGACAGAGAACACAGAATCAGGCAATTAGAAAAACAGAAGTGATCATTACAGATTATGATAAATGTTTTTATGGGCCATAAACTGGGTAATGTGAGAGAAGGTGAGGTGTGGTGGTCATAGGAGGCCTCTCTAAGGAGGTGACCACTGAACTGAAACCTGAAGAATATTGCTCTGGACTGAATGATGATGTCCCCCGCCCTCAAATTTGTATGTGGAAGCCCTCATCCCCACTGTGATGGTGTTTGTGGGGCCTTTGGGAGGCAATTAGGTCATAAGTGTTGAGCCCTCATGAACAGGATTAGTGCCTTTATAAGACAGGCCCTGAGAGAGGTGAGCTCTCTCTCCACCATGCAAAGACACAGCAAGAAGGCATGTGTCTTTAAACCAGGAAGCAGGTTCTGACCAGACACTGAATTGGCTGGCACCTTCATCTTGGACTTCCCAGCCTCCAGAACTGTGAGAAATAAGTTTCTGTTGTGTAAGCCACCCAGTCTGTTATGGCAGCCAGAACAGAGTAAGACAGATACTGAGGACCCAGTGGCAGAAAGAACCAGAAGAGTCTTCCAGGCACAGAGTATTAGCTCCAAAAGCAAAAGTGTTCAGGTGGGAAGGGGTGGTGTGGTGGAAGAAGAAAAGGAGGTCTAGTGTGGCTGGAGTCGCCTGAGCTGGGGAAGGTGGTGTGGGTGCAATACGGGACCAGATTACATAAGGCTTGGAGGCCTGCGCAGCAGGCTGAGTGTGGAGAGAGGAGGGTGGCTTTGCTGAGTGGTAGCAGTGTAGATGAGAAGTGCACTGGTGGAGATACTTTTGGAGGTAAACAAGCTGGTAGATTGGATATGGTGAATGAGAGAAAAGAACAAGTCAAGGATTGCTCCTATGGAGTGACCGGCCAGGGGGTTGTGGCACCACTACCTGGAAGAGAAAGAAGATCTCTACAAGGAGGGGTGGGAGATCATGTGGGGGTGGGAGGAGAGAACTGGTTGGAAAACAGGCATCAAGGAAACCTTGAGAGAACGTGTTTCAGGAAGTTGGGAACAGTCAACCAGGTAGAGTTCTCCTGAGAGATGGTGAGGAATGGAGAACGGGAATCATTAGTCTTAGCACAACCTGCCCCATGGCCCCCAAACTTTGTCTAACCTCCCTTCACTTCTGCCTTTCTCCATTATTTGACAAATTTTAGAGGTTTGGGACCTCCTTTTATATTCACCTTTGTATCCCCGGGCTCAACAGCGTGCCTTAGGAATGGGGTAGGTTCATGACAAGTTCCTGACTAGAAATAACCCTGGGAAAGAGACACCCAAGGTGCTATCAGCTGAGAGATCAGCTGCCAGCTGCCAGAGTGAGTGGGAAGGGCCCAGCCCTACTCTTTTAAGAGCCCGCCCCAGAGCCACATGCAACAGGTTCCACTCAGTGCCTTATAGGCTGAAAAGTGTTCCATCTTCTTGGAACTGGAAAGGGTGCTCAAGATAAGGCAGGGTGGGAACCTGGCTCACTGACACATAATTAGCCAGCTTTTGTCTTTGGATCTGACTGGAAGTGACTCATAGGCTGGAAAAAACCTTTTGGAAACAAATGAGGGGGGAAAAAGTAGGTTAAGTCACTATAGCATTTTCTCAGATAAAATGGGGATCTGCTGTCCCATAAATGTTGAATGCTGTGCATTTCTTCAGCCTTTCTCCAACAAAAACCCATGGGGAACTATTAAGCCTGATGATTCCCTCATTTTCTCCAAGATTTTTATTAAATGCAATTTAGAGGGGATAAAGTTTCTTCTCTTTTCTCTTTCTATTCACTCGAATAAACCCTAATTACTGTTGGGGCAGAATAAATGGGCTTCCAGAAGACTGTGGCGATTCGTGATGTTTCCCCTTTAAGTTAACCAGTTGGAGGTTCCTGTTCCAACAGCTACTGGGGCATTTCCTGTCCACTCACACCTTACTCAATTCAATTTGAAGTATTTATAGAGCGCCTTGTTGTGAGGCACTGACACATACACAGCTCTGCCCTCTGAGGGTTTCTTGTAGGGGTGGGGAGGTAGTCATGAACTCAACTAAGATACTGTACAAATCAGACTAAGAAATGCCATGGTGGTGTGTATTAATTAGAACTTTTTTTGGTTGCAAGTAACAAAAATGCAAACTAAGTTAAACGATTAGAAGAATGTGTTGTAGAAAATACCAGGTTGTCCCAGGAACCCAGGCAGGCAGGACTGTATCAGGAACCCAGGAACCCGCACTGCCAACATCACAACTCTATGGGCCTCTCAGCTTTGCTCTCTCAGCCTGTGTATCTCTGTCTCTGTTTCCGTCTATCTTTAACTCTACCTCAGACTCTGTTTTCAGACTGGCCTTCCCTCCACATTATGGGAAACATGGTCATATAGAAGATTCCCAGCTTTATAATATCTTACAATTTTAGCCCTGGGGTGAAATGGACTTTTTCACTTCCAGTTTCAAAATTCCTCAAGAAGGCTTCTAATTGGACTCAAATGTGTCAGCTCTTCACTTCTGGACCTATCTATCCCACGTGGGGAGCCAGGGGAGGGAAGGACTTGGCAAGTGGCTGTGAATGGTCCAGCTTGGGTCAGAGGCACATTACCCGCTCCCATCCCCAGCCTGACAATAAAATGGCTTTTCTCAATAACCCTGCCCTGGTAGCTCCAGAGCATCCGTCTCGGTAAAGCCAGGAGGGTAGGGGGAAATCATACGTCCAGCACTGCAGCTGGCTCTGTTTTCAGACCCAACCACGGAGGCCCTGGTTTGATACTTGTAACTCTACCAATGAAGGCCTGCAATATTTGAAAAAAGGAGTCCTTTATGAAATCTGGCTTTCATATGATCTTCTTCTTTTTAATGTTTATTTATTTATTTCTTAGAGAGAGAGAGAGAGAGAGAGAACAAGTCGGGGAGGGGCAGAGAGAGAGGGAGACACAGAACCTGAAGCAGGCTCCAGGCTCTGAGCTGTCAGCACAGAGCCCAATGTGGGGATCGAATTGGTGAACGGGAAGCTCATGACCTGAGCTGAAGTCCACCGCTGAACCAGCTGAGCCACCCAGGCCCCCCTCATTTGATCTTCAGGACAGTGATTGAGGGCATTACTACCACCCACTTTTTACTGAGCACTCTGTTCACACTGACACAGCTAGTACGCCACAGGGCAGGGTTCAGAACGATGCGATTCCACAGCCCCTGTGCGGTCTGACCATTCGGGTGCTCCACAAACACAGCTCGGTGGGGACAGAGGGCAGGAGCCCCAAGGAAAAGCAATCCGTCACAGTGGGGGTGGGGAGAAGTTCTGAGCCTGGCTTTTACTTACTGGGAAGATTCAACAGGTCTAGGTGAGGGAGGTACCGAGCTTGGCCAGAGGGGAGGGCCGGGGCACCTAGTCTCAAAGGTGAGACCAGCAGAGCCGGGTGGGAGGACTGGAGGAGGTGTGGCGGGAGCTTCGTGGCCTGAAAGAAAGGTCCAGGCCCAGTGGGAATGCCACGCCCCAGTTTGGAGTTCTTCCTTCCAGATCCCGGCCTCTAAATGCAATTCCATTTAAGGGCAACCCAGCCTGGTTCACACCTCGCCCTGGAGATGACAGATTGCCCTGTGGTCAATTTGCGGGGTGAGAATGGGAGCCTCCAACTCTGCACCTACACTGCCAGCGCCATAAAGGAAGTCAATCATTTCCCATAAAATGTCACCACTGCTGAGGTGCAATTTACAAGGGGGTCCTCTGCAGACGGAAATACACCACGGAAAGCGACCCCTAGATTTTCAAATTCACTGCCGCGAGGCGCGGGGAGGAAGGCCAGGGTGCAGAGTGGAGGAGGGACCAGGGAGAACCCCCCCCCCCCTTTTTTTGCCCTCGGCTCCCAGCTTTGTAACCGGCTCTGCCACGTGGTAAAAGCTTCCGGGGGTGGGAGGGCGGCCTCAATTATTTCTGCCTGAGATGTGCTGGACCAAACGTAAACAGCGGAGGAGCGGGAGCCGGGAGCCCGGAGTCGAGGCTGGGCAGGGCTGCAGCGACCCTGCTGCCGCCGCCGCCGCCGCGGAGCCTGAGCTCCGAGCTGCCGCGGCGCCTGCGAGCCGCCCCTCCCCCGCCGGGCCCGCGAGCCCATTTTCGCTTGGCCGGTCCCCGCGCTGCCGGATGGATTGCGCCCCACCCCCGCTCCTCTGCTCAGTCATTCAGACTTGGAAAGTCAATAACACGCTGACATCATCAGGGGTTTGTGTATTATTACACGGCTACTTTCCAGAGTACCTGGCATTATCTAAGAGAGGAGCACTGCGGCTGCCCAAGAAAGGGCCCGGACGCGGGGCAAGCTGGCCTCTGGAGGGGTGGCTGCCCGGAGCCAGGCCTTTCCTCCGTGGGGAGCGTCTTCAGGGCACCGATTAGAAACAGATTATGAGCTTTTGCTGCACTAAATGCAGATGCACTTTAGATATCGATACATGCTTCATTTTGGCTTGGGGTGCACTTATAAATCATTCTTAAGTGACCTCTATTTCTACCAAAGGCATCCACTTGGTCTTTAAGGAGGATTTTTAGTGATCGTCACAAAGGAAAAAAGGAAAAGGCATTTTTTATGACAGGAAGCCAAAGGCTGATTCTTTTGAGACTCTTGGGGTTTTTTTTGTGTGTGTGTGTGCAATTCTCTATTATGTAATCTCCATCACGGGTGATTAGGTCTTCTCTTTCCCTCCAGGGCTGGACTGGGTGGTTTGGTTGCTGTGTTTTTCTTAAGCCTCATGCAGAGCAAACACACACATAGAAAACATGTCCCAGATTTATGGTGCAAAACTGCTCTCCAAGCAAATTGCCTTAGAAGAGTGTCTCAATTTGAAGGAGGGAAATAGATGAATTTGTTGTTAATTAAGACTCCTTATCTTACTATTCTGGCATTTCCTTTTCCTAGAATGAGTTTTTAAAAATAATTTTATGTATTTTAGATGTTCTCTTTCCTCCTCCCCACCTATTATGATACTTGTAATAGCTTCAATAACTATAGATTGTATAGATTATTGATACTTTTGTTCTGTTAATACATACCCACCCAGTTAAAATACCACAACTCAATAACTCACACAACATAGTACCTTTTCTGTCTGGCCAAAAACACTAGTTCCTTCTTTACCCACACAGGGCAGATCTCCTTTAAATTTTCTTAGTATCTTAAATTACAGAAAATGTCAGCCAGGCCCAAATTGGCTACCTGCAGAATTACAGGGTGAGAGTAGTTCTGCATCAGCCTGATCTCATCTCTCTGTATCTCAGGCAGGGAAAGATCACTGATTGACATAGAAGTCTTTAGCCTCCCTGGGAGAGAGCAAGGGAGCCCTGTTTCTCAACAATGTAACAATTTCCCTCTGTGTGCTTGGTCATTTCAGAAGAATCTGTAGTAGATTGTGACCACTTCCCTCCAGATGGTCTGAAAAAAACTCCCCCACCAGGTTGCACTTCTAAAATCACCTCCCCAGGCCTGTGCTATATTCCTCCCTCCCCACCCCCAAGCTTGCTGCGGGAAATTCCCCTTCGTAGCTGCCTGCAGCTGCTGAGGTCCTGTGTGCAGCCCTCCAAGATGGTTCAGTAGGTGTTGGGTCTGCGGAGCTTGAAGCTGCTAAAGGAAGGATGGAGTGGGGTGTGGGGGTGAGCTCTCAGGCAGCCCATGGACTATTTACTTCTGGGGCTTTCCCTCAGCCCTGTACAGAGGAGCCTGCAGATCTGTGAGTTTGTTTTTTTGGTTGTCTGTTTTCTCACCTGCTGGCCTTCTGGTCTTTGCCTGAACCCCTCCTAGATGGACTACCCTGCTAGGGGGTCCTTGCTAGGCTGGAATGTCAGCCATTTCATTCTAGATGTTGAGCTTTAGTTGATACCTGGCAATCCAATTCTTTTCCTGGAGCTTCGGCTTAAGCAAGGAGGACAAACAGATCAGTGGGTCGGTTGGCCACACGCTGCAGGATAGGAAGTTGATTACCAGGTACCAAAGCTCCAGAACTAGGTGGCTGACACCTTTCCCTTATACAGAAGCCTATTATGTCAGGAGGAGGAGAGCATTCAGTAGCAAGAACCACGTTGGGGAGATGGAGAAGCAGGAGTCTTGGCTGGGGATGAGATCAGTATGTTCGAAGAGGCAGACATGCGCTCACTGGCGGGAGATCATGGCTTCTACCCGCCCAGGTCAGGGCCTTGCCTGGGTTGGTACTCCTGTGCTGTTGGAGGGAGGAGGAACTCCACGTGACAGATGGCATCGGGCCCTTCTTCCCAGAGCTGGCGCTGGAGGGAACTTGGTGGCCTGATGGGCCTAGGAGCGATCCTGCAGAGGGTACAGGATATTCCCCCATTCCTCCGGGGAAAAGAGGTCACCTTCAGGGCCTTTACTGCTAAATATTTGTCAGCTGCTTAGAAATGGGTGCATTTTGGGGCACCTGGGTGGCTCAGTCGGTTAAATATCCACTCTTGGTTTCTGCTCAGGTCATGATCTCATGGTTTCCGGAGTTCAAGGCCTGAGTCGGGCTCTGCGCTGTTATCAGGAACCAGCCTGAGATTCTCTCTCTTTCCCTCTCTCTCTGCTCCTCCCCCACCGACACTGCCTCCATCTGTCTCAAAATAAATAAACTTAAAAAAAAAAAAATGGGTGCATTTTAATTCCCAGGCTTGTGTCTTTTCAGGTGGTCAGTATGAAGATTGGTATTCAGGTATCAAGCCCTAATTTTGGTTTAGAAAAGGCATCATCTTTGGGGCACCAGGGTGGCTTCCAACTCTTGGTTTAGGCTCAAGTCATGATCTCGTGGTTTGTGAGTTTGAGCCCCACATCTGGCTCCACGTGGATAAGCTCAGAGCCTGCTTGGGATTCTTTACCTCTCTCTCTCTCTCTCTCTCTCTCAAAATAAATAAACACAAAAAATGTTTTTTAAACTAAAGAAATAAAATAGAAAAACAGATATGAAAATACAAGCCTAATTTTTCTTATTAGGTTTAGAAAATTATATTTGCAAAATGTCTCTACCAAACTGCTCTGGCTGTCTCTAAATATTATTCTCAGTTGCTATGTGCATCCCATCGTGGAGTGTAACAAACAGTTCTTGGATCCAGGCCGACTCTGAGAAGCACTGGAGCAGAGGCTGCACTCTGGATGTCCAGCAACTGAATTCAGCTCACATTTGTGTTTTTGGTTGACCTAAATAGGTTCTGTTTGTTTGTTTTTTAATTGGATTGAAAATCCAGAGGTTTCACATAAAAGGCAGCTTCTCCTGAAGAGTGGAAAGCTTCCGGCAACACAAGCGTGTCAGCCGCCCCTTTAGTCTGCGCGGCCTGGGGTAGGGTCACTCATTTCAGCCTCCCGCTTTGCTCCAAAAGGCTTTTGGATTGTTGTACCCCCTTTCCAGGTGTCCTGTATTTTGCTAGCCTTCTCACAGGAGAAGACCACCCTGAAAGGTCAAAGGACCCCGACCAGGGAGTGTGGTGTTAGCGTGGAGTTGCTGCGAATCCTCTGGTACCCCAAACATTCTAGATTATGATGGACAGTACGCTTCAGATCAGTATAGGTTAGTCTTGAGATGCATGCCAATGTCGTTTTGATGAATGTTAAAGTTTATTTAATAACTCACAAGTGTTACTGTTAAGTGTTACTACTAGTTTTTGTTACTTTTTCTTGGTGAATAGATATAGAAAGTAAAAATACTACTGCCTCTTTTTCTATGTTCAGGAGGGGATTCTCCCTCATGAAAAGGTTAGGGGCCTGCTGAGCTATACTGGTTCTCATCTTTAGACTCTTGTATATGTACCCCCAAAAGAATGTCATAATATGATGTATCCTCAGCTCTTTTTGAAAATGACAGCTACAGTTTTGCATTCTAAGTTGAAGTGTTGGCAAAGGATAATACCCACTGTACTGCAAAAATTGACATTTTAGAATAAAGCCGTTACATCACTTTTTAAAATGTATCCAATGGGATCCAAATACCACAGCAATCAGATACCTATCATCATTCACTTAAAAAATACATGAACAAGCTCTTTTTTAATGGTGATGGGTTTTACGTGATTTTTTTCTCTTGGAATTTATATGGCCAGCCTTACAGAACCAACAAAATAAATATAAGTTTTAATTAAAAAATTCTGTGTGATTACATGACTTTAAGCATTAATTTTATTGACCATATATCATAATGAGGTGAATGTGCCTTTTTTTTCTAACTAGCTCCTGTACATGGATGACTACTGCTGCCTATTGCTAGAATGAACATTCATTCTATTTCTCGTTTTCTGTTCCCACACTTGTGTGCACATAAGAAATGTTATCACGTAAACAGGTAGATAGAAATGGAAGTAGTTTTTTTTTAAATTTTTTTTAACGTTTATTTATTATTGAGAGACAGAGAGAGACAGAGCATGAGCATGGGAGGGGCAGAGAGAGGAGGAGACACAGAATTGAAGCAGGCTCCAGGCTCTGAGCTGTCAGCACAGAGCCTGACACCGGGCTCGAACTCACTAGCTGTGCGATCATGACCTGAGCCGAAGTGGGACTGAGCCACCCAGGCGCCCCAGAAGTAGTTTTAGAATAGCAACATCCTTTCTAGATTCATTTGCCATTCTTTCATTCTTCACCTCCTGAATCATTTGCCAAAGATCTCATGGCTTGCCCCAAATCAGCTGTGTTTACATCCTACTTCCATCTTGTGGGGAGCAAAGAAGTCACTCATTGTAGACAGAATGTTTGTGTCCCCCGAAATTCACATGTTGAAACCTAATCCTCCTGTGAATATATGAGGAGGTGGGGCCTCTAGGAAGTAATTAGGTCATGAAAGAGGAGCCCTCAGGAATGGGAGTAGTGCCCTTAGAAAAGCCACTGCAGACAGCTCCCTTCCCCCTTCTGCCATGTGAAGCCAGTGTGAGAAGATGGCCATGTATGAACCAAAGTGTGTTCTCACCGGACATTCAGTCTGCCAGGGCCTTGGGCTTGGACTTCCAGCCTCCAAGACTGTAAGAAATAGGGGCGCCTGGGTGGTGCAGTCGGTTAAGCGTCCAACTTCAGCCAGGTCACGATCTTGCGGTCCGTGAGTTCGAGCCCCGCGTCAGGCTCTGGGCTGATGGCTCAGAGCCTGGAGCCTGTTTCCGATTCTGTGTCTCCCTCTCTCTCTGCCCCTCCCCCGTTCATGCTCTGTCTCTCTCTGTCCCAAAAATAAATAAACGTTGAAAAAAAAATTAAAAAAAAAGACTGTAAGAAATACATAACTGTTTTTTATAAGCTGTCCAGTCTATAGTATTCTGTGATAGGAGTGTGAACTAAGATGCGTGACAAGCAAAGGTATTTATTTCAAGTCATTAACAGTATTTGCTTCCTCTATACCTACTCTGAGACTTAATTCTTCCTTTGCTCTGCAGGTGTTCATGCCCCAGGGCAGTGTACCACAGTAAGACTGGCAAAAGGTGAAAGGTATGTATTTCTTTTCTTTTTTTTCTGGGTAGTTGAGATTTTACTTATTTATTATCGTTTCTATTCTATTTATTTTATTCTTGTCTATAGTCTTTCTATTTTATTTATTCTATTGCTTATCTATATTGTTTAAATTTTATTTAAAAATTGTTTTTAATGTTTTTATTCATTAATTTTTTTGAGACACACACACACACACACACACACACACACACAAGTGTGAGTGGGGGAAGGGGAGAGAGAGAGAGAGGGAGACACAGAATCCGAAGCAGACTCCAGGCTCTGAGCTGTCAGCACAGAGCCCGACGCGGGGCTCGAACTCACGAACTGTGAGATCATGACTGAGCCAAAGTTGGGCGCTTAACCGACTGAGCCACCCAGGCGCCCCAATATTGTCTAAATTTTAAAATTAGATGTAATTGACATATAACATCATTTTAGTTTCAGGTATACAACATAATGATTTGATATTTGTATACATTGTAAAATGATCACCTCAATAATCTAGTTAACATCTAATACCACACATGGTAACAATATATTTTTCTTGTGATAAGATCTTTTAAGATTTATTCTTAGCAACTTTCAGGTATAAAATACAGTGTTATTGACTATAATCACCGTGCTGTACATTACATCCCAGGATTGATTTATTTTATAACTGGAACTTTGTACCTTTTGACCCCCTTCACCCATTTTGCCCACCTTCCCCATGCCCCATCCCTGCCTCTGACAACTACCAATCTGCTCTCTCTTTATATGAGCTCAGTTTTGTTTTTGTGTTTGTGGATTCCACATATAAGTGAGATCATATGGTATTTGTCTTTCTCTGACTTCTTTCACTTAGCATATGCCCTGAAGGTCCATCCATGTCAAATGACAAGATTTCCTTCTTTTTTATGACTGAGTGGTATTTGGTATGCTTTTCTTTAGTAAAGTAGGAGACAGGAGATTGAGAGATCACCTTGACAGCAAGCTCTTTTCCAGATAGATAATACTGATAGATGCTGAGGAAGTTAGTTCTCTTAGCACTATCCTTTTTTGTGTGCTCCTTGGAAAGTCTTCACATACCCACAAAACTGTGTGTGTACTCCAGCTTGAATATAGCTGCCCTGGAAAAAGTTGGGCCTGGGTTCTTACACTTAAAAGGGAAATACCAAGAGGTAAGTGCTGCCAGTGATTACACTAACAACATATTCATAATGTTTGCATTGTAAGCCCAGTTATATCTGTGGCCTGTTCTGTGGGAGCTCCCTGTCAGGGCTCCATGAAAGAAATTATGAAGCGGATCTTTGCTGAGAGTGCTGTGAAGGCTGCTGGTGGTTCATAGACTTGCACTGACAACGTGGGCTTTTCACACAGTCATAACTTAGTTCAGCATGCCATTAGTTTCATTCCTCCTTTTTCACTGGGATTCTAGAGGGAATGTGCTCTCCTCCATTCCTCATTTGCTACCAAACTCTTAGGCTGATGTAAAGAACAGTTCCTATTCCTTCCTAGCTGTGCTGAGCCGTCCTTCAACCCCCCACCCCCTTCCCCATGCTCCATCGCACAAACCATCTTTTCAGTTGGCTGTTGTTTTGAAGAAGGTAGCTCAAAGTAAGCCAAGAATTTTTAGAGGAGGTAGCTCATAATATTCAGAGTCCTCTTTTGTTCTCTACTTCCTTTTGCTTATCCTTCCTAGTTTTGAGGCTTTAAGAGAATTTCATGTATGAGCTAAAGTTGCCTCTGGAGGGTAAGTCAGTCTTCACTGCTCCTGGCCTTTTAATGTAATCTCACCAATGAGAATTTTGAGGGCCTCAAACAGTCAGGTCCACTCTTGGAATACCCTAGGGATTTGGGTCCACTGTAGAGTACACCTGAGAAATACAGTCTGGGCCACTTGAAATGCTTGAAATATTTTTAAACCAAATTTAATTTCTACAGGTATACTGGAACAGTTTTGATCTGGAATCATATGGGATTTCTTTCTAGGTGTATTTCATTCTGTACCAGAAGGCTTAAATTGCCTCAAAATTAGGGGAAAGGAAAGAGAAAGGTGAAAAAAAAATTAAAAATAAAATATTTGTTGAAATTTCTGAGCACCCAGCATATGCCAGGCATTTTGCACACATCTCACGAAATCCCCCCAACATCCATGTGAGGTAAGTATCATTACCCCATTCTGTAGCTGAAGAAAGTCTCAGAAAGTGTGGAAGCCGAACACTTGTGCCATCTTTGCTTCGTGTTTGCCTGATTGCAATATTTATTACTCAAGCACATGAGGAATTTCCCAACATAGAAGGAAGAGCAGAAGTTGGGCATAACTCCGCTTTATAAAATAGTGACTTTGTAATTACCTGTGAATAAGTTTTTCTAGGGCAATGTCAAGGTATCTCAAATAGGGGTCCATCTAGGTCCTAAAAGAGACTTCTTTAGATTTCTAGTGGCACTTCAACAGAGATTGAAGACTAAATAAAATCTCTTAAACTGTTTTGTTTAATATTTTCTAAACAATATAAGCTTATATGTCTTCCAAAGTAGTTAATTAGACACCTCATTTTTGAAACATGATTGATTTTCATAGTTACATCAACAATAGGATGTAAAGAATAAATCTGGACTACTTGGATCAGAACAGTGATAAATAAGAGAAAAACTCTTAAAAATATCAAATACTTTGTTTACACTGGCACTACAGTCCTTCAGAGTAGCCAAACTATATAGAACGTGACGTTATTCAACAGAATGGTAAACCCAGGAGAGAGAATGAGTTCGAGCAGAACCATGAGCCTGGTTTTGGACAAGTTGAGCTTGAGGAGTTTCTGGCACAGGCAAATGGTGATTCCCATTGGGCCTGTGGTTCTGAGACAGGAGGTGAGCTGGATTGTACTAGTCATTCACATATAGATGGTGATTGAATCCACTGGGGAGGAGGAGATCACTGGGAGAGTATGTACAAAGGGAGAGAAAAGAGAGCCAGAAAACAAACCTGGGGATCATAGTAAACTAATACCTGGAAAGCCAGCAAATGAGATTGAGAAGTAGCCAGGGAAGAGTGAAAACCAGATTTTTTTCCCCCCCAAGGAAGTTAAGGGTAGTGGGAGATTCAACAGTGTCAAAAGCAGCTGAGAGATCCTGGAAATAAAGACCATTGAATTTGACCTAAGGAGATCACTAGCTATCTTGGCAAGAAGAGCAGCAGGTGTGAAACTGCAGTGGATGAGAAGGGAGTAGGTGGTCAGGCTGAGGAGGCAGTGATCAGACACCACATTTTTTTTTTTTTTTAGAGAGAGAGAGAATGAGGGAGGGAGGGAGAGAGAGAGGGATGGGGGGGGGGGAGAGAGAGAGAGAGAGAGAGAGAGAGAGAGAGAGAGAGAGAGAATCTTAAGTAGGCTCCACACTCAGCACAGAGAGCCTGGTAGGGGGCTCCATCCAAGGACCCGGGGATCATGACCTGAGCCAAATCAGGAGTCTGATACTCAACTGAATGAGCCACCCAGGTACCCCAGACAGGACTTTTTTTTTTCATGTTTATTTATTTTTGAGAGACAGAGAGTGAGCAGAGGAGGGGCAGAGAGAGAATCCCAAGCAGCGGGGAACCCTACTCAGGGCTTGAACCCAGGAACTGGAATCGTGAAATCATGACCTGAGCCAAAATCGGATGCTTAACTGACTGAGCCTCCCAGATGCCCCACACCCTTCCTGACTTGTGAGTAAACTTTGAGTTGTGAAGGACAGTGGTTATAGGAGGGATTTATTTCATATTTTTAAAAGAGGGGGAATATATTGGCATGCTTACAGTGCTGATGATGGCAAGAGGCCAGTAGAGAGAGACAGCTGGAAGATGTGAAGAGAGTGGGGACAAATAATAGATTGAGGTGGGAAAAAATGTCTGAAAGGATGAGATCCAGAGGGCAAGGAAATTTATGACACAAGCTCTCTTTGTGATGAGCACCGGGTGTTGTATGTTAAGTGATGAATCACTGATGAATGAATGATGAATGATGTTAAGTGATGAATCAGTGGTACACCTGAAGCCACTATTGCACTGTTATGTTAACTAGCTGGAATTTGAATAAAAACTTGGGGAAAAAAGAAAGTTTGTCCTCTTTCGTTCTGGTGAAATAATTGTGGAAACTACTACATCTCTATCATTGCCCTCATAGATTGGTTTTCTAATTTACTTACTAGCTTTGGAGCTGTTGGAGGAAGTCACTCATATATTTAGTTCTGTATTTCTTCTTTTTTTTAGTGTTTATTTATTTTTGAGAGACAGAGAGACAGGGAGAATGGTGTGTGAGGGCATGCAAAGGGGGAGGGTCAGAGAGAGAGGGGACAAAGGATATGAAGTAGGCTTTGTGCTGACACATGAAACCCTGATGTAGGGCTCAAACTCCTGAATCGTGAGAGAGGGGCAGAGAGAGAGGGAGACGAAGAATCTGAAGCAGGCTCCAGGCTCTGAGCTGTCAGCACAGAGCCTGACATGAGGCTCAAATTCCTGAGCCGTGAGATCATGACCTGAGCCACCCAGGTGCCCGTTTCCTCTGTATTTCTACTTCTTAACTCACTGTACTCAGTAGGCATTTTGTTTAGTAAGTGAAGTTTTGGTTCTGATTTATGCCATCCAAAAATTTTTTTTTTCTTTTTTCTCCCTCTGCCTCCTTGGCAAAAAAGGATAGAGCATTAGCCTCTATCTATAAGAAGAATAAATCCTGGGGCACCTGGGTGGCTCAGCCAGTTAAGCATCCAATTCTTTTTTTTTTTTTAATTTTTTTTTTTAACATTTATTTATTTTTGAGACAGAGAGAGACAGAGCATGAACGGGGGAGGGGCAGAGAGAGAGGGAGACACAGAATCGGAAACAGGCTCCAGGCTCTGAGCCATCAGCCCAGAGCCCGACGCGGGGCTCGAACTCATGGACCGCGAAATCGTGACCTGAGCTGAAGTCGGATGCTTAACCGACTGAGCCACCCAGGCGCCCCAAGCATCCAATTCTTGATCTCAGCTCAGGTCATGATCTCACGGTTCATGAGTTCGAGCCCCACATAGAGCTCTGCATTGATGGCATGGAGCCTGCTTGAGATTCTATCTCTTCTTCTCTCTGCCCCTCACCTTCTTGTGCTCTGTCTCTCTCTCAAAATAAATAAATACATTTTAAAAATAAAAATAAAAAAAGACTAAATCCCAAGTCAAGAGATGGAGGGTGATGGACAGCAGTTCCTACCAAGTTTCAGGCCTGGCTGTCAATCTACCCAGATGCATTGCAGTCAAATTAATCGATCAGGAAACAACCCAGGTACATCATTAACTGCCTTCGCTTTCCAGGTCAGGTGTGCTGTTTGGCTGCATACAAACATGACTTTAAATTTCTTATTTCCACAAAAAATCCAAAGACTGACAGTTTATGTATTCAGAGTTCCCAAGTTACATGCACACAGCCCAGAACACAGTGTAGAGATACTACAAAATACTGGCTCATAAGAGCAGTAAGAAATATTTAGATGTGCTTCACAAAATTCTTTAAGTTGTTTGCCAAATGTCTTAACCATTGTAGAACAATTTTGTTATGTGCCTCCTCCCACAGAATGTAGATTAATTATCAGTCTGCCACAGCAGGAATATAGGCAATGATACAAACTGTGTCTAAGTGAGAACTCTCCCGAGCCAAAGGAGTGTTGGGGACTTTAACTGAATTCATGTATTAGGTTCCTTGGTCAGCACATGCTCCTGAAGACTATGTACAGGACTATGAAAGTTCATTATTGTTTATTTTATTTTTTTTAAGTTTATTTATTTATTTTGAGAGACAGAGAGACAGAGAGAGAACAAGTGGAGGAGGGCCAGAGAGAGAGGGAGAGGGAAAGAGAGAGAGAATCTCAAGCAAGCTCTGCACTGACAGAGCAGAGCCTGATGCAGGGGCTTGAACTCACTAACCACGAGATTATTACCTGAGCCAAAACCAAGAGCCGGATATTTCACCAATTGAGCCACCCAGGAGCCCCTCATTTTTGTTTAGTAAAAGAAACTTCCCTTGTTTAAAACTTGCTGGTTGAATGTTATCTGTAAATATTTGACAGAGTTAGAGAAAGACTGGCAAGATGTTTTCATTCAAATTGGTTTTTACTGGTCAAAGTTTCATTTGAAGCCTATGAGAAATTTGCCAAATGATAAGAAAAAAAATCAGGCTCCATCCCAACATAGAATTTGGAGGTATCCTGGGTGTCCCTATCTGTGGGCAGCTCTTCAGCTGGTAAGCGGGCCTGGTTGATCCTATTTTATTTTATTTTATTTTATTTTATTTTATTTTTTTTAACATTTATTTATTTTTGAGACAGAAAGAGACAGAGCATGAATGCGGGAGGGTCAGAGAGAGAGGGAGACACAGAATCTGAAACAGGCTCCAGGCTCCGAGCTGTCAGCACAGAGCCTGACGCAGGGCTTGAACTCACGGACGTGAGATCATGACCTGGGCCGAAGTCGGACGCTCAACCGACTGAGCCACCCAGGCGCCCCGATCCTATTTTAAAATGCCTCTTGTATGGATCTCATTTTCTCCATTCCTTCTTGTTACCCCTTAGACCAAGTCTTCATATTTTACCTGCCAGTAACTGCCACCACCCTCCACTTCTGGTCTCTCTGTCTCCATCCAGTGTTCTGTAAATTGCCACTTCCTGTGGGGCATTTCTCTGTTTGAAAATCTGAGTGTCTTGATATTGCTCCCTGAATCAAATAGGGATTTTTATTTTGAATAAAAATTATTTATTAGCATAACAAAGATCATGTGTCTTGATCAAGGGTGACATAAAACATAGTGGGACTGGATCCCTTCTAGGACAATGTAAAGTGAGAAAGGCATTAAGGGATTGTAAAAAATAAAAAAAATCTTTGTTGAAACCAGGGGCATCCAGGGCATGAAGCTGATATGACATGAGGGAATCTCTTTAAGAGAAAGAATAGAAACTGTATCATTACAAAATTAGATGTAGGCCTTGGAAGGTGTCAGTACCAGTGCGGGGCCTGGAGGCTTAAGCTTTAATAGCTTCGTAGTGAATGTGCTTCTGTGTCAAACAAATGCGGCCTAATAACTGAGCTTATTTGTTTTGAATTTTCATATTTGGTTCAGAGTAATACATTCACGTGGTATTAACTCAAATAGTGCAGGAGAGTTTAGGATGAAAAGCTACATTCTCTGATCCCCAGTTCTATTCCTAGAGACAAACTGTTTCAACCTCGTTTACCTTTCCTCTGGTATTTACCCTAAACAGTCTAATACTATATGCTTACACTTTTTTCTTTGATTCATCAAATTTTTTTTTTTTTAATTTATTTATTTTCAGAGAGAGAGAGAGAGAGAGAGGGAGAGAGAGAGAGAGGAGGGGCAGAGAAAGAGGGAGAGAGAGAATCTGGAGCAGGCTCTACACAGCCAACATGGTGCCTGATGCAGGGCTTGAACTCACGAACAAACCGTGAGATCATGACCTTAGCTGAAACCAAGAGTCAGATGCTTAACCAATCCAGGCGCCCTTGATTCATCGAATTGAAATACTCTCTATGGTCTCTTTGCAACGACAGATGAGAATTTCTCGCATTTTATACCACCTCCTCCCACTGTTTGGTAGTAACTATTACTGTTGTGAGTTCTAGTCTTTAGTACCTTAGACTAGTAACTAACTTTTGTTTTAGTCTTGTGTCATTTGGAAATCGTTCCACAACCTAACTTCACTGTCACCCAGAGTGAACCTTTCCCTTGGCAGCTGGTTTCCTAGTGGTTTCCCTTGTACAATAGGGTCATCCTCCTGTTCCCTTCCAGCTCTGCCCCCTTTTGCGGATTTCAGCTCTTTCCATCCTTCAAAGCCCAGATCGATTCTTACCTCATCCTTACATCTCAGCTGTTCCAATACACTTCGGTATCTCTCTTTGAATGCTCTTCACTTGATTCCCAACACACAATTTAGCACTTAATTATAAAGCTTATTGTTTGTTTTTGAGCCCAGCTTCCTCCCCATCCCTGCAGCCAATCACTATATCTCTTGCAAGGTTGACTCTTAGTAACTGCTTATTGAGCCGAAACATTCTGTTCTCCAGTCGGCTCAGGTTTATGCATCTTACCTGTCTCACTAGATTAAAAACTTTATATATGTTTGCATTTTCCCACGGCATTAAACACGGAGTAGGCATTCAGTAATAAGCAGCTGAATAATTCTGATCTTTTTGCTTTACCCACACTATCCTGTAGCATTTTTTCTGCATTTACTGGAAGATAACAGAAGATAGTAGAAAAGGCCCTTTTTAGTGTCAACTTTGGGTTATACAGTATATATTTTTTCCTGCCTTCTCTGTGGGAGCATAATTCTTTCTCTCCATTCAATCCCTAGGCTCCAAGGATGTTGTTAATTGTGGCTTAAAAAAATACCCTTTAAGGCAGTTTTTGTGTGTAGAAAAGATTACTCAGGTTTTTTTTTTGTTTGTTTTAAACATTAATAATGTTACAAATCCACAAATGTAGCTCTTCTTTAAGCTTTTAAGTTCAGTTTAAAGATCTGATTTTTCTATTTATAAATTCAGCAATTTTAACAGTCACTTTTAAGGGGGCCTTTGAGTAATGCTCGGTCCCATTTACAAACTTAACTGAACAGCCTGGAACATTTTAAATTTCATTTATAATTTAAACATGCTTGATTTTCTTTTTATAGACTATGATTGTTTTAACTAACAAAACCCTTCCTATGTACTTAAGTAATGGTTGTAAATCTAACAAATCAAACCCATAGATATGGGAACACTAAAATCTCTTAAATCTTCCAACATTATAATATTTTTACAATCACAATTCTAAATCAATAACTCAATTACATATTTTAAATCAGAATTACAAGGCTTAACTATTACTTAGAGGCCAAACTCTTGTATGAATATTTGAAATTCTAAATATGCACATATTATTTAATGCAAAATTGTAAATGGTACTGGGTTGATTTGTTAAACATTTATCATTTAAATTTAAAATTTGGGGGGCTTAAAATATGCTTATCCATTATGGGGAAAAAATGTATTACCTTGATGAATTTTGGGGGTTGCCTTGCCATTGATTTTGGGACTTGCCTCCTCAGCTTGTTGAAGGTGCTTACTGCCTGGAGATATTGGCCTGGGCACGCATAAATCCTCATCTAGGACTAAAATAGTCCAATGGAACCCCTTTTCATTGTTGTGGGGTAAATGGCCTCCATTTGGAGTAATCTCATAGCCAATATCTGCTGGATTCAACTAACAATTTTCCTAGCTTTGTTTATATGGGAAGTCTGCTACTGATTTTCACAGATGCAATGTGCACTGTCTAGTTGTTCCAAGCTAAGGCAAAGGCTTACGTAGAACCTTGCTTGATTGGGTTTTTCATTTCTTGGGCTCTGAAAATATGTAAACGTCTTTGCATCTAACTCTAAAAATCTTTAGACTGGAGAGAATGATGCATTCTTTTAATACATTTCTTATTCAAAACATCCACAATTGCTATATATATTAAAATATTATCTAGTTGAATTAGGGACATGTCTCTTGGCTCTGATCGGCTTTGCAGTCACAATGTCTAAGAACCTTTCACTACCAGGTGTGAGCTGGGCACGGATTTATAAAATAAAGTCTAAAGTGGGCATTTTGTACAAAGCAGGGATATTACTCTGCCTGACTCTTCTGTGCTGCAGGGTGAATGGAAAGCTAGTGATGGAGCAGTATGTGGCCCCAACTAAGCTGCTTACAACTATAAAAAGTCTATAAAAGGACACAGCTGTGCTTCTTCTGAAACTTTGTCTAGAGGTCAGGAAAGGGGCTTTATCCGGCAGGGTAATTTTCATAAAATGGAGTGCATGTCTACCTTGCTTATTCTCAGTGCCCAGGACAACAAACTGTAGGCTATGAATTAAAAAAAAAAAATGGAATGGATGGATAGGGGGATAGCTGGCTGGCTGGCTGGGATGGATGGCAGGTAGACAGGGTACACCAGGCAGGTCCTCTCCCATGCATGTCAAGGATATATATAGGAGACTGTTCATCTGGCTGCCATTTGGCATGGAACTAGATCCTGACAAACTGTACAGTTCGTGAGTAGAACAGAAAAAGCTGAGAATTAGGAAAGAATTGAAATGGTTTTATAAAAATCCAAGATAATGCAACACAACAACAAAGTAAAAGCCCTAGGATCTCACTGTCCTGGGCAAGGAGGTCCTTAATGGTGCTCCTGATATGATGAATATGATGTATGACTTACATTAAAAAAAGTGATTCTGGGGGCGCCTGGGTGGCTCAGTCGGTTGAGCGGCCGACTTCGGCTCAGGTCATGATCTCACGGTCCGTGGGTTCGGGCCCCGCGTTGGGCTCTGTGCTGACAGCTCAGAGCCTGGAGCCTGTTTCAGATTCTGTGTCTCCCTCTCTCTGACCCTCCCTCGTTCATGCTCTGTCTCTCTCTGTCTCAAAAATAAATAAATGTTAAAAAAAAAATTTAAAAAAAAAGTGATCCTGGTTTTCTTCGGTGCTTATTATCACTGAAACAGCAGGTGTTCATTGTGGTTTTGCTCCTTAGATTCTCCTTAAGTGCCATACCAAGTCATGTTGTAGGTAGCTTAACTGGCTGCAGAGAGTCTGTCAAACATAGCAGATGGATTCCTGTCTTCTTATTGTATTTCTTGCTGTATATTTATGGGGTAAAACAGTTGATGAACGAAGATTAACTTATAAAATAAAATCCTTGCTATCCACAGGCAAAGAAGTACATTAATTTTGTGGGGTGTTGTGGGAAGAGGAAACATAGGAATTACCTGCTAGGGTGTATATTGGGACACAGATTAAAGAGCATTTCTTAGAAGAATATAGGATTTCAGGAGCTGCTAAAGGATGAAGTATGAGACCTTAATCAGAAAGAAGATGACACTTTAGTTATCGGGTTGGTCCAGAGGGTGGTGGAAGGATTGAATGAGTGGGGGCTTGGAGTGTACAGAGGGTACTGCTGGGGAATGAGAGATCTTGCTTTTGTTAAGAAGCATTACTCTTTAATGGTGAGAGGACTGGAAAAGGCCTGGATCTTGAATCATATTAAAGATCAAATCAACAAGTATTTTTTGGAGCCCCAGTTGTATGCAAGGCATGGGAACATTCTTTATTTTCCCCTTATGTTTGCGGCTGCTTCTCCTGAAAATGTCTGTGGATGAGAAATAAAGAGTTAGACTATTTTTGTCTATCTTTGGCCATTTTTGTCTGGGGGCACATTTAGTCAAAGACTAAGTCTCAAAGACTGAGCCTTAAAAAAAAGCAGTGCATTTGTGGACTCTCCTCCATTTCTATTTTTATTCTTATAGCCTAAAACTTAAGTGCTATGACACAGTAGCTCTAACACCCCCCATGGCTCTACATAATATGGAAATTACTGAAAATGGTTTCTTTCCCATTATGCGGCCAAAAAGCAGTGAGATCATGAGGAAGGAGGCAAGAGAAAACAATATTTAATTTGTTCTAGAAGGGTGCCGTGGGAATAAAAATATTCTCCTTTTTCCCCTGCGTTTTAAATACATGGACACAACAACAACACAACAAAAATGCAGAAACGATGTTGCTCACCAAACAAGCCCACACTTCACTGCCTAATTAAATCATTTTAATCTAACGAATATAAGCAACAACATAAATTGGCATAGCAGTGAGTCAGGGAGTGATTCCAGCTGAAGCCACGCACAACCGGCGCTGCCCTGCTGGGACATGCATAGCCTTTCCGCTTCCTTTCA
Source organism: Prionailurus bengalensis (assembly GCF_016509475.1). Classification (NCBI taxonomy): domain Eukaryota; kingdom Metazoa; phylum Chordata; class Mammalia; order Carnivora; family Felidae; genus Prionailurus; species Prionailurus bengalensis. Next base: position 89,886,560 of record NC_057350.1, on the reverse strand, counting down.
AGTGACGCCCTATTGCACTTTCGCACAAGTTGAGGAGGCCTGTGGAGGCGGCTTTACCTGGCAGTCTCCCAAACAGGACTGGACCTCCTACATACCTTCCTCTTTAGCCTGGAGAAACCTGGGTTTTAGCAACTAGAGAATGCTGGGGAACCTAGCCCCAGTTAAGTGTGCTCCCCAGGACCGTGGGTGCAGGGGTTTCCCCAGCTGGCCTGGAGTTTGGTGCTAACAGATTATTTACAAAGATGAATGCCAGGTTCCTTGATCTTGGTAGTGGTAGATGGAAAAAGTTCATGGTGTTATTCTGTGTTGTTTTGACAGCAGATCAAAGAGGAGCCACATTCTGTCTCAATATAGTAAGGGATGTTTTGGAAACATTTCGAGAACAATTTTTCAGCCTTATCATCTCATTTGAGTTTTCCCTTTAAAACCGCCTTCTTTGCTTCTTGCTCTTACTATAGGAATGAGAGAAAAAAACCCACTAGAATAAGTTGATGTTAGGGACAGGCTAGTGCATTTTAACATGGAGCAAACAATGTTGCTGGATTGATTTTGACATATACGTGCTGATGACTGGGTTTTACCACTTACAGGTTTGGTGACCATGGGCAAGCTTAGTTTCCCCATCTGTAAAATAGAAATAATAATGCAGATTCATGAGAAAGCTTATGAAAAATACAGATTGAGCTGGAAAAGATCCAGGAAAGTTTAGTTTCCTTTACTGAGAGGTGCCTACCCATTTACGATGGACATCCCTTACTTTCTAGATGCCTCTGTGGCAGGGGGTTCCCATCTTGTCATGTAGGCAGGAAAGTCCCTTCTTATTATATGGGTTGCAAGGGTGTGGGAAGATTTCTTTTCTCACTATGGTGGCAGTGAGGATCAGGGGAGTCCCTTTTCACCCCTTTAATACTGATGGAAAGGAGGGGAAAGAAACGGTAGGGAAAGTCACTTCTGAGCAATGTTGTTCAGAGTTTGATGGGACTGGAGACAGACTCTGTTCTTGCCATCTGTCTCCTGCTTCTGGAGGTGGGGAGTGATGGTCTGTTTCTAAGGCACATTTCGTTATAGTCTGACCCCCACCCCCCTGCACCATCGTCCCAGAAATCTTTTTAAATCAATAATATCAACATGGTACTGTGTTCCTGCTTCTGTACTTCTCCTTTTCTCATTAGCCATGGCTCTTAATCCCTTGTTGCAGGATATGCCAGTAATGTGGAAACCGTCCTATTTTTAGTGAAGGGAGATTGGAGAAACTCCGTTCCAGTCCTCACGTACAAACACAAGATAGTAATAGCCCTCATCCTTGCGGGGCTTGCTGCCTAGGGGAAGAATCCAGGATGTGTGCCCAACTGTGATGGAGGAGAAGCTCTGGGCCTTTGGGCTGCGTTGGTACTTCCAAGAGGAGATGCGGAGGTGGCTGTTGGATTTAACATGTTCATGTTTAGAAGGCAAGATATACAGATTTTGAAGCCATTGACATATGTTTAGATGAATCCAGGGGAGCTGATGACATTGCCTAGGGAGATAGTCATGAGCTATAGTTCTCAAACCTTGGCTGCATATGAGAAAGCCTTGGGGATCCTTCCTCCAGAGATTTTGATTTGAAAACAGGTATAGAATGCAATCTGGGAATCAGGAGTTTAAAAGCTCCTTAGATGATTGTAGTGTGCAGCCGGGTTTAAGAATCACTGCTCTATCCTTGTCTTCTCTCCTCTTCTCTCCTCTCATCATGTTACTTCAGCATTTCACCCTGAGCTGTGTATTGGCATCACTGGGGGAGATTTTGAAAGTCAAGATGCCCATGCTGCATCCCAGATCAATCAAATAGGAACTTGAAGACTGATGACTCCATTGGGCAGCCCATGCTGAGAAGAAGATACCAAGGAAGGAGTGCGTGTAGATATCGGGTAGATGCTGACGTAGCAGAGTCTATTGAGAAGTAGGCTTAGCACAGAAGCCAGGAAGACTTGCTTTATTAAGCATTTGCTATCAGTGGAGCCTTCAATACAACGTTAGGAAGAAGTCATGATAGTTGATCTCATTCCTGATTTTAAAGATGCTTCCAACATTTCCTGATAATAGATACCACGCTTCTAGTCTTTTCTCCGTTTACTATGGGTTTGTATTATGATGAATTTTTATTAGATGCTTTACTTGCATCTGTTAAATTGGTTGTATGGTTTTCTTTTTTTAATCTGTTAATGTGCAGAATTCCATTATAGATTTTCAAATATTGACAACTATCCCTGCTTTCCCAGGTTAAAAGTACCTTGAACATAGCATATTGATTTTTATCTGCACTGTTCCATTTGACCATGCTGGTACCCTGTTTAAGGTTTTGCGTCTTTATTCATGAAGTAGAAACCTGAAAGTTAACCTTTTCCTAAAGTGTACGTGGTTTTAGTATCAGGACTATTCTGGTTGTGTGAAATGACTCGGGGGCATATTTCCTCTTTTTCTATTTCCTGGAAGATATTGTATGAAACAGATGATTTCTTCTTTGAAAGTTTGGGAGTATTTTTGTCTAAAGCCATCTGAGCCTAGTGTTTTCATTGTGGGAATATTTTAAAATATTGCTTTCATTTCTTTCAGAGTTATAACACTCTTCAGGCTTTGCATTTTTGCTAAAAACAATCTCAAAGTTGTATTTTTCTAGTTCCCAACCTCTCCTATCCTTGCATCTATTTCAGATGCCTTTTCAGCCAATTTCCTGCTGTCTCCATTTTCCAATTAACATGGACTCTGAACACACTGAAAGGTGGTTTCTGCTTCCTCTGAAGCTGCTTTGACAAGGTTGCAAATGGATCTCCATGATGCCAACTCAAAAGGATTCTTTTGAGTTCTTTTTTTTTTTTTCTTTCTTTTGACCTTTATGCTTTTTTTTGAGATAGTTTACCAGCTGGTCCTTCCTGAAACTTTCTACTCTTTGGCTTCTATGACAAAATTCTTTTCTAATCTTCCCTCTCTCTAGTTATAGTCTAAAAATCTCATTCATAAGCTGCTTCCCCTTTATACCTTGTGAACACATTTTCAGGTTTTCATTCTTAGTCCAATGTCCTTTTCATTCTATGCAATCTCTTCAGATAATCTTATGTACTCTTAATGATTTGAACATCACCCAGGGGTAGACTGAGGTTTTGTGGGGTCTGAAGCTTATATAATTTTGGGGGTTTCTCTTTGATAAAAAGAATACAAAATTGGGTACTGGGTCTCACACTGGAAGTAAGGGGTTTGAAACTCAAAAAATTATAGTAAATTTGCCTCTGTCTACATCGGTGGATAGATGACTCCCAAGTTGGTTTATCTTCTTTGACCTCATTCCTACACTTAAGATTTGTAAGTTGAATTACTTATTGGACTTTTCTGTCCTATAGTGGAACTTAAGGTGGGGGTTTTAGAACATGGCCCCGAGGTTGTTTGACATGCCTCCCTTTGAGAAGTGGGGTGCATGCCCCTGTCTTTGAGTCTGGGCATGGTAACTGCTTGACCAACAGAATACAGTAGAAGTAGCATGGTGCCGAGTTCTGGGCCCAGACCTCAAAAAGCTGACAGCTTCCACTTCCATATTTTGGAGTTTTTGCTTTTGGAACCCAGACACCCTATTGTGAAAAAGCCAAGCACCACAGGAGAGCCCACAGAGGTCCCAGCAGGCAGGCAGTACCAACTTGCCAGCTATGTGAGTGAACCATTGTGGAAGTGGATCCTCTAGCTCCCAGTCAAGCTGGCGTAGTTGACGCCATTTGGGGCACAAATGAGATTTCCTCACTGAGCTCTGCCCCAATTACAGATTGGCAAGATAAAAAAAAAAATGAATGTGACTTAGAAACCTTGAGTTTTGGGGTCATTTGTTACACAGCAGAAGATAGCTAGCTAGAACACACAGATACCTGAACCTATTCCTTCCTCTGTATGTTCATCATAATTAATGATGGTACCAGTGACACTGTTACCCATACATTATATGAACATTCATTCTAAATTTTTCCTATTCCCTCTTCCTCATCTCCAGTTAATCATTAAGTTATGTAGTTTCAGATTTTGCCTCTTAGATGTTTCTATCATCTACTCTTTTTTCTCTGTCACTTGGTTTGTAATGCCCTCTGTATCTGAAAATATTTTGCAGGAGACTCCTAATGTATTTTACAGTATCCATTTTTGTCCTGCTCAAGATCCATTCCCTGCACTGCCACAAAAATGCTAACAAAAGGGACACCTGCATGGCTCAGTCAGTTGAGATTCTGACTTTGGCTTGGGTCATGATCTCTTGGTTTGTGTGTTCAAGCCCCATGTTGGGCTGTGTGCTAACAGCTCGGAGACTGGAGTCTGCTTGGGATTCTGTGTCTCCCTCTCTCTCTGTGTCTCCCTTGCTCATGCTCTCTCTCTCTCTCTCTGTCTCTCTCTGTCTCTGTCTCTCTCTCAAAAATAAATACACATTAAAAAATATTTTTTAAATGCTTACAAAATTCTAAACATTACTTCCCTGCTTAAATCCTTTTGATATAATAAACGGAATAATTAAAGACATGATGTATTTATCACATTTTTCAACTGAAGAAAGATCTGAGCTTACAGATTAAAAAATTGCAACACCAATAGATAGATAAATTATTATAAAATTTCCTACATGCATCCTAACTGCACCCCCCTGCCCCCGTCCTCACTTCTGCCTCTATCAAACAACTACAGCACTAAAGTTTTCCCAACAATGGATTAAAAAGAAAGTGTCTTGGATTTCCAATTTGCCAGTCATAAAAAATAAGAAAAAGCAATAGAACAATCTTTGTGGGATTTCAAGGCATACCAGCCAAATCATCATTTGTAAGTCAGATATAGAAATGCAGGAAAGAAGAATATCACCCACATCTAGTTTCTAGAAACAAAAATGTTTCTCAGTATTATTTACAATCTGTGTTCTATTTACAGTGAAACTTTCCATGCCCCATTATGTCATGAGATTGGATAATATTGCAGTAGCCACTATACTATTGTCATGTAAATATAGTATCATTAGTTACTACTTTTCAAATATCTAATAGCTCAGCAACATTATAAGGCTAGTCTGGGGGACTAGCTGCTATTTTGAAATCTTGTTTTAGTGAGAAAATCCATTTCCAGCTTCTATGCATCTAACTTAGCAAACAATTTCTGAAGCTCAATGTGGACGTATCTAAAGTGATTTGTCTTTCTGTCACACAAGTGATAGGTTGGGTTTGAACATCTTATAGTCAAAATTCATACTCCTGATATTTAAAAGATGCACATATTTATGAGAAGCCTGAACAATGTTTTTCTGAAAAACAGTCCTTTTATTTCTTGCTATTTCTTCAGATCAGTAAAATGTGTGGAGATCAGATACTGAGTCAGTTTCAAAGTGCGACACATAAGAATTGGCTTCGGTTTGACATGAATTGCCATTTCTTTTTGTTTTCAGGTTGCCTCAGGTCTGAATTATTAAAGAAATGTCTGTCCTAAATCAACAGGGGCAGGTATGAAGGTTTAGAAGATGATAATGCCAATATTTTAACATTTGACAACGAATTTAATATTTGGAGTACAGAATAACAGGTATGCGTGGTACCAATGACTTTTCCGGAATCACATATTAATTACAGGAATATCTGGGAATACAAGGATATTTTTTCAGAGTAGCTTGCTAGTGACTGCAGTGCTAAAACAGTTTTTCTTTGGGGGGAGATTTTAGCAATTTGGGTTTTTTTTTTTTTTTTTACACGTTGTTACCACAGAGGTGGTTATGTTGGAGCAAGGTGTACGTTCGGAAATGACAAATTCTAACCCAAATTCCACATACAAGATGGTTATTTTAATCCAGAAATCATTTTGACAGGTGATCTGGTAGGAAGTTTAACAGGCAGAAACAAATGAAGGAAGGTGCCCCCAGTGAGAAGGAAGGTTGTATGTAAATAAGTCTTGGCTTGGACTTGCTTTTTATCTTTATTTTCTGTTTTAAAATTCTTTCTCTTAGTAAGTTTGGGAGACAAAAAAAGAGAACTAGCAGATTCTTACTGTACATCTTTTTAAGAAGCATGGGGAGTTGTGAAAGACATTGCATGTTTTTCTAAGGGCTCAGTTACTAGAAAACTTGAGAAAGTTTGGGTTTTGGAGCACTTCGTGTTCACTTCGTGAGCAGATGAGAAAGAGAGAATGGTTAAAAGAACCATGTCAAGTATCAGATGATCCTATTGTTAGGGTGTTGGCTTAATATGGCTGGAAGGACTGGGTATTCAACAGGCACAGCTCCTGAGTTAGGCATTGGTACCATTTCCCCCCCCCCCCTCCCTTTTTGGTTCCAAGTCTTAGAAAAGATTAATATGGGCAAGGAAGAGCCAGGCAGCATGGATCATGCAGATAAAGGAAGATCTCATCCTATGACTTAATTTGGTTTCACCCTTACCTCAGTGAAACCACAAAAGACTCATGTGAGCTGAGATTTCTCGTGCCTCGGGCCTATTGGTCCCCAGTTCTCTGAAACCTGGAGAAAATCCTGAAGTTCTAACATTATTTTGGGAAGTCCCCACAGTCATCTCTTTCCGTGTTATGACTGAATAAAACATGAATGTTGGAGAGTGTCCTGGGTTTGTCAGCTGTGGCTCATCTTCTCTTTTCCAATCTTGTCATTAATCATCTTCTTTATGAGCTCATTGACTCTTTCTAGGTCTTCTACCACCTAGTCACGCACAAAGTATCTTGTAGTTGGGTTGCTTGAAGACTGTGAAGCTTACAAAATACTTATTTGAATCTTTCTCCCTATAACTGCACCTTATGTAATCAAATCGTTTGCATAATTGTTTGTTAATCCAGTCTAGGGTTATCTATGAGTGGTACTCTCCTGCCAAATTTTAAGGTAAATGTGACATCACCATCTTGGAACTTTGGCCAAAATCCTAGGCAATGACCTTGAGCTGATTGATTTCTGCTAACACTGAACTTCCTGGGTCCAAAAGGTTTAAGTAGCTCATTAGGGAATCACAAAAGCCATCCTGACCGGGAGGCATTCCTTGAAACTATTAAATGGATCAAGTAAAATTGATTAGATAAAATTCCTGTGGTTGAAATTTTATTGATACGCAGTTCATAATTATCCAGAGAATTGCTAAGCAAATTTGTGTTTTACTGTACTATGCCTTAAAAAAGAGTCTTACCTAAGTCAGTTGTGGCTTGGCTTGAGTTTTCTTCCAAGGAGCACAGTAGTGGGGCATTGCTTAGCTGAGGAAGTATGGTATAGTTGTAGGCAGGGAATTGTAGGGTTTGGGTATCCAGTTATCAGGGTAAGGGGAAACCTGTACTTTTTCTATGCCAGTCTCTGAGCTGTTATGTTTATTTTCCTTGTATAAAAAGGTGACATTCTTTTTAATTGGGGAAGCAGGTTCTAAGAGTATCCTTGATCTATACAGTGTGAAGAAGGTAATAGCTGCTGCTCTCACAGATGGGGCACATAGTCTGTGCCTTAGTATTATGAGATGCACAAACATTATCTCTCAAACTTACACCAATGTAAGTATAAATAGCTCCAATGGACAGATCAAGAAGATAATCCCTGGAAAAGGGCAAGGGAGGGTCAGAATCCTGAATGTGCAAAGTCACTTCCTGAAGTGACTATGAAAATATTTGCTAAATTAACTGGAAGTGATGAGCCAAAAATGACTAGATCACATTTTCTATATCAAAAAGAATGGAGCTTGACAACGAAACAAAGATAGCTTTAGTGGGAGAAAAAAGTCTTTGTTTTTTGCATACCAGCGGTTAAGATGTGTGAAATTAGTCCCCAGTACACATGTACCTTTATGTATTTTTACCTTTTCTAGATGATAAGCTCATTAAATACTCACTGAGTATCTACCACGTGTGTGGCATTGTGTTAAAGTAGAGGCTTCGTTAGTTGTTCATGATCAAATAACTTTGAGAGTCTTTCTCTTTCCACCTCTCTGGGAGCTTTTATTCAAGCTTTAAAAAGCAGCTCTTCATTTCCTCTTTGAAGCCTTCCCTGAATGCAACAACCAGACATTAATCAGCCCCTGCCGTAAATTTCTGTGTGTAGTACATCTGTTACAGAACTTATCCCACCGACCATATTTATTGACTAATATGCCTGTCCCTTCCTGGCGGGTTATGAGACTGAGTTCCATGCCACAGAGATTAGTTCCTCCTTCCTTCTCCCTACCTCCACCACTACCCCCAAACCCACACACTCATTCCCCAAGTGGTTATGTGAGTTTGGCTCTTAGTAGCAGTTCAATAAAGCTTGCCTAATATATGAGTTACTGTCTACCAGTGAAGCAGAAAGTTACTCTCCTTCAAAGTCACACATAATTATAAGAGGTACGATTAACTGAACATTTGTTCCTGCATGCTTTACTTACATTATCTAATTTAATCTTACCACAACTCTATGAGGTTGACATTATTTTATTGGCTCCTTTACTGATAAGACTGTGATATTAAGAGATATTAAGTTGCAAGCCCATCTTGCATCTCTGAGCTGGTAAGTCGTGGAATAGAAAATGAAACCTTGCCTGCCCGACTCTGAAGCCATGCTTATTCCACTAAGTTAGGTGGAGTCCCATAAAAAAGAATGACCTACATCTTAAAATGTCATTATCGATCCACTTCTCTATTTTTTAAAACAACATATAATAGAGTATTGTTCAAACACTGACTTTTCCAGCTCTGGGTACATGCTACCTTTTAGCATTTAGTTGGAGAGAAAATCTCACAATATCCTTCTGGTGTCATAATCAATATACTCCACATCCACCAAGCTTTTAGCGTGCTAAAGAGGAGAGCATACCTAGGCTCTGAGCTGTCCTTAGGACTCAAGAATCTAGTCTCAAGAGAGTCCAGGAAAACGCCTAGTGCCTGGTAGATAGGATAGGCCAATCTGAGTGTGTTTATTCAGATAAACTTATTCCTGAAAGATCTGAGGTAAATTCTCAGTCTCTCAATAGAAAGAGATGTGCGACCTGGAAGATAAACATGGAATGCCTGTGTGGAATGCCTCCATCCACACAGGATATTAGGGAAATTGTGAGCTTGTCTTTGGATAAAAAGATCCTGCAGGGCAGGGAGGATATGTCTCCCCATAATACCTGGCTCACAGCATGTGGTACTCACCAGACGTGCTCAGTAAGATTTTGTTGATAAAGAGTTCTCCATCATCGTACAGATAGGCTGGAGACATATGCCGGAAGGATATACCATCATAGAAAAATAAACTACTCCAGATTTGAGAATAAGGTATAGATTATGCTCAGCAAGGCTGAGGGAGAGGAGAAGCTGTGGCGATCAGAATATCTGCATAAAAATCTTAGACATCATCTTTTAAAGAGACTCGAACAGCATGGAGGAGGAAGCAGCATGGCTCTATTAATAGTTGGTGAAATAGCAGGGCATACATCCCGTAGAATAGCTCCATATGGGGAGAGGGGAAGACGACATCTTTTATTACCACACCTTCCCCAACAGCTAAACTGATAGCCTTGTAGTGAAGAGCTGCTGACAGCACGCTGCGAAATGACAAAAGCCCCACAGCACACTGAACTGCTAGAATGTATTCATCATGCTCTGCACAGAGAGCAGGAAAATCCCACTTACAATGTAATCACATCCACGTGTCCTTCTGTGTGTGTGAAGTTCAGCCTTCTGCCTGAGATTCTACAGCTGAAACCCAGGGAACAGAGCATACATCTGAAGGCAGGAAAGGAAATATAAGGAAAACCGCAGTTTCTCATAAACCAGCCATAAAAGGTCATTTTCCTTATCAAACCCATTAATCTATTAGCACAACTGATTTTCTGAAACAGTGAAAATGTGTCTCTTGGAAGCAGCGAGAAAAGGATCAGTTTTTGTAAGAATCTGAGATCATTGTAGATATGACATTAATGTAAAATGCTATTTTTGCTTCAAAAGCTGTAACATAGTAATTATAGACACAATTTGAAAAGAAAGACAAGAAATTTTAGGAAATACTGATATTTCCACCCCAAAGAGATACTTATTGGTGAACATATTTGTGGTCCCTTGAAAATGAGATCACGCTCGGAATATTGTTTTATAATTTTTTCTTTTTTTTTTTAAATTTTTTAATGTTTTTATTTATTTTTGAGACAGAGACAGACTGCGAGTGGGGGAGGGGCAGAGAGAGGGGGAGACACAGAATCCGAAACAGGCTCCAGACTCTGAGCTGTCAGCACAGAGCCCAACGCGGGGCTCGAACTCACAGACCGTGAGATTGTGACCTGAGCTGAAGTTGGACACTCAACCGACTGAGCGACTCAGGCGCCCCTGTATTTTTTTTTCACTTATAAATATATTGGGAGCAGTTCCCCATGACAGTATGTTTTTGTAATTAATTAAAATTACAGAAGAAAAGTGCACTTGTATCATGCCAAGATATATTTTAACATCATTTTTTTCAATTTTATTTATTTATTTTGACACACACACACACACACACACACACACAGCACGAGTGGGGGAGGGGCAGAGAGAGAGGGAGACAGAGAATCCCAAGCAGGCTCCATAGCACTGCCAGCACAGAGGAATCTGATGCGGGGCTTGAACCCATGAAACCGCAAGATCATGACCTGAGAGGAAACCAGGAGTGGGACATTTAACCGACTGAGCCACCCAGGTGCCTCTTAACATCATTTTTAATGTCTACAGTATTCCATTCTATGGATATATCATAATTTAACTAGTGTTTTGTTTTTACTAATACAAGATTTCCCCACATTTCCCTTCACTGTTAAAAACAATGTGCAGGGGCGCCTGGGTGACTCAGTCAGTTGAGCGTCTGACTTCAGCTTAGGTCACCATCTCGCGGTCAGTGAGTTCAAACCCCATGTCGGACTCTGTGCTGACGGCTCAGAGCCTGGAGACTGCTTTGAATTCTGTCTCTCTCTCTCTCTCTCTCTCTCTCTCTGCTCCTCCCCTGCTCATGCTCTGTTCTCTCAAAAACGAATAATGTTTAAAAAATAAACAATGTGCAAAAGAGTATTGATGGAAATATAGCTTTGCACTGATTTATTTATTTTACTAAAATAAAATTGGAAATACTGGTTTAAAAAAGACGAGCTTTCTAAAGCTTTGCCTCACTGTTTTCCAGAATGGCTATGCACTGTTTCTCCTCCTACCCACAGTGTGGGAGCATGCAGGAAAGAATGGGTGGTGTATCATATAAAAATTGCAAAGGGTTTTTTTTTTTCCTCTACAAATTATGTGTATTTTTTCAAGCATGTATTGCCTGAATAATTTGATTTTGTTTTTTCTATTGGGATTTTTGCCTTTTTGTTTTAGTTTATACAATCTCTTAATGTAGCAATTAATGCATCTTTTATTTGACATATATGAAGGAATTCTCATTTTGTCATTTGACCTTGAAGTGTGTGTGTGTGTGTGTGTGTGAGCACTCAGTCCTCATTTTGTGTCGACTCTGTATTTGCATATTTGCCTACTCACTAAAAATTACTTGTAACCCCGAATCAATATTTGTGGGGCTTTGTGGTCATTTGTGGACATGTGCAGAGCAGTGAAAAATTTGAATTGTGTGACAGGAATGATCCCAGCTGATGTCCAACAATGCAACCCTTCACCTCCTTGTTCTACCTCATCCTGTAAACAAGTGTCCTTTCACAGTCCACTTAATGCCACATTTTTCACATTTTTCTGCTTTTCTGTTGGAGATTTCACTGTTTAAAACGGCCCTCAGGGCAGTGCTGAAGTGCTGTCTAGTTCCTAGTGCAGGATGGCTGTGATGTGCCTCATGGAGAAAATGCAGGAGCTTCCTTCAGGCATGAGTTATAGCAGCTGTTGGCCGGGATTGCAATGTTAATGAATCAACAATGTATATTAAGTAAGGGATCTTTAAACAGAAACACACATAAAATAAGTCTATGTATTGACCGGTTGACAAAAATGTTGGGATCCGAGGCTTGCAAGTCCCTAGTGCTGTATTTCCCCCCAGGAGTAATGCCTCAGCATTTGCTAATTCTGTGTTCATGATGACTTTATAGAACATAACTACAGCAAATAACAAGAGTTAAATATATCTATATCTATATATTTTGTTATTGCTATATATATGTTATATATATTTATATATGTTCTTTACATGTGGGCATTTACAGTTTTTATCAGGTCAGACAGTTCAGTTTGTTCTTTGTGGATCGAGCCTTGGTGTTGTGCTTAGTGTTGGCAGAACATTTGTTTTACACTCTTCGTATTTTCCATGTGTGGGATCCTACTGGAGTAACACCTGGCTTCTCTGGGGACTGATCTTGTCTGAATGGTGAATTTGGGAGAAGAGATAGCCCCTTCGCCTTGAATCTGTCCCCTTCTGCAAACAGCATGCATCCTCAATTTCTGATCCTTATTTCACAAGGTGGCCCCCAATGTGAAGGCTCACAGGTAGTCAGCACTGCCTGTAACCAAGAAAGTCAACTCCTGGGGTACCAGCATGAGCAGGGCCGTTGTCATTGCTGACTTAAGCTGTGTTCTCGGATGTCTGCTTTACCTGTGAAAATGTTCATTATCTCTCTGACTCTTGGGTCTGTCTCTCATTTGGTTACAAACTTAAGGCAGGAAAAGGAGGGGTGTTTTTGTAATAGCCTCCTTCACTTAAAAAGGTTATAGACTGTGGCTTCTGATTTGGGTGCTCACCGTCTTTCATCACTTACCCTGGGAGGAAGCCAGATGCCATGTTGGGAGACAGCCCTGTGGAGAGGCACCTGTGGTGAAGGCTTCCTCGTAGATGGGGCTGTCGGCCCAGCTGACAGCTTGACTGCAACCTCATGAGAGACTTTAAACCAGAGGCACGGAGCTAACCTGCACTCAGATTCCTGACCCATAGCAACGGGGAGATAACATTGTTGTTTTAAGCTGCTAGGTTTCAAGGTAATTTGTTACTCAGCATTAGATAACTAATACTCACTGTTAATTAGCAGGCTGAAGTAGAGATACCTCACAAAAAAGTTTTCTTAGGGTTGGGAGGAAGGTAATAGGGACAGAGAAAAGACAAATTTTTCAATGTCATTCAGAAACACAGCGCCGTTTCCTGTACACTTCACCCCTCTTTCATGGTGAAGGAGCATTTATGTAGTTAGAGGGCATTGGTTCTCACTGACCTTGTGAAAGCAAAGGTTGCTGCTGCCAGCTTTCACCCCATCTATGCCAAGCCCCCATGGCCTGCTCAATATAATAACCTCAGAAGTCCTAAGGCTGCTGTGCACAGCCAGTGCATCTTACACTCAGCCACTGGTGGGGACCGCTTCCAGCTAGATGTGTGCCTCCTAGCTAGCATGTTTCCAGATACCTGTTTTCTCTAAATCATTAGTGACCCTAATGTAGGGATCTTCTGGAAATTACACATTGGGGTTAAGTGGGAGGGTATTTTGAAGGTCAGTTCACTACTCACCTCTTACAGGGATGGTGTTTGGTACAACTGAAACCCACAAGTGTGTGAACCTTTACTCTCTAGGATTCTCCTCCCCCGCTCCCCTCAAAAGTCCCTTTTCACTTTAAAAATGATATATTCATGCGTGGTTTCGTCTGGTTCTTCTTTGGCTTATCTTTTTTACTCTTAACTTTTTGTTTTAGAGTAGCTGATACTGCTGTTGAATTTCTCTGTTTCTAAAAAAGGCACTATTACCCAGGGAAAAGAGAGCACACCCTGTTTGCCCTTATTGTATCTGGGAGTGGATGGAAGTTCTTCTCTTGTTCCTACCAGCCTTATTTTCTGGGGTCTGAGTCCAGCTCTTATTTACTGTGGCTTATTATCAGAATTGTTAATCTCGATTCTTCACGTGTTTGACACTCAGCCTATTTTGACATACCCCTTGTCTCTTATTCCCATTGACTGTGTCCTTTTAGAGTCATGTTTCACCTCTTCTTTCCTCCATCAGTACCCTTGAGATCTTTGGTGTTTCCACTCAGATTTGGGCCAAAGTGTAGTGACTCTGTTCAGTCTCACTCTGTTTGACTAAAGCCCTGTTGACTTCACATTGATTTTTTTCCCCACCCTAAATGCCATCACCCATCACCTTCTGTGTGCTCTGTGGCAGCAACTGTTCTACTCTTCCCTTGTATGAAATAAACATGACAGATACACCCAGTTTTGTTCAGGCACTGCAGTAGCTTTGTAGATATCATATATCTCTCCATATGGAGACCCAGGTTTTGGGTGCATGGGCAGCTTTCCTTCTCTAGCATGCTGAGATTGCCATGGTGGATATCAATACTCCAGGGAGGGGACTGAAAGGCACAAAGACAGTGCATTAAGGAGGGACAAGCTGAGACTAGTACTCTTAATTCATCTGATATTACCAATACTGATCCAAAGAGCTTGCCTGTAGCACATGCTAATAGTAACACTGGGTATTGTTATTCTTTCTCTGCCAATCAAACTACAGAGGCAGCCCATCAAACTGCTGAGTAGAAGTGCCCCCAAAAGACTGCCATCAGAAGCATGGATGGCTACACCAGATTTAGGATGGGTTCATGAGGCTTACCTCAGGTTATTGAGCACTCATGCATCCCTATGTTTAGAACAGAGAAATTACTCTAAACAGAACCAACCCAGCTGTATCAGGGATATGGGATAAATAGCACCAGAACAGTGCAGTCATTGTGTCATACTAAGAGGTAGAAACTGGGTGGCACTGACTGGTTGTACTGTCTAGATATCTGTTGGGTAGCCTCGAAGAGAACCCAGTGATTGCATGGCACAGACATTCATCCGTGGCTTCTGCCTGGGTGGTGGCGCCACTGTATCCTGGACATGGGGCACAGGGGAGACTCTGCCCCATAGTAACAAGAGTTGACAACCTCCTTCTCCTCAAGGCCAGGTCGGCACATTCTCTTTTCCCTGCACAATCATTTGGCCTCTGTCTTTGTGCCCTCCAGTGGTCTGGAGCACATTATAGCACACACAGAAGCCTTACTAAATTCACCCAGCAAGCCTTAAATGATAACTGACAAAGCCTGTCCTTACCGAACACTGAAATGTCTCTAATGAGAAAAGCTGTCCTCCAAAATAGAATGGCTTTGGACATCATTACTGCCCCACAAGTAGTCATTATCCAAGCAGAATGCTGTGTGTTCATACCTGATGAGTCTGCTAATGCATCATCTTTATTAAACCTCATGAAGACACAGTGAACACCCTGAGTGATCTGACTCCCACCCTAGGAGACTTAATAAATCTGTGGTTTGGATTATGGGGCTTTTGGGGGGCAAGAATATCACTTGTTTTGTGAATCGTTATCTCAATCTGTGTTTTCTCTTGTATGTGCTTATAATGTTGCTGTGATATTTGCCTCCAGTGCAGCCGGATAGACACCAAACCAGCCCCTCAATGCTAGAGGAATCCCTTGCTGACTGCTTAGGGCATATTGCAGAAGAGGGGGACATGTGAGAGTTGGTCATGAGGGCTGGAGTGTTGGAGGAGATCAAGGAGAGGATGTGACCCCTGGTTGACCCAAGAGTTGGACCCAGGCAATTGGAGGCTCTTCATCTTGCCCCTGTCCTTAGAATCTGTATTCTGCCCATCGTTCCCACACTAGGAGCCACTTTAGGGACATAGCCTTAAGAGAGTAATATGTTATTGAGACCATCTGGACTATATATGACTGAACCCTGTCAAGTCCTCTATATAGTCTTAAGATTCTAGCAAGTAGATGCAGAGATCTACTCATCTTGCAGCCATCCAAGACAGATTTCACATGTAAGTTCCCTTGTTTATTAAATCTGCTACCCCCCCCCCCAAAAAAAAATCAGAGCAGGGAGTCAAACTCACTCAAAATCAGAACTGGATTAAAATCCTATTTTCCTCCCTTAATGGTGTGTAATCTCTCATGTTAACCTATAAGACTGAGTCTCCTCATTGTAAAATGGTAATGATGATAATAGCAAATATGAGAGAATGCTTGTGGGGCACCTAGTACAGTGCTTGGAGATGAGAGAAGCTTGATTAACGTTGGTTAAATGTGTGCTTTATTCTGGTTCCTTCTTTTCTACCTTGGGTGAGATATGAGGTATCTTTTGGCATGTTCATAGGATAAACATCAAAGTACTTTCCATGCATCATTTGGTAAATTTTTCTGTCTTATTCCATTCTGTAAACTACTAAAAGTAGCAAGGAAACCATATCTTCTTTTACGGGCCATGACTCTTCTAAGGATCTTGTAGAAGTACTCAATATCTGATCATCTGCTCACCGAAGGTGTGTGATCTCATTTTATCAACTCTTGCAACTTCTCAGTGTCTTTCCTTGAGGCTGTCCTTTGGTCTAGGTCATCCTTTGCTCACACGTCTTCCCTTTCTCTAACCCAGCGTTGTGCTTGGGAAACAGTTTTTGAGACCCATTTTCAGTAACATCTTACAGCCATTCATACTGTCTTTTCTCAGGTGAATGGACAACTTCCTCCTCTGTGTACACTTTGCACCCCCATTAATGTGTCTCACGTAGAATCTGCTATTCTGTAAGCTCCTTATTTGTTATCGTAACCTTTCTTTCCACTTACTGCCCCAAGGCCCAGCACAACATTTGGCATATAGTAAGTGTTAAATAAATGTCTGTTGAAGGCATGAGCAATGAATTTATGAATGGTAAAAGATATAGAGTAGTTATGATGAATGTCCAAAGACATGCTGTCTTTGGAGTGCTGTAGGATGTCAAATGGGGCCTTCAGATAAGGATATGGACACTACTTCCTGTTTTCTGCAGATATAATCATATGGCTGAATAAGGTTGAGAGATGACTGGGATGTTTGCTGAACCAAAATGCTTCAGCCAAAGTTCCAAATGTTACTTGTTTTTATAATCTGCTTGGGATAAATACACCTAATTTGTATAATACACATAGAGCTCACGTGGGGGTTGGAGAGTGGGTGTATAACCTCACGTGTACATTCTCTCCTGGGCACATTACATGAATATTAAATCTGGTTCATTGAAAAGGCCTTGGAAACAACAATACTGTTTTGAAAATTGAAAGCCCTCATGTGTTTTCTTAGTGTTTTGTATACTTAAGATGTCCATCACTTCAGTGATCTGTCTTATTTTAAAATTAAGAGAAGCAACTCTTTTTAAAAAATTTTTTTAAAAATTTATTTTTGAGAAAGAGAGAGAGAGAGAGCGAGCAAGCATGTGCATGAGCAGGGGAGGGGTAGAGGATCCAAAGCAAGCTCTGTGATGACAGCAGGGAGCCTGATGTGGGGCTCACTCATGAACCATGAGATCATGACCTGAGCCAAAGCTGGATGCTCAACTTTGACTGAACCACCCAGGTGCCCTGGGAAGCAACTCTTGAATAAGTAAATTGGGAAGAAGAGGCAAGTTTTTCTTATGCTATAATTCCCAGACACCACTCCCGCCCCCCCCCCGCCCGCCCCCCCACCGAATAATACATGGAGACACTTGTCTCTCCAAAAATGTTCTCACCCACCAGCCCTCTTGAGTGTGGGTTGGACTTAGTGACTTTTCTCCAAAAAATAAATAAAAGAAAGAGTAAAATAGTAAACCTAGAGTAGAGCAACTTGGCAAACCCTAGCTTCATAGAGGATGAAGCCTAATGTCACTGGTGATATCATATGGATATCAGGTACCCTGCTAATAAGTGATGAGAAGGGCAATTCACCTCTGTGTTATTCTTTCTAAAAACTCACCAGTAACACCAGTCTAATTGTGAGAAGAAAACAAAACAAAACAAAACAAGAGGGAAGCTCAGATTGGAGGACATGTTATAGGATACCTGACCAGTCATGAAAAAGAAGGAAAGACTGAGAAACTGTCACAGATCAGGGGGACTGAGAAGACATGTACCTTAGTGCAGTGTGGTAACATACGTTGGATCCTGGAACAGAGAGAGGACAGTAATACAGAAACTGGTGGAATCCAAATAAAGTCTGGAGCTCACTGAATAGCAATCTGTCAATATCAGTTTCTCAGTTTCACCAAATATACAATGATAATGTAAGATGGTAAAAAATGGGGAAACTCAGGAAGGGATATGCAGGCACACTCTATATTACCTTTGCAACTTTTTGGTAAATCTCAAATTGTTTCAAAATAAAGAGTTTATTTAAAAAATAAAGGAGACAGATGTCTTAGTCACTTTATTTCCTTTTCCAACCCATAGTCAAATGACTTCAGAAGTAGACAGGAAAAATGAACCCTCGTGGTTTGCTTTTTATTGAGAAATTTCTGTTGTATTACAGAGGAACTCCTACTTTACCAAAAACTTTCCAAGAGAAAAGCACCCAATTAAAAAAAAAAACAAAATAGAAAGAAAACACGAATATCTTACAGGTTCTATCATGTATACTGGCATTTTTACAAGATAAAGGTAAATCCCTTTTGTGTGGTAAAGCTTAACACAAAGATTGGTGGATCTGCTCACCTTTTAAAAACACGATTGCTTTGCTTTTGGGGAAGCTTTAGTTATTACTTTCCTAGATTTAACAATTAAAGCTTTGGTAATCTGCGAGGACAATGGGTTAATTGACCCTTTTATTAGTGACCAAATGCAATATGTTTTTAAGCAAATGTTAACTTCTTTATATTCAATGTGGAAACGAAAATGAGTGGTAGACAATTCTGTGACAATCTACCAAGGCTTAAGGTGAATTTTCTTGGGTACAGACTAAAAATACTCCTAGCTCAAACCACTATTCTAGAGAATGAAATTTCACAATGTTTGCCTCTTTGATTTTTTCATTTGCGCTCAGCACCAACTCCACATACATGTCAGTTTGCATCCTTAAATGCGCGTGAAACCAAACCCGGGGCTTTTGCGGGGCTCTAATTGCTATATGATTTGATGTTACTGTGCAGTGAAGCTGTGCTAGTTAATTGTTTTCCGGACTGAATTTCCATTTCTTTTTCTCCCCCTGCCCCCATTCTGCCTGAAGGAGCCTATAAAGCAAAAAACAAACACACAAGAGTCCTTCAGAAGAGCGTCTTTCACTTTCTGAAGCATTGAAACCTCATTTGCAGTGGGTAGCAGGCTCATCATCATGTGGGTGATAATGATGACGGATAATTGTAATCCTTAAGTGGCTTCAGCTTATGGTGATTGTGGGAGGGAGCAAAGTGAGGATGGGTATGTGGAAGAAAAATATGGTTTACTCTGCTTTAATGGCCTTTCCAGCATTTCAGACAATAGAATGAGAAAGTCATCTCTTTGCATCTCTTGCCCGACTCTATTCTAGCGTTGGTATGTGGATTTGGATGACAGTCCATTGGTACATAGTGTGATATGCAGCATGATTACTGGAGGGAAATTCATGGAAACAAATTAGATATATGATTAACCACTTTAAATAATGGTCGATTTATATAGTTTCCTGTACACTGCCTTTTTCATACTAATCAATAGCTCAGACAATATATAAACAACAGCCTTCTGGAATAAATAATTGCATTATATAATGCTAGTTAAATTTAGAAATTGCTATTTTATTGCATTTCTCACTCATAAAATGTAGTGCCAAATAGTAATTGAGATTGAGTTAGAGTCTCATAATGTTTTGCTTCACAATCCAACCAAGGAATTGTTTCTCTCTGAAGACCTATAGAAAGACATCCCTTGGGTAATGATGGATGACTGAGGAAGACCAGGATGGGGAGGTGGGGAAGGGGACTGGGGAAAGAAAAAGTATCTAAATGAGATTGGAAAGGAGGGGGAAGGGGGAGAAAAGAAAATAACCAACTTGATGTGGCATGTTGCCTCTTTGGAATCCCAGTCAACCATTTTAATAGATATGGGCAGGAGACAAGGAAGAACCAATTGGAAAACGTTGAGAAATAGGCCCTGTGTCCTCAGGAGAGCAAAATGTCTCAGACAATAAGATGGGAGATTTATTACGAGGAAACAAAATGTGCTGTTTACCTCTCCTTGATGTTTCTAAAGCCCTTAGCTTGACAGGAGAATGTAGACTCTAGTTGTGTCAGAAACATCACTGGTTGCTTGGAGACTAAATGTCTACTGGCTATGTATCAATGATCTCTTTGCCCCTGTCCCCAAGGATGAGTGGATTCCCCCATTCCTTAGATAATCCCATCATCGTCTCCAAGAAAAATGAAGATCTCCCAGGTGGCTAAAAGCAGATGGGGGAAAATGGAGCCATACAGCCCTAGTTCTAGAATTGGAAGGTGTACCCTCATCCTCATGCAGAGGGTAATAAGTGCTCCTTGCAACAGAGTTTTCTAGAAGGGCAATGCTTTCTGCTGAAGAATATGTGAGTAGCTGTATTCTGAACACTCTTTTCAAACCCCAGTAAGTGTGCTTTCAAAATTGTAGCTGAAAATATGACTGGGATATAAGACCCACATGGAAGGGAAAAGAATCAAATGAAGTTCAGCTGGGAAACAGAAAAGTACAATCTAGAGCTGTTTTTGCAAAACTATGTGAGGTGTGTGGTCTTGAAAGAGTTGCTCTTCCTTGCCTGGAGCATCTGACAGGGACTCTGGAGATAACCAGAGTGATGGGAGAAGTCCAATATCAGCTCAAAACTACTACTCTAGTTGTGTCTACAGTGTTCTCCTCTTTGCCCTAACCTGGAATGAGCTCTCTCATTTTTTGCTCCTAATTAAATTTTAGCTCTTCAATGTCAGCTCAAAGTCGACCTCTGCCTTAACAAACCCCACTCCCAGTGTTCTCTTCTTCTTCTTTTGAACTTTTATCACTAATGCCAAATGCTTTGATTATAAGGATTCTTTCATTTTTAATAAGCTCTTTGCCTTTCCAACTGAAGAGTAAGTCCTTTGAGGGCAGCAATCAGATCTTGGTTTCTTTTGTGGTTTCACCAATAAGCTTGTCACAGTGAGGAACTTCTCGGTGATGACTAACAAATACTTGTTAGTTAGTTGGTTGAATGATTCAGGAACATGAAGGTCTCCAGGTATTTCCAAACTAGGACAGGACATTTACTTATGGCAGATATAATCATTTAGGAAAAGTATTGGCATGACCATGCATCATTAAGCTCCAGATCACTGTCCTGGCATAAGGTAATGTGCTTAATCAGTCTGTCCATCAGGATCCAACAGGGATCCTGAACACAGAATTTAGAGTGTATTTGCTTTCATGGTCTAAGCGACCAGAGCTCCATTCATGATTCTTCTTCAGCCAAATTTCCCTTGCTCTTGGATGTTCCTGTCTTCTGTTGACCATTTGGAACAGACCAATCAACCTGGCTTTGCTAAGGCTGTAATACTGAATCAACAGCTAGAGACTTGGGTGACTTGAGTAGGCATAGTTCTGAGAGAATTTAGGGGGCTCTAAAAGTGTAAATCACTTCATGATTTGTAGATGTGGGAAAAATGTAGTACTTAAAAACATAATTATGATCTAGAGCTAAAAACTGCTAATCAGCAATGCAAAGACATCGCTCAATATTACATGTGTATAATTTTGTCTTCAGGACACTGCAGCCTGGAACTATGGACTCAAGAGTGTGTGGTTTATGCTAACGGAAGTCTCAGGTTCAAGCTTGTTTGGCATCATGAATGGAAACTCAGTCCTCCAAAGTTCTCCATTTCTTATTGGCATGGTCCCTAGGGTGGTTCAGATGCTTTTGGGGGTAGCATTAATGTTCCTCTCTTTGCTACCATGAGGTCATCATTCAGTCTTTCCTCTCATTACATGGCTTTGCTAGTTGCTGTGTTTGCTACTTCCTCTGTGGACCATAGGGTTCCCACAGACACTGTCTTGTTGATCAGGGTCTGAGCTTTCTTCTGATTTGGGATTCAGGGACTTGAATAGGTGTAATGCATCTTTTCCAATTCATTAAAAAGAAGACAATTGTTTGACTATTATTTATTCATTTGCTCATTCAGTACCTCATTCCATAAGAGATTAGAGACAGTGTAATAAATGAAGGAAAGCAAAAAATAAATAGCTGTGGAAATCAGGAGCAAAGAATATAGGCAGGGAGCTAATAAAACAAGGGGTGAGTATAGTATATTAAAAGACATATTACAGGTATTTGGCCTAGAGAGTTTCTAGATGTGGGATATAAATTTGGCTGAACAATTCCTAACAGCCATAACAAAGATGGAAACCAAACAGGAATAGAATTTACTCTGTTCATATTTACAAAGTGACAATTTAGGAGAATACAGCATTTCCTGATACTGAGAGTAACAGGAAATGTTTCCCCATGGGTCTTGGTAAGGAGGATACTATGTTAAGGTAGTAGATGATGCCTTCAACAACATCTTTGTGTTAGATTTGTTTTGTCCTTCAATGTTAGATTATAATGTCCTTCAATGTCAAGCTGATGGCTGTACAGCTTGCTAGAGTTCTTGCTTGATCCAAGGCTGAAATTTGAAATGTCTGGAGGAATTGACAGACTGCGTATTCTCCAGACACTTTTCCATCAATATTATTTTGGGCAAGAACTTCCTACCTGCCTTAACTCCTAAGAGGCAGTATAGTGAGTGGTTAAGCATGCAGACTCCCTGGGTTCAAGTCCCAGCTTTATTACTATGACCCTCAGTTTCTTTAGCATGAAAAAAGGGTAATGCATTCCTTATGGAGATGTTTTAAACACGAAATGAGATCATGTATGCAAAGTGCAGAGCAATGGGAGTGCTCGATAAATATGAGTCACCATAATTAGACCCCAAAACAGAGTGGCTTTCCAAGTCTCAGTGCCTTTCAGGGAGACGTATTGTGCCTTTTTAAAAATTTGCCTCTTTTTTCCCCCAGGAGTAGGAAGAGAATCAGAATGCTACCATGAGGTGTTGACTCCTTTTGCTGACATCTGAGTAGCGTCCTTAGGCTGAACTTACGGGCTTGACCCTTTAGGCAGATGGGTGACAACCTCTGATGTGTCCAACCAGGACAGGCTCTCATGGATGCAGAGGCCCAGAAACAGGTGCCAGGAAATGAAAACAGGTCAAAACCAAGAGCAAATATTGAGCCGCGGTAGTGGAGGGGAGCATATGCGCACGTACACACAGGCTCAGAGAGTTCTGCTAGAGGCTTGGTTGTTTTCCAACTGGCTTTTATTTCTGTTTTCTCCTCATAGAACTTTAAATGCACTAAGGTGCAACCTCAGAGAGATTTACTTAGGAGAAAAAAGATATTTTTTAGTGTATCTAGTGAATTTATAAAACCAAGAAGGATAATGACGAATTGAAAATGGGACAATTCCTGGAAAGCTAGAGCTGTTGGCTCCCATCATAGTCATTAAAAGGTTAACTTTACACAGCAGGTGGCAGGCAAAGGGTACTCACCAATGAGAGAGGTAGCCCAGAAATGTAGTAGATTAATTCAGGAAGATAAATCCAAGGCCAGCATTTCCATTTCCACGAAATTGCAGGTGTTTGTAAGAATGCTCCCTACCTTTGAGAAAGTAGAGAAATTTTGTTTCTGTTATTGTTGTACATTATGTATTTTTGAGGTGGAGACAGTTTGAAGTTGGGACCAGATGGCTCAAGTGTAGGTTGTGGCTTTTTCACACACTTTGGTAGTTATATTATTTTAAGGAGGTCACTATATTCCCCGAGGCCTCGTCTTCCTCATCTATAAAAAGGAGGAGTGGAAATTTATTAGATTTTCTTGACTTCCAAAATGGTATGACTTGTTACAATTTTTATGATGACCTGGAGAGAACACATACACTCCTATAGAACACTCCCTGTTGCTCTGTTTCAAGTGCGGAAAAATGCCCTGGATAAGAGCTACCTGTAGAGAAATTTCCATCTTCACTCTGGAAATGTTTGCTATGCAATTTCTTGTATTATTAAGTTCTTTGGGAATATAAGAAGGCCATTGAACTTCTTTAGGTCTAATCTGCTACATATATAAGATAGTGTTTTTATACCTGTATCACAGTCTTGATGTTTTCTGGATGGAAACCCATTTGTTTTATCTGTTAACATGAATGGAAGTGATAGGACCTCTGTGAAGTAGGGTTCACTTAGCCAGCTATATGCAACACTACTCCATTCCTCACCTTCCCCCAGGCACATCTCTTCCCCTCCATGGACCCAGGTGCCAGGAATTCCATTATTTATTCTTTGAGTTAGGGATTTCCTTATCTCTTTGAGCTTCCTTTTACCCAGTGAGGCCTTGATGTTTTTGTCTTCCTTTACAGGTAAGGGTAGATTTCCTCATGCAGATGTCCAATCACATGTGCATGGCCCTCTTCCAAAGCGCTTCTGCTTTCCGACATATCCCACCAACACAATACTGAGCAGATAGGCAGCATCTAGCTAACTCAGAAACAACTCCCAGATTATGGAAATTTGCATTTCAGAAGTTCTGAGGGCCATTAAAGGTTCAAATAAAAACACCCTCCAGAGAGGCAATTCAAGAAGCAGCTAATTCCTTTTTTTTTTTTTAACATTTATTTATTTTTGAGAGAGAGAGACAGAACATGAACGGGGGAGGGGCAGAGAGAGAGAAGGAGACACAGAATCTGAAGCAGGCTGCAGGCTCTGAGCAAGCTGTCAGCACAGAGCCTGATGTGGGGCTTGAACCCACAAACTGTGAGATCATGACCTGAGCCGAAGTCGGATGCTCAACTGACTGAGCCACCCAGGCGCCCCGAGAAGCAGGGTGGCATTCTTTAATATGAGAAGTGATCACTAACATTTGACTAGGTCTGCTCCTGTTGCTTTTTGTGAAATGCCATAAAAGTCACTTTGCCTACCATGAACTGACACCTTAGAACAGCTAGAATTCTTAGCATTAACTTTGTATCACATTGCTGTTTTTATTTCCTAAAGAGCCTATCTATCTATTTTAAGACTGTATTTTCTCTATTTAGTCTTAGTCACAGTGATAAGAGGGGGTAGGAAAATAGTTACACTTGAACATAATATCTTGTTTCCAAGAGGCAGCTAGTTGCCAATTAAACAGGAATACTGTAAAATATCAGGTGGATATTTACCTACAAACAACGGGGAACTGAGGAGACAGAGAAGGGCCCCAGGAAAGAAGCTACTGTCAATAAAAAATGATTAGCAGCTTGGGTCGTCCTCATGCGTGATTTCACCCCCATATTTTACCCCCATATTTAGCTGAAAAGCCCCAACCTGTCCTTTTCCAACTTTTTCTGTGTTTAAAGTGAAACTACCCACATCTCTGCTTATACTTGCATTTACTTTGGATGCTCGGGAGAAGTTTGTGAGTTGGAACATCTCCGATGTTTACATTCTTCACTGATCCCATGTTACCTCCTCTCTGAGCCCTCTCTGACTCTCCAGACAGAGTTTGTCATTTTCCCTTCCTCTGTGCTTACTTCTGTGATGGTGCTGATTTTAGCGTGTGGTAATTTGTTCATGTGTCTACTGGGGCAGAGAAACTAGCAAATGGAAGGTTCTCAATCAACATTTGTTGGATAAATGCATCAGGAAATGAATGAATGATGAAAGGGTGAGCTATCTCTTCATCAGCAGTTGTTTTTCTGGGCCACTTTCCATTACCATGGGGACCCCCAAAGTTTGGTGCTAGGGTGATCACCCTGACTCAGCATTGTCAAAGGACTGCTCTGTCCCATGTTCTACAATGAGCCTTTATTTGAAAGTCATAAGTAATATATTCTTATGGCCTTTCTCACAAAGAATGAGAGCTTGAACTACCCCCCACCCCACTTTATTTAGCAACCATGGGGCATAGCCCACTGGCTTGGCACAACCACCATCTTTGGTGAGACTTGGCCACTTCTGCCCTGGGACTTGGGGCAGAACCCTAATGGAAGCTCCTCACCCTGAGCCCCACATATCAAGGAGAGCTTGAGCTGTTGGGCCATAGATGAGGGAGGTGGCTTTGGGAGAAGATAGAATTGGGTTTTTCAGCTGGCCCCAAAGAAGTTTGATGCTTATAACTGACATAGCACCTAATGCCTAACAGAAACTTATAAAATATTTTAAGATGAGTGATTGAATGAATCCCAGATTGAATGAATGCCAGACCTTATCTGACAACTGGCCTTATCCTATACTAAAGCAGATTTTCCTTCTCTCCCATATAACATGCAGGCATCATGTTGCCCTTTGCCAAGCTCTCTGCTGTTGTTATTAACTGAAGGATGCCAGTGTCCAGTTTGCTCTGAGATAATATAGATTTCAGTGTGGTTTATATGAGTACTGATACTGGGCAGGGAGGTGGTTAGTGGAGCCTGGCTTTGCCATGTAATTTCCCGTAGGCCAACTCCCTTGAGGGCTTCTCTTGGACTCCACTTCTGGGCAGGCAAATCTTAGAACAGGTTAGCTTTAGGCCTCTGAAGCATTTAGAGAGTGACTGATGCCAAGAGGAGGGTGGTTTTGTCTGGTGTCTCACTTAGATAAGGATAATATGCAGGTAAGCAGAGAGCATGGAAGAGGCATCATCATCATCACGAAGCCGGCTTAGCCTGGGGCCTGCAATCATTTTAGGCTTTGGAACACCTTTTCTGCTTGATATTCTTTTCTGCAGAAAACTCCTCCTGCAAACCTGAGCGTCCTCTGGTTGTTTTCAACCCAAGGTTTAAGAGAAACTACACACACACACACACACACACACACACACACACACGTATATGTAAGTCCTCTTTATTGTTTGGTGAGCATGGCACAGTTAACTAAAAAACAAAAATTTGTCTTAATTTCTGTTAGACCTTGAAGACTGCCAAATGAAAGAAAGTGAATGGCGCCTTAGGACAAACAACCCTGTGAATTTTCTCATAAGGTTAACTTATTTCTTGATTGATTAGCTTTGTACAAAGCAGGAAACAGGGATATGGACAGGGGCTCGATTTGGATTCAGCCCTCAAGGCATTTACAGTTTAGTACAGCAAGTAAGGCACAGATATGAGCGACTATTTTATAAGACGGGATGTGGCAAGGACACAGGCCTAGGACACAGGTATAAAGTTCTGTGGAATCACGGAGAAAGAGGGCAAGGCTGTCTGCAGGAAAAACCAGGGATGGGTCATGGAAGATGTGGGCCTTGAAGGATGGTGGGTGGATGTTCCGTGATCAAGTAGGAAAGCAATTTGTGTGTTCATTTGGCTTGAGTACAGAATGCTTCATGAGGGTAGAAGGAGAGAGAGCGAGAGAAAAGAGGCTGAGAGAGAGAAGCCGCAGGGAAATGGAACTAGAGCTACTGGATTAAGTCACCTCAAAGCCCATCCTATTTGTGTCCTTCTAGTTATATGAGAAAATAGGTTCCCTTCTGTTTAGGCCAGTTTGAGCTGAGATTTCTGTTAGTTGTTAATGGAAATTATCCTAACTGATGATAAAATTTTATTGGAAAGAGAAATTGGAGCCAGACGTTGAGGAATTTAGACAATATTTCAAAGGCAGTGTGGAGCCATTTAAGGTTTTTCAGCTGAGGAATGAAGTAATTAAAACTTTAAGAAGATTAATCTGGCAGATGTATGTAGGATGGTTTAGGGGAGGGAAGAGAGTGCCCACGAGGAGGTGGTACATTCCCTACAGTAAAAGTCTACACATGTGGAATTACAGTGATTAGAGAATCTGGTCCTCATCTTAAGTCAAATGCAATTTTGCACGTTAAAATGTAAAATGAATCTCTGTATGGCCACAGAGCAATCCTAGATTAGCAAGCCCCCCCTTGGTCCTTCAATTGCTTTGCATGATGCAGCTTTTGTTTGCCCTGTTCTGAACAGATCTACATACTCTCAGTTACCCTATACAAGGTGGAAAGGGTGATGTATTCCAGCAGACCCTTTCATGCAATAGGCGTCTTTTCCTTAACGAAGTTTTGGATTTCCAGAAGTTTCTAGATAGACCTCTCATACCAGTGATATTCATGAATGAGCATTCACAAGTTTCAAAACAAACATTGAATAGCAGAGCACTTGGGACCTGATTCTGCTACTTATTTTATGACTCTGAAAAAAGCTAATTCATTTCTTTAAGCCTCAGTTTTGTCAACTGTAAAATGAGGATGGTGAAAATATAAGTAAACATAGAGTAGGTTACAATAAATTCAGTTGTGTTTGTAGTTGCTAGTTGTTTTAACTACCAATAGGCTTGGAATGGGAGGTAAAACATCTGTTTCCTCAGGAAGCATGAAGGTCTACGAGCCTGTCTAGATTGGTGATTTTCTTTCTGATTTAGATACCAATTCAGTAGGCACTGAGAAGACAAACATTTCACATCTGATTTTGAAAGGGTCAACAAAAGAAATGGGCAATAATAAAGACACTATTTGAGATATTTAAAATTCAAAGGATTTTGATCTTTAATTTTTGTTGACTCACAGATAGGGCAAGAAAAAAAAGATTATTGAGATTTGAAAAGAAGAATTGAACCAATGAACTGGAATGGGGAAATTATGGCTTTTGAAGAGTGACAGTTCAAAAGAGAAATGTTAAATATTGATGATATCTGTGAATGCTCTCTGTGGTTATGTGTTGAAAACTGATATAATACATTCCCTATGTTTGCTTTAATCTAATTTTAACCTAGCAAGTTGTAAAAGTAGTATTTTCTGTTCATATATGAGGAGATTATAGGACTAAGACCTTACCTGCCTGGGCTTCCTTGGGGACTTCCCAATAATGTCTAATTCTAGGTATCTAGGTTTGTCCAATCTTGCTTTATATTTAAACTTTTTATTTTGAAATAATTTTAGACATAAAAAATTGCAAAAATAGTGCAGAGGATGTCCATATACCCAGCTTTCTCCAATGTTAATATCTTATATAGCCATATAATAATTATAGAAGCTAAGAAAGTAATAATAGGACAGTCCTCTTAGCTCAACTACTGACTTTATTTGGATTCCCCGGTTCTTCCATGAATGTCCTTTGCTTGTTCTAATAGCCAATTCAGGATTTTACATTGCATGTAGTTGTCATGCCACACACTGGATAGTTTTGTGGCCTTTCCTTGTCTTTCATGACTATTAAAGAGAACTGGTCAGGTATTAGATAGAATATCTTTCAATTTGAGTTTGCCTGATGTAATCTCATGGGGAGATGGAAGTCCTGCCTTTCGGACAAGGATACCACAGAAGTGACATGTGCTTCCTTGCAGGGCATCATATCAAGGGGTTCATGATGTTCATGTGTCTCATTGGTGGTAATGTTAACCTTGATCATGTGGTTAAGGTGCTGTTTGCCAATCTTCTCTATTGTAAAGCTATTCTTTCTCCCTTGGTAATTAATAACTATCTTGAAGGAGATGCTTTGAGATTATGAAAATATTCCACTCCTCAAAATCTTGCCCATGAATTTTAGCATCCATTGGTGGATCTTAATATCTTAGAGTCTATCTTCCCATATATTTTTTCTATGCATCTATAATGCATGTATAAACAAACAGCTGATCATGCTGTGCATGCTAGTTTGTAAACCTGCTTCTTTCAGTTAATGATACATTGTGAACATCTTTCTATAGCAATAGATATGTTTCTATAACATTTAAAAATTTTTATTAAAAAAATTTTTTTAACATTTATTCATTTTTGAGAGACAGTATGTGAGCAGGGAGGGGCAGAGAGAGAGAGAGGGAGACACAGAATCTGAAGCAGGCTCCAGGCTCTGAGCTGTCAGCACAGAGCCTGACGTGGGGCTTGAACTCATGGACCGCGAGATCATGACCTGAGCCGAAGTCAGATGCTCAACCGACTGAGCCACCCAGGCACTCCTATAACATTTTTAAAGAATAGCTCAATATTCATTATATGGATATATCATAATTTTGCTTAATGAATCACTTAGTATTAGATATTTTCATTGCATTTAACTTTTCCCTTTTACAAATGGTGGTGTGATGTACCATTGTGATGCCATCATCCTTCTGTATATTAAATGGTGTGGCTCAAGGCCAGCGGCAACATTTATTGAACTTACACACCTTGCCAGGTGTGCTGGTGCTGAGCATTCCCATGTTTGAGCTGTATGATGGCTATGACTATTACCCACAATTCACACACCAGGGTGTTGAAGTTCACATTTGGTAATTTGCCCAGTTTCATTCAGCTAATCAGTGGAATCAGGACCTGAACCCAGATTCTGTTGACATTAAGGGCTAGCTCTTACTCACTGCCCCCAATTGATCTTGTTAGTTACTGTCTTAAGCACATTTCTAAAACTGGAATTTCTGGTTAAGAAGGTATGCACATTTTAAAGGCTTTTGATACATAGTATCTAATGGCCATCCAGAAAAGCCTCTCAAATTTACATTCTACTCCCAGTACAGGTAGGTGTGTGTGTGTGTGTGTGTGTGTATGTGTGTGTGTGTGTACATTTTCCTGACACAATGGCAATACTGGCTTTTATAACAACAACAACCCTGTTTGTTAAAGAAGGTTTTTAGGGGGGTCTGCCTACTGACAGGAAAGTCTCGTGTGGTTGTTCTTGGCTTCCCAAACTTCCTCTTGGCTCCCTGATCCAGAATAACAAGGCTCTAGGGCGAGGAGCACAAAGAAGATCCTTGTTGAATGAGTGAATGAATGAATGCATAGATACTCCTGCCTCAGCTGGTGGCCTTAGTGCGGCCCTTCCCTGTTGCAGTGGCTACGGAAGGACATCTCAGGGAGAGGTTGCTGCTCTTGCCCTGGCCTCAAGGAAAGAAGAGACCTTTTCCACTTGAGGAGGAAGGAATAAACAAAACCTGAGGGATGGCTCTTTCTTTCCCAATCACAAACTTGGATATGCAAACTATCTTCTTTACCTTCTTAAAGTAAATGTAATTTCTCACTCGACAGAAAGTTTTGAATTTAGTCTTTTCCAAGTAAACTCCATCCAAGTGAGAATTTTCTCCACAAGTTCAGGTTTATCATCCAGTCACATTCAAGTTCAAATCCCCCTTCAGATCTTTTTCTTCTCGGTCCCACTCCTTCCTGGGGTGGATTCTAATCTCTTAGATGTTTATGCAACTGTCTTAGTCACCTCTTCATTTTGACTTGTCTTGGAATTTTCTGTATTTCCTCTCCAGACACACCCTGGGATGGCCTCAGGGCAGTCTGTAGGGCAGCCTCTGGCTTCCCAGGGCTACTGCTCCTCTGATGTGATCTCCTGTGTGCCCCAGTGCTGTGTGAACCTGACCTCCCACCTTTTCTTATCGATTCCTTTTTTTTAGTGTTTATTTATTTTTGAGACTGAGACATAGCATGAGTGGGGGAGGGGCAGAGAGAGAGGAAGACACAGAATCCAAAGCAGGCTCCAGGCTCTGAGCTGTCAGCACAGAGCCCGATGTGGGGCTCAAACTCTGGGACCGGAGATCATGAGCCAAAGTCGGGCGCTTAACTGACTGAGCCACCCAGGCGTCCTTCCTATTGATTCTTGTAGACTTTTTGTTCTTCTAGGATCCCAAGGCAACTCTTCTTTATAAATACATTTACAACTCAGAAAAAAAAAATTTTTCTCAAATCACACACCCTGATTTTGATTCAGAAAAATCTGTTTATTATACCTATCACTGACTTTGAAATACAGGGGGCTGTAGAGATATAGTTTCGAAGATTCAGTGGATAGATTTTTATCTAACCCATTTACACATAAATGCAGCTGCACATTTCTCTCACTTGGACTCGTGTTGTCTGCACAAATGTTCATTTTGATGTATGAATGCACCCTTGGCGTTCACGGATTTGACATTCCCGGTTTCAACTATTTGCAGATGACCCAGAGATTTATGACGTGTACCAATTTGTTCTTCTGTTCAAGCACAGATTTGAATCACATGCTCTCTGGCCGCAGTGGCCCAGGAGTCACTCAGCCGGTGTGGAAACGTAGGTGGCTGCCCAGCATCCCTCTGTTGTAGGCTCACTATTTCCATCCCTCCTCACATCTTCCAGTACTCTCATTAAGCATCTGATTACAATGGAGGGTTCATTTCTCTGAATTTAACGGGAGAAAATCTGTTCTGTGCTATGGTAGAATTCATGAATCTAGTACTACGTATATTCCTTGGGGACACCTCTGAGCTTCCCCTCCACTGCCAACAAAGTCCCCCTCCCTCCTGGAATGAGGGTGTGCTTGTAGAAATGCTCTCAGGAATGCAGGAATGTGGGAATGCCCAGTGGTGGCTTGAGTACCTGGGAGCGGCCAGAGATTACTCAGTCCCTTTGTGCAAGGTGAATGGCCAGCCTGTGAACCCTGAAGCCTGAGCTTCTCCCCTCCTAAGGCCGTAAGGCCACCATGTGCCTGGGCAGGAGGCATGGGAGTGCTGGGGTGAGGGGAGCCTGAGGACTCTAGCCCTGGTCTGCTCCAGCCAGCATAATAGCCAAGGTCGGTTTTCTGTTTACTGAGAGTCCACCTGTGACTCTCAACCCGGGCTCCTAGAATCCCAGAAGGAGCCTGTTTAAAAATCGAGGTGACTGATTAAATCAGAATCTCTGGGGCGGGGGGGGGGGGGGGGGGGGGGGGGGGGGGGGGGGGGGGGGGGGGGGGGGGGGGGGGGGGGGGGGGGGGGGGGTATGGCCTGCATTTTATTTAAAATATCCCAGGTGATTCTAATCCACAGATGGGATTAAGACTCACTAGGCCAGAACAATGTTTTTTGGCTTTTTTTGGTCCCTAAGGGGACTGGTAGCATGGCCCAAGTCATCTTTCAGGCTGGGGACCCTTCACAGCCCTGTCATACTCCAGAAACTCTAAACAATTCAGATAGGACTAATGCCTTTGCAACTGATTTCTGCTGAACTGACCATTTCTTCCTTCTCTCTGAGGCTAATTTCTCCTTATCCAACACTCAGCGTTAAGGGCTTCCTTCTCTGAGGAGCCCTGAAGCGACCTTCCCTCCTAGCTTGCCGTCGGCACCCCCAATTCCTGGCTGGTTAGGTGATTCTGTGTCCCCGAAGCCCCTTGGACACACTGAATGTTAGCATTTTTCATATCATTGCTTGTCTATCACCTTTGTTGAACTGCGTTTTTCATCTTGTCTCCTCAAGTCCTTTGGATGGTGCCTGGCACATCCGTGCATGTCTGTTACGTGAACGGGTCAAGTTTGGATTATGAAGTTCAAGACCTTGGAGGATATAATAGACAAAAGGAAGAAATGGGCTACTCAATATGTACTTAGATGCATAAATGAAAAGGAAAAAAAACCTTTTTTTTTTCTTGAAATAGAGCCTATTCTTCTTTGTGTAAAGTTATGGGAGCAGTGGTTCTAGAATACTGGCCCTCAAACTTGGTGGCACATTGGGATCACCCTGGAGAGTGCTACAAACTAGTGGTGCCAGAGACCCATCTCCTGATACTTGGATCTCATTGGTTTGGGGTCTAGGTAATTCTATGAACCGCAGTGTTTAAGAACCACTCATCCAGGCTGTGTCTCAAGCTGGGTCATTGGAACTATCTGTGGAGTCTGTTACCAGGGCAGGGCCCTGGGTCCTGCCTTGGAGATTCTGATTCCACGGGACTGAGGAGAGGCCCTTATGCCTTTTTTTTTTTTTTTAATGTTTGTTTATTTTTAACAGAGAGAGAGAGAGAGAGAGAGAGATACAGAGTATGAGCAGGAGAGGGGCAGAGAGTGAGGGAGACACAGAACCCAAAACAGGCTCCAGACTCTGAGCGGTCAGCACAGAGCCCGATGCAGGGGCTCAAACTCATGAACCATGAGATCATGACCTGAGCCAAAGTTGGATGCTTAACTGACTGAGCCACCCACAAGGCCTGAGGCTGGTGTGCCTTTTAGCAAGCATCACACATTACTCTGATGGGTCTCTCTAGTAATCAGACTTTGAGAAACGCTGACTTACAAAGTTGGTTCTGAAACTCTCTTTTACTAGAGCACACTGCTAGCTGAGGCAAGGTGCATTTTGTTTTCAGTTGTCCAGGCTCAGCTTTTCACTTTGCATAACCCAAATACCTCTGCAAGATTTACATTTCAGATGCACGCATGCCCGTATGGTTTCTATCCACTACTAAATATTTGTTATTTGTAATCATATTTTATATCTCTCTTACTGAGTTGCAAATCTCTTTGGGGCTCAGATATTTTATTCACTTTGTTTTCACCCACTTATGCTTGGCACAGTGCCTCGCAACTACCAAGTGCTTAATAAATGTTTATAAAATGAAAGGATTACAAAAACAATTAGGTGTTGTTCTGAATCAGCGGCTTGCCTAATTCAAGTTAAAACAAAAGATGGTCAAGAGAGGAGTACGAAAAAATAACATTAGTGAGAATTCATATCAATTTCTAATATTTGCAGTTAAAAAGAGAAACTTAAAAAATGGTTTGAAGCACTTCCTTGAGGCAAATATTTAATTACCAAATCATTTTTGCCTCTACCCACCCCCCCCCCCAATATTTAAAGTAGCTCTCTCAGTAGACTATAATTAAGGAGGAAAATCAGAGTTAGGACATAGAGTTTGCCCCACTCTGAAGGCACCTTTGTGTGATTGGAACTCTTCTCAGTATCTTATCTCAGGTCTAGAAGGCACTCTCTGGGCACCTGGGAGGTTGTCATGCTCCATCGTTTTTCAGGCAAGATGTCATTTTGGCTTTCCAAACCTGTTCCCCTTCTCCACTTTCACAACCCTGTAGCAGAGAGGGAAGTGGCTTTAAGGGTCTGGCAGCCAGGGAGCTCCTTTACCAGTCCAGGCTGGCCGATCTGCTCCCCCTCGGTGCTCGCCTTCTTCATGTAGGCATGTTGTCATAATGATGCAGGTAGAGGCTGCAGGCCTGGGAAGTTTTTCATTTTTCTCTGGTGTCTTTGCATGTTGTTTACCTTTCTATTCCATTGTTCTGAGTCCTTACATGGATAGAGGCTTTCCAGCCAGGAAAATCTGGCGCTGGTTGCCCCCTCTCCACTTGGGACAGGACAGAGGGGAAGGCTTGGGGCCAGGGCTAGAATCGACTTCCTGTCCCTCAGTCGGGCACTTGGTTTCCTGAAAAAGAATGTCAAACTCCCTCCTAAATATTGTTAATCACCTCTTTCTCCACATGTGTGAAGCGGGGGTCAGTAATTTTTTTTCTGTAAAGGGCCAAGATTGCATAATAAGATAATAAGTGCTTTAAATTATGTGCACGTTAGGGTCTAACTACTCAACTCTGCCACTGTAGTGAAAGCAGCCATAGGTAATACAAGGCACACAAATGGTCATGGGTATTTCAACAAAACTACATATTTATGGACACTGGATATTTGAATTTTATGTAATTTTCATGTGTCACAAACTATTATTTTTGTTTTGCTTTTTTCCAACCATTAAAAAAAATGTAAAAACCATTCCTAGCTCAAGGGCCATGCAAAAAACAGGCAGCAGGCTGGATTTAGCCTGTGGGCTATAGAAATAAGGAAGAAGGAATGGGGAAATGGTTTTCTCCAAAAAGCGTAATGTGGTTTCCTCTCTAGACCCATGCATATGGGGTTTGGCATGCAAAAGCGTCTACAGGAAACTGGAAACATAGTGGTTTGAGCATTCTTACCTGGAAATAGCCCCTGAACTATGTCTAGTATATAAAGATTTTAGAACATGATATAAGTTGCATTCCTTAAATCTCTGAATAAAATATAAATTGCTCCCTCTCCTTTGACTGTTAGTAGACTGAAATCTTTGCTCCTTTGTTGGGATTGCACAAGAAGTTAGGATTCTTTGGTACTCATCAGGCACGGTGAAGGAGATCCCCATCACTAGTCCATAGTGCTGTCTTTACTCTTCCTCCTTCTACTTGGTGCTGGTGTTGGGGTTGATTTCTTCACTAAGATGGGAGTTCAAGCATATGTTTTGCTCCCCACTGACTGGTCAGGTTCCCATACCCTCTGTGCTGTCAGAGCGTCCCCCTTCTAAAGGCTTACCGTGATGATGCATGAACTCCCCACCCACTGATAAAGTCAGATCCGAGGAAAAAGCCTTTCCATCCTAAGGCTCCTCAATTCTTGTGTCCATGGTGCTAGATCTTGCTGCATCAGCCTAATGAATTCCAAGCCATTTCCTTTATCTCTGAATGTCACCACTCCCTCTGTATTCATGGGTGATCCCAGCGCAATTTCTCTTCCTGGATGATGTATACAGAGTGGAGACATTTAGAAGCACAATGTTCTCCTCTTTGGGGACTGGGGCTGGGGTGGGAGGGGTTAGGGAAAGGAGACACTAATACTGGTTAATTTCTTTCATAATAGCACACACTTTTGTTTCCTTCTCCTGTAAATTCTTACAATGAAATGCCTCAGCTGCTTCCTGGTTGTTTGGACTCTCTTCTTCAGATGTCAGTTCTTATTGGAGGCAAAATTAGGAAGGGATGAGTCCTGCAGAAACAGGGAAGACCCTACACTACTCGAAGACCTATACTGGAAATCCTTAGTCTTTTCAAGTCGAATCACTTTTTTTTTTAATCTATTGTTCTCCAGAGTGTTATTTGAAGAGGATATGGTTGTTTCAGACCGAGTGTTGAAGGGCCTTCTACTAAAGAGTCTGGACTGTATTTTATAAGCAATGGAGAAATTCATGCAGAAAAGCAAAACAAGTGCATTTTTATTTTGGGTAACTAACTCAGGCATCAATGTGGAGGATGGATCAGGAGTCTGGGGTTGGGAGTCCCTTATTTGGTCACTGCAACAATTTACACAACTCTGGTTCGGATTATTTACGCACACACCTGCCTATCTCTCTAGATTGTGCTCTGTTCAAGGGTAGGTATTGTAAGGCTCAATTTTGATTCCCTCCACTCCCACCCCACTCCTAGAGCCACAAATATATTTATTTTCACATTTTTGACACTTAATAAAATAGTGATCGAATTAGATTGTCCCCACATGGACTCTTAGAATACAAACACTGAAAAATAGAACACTTCCATCTTCGCAAACTTTTCACTGTGCTATACCTTTGGGGTGAAACAGGGTTCTTTAGTTTGACAGTAAAACTGATGATAGCTTTGGGTAAACCTGTCTTCCCTTCCCCCTCCTATTAGCACCAGGAACTAATTCTCTGTTTTATAATATATATTCATGACAATGGAATATTAAAACCACATTCTCAAGTCGTAAATATTATACACCACAATTTTACATGGTATTGCATAGCCACTGTCTTGTGCAACAACTTGGCATGGAATTACAAATAGTATGCATTAAATTTCATATGCTCTTTAATTTTTTTATCTCTTCATTTGCATGCATATATTTTATAATCATTCATTCTGGTAATAAACCCCACAGGATTTTAAATTGAATTGAAGTCCCAGATGCTTTAAAAGAATTTATGTTGCATAATTGTACTGGTTTGCCTGAAAACAAACAATAATGTGTGACTTAAATATTCTGCCCAGGAGAGAAGTCAGACTCTTTCTTGAAAGTCTCTGGCTTCTATTGACTTGTTGTGAGAGAAAGATCCCAAAAGCTAAGAGAGTATGCAAATGATGGCACAAAGGAAAGAGAGACAGTCTCGGCTTTTGAAGAATTCACTGTCCAGAAGCATATACATATTTCAAGTGAAAATATTTGTGAATTAGCTATAGAGCTTACTCCATAGCCAGAGAGGGGAAGTTAGTGTATTGACACAAATGTTTATGGAACACAAAGAAGAATTGTTCTTCCCTCAGTGGGAACAACCTGAGTGGACCAAGGTAGGAGAAGTGTTTAGTACTTGGAAGAACATCTCAGGGCTTGAATTTGTTATCTATAACTGCATAACAAATTACACTCAAATGTAGCAACTTGTAACATCATTTTTCCCCTGTGATCAGGAATCTGGGAGCAGGTTAGCTAGGTGGTTCTGAACCAAGGACTCTCATGAGGTTGCACGCAAGCTGTTCGACAGGGCTGTAGTCTCATCTGAACACTCACCTGGGGAAGATTCTTTTCTAAGCTTACGTAGGTGGTTGTTGACAGGCTTCAGTTCTTTGCTGCTGTTGGCTGGAGACTTTAGTTCTTCACCATGTGAGCCTCTCTGCAGGCTACCCAAGTGTCCTCATAACATGATAGCTGGCTTCCTACAGAGTGAGTGATTCAAGACAGAGAGAAAGACAGAAGGAAAAATCACTCAAGACAGATGTTGCATTCTTTCAATAACCTACCTTCAGAAATGAGGCATCGTTATTTCCATTATACGCTGTTGGTTATCCAGACCAACTCAGGTACAATGAGGGAGGTACAACCCACAGGTGGGAATACTAGTGGGTGAGGATCATGGGTGGCCACTTTGGTGGCTGTCTGCTCCATGGCTGGATAGGGGCAATGACTCAGGACCACAACCTGAAGATGGTTTTTGAATCATGTCCTTGTGTGATGAAGGCCAGACAAGAAGATGAGAGAGGGTTGAGGCAATAAGGGTACTCTCAGCTGCCCTCCTACATCTATGCACCTATTTCTCTGACCTGTATCAGAAAACTGTGGAATAATTAGTGGAGAGAGCACTTGTTTAGGAGTCAGGAGTCATGTAATTTGCGTTTGAGTGTGGTTTGACCACTAACACTTTGAACATAGAGGATGCATTATTAAATGAACATAGACTAGAGTTTAAGAAGTTTCACTCAAAGCCACTCCTCACTTCTTACTGGTTATGTGATCACAGACAAGCCTTGTGAGCCTCACTTTCCCATTACAGGAAATGGGGATAACATTTTATCTTTTAGAGTAGTTGAAAAGACTAAATAAAGTGTTATTCTCCTTGCTCCTTCCTTGCGTGGCATTAACTTGTCACTTCACTTCTCTGGATTGTGTGTCAATGGAGAAATGACAATAATGGGGAATTTTACCCAGCAGAGTCACTGAAGTGCTCTCTGTGGGGCCCAGGCACTGTGGTTCTTAGCTGTGCCTTATCTAGTTATGCAGCCTGAGCAGGGGACAAGGCTGGGGCTGGACACGTGATCAAACCTAGATAATGGTGAAGACGGGAATGGGTGAATGCAGGGTGAGGAGAAGGGCTGAGGGCTGGGCTTTTCCTTATGCATGGAAGATATTTTTGGACAGTGATTAAAGGGAACAAAGAAGGAAGTATGACTGATGGTTTGTATATTGCTGGTATTACAGAAATAAGGAAGAGAAAATGACTAGCAAAAAAAAAAAAGAAAAGCAAAAAACGAATGGTAAGTCCCTCTTTTGAGAATGCATGAAATTAGTCCATATTTTCAATTCTAGACAATGTTCTTTCAGATATGGAACGGATACCCTGTAGCTCAAGTACAAAAAGGGACACGGCAGAGGAAGGGGTGAAATAAGGAACTTGATAGAATCCCATTGGAGTAGGGAATCGGAGCTAAAAAATGAAAGTACTTTGATGTTTTCTGAGGCATTTGCTTTTCTCTTTCAGTCCTCTCTGATGTGTTTCTTGACTACCTGCCCTTGCCCACTCCCCTTTCATGCAACATGACTGCCTTAGTCCCGACTTTGTGACATGGCCTGCCAGCTCAGAATCCACCACGGACTGGTCTTTAAGTCCTGGTAGCTCAGATTTGGAGAAGGGATCTTCTTGGTAATTGGTTAGAAAATGCATTGGCTGGCCTTGGGTTAAAGGTCTGTGCCAGAACCCGTTGCATGGCAGTTTTCTGGGAGAAACTATGAGAGATACAGTTAATGAAATTACACCTGGGACATCATTTCTCCTTCTAATAGAAGGCGATTGTACAGAAAGTGGTTAACAGGCTGCCTGTTTGCATTTAGGAGGATAATGCTGAGGGATAGAAGAGTTTGAAAAGTTTCATGTGGCAAATCTGGGGATGGGCAAAAAGAAAGCTTCTTTTTTCTTGTGACCGAAGTGATGCATGTTCTGAAAGTCAGTAGTTTTCAGACTTGGAGTTCACAGAGCATTAAAATTAGAACAACAACAACAACAACACTGACATAAGGTTGTGGACTTTATATTATGCCAAGAAAAAAATCCTAAAGACCTCCAACAATTACTACTTAAATAAAAATCATTTCATGAGAGAAATGACATTTCTACCCCAGAGAAATATGAAGGGCTTACTCTCAGGCTAGCAGAAATTCCTTGAAGTGGAATATGCTTTGCCTCATGAGAAACCAACTATGTTATACTTATTTTCTCTTACTCCGTGCCAGCTCTTGAAAATTTTGTTGCGGGTTGATGTGAGTTGGTTTCTTGGTACTCGTTGGCTGACTTGTTTTGGGGGAACGGTTGCTGTAGTTTAAAAGAAGACACGGGGGCGCCTGGGTGGCTCAGTCGGTTGAGCGTCCGACTTCGGCTCAGGTCACGATCTCACGGTCCATGAGTTCGAGCCCCGCGTCGGGCTCTGGGCTGACGGCTGAGCCTGGAGCCTGCTTCTGATTCTGTGTCTCCCTCTCTCTCTCCCCCGCCCCCGTTCATACTCTGTCTCTCTCTGTCTCAAAAATAAATAAACGTTAAAAAATAAATAAATAAATAAAAATTAAAAAAATAAAATAAAATAAAAGAAGACACGTAGGTCATAGAAGGTTAGAGCACGTCATCTAGTAACAGGACGAGAAAACTGACCATTATTTGATCATTTATCTATTCATTTTGCTCATTCACTGAATGAATATTTGGTGCACACTGCTATGTGGTTCACAGATATCAAACGACTCATCCAAGATTATTCATTAATTCTAGTTAATTGCTGAATTGGCTTTTAGAAAAAAAGCAGTCTTCTTCCTACCGATACCCTTTGCTTTTCAAATTGGACAGGTTGTGGGGGATTAAACGCAAGTTTTAAACATGTGGAATCAAGATTTCAAATTGGGTTTTTCAGAGAAGGGGTCTTGGCTAGATTAAACCTCCAGGAAAGGAAAGGTTGAAGTAGCCACCGCGATTCAAATGTAAAGAAATGGCAGGTACCGGTGCACTAAAATGTAAAAAAAACTGAATCCCTCCGATTAAATTAAATCTTTAATTTAAAATTTCTTTCAAAAAATTTTTTTCTCCTTGGTAGACATTACTTTCATAAAGGCATATATGTGGAAAACCTTTTCATTTCAGGGAAGACTGCTTATATAGCTATATATGTGTTCAGAATGATTCTCCCTCCACCACCCCCCCCCCCCATTCTTCAAGGCATTATTGTATCATTTATGTGGGTGTTTGGAAATTTTCTAATTCTTAAGATTTCTGATCATGACCAAATTTCATTCAGGTGCTGCTCCTCTTCAAATAGAAAAGTTTGAATAAAACCTTTATCTTGGTCTGACAGAGAGAAAAAGTGAAGGGAGAGATGTCCCAATTCTCTCAGTTTCCATTAAGTTTAAGCAGAAGCTTTGCCTGTGGAAAAGGAGATATTCTGATGGCAAAGAGACTGAGGAGATTAGGTGGCTTTCACACCACCATGTAGGATGTCATTCACTGAATATCTAGATAACCTGATTTCCAGGTCCACACAGAGGTATATGCTCTGCTCTGTGCAGTCAGTAACAGCGTTGATTTACTCTGGGAACCTTCCCTACATTACAGTTAACTTACAGTGCAAGTGATTTGCACTTTAATGGAGTTGCAGAGTCTGTGAACTTCATTTCTATGCGTTCCATTCCCATTGCCTATAGCTTGCATTTAATGTCAGTCAGTGTAGACATTGTTAATGTCTTTCTGTGTCATTTCCCCCCTCTTAAATGCACTTATAGGATTGAAGAATTTTCATGATATTACCTTTGGCTTTAAAGTATGAAAATTTTAGTAAATAGAGAAAAGAATGTAAATACAAATTAAAATGACCAGAAATTCCATTTCCCAAAGAAAACCACTGTTAGTATTTTGGCATATGGCCTTCCCCCACATCGTGGCAAAATAGAAAAAGAAAATGCTATTTAGAGGAGCAGTGACTACAGAAACTTCTGCATTTTAGAAGAGTAGTGTAAGTCATCTCTGGTAAGATTGATAATTTGTTTATTTGTTTGTTTGTTTGTTTATCTAGGCCAGCAATAGTTTGGGAATAATTCTGGATCAGGACAATAGAACCCAAAAAGTCCCGCATTCGAAAAGCCAAATTTAAGACTTGATGCATACCTCAAAAAGTAGGTCCACAAACAATTCGCAAGAAGTAAAAATTAGCACTCTGCGCAAAGGACAGAAAAGGAGAAATAGTAATTCATTCAAATTACAGTCTTGTGTCTATTTAGGTACAATATGCTACAGCTCTGTTTATTGTCTTGCCCATTCAGGCTATAACAATGTTACTGCTTTTTGGCTTTGCATATTGATATACAGTGTTTTTCATTGTGATCAAGAACTGAGGAGGGAAAAAGGAGAGAGATTTAGTGAGCTATGACACAATTAAGATTTTACGTTGCAATGTCTCTTTGGTTTGTTGTGTTTTGTCAAAGATGTGTCTGGTCTCTATTGTTTTTATTATTTCCAGCTGTCCTAATTATTTCTCTCATTTGATTTTAATTCAGCTTTCGAAGAGGAGCTGGCTTGCCAGGTGGTTCTCATTTTTTCTAAACTCTTTCAGCTCTGATGAAAAAAGATGTCCAAAAAAGTCGTTATTTCAGCATTTATGTGTAACATGTTTATGACCCTATTGATGAGGGAGTCACATGTTCCTAATGCTGATTCCGATGTTGACACTGACACCCAGGCCCTGGGAGAGAAGAAAAAGGCACAACCTTTCAGAATGCGTGTGTATTTGTTCTTAAAAGGGAAGAAAAACCAAAACAAAACATAGCGTGTTCTTGATTGGGAATAAAATGTTGACGTAAGACAAATGTTGTATATGAATACCCTTAAAAAATAATCTTAACTAACTTTTATTGCTTGCTAATACTTTTAGTTTTCATAAGCTAGGTTTTCTTTGGGTTACATGTTAACCAACATATTAAAAGTCATGAAAAAGGGAATAAAAGACTTGATCTAGAGGTAAAGGGGTCTATGAAGTCAAGTTCAGCTCCATGGAATGGAATGGGTGTCAATTAGTCACTTACCTTTGGGAAATGAAACAAATAAATGGTTATTTTTCATTTATATTAAGTAACAGGACAATTAAAAGCCACCAGGCAGTTTTCCTTTGGAAAACTTGGCTGTATGAACCTTCTCCCCAGACTTGCCTCATTGGCGGAAGGCAGCTGGGTGACTGCAGTTTCTTGTCTTCCAGGTGCTTCCATGCCCCATCACCCACTGTCCTTCATCATCTTCCTCGGGCCACTCTTTCTCAATCTAGGTCACTTCCACCTTTCACGCCTCCTTCAAGAGATTTCCAAAGCTGATTGCTCAATGGTGCATGCATATCCTCAGGAGACACAAGTGTTACTACTTGGAAAGCCAGCCCTCTCTGTGTGCTCAAACACTTCACAGGGTAGTGAGCAAGCCCAGAGAGGGCAGGCTCTGCAGGTCGTGTCCACACTGCTTCCCTTAAACTACTAAGATGCATCTAAGATCTATGCCTGGTGCGTGAAAGAGCTAATCCTATTCCACAGTGCTGTCTGCCTTTCTTTCTTTTTCTTTCTTTCTTTCTTTCTTTCTTTCTTTCTTTCTTTCTTTCTTTCTTTCTCTTTCTTTCTTTCCTTTTTAAATTTTTAATGTTTATTTTTGAGAGAGAGAAAGGGTGTGCACGAGTGAATGGGGGAGGAGCAGAGAGAGAGAGGGAGACACAGAATCTGAAGCAGGCTCCAGGCTCTGAGCTGTCAGTTCAGATGGGGACTCGAACTCATGAACCGCTAAATCATGACCTGAGCGAAAGTCGGACGCTTAACCAACAGAGCCACCCAGGCACCCCTGTCTGTCTGCCTTTCTTAATGCATACATATTAAAATGACTTGGCAAGAGAGACTGTTGTGAAGGTGGGGGCCTCTAAGCCTCCGTGTCCTTCTTTGTAGATGGGGATTCCGATCAATGGGGTGGATGTGAAGATTCAGTGTGTATGTGAAAGTGCCAGTTACTGAGTAAGTGTCAATAACTATGAGTTCCTTTTCCTTCCTCCCTCTGATAAGTATTCCAACCCCCAGTTATTTCTCCAGGGCAAGTGAGTGGAAAGTAGGTATGGAGTCTTTATGTGTCACAGTGTTGCTACCCAATGCCCTGCTGCATAAGGTCCTTGCTAGACTCATCATTGATATGGAAGTCATATTAGAAAATAACTTGAGAAAGTAACAGTTTTCTAAGAATGCTTGGCCTACACTGGCTATTGTATCCTTTAGAAAAAGAACCCTAAAGCTAGAATTATGGACGTGACCCTTTTCGTCTCTTTGAGAAATAGGATAGTTTCTGGAAGAAGCAGCACAGAGCATAAAAACTGCCCTGGACCCAGAATTGTAAAATGTATTTTAGAACTGGTCTGGATCCAGCTTTCAATATGTGCCGCCTTGGTCTGTTCTCTTCATACGCAAAACTATCCAGAGGTAGCCCAGCCATGCGCATCCTGGGGCACCTGCTTCCTGCCAATCACAGCCTGGTGCGGGCCGTTCCCTGCGGGAGCCGTGGCCAGAGCCAACTTCAGTTGCTCCCTTTGCTCTGTTCTGACTGAGAATGGCTCCATCCTCATTTACAGAACCTCTTCCTAACCCCAGGCCCGAGAATCCTGCCTGCCCTTCCTCAGCGAGCAGCCACAGAGTCGTTGGGAGAAAACTCAGAGGTGGCTGGTTTCCTGATATTCTGCATTTATAGGAGAGCTTCGGTCCTCCCCACACTGAATAGCAAGCATCTTGAAAACCCTATCTCCCAGGCTCCCCTGCTCACATCATTTGGAAGCAAGGGATTCTTCGCCAGAATCTCCAGGTTCCTAGCTCTGCCATCCAGGAATGACTTTCAGAGAGTATTTCTTTAGCACAGCCCAGATGGAAATGGTTGTCTACTCC
The DNA here is from genome assembly GCF_016509475.1 of Prionailurus bengalensis. NCBI lineage: Eukaryota > Metazoa > Chordata > Mammalia > Carnivora > Felidae > Prionailurus > Prionailurus bengalensis. The sequence continues at coordinate 89,841,930 of NC_057350.1, read as the reverse complement.
TGAATTTACACAAAAAGATAATTCTGTACTCCCTTGGGATTACTAAAATAATTTTTTAAAAGTGTACTTACAGCTATTTCAGGCCCCTGTATGTGATAATCGTGCAAAGGCCCTTGTGAATAGAAGTAGAGTGTACTTATTTGATAATCACCTGGAGAAACTTTCCCACCCACCTTGTCATCCTTCCATGTCTGCTTACCTCTTGCTCATCTTCAGGAGTCAATTCTAACGCCCCCTTCCTCAGGGAGGACTTCCCTGACCCCCTGGACCAGGTTTACTTTTGCAGCAATTACCTTAATTAATATTAAAGACTTATTTGTGTCAAAGAAGCAGAAACAAGGCTCCAGAATCATACACCTAATGTTAGAATCTTGGCTCTGTCTCTTACTCGCTTTGTGGCCCTGGGCAATTTATTGAGCTTTTCTGTCTCTGTCTTAGGCTGCTTGGGCTGCTGTAACAGAATACCACAGACTGGGCGGCTTACAAACAACAAACATTTATTGCTAGTGGCTCTGGAGGCTGCAAGTGCAAGATCAGGGTCTGGCATGGTGAGGTTTAGGGGAGGGCTCTCCCCTGGGTGGCACATTGCCCACTTCTGGCTGTGTCCTTCCAGGATGGAAGGAGCAAGGGGGCTCTCTGGGGTCTCTTTTATAAGGGCACTAATCCCCTTTCTGAAGACTCCACCTTCATGATCGAATCCCAAAGCCTCCACCTCCTAATACCATCCACTGGGAGTTGGGATTTGAACATGTGACTTTTGAGGGAGAAACAAGCATTCAGTCTATAGCAACGGTCATTTCTCTATGCAGTGGTGATTCCCTATTATATGTCATAGAAGACCAAACTCTCCAGCCTGGCTCAAATCCCAGACAAATAGTTAAATAAAGGATGATATGAGTTTAATTTAAAAAAATGTTCATTTACCAGTAGGGATAGTTTTTTCTTTTAAAGAATTTGGCATTATAAATGTACGATGGCCTGAATTCTCACTGGACATTCTCTTTCTTTTTTCTACTCATATTAATGAGCAACACTTCATTATTTAAAAAAAAAAAAAGTTTATTTATTTTTGAGAGAGAGAGAGAGAGAGCGCGAGCAAGCATGAGCGGGGGTGGGGCAGAGAGAAAGAGGGAGACTGAAGCAGGCCCTAGGCTCTGAGCTGTCAGCATAGAGCCTGACATGGGGCTTGAACTCAGGAGCTATGAGATCATGACCTGAGCGGAAGTCAGACACTTAACCAGCTGAGTCACCCAGGCACCCCCAAGCAACACTGTAATTTTTGCCGTATTTTCCTCCTATTTGTTTTGTGTGCCAGGTTTTACCTTCTACACCTTTGGAAATTAACTTTGTTATTAGCTATTACCTTCTTTAGTTAGGTTTCCAGGCCTTTTAAAATAGAATTGTTTCTGCTTTCCTTTTTCCTTTTCTGGGCTCCTGTTGCTCTTCCTGGTAAGAGCTCGTGAGCCCAGTATACCATCTGCCCCCTCCTTCTATTTTAGCTAGCACAAATCTTTTATAGACTCCCAGCCTCAACATGTTAGAGTTGAATGGGACCTTCAGGAATCAAGGCCGGCCCCATCATTCTGTAAATGAGAAAATTGAGCCTCAAAAAGGGAAGCAATTAGCCACCAAGTGGAGCTAGTTAGGGGAGAGGCTCCTCATCACAGCACTGGACAACCCCCCCCCCCGCCCCCCCCCCGCAGCACGGGGCTATAATAGGCTATAAACCCACTGCTGTACATGGACATCATTCAGCCTTTTCAATTTCTTTACCACATCATGAACTCTCTTCTACTAGACACCATTAACATTTCCTTTAAGAAATCTGAGACCAGCCCAACTGGGTTTTCCTGCTTTCCTTGTCTTCTTTTCCTTTACTTAGGGAATGTGTTCAGGGTGCTGTTTGGGTCTGATGTGGGTCCGTAGACCCGAATTGTTTGGTAAAGTCAGGCTGATACTCAGCTAGAAAATAACCAAAGCATGTTGCACACTGCTCTGCTCAGATAGTTAGCAATGATGCCCCAAATTCCCAGGCTGGACAGAAACACTGAGATCCAACAGTTGGCCTTTCTGGATTGAATTTCAGATAGTCCTTCCCTGGGCCATTCTCTCAAGGATTGCTTTGACAGTTAAGTGAGAGAAGAAAAGGGACAACATTACTGATTTTAAACAAAAGATAGATTAAAAGCATCATATATTTTAGCAGACCAATTCACACAAATGGAGTAGTTTGCAAATAGAATTAACTAATTGAAGTGGATATGAGACATTTATGAACTTTGTATCAGAGCATGCTATGGTATAAAAGATGAGCCTACTTTTCAGGGAAGTTACATATTTCAGCCTTGAGAAGGGTTATCCATCCCCTCCCCTCCCCCACCAGAACCACACAGTGGCTGATTCAGAAGGGGAAGGTGATCCTTAGCTTACTACACAATGTACAAAGAAGACATCACATTTATTAATCAACTGAAAATAATCGCTCATAACATGCCATTAAAAAAAACAAAAACAAATGAAACACCAAGGAAGAAGAGAACTTTGTGTTCAAAGCAGAAGATATTGTACAAGTCATAGATTGCTAAATTTATGCAGTAGCCATTTTTAAAAATTATCTAAATGTCACAACACAAACACTATGTCACAGCAGAAAATAATCTTTTCCCCATGCAAAGCGTGGCGTCATCTCTAAAGTTCCCTGCTATTAGAGGCACTTGCCAATGTTGTGGGCCAATTAAAAACTTTGGGCATATTGATCGTAACGCTATAATTTTTTGTTTGTTTTTATTTGCTTTAGTTATAATAAAGCAGAATTAAGCGACAGTTGTGCCAATACAGGCAGATTAATCAATAGCTGTGTGCTCATTAGCTGTGGTTAGGAAGCTTCTAGCAACGGTGACTGTTGTCTCTCCGACTTCTATTCCACCCCTTCTTTCTGTTGTGGAGCAAACCTCTGATTATACATGATGCTATGCATTGCAAAAGAAGCGTGGTACCATTTAAATATTATAAATAATATATAAATTAAAAATTTTAAATATTCATTTTTGAGAGATGGAGAGTGAGCGGGGGAGGGGCAGAGAGAGAGGGAGACACAGAATCTGAAGCAGGCTCCAGGCTCTGAGCTGTCAGCACAGAGCCCAATGCGGGGCTTGAACCCACGAACCATATCTGAGCCGAAGTCGGACACTCAACTGACTGAGCCACCCAGGTGCCCCAATAATAAATAATATTATTTGTGCCTTATAGAATATGTGTAGTTTCAAAGATAAGTATTCTTGAAGTATAAAACAGCACTACGGTTTTGCTACAGCAGAATGAGAGGGGAAACGTAAGTTTGATGTACGATGCCAGATGCCAAGGGGCAAAATTCCAAGCTCTCTTATAATCCAGTTGACACATACAGTATTTATTACAGAGCAGTGGGAGTTCATTATTTCATCAATAGGCTGAGAGATAGGAAGATTTGTTTTTCTTTTTGGGTGAATGACTGGTTTACAATAACAGAATCTGTATCAGGTGTGGATCAACCCTTTCTTTTTATAATTCCAGTTAGTGAAATAAACAAGGTGCCAGAACAAGGTGATGAACAGTGTGGCACGAGCATGCCCTTTAAATGGCTTCCAACAGTGGTTTAGCTAGTTGAGACTATAACACAAACATTAAAAAGGCTACTTTTGTCATATTTCTTGTTCTTATGTGGCCAGAATTTACAGCAATGGGAAAGGAAAATTAGGGCAGCTAAAAAGGGTGGTCTATTGTTTTTTTTTTAAAGGAGTTTTTTTTAAGCTTATTTATTTATTTTGAGAGAGAGAGAGAGAGAGAGAGAGCAAGTGCAAACAGGGGAGGAGCAGAGAAAAGGAGAGAGAGAATCCCAAGCAGCCTCTGCACGGTCAGCGCAGAGCCCGATGCAGAGCCTGAACCCACAAACCATGAGATTGTGACCCGAGCTGAAGACTTAACACTCATGCCTGCTCACAGACCATTAATACAAAAAACAAAACAAAACAAAACAAAACAAAAAAAACCTTGCAGCTTTCTGAATTGTGGAAGTGCATAGTCTCCTCTCAGTGGAAATTTGCAACTGTTATGCAGCTTCACCCCAGAGATGTGACTTTCTCCTACCTTCACGAGGTCCATATTTTTGGTAGTTGAGTACTATGAAGTGAAAAAATGCTGTCGGTGTAGGTACTTAGTCTTCTATTCTGTCTTACAGTCTTCAATATCATGTCACATGAAATTGGCATGGTTTCTTAAATGGAAAACATTGCATACCTGGGCTCCAGTCTATACCTCCGAAGGAGAAATGTCACCCCTGCAGGAAGTTTGGAAGCCACTATGGTGGAGCGAGTTATCTGCTTTATGTGCTGCCAGTCTCACTCTGCAGATTGTAAAAGAGGAATAAGTAGACTAATTTTGTCACTTTCCATGCATCTCTTTCATTACCACAAGGAGGGGTGAGCAAAGACTTCCATTAATGCCTCTGGCTCAGCTGCCGTGCTGGCCATCAATAATCCTCTACCCTGCCCCTTCCTGCCACTGCATTTTATTGAGGGTTAAAAATGTCTATTTCCTAAAAATTGTGGCAAGAAGGAAGCATTGTTCCCGCCTTCCTCACATGTGGGTAGGTAGACAGGGTTTGCTTGCCAAATCCAAATCTTTGTGTGGGGTAAATTACTCCTTACGCTGATCATAAAATAAGCATCTGACATTTCCTGCAAATGCTCTATTTCTTCCTACAGAATTAACCTGCCAAAAACATTGTGTTTACAATCTAAATATTTGGATTATAAGCCAAAAGGGTGGGGGAGTCTGTCGTCCTCCATATTTTGCGCCGTGATGTGTCCAATAAATGTTAATTATGATAATAATAAATAATCAAAAAATAACATGTTGAGGGGGGAAGTGTGAGGAGTCAGGAACGGTAAATTGCATTAGTTATGAGAATTGTTAACAGGGAAAAATATGAAAAGATGCTGCCTCACTGCCCATCCTGCTGCAGACATTTTCCTAATTTTAGGATCTAGAGACACATGGGAATGTTGTGCAAACTGACTCAAGGGCTCAGGCTGGAATGACAGTCAGAAGGTGTGATGTTTCCTAATGGGCGTTGTGTTTGGTCCAGGGGTAGGTTGAAATCTCAGAGCACCATCCCTGGAATCGGAAGACTTGTGTTCAGATCTGAGCTCCAACAATTCCAAGTGACTTTTCCAAGCCCCTGTCCCTATCTCACCACAGGGCTAGTGAAGGTCTTGTCAGGGCTTTTCTGAGTGTTCGATGAGATCGTGCACGAAAGCACTGGTGCACACTGGACACAGTAAATACTCAAGAAGTGTCACTGTGATGGTGATGATCCCTGGAATCTCCTTCCTTTAATTGGCGGCTGCCCTGGGCCCGACCCAATGCTCAGGACACAATGCCCTGGGCATGCCTTCTGTCGCGCTTTCCCTCCTGCAGAGGGATGCCTGCTTCTGGCCTGGACCATATGTCTCTTTTTTGGAGATAGCATCAGTTTCAAATATTCTGACCTGTTGTCTCCACAAATCAGTAAAATAACTGAGACATTGCAGTAACTGATAAATGGTAACTGGATGTCTTTGAGCAGTAATACAATAAAAATAGATACGTCGCAGAAATTGAGTCACTGGCTGAAGGAATTCAGGGATTGATGAGGACACGTGTGCATGCTAGCCCATATTCAGTTCACTTATGTGTATGTATGTGCTGTTTCTTCGTTGTAAAGTTGGAGAATTTCAAGCTTCTAAAATCCTGTCGGTTGGGGCTGATGCAAAGGTGACAGAGTGCCATGGTGGGAGGAGAAGGACACGGTGAATTTCCCAAGTACTACTGAAAGTAGTTAGGCCATTTAAAATGAATTCAAAAGTGTGTCAGAGGGTCAGAAGTATTTCCTTTAAAATTTCTATTTTATTTTCACATTAAAATAAATAACGGATGGCCAAAATTCAGTTGGATAAGACATTTTGTAAGAAATCATAAAATCATATCAGATTTAATTTCAGAAACTGTGTCTAGAGTTTTGACTTGAAATTATGGTTAACGTAATTGTTACATGATAATCAAAATTCCTGGAGCAGAAGACTTTGTCAATACCGAAGACGTCCAAAGGAAGGTGCAATATATTTATTTCTGAAATGATGGCCACAGAGCATACATGAGTCATGTTCAAAAGAAGGATAATGGAGCTGCATTCACAAGCCTGTGACTAATTGCAAAAAGCCTTGGAAAGCTGCTTAAAATTCTTTGCTTTGTTGATAGTGTTTTTTTTTTTCATTTAAAAATTATCCCATTTGCAAAACTGTCCCAGGGCACATGCTCAAATTATAATTGTTATTATTTTAAATGATTATCTATTTTGAGAGACAGAGTGTGTGTAAGTGAGTGGGGGAGGGGCGGGGGAGAGGGAGAGAGAGAATCCCAAGTAGGCTGCATGCTCAGTGCAGAGCCTGACATGGGGTTGGATCCCATGACCATGGGATCATGACCTTAGCCAAAATCAAGAGTTGGACGTTTGACTGAGCCACCCAGGTGCTCCTCAAATTATTTAATACATCATTTACATGGCAAATGACCTAGAGTAGCAACTAAATAATATTACGAGCAAATCCTCACCGTAGTATCAACCTACTGCACAAGATTAACTAGGATAAACAGAAGATGCTGAACCTGGGGATCTCCTTCTTGGCTTTGTGTTCATACATGGTGATAAAGGTCAGATATACTCAGGATTTTGAATTATGACACCCCTCTCAGGGTGGAGATAGAAATTTCATTAATAATGATTGAAAGTAATGATCTTCGGGGGTGCCCGGGTGTCTCAGCTGGTTAAGCATCTGACTTTGGCTCAGGCCATGATATCACAGCTTGTGAGTTTGAGCCCTGCGTCAGGCTCTGTGCTGATAGCTCAGAGTTTGGAGCCTGTTTCAGGTTCTTTGTCTCCCTCTCTCTCTACCTCTCCCTTGCTTGCACTCTGTCTCTCCCTCTGTCAAAAATAAATTAAAACAACATACAAAAAAAAAAAAAAAGAGTAACCATTTTCAGTAGTAACAGAAGGGATTGGCTGGTCTATACATATGTGGTTGTGATTTGGAATCCTGTGAAGGTAGCCAGAGTGCTTTCTTTGGGTGTGTTCACAGTGTAGGACCATGGCATCTGGTAGCTTAACCCACGCTGCCTGCATTTCATCATCCGAAGAACTGATGTGTTGATAGGATTATGGTGGGCAGAGGACTGAGAAGGGGGAGACAGGGCTGGTTGCAATGTGAGCATTCGGGGGTGTGGGCCGCATTAGACTGTGGCTGTGTGCAGAACCAACAGGTAAGATACTCTGACTAGTTCCCCTTGTTGTGATTTCATGTTTAAAAATTTTTTTTAAACATTTATTCATTTTTGAGAGACAGAGAGAGACAGAGCATGAGTGGGGAGGGGGCAGAGAGAGGGAGACACAGAATCCGAAATAGGCGCCAGGCTCTGAGCTGTCAGCACAGAGCCCGATGTGGGGCTCGAACTCACAAACTGTGAGATCATGACCTGAGCCGAAGTCAGACGCTTAACCCAGGCGCCCCATGTGATTTCATGTTTGACAAGCACTTCCTGACTATAAAAAAGTTGCCTATTTAGGTTTTCAAACAGGAGAATCTGTACCAACAACCAATATTTGGCATGTCTAATTGTCTTGGCAGTTATAGTTCTCAGTGTAAACTCATTAACTGCCTAGGTGAGGGGGGAGAATGAAGTGACTTATTCTGTGCCAAGGAGAAGCAGAGTGAAAAACAGGCTTTAGAGGGCTTTGGAATCCCAGGCTTGTTCTATCATGGACCCATATGTACTCCCATTGGCCTCTAGAAGCCTGACAAAGCATAGATACATCTTACATCGTCTGGCTTCTTGGTGTGCACTTATGTAAGTATATGAGCTCGTGCATGTGTGCATGCTGGGAGAGAATCCCCCACCCCTTCTCTCCAGCAGTTGCCCCTTCTCTTCAGGTCTTTTGAAGCAGGCCTAGTCTCCATGGATGGAATACTGTGCAAAAAGTGGCCTATTAAGCCAAGGAGTGGGTCATAAGAGTCCAAAGCATGCTTCAAGCATCAATCACTGTGTTCACTTTACGCTGTGATCTAATTCCTGGAAGACCTGGCATCTTCCAGGGGGATTGACTGTAGATCCTAGTTATATTCTTTTATTTTTATTTATTTATTTTTTTAAAGGTTTTTATTATTTATTTAGAGAGAGCGCACGAGTTGGGGATAGGTCAGAAAGAGAGAGGGGGAGAGAGAATTTCAAGCAGGTTCTGTGCTGTCAGCACAGAGCCCTATGTGGGCTCAAACTCACAAACTGTGAGTTAGTGACCTGAGCCGAAATCAAGAGGTAGATGTTTAACTGACTAAGCTACCTAGGCACCCCTAGTTATATTCTTTTAACACAATTACTTACTTATGAGGACAAAATCTATTTTCTTACTGGAACAAAAAGCTGTAAACTGAATAAAACCAAAGCCTCCATAGCCACTGCCATTTTAGATCCCAGATCTACAGATTTTGGAGAGTTATTGAACCATAGGCTTTCTAGTTAGAAAGGACCTTTCTAGTTAAAAGGGACCCTTAAAAGGGGCGCTCTACTTCAAATGAGAAAAAGAAATACATTTATATCACAACCCAGTTTATACACACGTATATACAGACACACGTACACACACATGTAACTGAAATAAAAACTTAATGTAGTAACAGTTTGCTTACCACATGGCGTGTGTGCGGATGTTTTCTAGTCTATTTTATGAAAAATATTCCTGGCCACTAACCCTCTAAATTGGTTTTACAATCGGTAGTGGAGTATGTGTTTATGTGCGCGGGCGAGTGTGCGTGTGTGTGACTTTGCTGCGTTCAACCCTTATCCTCTGCTTGAGTCCCATCTCTTAATTCTTTTCTTCTCCCAATTGTAGGAGCAGTGACCTGATGGGAGTTATCTAGCTTATCTGTCACGGAACTGGGGTGTTATGATGACTCATGCGGGACAAACATTAAGGAAGGAAGGAGGGAAGGAAGGCTGGCATGAAAACAGAGAAATGGAGTCAGTGCCCGAGGGTAGAAACCGGTGTGGTCGGCAGTCACGCAGCCTCGGGCAGAGCGAGGAAGAATGTTTTCAGCATCCTCAGAGGTCTTCGATGCTGTCAGTTTTCTGCGTGTCTTTGAGCTCCAATTCTCTCACCCTGAGCACAGCAAGGCCCTCTGAGGGAAACTAATGCTGCTGCCTAAATGTTATGGCTGAAATCATGATGCGTGTTCACCCCCAGGGTCATATTATTTCTGATTTAATCATAATAATAATAGAAATAGCAGTGATAATAAAAATAATAATAATCTCCATGATTTATTGGGTGATTAGTATGTACTGGCACGTGATGTACTTTATCTTAGTCAATTTTTGCTCAGATCCTCTTAAGTAGGCCCTATTCACTCCATTTTACAAAGGAGGCGATGGACGCTTGCAGAGATTTGATGATTGGCCAATGTCACACCACTACTACGCAGCAAAGCTAGGATTTGAACTTCCATCTGCACGATCCAGCGTGTCTGCTCAACCACAAGACGTTTGTTTTATGGAATTGGCCGGACGACTTTTAGATCTGAGGGAGTGCTTTCCCTAGGGAGTTGTATCTCCCTCTCTTTTCAAAATTCCTGTGTTTTCTGAAACCGATTTATATTATCTTGTTATTCCAGAGACCTGCAGAGAAGCCAGGTGAAAGATAGTAACCTTTCTCTTAAAAAATGTTTTTTGAAGATAATAGGGAAAGTATAACAATGTCTAAATTGAAAGCACTCATATTTCTATTTGCATGCCACCTGGATACAAGCTAATGTTAATGGGCCCCAAATCCATGCATTGTAAGTGTGTTTGCACTTCTATTTTCAGAAGATATTATTTAAGAAAACTCTTAAGTAAATCAAAGTGTAAACAAAATCTAGCTTTCATATTGTAAAATGCAGAATGGGAAATAAAAACCTAATTGTGAAAGGCAGACATTTATTTACTTAGTACGACATTATAATCACTGTGATTTAGACCAGGGGCTTTACTTAAATGAGAACAAAACCTCGGGAATATAAGTCCAACTCTTTAATTTGCTAATTACATTTCCCAGTGATAGAATGAGGCTTATCATCTGTGTGGGTGGTGTTTTATTATGTTATTTTATTAATATGTGAAGAAGAGGCTATAAAAATGGTGCAATGTTCCTACTTAATACACAGATATTTTAAGCCTGAAGTTAGTAATTATGAATAAAATTAAAATCCATTGCACATTAGTTATAGAAAATAATATACAAACTTAATTATATCTTCTAGGTAGCAGTTAATTCTATTCCATACTATTCATCATTAGAGAAATTAAGTATTTGACAAAGAGGTTAATTTGAAAAAGAAAGATAGATAGTAGAATTAGAGACCTTCAGAGCTGGGTGGAGTATCTTATAGGTACTATAGTTGTTTTATGAATAGGGGAGTCTGGGTGGGGAGAGCTTGGGGAAGTGACGCAGTGAGGCAGTGGAAAACCTTCTCGGAGAAACCAGTGTCTCCTTATGTCCAGGCTGGTGAACTCCTCCAGAATTGTTGTTCAACCGATCAATTATCTTGGGCAGACTCTGGATGCTTGAGCAAATGGGCCTCAATAGTAACAATCAAGAGACTGCAAAGCAAACTCACAAACTCACAAGTCCTTCATAATAGAGTCAGAAAAAAAGTACTTTCAGGGCGCCTGGGTGGCTCAGTAGCTTAAGCGTGTCTCTCTCTCTCTCTTTTTTTTTTTTTTTTTTTTTTTTTACTTAGGACTGTTGTATTTAAATTTTGGCATCAGTCATTAGATCAAGCACATTAGAAAAATCATGATCTGTGATTTTGTTTTTAATTATCTTAAGCCTTATCACATAATTTACAAATTTGTACTGATGATATATCTCCTCTACTTTAACCCTTCTAACGAGTTAGCAAAAGCACCATTACCAATCATACATATGGTAATTCCACAGTTGTATTTTTGAATAGCTGTTTAGAAGACAATCCTGAATTATAACTTAGTAAAGAATTCACAAGCCAAATCTGTTGCTATAACTTATCACATTGAATTTTAAAAGCATCTGACCTTACAGATCATCTATAAAATGTGAGACGTGTTAATATTCTTTATTTAATATTATACATAAACCACACTAAAATGCCTTTCATTAAGCAAAAGGCAGCATTTTAGATGCGGGGAATTTTAATTAAATTGGTGTAGTTAAGACTAAAAAGATAAAGTGGACATTGCCAGCTTATCTTCAGCCCTTGCCTTTAACAGGCTAACAAACACAACTTGAAACACAGCTGAGTCTTGCTGTTCTGATACAGTGAAGGGATTTCCTCAGTATTTAAATATATTAATATAACCAGTTATATAAATCTAAATATAAAACCGATCTCCTGTAAGTTTAGAGATGGCATTTACCATCTCTGTGAAAAGCTCAACATCTAATCAACTCCAATCATATTTTTCAAAGGGGAAAACAGTGACAGCACTTGCTGAACCAGAATTACTATCAAAGTTCAAAAAGCAAATCATATTCATTTAACCACAAGCCAATCTTATTTAAATCAGGACTGTCCAAAAGAAATATTCTCTCAGCCATTCATGATCTGAATTCTGGTGTCTGAGATCAATTTAGATATGGTACACATAAAAAAAGTTATGAGACATTTTTGTTTTGTAATAAATAAGGCAACGGCCAACTATTGCTCCTTAGTAGCTTTTTTGAGATAAGCTATCAAGCCTGCTCTTTCCCCTGCCTTTTAATGCCAGCGAAGATCATTTTTGTTCCAGGGATGTACTTCTTGGGATTCTCCAAATACTCCATCAGTGTCTCCTCTCCCCAGGTGATGCCATTGTTCTTGTTGGCATCTGTGTAAGAAAATCCAGGGGCTTGACCTGTCTTTCGCCCAAATAAACCATGGAGATTTGGCCTAGTCTTATGCTTGCCTCCCTTTCCCACAGTATGGCACTGGACACACTTCTGAACAAAAATCTTGCCCTTCTCAACATCACCCATTTTTAAATCGCTCTTTGGTTGCACGTGAAGCGAAGGTGCCTGCTCCCAAGCCGGACGTCCAGCTCTTTCAAGCGCCTGACTCTTGATTTTGGCTCAGGTTACGATCTCACGGTTCATGGGATGGAGCCCCACTTGCACTGACAGCGTAGGGCCTGCTTGAGATTTTCTCTCTCCTTTGCTTTCTGCCCCTCCCCCACTCCTGCTTGCTCTGTCTCACAATAATAAACATTAAAAAAAGAAAAAAATTTTCATCAGTGTTTCAGTTTACGTGTCCTCTGGCACTACACAAATATATTTAGGGAACCAAGAGGAGTTTCCTATGCAACACTCAGAGTAATGCCTGTTAATCCCATGAATTAATGGTGAAAGGATCGCTGACTTCAGGACGGCTTGGCAATAAGCACCATTAAGCACCCAGACTCTTTGTAGTTATGCATACCAGCCTGGAGTAAAAATAAGGTTCTCTCCAGTTGATGACCTTTCCGTGAATAAACAGAATCTCTGACAGTGAGCCACGGCACATGGTTCTCAAGACACATGGGCCACTTGTTTTTGAAATAGAGTGACATGCTGAAAGCCTCAGGGAAAAATAGCACTTAAAACATAAAAACATAGCAATTCTTATTGAGCAATCCATCCCTATTCTCGTACGGGAGCCGGAACCATATGTGTTAATGGCCTACAACGTGCGCCTGGAGTCATGATAGATGAATATTGAATACAAGTACCTCTGAAAGAAATTAAAGATGAAAATACCAATCCAATCCTTGCCCGCCCTAGAAAGGCAACCCTTAAGCCCCCAATGACTTTTTTCTCTTTCCCATAAACACTTCTGAAAAATAGCAACTCTTTATTGAATAGCATTCACTGTATACCAGGCACTGTGCCTTAAGTGACTTTTGCAAGAACCCTGTGAGAAAGCCCTTATTCCCTCCATTTTGCAGATGGGGGCTTGGAGAGGTTAAATAATCTGCTACAACGTTATGGAGCTGACATATAGACCCAGGCTGTGGAAAAACAAAGTCACTAAACAAATTAAAAGTAGCCTACATGCTATTATTACCCTTTTGAAATAATCAATCTTAACTGAGTTAGTGAGTATTTTCCCTGATATTAGATCACCAGCCTGGTTGGTAGCAGAAGAATTGATGGGCCCTAGAAACCTGATATTAATTCCAAACCCCTTCCTGAGATGAAAAATATTGAGAATCAGACAGCGACCTTTATTTAGCCATTTGAATGAATGTACTGTTATTTTATAATAAAATGTTTATGTGCTTTTTTATATCAGAAATGTGCTTAATTATTTGGTGGTTTTCTGACTCTGGGATGACATAGTGGCTCTTCAGCTGGTTAAGACTGATTATCTCTGGTTTATAACACCAGAGCTTAATTAATTTACGTATTCCTTACGGGATTTGGAGAAGAAAATTCTTAAAAGTTAATGGGCTAGTTTTATATTTAGTCAATATATCTTTAGCACAACTCTGGGCAACAACATTTTATGTTATACAGCTTAGCGCAATAATGGTAGTGAAAGAGACGTTGATGGCTTTAACCAAGGTTTACATTCTAGCTCAAAGCTCTTTCTATTTCTTTTTTTAAAAAATTTTTTAACATTTATTTTTGAGAGAGAGTGCACATGAGTGAGTGTAAGTGGGGGAGGGGCAAGCCAGGGAGACACAGCATCTGAAGCAGGCTCCAGGCTCTGAGCTGCCAGCAGAGTCTGATGCGGGGCTCGAACCCACGAACTGCGAGATCATGACCTGAGCTGAAGTCAGACACTTAACCGACTGAGCCACCCAGGTGCCCCTCTTTCCATTTCTTTATGAGCCTGACCTTCACGAATGGAAGGAGTTTGGAGGCACTGACAAAGGAGAGGTGGAAGGTAGAGACTGGCAAAACAGGTGATTAGAATCTGACTGAAAAGTGGGGCTGTGGTCATTGTCCTGAGTTTCAAATGCCTGCTTTGCCACTTTTTGTAAAGCTATTTAACCTCAAACAACGAGCGCCGTCTATACCACAGCTTCCATACCTGTGAAGCGGGGAATCGCAATACCTACTTACAAGGTTGTTGCAAAGACTAAATGTGCCCAAAGCAGGAGCTCGGTCAATGGTGGCAACTATTGAGAGATGCTGATGTACAAGATTTAGAAACTGGCTTCTCCAAAGTGAGGGCCTGCCCTGGCCTGCCACAGCTCTCTGAAGGTCGGGAGAGGCTGGCCAAGAGCCCATGATTGTTCTTAGGGTGCTCCCCTGCCCCCCTCTTCCCTGAGTTCATCGCTTGGGCTGCACTTACCAGGGTCACAAAGAAATATGATGTGACTTGTAAATCCCATGATTCAGGCACAGGTCTTTCCATTTTTCACATCAACTTGTATTACACTGGGCACACAGTGGCTGCGTCATAAATATGTATTGATCTTATTTAACTATAATGTGCAAAGTAGAACTTCTCTTCCCTGACTATGGGTTGGGGATGGTTACAGACAGGTGAGTTCTGCATAGTAGAGAATATAGCATATGGAAAGAGAACAAGGAATCAGTCTTCCCAAGAGCAAGCATGAGAAATAAGATATTCTTACAAACCTCATGCTGTTTTACCAAGAAAAAAGTGAACCCAGTAAACATCTTATTAACTCAACTAACACTAGTTTGAAACGTGTGGAGATTTGGTGTGAGTTGAACTGTATTGTAATTTGGTGACATTTAAGTCTCTCCCAGAGAACCAAGCATTTACCTGCATTTTTGAAGCAATTAATTTTCATATTAAAAACGGCTAATTGAACATCATTTTTACTTCTCTCTCTCTACTTAGCAACACTCAACTAAGCTAATTTGTGTTAGTGGATGCAGAAAGTTATAAACTTCTATAGCTAGATTCTTGAAAATCCTGAGTTTTATGTTCACATAGCTTGCAATTTCTCTGTCAAAAATGCACAGAACCTAAAATATATGTGTTTTTAACATGCTGATGGGTAAAAACAAAGCTACATACACCTGCAAGGTAAAGACAACTGATTAGGTAGAGGCCAGGAGATTTTTGAGCCTTTGTAAAGATTCTTTTGATAAACTTAATCGGAAACGCATTTTTTTCTGATCAGCTGTAGTGATAGGTTTGTAGATAAACCGTAATGCAGATGCTTATTCGTACTTTAATAAAACCTCTTGGTATGTTATGATTGTCTTCTTGAGAATAGATTTCCTTACTATGAAATAGTGAGCACTTCCTGTTTTAGGTCAAATTGTAACTTCCTTGAAACAATCTATTAGAAACATTTTGGTTCTTCTAGGCAGAGGAGAAGAATGAATAATTAAACACACAGATATAGAAGGCAACTGGGAAAACAAAGGAAAAGAGTAAATAAGGAAGAACACTAGGGTCCCCTGTTTCTGAAATATAAGAAAATGACATTCTAGATTTGAGTGTGGTTTTGACTGAGCTCAATCAAAGATTGAGCATATTCTACTTAGCACGTAATCATTAGTTTTGGCTCTGCTGATCTCATTGCCACACGCAGGCCTGAGGGTTTACTGAAAGAAAGGGATTTCCAGGAAAGGTGACCTCACCACCGAAGCAAAGAGGCCAAGAAAGACTTCAGGGCTGGGAAGCTAAGTTCATTACGTGAGTTCCTGTAGATATCCTTATTATTTTGTAAACAAGGCCAGACTTGAGGCGGACTGGAAGCAATGAACAGAGGTCAAATGAGCTGCGAGGCTGGTTGAGTCCTGTTCACTGCAAGGACAAAGCAGTTCCCTTCTCAAGTTCTCGATTTCCTTTTGACACAACATGGCAGTTGGACTTAACGGATGTCTAAGTTTCCCCTCTCAGTGCTACAGTTCTGGGTGACTAGAGCGAAATAGTGACCCCATCTTTGCAGGACCAGAACTCAGCCCTGCACCGTGGCCTGCTAAGGCAGGCTCTTTTGCTGTTAACCTTGTGTCTGAGAAGAGAGGGTATATAAGTAGGGAAGTTATATAATAATGAGCAAAATTGCAGATCAGATCTCATTCCTCTTAAGTACTTTGAAGGATTTCTCTTTTATCTTCTTGCATAATTGCATCGGTTAAAAAATAAATTTCTTTATTTTTAATAAAAACAGTAAACATCCATTGAGTGATTCCTATGAACCAGACCAGATGCTATGGATTTTACATGTACCATCCCAGTCGGTTCCCCAGATAAACCTCTCCTTTAGGGAGAGGCCAGCATTTTTGCCAGTTTTACATACAGATAAAATTGGGGGCCTCAAGATAGAGAGGAATCAACCTGAGGTCTCTGAACCAGTAATGACAGAACTCGGTTCAAGCCCAGTTTGTTCACAGAGCCTGGGCTAGTAAGGGCTTCTTGATGCTGTCTTTCAATGTCTCATGATCCAACAGGGCACACGTTAAATAAATATAGGTGCGGTCACCTGATGTGATTTCACCCCCGGGCAAGTAGGAAGATGATGTGTGCAACAAAGAAAATGCTTTTGTTAAGTGCAAGAGTGATGGAAAATGATACCTCTGCTCCAATAGGCCTTCTAGAAAAATGACGCACACACACAGGCAAATGGAAATGTTTCAATTCACTGGGTGGCAGGATTATGGGTGATAACTTTTTTTTTCCTCTTCTGGTTGGTATCCCATTTATGTTGCCTTTGTAATAAGACACAAAGCAAACAATAATTAAAAAACCCCAAAGAAATGGATTTCTTGATCAACACATTTCTTGTAAGAATTTGGTTTCCGGTGGGAAAGAGCAGAGCAGTTCGCAGTTACCTGTAACAGATGCCGTGGTGGCTGTGTGTCACAGATGAGCTAATTCATGCTTCTCAACAAGCCCCATGTGCCATGCTTTGTATGTATAAGAAAGGGGGATGTGGTGTTTGGATTGCTCGGCCTCGGTTACTCCTTGTGTGAGCAGTATGGATATTTTTGACTGTCCTTTTGATTCTAGTTGAAGCTGCTTGCCACCGGCATCTCTTAGCAGATTGCTTTGTGATTTATGCGGGTCTAAAGGAGACCAAGGATCATTTATCTTCAAACCAGGAAAGAGATGAAAGCAGCTTGGTAGTAAAATTTCCTGTGGAGTTAGATGAGAGCATCAAAGGGAAAAAATGTCATTGTTTCATGAAAAACTCGGAAACGTGAGTCAGTTTCTAATGTCACAGATATTTTCCTGTGAAGAGTTCACCTTAAAAAAAAAAAAATCTCCACTAAGGGATAAAAACAACTGGAGCAGTGAATTAGTGCGATTCGAAAGCTATGACTTCAAAACATGGCCTTTTTCGGGAGGTTAAAAGGAACATAAAGGAGAAAGAGGTGAAAATCTTAAGCTGACTTAAGCCGTTTGTAATTATTTTTCCCACAATTAAATCTAATTTTCTGCCCTTGCTTAAATATTTGAGTACTAGTCTCACTTTAAGAGGAGAAAAAAAGTGTTTCTCAGAACGGATACCTCTGTAGGCTAGATCCCCTTTGTTCTCTCCCATTCTTCATACTCCATGGCTCCACATTCACAGACAGCCTCTGTAAAAATGACGTGGCTCTAACTGTTCTGTACTGTCTGCTAATTTGTACTGTGGTCTCTGTGTTTGGTATGTTGTGAGAGTCCTGTTCCTTTTAAGTGGGTTCCACAGATTCAGAGATATTTAAAACACTATGATGCCTGGAGGGAAAAAAAAAATGGTTGTGATCAGGACATTTGTCACCGTGCATAGGAATATAAGATTCCCACCAGACAGAAAAGATATTATAGGTTTCTCTCTGGCTACTGCACATGCCATAAGTAAAACAATGATGCATGAAGCTGAACTGACTGCCAAAAATAGATCAGGAAGAAAAATCTCTCCCATGACAATTGGCTGTGATCCTAGGGATTTTCCCTTTTACTCTGAAACCTTGAATAGTATTTCTTTTCTCTCTTTTTATGGCCCTCTCTCCCCCCTCCCTCTCTCCCTTTTCTTTCTCTCCTTTTCTTTTCCTTCTCTCTTTCTCTCTCCCTTTCTTTCCTTCCTTCATTCTTTTACCTTCCTTCCTCCCTCCCTTACATCCTTCCTCCCTTTCTTCTTCCTTCCTTCCTTCCTCCTTTCCTTCCTTAATATGCACACTGTGATTTTTGTCTAGAAATCCTCAGCAAACTAGACAGCAAAGTTGAAGTGTGGATCTACCTGAGTTAGTCTCAACGAATGGCCACTGCATCAAATTTCCAGTAGCAGCACGTTCTTCCCACTCCCAGTTCTCAGACCTCCATTCCTCACTCAGAAGGGCCTGGCAGCCTTGGGTGATGTCATTTTAGTCCTGGGGTGACATCACTATTCAATCACTATTCAATAAATATTATTAAATAATTGGGGAAAGAAAGGAGTCCCTCCAAATGATTATGCTTCAGCCAGAAATAGGATTACTATACAATCAGAGCTTTGCAGCTAAACTCAGAACACCACAACCCAAAACTCAAAAATTCTGAAACTCCTCAGAGTGTCGATATTGGGCATCTAAACTGTGCCGTCTACACAACTGTCATCCATAAATATGTGGAAGGTCTAGAAGTTGACACCATTTGGAATTGTCCAATATATGGCAGAAATGTAGGAGTTTGGGGACAGTACAGCAACTCTGTACAACTCTGGCAACTAACAGAATTGGACTAGAATCTTAATTTTGTGGTATTCGTGTTAACTCTGGGCAAGTGACTCCACTTCTTTTTAACCTCAGATTTCTCATCTGTAAAACCCTCTCTCCTGCTCTGGAGTCCTAGAGGAGCTGTAGTTTGCACTCTCATTGGCTGTTTTCCTGCTGGTGACCTTTCTTTGCTTCATACTTGGTCTTCCCCCAAGGTCATGGGAGCCCATGTCTTTGTTCTCAGAGTGCCTACCGTGGATGAAAGGAGTAGATGAGATCTAGGAGAGAATGGCTTTCAGTAGTTTTATTTTTTAAATGTCTATTTATATTTGAGAGGGGGGGAGGGGCAAAGAGCAAGGGAGACACAGAATCCAAAGTGGGCTCCAGGCCGTGAGCTGTCAGCACAGAGCCCGACGCAGGGCTCAAACCCACGAAATGCAAGATCATGACCTGAGCCAAAGTTGGATGACCAACCGACTGAGCCACCCAGGCACCCCTCAGTAGTTTTATTTTTTTTCAATTTTATTTATTATTTTTTAAAATGTATTTATTTTGAGAGAGAGAACATGAGCAGGGGAAGGGCAGAGAGCGAGGGAGAGAGAGGATCCCAAGCAGGCTCCACACCATCAGCGCAGAGCTGGACATGTGGCTCAAACCTACAAACCGTGAGATCACGGCCTGAGCTGAAGTCGGATGCTGGACTAAGCCCCCCAGGTGCCCCGGTTTTCAGTAGTTTTAAATTAGTGAAATATGTCAGGCTGATTAAAAGATGGGGCTAGAACGTGAGGGGGGTGTATTTGTGCTGCTCTCATTGTAACAGCCAACAGCCCCAGGTGTGCCTGGAGAAAAGGTTAAGGAGTTAGAATTTTTGGATAAAGTGGGATGCTAAAATGTAAAGATAAGAAGAAGGAAGTAAAGGAATTAGGAAAGTCATGAGGGAAATCTTCCTTTCATTGTATGGGTCCAATTTATGGAATATATGTATGGGTTTTCTGGATTCTGGTTTATTGGAAAATATATGCATCATAAACGTGATGGCCTCCTATATTCATGTTGGAAAAGAGTAACAGGTTGGTATGTAAAAGTTCTTTGCAATTAAGGAAATGGATCTTTAGGTTCTCAGATCCCACAAAGGAATTTATCCCCCAGGTTTGGGTGCTCCAGACTGTATTCCAGATATGTATCAAGAGTTCTTTGTTTTTAGTCATGCACTATTTTCTTGGAGGAAATTACAACTAAGGATTTAACCACGGACTTCTCAGGTAGGAATAGCCCTTGTTTTGGCACTATCCACAAGGCAGGCTGTTTATGCCTGGCACCTGAATCTTCTCTGCAATTTTCAGTGGGATCCAGCTTGTTCAGAGACTTTTCCCCAGTAACAGCTGAAAGGGATCTTTAAATGTGGGGCTCAATAAAACTGCTATGCTGGTCAGGAGGGAGCCGCGGGCATTGCTTTACTCTGCTGCCTGGAACAACAGAAAAGAAGGATGAAAACAGATGAAAAAGCAGTTTTCAAGCCTTCGGGATGAGGTAAGAAAGGGCAGTGATGCCCGAGGGGTGGCAAACAGATGAGGTGAGTGGGCCATATGGTCACCTCACTGCCTGGAGAGTTTCCAGGCCCTCAGAATGGAGAGGGAGGCTGGGCAGGTCCTAGTGGTCACTTTGAATTGAGAGATGGCACTTGGGAGGCCGTGGCAGCAAGAATTTGCAGGGTGGGTCTCTGGAAAGAAGACAGTTGAACAGACAGGGGTTTCTGGGGCTCTGCCAAGGGGCCCCCCTCGAACATTCAACTGAGTACCGATGGGTGTGTGCATGTGAAAGAGCTATTTTCAAGAGGGGGGAAAGAACCACCTTAAAACCAGAAAAAACAATCTTTGAGGCCCACACAGGGCCAGGAATTATTCCAGTTTCTGCCAGACAGACTGGAAAACCAAATAATTGTGGGGTGCCAGGTAGAAGGAGTGCTCAGAGGGATTTGCTTCAGTGGTGGAGTAAAACTGGCCGAAGAGTGAATGCATCAGAAATGGAAATAGGTGGGTAAATGTAAAGACTTGTGTTTTTCTTATTGTTTGTGTCTTTATTTTTTTAAATTAATTTTTTAAGTTTTATTAGAGAGAGAGGGAGAGCGAGAGAGCATCCCAAGCAGGCTCCATGGTGTCAGTGTAGAGCCCGATGCAGGGCTCGAACCCACCAACCATGAGATCATGCCCTCAGCCAAAATCAAGAGACGCTTGACTGATTGAGCCACCCAGGTGCCTCTAGTTTGTGTCTTTAAAAGGTAATTTAAATATCTATGTATTGTTAGGCTTATAGCATATGTATAACTAAATTATCTGACAGACACGAAGACTGGGCGAGAAGAAATGGAAGTAAGCTGTTGCCAGGTCCCTCTCTGTTAGAGAGTCTGCGGTGCAGTGTGGCTCCATGGCAGAAGTGGTCCGCACTCCCGGGTGACTGTTTAATAAGTGCAAACAAGGGAGAGGCGTCATAGGAAAATGACATCAAGCTGGGCCCCCACGTGGATGGAGGGTTTTAAAGTGTTGTTATCAAGAACTAAGGGTCTTCAGGGTCAGGAAATAGCATGAAAAAATTAATGGAAGGAGACCAAAGAGCCTGTGTTGTCAATTGTAGACAGTCCCGTTCAGTTGAAAAATGGGAGTGTTCTCCGGAGCAGTGGCCACAAGGCTAGCGAGGTTAGTGGCAACTGAACCACGGAGGGCATTCTATAAATTTGTGTTTTCTTCTGTCAGCTGTGGTGGTGGCAGTTTCTGAGGGGTGGGAAGATCAGAGCTACACTGTAGGAATTCTATGACGCATAAAATGAATTGGGGTGGAGAGAGGCTGAAAGCAGGAAAGTCAGTTAGGAGGCTAAGAGTTCCAGGGAGCAGCAGTCAGCATTTAACTAGGACATTGGTAGCAATGAGGGAGACGAAGGGGTGGGTCACAGTGCATCAGAGAGGGAATTGTTAGGTTTGATGAAGGGCATGAAGGAAGAAAGAGAGAAAGCTGCTTACTGGTTTTGATCTAGCCTGGGAGGATGGTGGTACCTTGAACAGAAAGTTGGAACACAGGCGGGTTTGGGGTTCTCGGCTTGGGTGTCAGGGAGGTGTCAGAGTACTGCTGCGAGGCAGACAGCTCAGAATGCAGGTTAGGAGCCCGACAAGAGCAGTTGTGGTTAGAGACCGAGACTGAGGAACCACGCACGTATTGGGGGAGTGTTGAAGCTGTGGAATTGGGGATCACCCAGGGAGACAGTAGCGGGAGAAGGGTGCTCAGAGAAAAGAACTCTGGGTTAAGCTTTCATACCTTCTCACACCTGCAGGTAAGCAGGAACAAAGCCAGCAGAGTAGGTGTGTGTGTTTTGTTTTGTTTTTGTGTAACACCTTGGTGAGATTTTTCTCTGGAAGGAAACGTCAAACATTTTTGAAAAAATGGTTCCTTTAAATGGTTGTGTAGCTCCCTTATGTGCAGGTATGTGTGCATTTGCCAAAAAGGGGATTATTTTGCAGTATTGTAAATGCCGAAAGTGGAAAGATTGTGCGAGGCCTGCGGTTAACTTGTAGAGGCAAAGATCACGCTGAAGGACTTGATACATGTGAGACACAACAGAGGATAAGGCAGAGGAGATCTCTAACACCTGCCCATAGTTTATCCCAGGCAAATTTAGCCATGGAACGTCTCAGGTACTGAAGTCCAGTTGGGGGCTGCACATTTTTTCCCCCCATACGAGGGAAAGAAACTGAGGTTTGGTCACCTGCCTTAAGTCACAAGGAGCTGGCAGCTGGGCTGGGATTAGGCCCCAGGTCTTCTGACAGCTCTCTGGTCCTTTGCACCACAGTGAGCTTCATTGGCTGTGACCTATGCCCTTGGGGATCATTCAGGGTATTGCTAAGGGTGCAGACTTTCGTGCCAGTGAGACGATTTGAGGCCCAACTCCATCACTTGTCAGCTGTGCCCATTACTTGGCCTCTCCAAGTTTAATTTTCCCTGTTTGTGGAACAGGGACAGTGGTATCTATTTTGTTGGGCTGCTGTAATTAGAGTTCTCTGTATATGAAACTAACAGCATGGACATTTGTTCTTTTACTGAAAACCAATTGGAAGGTTCAGGGGCAGTTTTGAGGGCAGAGAGCACTCTTTCCAGTGTTCTTTCCCTGCACACTCTGCCTACTTCCCCACGTACCAACATCAGCAAAATGCCAAGTGCATAGTAGGTGCTCTGGAAATACTGTAATTAAATGCCATTAAGCTTTAATGAGATGCCATGGACTCAGGCAGGATTTGCTAGCCATGGCCCTTGAGTGCAGAAATTTCAATGGTGGGGGGGGAGGGGAGGAGAAGGGGGAGCTGGCTTTGTTTACATTTGCAGCAGAGACTGCTGCAAAGAGGGAGGCACTTTTATTTCCCTTGTGGACTGGCAGTTCATTTTGCTGTAGCAGCTGCTAATGGAAAATAATAAAACCCATTTTCGTCAGGCAGTATCTGGAACACTTACAGGTCAATTCAATGCTCAAAACAGATTGTTACAGAGCACATTAGTTCGTCATCAGCATCCACTTTGGTCAGGGGAGTTTTACCATTGGAAATTGAACTTACAGGTCATAGTCTGTTATGATTCCTGAATATCCTCGAATTTTTGTTAGTGGAAGCATATAGCCAATTATTATAAATGAACACACATCATCTTTCCATTTGTTAAAATCACAAAGGTAGCAAATTAAACGGGAAGAATTGAACTAGAGCAGCTGCAAAAATATGACTTCACTAATATGAAACCTATGCTCTGCCTATTAATTGAAGAATGTGGTCCCAGGTTCATAATAACCGCCCTCCTATAATACACTGCCGGGAAGTGATGTCAGTACTGTCTTTCAAAGCACTGAAACTGAAGCAGGAGATGAAATTCGAGGTGTTTCTGTTTGCTGCTGCTCCCATGTATGTGTGCGCGGGTGTCAGGATGGTTGTTTCCGAATACAGAGTTAAATGAAGGCAGCTGGGAGTTTAGAACACAGCCGCCATGATGGTGGTTGCCTGGTCTGGTGGAAAAAAATCCACCCTGGGCTTGAGGTGCTAAGTCTGCCATTTGCTGAGGTAGGACCATGGGCATACTTCCCTAGGCCTCTATTTCCTCTTCTGCAAGATCAGGATTTTGGATTAGATGTTCTCTAAGGACATTTCTTCTGTATACTTAAAAAGTCATTCTTATGTATGTATGTATGTATGTATTTAGACAGCACAAGCAGGGGAAGGGCAGAGAGAGAGAATGGGAGAGAGACAATACTAAGCAGGTCCTGCGCTGTCAGCACAGACCCAACATGGGGCTTGATCTCACGAACCAGGAGATCATGACCAGAGCTGAAATCAAGAGTCAGATGCTCAACTGACTGAGCCATCCAGGGGGGCCCCTGTTGTTTCCTTATTACACAAAAATAATATATATTCATGGTGAATTCCCAAAACATAAGCAAAAAAGTATTAAACTCATGTATGATGCTATAATCCAGAGATACATGTGGTTGACATTTTGATGTATATTCTTCCAGCCTTTCTGTTTACCAATATATATTTAATTATACACAAAAAATGGGACCATTCTGTATATACACCATTTACTACCTACTTGTTTTTACTTAACAACAGTGTGGACATCTTTATCATGATTTTAAAAAATGGAATCCCATTGTATGAATAGGCCCTCAGTTTCTCTAACCAGTTCCCTGTAAGTAATTTGGTATTTTTTAATCTCTTGCAACTTTTCACAGTTGTTATAATGAAAATCCTCATGGCTAAATCTCCAAACATTTCCAAATTCTTGTCTTAGGGTAAATTGCCCAAAGTAGAATTGCTAGGTCAAAAGTGATGCGTGTCTATTAGGTGTTGAATATCTATTGCTGTATTCACATAAAGTTTAGGTTATAGGATATGCTTTGGTGTCTTCAGACAAAATGAATTACAGTTAGTTTCAGAAATCCTGAGCGTGACTATTCCCTTTTATAGGATCTGTTGGAGTGCATATATACGTGTACATACTTACATGTGGGCAGGTTTGGTATGCCATTTTTCGATTACTGGGGAAGAAATGCAGTATATATTACAAGATCATCTTCCAACTTCCTTTCAGGGAGTAGTAGTATAGAAAGAAAAAAATATCATTGTTCGTTTCTGAGTGTCCAGGTTATTTACAATGGATTCTCTAAGACTCTTTTCGTCTCTAACAGTTCATGAGGATGTTAGATTGAAACATTTATTGAGTACCCAATAAGTGCTTAGTGATGAGGCATTTGGCACTAAGAAGCACAGTGTTGGGGGCGGGGGGAAGTTCACCTGACAAAGGCAAACCTATGTCACCAGAGGCTAGCTGTGTGGCACACGCAGTAATGCTCTAGGTGCCCAAAGAAAAGCCCTGGGGGCCCGCAGGGAGGAAGGGAGTTGAGTGCCATCTCTGAAGACCCTGTGTTAGCCTGCACTCTCTGATCAGCACCTGAGAGAAAACTGCCTCACGTTAGCTTAGCAAATAGGTATACATCTATTGACTCCTATAATCAGCCACTAGGAAGACCAGGGATTTGGGATTCTTTTTTATTTTTTTTTTTCCTCCCCTTCTGCTTTCTTCTCTCTACAGGTTGGCTTCATTCTCTCAAAATTCTCTAAGTTGGTGGCTGGAATTAGGGTTGCTAGCTGCTTGCGCTTAAATCTTCAAAGTCTTAAGTTCAGAGGGGAAAAACCTCTTTCCCGTCTCCAGTTTGAAAAAATCCTAAGCAGCGCTCTGATTAGCCTGGCTGGGGTGCTGGGCCCGCACGTACAACAGCATTGGGCCAAGAGGAGGCCTCATGATTGACCACGCCTGTAGGCAGAGGGTTGGCGCTATTGTCCTAAGAAGAGCAAAAAGGTTCACTTGTGTGGAATCTAAACCTCAACTCCCAGAAACAGTAGAATGGTGGTTATCAGGGGCTGGTGGGAGGGAGAAATGTGGAGACCCTGGTCCAAGGTTACAAACTTTCAGTTATAAGAGGAGTATGTTCTAAGCATCTAAGCACCATGTACAGCATGGTGACTACAGTTAACAATACTGTATTATATACTTGAAATTTAAAAAGAGTAGATTTTAAATGTTCTCACCATAACAATAAAAAACGGCAATCATGCAAGGTGAAGGATGCGTTAACCTTATTGTAGTGAGAATTATATATATGCGTGTACACCTTAAGCTTCTACAATATGTCCATTATATTTGAAGGCTGGGGAAAACGGAACAGGAATGCTGGGCAGACTTAAACATGATAAACATTTAAGATGGGTAGGGATTGTGTAAACAGCTTTAACAGGGCATATCATCAGCAGCAGGTGATTAAAGTATATGAATTGGATGAAAGGGCATGAATAAGAATGGAAAAGAAAGTATCTTCTTTAATTACCATAATTTTACATTAATCATTTCATCTTCATCACATCTCACAGATATGCATGTTCACATTTTGTGGATAAGGAAAGTGAAGAGGTTAAATTAAGCCCTTCTTTAATATGATTCTTGTAAAGCCATAACCCACAGAGCCCAGTCCTGTACAATGTTTTGGTTTAAAAAATCAAAAGAAAACAATATACTAATGTACAAGAAAAATAGTTTCAGAATTGAATTTCTTTCCTTGGGTTTCTAGAATGTCACGGTGAGGCTCCCTATACCTTTCTGTGATGATCTCCTGCACTGGTTCTGAGCCTTGTTCATCTCAGCACTGTGACCTAGTTGGTGCACCTCTAGGCTTTAACTCCCCTGCCCCAATCCTGACTCCACGTTTCAAAACCCACAATAAATGGTCTTGAAGAGTAAGACTTTTCCTGGACTTCTGGGCAGGGAAGTCAAGCTAGAATCTGTTCAATGGGCAGGTTGAGGAAAGGCTGTGAATTTCACTGTTAATTTGGCTACAACACCCTTTTTAGTGGAGCTGTGATTCTGACCCAGATGCTTCTCTGAAATTTGCATGTTTTCTGTCCTCCATGCTACCTGGGGAGAGCGCTGGAATAACAGAAGCAAAGACTGACTCTCCCCAGTCCAACCTTCTTGATCTTTGCTCTGCTAAAAATCTCTAACACTTAATGAAGTACCAAATAGTATAAGGTAATAGTCTGTTTTTTCTCATTGTTTTCTGTGTTTTACTTAGGTCAGCCTGATACAGTCTGTCCCCTCTGCCTGGAATACCCTTTCCCTGCTTCTGATCAATGCCTACTCACCCCTGAAGGCCCAACTGATGTGTGTACGTCTCTTAGGCTGCCCAGAATTCTGCACATGTATCTTTAGTGTTAAGTTACCACAGCGTGTTGTGGTTATGGTTACCCATTTGCAAGTTGCAGGAAACTTTGTGCTTCTCTGGCACAGGAACTATGCCTCATTCACCTGCTTATTCCTTCCAATGCCCAGCATGGCTTCTACCACTTAGCTGCTCACTAAACACTTTTTTTAAATGAATAAAAAGTTAATTATTCAGTTAGTCTTGTAGGTAGCGGAGGGCTGTGCCCTAAATGAGATGCTCAATAGCACTAACTGATCTGAGAGCAGGAGGGAGATGCTGTAAGTCCTTGAGCAGGGATTGACGTGATAAAATTCATGTTTCAGGAGAATGGATGTGGCAGCAAGATCTGTCATTTGAGACTTTCAGGCCTTAGAATAATTGCTGGTGTTTTGACATTCTTCTGTATCTTTGGGGAAATATATGGAACTAATGTGAAAGAAATTCTTTTGGGACCTTCTCAGAAGTAACTGGCACTGATTCAGCAAAACAAGGTATCAGAAAGGATCCTAGCATAGTCCCTCCCTCCCCAAGGCTTTGAGAGGGAGGCATATGCTCTTTTTACCTCCACATTAAGTGCCAGGAATTGTTAATGAACAGATCCTTTCCTTTTTGATTTCCTTGTGCTCTGTCTCCCTTCTGCTTTACATGTTTAGTTATGTATATTCCACTGAAGATAAGATTTACAACAGCCATCTTTCTTATATTTACAACTTGACTACTTTTTTCTCGTTGTAAATTGGTTCTTTGATGATTGGTTAACATTTGACACAATATTTTCAACCATCCCATGAGGATTTAATTTGTTATTCAGACACAAAATATTTTCTGATCTACACGAGTTGTATTTGGAATCTCCAAAGTTGATTGCTATTGCCTGGATGGTCCTAGTGTAAGTCCTGCTGACCTCTGTCTCTGCAAGCGTTAGAGTTCTGTGTCATCTCATGTGAAACCATGAAGGCAGTGTTTAAAGGTGGTCAAGCAGAGAAAACTGAAGGTCAGTGATGTTAAATGATAGCTCAAGGTCCTACAGCTTGTAGGAGAAGCCCTAGATCTTAAAAACACACATTTCAGGAGAAATTGGGGAAAAAAGAAGACCAGTTAGGAGATAGTGAAGTTAGAATTACTTAGGGTCATTTAAAATTAAGGGAAATCTACATGTCTACTGCTCAATATGTGCTGAATATCACCAACCATTGAAATCACTTCAGAAGTTTCTAGAACTTAAGAATTTTTGTTTGACATACAGATGGGCCACAGAATTAACTGTGTCTTGGGTTGAAATTTGAGGTATAATGGGTTCAATATGAATGGCCTTAATTTATAAAATTTGGGGTTGGGCCCTAATGGTGTTTATGGCTGGATATTGCTATCTGTGGATGTATAGTTTTCTATAGATTGAAACCTTAAACCCCAGCTTTAAATATCATGTATCTGAGCATTTATAAAGATGAAAACATTCAATTTGGGTAGTCCAGCTTTTGCTGGGTATCCTTATGTGTTACACACATGCTAGGGAATAAAGATATGATGAAGGGCTAGGCCCGGCCTCAAGAACTCCCAGTTTAGAGGAAGGGTCAGAAACCTTGGTGGTCATGGCAGTGGCACAATTATGCACAGGGAGCTAAAGAAATGGAGAGGAGGTAACATTATCCAACCTGGAAATCTAGGAGACAACTGAATCATGTCTTGAAGGTTGTGTGAAGGAAGGTATAGAGGATACTACACAGACTGGAACTGAGTTGTAAATGTATTATTTTAACATGAGTCCATAACCCAGTAACAACAGAGACCCACTATCTCAAAGTAGAAGTTTTATTTCTAATTATGTTTATGAAGACCGGTTCTTCCCATTTCTTAGATCTTCTGGTTGCTTTTGCTGTTGCCCTGTAATTTTCTGCTGTTCATATTTAGATGTGTATCATCCATTTTCATCAACAGGGAGGATAGGATTACAACTAGGAAAAAAAATGAGGACCATTAAGTAGGCAGTTTGGTTCACAGACTCATGTAAACCTAATGCATAGAAACGATGGACAGCAATATCCAATGTGAAAAGTCAATGGAAAATGATTAAGGTTAGGTTTTGACGTGGCTATTTGTTATTTGTATTTTGTGGCTTGCCCACTTCCTCAAAGCTCCTATTCCATAATAAGTTGACCCATGACCATTTTCATACTAGCAGCTACAATTTTAGAGAGACTCAAGGATGTTCGGATGCAGATCGGTGTGCTTTAATCAGTTTTTGACTCATTGCTCTTTTAACTTAGAACTTTCCTAAGCTGCAGTTTCCTCATTCATAGAATGGGAGAGAAATATCTTAGTGCTATTTTG
This sequence comes from Prionailurus bengalensis, assembly GCF_016509475.1. NCBI lineage: Eukaryota > Metazoa > Chordata > Mammalia > Carnivora > Felidae > Prionailurus > Prionailurus bengalensis. The sequence goes on along the minus strand of NC_057350.1, from coordinate 89,812,609 downwards.
GAATTAAATGAAATAACATTTAGCAATGTTAGGTACTGTAACTAGAACATAATAGGTGCTGAGTAAGTGAAAGCTTATATTGTTACTCTCATTCCCTCAACAGTGTCCTATTGCTTAGGTATTAATTACATGACACCCTTCCCTCCTGCCCCAGAGTGTCCAAATTCAGTCTGAAGTACCGATTAGTAACCAGAATGAAAAAGCTCAATCCCTCTATTAGTCACTAAGAGCAGAAAGTCTTAGAAGTTCAGTCTGCCCTCTCTAATGATTGAACTTCTTCCCTGTTATATATCCAGATATTTTCTGGGTTTGTTAGCTTCTCAGGGATGATCTGGTCCAGCTTTGCTCTGTTGTGGTATGCACACCCCGGTGATTGTAGACGTTGGTTAAAACTAGCATGAGTAAGTTGAATGTGAGGTGGAGAAGGTAAGTGAGGTTCCCAACACATCAGGTGGCAGTGGCTGCTAGGGTGGCATTGCTCCTGAAGCAGCTCTAGTTCGTGTGTGTGTGTGTGTGTGTGTGTGTGTGTGTGTGTGTGTGTGTGTGTGGTGCAGGGGAGACCACCAATTCCTCTGTTCCTGGCACTTTTCTCACCAAAGAAGAGAGGAGGGGCCAACCAACAGTGCAGACCCAATTTTCTTCCACACTATGTGTGCAGTAAATGGTTATATTCGGTTAGGCAAACAAGGGCGAGTGGCCAGACAGTATGCTGCCAGATGTTGTAGCAGGTGTTTGGCCCCCCATTGTTCATGGCGTTCCAGGACAGCATACTTGATCTAGCAGGGATGAGAATCTGTCTCTGGGAGGGGAACCAGGTTCTGGGACTGTGGGGCTTTCTAGCTACATGAATAGGCAGCACTGGCTCCTCCTCTGGCATATTCAAGGGTAGAGATTTGGTAGCAAAATGACCTGGCAGGACTTTAAGTCCATCCTTATCCTGCCAGCCAAGTGGTTTTCACTGGGGAAGCATTAGTTCTTCCATTGGCAGAATTAGGGGCTAAGGTCCAAGCCTGGAGGTTGTGGTTGGTTTGACATAGTGAGCTTAAGGCGTATTCATGGTTGGGGAAGCCTTCAACACTCCCTGGTGCAGCTGGTGAGGCTGGGGTCCAAGCCATGTGGTTGACTAGAATTGATTGCCTTAAGTGCTCAGCAAGGGCTGGTTTCTATGACTACATGTGAGCGGCCTGCTCCTCTTCTGGGAGGCCAGCTTGCAGGGAATGACCACAAGCAAGGTAACCCCTACTACTCACATGATACATGAAATACTGTCAGACTGTTCATGTTAGTTTTATATTAGGACTGGAATTAGTTCCATTTTTTTTAGCCATTCGATATAAAATTTAATTTTTTTCCATGTTAAGCAAAACGGTAATTGGGGGCTATAAGAGTTTACTTGGCATCCTGATATTGTTCCTTGGGATTGACCTTTTGTGGCTACAATAGACCTCCATTTGACACTTATTTATGTTTATCAAGGGTGTTATGTAGAGGTGAGTCCTGTGGACTTCAAGATAGTCATTCCTTCATTCTTTCATTAATTCATAAAACATACATTTACTCAAAATTTGATTACTTGGGACAGATAAATGGACAAACAGTAGTTTGAAGAATAGTTTGCTTGGAGAGAAAGGAAGGTGAGCTCAGAACTGTAATCAACGTAACAAATACCACAACAGAAGCAATTGCGAAGTCCTTTTGGAGCATAGAGGTAGGAGTAATTGGCCCTGAACAATAGGGGAAAATTTTTACCATAGACATGCTATTCAGGTTAGGTCTTGAAATGAGAATAACTTTCCTTGGTAGGGAAGAGGCAGAAGAACTTTCTGGGAAGGGGATATAATTTGTGTCAAGCCCTGGAGGTTGGGGAAGCCTGGCTTGATTACAGAATGGCAAAAGGCCAATGGGGCTAGAATGTAGGTTTGAGGCTCAGGGGAGAGAATAAAAGTAAAGACCATTTATTGACAGGGAGAGTGGGTGTCTGACTATGGGAGGAAGTCAGAAATCTGTATTTCTAAGACGATTTCCCAAAGTATGCCCCATAATTCACTAGCGCTTGAGATATGGACTAAGATTTGCAGGTTAAGTGTGGAAATGCTACTAAACACTATAGCATGTGTATATATGTATATGTACAATACTATATTCTATGAGCTCTGATAGGTTATAGCATAGAAACCTCTTCAACTATTTGTTTTTTTGACTCAACCATAATATTGTTTTCAGTTATTAACATCTTGAGGAATTAACATTCTATGTTGTCCATCTAGGTAATGCTATTCTAGGGACATGTAAACTCAAAGTAGGTCTGGAAGGGGAAGAAGACCAGTCAGACCTATGTGTATTAGAAAGACCCATAACCTTTTGGGACCTTGGCTATGAAGCCTGGAGTTAGTGATTACTGAGGGTGCTCAAGGCACGTACTCAGGAGAAACAGGAGACAGATCTTCAGCACCTAGGGGCTATGTTGGGGAACTAGCCTCAGGGGCAGTGGGTTTACCTGGTCACTGGAGCACAAGACCACAGTGTCAGACATTGGTATATCAAAGTAAGAGTGGCCTATTAATAGAAGGTGAACTGTTAATAATTGACATGAAACTTCTTGTGTTCTTACAAAGCATCCGAATCCGGCACAAATTCTGAAGAATGTCTGATCCTGTGGGTAGGAGTAAGGTGGGGGATTGAGGGCCAAGAGGGTTTGATCTCCAGGAGCCCATCAAGCACCATCCAATCTCCTTCTCTCCAATCTCCTTCTCATGTTCGTTGCCCTCAGGATACCTGTCTCTAACATGGCCTCCAATTCCTTCTTGTTCTGTTCCCTGCTTTCTCCTTC